>NC_138344.1:121462079-122725204 GCF_046562875.1 Panthera onca | reverse complement strand
GAAAAAGTAACGTATTGCTTATAAATTCTCTATGGCTTTAAAGACAAGAAAAAGTCATTTTTCTTGGAAATAGGAAAAATAATGTTCCAAAAATTTACTTTGAATTGTACTAAATGAAAATACTGTTTAGCATTTATTAACAAACTGTCTTATATTGATTCCCAAGTTGGTACCAACTATACAGACCAACAATAACTTTCTAAAGGACAGGGGTCATTTATTTTAGGAAACAGTTAATGTCCACATTTCACTCATGTACTCTCAAAATTAATGCTGGACACTCAGCATTCAAGAAATCACTATCAACTTAGAAACAGGACCAACTCTCTTGGTTGTTAGATTTTCCCCAGAAAAATCCCCTCTTGGGAACATGAACTCCCCTGCATCTGCCATTTTGTGGTAAAGCCATGAACCCTTTTTTCGCCTAAATTAAAGCCCAAAGTCCCTAAATAGAAAACTGAATGATGGCTATAATGTAAGCAGTTGGAATTCAGGCATAAATGGTGTTTCTGAAATGTCAGTGCCTAACTAGCTTAAAAGCATCTTTTTAAAGGACTCTAGGCTACTTGGCCCTAGTCTGTATACTCCTGAGGGAAAAGATATGAGAGCCAGAACCATACCCAGCTGACCTCATGAATAAGTGCCCAGGAAGCCAAGGGCAAAAAGACGTTCACCCAATTCCAGGTGCTGTAGGCAAATAGCTCCCAGATGACACCGTAGGCAGAGCTCTCAGCCACCCCAGTGAGAAACCAGCCCCAATTCCCTCAAGACATGTAGACACAAAACAAGTTACTATTGTCACCCACTCTTCTTTCTCCCATGAGCTTCAATTAGCAAGAAGTTATAAATCCTTCTTTCCTCTTTGTGCAAGCCATCCCTTCCTTCTTTCCGGGCCCCATATAAGCCAAGAGTTGGCTGTAAACTTCGCTTTATTTTTTTTTAACTCATATTCTATGAGTCTGTGTAATTCCTGTGAATATCACTCATGGGGGTGGGGGTGGAGGTGGGATTTGTTCCTTATTATAGCTTTGGAATTAGAAAATTATCCTTTAAACAACACATGTTATTTTGCATGTTTGGGAAAAGAGAGCATATAACAGAACGCAATGGTACTTAACCTTCTTGAGGTCACAGGCCTCGAAAATCTTATTAAATATATGGACATATAACATAATGTCCATAACACAATATGCAATATTTAAGAAATCCTTGGAATTCCTATAACATATTCAGAAACTCTTTGAGGTTCTTGAAACTTGGGCACAAAAGCAGGCACCCATACACTCATCCTATATTTGGAAAAACTGCAAGTTCTATGTAATTCTCTCTTCCTAGAAAAAGTAAAATAAAATAAAAGTCCTTCACCTTCAATAACCTAAGCAAATGATCATCAACTGGAGTGGTTGAGTGCATAGGCATTGGGGTCAAGCTTTGCTCCCTTCTAAAATGGAGGCCTTTAGACAAGTACTGAATCTTCCTGAATGTAATTTCCCAGGTCTCTAAATATGTATGGTGAGACATATCTAATAGGGCTGATGTGAGGGTAAAAGAAAGAATATCTACAATGTGATTGGTGTAATGTCAAGCTCATAGTCACTAGTACTGATTAAATGGCCAGCACCATCATCATCATCATCACTATCAAAAAGAACACAGTTGGGACACAGGTAGGGCTATATAAATTCCATAAAGATATCAAGAGCCTTACAGGAAAACTTCTTGAAACCCTCTGAAGAACAAAACAAAACCAGACAATTCCCACCACTAAAGTGCTCAGTTTGCCACAACCCAGACCTTACGTTACATTATGAGTCACAGTATGAAAGGGCTTTCCTCACTAAGTGACAGCAGTTTCATGCATGCAGGACCCCATAGTTTGGGCCCCGAGGGCAGCATTCTGGATCGGATCTTCAAGAAGCAGGATCTTCACAGAAGCAGAGGTTAAAGATGGGATTACATGTAGTCTTCTTAGAGTGGCATATTCGTGTTTGACAGATGATTCTTTAGCCCTTCTTAAAACCGCTGAACATTTTAATGAAACCAACCATTCTGAAATGTTTCATACTTTACAGCTGTGTCCTTTTCTTTATTCTTGTTTTCATACGGCTTTTCCCCAAGATCAAATTTGTCTTTGATTCCCCATCATTTATCACAGTGTCTGGCAGAAAATAAAGCCTCTGAAAGTAATTGGGATCACAAAAAAGATACAAGGGAAGCAAGGAAAGGAGAAAGAAAGAGAGGATTAGGTAAGATGGTAGGGAGTGTTATGTTCAATTGACAACTCAAGGAATACTTAGTGAATATCTAACATACGCTAAGCTCTGAGTCAGGCATGAGAGACACAATGATACATAAAAGAAAGTTCTTGTTCTAAATAAGCACTTAAGTTGAGCACATCTTTCTTTTTCTACTTCATTGTTCCTTTAACAGAAATTAATGAAGAGAGAATAATGGGAATAATTCTATTACAACTCTGTTGCAATAAGCATGTGGCAGGGATCATGCACTGCTCACCAAATATTTGTGCTCCCCTTTCATGGGGTTCAGTTGTTCAACTAAGCAACAGCTGTACTGTAGTTGTGATCATGTCAGCCAGAGGCTAGATTTCCCAGTTGCCTTTGCAACAAGGTAGGACCTTGTGACTAATTTCTGGCCAAAGAAATGTGACCAAAAGTGGTATTTGCCAATTCCAGATATGTCTGCCCGCTGAATTTTGATGCTTAGAACTACCTTGGAAGCCCCACGTTGACAACAAAAGAGCATCTGTCAGCTTTGTCTTGGGTAACTGTGGAACAGAACCTCACCTCCATTCCCCTGACCCTAACCTACTTGGACAACATGTGCGTAAAACTAACATTAAAACAAAACTTATTTTGAGTTAGTATGCTGAGATTTGGGGGTTTTTTTTCATACAGTTAATGTTTACTGTAGCTAATATAAGTTAGAAATCTAAATACGGTTTTCATGTAGCTTGAGACCCATTGTATGTGCATTCCTAGTAAGATCAAACTGTCTCAGCTGTCAAGTTTCTTCGCTCCCGAACACTGAATTATGTCAAGTCAGCACAGTGATGCTCTGTAGCACATGCTGACATGATGCTCTATTAAACTGCCAGTGACATCATAGAAATGTGGATACCTGGGTAGTGGACTGTTACAGCAATCACTGCAAGTGGTCCAAATAGGTGTGTGATTTCACAGTAATTACTTTATTGGGAGAGTAAAGCAGTCGTTACGCATTCAGTGCAGTTTGGTTGGGTACAATCATTTCAAAACACCTTGACTTTAACTTCATTTGTATAATTTAATCTAAGACTTTTTAATCAACACCACTTCTCGAGAACATGAAACTCTCTCCCTTACCATTTTTTGCTTTTGTTGCCTTATTACTGATAATAGTATTAATCAGTTCTTCTAAAAATAATAGCCACTCTTAGTGAAATGCCTTCTATGAGTCAAAACCTGGCTACGTACTTTTCACATATTTTATGTTTATATGATTTACATTTGCCAAACTTCCCATTGGGCCACATGTTGACCCTCTAAGATATACATATTGCCATCCTATAAATATGAAAAGTGGTATTAAGAAATGTGTTAATAGTTTGACCTAATACACACACCTAGTAAGTGGAGAAGCTAGAATTTGAACTCAATCTACCTGGCATTAAAGCCCAAGGCAGTTTTACTGTGCCAGGTGAATCCTAACTGAAATCCTAGCTGAAAGTAAATCCTAACTTAAAGTAATATTAAGCATATATCATCACGTTTGATCACTGGTAAATAATAATAGCAGCCAACATTTAATGAATTTTTGATGTTTCAGTTATTCTCCTATTACTTACTAATTTATAAATCCCCATAACAACTTTAGAAATAGATACTATCATCATCCCCTTTCTACAGATAAGAAAATTGAGGCCCAGAGAGTTTCAGTGATTTGTCCAAGGTCACAGAGCTAGTTAGAGGTTAAGCTAGAATTCACATACAGGCAGTTTGTCTTAAAAGTCTGTTCCCCTGGGGCTCCTGGGTAGCTCAGTCAGTCAAGCATCTGACTCAGGTCATGATTTCATGGTTGGTGAGTTCAAGCACTGCATCTGGCTCCATGCTGATAGTGCGGAGCCTGCTGGGGAATTCTCTCCCTGTCTCTCTGCCACTTCCCTGCTCGTGTTTTCTCTCTCTTAAAATAAGTAAACAAACTTAAAAAATAGTAACAAAAAAACTAAAAGTCAAAGAGCATGTTAATGTCTCTGAGTTAAAAAAAAATAAACTTGTTTTTGTTTTAGAATGACACAGCATATGAACAGAATCATTTCTGTCACCATGTAACAACAACAAAAAAGCTTCCCTGAATCTAAAATTAATGGGAAAATAAACTGCCACAAATTCAACATGAATAGGTCAATAGTCTTAATAAGAAATCTGAACAGAATATATAGCAATCCCACCAATATTAGAAAAGTGAGCAGGGGTAGAAACATCTATGACTTGGGCCTCAGGCAGGCATTTGGTGGGAGGGTTGCTACGACCTAATGGCATCAGGAGTGTCAAAAAACTTGGCAAGCCATATACCTACAAGATATTCTGCTGCTGGTAGTTTCTACCTATCTACACTGATGTTTTATCTTTCATATCCCGGGAACAAAACCGAGCCCAATTTATTTTTTGAAATGTGCAGAAGTACCTGATTAATAAATGCTTTCTGATTGTGAAAGGCAGTGAATAAGAGAAAGCAGAGGTGGGTCACGGGTGACATGCAACAGAAAGGTTTGTACTGGGATTCAAACAGGGCTTTAACCATACAGAGAAAGACAGATACCATATGGTTTCACTCTTATGTGGATCCTGAGAAACGTAACAGAAACCCATGGGGGAGGGGAAGGAAAAAAAAAAAAAAAAAAAAAGAGGTTAGAGTGGGAGAGAGCCAAAGCATAAGAGACTGTTAAAAACTGAGAACAAACTGAGGGTTGATGGGGGGTGGGAGGGAGGGGAGGGTGGGTGATGGGTATTGAGGAGGGCACCTTTTGGGATGAGCACTGGGTGTTGTATGGAAACCAATTTGACAGTAAATTTCATATATTAAAAAATAAAAATAAAAAAAACAAAAAAAAAACAGGGCTTTAAGAGCAATTAGAAATCATTAGAACAACATTCTTAAAATAACAATGTCATGACTAAATGGACTGGAGAAAATGTAAGTCCAGTTCTTATTGTAAAAGATTCATTGACATGAAATGAAAAAAAAATAATGAAAGCAAACAAAATTTAATCATGGAACTATTCATCGGAGTGACTCAATGACACTTGACCATTACTAACCCAGCCTCTTTACACAGGGAGTATAAAGGACTAATCTCTCCTACTCTTAAGGGGTGCACCATATACTTATTAGGTAGGAAAAGAATTCCTCCAAATCACTCAACAAATCCAGCAAAGGTAAGTTCAGCCAAAGCTGAATTGAGACTAATGGATCTGGTATCAATAGCTCTGGGCAGGAGTAAAAACTCTGCATTTTCTGAGTGCGTGCTCTTGGGCAAGACACTTAACCTTTTTAATTCTCAGTTGAAATACGTAGGAAGTGGGTGGCTGTAACCCTAAGAAATGCAGAAACCATGTGGTTCAGTCTCTGAGCTGGGCCACATTCAAAAGTCCAGTCCAATAACCAGTAGAAATATTAAAAGTAATTACATTCCTCATTCAAGTTCCTTAAAGGGTATTAAAAGTCACCCAATGCACAGTCTAGACAAACACTATTTTTTGCCTTCTGTTTTCACACCTTTTCTTTACTTCCCTCATACTCTTAAACTGCTATGGTGCCTTAACTCTTAAAACTGATGAGAAACTCCTACTTCTAGCCTGTGTGCTTTTTCTTCCTTCCCACTTCACTCATCTGCTCCTCACTCAATCATTGTTTGGCTTAACTTAGTCTCTCTTCCAGCCAGAAGGAATCCTTTCTCTTTAAAAAAGATGAAAAGTGGGGCGCCTGGGTGGCTCAGTAGGTTGAGCGTCCAACTTCGGCTCAGGTCATGATATCACAGCTCATCAGTTCGAGCCCCACATCAGGCTCTGTGCTGACAGCTCGGAGCCTGGAGCCTGCTTCAGATTCTGTGTCTCCCTCTCTCTCTGCTCCTAACCCACTCGCATTCTGTCTCTGTCTCTCTCAAAAATAAATAAACATTTAAAAAAATTTAAAAACTAAATAAAATAAAAAAGATGAAAACAGGGGGAATCGGGCTGGTGAGTTGGAATTAGAGAGGCATCCGTGAACACATTCGCATTAGTATCTTTTGGATACATCACATGAGAATAATAATGCTTGCCTCAAAAAGGTTTTATGAACGTTAAAGGAATGTCTGTAAACTTTCTTGGAAGGAGAGTTTTCTGCTTGTGACAACATGCACCATACACGTGATAAATGCACGTCCCTATGACATGAAAAGTAGAATTGATATTCTGTTTGACCCTCTAGATTCACTCTGCACCCTACCCTGCTCTCTGAGATGCTCATCATTCTGGGTTGCATCAAATATGAGGCACTGACAAGAAGCCGGGAGTGAAAAACGTGAGACGGAGGTATTAATACCCCTGTTTTCCTCTCATCCAGTATCCAGGTCGGTGGCACCTAGCATTTCTCTTATGAAGTTTGCAGATTCTGCTAGGAAGTCCTCCCCTATGTACAGCCCTAGCTCACTCTCTCTTGGTTCTAGTAACTGTTCCCCCCCACCCCTGCCCCTTTCAGGCCTAAGGGAGGTAACAGCTGAAAGGGTGCTTTGTCATACCTTATTGGCTGCCCTGCCCACAGACCTGCCCTGTCCACATCATTGTAAATAGGTCAACTCTCATCATATTACCCTGTTTGAGTGTGTCACCAGTTTCCCTACCAGGACTCTGACCAATAAATGCAAAAGGGAAATCAGTTTGGGTGTTTTCCATCTATGAATTCTTTGACTCAGCGTGGAAAAAATTGGCACACAGATACTCTAAGCCTCATTTTCTTTGACTGTAAGCCCCCACAGCCATAAGAAAACAGAAGTCTAGAGGTGGTGTAGGTAGTAGGGGTGTGGGTTGAGGGGTGAGTAAGCAACGTGGAAAATTGAGCTACTTTAAGAAGATATATCCCTCATCTTTAAAATGTAACATTCTAGTGGCTTCCGCTGCTTCAGAGGCAACAACAAACTAGTCTTGGCTTGTATGACTAAAGAAAGTTTTCCTTTCACTCAAATTACCCACCAGACAGTACAATAACTGAGAAATTCCTTTTGTATCATATTGGCTGGCTCCATGTCTGTGTAGAATTGCTTATGATTCTTCAATTAAAACGTACATCCAGGAATTTTATTAAATCATTTTGTCTTGTTATGTGGAAATATTCTCTGAAGGTTACTTGTGCCCTCTGGACTTTTTAATAAGTGAAGAAAAGTAAGTTTAAGTGACATAGCTATGGTTTTCAAAACCCATTATCAGGGAAAGGAGATCAATGTATTTTTATATGTTTATTTTTAACTGAATGAGACGTGCCCAATTACTTGTGATTATGAAAAATAATTCAAAGCAAATCCCACCCAGCAGCTATGGAAGATTTTTTTTCTTTTTCTTTCTAACCAGAAAAATGATTTGCTGGACCTATTCTCAGTAGCTGAATTTAATCTCACTGGTGAGCAATGACCAAATTTAGGAATTAATAATGGATAGGAGAAGCGGTTAAGAATTCTTTACTGACCTTTCTTAACAAAGAAAGGTCTAAATGTTTATTCTGACAAGGCAAGTTTTGGTATTATTTCCTTACTATTACTTATTATTTATAAGCTGCAAGCTCTGAGGAATGGAACTGTTTTGTTATTAGACTGAATTCCTAGTGCCCACCACAGTACCTGGCACCTGGAACATGATGAACATACATTTATTTATTGAATAACATAATGAAGGAAGGGTGAGTTAATTTCTAATTAATTTCAAATCCTAAAGGATTTGATCCTCCTGTTGAAGAGAGAAAATTGTAATTAAGTCTTCACTTGCTTCTATTATTTCCCTATAACTCATAGGACTTAGCATTACATATGGGATAATAAAAGCTTATTCATTGGTTAGTCAAACATTTGTTGAGCACTTACTATAAACAAGATACTGTATTACGCATTATAGGTGACAATGAAGGCAATTAGGCATGGATGCTTTCTTCTGAAGGTGCAGTAGCAGGAATGAAATATAAAGTACTGCCCTACAAGGAAGCACATTCTTTGAGTACTAAAGAAGACCAGCTGAAATGTAATGGAAGTGACCATGAAGGACAGCTGACATTTGTCTGGAGTTTGGGGAACTCAGGAAAGACTTCAGAGAAGAAGTGGCTTTTACACCTGGACCTTGAAGGAGTAACTAAATTTAAGCCTTCAAAGAATATCAATTACCAATACTCATTCAACACCATGGAGTTTGCAAATGAGCACTTTCACTATTTACCTTCATCTGATCCTCAAAGCATTCCACAGGGATAGGTATGATTGCCTCAATTTAAAAAATTTGTTAATGTTTATTCATTTTTTGTGGGAGACAGACAGACAGCATTGAGTGGGGGAGGGGCAGAGAGCGAGGGAAACTCAAAATGTGAAGCAGGCTCCAGGTTCTGAGCTGTCAGCACGGAGCCCTACATGGGGCTCAAACCCCAGAACTATGAGATCATGATCTGAGCTGAAGTTGGATGCTTAACTGACTGAGCCACCCAGGTGCCCCGATTGCCTCAACTTTAGAGACCATTAACTAACTTAAGAAAATTTAAGATATAAGTTTGTTCAATCCAGAAAGTTATCAAATGAATGAATCTCTCCTTCTAGGAGTTCTAGGATAGACAACATAAACTGTACTTGCAAACTTTGGATTTGAACCAAATATTCTGAATTCCAAGTGAAGAGAGATCTTTCAGCTACATCGCATTGTCCTCTTGGGGAGGATCTTGAGGTAGAAATATCCACAAATTGTATAGTAGGCCAGTGAGAAAACAATGATTTACTGAAGTTCAGTGCAGCAGCAATGAAAGTATGGTTTCTTACAATATAGCTCCCCTGGAGTGGCTGACAACAATAATAATAGCTAACATTTATTGAGTGCTTTTTATGTGGAATGCACTATGCAAATCCTTATGTGCATACTCTCTTTTAATCTACAAACAACCCCATGTGGTAGGTGCCATTATAAACCTATCTGTACAAATGAGAAACACTTGGCTCAGAATAATTAATAACTCGGGCCGAGTCACACATTTGTTAAGTGACTACCATTATTAACAACATTTTGGTAATGCAACCAAACCTTTAATTAAGAAGATGAGCAATTCACAGCCACTTCTTAATAAATTCTACACGTGAAGAAATGTTACCTGGCATCTAAGCCATTAGGGGTATTGCTGTGTCTAAATAGTCATCTACTTATTTCCATCTTCAACAAATTTGTTCTGCCATATGTAATCACTATGCAATATCCAAATATGTTGTCAATCTAATTAGGGGATTTCATCTACCAATGCAAGAGATTAATAAGTCTGTAGATACATTAACTTGTATTGATTCACTGGAAAAGGAAATCTGCTTTCTTCCTTTATGTAGTTATAGTTCCTCAGGGCTAGCTTACCTCCTTTATATCCAGCCTGACATTCACACTTTCAAATTAAGTCCATGGCACCGAGGTTTTAAATTTTCCCCCTCTTTGCCTTTGAAGACTCCACTCCATGATAAAACCAAACACACCGATTACTTTGGCTTTGTTTTTGTTTTAAAAGATGTTTTGCTTTTGTCATTTGACATCTGAGCCTTTAACAAAGCCAGGCTTTGCTGATTTAATGTGATTTGGGTCAGAATCAACCCTGCAAAAGTAATTCATTCTTCTCTTAAGCAAAAGGAATGAATATTAGCTTAGAATGCAAAGAGTGCTGGACTGATTGGCTTAAGAAACGGGGTCCAAGCCTAGTGCTGCCAACTAGCCAACTATGAGACGCTGGAGCAGTATCCCTACTTCTCTTCTCTACCTCAGTTGCCTCATCCATAAAATAATGGAAGGGGACTAGTTGTTCTCTACTGCTCTATAAAATATGAAATTCTACCATTCTAATGCACACAAACCCTTATGCATCTGCTCACTTACTCATTCTTTCTTTCTTTCTAAAGATACTTACTGAACGCCCTCAATGTTGCAAAAAGTAGAGGTTTTAAGCACATTCTCTTTTCACAAATATAACTGGGTTGAAAGACAGTGTTTTAGGAAAAACCTCACAGTATTTAGAATAAAGCACATTTAAAATTATTTATTTTGTTCTTTTATTGGGAAATGTTTTAAAATGGGCTGAGAAATGGTACTCAAGTGGAGAAATGTATCTTTAAAATAAAATCCTTAGCACAACTTCCCAAACTAGAGTCATATATATTCTATAATTTCTCATTTTATAGTCTAAGAAAAAATGAATAACTGACTTCCAAAATGTGTCTTTATTAATAGCAGTGTATGTTTTAAGTTTAAGAACTATGGAGTATATTTAAAGTTGATGTAGCCTATATCCTAAAGGCCATTTTATACTATATTCAAGAAACTATCATGCTGTTATTTTTGTCTTTAGAGCAAGCTGCTACTTTAGCAATTAGCAGTCCATAAAAATGTGGGCAATTGGCTTCCTCCAGACTAATTAGCAAGTTTGCTGTGTTCCTGTCCCAGCTGGTCACGCTCTGTCTTTTAACTTAGCTCAGGCCTACTTGTTTTGCCAGTTCTAGAACCTTTTAAAGTTTGTCAGTAATGACAGATATCTCAATTGGCTTCTGACTTAAACTCTTCAGCAAAACAACTTAGCCAAGCTGGTGTAGCATTCTCAACTCTTGCTTCCTGTTCTCAACAGATGCCCAGGGAACTCCCTACCCTCTTCAAAACTCCTTAAGGATGTTCATGCAGCTCAGGAATTTCTCCATGACCCATCTCCCTGCTCCAATGCTCAAGTCTCTGCTCTCTGAAGTATGTCTCGTGGTGTCATTTGTGGATTCTCATTCTTGGCCCTGGCACTCTAGTGTGACAGACTATCAGGCAGCTAGTTTTTCCACAAGGTGACTTTTCTTATATCATTCCCTTGAATCAAGCCACTCATCAATGACTTCTGGCATTTTCTTCCATCAAGCCCAGGCTCCTGATTTAGAGCCCCATACTTGACCCACGCCAAATCAGTTTGGGAACATGCCCCTGACAGTAAATGGATAGCTGGAGAGTGAGCAGCAGCATGGAACAAACAGGAAAAATGGAAATAAGGATGTGGTCCAGAGTCAAGGCAGGTATTCTGCCAACTGAACAGATCAGGCTCAAAAGTGGATGTGATTCTAGGGGAAGGTAAAGATGGGAAAATGGGACCAGATGTGGTATATCTACAGTGAGGGTTGGTATGGAGTTTGGGGGTAGGGGTGTGGGATAGGAGAGTGGTGGCAAATGGAAGATTTGATGAAGAGGAATAACATAAAAACTTGAAACTCAAGAAGCTGCAGAGGAAGAAGCCAACAGTAAACAAGGTTATTTTGCAAAAGAACCCTAAAAAGATACAGAATTGGAGGCATCACATATTTCTGAAAGCAGGGATGAGAGGTACGACTGAAAACAAGAGTACTGGTTGGAAGCCTATACAAGGATCAAATAGCCCTACAGATACCCTCTCTATTACAGCAAGGAAATGCATGCACTCAGAGAATACAACTGAGGAGAGCTTTGGATTTTAGGACCCAGGCTCAGGCCTTGGCAGGGGTGTGGAGTCATAACGAAAATGGGAGGATTACATGTAAACTCGTACACTGACCCCTGAGAACAATCCACCTATCCTAAGCCCCTTTCCTCCTCTGATCTCAAGCACTGCTCACCCACCTATAGAAACAAAACATTCAACCACAGAGAAACCGAGTTATATCTAAGAAACTGAATTATTGGACAAACCAAATGACTTGAGAGAAAAGATCCACAGGCAATGACATTTTGGAAGGGTAATCCCTTGATAAAGTGGCTAGTTCCCTACCTATTTATGCTGTAGTAAATTTCATTAACTGATTAAAAAAAAAAAACAACCCATAATTATACAGCTTCTAACTAATGTGTTAGACTTTTTATCATTGGGTGAAAACAAATGGCCACAATTTGCCAGAAATTGTAAGATAACCTCTAAGAGAACCATGAGAGCCAGGGACTAAGATAAATAGAAAAGAAAAAAAAAAGGAATAATTAAAAAAAGACACAGTGCAAGGAACAGAAAAACAATTTAAAAAATCTCATTCTTAAGATGCTAACAGAGATAACTTCTATTAAGAACCACAAACTAAATGCTATTAAAAGGAAAAAATAAAACACAAAGCTCTTAGGAAATAAAAATATACATTTATTTATGTATATTTGTTAGCAGAGATTCATTCAAAAGAAGGACTACAAGATAAAATTGAGGATGTTTAGAAAATAACAAAATGTCTAAAATGGGCATTAATATATAAAATGTCATGAAACTTATACAAAAAAATTGTACTGTAAGTGCATAATTTAGAAATATGACAGTAAAATGAAAACAATTAAGAGTTGAAGGTGGTATCTCTGGATTGAGGTGGAGAAGGATCAGATCGATATTTCTTCACCTTATTATTTTCATTATAAACTTTGCAGGGATGTTTTCATATATTTGTGTGATAACTTGGTAAAAGAAATACAAAAATTTAATTGAAAAAAAGACAGTGGAGATTTAGTGGAACCCACCCACTACTCTGTACCTTGGGTGAGATAGTCAACAGATTATAAGTAAACAGAAGTAGCTTTTGTAGAGACAGCTTTCAGCTTAACATAGAGAACAGACCTGTGATATTATAATATAATAAAAAGTATATGTTTGATCTTTGAACCAAAGTATATAGATCTTTGAACTATATACCAAAAGTATATATTTGATCTTTGATCTCTTATAATTCCCTGAGGGAAGGGGTGAGAGAACACCTTTTGTTGTTTATAACAAACCCCTTTCAACCTGACTTTATGCTAACAAGTTGACTCCCTAAGGAAGGTTAGAACTTTCAGCCCCTCCCCTCCAGACCTCTGAGCCTATCACCAATGGCGAATGATTTAACCAATTGTGCCTAAGTAACAGAACCTCCCTAAAAACTCTAAGCAAGGACTCTGGAGAGCTTCCAGGCTGGTGAACAAACCAGCATGCTGGGATGGTGGTTCATCTGGATAGGGTATGGAATTGCTCTATTACCTTGCCCCATGTACCTTTCATCTAGCTGTTCATCTGTATCCTTTATTATATCCTTTATAATAAATCAGTAAATGTGTTTCCCTGAGTTCCATAAGCCATTATAGATGAAGAGAGGGTTGTGGAAACCCCTGATTTATAGTCAGTTGGTCAGAAGTGCAGATGACAAATTTGGACTTGCAACTAGCATCTGAAGAGGGGAGTGATCTTGTGGGACTGAGTCCTTTACCTGTAGGGTCTGCATCAACTCTAGGCAGTTAGTGTCAGAATTGAGTTAAATTATATGACACCCAGTCAGGGCCCATCAAGAATTGGAGAATTGCTTGGTGTGGAAAACCCCACACATCTAGTATCAGAAATATTGTAGAGAATACAGTTTTTCCTTTTTTAAATTTTTTAAAAAAATTTTAATGTTTATGTATATTCGAGAGAGAGAAAGAGACAGAGGGCAAGTGGGGAGGGACAGAGAGAAAGGGAGACAGAATCCGAAGCAGGCTCCAGGCTCTAAGCTGACAGCACAGAGCCCAACACGGGGCTTGAACTCAGAAACTATAAGATCATGACCTGAGCCAAAGTCGGATGCTCAACTGACTGAGCCACCCAGGTGCCCCCAGTTTTTCCTTTTAAGACCAAACTTAACAATGAAAAAGCCTGATAAGATAAGTAGAGGAACATATCACTGGATTAAATAGAGACTAGATGTCCATAAATCCACACCAAAATTTCTAATGGAGAGGAAGATTGGACTTTCAATTTCCAAAATTCCTCAATTCCATTTAGGGGAGTCTTGTTGACTGAGACACTTCCGTAATACCAAATATTCAAAGGGCATAAATCAATCCACACGATTCTTATTGAATGAAATAATATCACAAATTTTAAAATGGGCAAAGCAAAACATTTTAAAACCTCAAAAATTTTAATCTCTAAACTAAAGGCTTATATTTACCAAAGGAGATTTTCATTAGACATAAGAAAGACAAATATTTTGAAGATAAAACACATGAACAGGAAGACTGTGAATTTTACATCACATGATTATTTAAGAAAAGATGATCATCTTCCCCTCCCCCCCATCTAAGGGTAGAAACATAAGATAAAGGAGACATTAACTTATAGTGGCATTAGTTGATAGATTGCAAAGGATGTCCAGAATTTACTTACAGATGTGGAGAGAAAAATAAAAGATCCTTTTGTCTGCCTGTGTTCCAACATTGTGCGTTTGTTTCTTTATTTAATTGTGTCTCACACACAAATGGCCTAGATTTAAAACAGCCTGAGCCGGCAGATAATGGATCGAAATCAGAATTCTGAACTGAAAGCTAGATCACTGTCTTTCTCAACTGTTGCCAACCTCATGGATTCAGATAACTTCAAAAAACATGACTCTGTCTACTTCACCAGCTAGTTGAAAATAAAACATTTCTCCCTAAAGGCATTTTGCCAAGTCATTGCAAACTGGTATGTCTACAGCAGTATTCTAATGCTAAGCCAAGGTCCTTTCTGGAATAAGGTAAGACAAGTAAGAGAGAGGGCAAGAATGAGAACAGAAGAGATTCACCATCTACATCAAAAGCAGTTACCACTTCAGCGTTACTCAAGAACACTCAAAACCTACTCCATTTTTTGGTTCACTCCAGTGGTCCTAGTTAGAAACTCTGAATACCTCTTTACCCTCGGTGGAATCAATCAGCAATTAAGTCCTGTCAATTCTTAAACCTTCTCCACGTTTCAGTGCCATCTAAATACTCCTAACTTACTGTCCCTGTTTCCAGCTTCTTCCCCCTCCTATTTTCCAAGTCTTTCTTATTTCCAGTACTGAAAAAGTTATGCTAGAAACTTTAATCTTTCTTAATCCCCGTTATTCCTCCCTACATGACAAGGTATACATTTCTTAGAAAACCACATGAGACACTTCCTCACATCGTCTTTACCCTTCCTTCCAGCCTCATGCTCCTCCACCTACCCATGCAAATCTATTTTTCAATCCGTTCTAAATTGTTTATGCAACAGGCAGAATACTGAGATAGGGCCTCAGATCTTGGCCCTGGTATGTATGCCCTGGAGTAATCCCCTCCTACCCCATGGAGTGAAGTCAGAACTGCACTTGCTTTTAGACAGTACCCACTTTGTGGCAAAGTAATACCATTACCATTATTATGTTATGGTATTTGGTAAAGGCAAAAGGATTTTGCAGGTAATAATTAAAATCCCTAACTAAAGACTGTGAGCTAATGGAAAGAAAAAATATCCTGCTTGGACCTGACCTAAGCAAGCTAGCCCTTTTTAAGAGGGCTTAAGCCTTCCTTGTAGGCAAAGACTTGAAGCAATAGACACACCCTCTCTTCACTGAAGGCCTTGAAGAAGCAAGCCACCATGAATACTACAGCAACAAGGAATAAATTATGCCAACAGCTTGAGAAAGCTTTAAAGCAGATTAACCTCCAGATGTAAATTACATCATTAACCTCCAGATGTAAATTAAGTCCAATGAATACCTTGATTTCAGCCTTAAAATCAAAGTGAGACCATGAGCAGAAAACCTAAGCAAGCTTACTTGGACTTGTGACCTATCTCAGAAACCTGAGATAATGAATGAATATTGTTTTAAGCCACTAAATTTGTGACAATTTGTTGCTCAGCAACAGAAAACTAATATACTATGCCATTTGATTTTATACCTCCTTGTCACTTCTACACTCGTTGCCCTAGCAACTATCTATTTATTCATGTTATTCCTGTGATCAGATCAACCAACATTTGTTGAGCAACTATTACATGCCAACCATTGTGCTTAGTGGGAACACAGGATAAATAAGATACAGTATGCAATGGTGTTCTAAAATCAGGGAAGTGCACCTGACCCAGTGGAGATCTGAGATGGGAAAATACGTCAACAACACAGGAGACAGGGAAATCAAATGATGTATACAGAATTTATCCTATCAGAGATGGTACAAAAAAGAGGAAAAGGCATGAAGGCACCAAACAGAGAGTAATGTTCTTGAAGTGACAATTCCACAGCATAAACACTATCAGGAGAGGACACTTAGAGGTGGGGAGAGTCCACACTGCAGAGAATCATGGTTTAGATGTTATCCTGTGAACAACAGAAGACCTCAAAGCTTAGGGGACATGTGCGAAAATGTAAGGTTCTAAATAGTCTGGTTGATGGTTTGGAGGGTGATATGCCTGCAAATGTGAGCACCAACAAGCCAGCCTATTTTAGAGATGATGAGAACTCCATGTAGGTCAGTGATGAGTAAGAAGTACATAGAGCAGGGAAATGATTAGAAGTAAACTGGCAGGGGCGCCTGGGTGGCTCAGTCGGTTAAGCGGCCGACTTCGGCTCAGGTCACAATCTCGCGGTCCGTGAGTTCGAGCCCCGAGTCAGGCTCTGTGCTGACAGCTCAGAGCCTGGATCCTGTTTCAGATTCTGTGTCTCCCTCTCTCTCTGATCCTCCCCCATTCATGCTCTGTCTCTCTCTGTCTCAAAAATAAATAAAAAACGTTAAAAAAAATTAAAAAAAAAGAAAAAGAAGTAAACTGGCAAATCACCTGGTAACCGACTGGATACCTGAGAGGAAGAGAGAAGTGCCAGGTTTCTGGCTTTATTTAGTGTTCAAATGTTTTCACAGTGCTTCCCCTGCCTCCCACCTAGTTCCAGAACCCTAGGCACTACCATCGACCCCTCCTCCACATTCATTTTACCATTTCAGTGTGTCACAATGATTCCTTTCTCCCTTCATCTTCCCCAAAGAATCTCATCTGTTATGTGCCAAAGCAGGACCTGTGGGACTCCTGTAACTAGATCTTTGGCTCTGATTGCCCTCAATCAAGCTATTCAACCAAATGCCATTGTGATGCTAATGGAGTATGGGGATGCCCTTCCTTGCAAAGCTGTGTTTCAAGTACAAGTGCTCGTACAAGTGCTAACTCCCTCTAGCCATGCATTTTGCAACAGGGCTTGGCTGTACTTTCACTAATTTTTATGTTCTGTTAAGGACTTGCCTGTGTACAGAGTTTTAATGATAAAATCATGTAGGCCATCAACATAGTTTTCAGGTCAACTAAGATTCTGAAAACTTCCTTCTTTAGACCACCGGCAGCGGTCTCAGCATCCGGCTGAGAATGAGAAGAAAAGAAAGTACAATTGGTCAAGCTACTACTAAGCCTCAGATGCCGGGCTGGGATCGGAACTTGTCCTAAATTGCCTGGGGAAATTTATAAACAGTTTTGCCTAGCACTAAAAATAAAATCAGGACTGTGGCCCTTTGATCAATAAGAATCTCTAACACTGTCTATGAATACAGAATATTTTTTTTTTAAAAAGAGAGAATTCAAGATAGTGATAACAATTTGTCCAAAATCATAAAATAAGGAAGAAAAATCCATTTTCTACAGAGGCCAAAAATATACTACATTTGGAGCAAAGACATTTGTGTTCCAGGACTTTCTGACAATTTTCGGGACCTTTAGGTATTTACCTAAACCATATTGGGCTTTGGTTTTATTACTTGTAAAACAAGTGGTGAAAAGTCTAAGTCACTCCAACAGTTACTGTGGTAATAATAAAACCTTAGTACATGTGAAAGCACTTGAAAAAATAAAGGCCATGTATGCTTGTGAAGTGGTATGACTGTATTATTTGTTTTTATACTCCTGCATCTAGGAATTTGTGATGTCTAGAACATCGCTTAATATCTTTAATCATATAAGGATAACCAGTCCTGTGGGTTCTAGAAGGTATGATAGGTTAATCAATCAGCAAGAACACTATTTCATTAAGCAGCATTCCTTATGAGCTCTGTACTATTTTGCAGTCTAATCAAGAAAATGAATGTAGACTTCTTATGTTCCCCGCCAAGTGCTAAAAATGCTAAACTGTGTTCATTCATAAAATTACAATATGGCCCTGTCATTAGCGGGTTAAAGATAGCTTGTGTCACTGCTTCCAGATTTAATCAGACTTACTAATAATCATTTCTAAGCTCAAGGGTAATGATACATATTCTACACAAAATAATGCTGAATTTTCATTAATGCCTCAGGGATCAAATGATTATAGCTATCATGATTCTAATTTAGCATAATCAACACAAAATTATTTAGGGTTTGTTGGCACTTTTTCAGTGCGATGACTTTTTCACTGTGATGATGAAAAATGATTTTTTTCTCCCTTTTCTTTCCCCAGAACACCTTCCCCTTTGGAGTTATACTACCCTGGACACACAAGAACAACTGAATCTCAACTTTAAAGCCAGCACAGACTTAGAATTCTTAGGACATCCACAATCTAAACATCTGTATAACCAGAGAGGCTCTGAAATGCCATTACTCATTTTGAAAAACAGACCCGATTAGTTCCAATCTTTTGGTAATTTGACTATAAAACTGGTGATAAATTAGTTGCCATTTGGCTTTTTCGCCTCCCTGATCCTGACATTATGCACTCTCATTAAAGAGCAAGGGTCATTATGGACGTCACAATGGTAACATATTTGATAATATAACACTATAATGCTCTAGTTTAAGGGATCTGAAATTTCCCCATAGCCTAAGAAGTACTGTTCTAATTGACATCTCTCACTGAATGAATCAATGTTAGTTCTGTCCATAAAATAAAACCTCTGTGTATTGACTGTTTTACCTGCCTTATTATAAAGTGACATCTATAGCAGTTCCTGGGAAAAACTTAAATCCCTTTTGTTTAATTTCAAAGAACCCAATTTTAGAAGTATCCACTTTAATATACTTTAAACTGAAACTAATTTACTGGAGTTTTTGTTAAGAAAGAATGATTTTGAGAAAATCATAAAGTATAAATCTAGTTTGCTTCCAATAGATACTTTGATAGATATTTAAATTAAAAAGTTACTTTTATGAGCCATATTTACATTTCTAGAGGCTGTATTCTTTAAAAATGACTTACTAAAGTGGTTCATTTCTCTATGCATAGCCTGTGTCAGGCTGTCACATCTTATTCATCAGTATTCCTTATCTCTTACGCTTTTCAAAGTTCTGTGACTTTCAAACACATTGAACCTTCTTACTTTTACAACTTCACTATCAATCATTATTTTACTCATTATGTCAATATCACATTATCTGCCTACTGAATTTTAACAGCCATATTAAGAGAAATAGTAGTCTAATATATTCCAAATGTCACAATGATGGCACGGACAACAGATCAATTGTAATCAACTGGCTGATTGAGAGTTAAAAATGGTTTTTCATGAATCAGTAACCACTACCTTCCTGTCTCTCCCCAGAGCTCACAACATTTTAAGTTGCAACATTAAACCGGTGCCCTGTATGGAACTGCTACCAACTTGCTCTCACCAAATGTCAAATACTCATAAGGAACAGAGGACTTTAAATTTTCCATATAGTTTAAGATCAAATAAAGCACAGAAACGGTAAGTTAATGATTGATGATGATGATGGTGATAATTCACTTTCATTTAATGCCTTCTAGATGTAAGTTTCTTACTAAACTTAAAGTATATACTACCTCATATAACCCTGATAGCAATCTTCAGTTTGAGTATGTTCTATTAGTTCAAGTTTATAAGTGAAAAAAAAAAAAAAACCCATAGATTCATAAACTGAAGATTTACTCAAGGTTTATTTTATTTATTCATCCAAGGCTAGGGGTTGTTAGATCTTAAACAGTAATTGGACTGTTTGATGCAAAAGCTCAGATTCTTAATCACTCTGGTTATGTCATTCTTCTTAAATTACAATGGATGAAATTACAGAATGATGTATAGGTGGGATACCGTGTAAAACCCTGTCCTTATCATTGACTGACAACATCAACCGAACTCTAAATGTATGATGAGTCTTCCTATTAGCAAGGAAGAGAGCTTCCTAAAAGAGGCTAGAGGTATTTAGTAATGGCAGGTGTCCATCTTATTATGATAATAATTAAGTTGATTTACCAAATTCAAGGATACCCACAGGAAACCACTTATGTTTATGTTTTTTTCTATTTTCAACTAAATCCGAACTATCTTAAAGTTATTTGACAACATACACTTTACCAAGATTCACATTTTATATAAATATTCCATCAGTTAAAATATTCTTACACATTGCATTTATGATGATGATGATGGTGAGAATAAAACAGAAAAAGGAGAAGAAAAAACAAAGGGGAAACAGAGGAGGAGAGGAACAGTAGTGGTACAAGGAGAAGGATATGGGAAAAGAGGAAAAGGAGAAAGACCATGCTTATTTTTTCAATTTTTATAAATGATTAAATGAATTAATGATTTAAAGGTAATTGTTTAAACTTATATTTTTATGGACTTAATTTTTTTAAATTACATCATAATTGAAGGTAAAATCAATTATCACGTTGTTTCAGGAGACTTATGAGCCAAGGTACTTTTGCAGGAGGCTCTGGGTATGAAGTTTAATTGATATGTGGTTAAACATGACTTGAATATACTAGTTTAAAAGGTAGGACGAGCAGGAGTCAGGATAATAATCTGCCATATATGGTTGCTGAGATCATTAAATTAATCAGAGCAAATAGTATGGGTGAACAAAGCTAGTAGATAGTAGCAGGTCAAACAAAGAGACTAACGGTGTTGAATCACCAGAAGATGTTCAGCCCCTTGGATAGTTATTTGGGGGCTAAGCTGATAACATTTTAAGTACAGACTTCTAACTTCAAAATCTCAGACTAACCCAGACTTTGTTTTCTTTCTGAAACCTTCTTTGGCTATTATGAAGACATAACCTGTTTTAAACCAGAATTAGTTCATATAAATTCAGGTAATCAGTTACTTTCCTTGTCAGACTGGAAGACACTGTCTTCTAGACTGACTTGGAGACCCATGGGGATGCCCATGGTTTTAACAGATCTGATGAGCCAAGTAAAACGCTTCATCATCTTGCATTTTGGTCAGGAGTTCAACTTTGGTTTGGGGCCCTTTATACAAATCACAAGTGTATTATTATCCAGAGAGGTGCATTAACAGTGATGTTCGTGAATTCAAATTTATAAACTTCTCCACCATAACAGAGATCATATACACCTTAATCCAGTTTCATAAGCAGATGTCAAAGGTGTTTTAGGCCTGCAAAATTATATTTTAACTACCTACATATCAGCAGGGGCCATCTATACTGACCAATTCCATTATTTTCTCCAGCTGCTTGTCTTATTTGTATTTGTTGAAAAAATGTATTTCTCAGTAAATATATGCTCAGAATCCTATGTTACATCCATTTTTGCATAGGCTTTCATAACAGGGAAAGTCTTATTCATCTTTGTATATGCAAAACCTAAGACTCTATTTGGCATATGGTAGGACATTGGTAAATGGTTGATGAACAGATGAAGTATTAAACAGGTAACCATTCTCTAAAATCAATAAGATTATATGAGTACAGATTAAAGAACAAATCAAGTCAAACATACAAGAGAAGTTAATTGTCATGCTTGATAATCTACCATTTATCCAAGTTCTACAATTCTAAAGAATCCCCTAGGGATGTACTGTTGGTATAGAACATTTTACTGACCTTAAGCTAAATTAACTGGTTCCTTAAAACTATGTGGACATTCACAAAGCTTTTATCACTAATAAATCTTCATCTGCAAATACCCATTCTCTAAACTTCTCTGGCCAATCTATTCTTCACATTTGCCAAACTTGTTCATACCTCACTAAGTGTGCTTTTGGTGTGTATACCTCAGCTTTAATCAATCCTCTTACATATATTCTCATGTCTGTCTACTTCTCATTCAGATTTAAGTTAAATGTCACCAACTAGAGTGTCTCCTTAAGTAGATAATATAAAATATTATTCCCACCCCATCCCGCTATCACATTGCTCTGTTTTATTTTCCTCATGGTGTTCATCACTAACTTAAACTACCCATTTAATGGCTTTAACTTGTTTATTGTTTCAGCTAGAGTGCAAACTTTAGTTTGCCTGGAAAAAAGGACTTACCTGTTTTCTTCACTTAAGTATCTTCAATGCCTATAAGAGTGTCTCTCAAAAAATATTTATCAAATAAACCTACCCTATATTGGCTTTACAGACTGAAAAACAAGTCTAGCACCTAGAAGAAATGAGGAGATGGAAAGCTGGTTGAATTAAGAGGAAGTCTCAGTGAGACACTTGTTATTCATGAGAAAAACATAATACTAGGTTTTACGGATGACAGGCTGTAAGTACGTGTTTGAAAGTGCACGTTTGAAATAGAACTATCCTACAACCCAGCAGCTGCACTATGAGGTATTTATCCAAGGGATATAGGTATGCGGTTTTGAGGGGACACATGCACCCCAATGTTTATAGCAGCACTATCAACAATAGCCAAAGTATGGAAAGAGCCCAAATGTCCATTGATGGATGAATGGATAAAGAAGATGTGGTATATAATGGAATACTACGTGGCAATGAGAAAGAATGAAATATGGCCTTTTGTAGCAACGTGGATGGAACTGGAGAGTGTGATGCTAAGTGAAATAAGCCATACAGAAAAGACAGATACCATATGGTTTCACTCTTATGTGGATCCTGAGAAACTTAACAGAAACCCATAGGGGAGGGGAAGGGAAAAAAAAAAAAAAGAGGTTAGAGTGGGAGAGAGCCAAAGCATAAGAGACTGTTAAAAACTGAGAACAAACTGAGGGTTGATGGGGGGTGGGAGGGAGGGGAGGGTGGGGGATGGGTATTGAGGAGGGCACCTTTTGGGATGAGCACTGGGTGTTGTATGGAAACCAATTTGACAATAAATTTCATATATTAATAAAAAAAAAAGAACTAAAAAAAAAAAGATGTGGTATATACATACAATGGAGTATTACTCGGTAATCAAAAAGGATGAAATCTTGCCATTTGCAACTACGTGGATGGAACTAGAGGGCATTATGCTAGGTGAAATTAGTCAGAGAAAGATAAATGTCATATGACTTCACTCATATGAGGACTTTAAGATACAAAACAGATGGACATAAGGGAAGGGAAGCAAAAATATCATAAAAACAGGGAGGGGGACAAAACATTAGAAACTCTTAAATATGGAGAACAAACAGAGGGTTGCTGGAGAGGTTGTGGGAGAGCGGATGGGCTAAAAGGGTAAGGGGCATTAAGGAATCTACTCCTGAAATCACTGTTGCACTATATGCTAACTTGGATGTAAATTAAAAAAATAAATTAAATTTTTTTAAAAAGTGCATGTTTGAAACAGAATTAAATTCAAAGACTGCTTCCTTAAGGCTAGACACACACATGCACACACACAAAGAACACTCAGATTGTTTCTTTATGACAACACAAGATCATACTCTTCTACTTACAACATAAGCATGACATAAGAAAGGCTTCTGAGAAATGGTAAGTCACTGCATCTGTTTTCTAAGTTTGTGTTATTTTGATGCTTATGTTAATGTTATCAAAACAACTCACAGCAAACTTTAAGAAGGCATGAAATCTGTTTGTTCTTCAAGAAGATTCAGCATGATTCCAAGAAAGAAAAAACAAAACCTTTGAAAGCTTCATTCAGTTAAGACCAAAAATTCTAATGCTTAAATATTCATCAGTATTTAGTGATACATAAGGCAACAAATATAAAGAGTATAAGGTTTCAGAATTCCTGGCATAAATCTGTTTGGTTTATGAAAATCAAGTCACAATAATGAAGCCTGTGCTTCTGTGATTCCATATAACCTATAAAGTAACTGGTGAAAGTTATATTCCATACAATATAACTCACATTTTCTATCTGAGTTATAATTCCCATTTATAATTACAGTTAATATAACTCTCAATTCTGCATTAGCTTTGTAGGAACTTATGCAAATGAGTAGGAACTAGTGACAAGATAATACCTGAAAATATACACAACACACATACATCATGATCACCTAGAACAAAGTCATCCACATAACAATTCAGAAAATGCTAACAGTGATGATGTTATGACCCAATTCCACTTCTCTCATGAAAAGACAGGTGTCATAATTGTCATAACCCAAAGTGACAATTCTAAGAGATTAGTGTGTAGGTGGTGGACAGAAGCTCCAAACTCTAAAATTTATCCCAACAAAATACTAGAAGATTGTGGTTAGGAAAAATATCTACTTGCCTCAACTACCAAATATATGGCAGTTAGTACATGGGAGATAGTTTTTCCTCAAGTTAAGGGTTATGGAAGGTAACAGATGTATAGAGTAGAAGTTAAGTGTGAATTTGAATCTTGACTCCACCATTTAACAGCTAGGGGGCACTGGCAAGTTACCTGATATCTTTCATTCCTCATGTGTATAATGGGGATAATAGCGATACCCACAAAATAGCTAATGAATAGTTTTAATGAGAATTAAATGTGACAATGCATGTAAAACAGTGCAATATTTTGCACATAAAACATTTACACATAAAATACTTTATACATAAAACAGTTAATAAATGTTAAATGCTTTACTAATCATATCGCTTGGCCCTGAGATTTTAATCTCAGAACTAGGAAGAGCATATTACTCCTGAGCATCCAACTGGATCATACTTTCAAAGAGAAAGATATTAAGTACACACATTCTTTCCTATCAGAAAGTCTGAATTTTAAGATATTTCCCCCCCCTGAATTTTAGGATCTTAATATTCATGTATGATTTTCAATGGCACCTGCTTCTCAGAGAATCTTTCCTGTCTCTTTCAGGACAAATGGGTTACTTAACTGATGATGGTAGGGGGCCAGAGTGAGAAAAGGAAACATGTCCGAAGTGACCCTGTATCTTCTTCACTCTGTCCACAGTTTACCGACCAAAGTATGCGGAAAAGGAAAGCAGTGGTAAACAGGTATTTACTGAATAATGATTCGGTGCTGACGCTATATCCATATACTTTGGGAGATAACATAGATAAGACAAGACCACAGTCCCCAAATAAGCTTATGATTTTGTTTTGGGGTAAGTACTAATATCAACAAATAAAGTGGTAGGCAGAGAAGTGCTATAAAGTGTGTGTGGGGAGATCAAGTGAGAAGTATTCCATTGTCTTCTTTCTGTCAACAACCTCAACCTAGCTAGAGGAGCTCAACCACACAGGGCTTCTATCAGGTAGATGTAGGTAAACTGTGGGCTCCCTATGCTTCATCAAAATGGAAAGTCTACAGAGCCACATTATGAATGGAAGAGATGGCAGCACATTATTATCAGCTTTTGGGTTTCCTTTACACTTTACAGACTTATATAAGCCAGATTTGATCTTCTGGATCATTCATGCTTTTGAAAAATGTAGAAAAATATACACATTTCTAAAAGAGCACCAAAGACATGAAACACTGAATACTTGGAACTACAAACTTTGAAGACCTTACTTAATAGGGAGAAAATAAGCTCACATATTTGACTTTAACTTTCCCCTCAGAACAAACATTTCAAATGCACTGGCTAAGGAGTCATGTGGAGGAGAATAAAGGCTCAATCATAAGCTAACAACAACAAAAGAAGTCCTCCAGAGACCTGAGTCAATCAAGAATTTAAATGTATGCAAAACCAGATATGAAATTCAAAGATCAAATGTCATAATGATAGAGAGTAGAATTCTCAAGGAATGGAAGCATTTATACACCCCAGATGAAGATGACCATGTACTCTATTAGTTTCACTGAAGTCCTACTGGTCTCAAGATTGTAAATGACCTAATAAAGGGAAACTTCGAGATTCCCACCCCCCAGACAACTTCTATCTCTGCCTTTCTCTTCAGAAGGGCCTCAGTTGCTCTGGTGAAGGTAGAATGTGATTCCAACATCTAGCCAACCAGGCTGAAACACCACCCCCACACATATTCCTTACCACCTACTGCCCCTGCCCCTTTACTCACTATCTGTATTCCCAACCCAGGGAAATACCTCATTGTCAGAGCTCCAGGTACACATGGAATGTTGAAAATGGTCACTAAAGTTTTAATCCCCTAGACAGGCGTTAGGGCCATGGTCAAAGGCTGCCCTGTCATTGACATCTGCTCTCCCACTTCCTCAGCTCAGACTTTATCAGCACCACTGGCCTGTCACAAGCCTTCTGTAGACGGATGTCCCATCCACTTCAAGGAGAAGGAAATGGATCCAGGGTATATACTCTTTACCACCAAGGGAGTCTACCTGTAAGCTAGTTTTCTGGTGTACTTACAGAAACCTTTCTTCACAAGTTTACGTTCTTTTCATAGCATTCTACCTCCTATCCACAAAATCCCAAGCCATCCAAAATAAAAAAGTCTGAGTAGGAGAAACTAACTCAGAATCTTCGGAAAGCGTACTGCCTAAGAGTTTGATTCTGTTTGTCCAGCCTCAAGAACCTCCACTATACTTTCCCCCTTGCATCGCTCCATCTACTCTTCTTGAGGGACTTCCGAGCCAGGGAGCTTTTAGTTTAATTCTTAGCTCTACCACTTACTAGTTGTAAGTGCTGAACAGAATATCTAACCTGTGAGTCTCAATGACTTCATCTGAAAAGAACAAGAGGAGGACTGCATATCTCACAGTGTTGTTGAGAGGATTAAATGAGCTAATGTATATAATCAAATAAGCAAGCAAAGGACTCTAACACTGTAGGTGCTCAAAAAAGGTTAATTTAATTTATTCATTGTTGGCATTCCAAACATAACTGTTAGATTGAATTGGACTAAATCCACCTCCCATTGAAATGCAGCCCATCCTGGGGAAGAAGCTAGCAGATGTTTTTGTTGATTAATTGACATGTTGCAGAGAGTTTCGTGAAATGATGAAAAGTAAAGCTAGGAAAGAGAGCTAAAATCACTTGCAGAAACTACCTGCAGTAGAATAAGGTCCAAGAAATGATGACTAACCCAGTGGAAGCGAAGCATGTTCGACAAGGCTAAAGCATGTGTTATGGAAACTCAGGACAGGATGAGTGCCACTAAAAATTAGAAAGGCCAAATTTGGCTGATGACAGCTGCCAAGGATATATGACAACTAGGAAATAACAACAGAACACGTAATCAGAGGATGTTTGACCTTGGCTAAGTGGATTATTGCAACAGGTATAATTAAAGGCCGCCATATGGACTGTAGACTGTAGACAGCTACAAATCGGACTATGATTTCAGAAGCATCAAAAGGAATCTGCTGCCAAACAAATACCTTTCTCACCTGCAGCCTAAATGCTGAAATTATACTCTTAGACTGTATCACTGCTGCAATGCCTTAAGAATACTAATAATGAATTGTTTATTATGAAACAGCTTATTATACTATTTTCCTACATCAGACTTTTATATGGGGAACAACAGGTAATAAATGAGGACCTTGGGTTCTAGGGAGACAAGAGGGAAGGGTAGAAGTCAGGGCAGCGACAAAGCAAAGAAACAGATGTGAACCTGAGAAGCTGTAGGCTGGAAAGACAAACTGCCTGTCTCATTAGTAGGAGTTACTCTGGGAAATACATATTGCCAAAATTCCAGAGAATGAGTCAGTCCTCAGACATGGACTCATAGAAGGTGTGTGTTAAAGTTACACGTGTTTTATAACATAACACTTTAAAAAATGACGACTGTTACAATTGCCAACAAATGTTGATCAGTCACCATACACTTGGCCCTTTACAAACTGCATTATATACACTATACCATTTATTCTTCACTAGTGCCCTATGAAATAGATGTGTTTTCATTTCCATTTTATTTTACTTTTATTTTAGAGAGGGAGGTGGCAGAGGGAGAGACAAAATCTTAAGCAGACTCCATGATCAGTGCAGGGCCTGACATTGGGTTCAATCCCATGACCCTGGGATCATGACCTGAGTTGAAATCAAGAGCCAGATGCTCAACCAACTGAGCCACCCAGACACCTCTTCATGCGCATTTAAATCTGAAAAACGCTCAGGTCTGAACGGATTAGGTCACTTCTCTGTAAAATGGCAGAGCCAGAACTATAAACTTCACCTCCATTTGACTTCAGAATCTCAGATTTTAATCACCACAACAGGCCAGATGTTATAACAAAGGAAACCAGACACATATGAACCCAAGATTCAGGTCTCTACAATGTCACAGACAACAGAATGAGAAGGTGGGTTCTTATGGAACCAAAGATTTCTCTTCCAGTATGATGATAACAACAAAAGTGCTTTCAGACACTTGACTTATAATCAGAATTTCTGCACTCAAAGATAAACTATCAGTATGGGCATTTAGGCCCACACTGTTAGAAGAGCAAGCT
Organism: Panthera onca; assembly: GCF_046562875.1. Taxonomy (NCBI): domain Eukaryota; kingdom Metazoa; phylum Chordata; class Mammalia; order Carnivora; family Felidae; genus Panthera; species Panthera onca. The sequence continues at coordinate 122,696,760 of NC_138344.1, read as the reverse complement.
AATTTATAACCGTTGTTAATTATAGAAACGTCACATGTTAAATAATGATACAACGGCAACAAGGATAATAAACTCTCCTCCACTAGGAAGAAACGGACTCATGCATTCAATTCCAGGCTTACTTTCTCAGAGTATTGGCATATTAACAATGATGAATGTGTAAGCAAAGAGGTATAAATCTGAGCGCAGAGACTTTGAACATCAACTACAAAGAGGTAAGATGATCAAATACTCTGCTTTTGCCAGATACCATTTCATATATTCACTATAATAGTCCATCATCTTCTCTGAGGCAATGAAGTTGTTCGAGTTCCTATGCCTGCCCTGTTTCTTTCAGCTGCACCCAGCTGGAATATAATTTAATTTCAACATATAAAACAGGAATCTGTCCTTCAGTATCTTCCTACAAAATAAGAAATTGGGGTTTATTACTCTACCCATGTTTAAATATCACCCAAAAACTTCTATTTTTTTTCCTGATAACCAAATTTCTGGCCACTTCCCAGCCTCAAAGATGATTTTATAATTGATATCTGTACACCAAAATGGTAAGAGATTTAAAGTAAAATCTGCCTCCAATCTTCTTGTTGATACTAACCCTGTACAGTTTTCGAAGGAACATTCTGAGTTGTGATTTTGCTAAGGGCTAACATTTGTTCCCCATTTCCCTTGTTTCCTTCCATTTAGAGAGACCTCCCATCTGAGTAACACTCCTGGCCTCTCTCCCCAACTTGATTCAGATTGTTGACTGAGACAACTGGTAGAATCTGGGAGACAAACTCTCAGTGACGCCAACACACCTACAGAAAGCACACTCTCTGCTTTGATCCTTCTTGGAAGTTTGTAAGGGCAGGTCCCCAAAGAAGGAACTGTGTTTTAACCTTGTCTAATTCTAAAGTGCACCATTAACAAGAATGCTTGGGTCTAAGGCTGCTTAGGCTCTATAACACAGCCTTTTATAAGTGATGGACTCAAGCACTGGTGTCTGAAGACTGTACTACCTTACAAGAGGCAAATGCGTGGATCTCTGCCCAGCTCCAAATTCAATGGCATCACATTGGCAGTGAGAATTTGACCAAGGTGGGAGTATTTACCTCACAGAAATCCATAAACACTAAAAATCATCTTCCTTCTTCCCAAAATGTTAAACAATTTACCAGTACATCACCAAATGGAAGACAAATCCTGATCGCCATCCATTTAACTCATGTGTTTTTCTCAACTGATAATGAACTTAGTAGGGAACACCATTTATTACACTGCCCCAGTCCCCAATAATTTCTAAAAGATTTTCTACTTCCTATTTCTCCCACTCATCAAGTTAACAAAAGGTTTTTTTAAAAGGGTCTCTGTCTAGTTTTTTATGTCTCGGCTCAAAAAGAGAATAAATACAAAACCTTGAAGAATGGTCAACTTGTAAAGCAAAATCTACTGTTTCTTAGTAACTTTTCTGGAAATTGTTCACAAAACTCATTTCCTTGAATAAGTAAAATAGGAGAAGAATTTTAGTTTTCTTCACTTCCTCTCATTCTCTCCTGAAATATTTTATGTGATTTTTTAACTTTAATGTGTAGCTGCCTTTTTATATAAGGTTTGTTCACCCCTGAAAAATCGGAAGCTGCAATTGTAGCACATTCTATATGGCAGTGATAGCATTGGTCACATGGCCTAAATGTGACCTCCTCCACCTGCAATTCTGATGGCTTCCCTGCTCAGTCTCCCACAGGGCTATAATCAGAAATTTTCATCACTTTATTTATAAAAGAACATATAACACTTTAATTAAAACAGCTACATGGAAACAGCCACTGGTATTAATAACATCCCAAAGCAACCTTAATTTTTTAATTTTTTTTCTAATGTTTATTTCTGAGAGAGAGAGAGAGAGAGAGAGAGAAGGAGGGAGAGGGAAAAAGAGACAGACAGACAGTGAGCAGGGGAGGGGCAGAGAGAGGGAGACAAAGAATCCGAATCAGGTTCCAGGCTCTGAGCTGCCAGCACAGAGCCCAACACAGGGCTCAAACCCACAAACCATGAGATCGTAACCTGAGCCAAAGTGGGACTCCCAACTGACTGAGCCACCCAGGCGTCCCAGTTCTGAAGCAACTTTAAAAGAAAAGCTTGACTGAAATGGATACAGGTGATACCTAATGTTTACCTTTCTTTATTAACTTTTGTTAAGAGAATACACCAAATCTTAATCTGTATGCAAATGTACTATGGTTAGTTTGACCCTCTGGGGTAACTTGAAATCACTAGAGACTTCATCATACACAGTGTCTTGGAGAGAATACTAAACGGGTAAACACCCGAGGTATTAGCCTAGCTTTGTCACTGAGAGACTACATAGCCTTGGCTGGGTTTTATAACCGTACTAGGCTTGTCCTCTCACCTTTAAAATTAGTCTACAAGGTTTCTAGGCCCTTTCTGTTCTGGAAAAACAGGAGTCCCTCTCTCTCTAAGGTCTCAGCGGTGGCCTACCACCTCTGTCTTAGCTATAGGCACGTTAATGTAACCTGCCACACATTGTTTGAGTTAATTAAAGGGAAGTCATTACATTTTGCCTTTTAAACCTTTCTGAGCTCCAAGTTCTTACCTCCCTTCTCCACATGTGGCACATAAAAAATACAGTGCTATGCTACAGGGCATCATTGTGCCTGTTCTCCCCTAAACCTCTGCTGTCAACATTTCTTCCCCACCCTTTGCTTCTCAAATAATTAGAATGGGGCAAAATGCACTTAAAGTCTGTGTTCCCTGAAGCCTTCACCCCCTTTCACACTCAGGATGAGATCTTTGTTCAGTTTTCTCAGAGCAACTTCTCTTTTTTTTTTTTTTTTTTTTTTTTTTTTTTTTTAATTTTTTTTTTTAACGTTTATTTATTTTTGAGACAGAGAGAGACAGAGCATGAACGGGGGAGGGCCAGAGAGAGAGGGAGACACGAATCAGAAGTAAGCTCCAGGCTCTGAGCCATCAACCCAGAGCCCGACGCGGGGCTCGAACTCACGGACCGCGAGATCGTGACCCGAGCTGAAGTCGGACGCTCAACCGACTGAGCCACCCAGGCGCCCCTCTCAGAGCAACTTCGAAGAGCTGACATATTGGCTGAAGACCCTCTGCCTCTCTCCACCCCCTATCCCCCAATTCCACTCTTTCCCTTGACGCACTGGAGAGGAACAGCTTGAGATAGTTGTTTCAATTATAGGCTGCATTAATTAAAGTGACGGTGTTTTTTTTTTTTACATAGAACAGAACATTTTGAACCAAATTTAAGCATGGTTTTTTAACATAAAATGTAAACTTGTGTCATTACTATCCACACATCTCAGTTAGGTTTCTGAGGGTCATCATGGATTTTTTTTTTCTTTTTAATGACAAAATCTCTAGGTTGGAGGGCCTCTGGGTACTGCCTCATCTAATCACCCATCTGATTTATAAATCTCTATAATTTCTCTGCCAACAGGTCCTTCAGCTTTTGATTATGCACGACAAGCAGCTGGAAACTCACCATCAGCATGAGAGGCAGCTTCAGGACAACTGAGACTTTCCCTGTACTCAACTTCTACATGTTGGATCTAGACAATGTTTGCATATCTCTCAGTCTAAAGATACATTCTATTCTTATCTGAGTTTAACAGATGGGGGAAAATGGGCACAGAGAGACTATATAATTTGCCTAAGGACTCACACAAGTGTCAGACCTGAATTTGAACCTAGACTCACCCCTAAAGTCCAGAGGCTACACTTTCTAGCTTCATGATGAATACTGAAAATGTCCCATTGATTCAATTTATATTAAACCACTTATTTATGTAATTCATTTCTTATTCATTTTCCAAGTTTTCCCTGCATGTTATTATTTATCACTCTCTACTCTGTCTTGCTACTGACTTCAAGAACAAAGCCATTCCTACTCCCTTGGCCTGTAAAATAAGAACATTCATCTCCATTTCCCTCACTTATTCTAATCCTACCCACCCTTCAACCGCTGGCTTAATGTCACCACCTGCAGGGACTCCTCCCAGCTACTTGTCAGCAAAGAAGTCTCTCTTCTCCAACTTCCTTTTGGCAATGGAAACAAATACCTTACTCACTCTTGCCAAATAATTACCTTTAATATCTGGATTATCAGTTTGACTGCAATCTCACCTACAAAGTAACTGATAGTGCCCCTGTAGGCCTATAGCAAGAGTTCAACAGCTGAACAGCTTCAAAAGATGACTCTAATACCTCACAGACTCTTCCCTTTATTTTTAAAATGTTTTATGGTGAAAGATGCTCCCATAACCTACTTGTAATCTGGAATACACAAATTATTCTGAAACCCACCCAACTAATGTTGACATTGCCTTCTCTACTTATTGGATGTGCTTCTGACTTAGTGGATGCGCTTCTGTAAGGCGACCACCAGAGGGCAGGCTTTCCTTTCTTTCCAAGGCTATCTAGCACCTGAACAAGAAGCCCTCAGAAACCTGGAAAATCTACTTTGCTCAAAAGCTTCTTTGTGACATTCCTTCATCCATACATCCAACCATCCATCCATCCATCCACCCATCCATCCAACTATGCCACAATATGAAGCACCCAACATCCTAGTCTCCAGACAGGAGAAAATACCTGAACATGCTCCATCTTATACCTATTTGCCAAATTAGCAAGAATCCAAGAGCAAGAAGGAAGGGTGTGTGTGGGGACAGTAAACCAGTAATTCAAACCAAAACCCACATTTCCCCCTCCACATTCAGCATGGTAAATTCATATTGCAGTAGGGCTAAGCAGTGGGTAATGTCTCAAATTCTTTTAGCCAGAGAGGCTGGGGATATTAATATCTCTTATTCACTGCAATGCCCCAAATATCTTGAGAACCAGATTTCCTTTCCCATGTAAAAAGACAGCTGACCATAGTTCTTTCCTAAATCCTCTGACAGCTTTACAAGTAGGGTGGTGAGTGACCTTTCTTTCTTTGAAAAAGTGTATATAAATGTGCCTATTCATAGAAATCTGACAGAGCTGACACCTGGTTCTCCAAAAATGTAGCTTCACTCTAAGCATATTCCACTGACATTTATAGAATATGATTATTTTTGATAGTGGGGAACAAAGGGGAAAGAGTAATCAGAATTGTAAAGCACACTTTATATCCAAAATTTCCTGCACTATGAAGTCAATCACTATTTTCAGGATGAACTTTCTACTCAAATGCACAGCTTCGTTCCTTTCTCTTCCTGGGAAGAAATAATTTTGCCTTTCCCTAGTGAACCTCATTTCTATTCCTCCACACTAGTTCACTAGACTTTCCTCCTCCCACCACCCCCCCCCCCAGACCTTCTGATGCTCACGTCCAGACAGCCACACAAAGCTAATGGTTCTCTGAGAAAAGACAAAGTGCTTTTTGAACAGCACACAGGCCTTCTCTCTTAAGTGCTGGGGAAAGGCTATCAAATTCTAGGCAAGATGCAATTCAAGTAAAATTTGACATGTTGAAAGTTAATGACTTTATTATGCTTCATGGTTTATAATTCAGTCATAAGCCATGGCAGGTTGGGCACATTTTTTTTCAGATAGTTAAGAATTAGGAGGACTAAACGCTGTCAGCTTTACCAGATGGTCATTAACTGGAAATGTGTTGTTTAAACAAGATACACTCAAGGGGAAAAAGGCTCTCATACAGTTTCATTTGCCATGAACCTCTCCATACCTACCTTTAAGGCAGAGGTGAGAGATGCAGAGAAGGAAAGGTGTGCTGAAAGAAACTGATTACCTTACCTATTTTTCAGCTGCCCTCAACAACGATGAGGTGGCCACCTGTGCACTGTGTGGATTCAATTACATCAGACATGAAATAACTGTGTATCAACAGCACATAAACTCATTTCCACATGCAGTAGGCTTCACAACATGCCATAAACTTGAGACCAAAAAGGGGAGAAGTAACCAGGCACAGTAGTTCAGGGAGGCAAACCTGGAAAAGTAGGGATTAAGCAAGGACAGAAAACAGTACAGGGAATGTGAAGGAGAGAGTGGGGAGGCTGGTGACAAAAGTCTGAGAGTAGCAAGGGACCCTTTGAGAATCAACTAAATTCATGGTATCTACTTCCACTAACCATACGAGGTTTCATCTTCACTGTAACATGTTCAGAGGATGCTAACCAGGGCCTGAGATCCCCTCAGAGTCATTGGGAATCTCAACACTTGGGTTTAATGACACATCAGAGAACCCAGATTAGGAGATAGGTAAGATAAATGAATTCATGGAAGGATTGCATCTTATAACCACCTGTTTATGAGCAAAACCCAGTCATAAAAGCAGCTGTAAGCAGAAAACACAGCAACATTATTTTGTCCTTTTGACATACATTATGGTATTTAAATCCCGTAACAGCAGAAGAGATTGTAAAGAACTGATTGTAATTGTCATAATTAACCGTATGCACTTCTCCACTACATTGTACAGCTTCGCTACTGGCAGACCTGATCAGGTATAAAAGAAAACAGAGCTCGTGAAATCCCAGGAGATGGAGGAAACGACCCTTATCTGATTCTTCTCATTCTAAATTACTGTGGGTAGAGGCAAGATAATTCCCCAGCCATTTAAAATATGAAAAACATTCACAGAGAGGAAACAACTGGCATCTAAAATCATACTAGCTTTGTTTTTTGTGTGTATGTGTTTTGTTTTTGTTTTTGTTTTTCACCATTTTGGATGTGATTTGGAAGAGGGGTTATAAAAGAATGGAAACGACGAGCAGATAAGATGTTTATGAGTACTAAAGCAGATGTTCTTGTAGTCATTTCTTGGTAGATGTAAAATGACTGTATGAAAGAAAGCAGTCATGTTTTAAAGAAATAAACTTACCTGGAAACTCTGAAGGCCTCTGAAGGGTTGGTTGAGTGAAAACAAAAATCTCAGTTATTTATGTGTGTGTGTGCGCGCACAAGCACACACGCACACACTCGTGTGCACACACACACACACCCAACATGCTCATACTCTCCTGGAAAATCTAGCTTTAATATCTTTATTATTTTCCTTTTAACAACCTAAAGTAAGCCAGAAAAGGAAGACATAAAATAATAACGGTTTTTAGATGGAAGAAAGGAGACAGGATAGTGATAGAAGTAAGGTATAGAGTGTGAGTTTTTAAATTTAGGAGTTAATATTTGGAAGTGTGTAAGTTCATGGAATGTTAGAGCTGGGAGACACCTAGACAGCAACACATCCCGTTACTCTGCCTCCTGCCTATTCTAATTGTCACATACACATCAACTTTATAGTTCACTGAATGAAATCTACTACACATTCACGGTCAACAATCTTCCCATAAGCAAGAAGAAGGAGCAAAAGATGGGGGGGGGGGGGGGGAAGTATATGAGTTGGAAAAAGAGAAAATGAAACAAGAAGATACAGAAAAAGTGTGACTCTGCAAAAGTTAAAATTATCAACTATATTAATTTACAGGGGAAAACATTAAAATGTTAATTTTAAAAAATCCTAGAAGAGAACACAGGCAGTAATTTCTCTGACATTGGCCACAGCAACATTTTTCTAGATATGCCTGAGGCAAGTGAAACAAAAGCAAAAATGAACTATTGGGACTGCATCAAATACAAAGCTTCTTCATAGCAAAGGAAGCAACCAGCAAACCAAAAGACAACCTACTGAATGGGAGAAGATATTTGCAAACAACATATCTGATAACAGGTTAGTATCCAAAATATATAAAGAACTGATAAAACTCAACACCAAAAAAAAAAAAACCCCTAAATAATCCAATTTGAAAATGGGCAGAAGACATGAACAGACATTTCTCCAAAGAAAACATTCTGATGGCCAACAGACACATGAAACACTGCACATCACTCAACATCAGAGAAATGCAAATCAAAACCACAAAAGGTATCACTTCACACCTATCAGAATGGCTAAAATCAACACCTCAAGAAACAATAAATGTTGGTGAGGATATAGTGAAAATGGATATGGAACCCTCTTGCACTGTTGGTTGGAATGCAAACTGGTACAGCCACTGTGGAAAACAGTATGGAGATTCCACAAAAAAATTACAAACAAAATTACCATATGACCCAGTCATTCCACTACTGGGTATTTACCCAAAGAAGATAAAAACACTAATTCAAAAAGGTAAATGCATCCTTATGTTTATTGCAACATTATTTACAATAGCCAAATTTTGGAAGCAAAGTGTCCATCGATAGATGAATGGATAGAGAAGATCTCATATATAATATCAACATATATGTATACATATCAACATACATACACACACATATATACACACACAACATGGATGGGTCTAGAGAGTATAACAAGAGAAATAGTCAGAGAAAGACAAATACCATATGATTTCATTCATAGGTGGAATTTAAGAAACAAAATCAATGAATTTAGAAAAAAAGAGACAAACCAATGAAACAGACTCTTTACTATAAAGGACAAGTTGATAGTTACCAAAGGGGAGTGTATGGGAAGGATAGGTGACATAATTGAAGGGGATTAAGAGTACACTTATCATGATGAGCACTGAGTAATGTACAGAACTGCTGAATCACTATATTGTACACCTGAAACTAATATAATACTGTTACGTGAACTATCCTGGAATTAAAATTTAAAAATTAAAAAAGTAATGCCAATAAGAAAAAGGTTAAATTTTTAAAAGCACCTTGACTTTAATTATGCTATTCATATCTGTGAATGTTGGCAACACTTCTTGAGTTACTCCTAATTCAGAGAGACAGAGCTATTCCAAATCACAAACAACTCAAATCTATACCACGTATTAGGACAAAACTTGGATATTACATTTGTAGTAATATTTTTTTGATGAGTGTTTTTATTTCCAGAGATAAAAATTATAGTTTAGTTAAGAAAGAATCTGGAATATGAATCTTGAAGTACATAACTCAAAGACGAATTCTATAAAACGTAGGTGATAAATTCTATACTACCTTTACTTTCACTCAGCAAAGATAGTTGCAACCGATTTTTTTGCAGCCTTGTGGCAACAAGACATCAATGGTTCATTACTCCAACTATCACTCATTATTATTTAAAGAATCTGGCATTACATAGTAATATGTTAAAAGATGCTAGTAGGTAGGAAGCAGCAGAAAGCAGAGACAAAGAAATTATTAGTAAATGAGGCATGGCCAACATATAATGGTTATCTGAATATAAAACCATCTTGTGGTTGCTCAATAATATTTCTTCAACCAAATCATAAATCTTTAACAAATTCTTGACCAAATATAGGCAGGCTTACCCTTTTCTTTTAAGTTAAGTAGTTTAAAATCTGCTCTAGCCTCTGAGTGCCTAGAACCATGGCAACTACTTCTGATAAGAAATGAGTTGGGTAACATCATATATATTTTACCTCTTTTATTTCTCATTATAACAATGTAAATTGGGCATTGTTTTTCTCATTTTACAGATGAAAAACCTGAATTTTAGATAGGATAACTTGCCCCACAGTGAGTCAAAAATCAAGGACTGGGGCTCTTGGGTGACTCCATCAGTTAAGCTTCCAGCTCTTGATTTTGGGTCAGGTCATCAGGTCATGGTCTCACAATTTGTGAGTCCAAGACCTGAGTCTCAGTGCTCTGTGCTAATAGCTTGAAGCTTGCTCGGGATTCTCTGTCTCCCTCTCTCTGCCCCTCCCCTGCTCATGTGTGCGTGCTCTCTCTCTCTCTCTCTCTCTCTCTCTCTCTCACACACACACACACACACACACACTTTAAAAAATAAAACAAGGACTGGAACCCAAGTATAGTGAATAGAATGGCCACCCGCAAAAAGATATCCACATTCTAATCCCCACAGCCTGTAAATATCAACTTATATGACAAAAGAGTATCACTTTATATATTTTTAATGTAATTAGGTTAAGCATCTTGAGAGGAGGAATTTATCCTGGATTGGCCGAGTTCCAAATGCAATTATATGTATCCGTTTACATGAGACACAAAGAGGAACAGACACACACAGTGCCGAAGGCTGTGTGAAGGTGGAGGCAGAGACAGGAGTTGATGCAGCCATAAGCCAAAGGATGCTGCCAGCCACCAGAAGCCGGAAGAAGCAAGGAATGGAAACTCCACTGCTTTGTGGGGAGCATGACCTTGTCAGTACCTGACTTCAGACTTATGGCCCCCAGAAATGTGAAAGAATAAATATGTGTTCTTATAAGCCACCCAGTTCATAGTAATTTGCATGGCAGCCACAGGTCTCCTGGCATCCTTGCTGCAAAACCATTCAAGTTTCCTGACCTGAGATTGCCAGGTTGCAGGACGCAGAACACGATACTACTCTACACTTTTCTTAGGTCAAGAAAAACATAGGATCAGCCCTAAAAGACTTAAAATCTAGATTCTTAGACTATATATGAATTATTATTCTTGATATTTGATCCAAAATGTTTCAATTAATTCTAAAGAAAATCAGTAAGAGCAGAAGATCCTGGTTTCATAGCAGTGTCTCCCTTCTTTACAGAGGTGAATGGGATTACTTAAGAACAGAAGATAAATGAAATGTCCCTTCACTGGCTGCTCCCACTGAGTTAATTTTGACACTGATCTTTTTATATTCTTAGCATTAAATGTGTAGGAGTGTGGGTAGATTTGGCTTAAAAAGATTTTAAGATTCTTTCTAGCTCTAAGAGTCTCTATAATTATGTTTCTGTTTCTCAATAAATATTTGTTGAATGAATAAAAGAACAAATCAATGCATGAATATGTTGCTATGCATGGAGCCAAGATAATCAAGCCCCATTGTATCTCAATATCAAATATTTAAACCAAAAAGAATGAACATCTTACCAAAATATCGCTCTCCAGGACAATGACAAGAACAGACTATAAATGATCAGATTAAAGGGAGTAAACAACTACCTCTATGGTAATAATACAGCTCAACTCCCTGGGATGAATTCTTATAGGAAGCTCATGAAATTTTAGGTATAATTCAGGGAAAAAAATTAAATGAAATTTGAAGGAAAACTTTAATTCCCAACACAAAGGATAAAGAAATCATGGTTGTACTTTCTTTATGTCAGCCAATATTCTAAGTACTTTGCAGCATGAAATTACTTAATGCTAAATACAGACCTAAGAGATAGAGTTTATCATTATTCCCATTTTACAGGTGAGAAAATAGGTTACAAAACTCACTGCAATCACACGGCTAGCAAGAAACTGAGTAATTAAGAGTCATAGAGTGGCTAGTGCAGCATTATTTGTCAAAGCGTTGGTGACAGAGATAAGTAGAGTAGAACAGTTGAAGAAGAACCTGGAGTCTGAACATGAAATCCACCAGTTCAATTACTTATTCATTCACTTCAAAGAAATATCTGTGCAAATAATACACGCCAGGCATTTTGCTAGGCACTGGAGATACAATGGAAAACAAAAATAGTGAACTAATAAAATGTTCTGAAAAAAGGGGGGAGAGATTTAATTCACAAATGGAAGAAAACTAAAACAACTGAAAAAAAAGTGATTTGGAGAAACAGTTACAAATGCATTTTTTAAAAGTGTCCAAGTTTTCTTTAAAAATCCTTGAACTATAAGTCTTTCCTAACAGTACTTCTGTGGACACGTTCATAAAATGTTCTAAGTCCTTGTAATTCAAGATGGTGCCACAAAGACATGAAAGAGCCTGTGAGGTCAATTCTCAAGGAGTGCCAGCAACTCATGGGAAAGAAAAGAATGATCTTATTGTTAGTTAATAACAATAACAAAAACAAAAAGCTAAGTAGAAAACAGCCGGATAATATTTTACAAAAGGAAAGAGAACCCATTTGGTTCTGAAGATCAACAAAGCCAGAGATGGTTTTTAGCAAAGTAGAGACACTTTTTAGCCATTCTAAATGACCAAGTCAGAAATCATTCTATTCTTTCCAGCTCTATGCAAAAAAAAGTCAAGACTTCAATTGTATAACAGGAATCTTGGGGAACTGCTCAGACTCTTAAGTTAGGAGAAATACCAGTTTTGCTAAATATAAGCTGTGTGACCTCAGACAGGTTACTTAAAAGCTCCTGGTTTTCATTTTATCAAGTGGAAAATAGAGATAATAATAGAATCTACTTCATAGGTTGATAAAGAATTAAATGTATAATGTGAACTATTTAACAAAGCATTTGTTACATAGTAAGTGTTCCATTACGTAAGTATAATAGTGTTACTATCATCAATTGGTAGACTGATCAATTGCTGTGGCTAGAATAATTATTAAATTTGATTTAAAAAAAAGTTGCTGTTATAGCAATGTTCTAGCTCTCCTTCTGAGGGGCACATGGTAGGATTGCACTTCCTTCTCCCTTGGAGTTATGTACCATCACGTGGCTTGCCTATAGGCTAATGAGATGTAAGCGTAAGGAAGTATGGAGTTTGTTACCATAGCCCAACCAGACCTATTCTGACTAATACAACATCTTCCCAGATTTGTTCTGACCTTTAAATTATAAATACCTTAAATACACTTGTATGTTAATCCATTCTCTTGCAATCTCTTGTTTTGAAAATGGTTACCTTTATGCCCTTTCAAATGTTTATAAATTAAGGCTGTCTCCCAGACTGAAATTTCCCCAGGACAAAGACTATGACTTTGTAATACTCTTTATATGACAGAACTTAGAGCAATACTAAACAGCATTTAGCATTTAATAAATGTCTCTTTGACAATGGCAATGACAGTGAGGATCATAAAACCATCTGCATGATAATCCTTTAATGTCCATCCACACTTCTCTCTACTCAATAGCTCTGTTAGAAAAAAGACAGATATTTTGAAAAGTGTCACTGGAGAAAGCATATAGGTAGGCATTCTGCTCTCTAATGGTTTCAAGCCTATTCTGAGAAAAGAGAAACAAACCTATAAAGCTGATATTCCTGAGCCTTGCGATAATGTTCCAGAATAAGTAACAAAAACTCAAATGTATTCACGTTCTATAAAGGAAGCATAAAAACAATTAGTCTTTATACAAATTTTTCTTATTGGAGTACTGGTGCAGAAAAACACTCAGACTATTATAGTCTTCACTATAATACTAACACTAAGATAGTCTTCTCTCTAAAACTATCTTAGAGAGAAGTGGGAGCTGGCTGGTCAGTGGCTATACCTGCAGATGTAGCAGTCTCTTTTCATTCTTGTGGACCCTCCAACATCCTAAGATATGCAAGCTAGGCAAATTAGTGGCCAAGTGACAGGCTGGTCAGCCTACCTTGGATAGGGTAAAGGCAGGGGAGAAAAAGGTGGACAGGGAGAGCAGTGAGCATGAGAGTGAGTAAAGCCATGTGGCTGGCTTGCAGAGAAGACACTTGTCACTTGCTTCGCTTTGCTGAGTCAAAGAGTAGTCTGCACAGCCAGCCCTGAGTAGGCGCATAGCCCTCCATGGAGTTCGCCCCCACTGCTTGTCTGTATCTCCTTCACTCCAGATGTTAATACGATCACTGGGAAGGCTCAGGTGACCCGTATAGACAGATGACAAGGAGAAAAGGTGAAGAGGCTGAGGACCTGGTTTGATCAAGGTGAAAGGACAGGAGCTCAGTTGCCTTTCAGATAAAGAAAGAAATCCTTATCATAACTGACTATAGGGGCGCCTGGGTGGCTCAGGCAGTTGAGCATCCAGCTTCGGCTAGGGTCATGATCTTGAGTTTCGTGAGTTTGAGCCCCCAGTCAGGTCCTGCGCTGACAGTGCAGAGCCTGCTTGGGATTCTCTCCCTCTCTCTGCCCCTCCCCCACTCATATTCTCTCTCTCTCTCTCTCTCTCTCTCTCTCTCTCAAATTAAATACATTAACTTAAAAAAAAAAACCCTGACTATAGGCTGCATTATCTGAACTTCCTCCCCTTCCCGCCTTCCTCTGCTGCCACTCTATTCATCCCTCATTTTGCTTAGGCCACATTCACTTTAAGTTCTTTAAAGGTGCCCTGCACATCTCTCCTTTTTCAGCCTACTTAACTCCTACCCATAATTCTAAGATCAGCTCAAATGCCACTTGCTAAGGAAAACCTTCCTTGACACTCCACAGTCCCAGAACAGAACAGGTCTTCTAGTCCTACACCTTTGCACATTGATATCTCCCTTCATGGCACTTACCTAGTTAAGTTTTTAAATTTGCACTAGTACATTTACTTGTCTAGTATCTGCCTCTACCTTAACTAGTAAGCTACATGAAGGAAGAGATGGTATCTACTCACCATCAAATGTCTAGTGCCCACGACTCTTCCTCCTCCACCTCCTCCCTCCCCCATCCTCTTCCTCCTCCTTCTCCCCCTCCTCCTCCATGTCCCCCCTCGCCCCTACTCCTCTTCCTCCTCCACCTCCTCTCTCCCCATCCTCTTCCTCCTCCTTCTTCCCCTCCTCCTCCATGTCCCCCCTCCCCCCCACTCCTCTTCCTCCTCCCTTCTCCCCTCCACCCTCTTCCTCTTCCTTCTCCCCCTCATCCTCCTCCCCTCTAGTAGCTGTTTCTCCAAGGCTTTTTCCCATGTAGATCTGGCTGTCTGTGCATGGACAACTTTTGGCCAGAATGCCAGATGAACAGCACATTAGATGAAAGCACCCACTTAAAAGAAGGTATCCTCAAAACTGGCATGTGGTTAGGGGGTCCCAAAAGCAGAGACAGGGTTTAGACTTCAACCCTCCAGCCAAGACAGACAAACTTTCCTTTCTTCTCCTCCTGTAAAAACTATTGGGATTTGATGAGACTGTAGTCCTAATGCAGACTGACTGCCAAGCTCTCCTGGAGGCATTTATGAAAAGTAACATGTCTGGATCCCAAGAATCTTTTCTTGCCTCCCCAAATGCTTCAGGTGTTTTTCATGATGAGTCAGGTCTGGGAATAATTGGGTTAAGTGAGTATTTCTAAAAAACACAACCCTTCTATTCCAAGTGTCAGGCTACAGGTTTGGGAACTGTGATAACTCTTTCCAGGAAAAAAAAAAAGAGCAATTCACAGGTCAATTCAATTTCTAGAGGTAACAAGCTGTGGGTTTCTAGACCCTTCACTATAAGAAGCACTGCCACAGGGCTGTGGTAGGGAAGTGTGGGATGGAGACTTCCTTTAATTTGGGATACCTCTAGCCTCAGAGAAATAGGTTTTACTGAATTAAGCTATACCTGCACAGGAGGGGCTAGAGAGAAATACACATAAGAAGCAGACATTCCCCTTCCTGTATGGACAAGCAAGCGAATGCCTTACACTGACCAGAGCAACCAGTGTCCCACAGACGGAAACATGAAGGGGGGTTGCGAGCACAGAAGCGGTCTTTTCCCTTCAACAATGACTTACCCATCATTCTCACTCTGGCAGTTATAGTCCTTCTGTCTTTCTCAACAAAGAATAACAGGCTATAAATGAAGACTGAAATACTGGAACAGAGCTCTTTAGCTACAGAAACATCTAAGAAAGAAAGAATTAACAACAACAACATGCTCAAAAATGAACAGAATGACTATCGGATACCAAACATCACATACCCAATCATCCAACCTATACCTAAAAATCATTCTATACCTAATATCATTCCATGAAAACTCTATTTAACCTTTCCTGGGCTCCTATTTTTTTTTTAATATTTTTTAAGTTTATTTATTTTGAGAGAGACAAACATAGGATGAGCAGGAGAATGGCAGAGACAGTGGAAGAGAGAGCATCCTAAGTAGGCTCCATGCTGTCAGCACAGAGCCCAATGCAAGGCTCAAACTCACGAAACTGAGATCATGACCTAAGCTAAAACTGAGAGTCAGATGCTTAACTGACTGAGCCACCTAGGCACCCCTAGCCTTCCCTAGGCTTCTGATACAGATATTCAGTCTTAAGTTCCAAGAAAGCAACTTGAAAATATGCTGCCTGGGGCGCCTGGGTGGCGCAGTCGGTTAAGCGTCCGACTTCAGCCAGGTCACGATCTCGCGGTCCGTGAGTTCGAGCCCCGCGTCGGGCTCTGGGCTGATGGCTCGGAGCCTGGAGCCTGTTTCCGATTCTGTGTCTCCCTCTCTGTCTGCCCCTCCCCCGTTCATGCTCTCTCTCTGTCCCAAAAATAAATAAAAAACGTTGAAAAAAAATTAAAAAAAAAAAAAAGAAAATATGCTGCCTGACCTAACTCTAAAATCATAAAAGCAACACTATCCTGTGATATCACAACATTGTTTGTTGTCTTTGTTAAAAATGGAAGTTTGGATAACTGATGTATTTCAATATGAAATTACGTGAAGAACAAATTCATGGAAGGGAACAAAGAATGAGACCAGAGAAACCCACAGGGTGACTTCTACCTCCAGTTCTAGAGAAGCCAAGGGCAGAAGCAAGGCACCAACAAATAGCAGAAGGTATTTCCCAAAGGACACTTGGTCTTTCTAACAAAATAAGAGAAGGGTGCTCCATGAGAGTATTTCTCATTCAGTTCAAGTAGAAAATATCCTCAAGGAGAGAAAAAAAAAATACCAAAATAAATAAACAAAGGACTGAAGGAAAGCATTTTCAGGTTTCCTTCTATACATTAGCTAGACAACTGCCAGGAGCACTCAAAGGGCTCACAGTGGCCACTATTCACAGTTGGAGCTAACGTTAAATCCCCAAATCAACAAAAATTTTAAAGCCAACAAAGAGGGCATTAGATATGAAGGGGAGAGAGGTTTATTTTCATTTTAATCAGAAGTTGGCTGCTATTTCTAACCGAAGGTAATTTGCTTCTGGATTGAAATAAAGGGAGACCTTAGAAATAATGATAGAAATGCTGTAACTCTGCAAAAACCAATGCAAATAAAGTATCCAAAACAGGAGTCCAAGCTCCCTTTGCATTCATGATGTGGCCTCTCTTACCTCATCTCCACCCACCCCCAAGCAAAAGTTCCTTAGTTAGAGGTGGGGGTGGACAGTAGGTGGCGATGTAGGTTAAGTGAACTTGAACACAGATATCAGGAAGCAAGACAGATGGTAGGGAGGGAGTAGCTAAATACACCCCATGGACACTCTAAGGTTCAATACACCTTTCTGCTGCATTAAGAGAAGAAATGTAGATCTAATCTGGATTGCAGTAAGGAAATGGCGGTCCCTGATACACTGTAGGACTTCAGCCCAAGTGTTCCTCTGTCCTAGTCTATTTTCCCCCACTTTTCACCAATGCTGTCTTTCTACTAATGTAAATTGTTCCATTCACGCTTCAACATGGATTATACATAAAAAGGCAGTAACTGTGCAACAAATTAAAACAAAAGGAAACAAAATACATGTCATGAAATACGCTATAACTGGAGAGTGCTAAGCTATCACAGAAGACAAAGACAATACCAGCTTTATTTTCCTTCAGTTTCCTCTTAAGAGTTCCAAATTATAGCACTCACTTGTGAAAAAAATTCTACCAAACTTTAGACCAAGATTTCTGGAGTTGAGATCCCCGTATAACCTACATCAGAATTACTGAGCATACTTATAAAAAATGCAGATGCTCAGTGGAAACTTGACCTAGTGAAATACATGTTCTGAGCCTGGAAAACGCATTTTGGCCAGCCCCTCACTTTGGCTCTCCGTATCTCATAGCTCACTGAATAGCCTACCACGAAGTAGGCAAAAGCCTGTCTGAATAACAATATTTATACTCAGGGCAGCAACAGAAGCTGAAATCTGTAAGGAGACAGTTGTTATTCTCCCCAGTACCCACCCCCCGACACACACACACACACACATCATGACAGAGAAGAGAATAGGTAACATCCTCTTTCCTTTTTCCCTTTTATATTGTTTCTGGCTGGTTTCCTAAGATTCCCTGGTCTGGAAAATTTAAACATCTTAACTTTTTCCAGAGTATACAAGTTTAATACTTAGGGATTTGGGATGAAGTAGACAAATTTTGCAAGAGATCTTAAAAACTGGCTCAGTGTGAGCTGCCTGTCAGAGCAAGACCACAAATGTGCCAAATTACCAGGACACCCCCACATTGTTTCAGGAGAAAACTAGATGCAAAAAAAAAAAGGAATAAAAAGTAGAGTGGCTGGAGGAGACTTGATTACAAAATTCTGACAGCCTGTGCAAGATCATTTCATTCTGAGAAGGGGTCATATGACTAGATCAGATCAAAGTGAGAAACACTGCATTTTCTACATGGCACAGGCTTAGCATATTTGAGTGGTAATGCCCTTTATAAAAGTTGCACTTAGGTTTGCTACGTTATTAGATCCGGCAACTTTGTAGAGGTACTTCCATAAATGAAGGTCCTGGCTAAGACCAAAGTGTTATTATAAGGCTGAGAGGTTTGTGTAACTGAATCCCCAACAGGAGAGGCAAAAGAGAAAAAAACTCTATGTATACAATACACTGTAGCAACAACCACAAAATAACAGACAGCCAGTGGCTGCGAAACACCACCATTTCTCATCACTCATCCCTTCACATCATTAAAAAGGATTAGGAGGAAACAACAACAACAACAAAACGCTGGATGCCAAGTGCCCAGATTATACCTTAAGAAGAACACAGATGCCTCACACCTGGAAGAGTTCTAATAGGCCCTGACAAATCTCCTCTCTCTGTGTGGCAGCCCATCCTGCCCCAACCCTATTGGTTCCAATTTCTTCTCTGAAGGTGTGGCCAGACCACTGCCACCACCAACACCGCTAGCTACCACCAACTGCAGGAGCAGCTGGCAGAATACATTTTAGCAGAGAATCTTAGTGAAGTGCGTAAATTCCATAAGGACGGCTGCAAGCAGAGCTATCATCAGCCTGGCTGAGCTATTTTTGGAAACATCTTTACTGATGGTCCCCCCCCCCCGCCCCGCCCCCCGCTAGTCTCCACTCCTGCTTTCCTTCTCCAGGCCCACTCTCTCTCTTCCCCAACCTGAACCTCCCAGGGTTGACTGATCAATAATATGATAAAGAGCAGACAGCCAAAGGGAACTGGTAAACAACTGACATAAGTAGATAGATTTGGGAGCGATACACAATACGGGAACATGATTAAGGCTGGGGCGTCTGTAGACAGATAGCCTGTATATGAATTCAGGCTTCACAGATGGACTGGGGGTGGGGGGGAGAGAGGGGGGGAGGAGGACTGGAGGCTGCAACACAAAAAAAATTCTTAAGGAGCATTCTCTTTTTTTCCCCACCACATGCCGTATGCAGTTCTTGATTTAGCAGGGCAGGGAAAAGTGTGACTAGTACAACTTGCTCCTTAACCTTCCAAAACTTGCTGCTTTCTGCATTTAGCATGTGTTGTGGGGGGAGGGGCGCAGGAATGGCTAGACAGTCAGGTTACGAGCAAGAAGGAAGAGAAAATTCAGCAACAGAGTTTCAGCGAACCCCAACCAACTAGCCCTCCTTGAGCACAAGGACTCAGTAAGCTTTGCTCTTCTCAGTATCTAAACAGGAACCTCCTCACTGTCACCCGGTTTACAGGGGGTTGAAGATCGACATTATAAGACACACAAGCCGGCCACTCAAAGGCAAGCTGTATCCCAGATTCCCAGAAGTTGGCACTAACTTCCCTGTTTAATTTTCCTAAAATAATTGAACCTTTGGCTCTAATGTGTACACTGTGGTTTTCCTCTCTTACCACTGTCTACATTCTTCCTTTCCAATCTCTTGATACTGGTGATCAAGTTAAACTGTACAGCATGCTGGGAAGAGGCCTGAAGGCAGAAGGACCAGGTTTAAGTCCCAGGTGAGCAATTTGACTCCCTCCCTCTTTCCTCATTTTACCTGTCTCACCTTGAACAAACTACTCATCCTCTTCAGGGAATGTTGGAATGTATAACTTGAACCACATCACTTATCTATCTGAAACATCCCCAAAGCTTCCTGCTGCTCTTTAAATAAGATCCAAACTCCTTGCTTTAACTGGCAAGACACTTCCTGGCCCCTGTCTCTCTTCTTACCACTCCCCACCCGTTGTCCCCTCTCCAGGCCACATATGTTTTCTTTCTGTCCTGCAAACACACCTTTGCACTGACAAGACCCTCTGCCTGAACTGCTTCTCCTAAGACCCCTGCAGGGTGGCCTCCTACATTTCTCAGCTCTCAGCTCCATGGCCCCTGCTAGGGAGGCCTTCCTGACCATCCTCTTACCCTGGTTCCCTGCTTACCTAGCCTTCCTTTCTTCATGACACACTGCCCCAGGAAGATTATGCTATTTATTTGTTAATTTGCTACTTGTCTGTCTCTATCTCTAAAACATAAGCTGTCTTGTCTGCAGCTATATTTTCAGCAGTTAGACACATGGGTACTCAATAAACACTGGATGAGTATTATTGAATACATTTATGTCCTCATCTGAAATAATAATAATAATAATAATAATAATAATAATAATAATAACTGTTGACCATAGTGCCTGGAACACAGTAGGGCTTCAACTGTTGAGATTTTCTTTTCAGATTCTGAAGGTCACTTCTTACAACTCTAACTACAGAAAATAGCTTTCTTCTACCCTGATAAATCAAAATCTTCTAATTGTTATCAAATGTTCTCTCCAAATATGTCTCTAAGTTTTCCTGACCCAAGATTTCTCCTCTTGGCCAGGTTGCTTTGATGCTTTTCTTATTGAAACACTCTAAGAAAAGCAGAGAGTGAAAAGAATTATACACGAAGCAGAGCCAAATGTTTAGTCCAAGGATGGTCCATCTTGCCATGCCTAAAGAGTAGATGGACACACGATGATCCCCCTAGACAGAGTAACAGGCCGTGGAAATGAATGTTCTGTAAACTTCACAAGACTAGAAATCTTGGAGGCTTCCTGATATTTATGGGTTACCAAGATGAGCTCCAGGAACTTCCAAAGGAAGAAGCCACTCAAAAGACATGAGGTCTTAGACAAAAATGAAAAATAAACAAGAGCACTGAACAATGTGTAGTGTCCTCATTACAGAATTTGTCCAAGAGCATGAAAATAAACCATTTTGTTTATGAAGCAACAGAACTAGGAGAACTTTGCAGAAACAAGAAGGGATGTATCAACTTTCATAGGGTTTGGGTGAGGGTGCCATGGGCATCAGTCTCACAGAGATTCATCTCAAACCCCTTGGTTACAACTTTCACAGGTAAAATTTTCATCTCTTTCCCAGGGACCTATTTGGTAAGTGAAAGGAGATTATACACTCCATTGGCCAGGACTCAACAACTCTCATATCTTACACAGCACCTAGTAGCGCTCAACAGAATCAACGGTTTCCAAATAACATGTGGGCTCCTTTTCAGAGTTCCACATAACAAATTTAGTCCTCTAAAAAGCTACAATCACCAAGTCATGAGGATACTGATAAGAATATTCAGTTTCCTCTGATCCTAGCAATTGACATCATATTATTTAAACCACATCTGAGATCAATTAGATTTCAAAAATGGGGGGTGGGGGGAAGTCAAAAGAGATGACTTTTGCTTACAGTAGTGCCTGCCTTTGCTTGAAGGGCTTTCATTACCCCTCTCGTCGTCCTCTTTTCTCCTCTGAGTAGTAGGCTGGTATTGCCACTGTCACACATCAAGTCATAGACAGGACTCGTCCAAAACAAATAGAAAGTGGGGAACAAAGACTAAGCTATAGCCTCATTCCTACTGAGCTTAGTTTCAAATTCTCATGCCATGCGCTACCTTGTATTTGGCTGTTAGCTTAATGATGAAATACCTGAATGCTGTGTAATTACAGCTTTTTCATGAAGGGCTACTGCCTTATAAAGTAAAACATCCAGCTAAGGAGTAGCACCTGGAATCTGGAAGGATCACCCACTTCATGGCAAGACACCTAAAGAGAGAAGCTGACTGTGTCAACATCTTGTGTGGACTTCTTGAGGTAGCCATCACCAGCTGTTTGACAGGTATAATTATATGCAACTGGAAAACTTGGTAACCATTTTTCATCCAGGAGACAAAGCGAAACCTCTTTTGAATTAGAAACAATTTTCTAAAATATATATCTACTGCAAGGGCAAGGGAATTAGAAACCTATTTTCCAAAAACAGCAATTTCATATGGGAACCTGAACAAAGGCAAAGAATGAGAGAACAATTTTACCTACTTAAGTTATGGTTCTACTATTTATGAAACAATCAAATATAAATGTGAATGATAATTACATTATTTTTTGCTCAGTATTACTAAAGCATAAGAGACAGTGGATTTTTTTTCATGTTTATTCATTTTTGAGAAACAGAGAGACAGAGAGACAGAGAGACAGAGCATGAGTGAGGGAAGGATAGAGAGAGAGGGAGACACAGAATCCAAAGCAGGCTCCAAGCTATCAGCACAGAGCCCAACACGGGGCTCAAGTCCACAAACCATGAGATCATGGCCTGAGCCGAAGTCGGACGCTTAACCGACTGAACCACCCAGGCACCCTAAGAGAAAGTGGATTGTAAGGATGGTGACATTCCAAACCACAGCATGTCTCAGGAAATGCAGGAAAAGAGGTTGATACTCACCCATGAAACCTCTGCTAAAACTGCAAATAAGTGAACATGTTATTGTCCTATCCATTTGCAGTGAGAACAGTGGCTTGCTTCATCAGCTCTGATACCAGCATGCTACAGTTTGGAAATCAAAAGTCCAGGCTTTATCACCAGCTTCAGCCATGAGAATAAGGCATATGACCTTGGCCTAGCAAACAGTTTAAGGAAGAAGTAATATTTCTGCTACTCTGTTCTATAAGAAGTATCGAGCCATTTAGTAAAGTTAGCATCTTATTCTACTTTCATGTCAGGTCAAGATATATTTATCACTTTTTCATTACATTAATGTTCCCAAACCAGGAAATCATCTTCAATGTGTGATTCCCAGTTGTAAGAATATGTGAAATGTTTTAAATATTTGCTAAGCATTTGATGATATTCAATAAAACTTCCATAGAAGTCTAAAGTAGTATTATTTCATTGCTGTCAGATGAATGAAGCTGAATGTGCCGTATAAAATGGAAACTCTGATGGATATGGCCCTCAATGTGATTAAGATCCATATTTCAAAAATGTTCCCTTTATAACAGTTGCTGCTGCCAACTCCCAAGGAAGAGATTCAAGATGCTTAAAGGAATACATTATATCCTCTTAGAAAAAGGAAAAAAAATAAATGGAACCACCAAATACTATTTTATTGTTAAATAATCTTCTTTAATGCCCCCAGCACGTGGTATTATGTTAACTCAATATATGAAACACCAGTAAAAAGTGATACAAAAATCCTGATTTAAATATTTTTTAAATTTTAAAAATTCCTGTAATATCTTATAGTAAGACAAGGTAGGAAAAAAAAAATACCCCACGTTACAAAATATAATCTCTTACTTTCATTCTCCTGACCAATTAACTTGTGAAAATCCTATATTATATTAGCAGAGATGCTACATTCAGACTTCTACCTTCAATAAAACTTATTAATTCAGAATCAGAGACAAACTTAGAATTGTAATAGAATCTAGGTTAACATATATCTTTATAGCATCTGTAAACAATGGGTATGTGAAGCAAATCAAGACATCAAACCAGTTTTGCTGAACCTATTTGCATTGCTTATAAAAATAATTTTAAGTATGATCCAAGTACCTTGGAAGAAATACTATATTTTAATCAACTAAAATGGTAGTAATAAGTCAGGTTTACATAACCTCTAAGATCATTTACTGGGATAGAGATACACAACACACACACACACACACACACACACACACACACACACACTCACACCACATCACATCACATCTTGGTCTACTTATTGCATGTATTTTGAAAGAAATTTTATTAAAAAAAACATAACATTCTTTCATTAATGCAGACTGACTTCTCCCTGTGGCTATCTGAAATTGCATTAGGTTACTGTTCTTGGTCTCTTCCAGTAATTCCTAACAGAACACAAAATTCTTTTGCTTTCATCTGAAGCACTGTTATCAAACACCACCACCTAGAAAACTAACTTGTCTTTCAAGGCAAGACACTCTAAATTAATTTCCCTGAGCTGGCCTTAATTCTGGTAGAACCATTTACTCAAATTCTACTCAACTGAGACAAAGGACTTGATCAAATTAATTCAAGGTGTTTTGTTTAGATTCAAGCAATTCTCCTTGGGTGTTTTCACAACCCCAAACAACAAGGAATTTAAAATAATCTTATTTCCAATGCTTCATAAAATTACCATATAATATAGGACCAGATGCAGTAAATTCCGTAAAACAAACTGAGTTGATTCTTTTAAGGTAGGATTTGGATCGCTTCCATCTATAATATCCCATCGACTGGTGAGTTTGGGACATCTAGGCATCCATACTGAAACTACTAATGTTTGACCTCTTTCACCCACTTTAGCAATCCAAGATCACTGCTGTGAAATCCTCTACATGGCTCCAATGTCTAGACCTATTGATCTGATACATGGCCTTCTTATCCCCCCGCCCTGGCTCTTACTTCTGATGTCCTGGTCTCATCATTTCTTTAATATGGTTCAAAGAGTGATTTAGCCATTTCTGAACTGAAGCACTGGCTTGCTTCTACTTTAATAATTGTGGATTGGAAATGGTGGAAACTATACTTAGACATCAAGCATTTATGACAGATACCTGTGAACTTGCCTCCCTAAGAGAATAGATAATAAAACAGAGTATGGTTCTAAATCCCAAGGTGAGTTCCTTAACTCACTTAAAATTGTGATTATAGGTCAGTCTAAAGGGGACAGTTCAAGATAGAGATGGAGAGTCCTTTTCCTTCTGCCCCACCCGCCCTGGTTTAACCACACTCATGTTTTCCTGTTCCTCAAACACACCACGTACATTCCTTTCATAAGGCCTTGACTTTTTTTAATGCCTCTACACAGAATACTCTTTCCCTAAGCCTTCCCAAGACTCGATCCTTCTCATCATTCAAGTTCCAAATGTCCAACGTTCAAACATCATTTTATAAGAAAGGAATCCAGGATGATCCTTTCTACTACTGTACTCCCTCCCACCTCCAGGCACTTTATCTTGTATAATTTTATTTATTGCATTTGGCATTATCTGAACTCATGTATGTATTTATACATTCCCGAACAATTCAAATAAAACGCAAACTTCTTAAGGATAGGGCCAATGTTGATCTTGCTCAGCACTGCATTACCAGCATCTAGAATAAAAATTGCTTTAAGTAGTTCTTCAAACTTTCATTGACTTTATAGTTTGGAATCCTAGGTAGTTTAGTCTACTTCTCCAACATAGTTTCTACAAACATACCTCTCTTCTGGTCCTAGTCCAGGGATTAGCAAACTATGGCCCTTGAGCCAAATCTGGCCTGCTTCCTATTTTAGTTAATAAAGTTTTATTGGAACTCAGCCTTGCCCACTGCCCATTAGTTTTTGTATTGTCTATGGCAGCTTTTGTACTACAATAGCATAAATCAGTTATGGCAGAGAATTCAGATGTGACAGAGACTGTATGGCTCATGAGCCTAAAATATTTACTATCTGGCCATTTATAGAAAAAAAGTTAGCCAACCTCTGTCTAGACTTTTTAGAGTGGACCACCGAGTCTCCAAGTCTTGATGAAAATATTCAGTGATAAAGTTTACTTAATACCAGAGGCTCTCATTTCTGAGATAAATATTTAAGTATGAGCTTCATTTATTTTTAGTCAAAGCAACATTCTCTCCAAATAGAGTGAGTCAGAGTTAACCTACCTCCCAAACATGTAACTTGCAATCAATTACTCTCTGATAGCTCTTGGATCAATAACAATTGAATTATAAACTAAGTGGCGATTTAGAAGGGAATACTAAACTAACATGTAATCACATGAAAAGGTGATCAAACCCTCATTAATAAACACGTGCTGCCTGCAGGTAGTCGTGATGGTTAAACCATCAGTCTGGATACAGAGTCCCAATAAACCAGTTCCTTGGTGTAAGACAATTTGAGTGGAAAGACATAACTACACCATAAGAGAGTGGATATATGCCTTCGAAGGTGGTGGCAATAAAATCAGACCTAACTATGTTGTTACACAGAACAAAGTATACTGTAAGTACAAGGAAATTCTCTTCCATGAATACAATTATTCTAAGAAATCTAGCTTACATCCCTGGAGGGATGTTGTCATATTCCCCTGACGTTGTTTTGAGTAAGAGCTGGCCACGAGGCTGAGACAGCCAAATAGCTCAGCATGTCAGCTTGCACTGCAGTGCCCCAAATCACAAAGAAGGCAGGGGCAAGGCAAGCTACTAACGGCTGCTCAGTGGAAGCTTACATAAATTATTCTTTCCAGAAAGACATTGAAAAATGTCATGGTCTGGCAGCCCTTAGGAATGGCACTCATTATAGCCACAGCAAGTGTTTTACTTTCACTTATTAACTTGAAACCAATTTACTCCCGTTCTGTTCCAAAGATTCTGTGGAATTTGTTGGAAAGAACAGAGCTTTTTCTTTAAAATATTTGGATGGGGCCCACTAGTTTTTGCATTCATTCCCTTTGAAGGACATTCATTTGATTATCTTTAGATTAGGTAAGGGTGAATCTGGAATAACAAATTAGAAACTAAGGTGTCAGACAGCATTGTTCTAAAGATGGTGAATGGTCAATTATTCCCAGAATGCTCTTTCCACCCCCATCCTCAGTTAGTCCAAGGCATTTCTGCAGCAATGGCACATTAGTGTCATGATTTCCAAATTCTGTTTCTAGTTTCTGATGATCTATAAGTGATAATTCGACTTCTGAAGGTGGAGGTACAGTAAAAATGGACTAGGAGTTTATTCAAAAATAAAGCAAGTTTCCATTGGCCAGGAAAATGTGATGCTTTATTATATGCCATTATGTAAACCTCTATGGAAAGGATAATTCATAGGATTCATAATTTATCTTTGGCCTTGAGGAAAGACATTCAGGAGCAATTAGGAATTTACAAAATGCAGGATTAAAAGTCTACCAAGATTTACAACAAGCCAAGATGTATATAATAGGCACAGTATGTTTTAGTAATTATAAAAACCTACTTTCTGATGACTGGAGTTACCTTGTCTGTAAAATTCAAATAATAATATCTATTTGTACAGTATGTAACCAGTACAGTCACACAGAACCCTTTAGGTTTAGGGTTCAAGGTTCTGCAATCACGGTCTTAAAATTCTTAGGAATTTTACGGCATTCTAAGGAATTGAATTTGCATTTTATAAGTGAAGTTCAATGGGAAACGTGGTTCACAGGTGGTCTTATCTCCCCAGAACAAGTTCTTGGCCACCTGCTTTTCCAGCTCCACCCAGTAACTGCTGCTACTTTCTGCCCCAACTTGCAGAGTCATGGGGTAAAGTCTTGGGGGCCTCTGAGGGTCTATACTCACTCCATGCGTACCTTCATGCTGGAGGGAACATATTAGAAACAAATTAAAAAAAAAAAAAAAACACATCACCTTAATAGGTTGAGAGAAGAAAAAAAAAAGGAAATATTTTCCCCTACTTTTTGAACAAAAGGCTCACATTTGCACTAGGCCCCACAAATTATATAAATGGCCCTGCTTACCACATATGATTCTTGTAGGGCTTAAAGGATATAATATACGCAACAACTAAAAATATTACCTGGCCCAAAATAGATGCTCATTAAACGCCAGCCCATATGAGTTTGTTGCTGTTTTTATTTCTTCTGGATATATTTCATCATGGGCAAATACATAATTGGATATCACTTGTACCACTAAACTTTACCAGAGACAGCTTAACCCCTCTAGGATTAAACTAACCCTTGGTCCCTGTGACTTTGGTAGATGAGGACCCTCCCTGTTAATAATGTGACCCTAACTGGAGCAGGGCAGGTAGTCCTGAATTAATTTCACACAAGATTCTAAACTGGCTGCCACAAAACCCCGCCACAAAAACCCTGGAAGCTATCTTGGGTACACTCCACTTCTTCAAATGCCAATTCCTGTCCTGCCTTCTATAAAATATTTTACAAAGGAAGCAATTCCCTTTGACAAATCAGAAACATTAGACAAGTAGCTAGGAGGCCTGGAAAACCGATGTTTCTATTGTTCCAAGTTCAAATGATCAACGAGCAATTCAAGCCATAAGATACCAGGCCATAGGACGATGCTGGTTTTTTGGTGCTGGTTTAAATGCTGGGATGGAAAGCACATGGTTGGGAGCTAGGCTTCTGTTCAAATATTTTTCTTCTTCATCAAATGATGTTACAGCTATTACTAATAATAATGATGGCACAGAGGAATCACCTTGGGACTAATAGCTAATGAGCAGGTGTAACTGAGCCCAAAAGTTCTGTTCTCTGCACTATGTAATGCTGTCACTCCTCCTGCTGCTGTTGTTTGTGTTTGTTTCATTTTTCTGCTGAGTTATCTTCCTTATTCTCTTTAGGATCAGTTTGAAGCTTACAGAGGCTTATAAAAACCGGTAGAGGAAAGAGGAAAGGTTTTCATCCAGGATAGATGAGACATAAAAGCAACACACTCTGACATGTACAAAGCAATACTCCACAAAGGTAGGCTGTGCCTTAAATGTCTCTCTTTCTTTCTTTTAATATTTGTTTATTTTTTTTTTTTTTTTTTTTTTTTGGGACAGAGAGAGACAGAGTATGAACGGGGGAGGGGCAGAGAGAGAGGGAGACACAGAATCGGAAACAGGCTCCGAGCCATCAGCCCAGAGCCTGACGCGGGGCTCGAACTCACAGACCGCGAGATCGTGACCTGGCTGAAGTCGGACGCTTAACCAACTGCGCCACCCAGGCGCCCCAATATTTGTTTATTTTTGAGAGAGGGAGAGCATGAGCAGGGGAAGGGCAGAGACAGAGAAAGAGAGAGAGAGAGAGAGAGAGAGAGGTGGGGGGGGGGGGGGGAGACACAGAATCCAAAGCAGGTTCAAGCTCCGGGCTGACAGCAGAGATCCCAATGCAGGGCTCAAGCCCACAAATTGTAAGATCATGACCTGAGCCAAAGTTTGACACTCAAGTGACAGAGCCACCCAGGAACCCCCTTAAATATCTCTTTGAACCAGTACCATTTAGGCAAAAGAAGAATCATATTGCTTTGAAATCACATTTCCTCACATTAAATGTTAGCCTTCTAATCAGTATGTAGTAAGGATTTCTAAAAGCATATTTTCTCTGTAGGAGTTGAACAAATGTCCTTATCATGGTAAGCTATGATCTGCTGAGATTTCCCTCTTTGTAAACATCGAATAATTTTCCTCTAAGAAATCTGTATTCATCCACGTGGATTTCTCCTGTGGCCAAAAGTGTCAAGCCATCAAGTGTATCATTATTAATTAACTCAATAAATGTGCATTAATTCCAACCACATGCGTGCCAGCCACTGTGCTAGCCAGTGAAGACACAATGATAAATGGAACATTTTCCTGAACTGTGAGGAGTCCAGTCATTGGTTCCAGAGACACACTGAGAGGCAAATAAAGCAATGTGGTAAGTTCTGAAAGATGTGTACTCTGAGTACTTTGGGAACCTAGAGGTGGACAAAAGGAAATGCCTGGGGTAAAAGGAAAGTCTTCTCATGAGTGGTGATCCCTGAGCTGTCACGAAAGATGAGCAGCCGTTGGCAGGCAGACACAGGGAGAAACATTATCTAGAGCATAAGAGAAAGCATGAAGGTAGGAAGAGAAGTGTACGAGACCTCAGGAAATTTGAGTGACCACAATCTGTTTGCTAAGACGAGAGTACGAGAGTACAACAGAGACAAAAAAAAAAAAAAAAAAAAAACCAACAAGGACTACCAATATTACAAAAGGATGGCCAACAAAGCACTGGGCACACAGATGACTAAGCTATGATCACTTACAGCATTCTAGCACTGCTCCCTTCTTAGTCATCTCCATGCCTGTATGATACTTCCTAATTCATCCCCTAGGCATCCCTAAATGCTAAGGAACTTTCAGTCATAGAATTAAACAGTGCCTTAGACACTAGTTATGAACAAAAATGGGCCACTAATATGCCCATAAAGCTGATGAAAGGAAGCCTGAGTGTGGTAAAGGTCAAGGTTACAGAAAGATTAACCTAAAAACCAGACAGGAACTACTGGTGACTAGAACGGCATCTTGCATGGGAACCATCAGCATTTGTCCTGGGTGGTAGACTGCTTATATTTGAGCATGCACATTGCAGCATCTAAGCAGAAGAGACACTATGTGCCACGGCGAGCAGCTGTGGCTTTGGGATCAAAAAGACTGAATCTTAAGCTGGGCAAGCATTTTGCATAATTAATTCTCATTTCTAAAATGAAGATAACATCGACTTTATAAGATTGGAATACAGATTAAATAAGATTATGCAAGCAAACTGCTCATCCCAATGCCTGGCATGCAAAAAAACACCCCATCTTTGCTATTATTTTACTAAAACTAGTAGCCATCTGTGAAGTTGATGCACTTTATATAAGAGCAAAGCTTTTCAAAATTTTATTGCATATGTCCTCGTGAATGGACTTAGCATCCATTTTTGCTGTGACAGAGGAAATGGTTCAGGGAAAATCTGGAGGGGAAAGAATGGAGTAGTGTCTTCACTTGGTATTTAATTTTCATGCCTTTGAGATGTTAATCGTGAGATCCTCACACTTCTGTTTTCCACCAGGTGTGTAAAGGTGTGGATAAACTCAGCTAAGGACAAGTACCTGGGTCTTACAATATCTAGCATTTCTATTCCTGACAATTGGTAAGCCTTTTTTTTTTAATGGGTTCCTTCATCAAAAGGGTTTGCCTGTAAATAACAATCCGTGAGTAAAACAGTTAAGTTAAACGTTCCAACTATTGACAGGTACGTCGTGTGAGTTTAATTTCAAATATTAATTCCTTCTCACAAGACAGTTGTAAGCATTCTCTAACCATTCCCTAGCCCAGTGGCTTCATCACACTGTCTTCATCTTCCTCTGCATTTTCTTTTTCTCTGGGAGATCAGAAAAATACTGATTTTTTTCTACAGTGATAAGACACATTGCTCTTCTGCTGCTCCATAAGGGATATTGTGCACCCTTTCTCTTTCTCTTTGCCTGTCCTGCACAAATTTGTTGGGGCCATCTGCTGTTTTTGCTCCTTTCAAGCCTTTTGTCCCTGCTGCTCTCGCCATCCCACTCTTGTGGGCATCTTCATTCCGGCCATGAGAGTAGTTCCTTTCCCTCAGGTTCTGGGGATGGAAGGAAGGAAAAGGGCTCCCCGACTGACTATCACAGGAAACCGACTCACAGGAAATAAGGGGGCCTTCTTCCCTCTCCCTTCAGTGTTTCCAATTTTCTTCCTCTTTATTACCCCTGCAACAGAGGAGTAAGCCCTCTGTGTATGCTACAGATTTGAACCTGCCCACACTTGTGGATAATACCAATATTATTTCTGTCATCTCCAAGGTTCAGAACTAAATTTCATTCTATTTATGTGGCTGTTCCTACCACATCCAAGAGTTTAGGTCATAATATCCTCTCTAATTTGTACCTTTGCAGTGGTCCCTAACCCCTTCTTTTTTCTTTTTACTAATTCTGAAGAAAAAAAATGTCCTGTGGTATCATTATAAGATAGTGTGACTTAGGTGACATAGAATGTTCATTTGATTATGCATCAGAAAGCGGAGGGGCACCTGGGTGGCTGAGTTGGTTTAAGCATCTGACTTCGGTTCAGGTCATGATCTCGTGGTTCATGAGTTCAAGCCCCACATCAGGCTCTGTGCTGAGAGCTCAGAGCCTGGAGCCTGCTTCAGATTCTGTGTCTCTCTTTCTCTCTGCCCCTCCCCTGCTCACACCTGTCTTTCTCTCTCTCAAAAATAAACATTAAAAATTTTTAAAGAAAGAATCAGAAAATGGAATTTATGAAGATTCAAGCCTGTTACTAATCACTCTGAGACCTGAGGTGATGCACTTGGATTCCATAAGCCTTGGTTTCCCACTTATAATATGTTGATATTAAAAAATGTGCTCCAGCAGGTCTCTTGGGAAGATCCTGAGCTCATAAGTATTCAGGACTTTGTTTCAGGAGACATGATCTCTGATACATTTTCTCTCTCTTCTCAAACACATATGCCTTTTAACCTCTTTCTACTGCAATGTAACATCAGCTATTCAGGAAGATGAACACTTAGATCATTATAAGTAAACTCCATACCTCCTGCCTTTACCCCTTGATGTTTTCTCTTGCTTTCTACTCCCTAATGAGGGCCCTTCCAGGGGCCACCTTGAACACTGCTTCTGACAAAGTGCCAGCACAAGGCTTTGGTGATAACGGTGTAATCTTTTAGTGTTCAGATATTATATAATCAGATTTACTCTGAACTTTATCTTTGGAAGGAAAATTTATATATCCCTTTACGGTTTATTTCCCTATCTTCCAATAATCTTTATGTTAGAAAGCTCTGTTATTTTAGTCACTTGGTCAACAGAACAGCCAGCAAATTACTCCATTTCTTTTAAAAGCAACAACTCCTGGTCTCTAAGTTTTCTTCCCAAAATTGGTGCTAAAGTTGAGAAAAACTGTGTTTGTTGAGATGCTCTGAATCAATAGGTAGACTTACACTTTGTGGCTAATTGTTCTGGAAACAATTCAAATTAAACCTTCTCCTCTGTAACATGTAACTGACACCTGCTAGAATACACACAGACCTGCACACACATGCACACATACATATGCATTTTTAGGAACAATGAAAGGGATGTATGCCCATTGATTTATTTATCTTCTCACCAAACAGGAATGCAGAGTTTGGTTGATAATGTTAGCACATCTTACAGATCACTGATAAAGTGGCCCTTCCTAACTTTCAAAATATAAACTGTGCCTAACACTAATACTTATTAAACTTGTCACCTTGTAAATCTTATTGTGTATTAGATAAATAAAATGGATTAGAGTACAAAAAGAAATTGTACAAAAGTAGAAAGGAAAACAAACACCATTCTTACTCAGAATTAGTGTCTGAAATATTTGGTGTTGAAAGGAGAGCAGGAACTCACCTCACTTGGCTCCCAGCAAGTGGTCAGATACCAGTGTCCAGGACCTCAACACAAGGAATACACATATACAGTTGACCCTTGAACAAATGGGTTTGAACTGTGCAGGTCCACTTATTTGCAGATTTTTTCTCGGACACTACTGTTAATATATTTCCTCTTACTTATGATTTTCTTAGTAATTTTCTTTTCTCTAGCTTACTTTATTGTAAGAATACAGTATATAATACATATAACATAGAAAATGTGTTAATCTCCTCTTTATGTCATTAATAAGGCTTCCCGATCAACTGCAGGCTATTAATAGTAACGTTTTGGGGGAGTCAAAGGTTATATGTTGGTCTTCAACTGCAAGGAGGTTGGAACCCCTACCCCTCACACTGTTCAAGGGTCAAATGAATTGTGAAGAAAAGAAACTATTATGTTGAACTGAAATGTTGAAATGAACCATCCCTGAACAAAATCTGTGAGAAATTCATCTGGATTTTTTTAATTCTTTAAGTTTATTTATTTATTTTGAGAGAGACAGAGACGGCATGAGTAGGGGAGGGGTAGAGAGAGAGAGAGGGAGAAAGAGAGAATCGAAAGCAAGCTCCACACAGTCAGTGCAGAGCCCCATGTGGGGCTCAAACTCACGAAATTGTTGAGATCATGACCTGACCCAAAACCAAAAGTCGGACACTTAACCAACTGAGCCACCCAGATGCCCCAGGATTGTAGAGATGTAGATCCTCTTTAACTTACAATGGGGTGAACATCCCAATAAATCCATCATTAAGTTGAAAATATTATAAATAGAAAGTGCAGTTAATACACCTAACTTACCAAATATCACAGGTTAGCCTAGCCTACCTTAAATATGCTCAGAATATTTGCTTACAGTTGGGCAAAATCATCTAACACAAAGCCTACTTTACACTAAGGTGTTGGATATCTCATGAAATTTATTGAATGCTGCGCTGAAAGTGAAAAACAGAATGGCTGTAAGTGTATGGCTTATCTACCCTCGTGACCGCATGGCTTAGTGGGAGCTATGGCTCACTGCCACTGCCCAGCATCACAAGAGAGTACCATACTGCTTATCACTATCCCAGGAAAACATCAAAATGCAGAATATGGTTTCTATTGAATGTGTATCATTTTCACACCATCATAAAGTAAAAAAAAATCATAAGCCAAACTATTGTAAGTCAGGAGCCATCTGTACATACACCTGAGTTCCAATTTCTCTAGAGAAAAAGAAAATGAAAACAAGGGGGAGGGTGCCCAATATATATATATAAGCATTCCTTTTGCATTTTCCTTGGAAATCCATAGTATAAACCCCTAAAACTGGCATCAACATCTAAAATCCAGTTAACTCTCAATGAATGTTCTTGGAATAACAAGGAAGAGTGACAACATACAATATTTACTAATACACATTTATCTTGCTTTATGAAATTTTCTTGATCTCAACCAAAACTTGGCCAAATAAGACTTCACCAAAATCTTCATTTTCTCTGGAATCTCTGATTTTACAGAGAAAGTAATATGTATTCTTTTAGGTTTCAAGGGTAAGAGACCAAATTCATTCTTTGGTTAATTTTCTTCCTTTACAATGATGAGACAAAAAGTCATAGTTTTTCAGCTTGTACCTTTACGAAGAGTATTTATATAAATAATAAATTAAGGTAGAGGGATGGGCACATTTCATCACCTCACTGACCTAAGTATTTATTGAGCATATCCTATATCCAAGTAGCTTTAGGTCATGAAAATCAAACAGTGGCAAATATCAGCATAAAATTTCAGACTGTGCTGACATAAGATACCACTATATGTATGCACATATGTCCAAATTACAGACACCAATTTAACACAATTAAGTACAATGGCCTGAACTGTGATTTGTAAACACTTCTAGGTGTCTATATAGCCTCTCTTGTCTGGGTAGTTCACATAAGATCATTCCTAGGTTTGCAAGGTGTTTGCCTATTTTTAAGATGCTTAGAGAAACTTTACTCCTTCATTTAGCAATCTTTCCTAGAATCCAATAACTCTATTAACTTTGCTTATACTTTGTGAGGTCTTGAGTTAACTCTTGAGTTAACTTGAGTTAACTTGAGTTAACAGTTAACTTAAATCTGTTTTCTTCTTTTCTGCTATTTCCTCTACTTCTTCCTTTGATGAGACAAAACACACTCTCTTTTTGAAGCCACTTATTTATAATTTACTGTGTCACTCTCGCTTCCTATCTACTCTTTAACTGGGTACTTGATCCCAATCTGTTTACCCCATCTAAAATCCAGATGAACAAAAACTGTTAAAGCCCCGTCCTTAGTGGACTTTTCTAAACCAGGAGCTCACTACATAATAGAAGCAAACCAAAAGGTGATATATTTGTATCCTAGAGCCCAGGGACCATTTTTAAATCAGAGAAAAAGTGGCCTTAGCTAAAGCCACTGAAGGAGAAGTTTCTTCTGTTAGTATCTCTTTTAATCGGCTCTCAAAGGACATTCCTAGAAGTTGGGGATGGATTGTACTGCAGTTCTAACTGCTAAATGGTCATTACTTTTCCATTAATGGGCATCACATATGAATCACATACAGATCTGATAACGACTGAGCCACCAGCCTTTGTATGGCATATATGTGTGATTTTAGTTACCCAAAGGTACAGGTGTGAATCTTTAACATATTGATTCATCACACTAGGCTTCAACAAACTGGTTGAAACTAAAATACCAGATCTCCTAAAAAGAGGGTGACTCTTTTCTCCTCTTGGTGAACTAGCTCTCCTTTCTAATTATGGTCTGCATGAATTTGACTTTTAAAGCCATAACAGGAATGTGCCATGGAAGTTGAACAGACAGTAATGTTTTAGCCAGAAATCTATACCCTTGCTGCAAAAGCTCTTACTTCTCTGATTAGATTTTATTTTGGTTCCCATTTAGAGTATATGAACTTGATATTAGATGTTATTAAAGTCACAAATGTGATGATATCATCTAATCAGACCTGTACATTTTACAGATAATATTTTCATTTTAGAACACTATTAAGTGCTTTTTTTAAAATGATGTTAAACTCCCAGAAACAAACACAGAAGAACTCATGAAGTCAAAGTATTTTCATTAGTTTTGGGTTAAGATCAAGTTTTTATTTATCAAAATGCAATGAATGGAAAAAAAAATCCCAGTATGACCTCACAATGGTCTCATCAATAGTCTTATTAGTAATGTTACTGGTGCAAAATCCAATGCAACTCTGATGGCCTTGAAGTGTTTACTATTGTCCTGAGTAACTGACTGGAGACAGTAGGATGCTTAATTTACGGGCATCTATTAAGCTACCAAGTACGGTTTTAGGAATATGTAGCTATCCATTCCTGGACAAGGATAGTTATCAAAAGATCATCTTTTCAGCCATAATACTATGACAGTATTAATCATCATCACCACCACCACACATATAGCACATATTATGTTCTAGGTTCTGTTCTCATTCAGAGAAGCAGATCCTATAATCATGCCCATTTTACAACTAAGAAAACTGAGAG
Organism: Panthera onca; assembly: GCF_046562875.1. Taxonomy (NCBI): domain Eukaryota; kingdom Metazoa; phylum Chordata; class Mammalia; order Carnivora; family Felidae; genus Panthera; species Panthera onca. The sequence goes on along the minus strand of NC_138344.1, from coordinate 122,660,334 downwards.
CTGAAGTAAATTGTCCAAAGACCCATAGATCATTAGTGTTAGAGACAAAGGTTAAACCCAGGCTATTTGGTTCCAGATTCCTCCTTGCTCTTGGTAATTGCACTAAAGCACCTCATTGCTGGGATTCTAATGTAGATAAACAGGAGTATAAGAGGGAAATCACACAGAATTACCATAACACATTGCCATCTTTCTACAACACCCCTGCTTCCTAGAAAACAAAAACAAGATTAAAAACAAAAACAAGATGTGAAATACTGCTGCAGTATATTTGCGTTGAAAGATTTCTGGGCTAAGTCCTCACCAAAGTTTCTAATAACAAGGGTCCCTCCATACACTTGAAGGAGAGGATGGATGGAAAAGATGTATGGGTGACAGTGGCTCTCAATGGAATATGTGACAGCAACATTTTAAACAGCTGTTTTGAGAAAATGAATAAAAAGCGTGATTATACAGTGTTTGGCAAGGGTAAGGGGAAACAAACATTCATTTATAGCTGATATAGCTGGTGGAAATGTAAATCTGTACAACTTCTTTGGAGGACAACTGGGCAATATCTATCACCTTTTGTAATGCACTTATCTGTTGACCTAGTTAGTTCCACTTTTAGGGATTTATCCAATAGATAATCATGTACATACACACAAAGACTAACAAACAAAAACACGCATTTTCTTACTTTTTGTAGTAGTGAAAAGCTAAAAAACATTAGTAATAAAAATAAATGCTTATCAGCAGGGTGCTGATTTAATCAACTATAGTATCTCCATAAAATGCAGTATTATGTTACTATTAAAAAGAATAAAGGAGGGCCACCTGGGTGGCTAAGTTAGTTAAGCATCCAACTTCAGCTCAGGTCATGATCTCATAGTTGGTGGGTTCAAGCCCCACATAGGGGTCTGTGCTGACCACTCACAGCCTGCAGCCTGCTTCAGATTCTGTGTCTCCTTCTCTCTCTGCCCCTCCCCTGCTCATGTTCTGTTTCTGTCTCTCAAAAATGAAAAATGTTAAAAAAAAAAATGACAAAGGAAACCTTAATATTCTTAGATGAAACAGTCCCTAGAACATTTTAAGTGAAAAAGGACAAGATTCAGAAGAATGTGTTAATACCGTGTCAAGAAGGACAAGGAGGGAAAAGAGGAGGGGTACAATATGGTTACAACTCTATGTTGTATACTCATAGATTATCTTTGAGAGAATATACAAAAGACTGGTAATTCTGGTTGCCTCTGAGAAAGAGAATTTGAACTCTAGGAATAGGGATGACAGTGAGAATTTCTACTTTACATTTGTTCCAGTACAATTTTTTACATTATAAAAAATATAAAACATTCCAAAGAGAAACAAAATTATATATACTTTTTTAAATCAGATTTTGAGAAGAGTAGAAAAGTAAGCATAATCATTTAGTATGGAAATAGAATCTCAGGTGTGATGTTGAGAGTTTGATACACAATACATTTTCATATAGAAGATCTTGCTCTGTGATTTTCCATCTCCGCTAAAACTCTAAGAGAAGTGATATGGCCAGGCAAATGACTAGCAGGTAGATTATCCAAATATTGGAACAAATACCAAAGAGGGTTCTAGAATTTCCTTCTCAGAAAACTTTTAATAGTGAAGAAGTGAGCCTTCCTGGGTGACCTGAGGTATGAATTTCTGAATTAAAGAGATGAGCTAAACAAGTCAGCTCTGGAATTTCTAGATATACCAGACCTAAAGATAAAGCCACATAGACTGATAACATACAGAGGGAAGAAAGAGAAAAAGGAAGTGAAAAAAAATGAAAGTCTAGCTTAAAAAACTGCAGTTCACTAAGCTATGCCTAAATTAAGCAAGAAACACCCACACGCTGTTGACTTGGCCAAAACACTGGAAATTGAGTCTGCTTAAAAACAGACTAAGGCACAGAAGCTAACGCAAAAGGCAAAAACCAGGCGCTAGGCAAGCAGGTGCAAGAGAAGGAATATTTAGTAAATACTAGTGGCCTTCAGAGGTATGACTTGGAGGTATCATATCCTTGTGATGTTATCTGCATACAGCTCTTATATAATTGTGCATTTCTATGATGTTCCGAAGATAACAGAGTCTATGGAAGTGGACAGGATTACCAAAGCTGTTCTCTGACATGATTACAGTGCGACACTCAAGTGTTTTAAGGTCAATATACTTTTTTGCATGGCACTCTACTTTTTTTCTCCTTTACGTCTGAGAAGAAAAAACGAACCTTGTTAGAGATAAATTGAGACTTCAAGTTCAAAGTAGTTGGAGGAGGGGGTTCTACGTCTGCCTCAATAGCTAGGAATGTACACAAACTCACGATTTCCAGGTGAATCTTTTTAGAAAGATTGAGAAAATGACCATGCACAGAGGAATTAGCCTTTCAGAGAACAGAGAGACAAAAAAAACCAAAAGAATGAAATTGATATTCATTTATATGTGTTCATGAAATACACTCATGCTAAATTCATACATAATTAAGGTAAGTCCACTATGTTTATTCAAGCTATGCTGTGCACGGCTTGAAAGGGAGAGAATAAATTAGGGGCTAGGAAATAGTACGGCAGAGTCAGAATCAGACAAGGTAAAGAACAACAAACCTTTTTCCATACTTTGATTTGAGCAAACATCCATGAGACCAATAAGAAGTCCATACCTGTTTCGAAACTGCATGGTTCTTAGGGTGCTGCCAGCCTCAAAGAACTGAAACCACAGGAACAAGTGATTTCCTCCAGAAATTCCCCAGAAAGCATCCCTGTTTTCTTTAGCAGTGCTTCAGGCCACCCAACAGTTCAATCACCATGATGCCTGCCAACTCTGTTGATCTTTTGCTATTTTAAAGTATGTTCTAAGCTGGAATTTCCTTATATGTTTTTGAATAATCCAGCCAACTGAACCAAATCCAACAATGTCCCAATTTCAGCCAAAGACCTTGATTCGTACACTAATATATGTTTGGTGATAGAAGCCAGAGAAGAATTTATGATGTGGTATTCTTGGAGGATTTGGAAAGCAGGGGTAGCAAGATTTAGAATGAGTAATGATAAGTATATCCACAGATACCAGGGGGAAAGACAAGGAACTGGAAAAGACAAAGAGAGGAAGGAAGGTAGAGAAGCTGTTTTAAAAACAATGTTTCTTCTTCTTGGAAACCCTCAGCATGGAGGTGGGCCAAAGTCACTGACAGAAGGACCAGCCAACAAAGTCCAAAAGAAGAGGCTTTTCTCTCAAGATCACTGTCCTCTATCCTGGCCCAATGTTTCTCCTTATACTAGATCATCCTTCTTTTCCATGCTCTTTTCTCCATTAAAAAGGGTGTTACACCAACCCCTGGAAACAGCCATTTCCCCAAATGTTTGGCAGCAGATGAAGAAAAACAAAATCCCATAGATGATGTCATTCTGTATCTTACCTGACTTTCCAGGGGACAGGCATTCTAAAAAAAAGAATTACTGCAAAAGTTCACAACCTCACGTTCAAACATGGTCAAAGTTTGATTCAGCATGTCCCTTCAAGGGGTAAGGGGAAACTCTGCTTTGAAATGTAAGCAATAACACCCTCTGACTTCTACTGAAATGACACCTGCAGACAAGACTGAGAGAAAAGAGGAAAATTCCTCTCTCTCAAACTCAGGATACAAATCAACCTTATCCCAAAAACTGCTTAAGAAGAAAGATCTGCACGCCTATCATGGAAACAACTTGAGATCCTATAATAGAGTGAACTATGAATTCTGACATCTAGTCCACAGGGAGAGGAGTTTAGGGGTTCTGATTACCTGTACCGGTTTCAGTTGCATAGCCTTCTCGTACTTTTCCACCCAAGTGCCAATAATGCCAGGGATGGAAAAGAGAAGATACATAATAAAAATGACATGTCTTTGACTCTTAGTTTTTCTTATAACATAAAATTCATGAACTAAATAGGATTCACATTTATTTGCATTCTTCTGCATAATATATCACTTTAGTTTCAATTCAAGGTTTTACTCCAAATCAACAATTAAAATTAACTTTAAGAAAATGTAACACTCTTACTTTGTGACTCTATACTACTCTCAGTACACATCTACATGCCTCAGCACTAAAGAGCTTAGATTAAAGGACTCACGCTTTATTTTCCTTTGTTTCTATTCAACCACTGTTCAGTTAGTGGGCACTATATATTCTCTCATGTTCAAGCCAAAATTAACTTCCTTGGTATGTTAAAGCTTTATCTTAAGAATTCAAAGTTGATTTCCAAAATCCAATCTTGGCTCTTTATCTAAATATTGAACTAAAACTAGTTATACTCTTTCTATACTGTGATCAAAGTAGGGAACACATCTTTGCTGACATATTTCCTCTCAGTGATGGTTTTGGTGGCTCTGAATAGAAAATCTTTTATCAGGTTTAGAAAACCTGCTAGCATATATGACCTGGAGAAGAGGTATTGTCTTCCTAGAAGAAAGAATTCTGGAACTTGTCTTACGATGACTTTTCATGGCTGATCAGATGGAATATGTGGAATTAGTTACAAGATAAAGTCTGGATAGAGCACAAAAAGCAAATCCTGATATTCTGATCAAATAACTACCTCAGTTCTCTGTTCTGCAAATAGGCATCTATGCCAGAAGACGCCAGATTCAACCTTGAATGAGATTTTTCCACCTTCATGCTCAGCTCCATCTTATTTCCTTCTAAATATTAAGCGAATGAAAAAAACTTTTCATATATATATATATATATATATATATACACACACACACACACACATATATGTGTATATGTATGCATATATGCATATATGGTTTTTTGTTATATGTATGTATGTACATATATATATGTTTTTTTGTTTTTTGTTATATATATATATATATGTATATATGTTTTTTTAAGAAGCCAGACACAAATGACTGCATATTATATGATTCCATTTATATGAAAAGCCCAGAAAAGGCAAATTTATAGAGATAAAAGCAAACTGGTAGTTGTCTGGGGCTAAGGGTAAGACCAGGGAGTAACTGCAAATGGACAGGAGGGAAATTGGGGGAAGTGATGGAAATGGTCTAAAATTTGATTGTGCTGGTATCTAGACAACTCTATAAATTGAATAAAAATCACTGAATTGTAAGCTTACAGTGGATGATTTTTGTGGTATGGAAATTATATCTCAATAAAGCTGCTTAAAAGAAAGAGAAAACACCAGTCTTTAGAAAAAAAGGATGTTTCAATTAGGCCTTTAATGATCTAAATATCATGAGAAATTTCTGGCTAATTAGAAATGTTTAAACACAGCAAAATAGGACGCTGCTTAAATTAGCTGAAAGTGACGCCAAGACAAGCATAAAGCACTCTACTTCAGGAAGTGGTTGTTTATATCGATTTTTTTTATATTTCTTTTGTTAATTTACATGGAACATTTCCCTCCCCTCCCCCCCCCCAAAAAAAAAGACAAAAAGAAAGTGGATTTGGACTTTATTACTTTGTCATCCTGATGAAATAATCTCCCAAGAAAGAGGGTTAGTTAAACTAGTAGCACCTATAAAATATCTAATGTGATGGAACAAACAAGTAAATATAAAAGTTGAATTATTTCCTTTTTATTTTTTTCCTACAGAAAGACCCTAGTAAGAAAAGAAGCAAAAAATTAAGAGATAATACTGAGAATTATGTGTGTTAGATGCTGAACTAATCTAATTTTGTCTTCCTGGGTCCACAGGACAACCATATTCCCCAACTTCCTTTTGCATTTTGGATGGAGTCATATCTGACAACATATGGGCAGAAGTAATATACTGTATACATCATTTACAGGCAAGGCAATAAAAACACAATGCATAACCATCCAAGCTCTTTTTCTTTACCCTATGGATATGGCTGGAAGTGAAGAACTCCAAAGTGGTAGACCCAGGTCATAAAAGAATCCTAGATGCCTGAATTATGTCTTTGAAGAGAGCTGTCACTGGTATTGAATTCTGCCTGAACAAGAAAATAAATCTTTCTTTTGTCAAGCCATTAAAATGTTGGGATTGTTTATTATAGCCAATTACCCTAATTACCTTAGTTATTTGTCTTAACTGATATACTATAAGACTCAAAATATATTTCTTCCTTCATTTATTTTATCAACTAAACATTCTTTCTGCCCATCCTTCCTCTTCCTCTTCCTATTCTCCTACCTCATGACTCCAGTTAATGTTCCTTTGTGAGGCAGAAGAAGAAACACATAATATTCAGCCTGCACTTCATTAACACTCTTCTTCAAGAACCAGAATATTTGAATGGGGTAAAGTAAAAATAATAGGCTGCAATTTTTCATTCAGAAGAGCCAGACTGTGTCTCGAGTCTTTGGTTAAAATGTTACATTATCACCAAGAACAATGCTTTGCCTACCCTCTGAGAAAAAAAATCCCTACAGTGATAAATGCCAGGAAAGAAACGTCAGAGTTGGCAGTCACCTTCTGGGTCATGAACTTTGCCATTATTTTCTGAAGCTTTTGGTAGTGGAGAAGTGCATTCTGGTTGCTCTTTTTTTTTTTTTTTTTTTTTTTTTTTTTTTTTGGTCCACCCTTGAGGATTATTTCCCCAAAACAACAAATTACCATTTATTTCATTTTCAAGTTGTTTGCTTATACAGGTGCCCTTTCCTCCTTTTCTGCATAAAAAGCAAATGCAAGGAAAGAAGAGAGGACCCGCCCCAGTTCAGAAACCAAGCCCTGAGCCACACTCAGCCCATTACCCTCACCAGCCCTTCATCTGGTCAACCCCAGCTCCCCCACCCCCACAACTCCATAGTCAGAACATAAAATAATTCAAATAAAAAACAGCTCATAAAACAGTAAACAAAATAAAGCCAATTTTTTTTCTTTTTTAAGAACAAAATGAAACTTGAGGGAAAACTTACTGGAGTTACAGTTTATCCTGATACAGTCTAGATGGGGAAAAATAAATGAAAGATGAAATCGCATCCTTCAAGGTAACAGCTGCAGACATCCAAAAACAATCAGTCCACCCTTCCGGGGACAGACACACGCAAGAAATGTGGCCATTTTATATATATATAGTATGTACAAGTTTAAGGGTGGGTGTATATGTACAGTATATTATTTAGTAAAGTTGGATACATATATATATACACACACACACATATATATATACACATATGTATAGAGATATATACTGATATACATATATATCCACAATAGACACCGAATATGCTGTTCCTTTTTTTTTTTTTTTTCAAAAACCTATTCATTTATATAAAGTATTTCAAACCTGAACTTTGAAATATTAATTTTGCTCAACTTGGAAAATGATGCAAAAATTTCCCCACCAAATGCAGGTTATATTCTATTGCCCCCATAATGATTTTTCTCAAAATTTGTCTTTAAAAGTAGCATTGACACAATTTTTGTATTAGTATTCCAAAGATATATTACCAATCTGACATATTAATTTTTTAAAAGATTTGTTCATGAAGTTTCTCAGTGTAGTATTTAACCCTTTCTCTTTTTCTAAAAACAAACTCCCGCCACCCTCTTCTTTGCTTGGGCCCCAGATGCTCTAAAAATTTGCGTAGGCAGAGCTGCCGTTATCCCTAGATATAAGGAAAGGGTTAATACCACCTGGTCATTTCCTGTCATAAAATGGCCACTTGCAAACAGCTAACCGCACAAACACCCATCCCAGATTTTAGAGAGGTGGGGTTGGGTGTAGGGTAAAAGGAGCTGTATGATGGTAATACAATTGACTGGTTTCTCTGCTATTGTTTCAAAGGCTCCCAGACCAACCCACTCATGAAGCCCATCTCCGTCTTCCTGCCTGAATGCTCAGACTAAATCACGTGCCTATAGCATTCAAGGAGAAGGCGAGACAGGTATATGGGGAGGAGGTCTCAGGCACCTTTGACATCCTACCTATTTCATTCTATGATTCTGCATCTTGAGGGGAGAAAATTCTTTTTTTTTATTGTTTAATGGGAAGGAAAGGGAAGAAAGGGTGGCTAATTTTCCAGTGCTGGTAACCAGACAGGGTATCCTATGCCAGAGATCAGAGTATCTATCCTTTTATTAGTATGTCTTTAGAGTCGTGGACACCCAGCACAAAAGGTTTTGAGTAGAGTCAATGTTTATTGGTAGGGGATTAGGTAGAATGGTTAAAAAATGTCTGATTGTTACAAAGTTGCCCAGTTGAAGATAAATTTGATATATCATGTGGGAATTCCAATATCAATTAGTTTAAAGCTAGATACTAAAAAGTAGAAGTAAAACAAGAAAAGGAAAAAAAAAAGTTACAGGGAAAATTAGTTAGAAACTGAGCTCCTCTGCCTAAAGTTGAACCAATAGTTTGGAGGACTCTTCATGGATAATGCCACCATTTGAATTTCCCAAAGTAAACGATTTTAAGAAAGCAAGTGAAAAAGGAACCAGTGGCAAAGGACAGGGCAGAATGAAACTGTGTGCAATCCAGAGAGGAGAAATATATGACACCCACTCATTCTGAGGAAGGAGGCAGGATGCTTATTTGTTCCCCCGAAGAACATCTCTTGAGAAAAATCTGGGTTTGGTTTCGTGCGGTTAGGTTTGTCATGTGTCGTCAACCGCAACAGAAAAGTGGGAGCAAACAGCCCTGGAGCAACCGGTACGATCACCAAACAGAGGAGGCCATGCCCCTGGTGAGGACTAGGAAGGAGGAGGGCAAGTAGGGAGGAAGGGGTGGGGCTTCCGCTACCCGTTGCACCTACCATCAGGCGAAGCTGGAGAGATGTCCCTTCCTAATGTACTAAGGAGACAGGAGAAACAGGTGTATGCACGTGCTTAAGAGAGAAGGGAAGAGAAAGAGTGGGCCTAAAGCAGCAAACCTGAGAGCTATAAATAAGAAGTGGTTCTCTTCTTTGGATTCTTATGCTGTTGAAGATTGTATTCTTAGACAAGGACCTGGTTTAGGGAGAGGTGCTGGCTACACTCAAATGGTTCCATGAACTGAATGGTGTCTCTAAACCAATGTGAGGAACTGGAGCTTTCAAGATGGTAGACAACTGGTCAAGTCAAGAAGGGATGGGTTATTTTGATTCTTTGCTTGAAGAATAAGTAGTTCAAGGGGAAAAAAATATGTACCCCAGTGCCTTGCTCATAGGCTCTGAGAAGGTGGTCTTGATAGTGAGGGTGTATTTTTTAATGAAAAGTGAATCATGGGAACTGGGTTGGGAAAGCAACATCCTTTACATCTCTCTTCAGTAGCAGCCAAAGTTCTACCTCTGCCTTAGCCTTGGCAAGGTATCTGAGGGGTATATGCATGTCTGTGTATGTCTGTGCTGTTCATTATGTTTAATTTAGGTTTTTCTATTTTATTTTAGTAAATGAAGAGAAATTATTTTCTAGATTGATGAGATTTGGGTTGAGAGCACGGAAGAGGTGAATGTGTCTTCAACAATGCACAGAGTAAATGGCAGTCAATAAGTCTTTGTTGCCAGAGAGAACATCTGGAGAATTGGAATGCAATTAACCAAACTGCATGAGTCTCCCTATGAGCCTCCACCACTGAAGAAGCGTTGCTGGCATTCTGCTGAGGATTCTAAGGGCCACAAATGAGGTGTCAATACTGACTGACTTTTCAGCCATATGGCTCAATTCAAACCAGACACTAAGGAAAAAAGATTCCCTCTGTGCGTGTTTAAAAGGTAACCATCACGAAAGCAGTCATCAAGACCACCACGTCATTGATCCACAGTATTGAGCTGTGGGGATAACAGATAACCCATGTTGATCCAGCATTTTAGAAAGTCAGGTTCTAGGCTCAACTCCAATGCCAACTTTTTATGTTAGCTTTGAAAAGTCAAACATTTCTTTGTTTCACATCTGTAAAAGTAAGCATAAAAACATTTGCATGATTTATCTCATAAAGTTACTGGGCGACTGAAATAAGGTTTTTAAATCTTTAAATATACTATGATAATGAAATTATTATATGTTTTAATTGTAAGAGATCAAAATATGATTGATCAGTAGCCAATCTCTCAACTTTTAAGAATGTGCAGTGTTGTAGGACCTTTTTCAACACCAGCTATTACCACATCTGCTGTCTTCAGAGATCAAGACCCTCAGGGAAGCCTAGTCTCCTTGACATTTAGGAGATGGATACATTACATCAGAGAAATATATACATACTAGACTTTATATTATGAGCTTATATGTGTGACCAATTTGAAATAAACTGTAATATCATTTGAGCATATGCTACAAAAGAGACACAATTGAAATGGTGAACAAATTGATCAGGTTGAATTTAATTCTTGTGGAATAAATGTGAATGCAAACCCTACTTAGAGATGCTTTCTTCCCTCTTCCAATGAAAAGGGAAAAATAAATTCATAATAAGGAGAGAAAACATTCATAAAGGAGTATATTTGGGGAGGGAAGGGAAGAAGAACCTTTAAATGAAGCATGGATGTGAACAGTTTTGTATACATAAGCACAGGGAATTTCAGTGAGGTTTTTCAAGTTAGGTTTGAAAGAAAGTTAAAGAAATTCAAACCAGTCATTGTGATGAATCCTACTCTTCAGGGGAAAAAGAAGTCACTATTGCTTCTGAAAAGCACAAGGTTCTCCTACTCTGTTTTGCCTAAGATATCTCTACCTCAGAGGAGCTAGACTGAGTGTGTGCTAGAAGTCAAGTAGTCTCCTTGAGAAGCACTTCTCTCATAGTTGAGGCAGAGTTTAAAACAGAAAAATAACGGTTTCTAGGAATACACATGGGACCTCTGATTGTGTGTGTGTGTGTGTGTGTGTGTGTGTGTGTGTGTGTGTGTAAGAGAATCTGTCCACTCCTTCCTCATCCCTTTTTATCTTCCTCCATCCCATCTCTCCTCCTAAGATGTAAGACCTACCACCATTGGCTTTCTCATCTTTACAAAACAACGTCTAAGAAGAAAAATATATTTTCTGTTTAAAGACAGTATACATTTCCACAGGGCCCCATGGGGCTAATCATCCTTATATATATGGTTCTCTCTTGCTCTGAAACATGCAGAGTTAAGAATTGTCATCATGTTTTTCTGTAAGCTATTTAAGTCATTAGGTTCATTTTTTTGTTTTTTTTTTATTTTTTCAAAATGTCTTCTGCTATTTTTCAGAGAAGTAGACAATCAGCTACTGGTTGTTGGTTTTAGGTCATACACGCTCTTTTGTTGCTTTGATGGGGGTAGGGACGATGGTGTAGGGAAGGGAAGGTGAAAGGGACAGGGGTATTGCCAGCCCCTGCAGGCTGCTCAGTACACTCTGTTCTCAAGGCTGTTTGCTATGCGGGCCGCAGGCTTTGGGCCTTTGAAGGGTTGAATACCATCTTTTGATTTACCATGGTTGATGGTGGGGAGAATTAAAAACTCAAGAACACAAAGATCCAGCAAAAAAAAAAAAAAATTAAAAAAAAATAACCAAACACACACATACACAAACAACAACGACAACAACAACAACAAAAAAACCCAAGAGACACACTAACAACAGAAATCAAATGAGGTTGGACAAGAAAAAGGGCATAGTGTTATAAAAGCTGCAAATTGGAAGGAAAAAAAGAGACATAACTAAAGCCACTGCTCAAAACAGTCCTCTGTGTCCTAGAGATATTTAGGATTGTAGTGTAGGCATTTTCCAAGTACAACCAGTTGACCTGACAGCAGGTAAGACTGGTATCGATTCCAAATCCCACCTTCCCACTAGGCCATCTAAGGTTTTATATGGTCTTGTGTCTGGTACATTTGTTCATCATGTCTTCTCCGTGCCTCTGACAACCCATTCCACTGGAATCTTAAGAAGGAGCTCTGTATCCAAACATATACTATATACCCAAATAAATCCATAGCTTAGGAAGCTTGAACTCAGCCATACTACTCATCCTGCTGACATAGGGCACTGACTTTCTACTGAGTAGAAATGAGGTTGGTTTCTTTCCTTCCAGAAATCAAGAGGTCCCCATTCTCCATAGAAGATCAATTAGAATCCAGTCAAGAAGGTCAGTAGCAGGAGAGAATGTGAGGCCATCAGGAGGGGAGTTCCCAAAGTATATGTTACATGTAATTGCAGTGGAAGAACAATAAAGCTGCAAATTTAAAACTGTCATAATTTTTAAATACTAAGGAAAAATTGATATGTATTACATGAGGAGGGCAGATAAATTGGAGAATAACAGTGTGACAGGACAATCTTTATAAAAGGGGCTGCTAGATAATGGGTAAGAGTGTCAGGAAGGAAGAAGAGGATACATATCAGGAGCCACATTCTCCTTCTACATGTCAGAGACTCTATAAACTTATAGGATTATTTCTTTAATGGGACATCAGAAAAAAATCTGACTTGTCCTCCCCACTAGGCTAAAGTATGAAGAGATACCAGTGCCACCAGAATTCCCCATTTGAATAGTCATTGTAGATAAAGAAACAATGCAGCTCTCATCCTACTCACAAAGCTTAGTTCTCTCAAACCCAACCTCCATTTTGCCTCCATTTGCTATCCTATCTCTGCCTTCAGCTTTGACTGTTTTGAGTGGTGACCAAGGAGTTGGACTTAATGGCAATGTGATTGATCAAAAGATGGACCAAAGTAGCGTGTTTTACACAAAGCTAAACGGTTCCAAAAAACCAAGAAAGGAAACTTAAAAAATAAATAATCTAGTAAAAAAAAAAAAAAAACCACCACTGTCAGAAACCAGAAATTGACATCAAAACCTCATGCAGAAACAAGGAGAAGGTGTTTGTTGCTGTTAGGTTTTATCCTTGATCTATTAAACAAGAGGTGAGCAGCTAACTTTTAAGAAACAAACAAAGAATTCAATCAAACCAATGAAAATCAGAAAAGAAAGGGTAGACAAGCCCAAACGAAGTGGCAGAGGGTACTTCATACGATACCTAAGTTAACCATGAGCTTGACACGCCCCCCATCCAGCTCCAAACGCAGGGTGTCCGCAGAGTCCCTGGAGGTAGTAGCCACCAGCAGCCCATAAGCTCGCTGGGACATGAAGCGGAAGGACACATCCTCTGCCTCAGTGTGCATGACCATGGGCATGATGATCTTCATGTACATGCTGCCATCATAGCTCAAGATGGACGCCTCTGCAAAGAAGAATGGAGGAGAATGTCAGGATAAAGGATATCAGAGTTTCTCTTTGCTTCCAGGGTAAGTAGAGTAGGGAGGAGAGGACACCAAATTTGCAGTCAGGTGACCTGTGTTGGACAGACCTCCAGTGCTGCCACTTTTAACCTATGTGACCTTGGGCAGACCACTTAAACTCTGAGGTTCTATTTCATTATTTGCCTTTAAAAGGCATACAGTGGCACTGGTCACTGCCCTACCATGTTCACAGACTTAGCAAGTGTGCCAAATGAAATAATGGATATGAAGATGTTTTGTAAATGTATAAATGCCCCCACAAATAGTAATAATTTAATTCTACGTGCTGTAGACAAAACAAAAATGCATTAAACAAAACTTAGACTCCTGGAAGTATTTCATGAAGAATATGAGGAAAACAGAAATTTTTAACCAGCACAGCAAACAGACATTTGCCAGAGCTTCTAGGAGGAAAGAGCAGCAGCCCAGGTCTGGTCCTGTAACAGCCCTAGTGGCCAGGCACTATACGAGTTTGCTTCACCCATTCAAAGAGGATCTACAGAACTAGAGCTAGAACAACAACAACAAAAATAATGACACCCTGAAAGTCAGTCAGTCATTTTATTCAAATAGCACTCTTATGAGGAAGAAACTCTACCTAATCTGATGCTTCTCTAGTCCAAGCACTTTGATTAGGAGCCCCCTTCCTCCCACTCCACCCCATTATGTTATCATCTCACTTAATGCTACAACGTGGATCTATCATTCCTACTTTGAATAGAAAACCAAGGGTCTTGAAGGCAGATGTTAACATCTCAAAGTCAGACAGCCTGGATTTTAAGCCAGTATGTCCAATACCAAAGCCAGGACCTGTTCTACAACACCATGCTGCTCAAAATGTGCATTTGTTCAATCATTCATTTAGCAAATATTTTTAGAGAACACAGAAATGATCACTCACATTCCTATGAAGCCAACCTGTCACTGGGCTCAGTATCCAGCACTCACTGGGCCCTCATTAAACATTTACTGTTGCCAAATAGTTGCTACCTACCTACATGTACTATGGAGGGTTCAAAAGTGAAACAGATAAGAACCCTGCTATGACGGGAGACATGGCATGTGGAAGTAACTGTACTAGAATATACAAATGGTTAAATGACCGACCCAGGAAATATCTATAAATCCAGGGGCATTCAGGGCATTCATGCCACACAAAGACTGTGGTATGCAGGTGAGTAGAGAAGATAAGGTAGAGTCTGAGATGTTCTTGGTAGATGAATGGGGTTTGTAATGAAAGAGGTGATGGCATCAGATTCGTCACAGATAAAATAGCATCTGTATACATAGAGGAAAGAAAGAAGGGGAATTCTGAGATAAAAACAAGCTATTAAATTTAACAAAAGCATCAAGCATATTTTGAGAAGTAGTTATATAACTGTTCTTTGATATTACAATAAAATCAATGGACTTGGGAAGATATGGGAAGTGAATGGTTTTAGATTGAGAAGTACCATGATGCATTCATTTCTGATGCTGTGTACCTGGCACTCTTCGAAGTGTTGTGGGCCTAACAGTGAACAAGAGACAAAAATTGTCTGCCTTTATGTATAAAAAAAACCAGATCAGGAAGATACCAGCCCAACCACATGGAAGGCACTCAAAACAGTCTATGTCACCATCATACCACCACCCTATTTACACGAGCAATATAAATACACCTGCTTATTCTCGAGAAGCAACCACCACCTGGGTAATACCCACAACATGCTAATGGCTGTACATTACAATCTGAAAACTCTAAGATTACAAATAAAGGTTTGACAGTTACAGACACTGCCACAATAAAAGACATATGATGAAGATGCATTCTTAGATGGGAAACATAACATGGTCCAGATGCGAAAGAAACTATTTTATTTCCTGGAAGAGCAGAATGAAAAGATCAATAATGATAACTAAAATGTATTGAGAACTCATCGTTTGCCTGGTGCTTGTTAGAATTTTACATGCACTAAGACAATTAATGCTTATAAGAACACCACAAAGAAGAAAATATCATTATTAGATTTTATAGATACCAGGTAACACAGATAACAAATGGTAGAGCTGTGAGTCGAACACCGGCAGTTTCTCACAGCTATATCCTTAACCATTCTGCCCAATTGTCAGAGGGCTCTGCCATGAACACATCCATGTTCCTAAGCACTGAAAGCACATCTACAATGCCTCATGGTAGAGTGTGGTGTTCTTGTGTATATGTTTGTGTCATACACACATCATTATTTAAAGCTGTATATTATTTATGAACACATAAAATTATATAAACATAGATAATACATCCATTTCTAAATATGCTACATATAAATATGCACAATTCTTTGTGTGTTTGTGTAATTAAGAACACTATTAATCACTGTTACTATGTACCTTCTACTATACTCACCTACATACATATGTACACTCCTTTTTAAGAGACATTAGAGTATTCAGTGAGCCCTAAAATGGTTGTTTTGATGTATTCAACTTAAATACAATCCAAAAGTAATGGTCACTTTTATCTCTCTGGATATGTGTAGTGCCAGAACATAGTCGAAATGAATGCATGTTTATGTCAGTATTGGTAGTATCAGGGAGCATCAGGTAAGTATGCAGTTAAACAGCTAATGGTACCAAATAAAGTATGTATCTCAATGTGTACCTTGGTGTGTGTTTCTGTGTGTTCTATTATCGACCCAATATTTTTTTTAATTTATTTTTTTTTTAATTTTTTAACGTTTATTTATTTTTGAGACAGAGAGAGACAGAGCATGAACGGGGGAGGGTCAGAGAGAGGGAGACACAGAATCTGAAACAGGCTCCAGGCTCTGAGCTGTCAGCACAGAGCCTGACGCGGGGCTCGAACTCACGGACCGCAAGATCATGACCCGAGCCGAAGTCGGCCGCTCAACCTACTGAGCCACCCAGGCGCCCCTCGACCCAATATTTTTAAGGGGAGGGTGATGAAGCAGAAAATTTAGTGTAGGAATCAGCTAAAAAAATCCATTCCAGGATTCTTATTAATTTGCTTAAAAGATTTCAAACACAAGGAGCACCCACCATGAATACAATAATTATTTGAGGCAAGAAAATAGGCCTGAATAAGGAAATTATTCAGTCTGAAACAAGTTGGTCTAATGAGTTTTAAGAGGTCACATGATGGGATGCCTACATAATGGTACTTACACAGTTTCCCTATCTTGTGCCTCTTTGCTCCTTTACTATCCCCTTTCATCTTAAATTAATATATCCTAGCACACTCATTCCTTTAACGATTAACTGTATTTTTGAGCTACTTTCTTAGTGGTTGCTCCAGGTCTTAAAATATACATCTTATCAAAATATGCTTCATATCTATACTCAGCTTAATTCCAGTGAGATATAGAAACTCTACTCTTCCACAACACTCTTCCCTTCCTCCTCATTGTGTTGTTGTTATTCACATTATGTCTATATGTGTTAGAACCTCAAAAATATTCTATTATCATGATTGCTTTTTAAAAACATGCCTTCTTAAAAAAAAAAAAAAAAAAAAAAAATAAAAACATGCCTTCTTAAAAAGCGAATAGAAGAAAGGAGAGCTCAAATATATTTATAGAGTTTTTTTAATTAAGCTTATTATTTACCATTTCTATCCCTCTTCATTTCTTCTTGCAGACTCAAGTTACCATCTGCTGTCATTTCCTTTTCTCCAATATAGCTTCATTCATTTGCGGTTTATTGTCAAATATATCACAATTCCATACATTATAGGCCCAACAGTACAATTTTATAGATATTGTTTTTTGCAATTGTGTTTTAAATCAGTTAAGAGAAAAAAGAAAAAGAAATGGGTAATTATGCTGTCTTTTATCATTACCTACATAATTACCTTTACTGGAGCTCTTTTTTTTTCATGTAGATTCAAATTACTGTCTGCTGTCACTTCCTTCCAGCATGAAGAATTAAAGCAGTTAGTAGTTCTCATAAGGCAGGTATACTAGCAGTGAACTCTCCGAGTTTACCTGGGAATGCCTTTATTTTGCCTTAACTTTTGAATGACCGCTCTGTTGGATATGGAAATCCTGGCTGACACTTCTGTTTCTTTCAGTACATTGAATGCTGTCATGTCTCTTGCCTCCACTGTTTCTCAAGACACATCAGCTGTTAATCTCACTGCAGTGCTCTTATACACAAGGAGTCATTTATTTTTCTCTTGCTGTTTCCAAGATTTCTTTGTCTTTGGTGTTCAATGGTTTTATACAATGGGCCTGGATGTAAACTCTTTGAATTTATCCTACTTAGAGTACATTCAGCTTCTCTGCTGTGGAGACTGTTTTTCATCAAATTTGGGAAATTTTCAGTCATTAATACTTTGAATATTTTGTTTCTGTCCCTTTTTCCCTCCTTTCGTCCCTGTGCTCCCATCTTACATATGTTGAGACATTTAAAAGTCCCCCACATTTTCCTGACATTCTGTTCATTGATCTTCATTTTTTTCTTCTATTCAGATTTATAATTTCTATTAATCTATCTTCAACTTTGCGGATTCTTCTGCTGACTCAAATCTATTGTTGAGCCTCTCTAGGGAATTTTCTTAGAGTTACTGCACTTCTCAACTCCAAATTTATATAGTATGTATGCAAAATCTCTAAATGGAAATTTAGAAGTTGAAAATTTATATATATATATATATATATATACACATATACATACACTAACGATAATTGTAATGATAATACTAATACATCATTATAATTGATGAATCATTAGCATCTTACTTTTCTTTAATCCTCTAAGCCTTTAAGCATAGTTTTCTTAATCCTTTTAACATATTTAACATAATAACTTCCATGGAGGCTGTCTGCTAAGTCCAACATCTGGAGCCCCTCAAAGATAGTTTCCATTGCCAACATATATTCCTGTGTATCAGTCACATTTTCCCACCGCTGTGCATGTCTCACAACTTCTTGATGAAAACTGGACATTTTAGATGATGGATTATAGCAAGGTTAGGTCCTGCTCTCCGCTCTCCCACCCACCACCACCACCAGGGCTAGTTCTTGTTGTCCATTTGTTTCTTTGTTTAATGACCTGGCTGAGTGAATTTCGTGATTTATATTTTCATGGCGGTGTGACAGCTCTGATTTCCCTGCTCAGATGTTTTCCCCCCTTTTTATCTTTTAGTGTGCCTTCCTATTGTTGGCAGGTATTATCCCTGGCCAATATAAGCCACTTATTGGTCAAATACTATACTTATGTCTCTGTAGTCAGTTAATTTTAATCCTTTCTCTGTTGATGTGTGTGAATTGGAGACTTCTTTCACAGTTCAGAGAGTGTAAGATTTTGCCTCATGTACAGCCAGGGACTAGTACTTGGAAGTTGTCCCTTCTGTCAAATTAGTCATGTGACTGCACTGTTCTGGTTCTCACATTTTTCTCCCTTCCATCTATAATCTCCCTCTTCCTTTCACTCAGTTAATTTGTTTTAAAATTTTTCCTTTAAATTCTTGAGCCACTAAAATTTCTAAAGTTATTCTACAGTCCAAATGAGCTACAGAATACAGCTCATGGGAAATTCTTTGGTCCTTTATTTTCTTCTAGACCAAATTCCTAGACTTTTCTAATGTATATAGCTTCCTTTGTTTTATTTTACTTTATTTCTTCTGCTGTTTTATACTTGCATTGTCATGTCCTTGACTTTCCGGCTCATACTCAGGTGGCTCTGTCCAGAGTTTCTAATTGTTCAGACATAGTTTCAGGGACTTGATTCCCAGAGTCATCTACAGTTGAATGGCTTCATATTTTTAGTTCTATGGAGTTATTTTCTGTAGCTTGAGAGATGGTAAAATACGGGAACAAAATGAGGGGAGTGATAAAGAGCTCAATCAAGACTGTACATAATCTTCATTTAGCTGCCAAGGCTATGTTCTCATTTCTGAACCTTAAGTTCCTGGAGCAGAAGTCACCCCATCTGGTTAAAGAGTGTATCCCAAGGCAGTAGAGGGGAAGCATTAGGACTTCTTATCTGTTTAGCCCTGGTGACTTATCTTTTTATTCTCAGTCCCACTGTCTGGGTCTGTTACAGATATTTCCCTCCCACTGCCATTTCTACTACTCTTCACTCAGGTGGGACCAGATAAGAACATCTACTCAATCTTTTTCTTTTCCCTCTATAAAAATATTAGGGATAACTTTCAATATTTTTATCAATTAAGTAATACTATACCTGAGGAGCACAGGCAGGGTTGGCAGGCTCATCCTGTTTGGCCATTCCTCTTGGCTTTGTTTCCAAATCATTTATCTTTCTCCTACTTTTTGAGATTTAGGAAACTGAGTTTTACTTGAGGCTAATGATTATTTAAATGGTATACTCTTTTTTGTTTAACTTGAAAGAGGGTGCTTCTGGCAGGCAACTTTTCCCTACCATTCTCCCACTGATATTCTTCTGGCCAACCTTGTAAGCAAAGTACCATTAAATAATCACCCCCCTCATCCTCTTCTCTTTTTGTACCTTCAAGACACCCTCCTGCTCATTCATGCAGCTATTGGCCTTACACACTCCTTAAGTGTGTTTTATTCTGACAAAACTTCCCAAATACACAGATTGCTTCCTCTCCACCCAAACTGGGCTGATCTTAAACAGTGTGCAAATTTATACAGGAATGCCTGCCAGGTTCTAATTCTGTATTTTGCAACAGCAGGAACAACATAAATCTCTAGCTCCAAGCAGACCCAACAGTAGCCAACAGTTCTGGGGAATCAACAAAATTGATGTAGGGCAATGTCCTCCCTCTTGTGGACAAGGCTGAAAAGAACTAACTTTTCATTCTCAACATAATGCTGACATTACATACAGTCATTCTGGCTTCTCTTCTCCAAACAGCTAGAGCACTCTAAAGCTATGACAAAAATTTTGATGGACATTTCTCACTTTAAGAAAAGCAGGTATGCCTTTTGGGATGAGCACTGGGTGTTGTATGGAAACCAATTTGACAATAAATTTCATATATTAAAAAAATAAAATAAAATAAAATAAAATAAAATAAAATAAAATAAAAAGCAAAGCAGGTATGTATGTACATGTGCATATTTTTTGGTATTAATAAGGAGGGAAGATAGGAAGGAAGGGTAACGGGATACAGAAATCCTGGTTTATAAGGTACATAATTTTTAAGAAAATGTTCATTCAATCAAAGAAGTCATGCAGCTTTCTCTTATATAGTTTTTCATACTGAATTAAAAATTAACTTAATTTATAAAAATTAAACAACACAATTAACCAGGAGAAATATAGCCACTGCTTGCAATAATATTTGCTCATTCATTCAATGATTAGTCTCTAATATATGCCAGACACTGTGCTGAACTGGGGGATGGGAGTAACAGAGCTGCTGTCTTTAATGAGATTACAGTAAAATGGAATTATAGACACAAACAGGTAAATTGTTATACTAAAAAATGAACAAAGTGCTGCAGGAACTCAGCTCAGATGTCTTTGTGTTTGCCTAGAGTTGTTAAGGAGGAGGGGTATAACTTGCTTCAAGAGTTAGAGTGAACAGGAGCACCTAGGTGGCTCAGTTGGTTAAGCATCTTTTTTGTTTGTTTGTTTAAATTTTTTTTCACATTTATTCATTTTTGAGAGTGAGAGAGACAGAGCATGAGTGGGAGAGGGGCAGAGGAGGGCACAGAATCTGAAGCAGGGTCCAGGCTCCAAGCTGTCAGCACAGGGCCGGACATGGGGCTCGAACTCACGACTGCTAGATCATGACTTGAGCTCAAGTTGGATGCTCAACCGAATGAGCCACCCAGGTGCCCCTAAGCTTCTGACTCTTGATCTCGGCCCAGGTCATGATCTCAAGGTTCATGAGTTCAAGCCCCGCATTAGGCTCTGTGCTGGCAGCATGGAGCCTGCTTGGGATTCTGTCTCTCCTTCTCTCTGCCCCTTCCCTCCTATGCATACTCTCCCTCCTTCCTCTCTCTCAAAATTAATAAACTAAAAAATTAAAAAAAAAAAAAGAATGAGAGTGAACAATAAAAAAGAAGTGGGAAGGCATTCCAGTTGGTAGAACAGCATATGTACTAGGGGCAAAGTTGACAAGGGCATGGAATAAAATCACATATCACAGCATCTTGTAAACAGTCAGGGGGAGTTCAAAGTCCTAAAGTAGAACAGAATTTCTCAATTGTGACAATACTGACACTTTGAACCAGATAACTCTTTGTTGTGGGAGCTGCCTTGTGCATTGTAAGATGTTTAGCAGTAGCCCTACCGTCCACACACTAGGTGCCAATAGCATTCCCTTTAGTCATGACAACTAAAAATGTCTCCAGACATTGCCAAATGCCTGTCGGAGGATAAAAAAAAAAAGTTAAAAAAAATACAAAATACAAAAATAAACCACCTCAGGTGAGAACCAGTCTAGTGGGTCCATATGAGCTCAAGAATAAAGATTGGAATTGGTAAAGTTAACACTAAAGGAATACAGAGAGGTACCAATATAAAAGACCAAGTAATTACAGTTAGGGACTTTGGATCTTAGTCAATACAGAGGAGTTTTAGACATGAAGTGACATGGTCAGATTTGCTCCATAGGCTAATTCTGACAGTGCGGGAAGACAGAATGGTGTAGGGGGAGACCAGATGCAATCTTATCCAATTTTCTTCCAGACACTATTACCATTGCTCTATCTTGCAAAACATGTTATGAAATTTCAAAACATATTTATAAAGGACAGTGGCATGTTTCTGAGAATTGTTCCTTTTCTGAGTCCATTCAAGAAAGCTCTATTGTGTAAAGCTGTAATTACACATATGGGTCAGCCTCCCTACTCGGAATCATTGGTCCACGGGCTGTCGCTGTGAGTGTGTAAGCTTGGATTTAGAAGACTGGGATGGAATCCTAGATCTGTATGTTATTTAACTGTGAAACATTCTGGGCCTCAGTTTCCCCATCCATAATGTGTCTTAACAACACTGAGTCAGTCAGGATACTAATAGGAAAGACACAGCCCACTCCAACCATGCCATATTATGAAGGTTTAATAAAAGTAAATACTTACAAAGGTTAATAGGCACAGGTAGGGCATAATGAACCTTCCAAGGGGTAATGCAGTATTCAGTGCTATTAAGAGAAGACCTCTATCACTACCTTTGGCCTAATGGGGCAAGGGAAAGGTCAGTTATCAGAACTGTGAGGAAGACAGAGAGTTAGCAGTGCCTCACAAGAGCTGTGACCTTAGGTCAAAGGGCCAATTGGTAGTCATTCCACAGGGAGGGAGACAGAAAATTAAAAATTCAGACTTCACTGTCATCCTTCCTTCTCATCCTCCTTGTGTGCTTCCCACTGGGCAAACTCAACCAGAATACAGAAGGCAAAGGGGCCTGTTATAATGCGATCCACAGGGCAACCTTCCATGGTTCAAGCTGAGTGGGGAAAAAGCTGCAAAGAAAAGGAATCCATCACAATGGTGAAACCTGAAACATGAATGTGAAAATACCCAAATATCTCATATTCAACAGTGCTTAGTGAATGTTATCTGTTAGCGTGTAGTGCACACGTGTGCATTTTAATTTCCCTGATGTCTAGAGATGGCCCACTGCTTTCATGCGAGCATACTCCCGTACCAGAGGTAGCACTGGTTAGTAGAAAGAGCCTAGGTGTCAGGAGACCCATGTCTCTCTCCAGTTCCACCTCTTATGGGCGTGCAATCTTGGGAAAGCCACACATTTGCTGGGCCTGCCTTATGTAAATGTTGAATAATATTTTTAAATGATATAAGAAAATATGTTTGAAAGAGGTCTGAAACTGTAAAATGGAATGTAATTATGAAGCGTTAATTACACCATTTTGTTAGTATTCATCTTCATTATGAAGTCTACTTTGATTAAATAGAAAAATAAAGTATACATTCTGCTTTCTTCTGTTCTCAAATTCCATACACAATGGTTCTACTTTCATAGACTTTCTCTACCTGTGGTAGAGATTACACTCCAGAACCCCAGAGTTAGAGTTTCTGTTAATATTTTTGATGGTAAGCATGGCTCATAGTAGTCAGGGGCAGGTTATGTTCAGTGATGGACCCTGATATTCTGGTCCAACTACACTATTCATTCTGAAAGACAGACAACACTATTCTGGAGACTTTCATTTTTGCCCAAAGCTTGCTGCCTCTCTGTCATATATTCTTGTCAGTACTCCAGAGAATACATTTGCTCTCTGTTATTGATATCTGGCTACTAAAATTTAAATAAGGTTTTATCTCTGAACCATCAACAAGGATGATTAACTGCAGATATGGATCTGGAGTGAATGAATTTGTATAATGGATTTGTTTTATTCTAGAATATTGTTACACAATAGCACTGAGCTGAAAGAGTAACATAATTAATGACCAACTGCATGCCTGTACTTGTTGGTGGTCTGATTCTCAAATGGCTGGGCTGAAGGCTCAGAGAACTGTTCCGCACACAGTTGTGCTCACTGGAATATGACTGTTTCAGTATTGTCCAAGGCAAAACCAGAGAAACAATTTCTCTAGGAGAGCAAAGGAGAATACACTTTCACCCTGTTAACTGTTCTGCAATGTACTGGTTCAACAAACCTCAGTTTTATATATAGTTTCTTCCAAAGAGAGACTGAGACGTTATTTCAACATGAACCAAAATCAAATTGTCTAGAAATATAAATTAAATTTTCTAGAAAAGTCAAACCAATGAAGAAATTTCCATAAGTACAATGGACTGATTACAGTACAGTCTGTTAGTATACCAGAAAAAAAAAAAAAAAAAAAAAAAACCATAGAAGCTGTGACATTACTCTCTCTGAATTGAACAAAAATTTAGTTAAAAACTTAAAAATTACCTGCATTCAAACCTTTTATTTCATAACTGAGGAAACTGAGGTAATATTTAAAGCCTTGATATTTTTTGCTTATATTGATATTAAAAACCTTCCTTTTTTTTTCTACTTGGGATCGTGCTTCCAAAATCAGGCTGTACAAAATCAGCAATGTTCTGAAACAGATACGTCAATAGATCCATACATATAGAATACTTAAAGATCTATTGAGGCACCAGTTCAGAATGTTCTTGATACATATACATGTTATATGTATGTATATGATATACATATATATGTGTATGTGATATATATGTTATATATGTGTATGTGTGTGATATATACGTAAATGTTATATATACGTATATACGTGTGTGTGAGATATATAAGCTATTTCCAACATTACTCAAGCAGAGTTAGCTACAGAATGGGACTACAAAAGAAATATGACAACGCCAGACAGTGAATTCAATGCACATAAGACGTGAATGAAAAGATATCTCTTCTAGTGAAAGTGACTATTAACAAAAAGAGAATAGTGGGAAATTTCACAACTCTACATTTTGTACGGTAGGATCTAGAGTTGACCAGGTTAATAAACTACTCCTGCAATTGAATTCCATATAATTTTTCAACTCAAAGATATTATTAAGATGAATGTTAGATCCTATGTAATGTCTCAGGCTATTAGCTCATCAACCCCCTGGCCAACTCACAGTAAAACACAGTCTTCTTGGGAGACTACATCATTTATAGTATTCATTTATAAATCATTAGGGAAGATTTGCCATGTCAATATCTGGCTTATTTATTCAACACATTTTTTTGAGTACCTATTACGTTTTCATGTACTTTTCTAGACTTGCGATCTAGAGAGGGACAAAACAGATGTTCCTACTTTGTGGAACTTTACTTTTAGCTATAGTCATCTGGGGTAATGGCTGAATACAAGTAACCTTGTTAGCCTCTGATGATATAAATGGCAAACAGCTATTGTAATATACAAGGAGAAACAAATAGTGAGCAGGAAGATAATCATCATTTGGCTGCATATACAGACGTTGCATATCTCAGATTTTCCTACCTCAAGCCCTCTGTCAGTATCATTTTATAAGAACTTTACCTAGAACAGTAAGGTATCAGGAAATTTCATCAAGGTGTAACTCATGGTTGTGGAGTATCGTACAGAAGGAATGTCTCATTTCTTTTGTCCCAAAAGATGGAGGTGCATGCTAGGGGTACCCCCACCTAAGGTAATAGGATACAGGGGTAGATATTAAGCAAAGCCCGATGTTGTACTCAGCTGGCCAAAGAGAAGAAAAAAAATGTTGTAGCTGTCTGGCAGATAACTAGGATGCATCATACACAGGCTGCTACTGCAGCAACAATAGAGAACACGACTAAAATTAAGCTATAAACACTTCTTCTTGTCAGGGCCCCATTCCTCTGCAAACAGAAAGTTGTTTTATAGGGCTGGCAAAGCATACTGTAAATTATATTACCAGCCCACAGCTGATGAGTTTATAAGTCTACAGGGAACAAGTTATCTGGCTCTGTCACCATGCTTAGCTTGCCAAACTTGCATGTGAGGCACACCAGTCTGAGAGATATTGCTAAAACTTAGAAATGAGTGGGCCAAGAATAGCACTGGAGCAGAAGAAGGAAGGTACATGGTACATAACATTAATTTGTCCCTAAAGTTTTCCTCTTAGAGCTTCTTTATGACTCAACAATGCTGTTCAGTAGTCCCTGAGTCAACACTTAATTATACTGTAAACCGGTAGACAATCGAGGGTTTGTCTGATGAATGGGTGGACAGTTTCTAGACAATTCAAGACCCCTCACTTTATTGTACCACTCTCAAAATGTTTCTAGATTCTTGTTTATTTTTCTAACTAGCAGCGAGTATCTGTTTCCAGGAGGTTTTATTTTCCCCTTATCTTTTTATTTCCTCTTATACTTGAGCTAGTATCATTTTTCTAGACACAAAGCAAATCATGTCACCTTCAAGTCAAATGCTTTCAATGGCACCACAGTACATACTAGCACTGATTTAGCCCTGATACTCCGAATTTTAGATGATCTGGCCCCAGGTCACATCTCCAGCCTACTTACCAGACCCCACTGTGCCCCCCTCACTTTTGCCCTTCACTCTTAGAATATACCCTGTCCCTGGGATTTTGCTCTTGCTGCTATCTTTGTATGGAACCTTCTATACTCCCTGTCCACCTGGCAAAATCTGGCATGCTTACTAACAGTAAGCAAGGCTTTTTGACTTCTCCTTCAATACTTCGTGAATGTGGAAGTCCTTTCTTTTTCCGTGTTTGCTCCCTTAGCTCAAGCCCCCACCCTCTGTGTTCTAGCCAGACTTCTAACAATTCCTGATACTTTCATTTGTTGCTCTCAGTAGTCTATCCTCCAAATGGCAGCCATAGAGATCACTCCCTTCCCCTGCTGTATGCTCTCATGCCTCCTTAATGCATTCAGAATACATTTATACCTCCTTGCCTGACTCTAAGTCTCACATGATTTGTTTCTTCTCTATACGGTAATCATAGGTCTAGGTTTGGCCCAAACAGTTCCATTTTGCTTCTGTTGTCCTGATGTGATTGTTAATAGCATCACCTTTTACTCAAAAGTATGCAGTCTGGACTTAAAGCCAACCTGGTCACCCTACTTCTACAGCTCATCTACTATTCTTCCCTTGTCCAGTACAGCCCAGCATACTGGCCTCCCTTTATTTCCTTAAATACAAACACACCCATTTGTTCTCACATTGGGGGATTCAGCCAATCTGTTCTTTAGCACAGAACTACCTGCTCCCTGATCTTTTTGCATGGCTGACTCTGTCTCATCCAGGCCCAGGCCCAAATAGCTTAACTATCATCTTATCAGAAAGGTATTCCCCAATCACCTTATCTAACTGCCCTTCTCCCCAAGCCTATTCTATCACATTAGCTCATTTATTTTTCATCACAGCACTTACAATATCTGATTTTTTTCATTCATATGTTCATCTCATTCCTCCTTCTAGAACGTAAGTCCATGAAAGCAGGTACCTTTTTTCCTTTTTGTTTACTACTATGTAGCTCTTTTCTAGAAGAGTGCCTGGCAAATAGTAGGTGCTTGGGAAAAAATTAAAAAGATGGTGGATGAACAAAATACCTTGAGCATCACCTTCTCTATGAAACCTATCCTGGATACCTGCACTCCCTTTCCAAGTCAAAGTGACCACTCCTTCTCTGTGGTTCCACTGTATCTGCTATGTACATACATCACAGGCAGTGTCTACAAGACAGTTTTTGTGTGCATTTCATTTTAGTTTATGTTTGTTTCTCTCTGGACATTGAAAAAAAAAATCTAATGGCAAATATATCTCCTGTTCATTTTTGTGTCATTTTGTTTGGTTTGTTGTTTGAAACGTTTTATTTCAATCTTACCTAGCTTCAGATTTATCTACTTGCCCACTTGCAAAAATTAAACCGAGCATTCTCTTACGCTTCTCGCCCTACTTCCCCTAATGCTAACATGTTACATAACCATAGTACGATTGTGAATAGCAGACATTAACATGGGTAATCATTTTAAATAAACTTTAGATATTAGTCAAATCTTATGACTTTTTCCAATAATGCCCTTTTTTTCTGTTCCAGGATCCCATTAGTTTCTATTTTTCCTTAGTTTTCTCCAGCTATAGCAGTTTCTCAATTTTTTCTAGTCTTTCATGCCCTTTTGAAGTGTACTGGCCAGATATTTTACCAAATATCCCCAATCTGGTTTTGTTCAATGTTTTCTCATGATTAGAGTGAGGTTATGCATTTTGAGAAAGAATCTCCTTTGAATCCCTTGTGTCCTTCCCAATGCATGGTATTAAGTTCATGATATTGACATGGCTTGTTACTGGTGATGTTTTCTTGATTACTTGGTTAAGTCCCTAAACTTTTCACCCACTAATTTTAGTATCTATCAGTAAACCTTATTTGCAACATTTATTAATGGTGTTTGTTTGCCTAGTGGTGATTCTCTCTTAACCCTCTTTTCTTCTACATTTATTAATTGCAATTCTACCGTGTCCTTAGTCATCTTTGATTCTTCCCACCAGTGTTATCATATTTCTGACTTATACGTGTCCCTGTAAGTACAGATTGCTGCAGAGCAATAAGTTCTCAGGCTGACACTAGCTAGGTTTATAACTGGACAAGCTACTTAATCTCTCTGAGACTCAGCGTCCTCATTAGTAAAAAAGATAATATTAATACATAACTCATTAGGCTGTTGAAAGGATGTTCAATTCATTTCTCATCAATTCATTCATTCATTCATTCATTCAGGCACTGGAGATACAACAAACAAATGAGGCCATCTTGACTTCGTTAACTCTTGACTAACCTAGGTCTGGGCATCTATTAAGCTTGGCAAGGCTCCAAAATTATTTTCTACAGTTATGATTAATAATTGTACAATTTCCTAGCTAACTCTGGATTCCTAAGGATTTCAGCGAGCACTCAGATCTGATTCTTCACCAACCAGAAACATTTTTTTCAGTTTCCACTGACATGAGAATAATCAAAGGTGTGCCCCACACACACATACAGGTGTGCAATTTTAGTAATTAATTTTTCCCAAACATATCAGAATCCTAGGAGGGAAGCCCAATTAAAACACAAGTAAAATCTCTGATGAAAGGTAAATGTTAAAAGTTCGTAAAGGAGGGCTCTCCTCTCTCTAAACTACTCTCTTCAGGTCTCAGTCTATGGAGAAGCTGGATCACTGTCACGTGGGCCAAAGGAAATATTTGAAGATGGAGAAAACTGTAGCTGGTAAATGTTATTGCTAGCTCTGGGAGGTGAGGCCTGCAAGGCTAATACCGCTGTGCTGGAGCTTGGCAGGCCCCTGGGGGAGCCCAGACGACGGGTGAGCTGATCACGCAAGCCCACTCCAAATGTCACCCTAACATTTGCAGAGCTGTGTGTAAGTGCTTAGGAGAGGTTTCCAGTAAGAAGGTCAAGGATGGAAAAGCTGTTTGGGGAGCTGAAGGATGTATGTGGGAAGGTGCAGCCATTTTGTGGAGTATTCTTTTCCTTTCACATGAGCAGGTTTCGTTTTGTTTTGCTTTATATTACATTGTGTGGTTTTCAGGCTGGCAGTTTTCATATAGACAGATAATCCTTCAGAAAGGCTACAGCCAGTATCTGGTTTCGATTTTAGGGGGAAAGAGAAAATCGTATATTCTTCTGATCTCCCTATCAAACAGCTTTTATTTTGTTTTGTTTTCATTTTTATGCTTTAAGTCTTTAGTTGGTTTTGTATATCTACAGTCGAATTTTGGTATTTCAGCATTTCTATTCACAATTTTGACATTTCCCCAGAGAGTCTGAAGAGTTATGCTATGTGGTCATATACAGTTTTAATCAGTCCCATTGAGAGCAGGAAGTGCAAGAACTCAGGGAGTAAACTTGGCTGTGCACTTGGCATCCATATCTCAGAGAGGCTAGGCAGTTCTTTATTCAACTTTGAAATATTACATTTAAACAAGCAGAAATAAGTAAATAATTAATACCTGTGTATCTAAATCTGGCTTTTGTTAATTGCTTAACATTCTGATGTATTTGTTTCATATTATTTTTTTCAAGAAATGGAATATTACAGACAGGCTGAGGTAAACCCCCTTTGCAGCAGCTGTGCTCCCTTCTCTTCCCAAAAGTAACCTTTTACTGGGACAGTCGCCATGTTTATGCAAGCTTTTATATCTTTTATACAGTAAATGAGGATCTCGACAAAGTATTTTGGATTTTTTTACTTGTTGATAAACTTCACATAAATGGCATCACTCTGCACATGTTATTCCATAATTTGCTTTTTTCATTCAAGATTATGGTCTTGAGGTTCACCAACATTGTTGCATGTTTTGCTCCACTATTAGATGGGATTCTGTTGTACACAAACACCACAAACCATTCATTCATCTTCCACTTTTATATATATATATATATTTTTACATTGCAAACCGTGTTCCAATGTGTATTCTACTAACTAACTGTCAACTTGAGAGTTTCTCTAAAGCATTTACATAGACATGCAATTGCTAGGCCAAATGTCATGCTCAATCTCAATGCTAAACTGCATTCCAAAGTGGGTACCCTAATTACGCTCCCACTATTTAGGATATGAGGGCATTCCTTGTTCTTCCTCTTTGCCAACACTTAATATCATGAGAATCATTAATTTTTGCTAACTGGGTGGATGAAGTTAATAGCACAATATCTTTTCTATCTGCATTGTAAAGATTACTAGCATGGCTAGACATTCTTTTACATCTTTACTATCCATTTTGGTTTTGGCATCAGTGATCTGCTTATTCATATCCCTTGTTCATTTTCCTGTTGGGTTGTCTTTGTTGTTGTTGTTGTTGACTTGTAGGAATTCCTTATACAACTTATGATACCAATCCTTTATACATTACATTCATTGCCAATAGCTTCTCCCAGTCTGTGGCTTATCTATTATTAATCACAGTTTCCTTTAAACATAAAATTTAAATTTAATTGTAACGAGGATTATCAATATTTTCTTTATGGTCTGTGTGTTCAGGCTTTTTAAAAATTTTTAAAGTTTATTTATTTATTTTGAGACAAAGATAGCATAAGTGGGGTAGGGGCAGAGAGAGAAGGAGAGAGAATTCCAAGCAGGCTCCACACTGTCAGCAAAGAGACCGATGCGGGGCTCAAACTCACAAACTGTGAGATCATGATCTGAGCCAAGATCAAGAGTCAGACATTCAAACAACTGAGCCACCCAGACACCCCTCTTTCAGGCGTTTTAAAAATAAATCTCCACCCACGGGTCATGGAGCTATTCACCTTTAATTCCTTCTGAAATTTTTAAAGTTTTACATTTTATACTTACATTTTTAAATACTCTTAATTCATTTTCATGTTTAGTATAAGATGAAATTTAGTTTTCTTTTCCTTAAGGTTAACCAATTAGTGGTGCCTAGGTGGCTCAGTGAGTTAAGCATCCAACTTTGACTCAGGTCATGATCTTCTAGTTCATAGGTTTGAGCCTGGGATTCTCTCTCTCTCCCCCTCTCTCTCTGCCCCTCCCCAACTCGTGCTTTCTCTCTCTCAAAATAAATAAACTTAAAAAAAAAAGGATAACCAATTATCCCTGTACCATTTACTAACTGGTTTGTTCATTAACCACCAATTTGTAACATCAACCTGGCCATGCATCACTTTTGACACTACATGAGATAGCTCCTGAGCTCCATTCTGTCTCACAGGTCTGGTGCCTGTTTCATATGATTCTAATTACTTTGGGTATAAAATACGTCTTAATACCCAAGTAGGACAAGTCTTTTTGCTATCGTTCTCTCCTCCTTCCCCCAGAATTGTCTTGGCTGCTTCGGACCCCTGAACTTACATGTGAGTTTATAGGGTCAGCTGTGTCAGGTTCCAAAAGATACTGTTAGAATTTTGAGTGGAGCTGTACAGGGTTTACAAAATATTGTTGGGAGAACTGGCATCTTTATTGAGCCTACTACTCATGCATGAACACGATAGATACTGGTGATTTATTCAAGACCTTATAGTCTTCATATATTCTTGTTGGGGCACCTAGGTGGCTCAGACTTCGGCTGAGCATCTGACTTCGGCTCAGAACATGACCTCATGGTTCGTAAATTCAAGCCCCACATCGGGCTGGCTGTTTTCAGCTCAGAGCCCACTTTGAATTTTCTGTCCCCCTCTCTCTCTGCCCCTTCCCCGCTTGTGCTTCTCTCAAAAAATAAATAACTCTTTAAAAAATAATAGTGTTGTCATTATTTTTCATAAAGTTCTTCAATCATTTTAGATTTATTCTCAGCTACTTTATATTTTTGTTACTATTACATATGGAATTCTTTCTGTTCTACCTTTTAACTGGTAATTATAATTGTACAGAAAGCTAATTCAGCTTATGTGCTTATCTTCTATCCAACAAACTTGATGAAATAACTTCTAGCTAACCAATAGATCCCTCAAGGACTTTCTACAAATGAGGAAAGTCCAGTATATTTCTCCAACCCTTATGCACCTAATTTTTAAGAATTATTTTCTTATTCTATTGGCTAGGCTCTCCACTTCAACAAGCAAAAGTGATACTGGGTATCCTTATTTTGTTCCTAATCTGTATAAATATGATATTTGCTCTGTGTTCATGATAACTTCCCATTATCAAAATAAAAAGTTCTATTCCCATCTAAGCACGTTCAGATTTTCAATAATCAGTATATACTGATTATATCAAATATTTTTGTAGTTATTTAAATAACATGTTCTCCTTCTTTGGCTTTAATATCATTATCATTTTATATTACATTTAATTAATATATTTCCTAATGCTGCATCATCCTTATATTCCTAAAAAATACCCTCCTTGTTTATGATTCAAAAAAAAATACAAAATTATATTGCCTAGTGTTTTATTTAGAAATTTCATTAGAAGTGCATATTGAATGCACATATAGTGTTGCTTTGGAATGAAAGGTAGTATAATGATATAAAACTGGGCATGTATTTCCATCCATGTTGGTTCAGTTTCTGAATCACACAAGGGACTTCATGACAGGCAGTCTCAGCACTACAAAGGTTCCATATTTAGACTTCATTTCTAGTGGGTTTCCATATTTAATATAAATATGGTATGGATGACACATTGCGGGTGTGAAATAATTATGTGCAGAAAGAATAAGGGAATTAAAGCTTGAATAAAAGAAAATAAGAGAGAAAGAAAAAAAGATAGGGAAAGAAGGAAGAATTTTTTCTAGGACAAAATTTCAGGAAGTACTGATAGTTTCAGGTAAAATAGTTTTTGCTAAGAGGAAATAAGTGAACAAACAAAGCACTGGAGGAATTTACTTGTGTAAAACTCATCTTACTTCAGACTTGACCAGGAAGAAAATAAGATAGCGGCAATTTTGTCTGATCCTTAAGAAATAGAGCATATTTGTTCATTTGACCAATGACTGAGTCTTGACCAAAACTGACTTCACTAAGATAGCAGTGTTTGTCTGAGATCCTTATTTTTTTAAGTTTATTTATTTAATTTGAGAGAGAGAGAGAGAGAGAGAGAGAGAGACAGAGAGAGACAGAGAGAGACAGAGACAGCGAGCACACACACAAGCGGTAGAGGAGCAGAGAGAGCAGGGACAGAGGATTGGAAGCAGGCTCAAGGTTGATAGTAGAGAGCCTGATGTGCGGCTTGAACCCAGGAACCCTGAGATCATGACCTGAGCTGAAGTCAGATGCTTAACTGACTGAGAGACCCAGGCACCCCGAGGTCCTTTTTTTTCCCTAAGTTTATTTATTTGGGGTGCCTGGGCAGCTCAGTCAGTTGAGTGTCCAACTCTCGATTTCTGCTCAGGTCATGATCCCAGTGTCGTGGGATCAAGCCCCACATCGGGCTCTGCACTGAGTATGAAGCCTGTTTAAGATTCTCTTTCTCTCTCTCTCAAATAAAAAATATATTAATAATAAAGGTTGTCTTGAGTTTTTTTTTTTTTTTTTTTTTTTTTTTTTTTGAGAGAGTGTATGTGCAGGGGAGGGGCAGAGAGAGAGGGAGAGAGAATCCCCCCAAGCAGACTCTAACCTGGCAGCATGGAGCCCGACATGGGGCTCAATCTCACAATCTGAACTGAAATCAAGAGTGGGATGCCTAACAGACTGAGCCACCCAGGCACCCCTGAGGTCCTTTTGTAACTTTGGACTAAAAATTCTACTGTTCTTACCCCATGGGCTGCCACATGTGGAATTCCTTTACCCTTAATAAAAACAATCTCAGTGTGTTAGACTTTTCTATGATTGAAGATGCAGGAAGGATAAACTATTCTCAAAAACAGTTGAAACGTAGCATATAAAGTAGACCAATTGTCTATCTTCTATTGACTCTTACATAAATTCTTCAATTATCCAGCCAAAGGATACAATACCCTGAGGTATCAAACTTTGATTTAATGTGACCATGCTGAACTCCAATTTAATCTCTTCATATGTTCTTTAAGCATCCTTTCAAGCTAAAGCTCCTTTCTTTTCCTCCAAAGGCACCACCTGATTTTATGATAAATGATCAGTATAACAGCAGCCAGGAGGAGAGATTGTCATTATTTGACCAGTTGGGGCTGTTAAGACAAACACAGTAGTTACCCCAGGCTATAACTGTGACTCAGTATCACTTACTATTTAAGAATAGAGATTCTAGCCCCAGAAGTCAGAGTCTGAATCTTAATACTGCCTCTTATCAGCAGTGTGACATTCAAAAATCTGCTTAATCCTCTAAGTCTCAGTTCCCTCTTTGGCAAAATAGATGTAAATAATACCTAACTTTTATGGCTTTTATGAAGATTCAATGTGATAATGTTTGTTAAATGCTTGGCATGGTATGCGGCACAAAGCTGCATTATAATAATTAATAAATATTAGTTATTATTATAATGAGGATCAAATTCTCAGCCAGATAAAATATACAGAGAAATCAAGATGGACCCATTACATGGAGGTGTAGACTGATAAATCACTAAGCATAAGGCTAATATCAGCTGTATTTGGAGCCCCATGGAAATGGCAAGCATTGAAAAATGGTATTAAAAGCTCTTAGAAGTCAAACCTTCACTCTGTTCTGTGCATTGCCCCCCCCCAATAATTTTTTTTATGCCAAAATAAGAACATCGCCCATGAATAATTGGAATAAAGTGCAATAAATCTCTATGAGGATCATGTATGGAGGGATGGCGAGGCACCAAACAGAACATCTGGGATTTGGGATTTTATTCTAAGCGCAGCAAGAAACCACAGAAGTGTTTTTAGCAGTGAAGGGGCAGGATTTGGTTTATACATGGACCTGGATGACCTCTTATGTGTTCTCAGTTTTCTCATCTGAAAAAAGCAAGCCTCAAACTAGAGCAGTGGTTTTCAAAGCACAGTTCCTAAATCAGCAACGTCAGCATCACCTAGAAACATGTTAGAATGCATGTTCCCAGGCCTTACCACAGACCTACTGAATTAGAAGCTTCAAAGGTGGGACCAGCAAGCTGTGTTTTACTAAGCCCTCCAGATAGACTCTGATGCACATGGAAGTTTGAGAACTCCTGGATTCAATAAATTCAGATATTCCTTTCAGCTCCAAAGTTCAACATTTCTAATCAAGTCCTTCACAATGCAGGTCACGAATCCTCACAAATGAGACTAACCATCTAGCATTTTTATCAGCAACAATTTGTTTCAGAGAGGAATTATTCAAAGAAAGATAAATAAGCATCTAATGCACAGATCTCATGTCAGTACACATTTTATATCCTGAGCCAAATATATAATAAGATGAAAAGGAATTAAATATAATACCACAATGACCTATAAACTTCTATTCACAATTATTGACAGAATGAATTTCCCTAAATCCATATCCCCTATATGATTATCTGCCTTGGTTTATACAAAATTATGAGACTATTAGAAGGATTATATCTATCTCTGTTATATAAGGATCTATGCAAAGAAGGTATTTAATCAGAGACAAGATAGAATGATAAAAGGCCAAGCCCTTTGAGATTCCACAACTCAATGTTGGAACTCTGGTTACACTACTGATCTAAGAGTCAGAGTTAAAATGTGGGGTGGGTCTGGTAGATAACTCATAAACTCCAAATATAGCTAGCATTATATTTATTTGTGCCTGAATATCTGTTCATGAAAAATGGCCACATGACTATGTTCCATAAAACAACTTCTGTAGACTGTATTTTACTAAAGCCTGCTCCATTAGGTGTGGGTACATGCCCATCTGAAATGGACTCTGACATCATATATAATGTTGCTTTTGGTAAGTCCCCAATGGTTAACACAATCCATAACTGGCCAAATAAAATCATTGTAAAATAAAGAAATCAAACATGGCTTCTTTAACAAATTCAGGAATGCCAAAATGAAGGGGCATGTCTTTAAATTAAAATGAGAATATTTTATGATTACCAACAGTGATCTATTCTCTGTATCAGAGACAGTTATTGACCTGATAAAATATTACGAGCTCTTCTATGCCACAATGACAAGTCATTCCTCTGGACCCCAATGCTGATTTGGAAATTATTCCCACAGTACCATGGGATGGATATCTGTATACATGCTGAAGTCTTGCATTAAATTTAATTTTGTACATGTTTACACACTGCACCCCTAATGAGACTATAAGAAGCTTCTGAGTAAATACCATTGCTTTTACTTCTGTTTCTTAACAGAACTGAGCATAGCAAACTATACGCATTAGGTGTGGAATGAAAATATTGATTATGAGTCATCTTATCCAGGAGGTATACAGGCTGAAAATAAATACACTCAGGAAAGGTACCGATGAATCTATTGATAATATTAAATGGATAAGGTGTAGTGGTTAAGAGCACGGATGGTGGAATTAGATAGTTGGAATCTAAGCTAAGCCACTCATTAGCCATGAGTTATTTAGCCTCTATTTTTGACTCTCAGGTTCGTCAACTATAATAAAATGGGGATAATAGTATCCATTTCAAAGACTTACAAATATTGACTAGATAATGTACATGATGGCTAATACATAGAGATCAATAGGTGATAGCTATTAATGTTAATGATAATAATAATGGATATTCATAGCACAGCATCTTTTAAGATATATTTTGATATTTGAGCCACACATCATATAAGGAACTATGATAACATGTTAACTCACAAACTAGAAAATTATTCCCTTTGTTTAGATACAGATGAGGGCTGAATGAATTCTTGGTCTCATTTAGGTTATATACTGGATTTTTATGATTTATTAATAAGATTTGTTAATAACACAATGGAATATTATAGTCACTTAAAAATCATTTTAAAGAACGTTTATTAACATGGGAAAAGCTTATGCTAAAATTTAAGTGGCAAAAAGATTACAGTGCTGTAATAAGACTCAGTTTTGTTAGAAATTATTAAATTTTATTTAGTTCGTTAAAATCTACATATCTATATATGAAGAAAACACGCTAAATCATAATGGCTATTAACTGTGAGCAGTGAAATCATGGATTTTATTTTTCTTCTTCATATGTTTCAGTATGTGCCAAATTTCCTGCAGTAAATATTCATTAATTTGATGATACAGAAAAAACATATGCAATTTAAAATAATAAAAATGTCAAAGACTTAGAACATAGGAGACTGTTTATAATAGAATGTTAGGTTAAAAATCAGAAATATCAAGAAAATTAAATGCATTCTCTCCTATGTATGAAAAAATGATTACTATACTAAAACGTACATTCCAGTTACTTCTGGCTGATAAATTTTGAGTAATAGTTATCTTTTTCTTTTTAAATATTTCCCAACTTTTTTCAAAATAGGCATATACTGATTTTATTATATATACATAAATATGTATATATACATAAACACATACAAATATGTGTATATTTTTATACATATATTTACACATGATAGATATTTGCAGATATCCCTCCTCTCCTCCAAGAGACCTCAGGTCCTGATTTTTTTTGTTTTTTAATCACAAATTCTCTCTAAACCACTGGGATTTAGGTTTCAGTCCTGGTATTTAACCACTGCAATGTTGTGGGACTGTTGAGTCTTCGAATATAGTATCTAGCATAGCTAATTCCATATTTCTGGGAAACATCACAGAAACATAGCATATGCAAATAAATTAAGAAAGAAAAGTGCATGGATTATTAAAATTAATTGAAGAAAACCAACCTAAAACAAGTAAATAATAGTGTTTTGGTTTTTCAGGCTGGTTAAGGTGTCAAAATTGAGGAAGAGTGTCAAGCAGTAATTACAGCCTAGCGACAGCATGTGAGCTGAAAGACTATATAGTACACCACTTAATTTGTAGTTCTTTACTGAAGTTTTAAACCTAAAATAAAAATTTTAAAAATAAAATAAAGACAAGTAAAGTTTATAATCCACAGAGGAAGGAGGGAATTGAATTCTGTGTTGGTTCTTTATCCTGCTATCAGAGATTTGCTCATGCCCAAAATGTACTTCTGTAAAATGATAATTATCAGGTCTGGCTAATAGGCACCTCCCTGCAGCAGGGAAGGACCTGGCTGATACTCCATGCTTTCTTCCCCATGCTTCTGGGGAAGAAGGGCAAAGAAAGGAAGGGAGCAGGAGTCTCACCCCTGTAACACTCAATAGCTTGACCCACAAATCACCCTCCAGCAGTCCCAGGAGCTGGGGGAATAATTTAGGTTGAAAGATTTTGCTATTGGATGGCAATGAATATCAAGGCAAAAAGCACCCATTTAGAGGTAGAGTTTGTTGGAACAGCTTCACCCCTTACTGTGGGATCTTGGGCAACTTCATTCCTCAAGTGCAAACAACCCCACCTTAATGAGGTCATAATTATGCAATATTTCACAAGGTTCCTCAGCTCAGTGTTTATTAAGGGCCAGTCAGCCCTCTGTATTTATAAGAAACAAGAAGAAAACATGACAAAAACATGAGTTATAGAAAGAAAAAAAGTTTGTAGAACTGAAGGACATTGCTGAAGTTTACAGAGAAAAGAATTTCCTTGAATGTTTAGAGGATTTTTTTTTCAGATTTCTTCTTTAAAACAGCATTTTTTAATTTAAATTCAAGTTAGTTAACATACAGTGTAGTCTCAGGTTCAGGAGTACAACCCAGTGATTCATCTCTTATATATGACACTCAGGGCTCATCCCAAAAAGTGCTCTCTCCTTAATACCTATCATCTGTTTAACCCATCCCCCAACTTACCTCCCCTCCAGCAACCCTCAGTTTGTTCTCTGTATTTAAGAGTCTCTTATGGTTTGCCTCCCTCTCTTTGAACAAAAAGTTAAAGTGCTACAAAATACTGGAGGTTACTCTGATTTTCCCCCTTTCCCATAAGACCTAAAACTTTATAATTCAACATATATGCACTGATCAACAGCATCAGCATCCCCTGGGAGCCTGTTAGAAATGCAGACTCCCAGGCCCCATCCCAGACCTGCTGAATCAGAATATGCGTCTCCACAAGATCTCCACATGATCTGTGTGCAGGTTCAAGTTTGAGAAGCACTGACCTAGATCTGCTTTTTTATTTTTCACTTACAAATATCACATGGATTAGTTCCCTACTCCTACTTTTCATTGACATTACTCTAGCTCAGACCTAATATCATAAGATGGAATTTTTTTGTCATAAAGTCATAATTGATTTATTTACTGACTCATTTTTTCACTCATATAGCCAGGAAATATGTACCAGGACCTTAAGTATAAGGCCAGGTTTGAGTGCTCTGAAGAAAACATTTCTGCTTTGAAGAAAGATGGACAGCAGATATATAAGGGAGAAATTCGTGAATGATTCGTGGGCAATAATGCAGCAATTCCATTTTGCTGGAATATCCATGCTGAGTAATGGAAGGAAATTGGCTGCTTGAAAGCCAGGATCAACTTCTCACGGTGACCACTATTTACCAACAGTGGTTTTTCCAGACTTTGATCAGGGATATGTAGCAACATCATATATGTACTACACCCATATACTGCCTCAATTCTTATTCACTTCATCTTTTTTAATTCCTTCACTTCTTTTTACTTACATATATTTTCATTTTGGTTTTTTTAATGTTTATTTATTTAAGGGGGAGGGGCAGTGAGAGTGAGAGTGAGAGTGAGAGAGAGAGAGAGAGAGAGAGAGAATGAATCCCAAGCAGGCTCTGCACTGTCAGCACAGAGCCTGACTCAATCTAATGAACCATGAGATCATGACCTACAGCCGAAATCAAGAATTGAGTCAGATGCTTAACTGACTGAGCCAACCAGGCACCCCAACATGTTTTCATTTTTAAATCAATTTACAGTAGTAATATAGAAAGAAAACTAGTATCTAGCTTTAGGTAACTAGTATCTACCTATAGAAGTTAGCCACAAAAATACATAAAATAGAAATAATATAATGTTAATCAAGTCTCAGAAGATAACACTGCCCCTCAAAGTCTGAGTCTGAGGCTGATACCTCTTTGCAAGCAAAGGAAATTAACAAGAGGTAGAGGGTGTTCAAGACAAACAAACTTGACTTTTTCCTTGATACAACCAAAAGAAACACATTTTATTCCAGTCAAGCCACTTTGTGTCCATTTGTCTTCCCTATCAACAGGCTGTCTCACTCCCTAGAATCTACCCTGAGGCCACTGTCTCTTTCTCCAAAACATGCCCAGTGCCTTCAAATTCTGCTCCTCTCCTCTCAGTTTTGAGCACTGCAGTCCCCTCGGATCTCTTCTTCCTCTACATTCTGAATAGGGTGCAAGAAGTATGCAACTCTGCCATTAATGCTTATTCATCATTTCATGCACACCTGTCCTACCTCTAAAACTAGACTCTGCGGCTCTTATAAGACAGTGATGGGCCCCTATTAGGGGACAGATAAATTTATGTGGATGATGGTTAGATTGTACCCCCTGGGGAACCACCCAGAATCCAACTGAGGTGTCAGGAAGTACCGAATAGCTTAGACATCGATCCCTCAAATTGCAGTACTACATCTTCCTCCCAAACCTCCCAGCAGCTGTCCTGCAGCAGCTGTCAAGAGGTGGTTTTCTCTCCAGAGACCACAATCAAGCCCATTAGAGCTGGGGTTGCCCAGTCTAGCTCCGCGGTGCTACCTGTGAAGGTGTTCAGCACACTTCACAACCATGGCCTGACTTAAGTGGTGCAAAGCGTTTACGAAGCCCAGGAGACTAGAATAAGGCAAGCATTAACACTAGCACAGAACCACAGGCGGGTTCTGTTAAAGGGCCCTCCACCAAACTGCACTGTTCTGATTGCTACTTCCCTCCTATATGCATTACCTCTAATGACTAGACAGAAAGTTACGATGCCTTTTATGAGAACGAAGTGCTATTTGCCAGGATTCAGGACAGCTCCCTTTAGTACCTCCTAAAATCTTCACTTTTCTTAACAGGCCTTTCCCTCCATCTCTCCTGCTGATTTCCCCACTTTGTCCCTCCTCTCTAAATCTGCTTTGCAATTTATTTTTTTAGTATAGTAGAAATTACACTAAACTTGGCATAAGAAAGCCTCAATTCTAGCTAGGCTTCCCCTGGCCACTAATTTCCCATTTGATTGGACATTTATTCCTTTATTTAAAAATTACTGATCAACCATGAAGTGGCATACACTATAAAAGGCAGTCAGTTTGAGTCTCTGAAAGTTCTCCCAAAATGTTTTTTTAATGTTTATTTATTGTTTTTTTGAGAGAAAGAGACACAGAGTGTGAGCGGGGGAGGGGCAGAAAGAGGGAGACACAGAATCCGAAGCAGGCTCCAAGCTCTGAGCTCCGAGCTGTCAGCACAGAGCCCAACGCGGGGCTTGAACCCACGAGCCGGGAGATCATGACCTGAGCCGAAGTCAGACGCTTAACTGACTGAGCCACCCAGGTGCCCCATTTTTTTTTTAATTTTCAAATGCTCTTACCTATTCAGTCATTTGGCCACTATTTCCCCAGTCAGCAAACCTGACAATTTTTAAAAATAGGAAGGGAGAAGCAAGAGCCATTTATGCATATTTTTGCCCCAGGATACATTTTCATCCAGTGACCAAGTGCATGGATATTAAGTTATCTTCAAAGTAAGTAAAATAGGCCCATACATATTTACTTAAAAATCACTCATACATTCTATTCCACAGAAAAGACAAAGGAGTTACCATCTACAGTCTCCAGGATTAAAATAAGGTTATGGATTACCAAGATTGGTTTGGGGGCTTTTTGGCAATTAATTTCCATTTCCCTGGAGTAAATGATGGGAGCCAAATAGTGACGTGTTAGTACCCAAACCCTGTTCCCAAAATATTTAAGTATTAATTACATGCTTACTACGTACCTAACACTGTGCCAGATGTTTAAGGGTAGAAAAGATATTCAGAAACAGTTTCTTTCCATAGGACCTATTCACATATATTTGTACCTATACCCAAATACGCAAAATAGATGCATATATCTTTTCTCCATTTCTACCAGTAAAATAATCTTTGCTTGTTTCTTATTCTGTAGTGATCCTTTATGCAACTAGAAGAACAAGGTATTGTTAAGATTGCACTTACTATATAATGCTTTCTACTGATAATCCATGACTAAGGACTTCTGTTAAAACAAATGAGCCTTAGATCAATACTATGTCTCTACATCTTACAAGAACTTTTTCTTAAATATGAATTTTGTTTTTCTCTAACTTAAAATGAGCCCAAGGACAGGCACAGGGTGTTCTTTTATGTCTTGTAAAGCTCAGGAAATAATGAGAATAATAGCATTCCTAGTAATTCACTCATATAAACATGAAGGCATGATAAGGAAACTCTTAGCATGTGGAGAGGCATACAGAGAAAAGCAAATATTTCCAGAGAAATAAACTTATTTACAGACATATTTCTCCTTCTCAAGGAACCCAAATGCACAGACTGTCTTAGCTGCTACGTTAACAACTTCTCTACTTTCATAGCCTATACTTCTTTTTCTTTGTAAACACAATTGTGTTTTATTGCATTGCCATCCAGCTGGCTTTAATGCTTTTCTCTGATTTTTCCTGTTAGGGAACAGGGTAAAGGGCACATTTTATATGCCAGTATTCCTGTTAGTTCCACATGAATCATCACAGTCCTTACAAAGAGGCCCAGTGTGGTAAAGACCTCAGGCTCAGAGCTGAGATCACTTCCCTTTCTACAATGCTGGGCAAACCTATGTTCCTGGGTTCAGAATGGCAAATAGGTTTTATGCCACTTTCCAGCCTTGATCAAATGGTAAGCTTCTGTCCTTCAAATAACTGTGAGACTGAGTCTGGACCCATACGAAACAAAAGCCCTGACTCAGTTATCTTTGTCTGCACTGGTGAGGGATGTGAAAACAGCTCACACTTCCCCAGGTACTTTTTTGTAAAGATGAAACTGGTTTCACTGAAACAATGTGCAAACAACAGAGACAGGAAGGCACACTGTGGCTTGAACTTTGAGAGTATAGTGGGCAAATCCCATGGAGACCCCCAATGATGCTCCTCCCCGCCAGCTGTTCACACTTTGTGTAATTCCCTACCCTTCAGTGTGGGTGGGACCTGGGGCTTGCTTCTAACCAAGAGAATAAGGCTGAGGTCAGAGATGTATGTTCCTCCTGTGATTATATTAATGAATATAAATATATAAAAATACTTCTTTCTTTAATGTTGGCTTCAAAAGAGCAAGTGGCTGTATTGTAAACTGCCTGTGGAAAAGGCCACATGTTGGGGAACTGTGGGAAGCTTCTAGAAGCTGAAGGCTTTAGTCCTACGACTGCAAGATGTTGAATCCTGACAACCACCATGTGAGTTTGGAAGAAGATCATGAGTCTCAGATGAGCACACAGCCCTGGCTGACACCTTCACTACTGCCTTGTGAGTCCTTAAAGCCTAGAGAACCCAACTAATCCATGCCTGGACTTAAGATTTACAGAAACTGCCAGGTAATATATGTGTTGTTTTAAGCAGTTAAGTCTGGGGTGATTTGTTTGCACCAAGAGAAAAGCTAATGCAAGGAGTTACTGGGAAATTTTGCTGGAGTGTAGGTGCAACCTGAGTGCTGAGGATCTTGACACGCAGTCAGATTTTTTGTAGTTAACCATCCCGACAGT
This sequence comes from Panthera onca, assembly GCF_046562875.1. Taxonomy (NCBI): domain Eukaryota; kingdom Metazoa; phylum Chordata; class Mammalia; order Carnivora; family Felidae; genus Panthera; species Panthera onca. Next base: position 122,616,727 of record NC_138344.1, on the reverse strand, counting down.
TCTCTGGGAAACACAAACCTCACTTTAAAGATGAGGAGTGTTGGGAAGAGAAGGTTCAAGAACTCTGCCCCAGTGACAAGCTGGGGTGGGGCTGACTGAAAAACCCAGGTTCCTCCCAAAACACTATATGCTGCTGGCCTGAATGCACCAAGGTATGTTGGGTCAGGCCTCTTTTACTGCAGCACTGGCTCTGTTTCATGTGACTGCTTCTCTCCATTTCAGGACCCACAAAGACAAGACACTGAGTCCAAGGAAGAAAGGAATGTGTGGTTTTAAGAAGTTGGCTCATCACATGCAACTCAGTATGTTTCAGATACCAGCAATCTGGTCTGGGGATTCTTATCATTCAGACAAGTATCAAGCTGGAAATTATTGATACTGATGATGGTAGTAGAGAGGGGTAAGATATTTGAGAGATTGTTTTTTAAAAGCACCCTAAGAGCAATTAATACTTTTTGCAATGTAATTGGTTAAGTATACTACTATAAATATGTTCCTTTGGCAAATGACTTATTACACATAAGTTTATGGTTATAAAAAAACTACAGAGAAATTACTTTGCTTATGCATTTGGATGCACTTTTTCCCTTCCCATTGCTTACTTTCCCCCTTATTTTGCCTTATAAGAAGCTGTTCAGGGTAAAGAGAAAGAGAGGTCCTATGGCAATAGGAGCTTGCCAAGAAGCACCCATGATTACTAAACTTTTATACTAATATGCCAGGTTCAGCTGGCAAAAAGCATCTCAAAACCTAGGCTGGGTGACTTCTCCTTGGAATTACCTCTGGCACTCATGCAAAACAAGGACTACTCAACAGGCGAGGTTCTGAGTTTCCACATAAATACTCTCTCCTTCAGCTGCAGGCATTTCAATCTCCCTAATGGCTCACAGATTGTTAAAGTTCTTTTTGTCATAACCACTGAGAAGCTCAGAGGATACCCCAACTAGATACAACCAGCTATGTGAGAAGTCTCTGCCAGTTATGGACATGCAGATTAAAACAAAGAGAAGCCAGGTGACCTTGCCCAAAGAATCGATGGGTGGTGTAACAGCTGTAATGCATACAGGTTTCAACATTTATTCATCCAATAAACATTTACTGCAAACACTTCGGTCAATAAATTCACTCTACTGGAGAGTAGCAGTACAGATGAGTGAGCCATTGTTCACAATCTCACATTGACTCTAGTAAGGGAAATAAACTTGTCAAGGAATCATTGTAACATATGCAGCCCATTCAAGGACAAACGTGTAAGCTATGAAGTATGCCTGAGAAAAGTAGTTTCCAAGAGGGGCAGCTAGTTGGGTTTTCAAGCACGAATAAAAAGTATGCCAGGCAAACAAAATGGGGAGAGCAATTATTCCCCAACTCAGGTGACCACAGTATAAGTTTAGCTCCCTCTCTCTAGTTGTCTGCCCAGCTGAAGGTCAAATAGTTTTACTACCCACTCCCTTAACTAGCAAAATAAACTAATTCCCACTTTGGCTGTCATGAATGGATTCCATATGTGCCTCCCAAGCACTGACCTCTCAGCCCTTGGGTGGAGTTGGGCACAGGTGGGTACAGTGATCTTATGCCAGACAGCCTGGACAGGGAAACTTGGAAAATGGCCAGCTGAGCGAGGTCGAACTATACTCCTCATGAAAACACCATGAAGCCTGATCTAATTCACTGCCTCTATTTTGCATTATTCCCAACCTGTGCATTTCCTCATCATTTTCTGTGTTCAAGAAATGACCACTTCCTCTCTGCTAAGCTGTTTCTCACCACTCATTGCAAACATACCCCCAAGCCAATAGTCACTTTGGCAGAGTGAGAGAAAAAGTCTTTGCATTCATTCAACATATGCTAGGCTTAGCAACTGTTATTTTTTTATGGAGCCAGAGAAAATCAATCACACATAGCTAAACCAAAAAATAAATTAATTAATGAATATCTAAACAGACATTTTTAAAAATGAAGAAAGTGAAAAGTTGTTTAAAAATATGTCTACCACATATTGTTTTGGAGTGTGAAGAAATGGGCAGCTTAACATTGAGAGGAAAGTGAGAGCTGGTTGTGCTTCAGCTGGAGCCCAGGGAAGCCTCATGGAGTGTGAGATGTAGCAAAGCCCTCTGGGAGGAGTCACTCACATGTCTGGGGGATGCACCTTCTACTCCACAGTTATTCCAGCACAGTTATTCCAGACCAGAAGGTCTTCTACCTTCTTTGACTCCTTCAATCCCTACTTCCACCAGCATCATGCAATATGAAACTTTTTTATAGAATGTCTAAACTTCAGTTGCTTTGAAACTTGATGTTTTGCTTCCCTCCCTCTACTCTTCAAATTAAATGCACAACCCAAATCTTAACTGTATACGGTATGAGCCTTAGGAGCTCTCAGGGGTTAAACAGATTACCTGTCAGTTCTACTAACCCATCTTCGACAAGTTATGAAGCACTCTGCAGCAGGGAACTTTAGGCCTAAAGCCAATTCCCATAGGGAATGTTCCTAAGGGATTGATACCCAATGTCACAGTCAACTATCAGAAAAATACTTGGTTTCCTTTGCACCCATGGTAGCTAGAATCTCCAGAACAGTAAAATGCAGAGGGAGAATTGGGAGATAAATCCCCCTTGAGAAGAGCAAAGGAAGCTTCCTACACCCAATGGAATCCTTACTCCAATTAGGTGGTGTTATCCACAATTGCATGTCCCATGGGAGACACTGGGAGCCCTGAGAAGCTGCACCTGTCTCTGGGAAACCGCTGCTTTAAAAGCTACACTATGGGACAGCTGGATGGCTCAGTCAGCTGAGCATCCGACTTGGGCTCAGGGCATGATCTCCCAGTTTGTGAGTTCGAGACGCACACTGGTCTTGCTGCTGTCAGCCTGTCAGCATAGAGCCTGCTTCCCGTCCTCTGTCCCTCTTTCTCTGCCCCTCCCCCACTTCTGTTCTTCCAAAAATAAATATTTAAAAATAAATGAAATAAAAGCTACTCTATAGCATCTCTATGCTTCCATATCCTCTGTCATTGAAGAAACTTTACATCCTCCAAATAGGGTCTGATGGCATCTTTCCATCAGTCGTGTCCCCATCTAACTGTAACAGCCACATAGTTTCTAAACTTGAATTTTCTTCTCTTCAAAATAAAGATAATATCTATATGTTCCACTGTATTTATTGAAAAGATTAAAGGAGATATTTCCTATAGAGCCCTTAGAGCAGTGCTTGGCACTTAGCCATAATGATAAACAGAATTATACTACACGCATCACATATATGAGTCTAAAAGTCTATGTTTATATATAAATATAAATTAAAATTCTATTTATAGTTAAAAATATATACCTATTTTTCTTTTTCGGAGAATCTACCAAAACACCAAATACTTTGTGTATAGCATCTCAAATGTTTACAACAATACTTCAAGGGATGTAATTATTACTTCCTTTGAAGATTTGGGGAAATGAAACTCAGAAAGCTAATGTAATTGCCCCAAGATCAACCGCCTAGTTATGGTAAAGCAGGATTTGAATGCAGGTCTATGGGGGTGCCTGAGTGGCTTAGTCGATTAAGCATCTGACTTCGGCTCAGGTCACGTTCTCACGGTTCGTGAGTTTGAGCCCCGTGTCAGGCTCTGGGCTGACAGCTCAGGGCCTGGAGCCTGCTTTGGATTCTGTGTCTCCCTCTGTCTGCCCCTACACTGCGTGCACTCTGTCTCTCGCATTGTCTCAAAAATAAATAAACACCGAATGCAGGTCTACCTTTGTTCTATTATACCTTTCTTTCGTTACAATTAAACCCCAAACAATTTTGCTCCCAAATATGTTCTGAGGCTATTGAAGGATGTTCTTAATGCAAAGGATCAGCAGCAAAGGGAACAGAGTTACCTTTAATCTACATTTGACCTGGCATTTTTGTTTTCATAAATTCTGAGATTCACTGGCAGTAATGCTGCATTCCCTTCTACCCTTATGCCAACACATACCAACACTCCTGCCATCCCCAACTTTCACTCATTGCACTAAAGCTTATTTATAAAATTAGCCGTCAGGGAGAATTTTGGACAGCACAGAAGCCTCTTCCACATGCACCAGGACCCATCTCATATGCTGCTGTTTTTGATGACTTAGCCTGATGACTGACCCTCTTTCTTCTGAGCAACCGTAACACTGTGCAAGCCTACATTTAACTTAATAATTACTACAGTTAAAGTTTATTGAGCACTTACTATGTGTCAGGCACTATTCTAAGTTCTCTCCAAGCATTATCCCATGTAATCCTTACAACAATCCTAAGAGATAATAATATCATTTCCCTCATTTTTCACCTGCAGAGACTGGACTGACATTGATTCCTTGTTTGCTCCCCTTGGACTATGAGCTTTTTCAGGGTGGAGACAGTGTCCTCCTCTTCTCTTTTCACCCAGCACCTATCTGTTGGCTGGGTGCTCAGAGGCATTACCGCACTTATCCATATAAAAAGCATGTAGTCAGTACAAGTTGCATTTTACTAGTGAGGAAACAGAGACTCAGAGGGACCAGGTAGCTTTCCCAGAGACAGATCACAGCTGGTTAGAAGAGCTGCTATTCATATCCATGCTTGTCCATTCCCTTCCCCAAGATTGTCACTCACCTTACATATAAAAACAAATGCTTTTCAACTTTAAAGGATGCAAGGATATGACGAATGCTAGTGCATTTTCCATCAGGTGGCAAACTCAGGGAGATGCTTTATATGCTAGAAGAGAGATCAGGAGCCATCAAGCCACCATGTCTTCCTGAGAAGACAGGCTCAGGCCATCCATCATGGACAATGATACATTTTTTTTTCTTGGACAATGATACATTTATAGGAAATAAAAAGACCTCTTGGAATCACTTATTCATTGACAGTTCAGTGATTAAGAGAATGGTCATCAGGTAGGACAGATATGAGTTCAAAGCACTGTGCCTGCTTTCTCTCTGCGGGACCTGAAGCTAGTCATCTAATCCATCTATCTGAACGTCAACTTCCCTGTGTGTAAAATAAGGATAGTAACATCAGTGTGAACTGTTAGGAGATTTCCAAAGAGATAATGTACACAAAAATATATGAACGAACTCTACGTGCCATCATGTCCTTGTTATTTGATCTCTCTCCCAGGGTTTACACCAAGTGCTGGCAAAAAAAAGTGGACACCAACACTCATTTCTCACATATTCCTGAGAGAAGTTCCCATGAAAAGTAGCTTTTCCTTAATCCTGGTTAATTCTTCAAATGAGACCCCAATGCATATTTACCACCAGCCACGGACTAGCTCATTAACAAAATGATTATTTTTCTTCAAACTGCTGGGTTTTATTCCCAGGGTTATCACCCGGATAAGAGTTTATAGATGGAAAACACAGTAAATCCAACCTCAGTTTTATTCAGAACTGACACTATCTCCTCTGGCTGAGAAATAAAAGCATTATGAGTGAAAATGTCATTGAATTCAACAAGCTAAATACCTCGGAGAGAGGGATTTCCTGCACGATCCCCCTGGAAAGGAGAGCTACCCATGCATTCCCAAAGCCACCTTATTGTGCAGACAATTCCCCCTGGTTTTTTAATGGGTTTTGACTTTCATACTCTCAGCCTATTGGTAAGCCAGAAATCATTCTCTTGACTTATCATCAAGAGTCCAAATACTACCTAGATTAATTCCATTGTCTGAGACACAGGATTTTTCTCAGCACATCCAGGTCTTGAGAAATATGCATTGTAAATTGGTCAATGGGCGATGGTGGGGTTTTGATCCATTTTTGTCTTTTCGTGCAGCTGAAAGCTCACTGAATATTTTTTTTTTGGATATTAATTCCCTTTCCCCAGTTCATTCTAGGGTAGTAAATACACTGAAATACCTTCAATTTGTATGAAACGCAAGTTGCCAAAGTTCCAAATGTGCTATTTCTGTGATCTAAACTATTTGGTTATTAGTACTTTGAAAAGCAAAGGAAATAGATGTGAATAGCCAAGATCTTTTAGAACCAGGTATTTTGCCTACTCTTTCCAAGCCTGATACCTCCTACCTCCTCATGCTCACTCACTTCCCCCTCAGAAAACTCTAACCCTCTCCACTTTCACAAATACACTTGTTTTATGTATCTACGTATGTATGTATGTAATCTCTACACCCAACATGGGGCTCAAACTCACAACCCGGAGATCAAGGGTCGCATGCTCTTCCGACTGACCCAGCCAGGTGCCCCAACATTTGTTTTAATCTTTTTTAAATGTTTAATTCTGGGGTGGGGGAGGGGCAGAGAGAGAGGGAGACACAGAATCTGAAGGAGTCTCCAGCTGTCAGCACAGAGCCTGACATAGGGCTTGAACTCATGAACCTCGAAATCATGACCTGAGTTGAAGTAGGACACTTAACCGCCTGAGCCACCCAGGTGCCCCTTGTTTTAATCTTACCCACTACTCTAAGGGCTTATGGGAACAGTTTATTTTATTAGACCGAAATTCACCATTAAATAATTACACATAATCTTCACCATATGGAACCATAAAATACAGCAGAGATGGTTCCTACAAGCCTGAAAGGGACAGACTGATGACCCTGAAAACAACAGCAAATCAAAGTCCAAATGCCTTAGGCTAGTCCCAATCTACCTTGCCAGATGTATGTTCAATTCCTGCCCTACATAGAAATCCATTAATTACCAACACATCACTGGCATTTTCTCCTCTGTGTCATTGTTTTTGCAATTTCCCCTATCTGGAACATCTTTTCTCTCTGATTTGGCAGAAGGAAGAGAGCATCCATTCCTTCACTATATATTAAGCACCTACTTTGCACCGGATACTTAGGATATACCAGTGAATACACATCTCTACCCTCTAAAAACTGGATGGTATACTGATTAAGAGTGCTAGCTCTAGAGATCCACACTGCCTGAGGTAGAATCCTGGCCTTGTTCTGAATGGCTTGTGTGATCTTGCAGAAGCTGCTTATACTTTCTGTGCTTTAGTTTCTTCTCTGTAAAATGGGGATATGAATGATATGTATCTTCTAGAAATTCTGTGGGCTTTAAATGAATTAACAGCAGCCATGGGCAAGAGTTAGAACACAGTAAGTAAACACTCAATAATTAAGCTATTATCATAGTTAACTCCACTTATCTAGGTCCTACACCTTTCTTTCAAGACTGGCCCAAATTTCTACTCCTCTGTGAAGCTTTGCCTTGACTGCTTCAGCCCAGAGATTGCTAGCCTCCTTTCTTTCAACACTTATTCACTGGATGGAAATAGGATTTAACTTCCACGTCACCACTTATCAATAAATAATGACTCACCACTTATCAATAAATAATGACTGCCTAGAAGTCAGGGTTAAAAAGCAATATGAGGCCAATTCCAGAATCTCCAGGGGGGAAAATTATACGTAAAGATCAATGAGTGATGTGTGACATAAATTAGGAAAAGTAACATGTCAGTGTTCAGCTATATATTTGAGTAACTAAAATTATGCTCCCTCTTCTTCCCATAATGTTATGGTTATATTTGGATACATTATTTAATTTCTGAGCCCCAGTTTTCTCATTTGTAAAAGATATTTTTAAGAATAACATCTCAGGGGGCGCCTGGGTGGCCCAGTCAGTTAAGCATCTGACTTCAGCTCAGGTCATGATCTCACAGTTCATGAGTTTGAGCCCCACATCAGCACCTGCCTGGCATTCTCTCTTTCTCTCCATCTCTCTCTGCCCCTGCCCCACTTGCAAGTGCCTCCCACCCCCCACCTCTCACAATAAATAAACTTTCGAAATTTTTAAAAATTAAAAAAAAGAATAATATCTCTCAGTACCATTAGGGATGTCAATGAGATGTTACATATGAAACACCTACTTAGAAGCTGGCACAGAGTAAGAACTTATTTTTGTTGTTATTATTATTATTAGCTACTATCACCAACCAGTACCACCACCAAGTGGGCACTATTTACGTGATGCCTGACATGTGTGAGAATTTTTTTAATATGAAATTTATTGTCAGATTGGTTTCCATACAACACCCAGTGCTCATCCCAACAGGTGCCCTCCTCAATACCCATCACCCACCCTCCCATGTGTGAGAATTTTTAATGCATTGCCCCATCTCCCAGGCAGTGACCCTCCAGCACCCAACACCTGCTCTGGTGGAATAGGTCCTCAGTGTGCACCTGTGATGCAGGTGAGGCTGGTTGTGAGAATGTCTTTTCTCCCACATCCAGCTGAGGAAAGTCAAAGCTAGCAGGTGAATGAATTGCTGAAAGGCCTCTTTCTTGAGCCAGCACTGCTTCTTTGCTGAGACACGGAGAGCAAAATGAAAGAAGACAAAATATCAGATGGGTTTTTCCTCAAGGGGAAATCCATGGCAATTCCTCTTTGCGAGGGAGGCCACCCTTCAGCGAAGCTAAGGATTTGTATCCCACCGCTGCAGGCTTTGTGCTAAATATGCTGAAAGAAAGCAAGGAGGGACAGAGCGACAAAGTAACCCCTGGAGGTGGGAGAAGGAGTGGGGGGAAGTAGTGGAGCTTTCTCCGTATTTTATTTTATGCTCACATTTAACAGGACTGTGCTGCTATGAGAGCGGTTGAGACACCGTAAGAAAGAAAAAAGAATGCCATTGCCCCAAGGCGAAATGCAACAGCACAGCTACTGAACTACATGAGAGAACAGTATGGAACTGCCTTTTGCAGCCACACCAGAGGCCAAGAAAAGGCCGCAATACACCATCCATCAGAAGAGGATAAGGGACACATTTGGCCATTTTTCCCAAGAAAGGCCATTTTTTTCTCTCTGTATCTTCAGTAAAGCAGCAGATTTGGGGTTTTTAGAGGCTCAAGTCTGGGAAGTACCACTCTCAGCAGTGATTAGTTTATGTGTGCCCTGGTTGTTTTTTTTTTTTTTTTTTTTTTTTCAATCTTTATTTAAGAGAGAGACAGAGCGTATGCACAAACGAGGGAGGGGCAGAGAGAGGGAGAGAGAGAATTCCAGGAAGGCTCCACACTGTCAGGGAGGAGCCTGATGCAGGGCTCAAACTCATGAACCATGAGATCATGACCTGAGCCAAAATCAAGAGTTGGGTGCTTAACCGACTGAGCCTCCCAGGTGCCTCATTTTTTTTTTTAATTTTTTAATCTTTATTTTGAGAGAGAGATTGCACACATGTGCAAGCAGAGGAAGAGGCAGAGAGAGGGAGAAAGGATGGATGGTTTCCGAGTCCCTTTCTCACATTTCTAAAGCATGCTTACCGCACTTCTGCGGCACTACTTTATTTCAGATTTGCTATTCAGAATAGTCCCTTTATTTGCACAAGCGCACTGTTCATTATCCAGATGAAAACTCCAAGGCTCAGATGCATTAATTGACCTGAGATTACACAAGTATGAAGTGGCAAACAGGTGTAAGATCACTGAATTCAAGCCTGCTGCTGCTTCACAAGGCCATTATTGTTTCTGCAGAGCCCTGATCTACAAGAGACAACTTTGTTCCCCAAAGGTACACCAATTCCTGACACATCTAGGACTAGGCAGAGAGGGAGCAAGAATGCGGTGCTTTCCTGAGAGCAATTATCATCAGAAACTATCATAGGATTTTTCAATTAGTGTCTACTAAAATTCTAGTAGTGTACTTTTATTTTGAAATAAACATTTTACTTAGGAATAATACTAAATTTACAGAAAAGTGGCAAATCTAGTACAGACAGTTCTCATATGCCCTTCACCCAGTTTCACTCAACATGAACATCTTACATAATCATGCTGCATTTGTCAAAACTGAGAAATTAACGCTGGCCCATTACCATTAACTAAACTTCAGACTTATCCAGATTTTGCCAATTTCTGCTAATGCCCTCCTTCTGTTCCAAGAAGCAACCCAGGATACCACATTGCATTCAGAATTCCACTACATTTATCACATTATTCAGCGATCATCCCTGGTGCCTCCTTAACTTTAAGAGTTTCAGTATTTTGAAAACAGACCCCATATCCTTCCTGATGCCCACCTTTGCTCAGCACATTGGAGGTACACAACATTTATTGATTAATCTAGCCACCCAAAAATCCCATTGTAATCACCATTATGAAAATCTGGATACTCAGTCTTAAAATACTGGCATATTTTTAAAAAAGATTGAGGGAAGCATGTTCAAAAAGGAGTAACAATTTCTGCTGACACTACAAAGCTTGTTATTCAAATTCAGAGTAAATAACAAAATATAACACATCAGCTGGGAGGAGAAAACAGTCCATTAAACACTCCCAACAGCACCAGGTTTCCCTTCTACCAAATCTGATAAGCCTTCCACCATATCCAATGATCCACCAAATGAGAAATTAAAGAAGAAGAATAGGAGTTGTAAGAACTTGGAAGAAATGTAAATAAAATTTTAATCAGTCTATTGCATGGACCAGAGTTGGTAGCACACCGTTAAATATTCTCATCCTGGAGCTGGTATCTATATATAGCAGTTAATTGTGCAAATTCCCCAGTTCCTCAATGCCATGATTCCAAACCAGCTGTTAAGTACAGCTGGGTTTTTTTTTTTTCCCTAAACAAAGGCAGTTTTTTAAAGTGGAAGCAAGGGAGAAATGGAATAAATGATTTAAACAAGCAAATACAACCAAACTTTCATTCTGTGATAAACCATTTTGAAGTGCTAAAAATGTGGCAATAGTTTCCCTTGGATATTATGCTTCCCACACAAAATACATAAATGTTGTCTTGAGTAGCTCTAAATGGTTTGGGGTAAATAATTCAGTGGGAAAGAGAATGCCCTTAATATTATTTTAGTTGCTCTAAGCAGTCTTGTAAGAAATAGCTCTCATAATTTTCATGTCCAAAAAACATCATGCAAATGCCTAAAGCAACCTATATTTTTCAGTTGGAGGTATTTTATCCTCTCATTATCATTCTCTTGAGTGATCACTGTTTGCCTAGGAGTCTATAATAAACACACGCATATGTATACAATTAAATACAGACACACATAGAGTGGCACACAGACGGGTAGACAAAGATAAAGTTTTTGAGGCTAGTACTATTCATTTGGTAACCCAAGAGCATCTGGTATAGTATACTCAAATACTTGAATAAGGAAGGAAGTAAAGCCGGTGTATTTCAGGTTGGTAGGGTATGGTCACCTTTGCCTTATTCTTTCCCTTAAATATCAATGAAATCTACTCAACGAAGGAGTCTTATACCTAGAGTTGCCACACTGTTGTTATTTCCTCCAAAGGGAAAACCTGCAAGTTCACTGGACATGTCTAGCAGCCACCAGAATCCCAAAACCTTTTTTTTTTAATCTGTAAAATTTAAATAATACCTCTCTTAAAAGTTGGTTAAAAAAAAAATCAACGAGGGGCGCCTGGGTGGCTCAGTCGGTTAAGCGTCTGACTTCAGCTCAGGTCACGATCTCGCGGTCCGTGAGTTTGAGCCCCGCGTCGGGCTCTGGGCTGACGGCTCAGAGCCTGGAGCCTGCTTCCGGTTCTGTGTCTCCCTCTCTCTCTGCCCCTCCCCCGTTCATGCTCTGTCTCTCTCTGTCTCAAAAATAAATAAACGTTAAAAAAAAAAAATTAAAAAAAAATGTTTAAAAAAAAAAAATCAACGAGCTCATTCATTCATCCACTAAACAACTATTAATTATTTATCTAATATGTTCCAGATAAGAAGTAAAGATAGAAAGCAAGAACAGGGAACAACTCAATCTCTTCCCTGACAGGATCCACAGACTGTGAGGCTCCTCATAAAGGCATCAATTAAAGAAGGACATTGAAACAGGGGTTCTAAGAACTCTCGTGCATTGGAATTACAAGCACACTGAGTAAAACACGTATTTCTGGGTTCCATCCCCCGAGTCTCTGGTTCATCAGGCCTGGAGTGGAGTGGAAGAATTTGCACTTCTAACACATTCTCAGGTGATGCTAATGCTACTGTGAAGATCATATAGAACCACTGCATTAACAGGCATAGAATTATGATTTTAACAAGTGTTGCAATGGAGAAATATGTGGAACTTACAGAACTCTAACAGGGGGATTTGATCTAAGGGAGTTAGAGATGGCTTCCCAAAGCCAATGAACCTAAATCTGAGTTTGTGTAGGGAAAAAATAAGAGGGTGAAGAAGAAAACTCTAGGTATTAGGAACAGCATGTGCAAAGCCCCTGTGGGGAGAAGGAACAGGGCACGAATTAATGACTGAAGGAACACCGATGTGGCCTGGCGTGCAGAAAATGGGGGCAATGCCCAGGACCGGGACTGAAGAGAGATGCAGGGCCTTTCAGGTTTGCAGTAGTTACAACTTCCTCTATGAGGCTTGGACAGCCAAGGAAGGCTGGTGAGCAACAGGGTGAATGATTCTCTGAAAAGTTGATTCTGACTTCCTCTGTTGAATGGATCAGTGTATACAGCCCCTTTTCCAGCCCTTTCCAGAGCCTACCACACCATCAGTGCTGAATTTCTCTTACGTGGATCCTGGCTCTGCCAGTTACAGCCTACGTGGGTTACACACATTTCTAAGTGTCATCTGTAGAATGCTGATGATAATTCTTTTCTAGTAAGTTTTGGGAGGACTGACAAAATTTATCAAGTATGTAGGTATTTAGACCCATGTCTGGCACAGTAAACACTCAATTTTTAGTTGCCATTATCATCATTATTCACTGAGAACATTTTAAAAAAATGCTGTATCCACAGGGGCAGGAGAAAATACATTTAACTTTCTTAAAAGCCCTTTCAGGTAACATATCTTACTGTATGGTGACAATGGCTTACACCACAAAGGAAGACAGTGGACTCTCTAAATAGCCCAAAACCCAGTTTCAGCATCCATGAAATGAAGGACTTGATGGCAGAAATCTATATAACTCCCCTTTCCAACCCCAAACATAAGCTCCAAAGATAGAGAATTATGTTTCTGTTATCATAGGTATACATGTATAGGGAAAATCACAGTATATACAGGGTTCAGTACTACCTGGGATTTCAGGCATCTGCTGAGATGGAGGGCAGGTCTTGGAACAGATTTCCCATGGATAAGGGAAATAACTATATTTTAGCCCACTTGGGTTCCTATAACAAAGATATCATAGATTTGGTAGCTTAAACAACAAACACTTATTTTTACAGTTTATTTTATAGTTTTCAAGACTGGGAAGTCCAAGATCAAGGTACCAACAGATTCCGTATCTGGCAAGAGCCTGCTTCGTGCTTTGTGGACAGCCATCTTCTCACTGTGCCCTCAGAAGGCAGAAGAGGCAAGGGAGCTCTCTTGGGTCCCTTTCATAAGGCCACCAATCCCATTCATGGGGGTTCCATCTACATGACCTCATTGTCTCCCAAAGACCCCACCTCCTATCCCATGGTTTAAGGATTAGGATTTCAACACATGACTTTGGGGAGGACCCAGTCAGTACCTAACACAACCTACTTCCTGTCCATTGCTTCTCAAACTTTAAGATGTATATGAATCACCCGGCTATCCTGTTAAACTATATAACACAACTGAATAGGTCTTGGGTGAGGCCCAGATTTTGCATTTCTAACACATTTCTAACAAGGTGCTGCTGTGGCTCCAGGAGGTCACACTGTTGGGCAAGGTCCTTATCCATGAAGAAGCTTCCATGGCACTCTCCTCACTCACTTCCCACTCCCGTCCCCTCCACAGCAAGCACACACTCCCCAGGAAGCAGCCAGCATTAGAGGAAGAGCAAGGAGAGCCCTCAATTAGAGGGGGGTGGGGGGGTGGCAGGACCACATGTGCCCAGGACTTAATGAGACACTCAGAGCCACTTCACCCACTTTGGGGAGCTTAATGTGGTCTAATAATTGTGATTTTAGATTAGCACTGGTTGTGAAAACAGACTGACATGAGACACAACCCACAGGAAATAGAGGGGTGAGGAAGAAGGAGGCACCAGCAGGGACAGGGGGAGAAACAATAGAAACACAGCAGCCAGACTCTCCCCTGAGCTAGCCCATCCCCAAATTCCCATCATCACACTGGAGGCAACCTTATAATTAATTAACTGTAAAGGGAATTTATCCCCATGTGAAAAAATACACTCTGCTTCCTTCACTCCAAACACCAGGGATGCCTTGGAGGGCAGCTGACTTTCTTTACTACCTTGAACTCTTCAGATTACGTCAAGTGTATCTGGAATCCCCGTTTATAGCTTCTTCTGAGTCATAGAGACCACAGTGGAGACATTAACTGTGAAATTGTAAACAATGTATACTTAAAAAAAGGTGGGGATGCTTGAGTATAACTAGTATTCTAGCCAAAGCTGAGTATTTCCCTTTTTTTAAGAGGCTTCAGAGAACCTAAATGCTCTTACTGCCTCTTCTCATGCTAAGCTGCATGACAAAAGTCTCTCCCCCCCCCCACCCACCCCCTTTAGTGGAAATTATGCCTGTCATTCTTAATGTTGACTTAATGTATTTTCAATTTTGTAAAACAATCATGACGGGATTCTGGAAAACTGTTCCTCTGGGTCCCTGAGTAATGAGCTGTCAAAGGGAAATTGGAGGAAGGGTCAGCCAGCACTGGTTACTTGAGCTCTGAGAACTCTGGCCCTCAGAGAGAGAGGAAACACCCCAAGACTCTAAAGTCTTTGGCCTTCGCTAACAGGAAGAAATATGAAAATACCATGAGGTGACTGCAAAAGGTGCTTTGGGATTTTACCTATACAAGTGCCTTGTATAGGCACTTCACTTTACCTTCACTAGTGGTGAAGGCTAGCATGAGTAGCCAGGTTCTAACAGCAGGGATGGTGAGTTTAAGGATGGGGCCCCTGCCCTTTCTTGGTAGAGGGTGGCCAAAGGGAATTGAGCAGGGGAAAATTTTGCTTTTCTTTGTGTAACTTCTCTGGGTATCTCAGGCCTTGTTTTTATCCAGCTTCCTCTATCACCTTATCACTGTAGCTTTGAAAATATCAGATCGGCATATTACCCTTTAAAAACGTGGAAAAGACACCCCAGCTCACCCGACCTCCCAATTTGGCTGCCTTTCATCCAGGATCACAAGAGATATCAAGCATAGGAAGGTCACCTATCCATCACCATCTGAGACTTCCTCTAATCTTGAAGCTCCTGCGATTGGTCCTTCTGGACGTAAGGGAATGTGTGCTCATTCATGGACCCGGAATACATCAGCAGTATCTACTATGTAAATGTTTAAGACTAAAGGTGCCATTCTGCAGTGAAGAAACCTCGTGAGCCGTCTAAAAGATAGGCCATATCACAACATATAAAGAGACCCTGCTGACTGGAAGATAATGAGAAATGTAGACAACCTCCAGGCAGAATGCCATCTGCTCTTGAGGGTACACAGACAGACAAGCAGAGAAGAAAGCTTAGAACAATATGGAATAAAACTGACCTTCATGAGGAATGACCCAGCCTGAAACATTGACCTATAAGTGTTCTCCAGGCCAACCAAAGCGTGAGGGCCAGGTAGAAGAGGTAGCATTAACAACAGCTGGATTCAGGATGCCTTCCAGGATGACATTCCAGACAAGGAATCCCTCTGATCCACTTACAAAGATGTCATTCTCAAACAAAGACCAACGACCAGGCCGGGTTTTAGAGGCTGAAATACCTAGAGATCAGTAATTCAGTCTAATATTAGGCTAGAGAAGATTATGTGAGGGGCTCATACCTACAGAAGACTTTCTGGACAGGACAGGCAAACCCCAGAAACAGCACCTACACAACACTTACTGGAAAATGAACATGCAGGAGTTTGGTGTCATGCAGGTATGTTACTGGTAGTCCCTGACCAGCTCCTGGGCCTGAAGGCACAGATAGTTGGGGGAGAAGAGAAGGGAAACACAGAAAGACAGAACCCTAGGGGGATGGGATTTGGATGCTTCTGCCTCCCTCCTTCTTAAGCACCCTCTCCCAAACTATCCCCGCATTCCCACTACGATAAAGAGGAAGGCACACTGGGATTACAAATGAACGAAACAAATGAAATTAACAAAATAAATTAATAACTCTGATTTTCCCAGATCATCAGCCTCAGACTTGAATTTTTTTTTTAAAGAAGTACACTCTCTTCTTTGTATTTCTTGGACTACAACGGACTATACCCACAGGCAACTGGAACAAACAAGGTGTCTAAACAACCAGAAAACTCTTAAATCAAAACTTCACAAAAATGAAATGAGAAATCTGAGACCCTGGATGAAGGGCACAGAAGGTGAAATGAACATAAAAGCT
The DNA here is from genome assembly GCF_046562875.1 of Panthera onca. NCBI lineage: Eukaryota > Metazoa > Chordata > Mammalia > Carnivora > Felidae > Panthera > Panthera onca. Next base: position 122,600,515 of record NC_138344.1, on the reverse strand, counting down.
TTTCTTAATAATAGTGCTAGGCAATCCACAGGTATCACTTGGGGGCAAAGCGAGGAGTTCTAATTGGCTGATTAGACTGGATTTGTTTCTCATTTGTCAACTTAGAATCAATAATTTCTGCGCATTTCTAGAGCTATCTCTTTACCACAGGTCCCACGTCCATCCATCAGGAGGCCCACGGTAGAGCCAGGAAGAATTCACTACTCAGCCCATTTGACAATTTAATTGGTTCACTTCCTCAGGAAATTATTTTTCTCCTCATCTCTAAGTTTCTAAGAGAAATCAGCAAAATGTGGCCTGACTCTCTTATTTAGGATTTTGTGAGAAAGGAGCATCCAACTCTACCCAACAGAAGGCATTTCTGAGTTAGGTGGCTACGCCTTACACACTTTCACGTGAGCAGAGTTAAAAGCTGGGATTTGAAGAAGCTCTACCCACCTGTTCAGTAGCTTTGGTTCTACTGTGGTATCTGATAGACCCAGCATAGCCACTTTGGAGGAAAGTGCTGAGGGCCAACGTTAATTATAGTTACAGCTGCTCCAGCCACAGAATTTGTATTTTCACATTTTAGCTGAATTCAAATGATTGGATTAACTTTCTCCAAGAACAGCTAAGTCCTTGCTTGGCTCTCTCCCTCACCTCCCATACCTGAATCATCAACATGTTCTGCCATTTCTAAACCCAAATCTTTCCAATCTGCTCACTTATTTCTCTCCCTGCTACCACTGTCTAAGACTCTTTACTGAAACCCTTCTGTTTTTCTGCTTGCTGACCCTCTCTTGTCCTATTTGGACACTGTAATCAAGATGGTCACTTGAAAAGAAATCTCATTTCATATCAATCCTTTGTTTAAACCTTTCAATGGTTCCTCCTTGAAGATGAGACCCCTAACTTGCTCATTCCTGACTTTGGGTTTGTGACCATATTACTGTCTTTGTCCCGAATGCTCCCTACTACTCTAGCCCCTACCCATGGCTAAATCCTACCAGACTTCATTCATTCCCCACTTTATATCCAGGTAGCCCTGACCTGACCCCTGGATTCCCCTATGGTAACACTGTCACACTTGCAAGGTCTGTAAAGAACAGAGCTCTGTCTTATTCAGTTATATATACCTTGAATCTGACCTAGCACCCAGCACAGAGTAGGTACTCAATAATCATTTGTGATATGGAATTAAACTGGAAAAAGGGAGAGGGAAGACAGAATGAATAATAGCCCTCACCCCACACCTCCCCCAGAGTAGGCACTTTATCTAATCATTTCACCAGTTCTCAGGAGCTCTTTGCCATGGAAAATGTAAGTGCTTAAATATGTACATTTATAATAGAAATGTGACTGATTCCCAAACATACTGGGAAAAAGTCCCATAATGAACAAAGGCTTTAAAGCAAGGTATAGGGGAAAGAAGCAGGACTGGACTAAGAGAGGCTGACGGTACGAGAATGGTGTCAGGAGATTTCTGAGAAGTTGCAACTAAAATGATGGTTATCACATAAAAAGTAAAGGGGTTCCCAGAAGTAGTATTAAGCCTGGATGCAATACCGTATCCTACAGAAATTGTCAGGAAAAGAAAAACTATAAGCTCAGAGACTACAAAGGAGAGAAGCAGAGGGTTCTGAGTTCAAATAAATAGGAATTGGCGGGGGGTGGAGCACAGGGATCAACTTCTCCAAGGATAAAGAAAGAGATGCTCTGTAAACACCACCAAAGTACATAAAATTAGGGCTAGAAAAATCTGGTTGTGTCTTTGCAGCCACATGGCCTCATCAGATCACTAAAGCTCATTGTGCCTTGGTTTCTTGGTAAGAAAATGTGGAGGGCAAAGGAACTAACATTACCTAATATCTCCCTTGTGTATGTTATTTCATTTTACCAACCTAAAAAGTAGATTGACGATACCCATATCATAAATCAGAAAGTTGGGCTTAAGGAGGTTAGGAAAATGAATGACATTCACATGAGGATTTGAGTTCAAATCTGTTGGGTCTCTGACGTTTACACACAACACTAGCCAGAGATTCAATATGGTGGAGTGTGGGGCATGGGACTCTCAACGCCTAGGTCTGACTCTGCTGTTTATGAGTTTTGGGTCTTGGAAACTCAACATCTCTGGCACTTAGCTTTCTTCTTCTCTGAAATGGGACTGCCCACACCTTTTCTGGTTTTCTACCTATTCCTTACAAGACAGACATAACCAGAGTTTAACATCTGGGGATCATGACATGGGACAATGAGATTTGCCTATTTGTGTGTAAGTCAAGGTCTGGCTTCTTCAATCGTATTTTTGTCATAGTCTTAACAACTCTGTCAACACATTACTTGGAAAATGTGTTGAAAAGGCATTACTCTTGGGAAATGTGCTCCCCCACCCCCCTTCTAAGGTCATGCAGTACAATTGCACAGGGTGTTATGAATTTCCTCTGTGTTCCAGGACTCCCACTTTGACAAATCAACACACTCATAGAGGCCTTGTAAAGTCAACAAAGAGTGTTATCTTTCTAAGGTTAACAAAGTCGTGAGGTTTTGTCCCCAGAGTAGCTCCATTGTAAGAACTCATCCTACTAAAGGTCAACACACAGATTTAGATGCTCTAGGCAAAGGGCACTCCTTTGTGAAATTTATAAAGGTCTCTGCATGTTCTCACTTAAAGCAATCCAACATGAAATGACCAAGTCTCCTGGAAATCCTATGGCACAGAGATAATGCCACCACCAACCTACATCATTTCTGACCCCATTAGAAACCAATGTTCATTAATATGGACAAAAATCTGCTTACAGCTTAAAGGACTTCAGCACCCTTTTAACCTAATCAGCATTAAACATCCTTGCATTTTCTCTAATATGCCAGGACCTGTGGTTTGAGCTGTCACAATCAGAGCCTATCAATACCATTCCTTTTCCAAAATGCACTTCATCCCCCTTTCATAAATCAGTGTCCTAGTTTAAGTGGGAATAAACTAACATTGATTGAGATACTATGCATATTAAATACATTAGTGCATTTAATCTTGTTTAAGCCTTGCAATCCCCATGAAGTATTTGCAGTAATCTTTACCTTACAAGGAAGGAACTGAAGTTCAGAGAGGTTAAGGGAGTCTTGGAACTATAATCTGAGCCCACTTCGAACTAACTCAAAATTTTTGCTATTTTCACTTTGTCACACACATTCCTGGAAAATAAATATGCCTTAATCTGAACAAAAGAGAATCAATTTTTGATATGCAACAAGGAGCTATCAAGTGCCCATCACTCTGGATTTGATTAAATATCCAAAATAAAAATGGAAAAATTGATCCATTCAGCATACGGGATAAAAGAAAGAACTGTGTGTGGCACCATGCCCTGTATAGTCTATACAATAAGGACACAAAGGCAGAGAGCTCCTGATAAGCATGGATACAATGTAAATAAGGCTATCTTGTGAGAAAATAATTATAAATTAATACACAAAGACTTACTGCAGAGACAGACCAAGGAGATCAAAGAAACAGTATGTTTCCCAGTCTACTGAACTCCATGATAATATTACAGAGGGTATTTATGTACCTTAAAGATGTGTCAATCATAAAGGAAGATAGTCAGCAATCATAGATTGAGGGTGTGAAGGCAGAGTGAGGAAAGCAGGTTTTGATGGGCCCTCTCTCTCTGCAGGAGTCAGTACCTTGATTAGGGGACTGAGCATTGTGGTGCTACTGACAAAGTGAAGAAAGCAGGGACAGCAGCAACAAGCTGTCTCAGCTGAGGAAAATGGCTCAAGATGACCTACACTCCTCTTTTTCCTGATTCCAAGTCACCAAGCAACTTTCTGATTTGAATTTAACTTCTCTATAGAAAGAAAACTACAAATAAAACGCAAGTCATGTGGGGAGCCTGGGTGGCTCAGTTGGTTGGGTGTCCAACTTCGGCTCAGGTCATGATCTCGTGATTCGTGGGTTCAAGCCCCGTATCAGGCTCTGTGCTGACAGCTCAGAGTCCGGAGCCTGCTTCGGGTTCTGTGTCTGCCTCTCTCTGCCCTTCCCCTACTTGCACTCTGTCTCTCTCAAAAATAAATAAACATAAGAAATTTTTTTAAAAATGCAAGTCATGCTGACAGAGAGCTTCAGTCTGAGATTTTATTTCTTACTATACTTTAGTAAACTGACACTATGGTTGTTTACATCAATCTCTCGGAGTATGACTCATGTGGGTTCATACCTGGGAGGCGAAGCCACTCTTAATGCACTGACCAACACTGCTGATCAGAATCAGGGTTCCGACTCTTCAGGGTTGCAGGCTGGGCTGAAGCCATAACGACCTCATCATGATAAGGCATCCTGTGGCTGCCTGCATTCCCCAAGTAGCCCTTTTCTACATGATGCCTCAATATCTCCATGTGTATCTTCCATTCGAACTGCAGGCCTCTGAATATTCATAGCAGCTTACAAGAACAGAAATTACCCTAGAGAAGGGACTTACCTCCATATGGTGTCATGGAAGATGTATGGGAATTAATATTAAGAGATTTGAGCTCATTAAGCAACATCTGTGCCAGTAATCAATTGTATGACAGTAGAAAAGCCACACCTCCCCAAGCCTAAAAACCCACATCTGTAAAATGGGGAAAGTAATGTCACCAAAATGAAGCCCTTCAAGATTTTTCCCCTTTTAAATAAGCCGCTATACAAAAATGTATGAAACACAGACCACTGAAATTCTTTTTCTCCAAAACCCACAAAACCGTATTTCAAGACCATAAGATGCCAGTCTGGTGTGTACCATCTGCCAGCTAAGTGACCTTGGGCAAGCTGAGAAACTTCTGGGGTATCTGTTACTTTTTCTATAAAAGAAAATTTTACCAGCTTATGTAGAAAGCCATTCTCAGCTCTGATGTTTTGAATCTAAAGCCACCAGGATTTCATTGTCCAGAATAGAGTATTCTTTCTTTCTTTCTTTTTTTTTTTTTTTTTTTTTGGCTTAAATAAAGGTCTCTCCAAACTATCCCCTCTCTGGTTCTCAGAGCAATCTTAACAAAGCTTAAATCTGACCATGTTACACACTGGCTAAGAAGGCTTCCATCAAAAGACCCCTCCGGTGCCTCCAGAATAAAGACGAACATTTTCTGTTTGGCATACAAGGTCCTCCACGGTGTTGCTCTTGTCTTCTTTCTCTTTGGTTCCTCTCTCCTCCAAAAGCACACTTTGTGCTTAAGTCTAACTAAACAGTATTCAGTAAGGATGGTTACCAAATATCCGGCATTGATTCCTTGATGTGATACGGATTCCCTTTGGTGTTGACTGTGAAATACAGAGTTAAAAATGTCAGGTAAGCAGTTGGATATGTGTGTCTGCAGCTCATGGGAAATTCGGGTTATAGGAATAAAATCTGGAGTCAGCCAGAGAGACCAATGTTGATCCATACAAGTGGAGGCAATCGCTTAAAATTAGTGGATATGTGAATAGCAGAGTAACAGACTGGTGAGGGAATGCTGATTAAATAAACACCAGCATTTAAACACTTTCCCCTGTTTAGCCTGATGCACGAAAAACTCTAAAATGTGAACACTAGACATGGCAGTAAGGCTGTGGGAAGATCATCCTCCCCCATGTTACTAACAACTGTAAACAGAACAGATAACCTAGTTTTCAGGTAAAGAAACTGAGGCTTTAACAGGCTATAATCACTTGAGAACGGTGGCCAGACTGGTTAATGAGGAAGCTACAACGTATATCCAAACATTTTTGATTTTGAAGCCTATCATCTTAAAATGACCATCTCCTGCACAAGCCTCATGGGATAAGATTGCTCCTCTTGTCTCAGGCAATAATGGAGGCAATAAACTCAAGTAAACCTCAATTTAAATAAAGAAGTGACTATGATTGATAATAAAAGGGCTATTAGACTTTAATTAATGAATTGGTTAATGGTGGTTCCCTTAAGTTTATTAACTAAACTGTTTATTTGCAAGAAGTAGAGAATTAAGGAGCTACAGCTAAATGAAGAGCATCTTTATCCTCAGCATCCATGTGCAAGCAGTTCCTGTGATAAATTATTATAAACAGAAGCTTAAAATGTAATTTGGCTGTAAACTTTCATTACCTGTAAAATGGAATAAGAATAGTATTACATCAAAACAGGGCTTCATTATAAAGTGATAATTCCACTTTTGATGGACATTGGGAATTTGTGATCAACCTGTCAGCCATGCCTTGGCTAGATTTTCTCTTACTCCAGGCAGAAAATGTGGTCAAATTTTCCCTAATCACTCTATATTCCACCCTGCATACACCTCTGGCTAATGGAAATACTCTTTAAATTTAATGTGGCTTAACTAATGTTTAAGCAAAATAAGCCATTTATACAGTGTACCTGCAGCAGGTGATATGGCTTATTCCCTTTCTTATTTATAGTCATTACCTTCTCTAACCCTGAAATAGTTTTTAATTGAATTTTCTCAGTATTATTATTATTCAGTGCCTAATATAAGCTCTTAGGGGCAAACAGTGAAAAGTGCCAAAACCTAACATACAACAATTTGTTGGACTGTGGCATGACTGCCTTCTGATTTCTTCAGAGCCAAGTCCTGGAGAAAGTTCGTGGGCTTGGGATGGACACCCAACAAAACATGTGTGTTCTCTCCCATGGCAGCTTGATCTGTCCAAAAATGTTGTTCTTTCAGACACTCCTGCACTGTTCTAGACGAAGAGTAAAAAGTAAACAATTGTCAGATGCCATCAATTCCTATGGGAAGCCAGCTAAAAAAGATAATTCTCACAGGGAGTAACTTGAGCAAACAATTACCCCCTTTGACAACTTGATTTGCTGAAATGAGGTTGTACCATGACCAGGGGAAACCTGTGTTTCTGCAGAATTCAAGATAAGCTTCCAAGATGCTTATGTTACTCCCTTAAAATGCTGGTCAGCTTTTTAGTCTCTGCTTCTCTGGCTTCCCTAATGAATAAAAAGTTGATGGATTTTCATTGAGCTGAAGGGTTCATGCCCTTCTTTGCTTCCACCATACCTTTCCCTCTTAATGTTATTATATTTTTGTATTTATTCTCAAGTTATTTAACATACAGTATAGTCTTTGCTTCAGGAGTAGAATCCAGTGATTCATCACTTACATACAACACCCAGCGCACATCTCAACAAGTGCCCTCCTCAGTGCCTATCACCCATTTCCCTACCCATCAACCCCCATCAACCCTCAGTTTGTTCTCTGTATTTAAGAGCCTCTCATGGTTTGCCTCCCTCTATGTTTTCATCTTATGTTTCCTTCCCTTTCCCTATGATCGTCTGTCAAGTTTCTAAATTCCACATATGAGGGAAATCGTGATCCGTGTCTTTCTCTGACTTACTTCATTAAGACCCAGTAATTGCACTAGTAGGAATTTATCCAAAGCATACGGGAGTGCTTATTTCAAGAGGCACATGCACCCCACTGTTTATAGCAGCACTATCAACAATAGCCAAATTATGGAAAGAATCCAAATGTCCATCAACTGATGAGTGTGGCACATGTATACAGCGGAATACTACTCTGTGATGAAAAAGAATGAAATCTTGTCATTTGCAAAAACGTGGATGGAACTGAAGGGTATTTTGCTAAACTAAATAAGTCAGTCCCACTTACTGTTAGGGACAGAGGAACAGGGAGGGATGAGAGGAAGTCTGCACCAGAACTCTTCAGTATGACTGGAAAATAAGGATTTCTGTGTTTCTTGGGGAAAACATTTTCTCCTCTTCTTCCTGCCATGAAACCCACAATGGTAACTGCCACTGGCATCTGCAACCTTTATCCTGGTGTAGGACACAGATTCACAATGCTTCACTCCACAACACTCCAGGCTGAAATGTGCCAACTGGCCAGAGTGGGTGCCTGACAGGAAATTTCTCTGCCACCTGACTTAACCCCTGAGTTCCCTGGGCATCTTCATACATACAATAAGGAAAACAAAGTCCACTGTGCAATTTTCCTTTAAATACTTTGATTTGTCCAACCTATAAAATTCTAGAGCCAACCCCAAGAAAAACATGTCATAACCCAACTAAGGATAGATTAGATGGTAAGGTTGAGTCTTGAGAGAGAAAAATTATCACTCGCAATTATAGCAAAACAGCTTATGAGATCAGGGTGTGCACATCTCTGGGTTTCCTGGAAGCCAATGTGCAAAAGGCAAGCTCGTTACTCTTTGGTCATTATCCCAATGACCAAAGTGTTAAAGAATATTAGGTGCTTAAAAGAAATTTCTCACAGGGGCTTCGTAAGGAGGATGCAGAGATGTGGAGGGCAGCAGTGTAGGATTAACTATTAATATATGTAAAACTACCTTGCAAATTAAAGAGCTCTGCTATATGTTGAAAGCGAGGGCATTCACCTTGGTGGTGAATTTGGGTATCTTTTAGAAAAATTTACTATTAGTTGACAGAGAATGGAAAGCTAGTGGGTTGAGGAGTGCTGCAGGGGGTAAAAAAAAAAAAAATAAAAGACTAGGAAACAAATGTTTCATCATTACAAAAAAGAACAAACTGTCTGGGCTCTTAAGCCCCAAGACATCAAGTGATGCTCATTGAGATAAATGGAGTCAGCTTAACCAGTGATCAGTGGCCCATTCAAACACAGCCACAAAATCAAATAATTTAAGAAAAGCAAGCCTAGAAAACCTTCTAAAACTGAAGTTTTAATCTAGAGACTAGCTCAAGGATCTGAGAATTTGAAAGTGCAACAGAATATCAGAAACTGCACATGGGCTTCTTTTGAACATCAGAACTATTTGCATAAACAGACGCTCCTTCCCACATCTACCCTCAAATTAAGAAACTCCAGGGCACCAACGCAAGGCAAAAGGAAGACATCAGAGAAGAGTGACAGTATCCATTCCTTAGCAGCAGCCATTGCTTCCCTTCTTCTCTGACAACAGAACCTGGTTTGTTAAGGTAAGGGTGGAGAGCCCTCATCTCAGGAAGCCCCTACTCCACCCCCAGAAGATGAAGTATGATTGGTGGAAATCAAGCAGAGTAATTATATTGTCTCCTCCAATTATTGGCCTTAGGATGACCAGGTGAGCTCCTGAGACAATGAAGTTTGTTGTGCAGGACTATTAAAGCCTCATTTAGAGAAAGTTCTTTGTCCTATTCCTCCAGCCTGGAATGACACTGTGATGCCTGGATGTGCTGGGGCCATATTGCAACCCTAAAGCAAGAAACTAAGAATGGAAGCCAACATGCTCTGGATGATGGATTAAAAAAAAAGTATTCCCTAATGGCATTGTCAGATTGTCGTAGCAGCTCTTGGTGGCCTAGCATGTTTGGAACTTCTTGATATGTAAGAAAAAAAAAAAAAAAAGAAAGACAAGGGGGGTGCCTAGGTGGCTCAATTGGTTAAGCGTCCAACTTCGGCTCAGGTCATGATCTCGCAGTTTTTGAGTTCAAGCCCTGTGTCGGCCTCCATGCTGACAGCTCAGAGCCTGGAGCCTGCTTTGGATTCTGTGTCTCCTCCTTTCTCTGCCCCTCCCATGCTCATTTTCTGTCTCTCTCTCTCTCTCTCAGTAATAAACGTTAAAAAAACATTTTTTCAAAAGCATCCCTATTTGTCTAAACTACTATTCTTTGATTTTTCTACACTCTTAGCCAGAGTCCTTCCTGACTGATGCAGGAGGAAAGCAGAGAAAAAAAGACCACGAGAGAAGGAAGGTGATGCGAGAGAGCATTACCTATTGTGTTACCCCAGCCCTGAATGGAAAGTTGAGAAGACGCGATGGGGAATGTCTGAGAACGGGAACTGGAGAGGGGAGCAGAGGCTGATGTGTGCAAGCAGGCTCCAGAAGGGGAACCGGAGAGCATGACAAGCGCGTATGGCACGGCCGCCACGAGTGCGTCTTTTAACTCTAATCTGTATTCACAGTCGACAAGGCTCTCACTTTATGGCTGCAATGTTCTCGCTCCTTCTGCAGGCCCATTAGCCCTGTGAGCACTGCACCACCAATGCCGGTTCCACCCAGCGCTCCGCTTTACTCACAGCTCCGTCCTCCGTCTGCCTTCTCATTATTCTCCTCATACGATGCCTGTTTTCCTTCTGGCTCTGGTTTAAAAGCCCACCCACGGTGTTAAAATGAAAAATAAAATCATAAAATAGATAAGACCAAAGACAGAGAAGGAGAAAACCATATGGCAGGAGAAAGAACCAAGCAAGGAGCATTTCTTTGGGCCCGTGACTTTCTGGCCTCCCTCTCCACACTGAGAGCTGTTTCCTAAAAGAAAACAGAAGAAGGTGTGACCGGTGACCTAAAGCTTCGCAGCAGCAGATGCTCCTCGGCCCTCTGACAGGATGGAAGCATCACCCAGATGGAAGCCCAGGAGTAACACCTCTTCCCAAAGGGTTGGCTGAGGGGTGATGGGAAGGAGAGGGGGTGGGGCTTTCACATCAGCTGAGGTTCATCATCTAGGCCTAGATGAGGGAACCACGCTGAGGCTCATTCCTTCGGCAGGTGAGTTGACATCTTTGGGGACTAGACTTGGGTTCATCCGATGTTCCCCTTAATCTTTTTCCCTAGACAGCTAGCTCCTAAGGGGAAGGACTCTGGCTGCCTTAGTTCCTGCTTTATGCCCAGCGCTTAGCACAACATGTGGCATCAAACAGATGCTCAGTGGATGAATAAGGAGTTGCCTGCTGGGGGAGCCGGACAGCGTTGCGTAAGCATTAGCTGTTGTCATCATCCTGGCTGTGGTGCATTGTGGATGCAGCTGTTCTTACTGCTGTTACTGTGGTGGTGGTGGTAGTGGTGACATGGAAGGAAGACAAATCCTTCCTGAATCTCCAAACCTTAAAATTCAAGAAGTCCATCAGCTTCTTCAAGCTTGTCTTGGCCCCATTAGCTTCCCCTGTAAGGGATGTTACTTCCCGTCCCCCTCCGTGACAGATCTACCAGAGCGATCCTCAGGGAATAGGGGGTTAGGGAGTGCCTGCTACGCTCAGGTCACAGCCACAAATGATCCATTCTCCCCTTTCCCTGCAGACTGCCTACCAGCCCCTAAGCAGCCTCTAACAACTTAACTGCTTGATAATGCCACCCCTCCTCAGGGGACACTTGCTGCTCTTGAATGGAAACAGAGTTTCAGTGATTAAACCCACAGCTGTCATTTAGAGTTAAGACTGTATTTCTGAAATTAATATGAAAACGTTTCCATTCCTGTGCTCTTTTTCTGCTGTTTCCTGGCAAATTTGTTCCCTTCCCTGCTTGAAGGGCAAGGTGGGTGCATGTTGGGAGCAAAGTTCTCTCTGGGTGCAGCCACAGTTCTATGTCTCAAGGGCCCACCTACAGCTTGAGTGAAACACTCACTACTGCAAAAAACAGGCTGGTACAGCCCTCATGGGAGGCCCCCAGATGGGTTGAACAGATTCTTAGGGCTCACCCACGGGTACAGGCGAAGGCACCATAGTGCCAATTCTATCACAATTCCCTACAGTTCACCTGGAAACCATCATGGACCCCTGAGTACCAGTGGAACAGTTCAGCTTACAGATCCCAAACCACTCCAGCAGATCTATACAGCCTGAGCAGAGAAATTAAAAGATTGGAGCACTTCCTATTTGTCTGGAACCCAGGAGGTGCTTATTAAGTGAATGAAAAAACGTATGTGAATAAGTGAATGCATGAATGGTGGTGGTGGTCGTTATTATTATTGTTGTTGTTGTTATAGTTGGGAACTTTTAAACTTTAAAAAAATTTTTTTTACATTTATTTACTTTTGAGAGACAGAGAGAGACAGAGCACAAGCGGGGGAGGGGCAGAGAGAGAATGAGACACAGAATCTGGAGCAGGCTCCAGGCTCTGAGCTGTCAGCACAGAGCCCAATGTGGGGCTCAAACTCCGCAACCGTGAGATCGTGACCTGAGCCAAAGTCGATGCTTAACCGACTGAGCCACCAAGGTACCCCTTGAACTTTTAAACTTTGTAAAGTGGGACTAACATTACTATCCACCTCACTGGTTCTTACAGGAGGATTAAATGAAATAATGTCAGTAAAGCACTTTCCACAATGCCTGGCACATAGTGCATGCTCGATAAAATGGTGGCTAATATTACTACACCACCAGCTAAAGCCTGCAACAGTCAAGTGAGGCAATTATATAATTATAATATTTTATATTATAATATTTATAATATTATATTTATAATTATCTGACTCTATGAATGAGAAAAATAAGCCTCAGAGAACACAAATGATTGACATACGTGACACAGCTAGTGACTGGCAGGCATAAGTTTCCAATGCAGTTCTGCCTGCCCCCAAAGCCCACAGTCCATCCACCATACCATATCATCTTTCAATTGCATCCTGAAGCCCAGCTAAGCATAGGATGGAGCAGGATGATGAAAACTGAAAACCCAAGCAGCAGTCAGATGCAATTTCAAATAGATGGCTGGTAGCCTCCAGAGTAAGATGTGTGTGTGCAGTCAATATCTGTGCATTTAGCCGCACAGGGGGTAGGGAGAGTGGAAAGCACTTCGATTCACCACCCTGCAGGGAATCTGCAATGCTACACTCAAGTGTCATGAGAATTATCTCCTGGGAAGGAGCCATATAAAGTGGAATTATTTCCAAACTGGATGTATGAATCCTGGGTTCAGGTCAGTTTTCCTACCATCAAACTGGGACGTCTTAGAGGAATCAATTTCCCTCTCTGGACTCTAGTTTCCTCTTCTGTAAAAGAAGGGGACAGGAAAACTGACTCCTAGTCCAACCTCCCAACTCTAACAAGACTCCTCTGGGTGTTGTGTGGGTAAATGAGCTCAAGGGTGTGAGCCCCTAAAATAAACTCCAAGTGTAAAAATGGAGATAGCATCTATCCCCTGGGGAGACGCTGCAAGGATTCAATGATCCACTGAAAAGCTGCTGCCTCTCATCGTTGCCCTCCATCACATCATCTTTTAGGTCATGGTGGATTGTACTTTCCAACCAAGGGTTCACCATTGCCATTTCTTATTCTCTTGATCAAACTTAAGTCACTATCACTGGCCCCTGAACTTGAATTCTGCTTGACCCCAAGACTGAGCATGCACAAGAAAGTAGACCGTGCCCTCCTTATCAGTTTCTCTTGGAAATCTGCTGACCACGGTGAGAATCTTTTCCCCATCAGACCCCAGTGGCAATTTCCCCCTGCTTGCCCAACATCCCCTTCAAAGATTCTGCTTATCTCTGCTTGCCTCTTCCTTCCTTTACCATAGAAAAGTCTTTTTTCTGTGATTTTTGTGAGGCTTTCAGACCTTACTGTCACAGCAATTTCTCTATTCCAAGTCCCCTTCCCTCCCTTGCTTTTGAATGAAAGTTTCTCCACACTAAGTCCTGATTTGTTTTTCTTAGACATCTCAAATGCTATGAATATAGGGCCTTCTAAAGATATCTCAAATTCACCCACTTTTCCTTACATTCACAGTCAGTGCCCTGATCCAAATTTAGTCCACCATCGACTTTCCTGAAGAACTGGTACTTTAGCGTCAACTCTTACCCCGTTTCAACCTACCCTTCATCTCATAGACACAGTGATGTTTAAAAATTAAATCACGGCCATGGCACTCCCCTGCTTATAGCTATTTAACAATTTTCCCTGGACTGTAGGATAAATTCAGTAGGATCAGTAACACACTCTACTAGCAGGAGACTGCATGACCACACCTCTACCTCCCTTCCACCTGCCCACTTTGTCCCAACACCACTGGCTTATCTTCTGTCCCTTGGACTCTAATTTGCCACACTCCTTTGCATCCCTTGGGTTTTGCAACAACCTTCTGCCTGGAAGACTACATCCGTCCTTGCCTCATTACCTCTTGCTTATCTTTCAAATATCAGCTCAAGCATCATTCCTTCAGGAAAATTTCCCATGATCCCCCAGCTAGGCCTAGCTCTCCATACTTCTCAAGTTTACCAGAGTTTGAAGTTGTACGTTTAGTTGGTGACTATTTGTACATATCTTTGTCCTGTCACTAGACTATAAGCTCTAGGAGGCCAGGGATGGGTCAATTTTTGCCCACTGTTGTACCCCTGAAGGTCTGACATGGTGTCTGGCATGTTGTGGGCACTACTAACATTTGAATGAATATCATTTTAAATGGCAGTGTGGACAACAATATAATATGCAAGAACTTTCTTCTATATAACATGATACATCTTTGAAATGTTGAATCTTTGGATAAAATGACTTTAATTTGATTTTATATGTAGAAGTGTGATTATTAGTCAAGGAAAGGTAGATACAGGGACCAGTAAACTAGAAAAGTTGTATGTGTATGTGTGCATGCACATGGGCTTTCACTGCTCTTTGTGGATACACATGTGTGTTCTTTGGCTCTCTTTCACACTTGGATTTTTTGGGGTGTCTGGATGGCTCAGTTGGTTGAGCATCCAACTCCTGATTTTGTCTCTGGTCGTGATCTTGCGGTCATGGTATCAAGCTCCAAGTTGGGTTCCACACTTAGCATAAAGTTTGCTTAGATTCTCCTCTCCTCTCTCTCTCTGCCCTCCCCCCTCAAAATAAATAAACATTTTTTAAAAATAAAATAAACTTGGATTTTTTTACACTAATATCCTGATGTAATCTTTGTAGAAGTTTCTATGTTCATTGCTACTGGGAGTAAAGAAATGGGAGTTCTATTCTAATGGAGTCCAGGCCCATTCTCTTCCCCCTCTCATCTTCCACTTCCAACCAAGCTTGCACCTTAAGGTCATTTAAGTAAAATGAGATCTTGGTTGAATGGGGTTCATGTCCAAACCATATCTTCCTGGAGGCAGTCACCTATTCTCCTTAGGGTGACCTTGAGCTCCTTGACAACTACAGACATCTTTTACCCTTTGTATCCTTCATTCTTATCATAGTGGCTATCACATGACAGGCTTTCAATCAATAGTTGCTGAATGGTAGCAAACCATTGTGGTAAAAGGTGGTTTTCTACTAACATTCTTAGAAATTAGCCTTACTCCCACACAATATCCCTTCTGCCACCCCCTAAATCAGTTTCTCCTTTCCTTCACACTCACAACGTCCTTACTCAATATGGTTCACTTAGGATAACAAGCCCTTTACAAAATTCTGGCCAAGAAAAGTTTCTCTGGGAGAGAATACAAGTTATTAAGCCTCATCAACTTAATTAGCCTCTTTGTTATTTCTGCACTCGAAACTGGCCTTTTTAGTACTGATGCCTTGACATTGGCAAAGTTTGCCTGGATAATCACATTCCTTCCATAGAAAATTATTTTTCAAATAAATACATAAGCTAGGCTTCCTGAAGGAAAATTATGGCCATAAGCATGAAATATAGGCCGTGAAAGCAATCTGCATGGGAGAGAGAATATATGGGTGAAGAAAAGATCTGCCAAGTCTTAGGATGAAAAGATTGAGGGTGCCTGTGACCTGAACCTATCACCAACAATAAATACGTGTTGAGTACATTCTATATGCCAGGCACTGGGATATACCATAGTTAAGGATCATAGAATTCTCTGCATTAAAATAAGAGCTAGATGGGGAGCCTGGGTGGCTCAGTCAGTTAAGCGTCCGACTTTGGCTCAGGTCATGATCTCACAGTCCACAGTCCATGGGTTGAGCCCCGCATCAGGCTTGGTGCTGACTAGCTCAGAGCCTGAAGCCTGCTTTGCATTCTGTATCTCCCTCTTTCTGCCTCTCCCCTGCTCATGCTCTGTCTCTCTTTCTCTCTCAAAAACAAATAAGCATTAAAAAAAAAAAGTAATAAAAAAATAAATAAGAGCTAGGTTCTTTTTTGTCTGGTCTAGGAGACAATCTGTGAAGATATCAAATTCTTAGAGACACAATCAGTTGAAGTATCAATAGGAAGATATATTGGAAGAACAAAGTAGATAGACAGAAGTGATAATGGAGCTAGTGAAGAAGGCTCTGCTGTCCTCTGAAGAGTACGTGGTTGGAAAAGAATCTCATGATATGTATCACACCAATATGGGGCACATTAGAGGTTAAGAGCAAAGATCCATGGTCACCTTTTTATTTTATTGAAGAATAGTTGACACAATGTTATAATAGTTTCAGGTGTAGAACACAGTGATTCAGTAAGTCTATACATTATGCTATGGTCACAAGTGTAGCTACCATCTGTCACCATACAATGCTATTAAAATACCATTGACTATATTCCCTATGCTGTATCTTTTATCCCCATGACTTATTCATTCCATAATTATAAAGCTGTACCTCCCACTTCCCTTCACCCATTAATAACTAATCTTCTTTGAGCACTCTATGGTTATTAGTGATAACTAAAACTCAGTCTACTATGGTAGAATCATTGTTCATAATTCTTCACACCTTCCCTGGTATTTTGTATTATACACACACACCCTTTGCCTCCCACTCTGCAGTACCTTCCACTAGAGTGGGTATGATGTATTATCCCACCCCATGATGGGCTTGGCCACATGACTTGCTTTGACCAAGGGAATGTGGACAGAAGTGACAATGTGCCAGATGCTGACAGAGGTTTCAGGAGGCACTAGATGCTTCCATCCTCCCTCTTGCACACCCTGTCATTTTAATAGGAAAAGGCAGGATAAAATAGGCAGAAAGGGAAATGATAGGACCTGAGGTCCCTGAGTGGGGAAAAACACAATTTTTGAACAATGCTGGGAGTGTCTGACCACAACAAAACCCCTCAGGCTTAAGGTTCCTCTTAAGAATGTAACAGACCCTACCTACTCCCCCTCAGGTTTCCCTTGGGAATTTGACAAAAGACCTAAGGCCATAGGCCACCCCTCCTACGAGCCAATCAGGAATGGACAGCCCAGTACCTAGAGCTATCAAGCCAATTAGGGCAGGAACTGTGAAGGAACAAGGGGGAAGGGAAAGGGAGAGCTAACCAAAACTTTATAAAACAAATACCCTTGCCTATTGTCAAAGGCATTCACTTTTGAATGTCCCTTCTCTGTAAAAATAGCTTTCCTACTATTCTTCCTTTCTAATCTTATTCTCTAAATAAACTTTTGCTTGCTACTCATTTTGTGTCCAGCTCTTCATTCTTTTTTAATTTTTTTATATGTTTACTTATTTTTAAGAGAGAGAGAGACAGACAGACAGACAGAGTGTGAGCAGAGGAGGGGCAGAGAGAGAAGGAGACACAGAATCTGAAGTAGGCTCCAGGCTCTGAGCTGTCAGCCCAGAGCCCGACACGGGGCTTGAACTCATGAACCGTGAGATCATGACCTGAGCCGAAGTTGGATGCTCAGCAGACTGAGCCACCCAGGCACCCCCAGCTCTTCATTCTTTGAAGCAGCGAGACAACGAATCCTGGGTATTAAGGTAAAAAAAAAAAAAAAAAAAAATCCTGCAACAATTTGCCAGCAGAGTACTTCCTGGGCAGTGTCAAAGGAGAATGTAGAGACTATCAACACCTGCAGCTCTATCCAGTCATTTCAGAGCCTGGAGCACAGCCCCCCAACCTATAAGCATAATTAAATGTTGCTTGTTGTAAGCTATTAAGTTTTCGAGTGACTTATTAACAATGTGACTGAGGCACTGACAAGTATGCCTAATGTGAAGTCATTAAAAATCATATTTTTAAGATTTTCTTTATAATTTGAGATAAAGCTATATTGATATAAAGCTAAATTGAAATTATGGCATAATTATGGAATTATATAACCAAAATGATGACATAATTCTAACTGAAAAAATTCAGGATAGAGAATTACTTTTAAAATGACATGAAAATATATTTTATAGGGGTGCCAGGGTAGCTGGCCAAAGTCAGTTAAGTATCTAACTTTGGATCAGGTCATGATCTGTTTGTGGGTTTGAGCCCTACATCGGGCTCTATGTGGACAGCTCAGAACCTGGAGCCTGCTTTGGGTTCTGTCTCTCCCTCTCTCTACCCCTCCCTCACTTGAGCTCTGTCCCAAAACTAAACATTAAAATTTTTTTTTACATATATGTATTTTATATACACACTGCCTAGAGGAATGGAATAAAGCATACAACTAGGTTAACAATGACCATTTCCGGTATAATTATGCTTGATTTTTAATTTATTTTTAATTACTATCTGCCATAAAAATAGGTACTCAATTAATATTGGCTAAATAAAAGTTGAATTAATAAATTTTCATACATTCCAAATTTTCTAGCATGAACATATATATTGTTTTAATAATCATAAAAATCAATTGGTTTTTTTTTTAATAGAGATCCATGACTTAGAACATTGGTAATAACCCACTGAGAACAATTCTTAATGAGGCTTCTTCCCAACAGTGGCAAATACTCCTACCAGAGCTCTAATCTACAGATTGGTTTATTGAGTAGCATTTTATGAAGACAGACTAACAGTCCTACCGAAGTCAAGATTCATTATATCAATTGCATCAAAGCAACTCGGTAGTGAAAAGAAATGGGATGGGTCAAATGTTCTCAGTGTTGGAAGGAAACAAAGCATGTGTTGAAGGGATTGCACAAAGAAGAGAAAGAATGTGAAAGAAAGGTGAGGAAGAAGGTAAAAGACTGAAGTGAGAAAGAAAGGGGAAAAAAATTTAGAACTAATTCGATTCAGCTTCAACCTGAGGAAGCACTACTTCATCACACATCAATCTCCCTTTACAGAAAGCCCAAGGGAACCCAACATCAGGCAGACAGGGTCTCTTTTGCAGCAGCCAAGTCAAGAATACTCTGCACTCTTCCCTTGAACTTTAGCCACCTGGCTCTACAGTCATTGTTCCCTCTTGCGGAGAGAGAGGCTTTCTCATTTATTCACAGGGAGATGGCTTCCAGGCTACACAAAGTGCTTACAGAGGCCTACAAGGCCATCCTTCCTTCCCTTCTACTAGCTGCCACTTACCTAGATAACCCCAGGCACCAGCCACCAGGCGGCTTCTGGCAGCCCACATTTTAAGGCAGCCTCCAGGCCAAACATTCTGAATAAACAAGGGTCAATTTCATCCCTCTGCAAGGTAACTGCCCATTAAAAGTAGATATTATTGCTGTATCAAGCCCCCAAAAAGGAGACAGAAGGGAAGAAAGGGTTGTGTAGGGTTGAGGTGGAAGAGAGGAGAAAAAGAAGGAGAATGACAGTAAAAAGGTAAAGAGGACAGGGGAGGGGACCAACTGGGGCTCACCTCACCAAGGAGAGTTGCAAGGTCAGCCCCATTGTTTCAAATGGTAGAAATGCCTGCCCTGAATGCATAAGCCCCTTACCCTTTTATAGGAGCTTCATCATTCATTCCCATGCCTGCCCATCTGTTTGCCCTGAACAACACTTCAATCTTGCCTCTCTACAGCTAACACTGGGTTATGGGAATCACTGCAACAGGGCCAAGAGGCTAGGCCCCAGTCTAAGGGAACTCCTGGATGATTCTTCTTTAGATGCATCCTCACCTCTGCCCATCAGAAAACCCTAACCTGGTGTTGAGGAGTGGAGAAGAGGGGTGTTCAGGCACCAATCTTCTCCAAATTTCTCAGATAATAAACTGGAATTCTAACTTCAGTAAAGTAAATCTTTGAGTTATTAGCTCCATTCATTTAGTCTTCCATTCAGTCTTTGACTTTTTTCCTCCACAACAAAGACTGAGCTCCTTTTCTTTCTTCCCTTGGCACTGGGATGCTTGATACATGCTTAATGGTTCTTGGGCTAGTGCAGGAGAATAAGCAAGACAAAATTTAAAGAGGTCCAGTTTTATGGCTGAAGAACGAGAGAGAGTGTGTGTGTACACATGTGTGTATGTGTGTGCTCGTGTGCATATGGACATAGGTGTGAGTTAGGGTACGTGGTGGCCCTGGATGAATCAAAATAGGGCAAAGTTTGTCTTCCCAGTACAGAAGACCCATTCTAAGCTTTTCTAGACCAGCCCCATAAAACCTTAGACATCTTCACCTTTACTTAGGAACCAAGAATGTGGGCAAGAGAATGTGGAGGACCCTGACTGCTTTTCTAAACCCTGAATTTACTCCAAATGGGCAGCTTCCATGTCTGCTTATGCCTCAAGTTCACCCACTGAAAGTCTTGAAGCTGAGGGTGCACAGAGCTGGAAGATAAACAAACAAACAAAAAAAAAGCCCTCTCCACTTCCCATGGTTCTTTCTCCCTCCCAAAGTACCCAATTCCATCACCTCCAAGACCTCCCATTTTAATGAATGGCAAAGTATAATATAAAATCTAACAGACTAGGTTTTAAAATTCTGACCTCTAGTATTTGTGACTATGGCAAGTTATTTAACCTTTCTGGGTCTTGGTTTACTTATCTTAAAAATCTTAATCATACCACACACTTGATAAGCTTGTTCTGTGTATTGAATATGTATAAAGTTACAGGTGTCATGCTAATATGTTTACATAATCATCTTATTTAAGCCTCACAACAACCCCCAAAAGGCTTGTTTTCTAGATCAGAAAATGGAGGCTTAGAGAGGTTAAAAATACACCCAAGATTACATGGTAATCAGTAGAGAACTGGGATTCATATCCAGCTCTGTCTGACTCCAAAACTCCTGCATCTTAACCTAAGCACCAAATTATACCTGGCACATAGTAGATACTCAATAAATGTGAATTCCCTTTTTATACTCCCTGATGTGTAAATTTCAGTGGCTTTGATAACCTTGGAACAACTCTACACTCCTTCCAAAACTGACTTTCAGTGGCTCCTCCCACCCTTTCTTGGAGATGATCAGGAATCTGGATATTCACACCACTTCTTTAAGCATCTCTTTTAAAACAGATGTGTTGATAATGTAAGGTTCGGGTAATGAGATTTTCCAGGCCATAAGTTGCTAACTGTGAATTAATTGCCTAGCCTATTTGCAATAAATAAAGGGACTATTACATGTAAAAAAAAAAAAAAAAATCCTAAGGAGCCACTGAGCTTGTGCAGAAAGATTCTGAGTTGCTCTACACAAGCATCCTGTTGTCATCTACACAGGATGACCACACCAAAGGGACAAAGCCAGAGCACCTCCTCACATTGCCTGAGGATAGAGAGTCCCAGTCCAGGATTCAAAATACTGAGTTACAAGCCCCACTATGGCTACCTATGTGACTCTAGACAACTTATATAACCGAACTGAACCTCAGTTCTTCCTCTGTGAATTACCAGCACTAGAACAGGTGACTTTTAAGGCTGTGACCAGCTCTAGCATTCAATGAATCTGTATCAGCTGATACGTGGCAAAAACACGGTTTCCTTGTTGAGTGATCTCTGAGAAGTTCCTACGTCCAAAAATAAATTCAGCCTTGCTATGAAATATGTGATGTAACCCACTCAGTCTAGAACTATTTTGAGAAATACAACTAGGCAGTAAATGTGATGCTGCCAACGGTGGGTCTGAGGCATTTTTTTCAGGATCAGAAACTATCAAAAGCATATACCCCTCATTAATATACCAGTGAGTCCCCCGCCACACAAACCCATAGTCCATAAGATGTTACAATGTCTGAGAATTGTTTAGGCTATTGTTTTCATAACACGTGCCTGCTGCCTAAAGGACTTAGCCTACTTCGCACAGCTCCCTGGTACTGGAAGCTATACTTCCATTTCCTGAGCGCACAGTCCCTCCTCATCTTCCTCAAGCCACTTCAGTAACTACTAGATTATGGAGAAACTCAAAACCCAACAGGTGACGAGTGGCTGAAGAAAGCAGTGATGTTTATCCTGCGAATGACTGACAACATTTCAGTGGAAAATGACAGTCATCTTTAAGTAACTGAAGGTCTATTGTAGAAGAGGGTTCAGGTTTGATCAGTTCTATATATCCCAGGTGTCCATGGCATAGTGAGTACTGAGTAAATGTCAAATGAGTGGATAAATCCTGTAGAGTTCCCAAATCCTGAACCAAGATCAAAAGAAAGATATTAGAAGAACTGAGACCTCTGTGCACGGCAAAAAGGAGACTTTTCAAATATTTAGTGCTATCCAAACATGAAATGGGAGAGGAACTCCCTTATCACTTGGAGCCATAGAGTATTATTGATAACAAAAGAGCGGGTTCAGGGGTGGAGGGCCCAGAAGAACTGGATAACCTTGGGCAGGTTACTTAACCTATCCTTGACCCTATCATTCCTCAGATGTAAACTGAGCATAAAAATAGCACCTATCCTATACAGTTATTACAACTATTAAATAAGCTACCCATTGCTAAGCATTTAGCATAGCATATGGAAACAGAGCAAATGTTCCCATAGAGTCCACAGAACACTTCAGGGATTTTATCAAGGATGTTTATGCAACAGATACTGGGTTAGACTCAAAAACCTCAGAGGTCCCTTCCAACTCTCAATATGACCCTATGAATTCTGATAAAAGTCACCCCCCACCCTCCCCTATAAAGGTGTTTTTATCACCCGAACAGCACTTTTATTCATCAACCCTTTTTCTTTCCACTTCTGTGCTCAACATAGACTTGACTCTGTAGACTTCCACAGAAGGAGGCCCCACATTGCAGCAGCTGGAGAAGTTGGGTTGTTCGTGAAAGAAGTTTCCTTACAGACTGGAAAATAGGGCATGGGGACCAGAGACACCCAGCTGGAGATGAGCAACTGCCTGTCACCACGCATGGTGACATTAAGAGCCAGGCACTATCTTCAGGCCCAGAAAGGAAGACTTCAAGGGTGGGAAAAATTCAACTAAGCAAACATCAGAGCAGTTACCTTCCATTTACAATGTCACTGATGGAGATACAGAATGTGCTGCCTTTGGCTGGTGTTAGTATGTGGCTGTGGGCAACTGTAGGAAAACAGTATTCAAATACCAGTGGGCCACAGCAGGGAACTCCAGACAAGAGGCCTGCAGAGAAGATTGAAATCTGAAAGGCACCAGGCTTTCTTCCCCTGGGGAAACAAAGAAGGCGAGCATGCTAATCCCACAGATTTCATAAGGTTTCTGATTTACTGGCCTCTCAGAAGGCTCTGCTGGGGTTTGTCATTTTGATGAGAATGGCTTGCTGTAAAGGTTAAACATGCTAAGAAGCATGAAATGATCTTCTCCAAGAAAGATTGCATCTCTTTGCCACGGAAATGACAGTCTAATAGTCCTCAGAAGGGGGCCTTCCAAGAGCTGTTCGTACCCAGGGATTCCAGCCCTAAGTCCCAGATGCACTTGTCACTACAACATCCTCTCTGTTGAGCTGCCTTTATTTGTTGCTCATGGGGCAAGAGGAGATAGGTGTTGAAAGAAAGAAAGGAGCAGGGGCGCTGGGCAGCTCAGTTGGTTAAGCGTCTGACTCTTGATTTTGGCTCAGGTCATGATCTTGTGGTCATGGGATAGAGACCGCCACACTAATAGTGCAAAGTCTGCTTGGGATTCTCTCTTTCTCTCTCTCTGCCCCTCCCTGCTTGCTCACTCACTCTCTTTCCCAAAATAAAATGACATTTAGAAAGAAAGAAAGGGAGGGAGGGAGGGAGGGGAAACGTATACATGTCTTTAACTTCATATTTCTTCTCTCTAAATCAACTGCCAACATTTCAAAAAAAATTTACCAATAAGACTAAATTACTGGAAATGGACTAAATGCTTTTCCTATAATGTCATAATTCTACTGCTTAGTAGGCCACAGGGACATAAACATATATCTTCACAAAATATGCACAGATACTGCCAGTGCCTATTTCTTTAAAAAAATTCAACCAAAAGGGAACTGAAATGAGGGGTTAAGAACATTACATTCCATCCTTTGGGCAATTCATTTCCTACCTGGAGGCCTCAGTTTCCTCACCTAAAACTGGGGAGGGGGGCGGGGGGATTGTTATGCCAGATAACATCTGAGCCTCTGGCAAGATAAATAGATCTATGACTCTTTAATACTCTCTCTGGTTTTCTTTGGGTCAATCCAGTTTCAGGTTTTGAGTTCGTGCCTTTTATTCATGATTGCTACAGGTGTGTTGTCTCTTCACGTTAATAACCCCAAATTGGGTTATAACAGAACCCATGAAAATATAGACACATCTGGGAAACTGGAGGGAAACTATATACATGTGACCTATGCACAGACACATCCACAACCCTCGGTATTAAATATCATTGCTGTAAAGTCCTAATGAGAGACTAGAATAAGGAAAAATTAAAAATCTGATTTCCCTATCTGTAAGGAAAGAATCTTTTGGCTTAATATCAAACATGCCCACTTTTATAAAAGAAACTACAATTCATTTTTTTCATCAAATCTATGCCAGAGTATGAGATAATCACAGTTGTCAACAACAGATCATTTTAACCTAGTTCTTCAAAATCTAGGATTATACTGGAGTCAGGTCTTGATTCCAAGTACAAACCATTTAAAGAATGGAGAAGAGCAGGCTTTGGTATGTTTTTCTTCCGGCGCAACCCTCCTTCCGACTTTTAACTTCTAGCCTGTATTGTTATGCTTAAACACAAAAATCCCATCTAGATTATTTCTACAACAGAAGGAAAAAACAGGATAAGAACACCAGCCATATAATTTTTTTTTCCATTCTTGAATTGCTGAACTCCAAATTCAGAAAGGGGTATATTGGCTTATCTATGTAAGTACATCATACATTTTGGTTTATAACAGAGGTTCCCAACAAGCCAATTAAGCAGCCACTGTGGATATTCTCAGTGGTAAATCTAAACACTGAGGCACAGAGAGTTAGGCACATATATTCAGAGTGGGACCAGCGTATGTAGGGGACTACTAGCTACCTCCTCCCCTCTCCTCCCAAGCATCTCTAGCTGATTTGAGATGGCTGAGTAGAACAGGAAAGAAAGAATAACTTTTGTGGCCAAACTCTTGTTCTAATCAAGTCTTGAACACTCTTTAGCTACTGTACAATTAAGTCCTATTGATACTTCCCCTTTAATATCTATTGGATGTGCCCCCCAAACGCAACCTCCATTCCCTCTACCTCACTTAGGGCTCTTATTTCTCATTCCCGAATTAATGCAAATGCAAACAGAACTAATGCACACTAGTCTGTTGGCTCCTGTCTCCCACATCCCACCCTGTTCTCACATTGCTAAAAATAGCATGCCTCCTGTAAGAGAAGGTCCAAACTTGTCGGGAGAGTGAACAAAGTGCTTCACAACTGGCCATGCCACCCCTCCAGCCACACCTTGTAAAATATCCCCTCAAATTCCTCTCCTACTTCCCAAGCTTTAGATTCCATACACCAGGAAAACTTCCTATTTACCAAAGTCACCTTCACATATCTGCTTCCTCTGCCTGGAATACTTTCACCTGCCTGGTCTACCTGGGAGAGACCCACTACTTTACCAAGCCTCGGCTCTAGTGTCACCTAATTTGTGATGCTGTCCATGATACTTCCCCCTGGAATTTATGTCCCACCTTCCTCAGATATCAGAATTTATTAGAATGTTTATGAGGACAGACATGATCAATGCTTTTGTATCCTGAGGGCTCAACATGGCTTCTGGCACATAGTGCTAAATAGGTGCTTTGGAATGAATGAATCAAGCCCTTAATTTCTTCAACCAGAAAATGAGGATAATAATATGCAGCCTGCAGAGTGGATGTGAGGGTTAAATGGCCCAGTGTATATTAAGAACTTAACACAGAGCAGGCGCATAATTTCTTTCAATAAACAGTAGATCTCTTAACTTTCCTTTCCTCTTAATCTGACTGGAGCAAGGAAGAATTCATCTATCTATGAAAAGACACACAAAGCCAGAGATGTTGAAAAAACTATGATAATCCCTCTGTGTGCATTTTAAAGCACTTGTTTCTCCTAATTCAGCAGCATCTCAATTTATTGCACCCATCAGGCAGATGTCTGCTAGCAGTTAAGAAGCTTTTAGCAAAGGCAGTGATAAAGGTATACAGCAGCAATATAAATGGCCACCATGTCCGTGCATTGGACAAAACCACAGCCCACAGCAGGTATGAAACGGTTCTAAGCAGCTGTCATGTGCTGCCCCAAAGTTCTGACCCTCATATTTTCAGGCTGAACATAGGCTTAGCTATAAATTTTTCAAGGATGTACAAAATCCCCAACCAGTTCTGAGGCCTTTGAGCTTCAAGACTCCAGAATAGCCAGAATTCCCTTCCCTTACTCTCTTTCAAGTTACAGGGGCAGCTTTGATCAGGAGAATCTCAGACCCTATCCTGGTAGAATAACACTTAGGAAGGGTTCATGGACTATGGTACAATTTCTTGGGATCATACAATCTTGAGCCTGTGGGAAGGAAAACTTAGAAAATAGGAAGAGGAAAACAAAGAGGCTAAGTCTGAGCACTGCTACAGTGGTAACCAGAGATACAACTGTATAATCTAAGCACCAACAGATAAGAAAAAGTGAGGACATGTCAGTTGATGTTAATGAATTGTATACTTTTTTTATTTTTTTAATATGAAATTTATTGTCCAATTGGTTTCCATACAACACCCAGTGCTCATCCCAACAGGTGCCCTCCTCAATGCCCATCACCCACTTTCCCCTCCCTCCCACTCCCCATCAACCTTTAGTTTATACTCAGTTTTTAAGAATCTCTTATAGTTTTGCCTCCCTCCCTCTCCAGCTTTTTTCCCCTTCCCCTCCCCCATGGTCTTCTGTTAAGTTTCTCAGGATCCACATAAGGGTGAAAACATACGGTATCTGTCTTTCTCTGCATGACTTATTTCACTTAGCATAACACTCTCCAGTTCCATCCACGTTGCTACCAAAGGCCATATTTCATTCTTTCTCATTGCCAAGTAGTATTCCATTGTGTATATAAACCACATCTTCTTTATCCATTCGTCAGTTGATGGATATTTAGGCTCTTTCCATAATTTGGCTATTGTTGAAAGTCCTGCTATAAACATTGGGGTACAAGTGCCCCTATGCATCAGCACTCCTGTATCCCTTGGGTAAATTCCTAGCAGTGCTATTGCTGGGTCAGAGGGTAGATCTACTTTTAATTTTTTGAGGAACCTCCACACTGTTTTCCAGAGTAGCTGCACCAGTTTGCAATCCCACCAACAGTGCAAGAGGGTTCCCATTTCCCCACATCCTCTCCAGCATCTATAGTCTCCGATTTGTTCATTTTAGCCACTCTGACTGGCGTGAAGTGATATCTCAGTGTGGTTTTGATTTGTATTTCCCTGATGAGGAGTGAAGTTGAGCATCTTTTCATGTGCCTGTTGGCCATCTGGATGTCTTCTTTAAGAAGTGTGTATTCATGTCTTCTGCCCATTTCTTCACTGGATTATTTCTTTTGAGAGAGAAAGTGTATGCACACATGTACACAAGCAGAGGAGGGGCAGAGAGAGAGAGAGAGAGAGAGAGAGAGAGAGAATCCCAAGATGGCTCTCTGCTGTCAGCACAGAGCCCAACGTGTAGCTTGAACTCACGAACCACAAGATCCTGACCTGAGATCAAGAGTCAGACACTTAACCAACTGAGCCACCCAGGCACCTCATGAATTGCATATATCTTGAGAAGCCACTTTCTCTGATAAATATCATTACCCATCAAAAGGGGTAAAAACTGGACCAAAAAGGTGACAGCCTTTAAATGTTCTTAAGAAATCCAAGGTTCTATTCATGAATCCACCAATTAAAACCTATGTATCACGGGCCTGAAGGATTCCCGGTACACCAAGGTATTACTTTTCATAGATTAAAGAATCCAAGAACTTCACTGCAGTGCTGATGTAACTAAACCCGGCCTCCTAACTTAGACAGTTATGCAGCCTGTAACAAAACAAGGACTTGCATTCCTATTCTGCCCTTCACTCACCTTTACCCCTCTACTCAGGATAAGGAAAGATACTGCCAAGCCGATGACATTTGAGAATCACAGAGTTTTAGAATTGGAAGGGCCCTGAGAGAGCATGAAACACAACTGTCTCATTTTATTTTTGCAGAACAGAGAGGCCAGAGTATCCAAGTAAGAACCTCAAGGTCACACATCTAAATAAAGGGCCTGGGTATCCCTGGGGATTGGGAGCAGATCCTCGATGGCACTGGAACCTATAAAAGCAACCAACATTATTATGTTTGACCTTAGAAGTCAGGGCTTCCGTTATTCCTACACCAGTGTTAGTCTGAGTAGACCCCAGTGGATCCAGAACCAGTTATAAAGTGATATATTGTGCTAAACATATTTTGATTTCTAATTGCCATCTTTTCTTCCCTATGATTATTCTCTGAATTACTGCCATTGGTAGATTGCATTACAATTTGCAGACTACTTCTCCAGCCCCTCCACTAGACTATGAGTTCATGAAGAACAGAAACCATGTCTCCTACAAAACTTCATCCTCACAACTTAGCTCACCAAGCCCGGTACAGAGAAGAGACAGATGCCTACTTGTGGAACCGCTATGCTAATGTTGAAGTTCTTTCCAAAGAAGTATCATAGCTTCATTTCCTACAATTTGGGGAACGAAGAGCCACTGAAACTAAAGATACTTAATACAGGAAAATACTGAATATATAAATATTTTAATAATCTAATACTCGGAAAAAGGCGGAAAATGATTTTGAGCTTTTCATAACCATCTGACATGCTATCTAGTTGCACGAAAAAGAGATTAGTGTAGACTGACCTAAGAGGATGGTGGTGGAGAGGGAGAGAGGTGAACAGATGAGGACGGGTTTAAATAAGAGGTCTACCTGAAATTGCTGTGAAAGATTTAAAAAAGTGGGAGAAAAATCAAGGAAAATGCCAAAGACAATGGTAATGCCAAAGACAATGGTGATGCCATTTACTGAGACTGAAGGTGGTGGGGGAAGAGTCTTAACACTGGGAGGAGGGACTCAAAATTTATTTTTCAATGTTATGATTAAGATACCGATCAGAAATCTAAATGGATATCTCAAGCAAGCAACCGGATACAGAAATCTGGGATTCCAGAGACCGCCAAGCTAGAGATCTGCCAAGCTAGTTGATTTGGGAGTCAACAACATGTAGATGACCTCTGACACCATGGCAATGGATGAGGACACCAAAGGGAGTATGCAGACTAACAGGAGGCCCAGGAATGAAGACTGAGGTCTTCCAACATTTCCTAACCACAATAGTATGTGTACAGCACAGTGCTAGAGACTGGGGGAGGTGGGCAACAAAAATATGTAATGCATCATTTTCCCTCCCTCAGTGACCTTACAATCTGACCTCTCTCAGATATACAGGAAGGAAAGGTTGCTCAATGCAATGGAAAGTACAAGAGATTAAAAGTCAGGAATCATGAATTTCAACCATTCTACAGCTACTCCAAGTTAAAGTGATGTTAACCTCTCAGAGTTTCCAATTCCTCACCTACTGAAATAAAGATTAGGAACAGAAACATCAACAGCACCTGCCAACTCTATTTCTGAGGTCAAAATTTCCATGTGGCATCCAAATGACACATTCCAGTGTCATCTAAGGGTGGGAACTCACCCTTCCCAGGCAGAACACACTGCTGCTACTCCAGAGGCACACAGCAGCATTCAGAGAGCTGGCTGAAAGGGAAGTCCCTAGGCTGCAAGGGAGAGCAGCTGCTGTCTGCACTCTTTTCCTGTTGGAACAAGAGTCACTTAAGAAAACTCAAAATATCTGTATTCTTGGTTTTCAGCTGGTGTTTATATAAGATGAATGGAATCCCAGGAACCAGTGAGAAGAGCAGATTTACCCTCTCATCACATTCTCTTCGTTGTGCAAATTATTATTTTCAAGGGCATCCGATTTCCATGACTCCGGATAATACTTCTTTTTGTCAGACAGAAGCAGCTCCACATGGCTGGATATCTGTCATAGGATATGGCCTTATGGGTCAGAATATGCTGAGCTTAGCCAAGAAAGAGCACTAGCAAAATGGTGCAGTAATATCTTATTTACACACACACACACACACACACACACACACACACACACACACACACAACCGTGATCCTTCATATCTATTCTAGGGGACCACCCACCTAAACAGAGCTGATTGATATAAGGAAAGACAGATAAACCAAACTGGGCCACTTTCCCTTTCTGGAAAATGTAAATGCTGGATAGAAAAATCCAGTACCTGGAGGCCAGGAGACATGAGTCACTTGAATCACAGTGCCTTAGGGTCCCTAGAGCTGTTCTGCTTCCTTTTTAAAAATGTAGTTAGTGAGATCTTCATTTGATCAATACCTCTCTAGGTAATCATGCAGTAAATCCTCTTCCTTGACTGTTAGCCATAGTAGATTCTGTAGCTTGCAACCAAGAGAACCTTACCAAGAAAGTATGAGTCTCTCCATTTTATAGATAAAGAAACTGAGACTTAGAAGAATTAAGAGAGAAGTTTTTTGTACATCACCTAGCTAGTAAGTGACAGAATCAGCACAGAAACCAGGTCTATGTGACTCCAAAATTCATGCCATTAACCACCAGACCACCCTGACTCTAAGTGCTGTTCTGTAGGTTACTTTTCTTGTCATGGGAATGGACTCATGCTGAATCCTACTTTCTCGCTTGCTAAATAAATGATGGCATATTTTCAGAAAAAGTCATCCAGGGAGGAAGACAGAATCTGCAGTGGCATCATAAATTGAAGCTTGATGGTCCACAAAAAAAATCAAATCCATAATCTTGGCTATGTACACTTGGCTCCCACAGACTGAACTAAACAGTCTGGCCACACTGACAAGGAGAAGATGGCTTGGTTGTCTCACATCAGCTGATCATATCTTCCTAAGATAGACAAGCTGGAATGTTTCCTCTGTACAACAGGGCTTCACAGGAGGGCAGGTGGTCCTACAGTAGATTAGAGCATTTCAACCAAACTGACTGGCAAGAAGCAACCAAAACAGGGCTTTGCTTTCTAGGTCAGAGAGATAGGCGTCTCCCACATCACTATGAAAAACAAACCCAAATAGATACAGCTGAACAACTGGGAAGGGAAGATAGATCTACATCTTCGCAGAATAGTATCAGATCATCCTGACAAAATCTAAATACGACATCAAGCCAGTTGTTAAATGTCAAGATTTAGAGTTGCTATCTTCACAGGCAGTAGAAGCATTCTTATGAGGGTACAAGCAAGACTCATCCATTTTTACTATAAGAGAAAGATACTCCTCAAAATTAACCTTAATCTCATATATTTATACATTTCCTAGGTTCCCTGCCTTATTCCCTTATCTTTGGAGGACAGCTTTGATCTGGGAGTTGCCCTATAGACTGATCTGTTTGCTCACTTTGCTTGAGTTCTTGGGCTATTTGGATCTAGTGTCTGACCCAGGCCATCCCCAGCTCTGTTCTTTTTCTACCAATTCTAGTATTCCACCTATGCTTTCTTCATTCTATATTAACAAATGCCTCTCTAACCCTACCATTCCTATTGTGGGACCAGTGATACCAAAGGACTGACTCCACAGCAAAATCCAAGTACAGAACACTCCAATTTGGGCCAGATAGGACACACTGCCTTAGAAATTGTCTCAGTCTCATCACATTTCCTACAAATGACCGATTCTAAGCTTCTGGTTAATGTTCAAAGAAAAATAGAGAGAAAATAGTAAACTGAGTGATGGGGTCATAGTGGGTGAGGCAGCATTCCTGGATCCAAAGGGGATCATGCTCCTTACATTAAAAATGTTGACAAGTTTTTGGCGTTTTTTTTTTTTTTCCTTCACCACTCTTCAGAAATGCCTACAGGGTCATAGGCAGAGAAAGACCATAGTTTTGCTAGAAATAGGAGACAAAAAGATCCAAGAAATCTTGAATCCTCTTTTCCCAATCATCACTCCCCTACATAGACATGGCCTCTCCCGTCCGTTTGCCCTACTGTTCCCCTATAGACATATGGCATAACATCTACCACATGTTAGGACATTTACTGCATTCCCCTTTGTTTCCCTGGAAGGACTATACACCCCTTCATCAACATCAGGGGCTATGTCAATGTCTTTGCATCTAATACAGTGCCTGGAATATGCTAGGGTTTCAATAAATGTCTACATCATGTATAAAAATGAATAAAAGATACTCAAAGTATCTCCACTGAGAAATCAGTTTCAATAAAGAAAAACAATGTCATTGGAAAACTCTATTTTCTCTGCTAGCAAGTAGAGTCCTACCATTTTTACACTCCACTGATTCACTCTGAACACGGTGTCAGGAACAATACAGGGCCAAAAACAATTAGCAGGAGAACAAAACAATCGGTTGAACCGTCTGGGATTTGAGCGATGTATAGATCAAATGTCTTAAATTTGCTATGCTCCTTCTCATTTGGCTAGAATAGATGACTTGGCTGCACTGTACCAGGAATAATTGTCCCTCATATATCCCCAATCAGCTGCCTCTTAATGACTAGTCCAAAGTGACAACGTAAAAGGTGCAGTGACTTTCACCGTACTTGGCAAAACTTGGACCAACTCCCATTTATATACCCTTGGAATACGTGAGCTCAGAGACACCTTGCACCGCTGGCTACAGGAAATCCTCCTGTCTTCAGCAGTCACAAGGTCCTTGAATTGGGAAGAGACCTGAGGGGAGAAGTGGATGTCTGAAGCGATCTTTGGTTCTTATACTACTTTCCATGGTGGTGAAAGATCTGTAACAATGTGGCTTGCACCAAAACTGTCTTACTCATCTCAGACGTCAAATGACCTTTCTATTGACCTAAACCAATACCAGGGTAGTCCAGCTTCCAAACAGATTTGGCAGAAAGTCTAGGAATTTGACAGACTGACACGCCCCATACAGCTGCTTCCTCATCTTAGCTCAAATTCTGCTTGTTGTAGCTTTGAAAATTCAGTGACTGAATTTACATCCCCTAAGCTCCAAATAAGCTCTCTCTTCCTCCTTCACCGCAGTGCTCTGTGTCCTATTTTTGATCCAGCTGTAAAAAAGGTCTGCAGTTCTTTTGAAATACCCCTCATCTAATAATATAATTAACCTCACAAAAACCACGCCTTGAAAACATCTTTGCCTCATCATCCAGCCCCTGTTCCTGGATTGTTCCAGGATTCATCCTCATCATCAGACTTGTGATACTGGATAATTCTG
The DNA here is from genome assembly GCF_046562875.1 of Panthera onca. Taxonomy (NCBI): domain Eukaryota; kingdom Metazoa; phylum Chordata; class Mammalia; order Carnivora; family Felidae; genus Panthera; species Panthera onca. Next base: position 122,567,595 of record NC_138344.1, on the reverse strand, counting down.
GCCACCAGTAGTCTTGAGGAATGAGACCCTGCATGTCCCTCCTCAAGAAAATCTTCTCTTCTCTGAATCTCCATATCCTCCCAGTCTGGTCCACAAATAGAATCCATGATGCTGGCCTGTATCATTTTATTACTCTTCTTGTATAGGTGTCTCAACTCCTCAGATAAATAAATGATAAACTTCTTGAGAGCAGGAACGATGTCTGTTACAGATGCAGTATCCTTAAAGCCCTTGGATGCTTAAAGCTATGCCCTCAGCAAACACTTGATAACTACAGAAACTATCCTTTCATATAAAATAGAGTTTGACAACCTATGGACAGCCAGCTTGAGTCCATAAGCTTGGCATATAAAAGAATAAAACAAGCTGGAATTGGACACTGCTTAAAGACCAGAATCTCCGTGTCTTGATTCCGTTTCTTTTTACCTTCATCTCTACCCTTCACCCAAGCTGCAAAGTCAGTGTAGATGTAAGATGCTAAAGTGGTGAATGCAAAGGATTGCTCCCAGCACCCTGGCCTGTTTGCTTCCTTCCTCTTCACCTTCACCTACCTCTTATGCCCTTCCTCCCACGTCATGCCACACTCTAGACCTTTCTGGACTTCGTTCAGTTCCTCAACTGTGCCATGGTTTCTTATCTCTGTCCCTTGGCACATTCTGTCTTTCTTGTCTAAGACACATGCCTTCCTCCAACCTCTTTGCAAAGCTAACTCCTAGTCATATTTCAAGTCTCAGATTGCGTATTTCTTCTTGGCATCAGCTTTCTATGAATCCCTACAGGATGGTGGCTCCCCCTGCAGAGGCCTCCCAAACTTTTATTTTCCCTTTAGTGATGTTTATAACAATAATGATGATGGTTACAGTCACCAATACTTACTAAGTCACTGCCTGGGAAACTACTCGCTCACTTAATCATCACCATATATTGTGAGGTAGGTGCCTGATTATCCCTATTTTACAGATGAGGAAATCAAGTCTGAAAGATACCAGTTATCTTGATAAAGTTCACAACACCCCATAAGGGTCAGATTTCTCACCCAGTCTGGCTCCAGAGTTCATGTTCTTAACCAATACATCCTGCTGCCTCTTACATGTTTGTAATTATTTCTTTAATGCTAAATACTCCCGGAGGCAGCAACTCCATGAGAAAAGGCCTGGATCTACCTTCTTCTACAGTGTATTTTTAAAGCCTAGTCCAAGAACTAGCATGTAGAAAGCTCCGAAAAGCTAGATTGCTAGTGTATCCAGAAACCTAAAAGAGAAGTGTGTGCCCACTCTACATAGAAAATGTCTCATATTTAATTGAAAAAGGACCATGATCTTGGTAATACTTATTCTGAAGTTTCCCTTTCTGGGATCCAATCCTAGTTAAACAAATTCAATCATCCAGAATCAGAAAGGGTATAATCTGGGAAGCAGCGAACAAAAGGAAATGCTTCTCTAAAACAAAGAAAGCATGGGTAGTTCCACCGAGGGACACAACTGCCATCCACCGCCCCCACTCGGACCCTGCATGCCACCCACGAGGGCCAACTCACCCCTTTCACAGGTCCTTCCCCAGTAGCCTGTGCCGGTGCAGTCGCAGATGAAGCGGTTCCAGCCGTCCTTGCACACAGCATTGTTCTTGCAGGGGTAGCTGTCACACTGCTTAGCGCTCATCCGTGAACAGGAGGACTTGACGCCCGCAGCGTTCTGCATCTCCGCCAGCTGCCGGATGTTCTTGCTGCGCCCGTCGATGAACAGGTCACGGATGCAGCCCACATAGCCGTAGTTGAGCATGGCAGTCCAGAGCTCGGTGGGGAGGATGAGGCCAGCACGGTTCTCTGGCAGCCCGCCCAGGTACATGTCCCCCTCCAGGTCCAGGATCTCACTCTCCCCGCTGGCAGTGAATGGCGTGCGCCTGCTGTTCACTGATATGGTACCTGGGATGGGAGGACAGAAACAGAGTGAGCTAACAGCCCTCTCGGCATCTCAGGTCAGGCTGCCAGTCAATGAGCCAAATGACAGAAGACCAGTAGGTGAGTTCAGAGACCAGTGTTGCCTGGTCAGGTGGGAACAATACAAGCAAGGGAGTCAAATGCTTCAAGACAGTAGAAAGGATAACGTAGGCCATTTGGTTCCAGTCTTTGCCACTAAGACAATCTCACTGACAGGAGGATTCAGGACCATCTCAGTCAACTAACACCTTACGTGGTATCTTGTCTCCACAGAGTCTTGGCTGAAAGGTCACATACCATACAGGTTGAGAGCAGCACAGCAGATGCCTCAGTTTAAACCCCAGCTCTACCATGTACTAGCTGTGTAACCCTGAAGAAGTGATTTCACCTCCGGAGGCCTTAACATCCTCATCTGTAAAATGGGAAAATAATCGTCCCCACCTCACAGACTGGTGTGACAATTAAATGAGTTGATATATATAAAGTGCCCCTGTGTGTCTGGGACAGAGTAAGGACTCTGGAAGTACTTGAGTCTTTATCACCCGCTTGCCATCCGCAAAGGATGGAACCCTCCATGCACTGATACCCTCCACACTAGCATTAGCTACCAGCCCTGCCAGTGAATATCTGGAGCATTGCCTTTGAGAACTTTTACCTGGGACATGTTTGTTTATTCATTTAACAAATATGTATTGCCCACCTGTGTGTTTCTGGCATTCTTGTAGGCACAGAGATGAACTTGACAGGTATGTCTCTGTCCTTCTAGTGCATATAGTCCAGAGCAGAGGACAGAAGGTAAATACATCACTCAACAAACAAGAGAAATTAGGTAATGGTAGGTACTAGGAGGAGAGCAAAGCGGGCACTGGGGTAGCAGCCTATGGGGTCTAATTTAAAACGTATTGTGAGTGGGGTGCCTGGGTGGCTCAGTCGGGTGAGCGTCCGACTTCGGCTCAGGTCATGATCTCGCGGTCTGTGAGTTCGAGCCCCGCGTCGGGCTCTGTGCTGACAGCTCAAAGCCTGGAGCCTGTTTTGGATTCTGTGTCTCCCTCTCTCTCTGCCCCTCCCCCGCTCATGCTCTGCCTCTGTCAAAAATAAACAAACATTAAAAAACTTTTTTAGATAAAAAAAATAAAACGTATTGTCAGCGAAGGCCTCCCTGGCAGGTGATAGGTATGCTGAAACCACAATATTGAAATGGACCCAACCATACCAAGTCTAGGGGAAGAATATGCCAGGCAGGGGAAATGGTACCTGCAAAGGCCATGGGGTAAGTCAGAGTACGGCTAGGGTTGAAGGGCACAAGGGGTGAGCGGGAGATGAAATCAGAGAGGCAGACCAAACACAGTAGCAGGAGGGTCGGGGATCCATCAACGTGACTGTGGAAGGTACATACATACAGCCTGGCCTGGGAACTTGGACCTGGCATTCTGCTCCTAAGTGGCCTTCTGACCCCAGCCAGTCCCTGAGCCATTTTACAGCCCAGTTTCCTAAACTATACAATCAAGGTGATGTCTAAACATGCCAGAAATGTAAAAACTTTAGTATTCTTAAAGTGCTTTATTGGTACCAGCATAAGTAGGCCGGCCATCCATCAGCTAGCCTTCACTTCTGTCTGAGTCTCAATCCCCTGGGCTACCAAGGGGAGAGTCTGAAGGGCCGAAAAGATCAAATAAGATCAAGAATGAGAAGTACACTCCAGGTTACAAAGCCAGCATAATAGGCCTCTGGGTGGGTTACACCAACAGCAACTTCCTCTACTCCATCCTACAAGTTTTCTCCTGGAAAAATCGGATTTGTGTTTCTGGGTTTTGTTTGTTTGTTTTTAATCTTTTAGAAACCTATGGAACAGTAATTACGTCCTGGCCACCATTTTAAGTACTGCATGTGCTTTTCTGGACTTGATCCTCAGAACAATCCAGCAAGGTAGGAGTTAATATGTACGCTCTTTCACAAATGAGGAAGTTGAGGTTTGCATCTCCTGTTCTCTTGCACTACTTGCTTTCTCTACCCTCCACAAGCCCACAGAGCTGCTTGATCCTGAACCTGGAGGAACAGTTATTGATAAACAAGGACAGCATCAGACCCAATTTAAATGCTGGAGCCATAAATACATCCTGAGGAAAATCCGTCCTCTGAGTGGGTGACCACAACTGTTGTGAATGCACATAATTCAGTTTCAAGAATCAGTCTCCTAACTGGGGAGTGATCATAATACTTTTCCCATGTCATTCTTCGGGATGAACAGGGAAGGAGGCACCACACTCGCAAATACAGATGTTTTCATAACTATTCATTTTGGAACAGGTTCATAACTAAAAACACACCAGAAAACACTCTCATGAAGAAATGAAGTTTAATAGATCATATTAAAATTTTATGTTATGCTGCTTTCATGGGACAATTATTTGTTTACTCAGTAAACTATTATAGGCTTTGATCAAATTTATCAGTATTGGCCAATTCTATGGCTCCCAGAAAAGAAATTCAAGGCTTCTGAAATCCAGATATATTTGTCAGATAGGTCCACTGATGGATCTAACAAAATAACTACATCACTGGAAAAGCAATTAGTGCTGGGAATAAACAGAAGTAAACATATGGCAAGCTTAGGTGTTCTCACCTGCCTGTGACACAGATAAGTAACCTTTAAGCTATGTCAGGTCTAGATTAACCAATCATGACACCCATCAACCATAGTAGAACTCCAGAGACCCAGAACACATAGTCCTGAAACCAAGAGAAGTGTTTCCCTTATAATTTTAATTTTTTTTAAGTTTATTTATTTCTTTTGAGAGACAGACAGACAGACAGACAGCATGAGTGGGGGCAGGAGCAGAAAGAGAGGGAGACAGAGAATGCCAAGCAGGCTCCGCACTGTCGGCATGGAGCCCAACACAGGGCTCGGACTCACGAAACCATGAGATCACGACACCAGCCAAAACCAAGTCGGATGCTCAACCGACTGAGCCACCCAGGCACCCCTCCCTTATAATTTTAGGATAGTTTTTTTGCTCTGCCCCTGCTGACGTTTTATGGATAAATTTAGAAAGAAAGAGAAAAAGATCTTCCCTCCAGAGAAATTAGTTTTTTTGTGTCTTTTTCTGTTAAAAAAGCACAAACTGTTCATTCTTACTCAACAAGCACATTTAATTTGAAGCCTCTTGGTTCTGATTAGATTTCAGACAATCAATAAAGCATCCTGCTGGGCACTAAACCATCCAGGGCTGCAATCTGCCACCTGTCTGCCCTCTGAACGGAACCCATCCAGCTCCTCCTAAGGGTAATATTGCTCATCTCTGTCATCTCTCTGGCTAGGGAATTATACAGAAAAGCTCATTCCTGGCTGCAGCCTTTTGAGGGAATCTATTGTTTTCTATTATTGGCCAAGTGTGCCTACAAAAAAATTCCCAGATGAAAGACTTTCTGTGTTTACAAGGAGGGAGAATCCTTAAAAATACAGCAAATATTGGGGCGCCTGGGTGGCACAGTCGGTTAAGCGTCCGACTTCAGCCAGGTCACGATCTCGCGGTCCGTGAGTTCGAGCCCCGCGTCAGGCTCTGGGCTGATGGCTTGGAGCCTGTTTCCGATTCTGTGTCTCCCTCTCTCTCTGCCCTTCCCCCGTTCATGCTCTGTCTCTCTCTGTCCCAAAAATAAAAAAAAAAAAAAAAAAAAAAAAAAAAAAAAATACAGCAAATATAGCCAAGACCCTTCCTGAGTATAATTCTCTAAACGGAGAATCAGGAAATAAGTGTGAAATCCAAATGCTCTAGTTACCACTCTGGGTGAAATGTCCTTTCTGGTGGCACAGAATGTGACCTTCATTGCCACATGGTCCATAGAAAGCTATGCAAACTGTTCAGGCATTCAAAAGCTCCAGACTCTCTATATGCACACGCGCGCGCATGCGTGTGTGTGTGTGTGTGTGTGTGTGTGTGTGTGTGTGTGTGTGTGTTTTCCCTCCCTCTCTTTGTTATAATTCCACAGTAGCTATGTACTGCCTGGGGCTAGCTTGTTTGATCTGCGGCTGCAGAAACAAACAAAGCCGTTTAAACCAAATGTAAAAGGTTATGAAGAGGAAGGGAGAGTTAGTGAGGTCTGAGCAAAGAGTGAAATATAGGCTCTCACACCAAAGGAAGGGTTTAAATTGAACATGACTTCAGGAAAAATCAATTTGCTTTTTCCTTTCTTGTCTTAATTTCTCCCTGCAACATGACTCTTGCCAATTATTGAAGGGTGTATCGTTGCATAAACTCTCACAGAGTGAGGCTTATCCTACAGAGTAATCACATAATGCAGCATCTGTGATGTCACAATCGGTTTCCATGGTGATGAGAAAAAGGAGAAGAAGAAAAGGGGGTGGGGGAAACATCACACCAGTGACATGACAGTCTCTTTGGTAGCAGTGGAAATGCTACTTGTAAAATCATCCTTGGCTCCAGGGTCTTGAAGCTCTCACAGAGACAGCTGTGTGGTGAGTGACAAGGGAGAGAGGAAGGGACGAGACAGATAACTTGTTCAGAAACATAATCTTACAACAACCATTAAAGAGAACAGCAAGAGTCAACATGCATGCAAGCACAAACATAAAATAAAAATTGTAAAATACAAAAAATACAAAGCCATGAAACAGACTAAGATGCTGCAGTTTCCCTCTTTTCCGAGTCACAATCCCACCTTCTCCTACCTGATCTGCCATCTCGCTGAATGTCCACATGGTACCATTCCCCATCGTTGGCTTTCTTCTGAGTGGCCTTCACTTTGATGGTGCCTGAGCCCATGTCAAGCAGCAGGTAGAGGTTGCCATCGAGGAGTTCCACAGCAAAGAAGTCCACCTTGGTGTTCTTCTGGCTCCGAGCATCCTTCCTCTCTTGGGGCTTGCCGTGAGTGAAGAGGATCAGGCCGTTGGGCTCAGTGGTGCGGAAGTCAAAGGAGATGGAACCCATGCGTTTGGTGTTCCACTTGGGCAAACTGATGTACGCCTCTGGGGTCTCGAAGTTGATGGGGTCCAGGGTGGCCACATTCTCACACTTGAATACAACTTCCCCGTAGATCTTCATCTTGGTGTCCCCAATCCGGGCCAGGCGAGACAGCTCCAGACGGATGTCATTATTCTTATAAACAACCTGTCAAAAGCCAAACAAGTGCCATATGAATCAATCTTGCAAACAGTTACCATCCACTGTTCACTGGGCACCTGGGTAAAAGGTCCAAGAAAAGACTTCAGGATACATATGTCTCAAACAATATGAGAAACATGAGATACAGCATGTGAAAAAGCAACTGAAGAGACTTCTGGGATACACATAAGCCTTGAATAAGCCCCCACATTTCCATTTTATTACTTTTGTGTTGTCTCCTTCTGGTCAATTTTTTGTGATATCAGAAAGTTATATGATATAAGCTTGCAAGGAGAAATCGATAGAGTATGAGTTGCACAAATACTAATACTTAAATACAAAGATATTTGCTGAAGTGTAGTAAAAGGCCAGAAACAACCTGAATGGCCATCAATAACAACAGACTGGCACATCCTGATGATGGACAATTATGCAGTCCTTAAAAACAAGGTAGTTCTCTGGGACCTCTTGGGTGGCTCAGTCAGTTAAATGTCCGACTCTTGATCTTGGCTCAGGTCATTATCTCATGGTCGTGGGCAAGCCTTGCACCGATTCTCTCTCTCCTTCTGCCTTTTCCCCTCCTCTCTTTCTCAAAAGTAAAAAAAAATTAATAATAATAAACAAAAATCAAGGCAGTGCTCTGGTTTTGACATGGATGCTCTCCAAGAAATATTGTTAAGTGAAATTAGCAAGGAGCATAAAAGAGTGTGTACTACAGTATTGTGTTAAGAGTGTGTGTTTTTGATATGTGTTTATGCATATGGATATGCACACATATATGAGCACTATCATTGTGTTAAGTGTGTGTGTGTTCAATATAAAAACTATTATGCACTCATAAATGCATAAAACATCTTTGGAAGGAAACACAGAAAATTATAAAATTGTCACTGGTGAGTGGATCTGTCAGATTAATATTCAGGAATGGAGGGAAACTGACTTTTCACTGTACCGTATTGCATCGTTTCATTTTTTTTCACCATGGAGATGTGTTAAGAGTTGGTGGGGAATGAAATCTGTGTTTTGTGCACATTTTGTACACCCTGTATACACACAATGGTGGGAGAATGAAACACCCTACAATATTAAAAAAAAAAAAACTATTATGACTTTAAAAATCTGGTGTAATCCACGTAAAAGCAGGGATTAATGCTATTTCCCAAAATTAGAATTTCAAAGAGGTGTTGTTGTTACTGGAACTGAATTTTGATTGCAGTGCCCTGGGATGGGTCTTGGTCCTGTGATCTCTAAGTAACATCACATTTACCCAATAAACAAGAAAAAAAATTAAAGGGAAAGGGGCTAACATTGTAGTATTGATTATGGCAATCACGTTGCTATGTCCTTTACATTATCCTATTCAAATTCTAAGTCAGGATCCGGATTTAGGCTAAAGTCCTACATCTACTACCTACAAGCTGTGTGACCTTGGCAAAGTTGTTGAACTTACCTGAGTCTCTTTTCTCCTCTGAAAATGGGAATACAGGGGTAAATTATTTTTCAAGGATGAAATGAGTCAGTACATACATGTAAAGCACTTAGAAGGGCACAGAGTAGGAACATAAAAATCTCAGGTACTTTGGTGGTAGTTGTTGTAGCTGTAAATCAAATTTCATCCTTTCCACAGTCTAAAAAAGGTTGTAACATCATCTTCATTTTCAGTAAAAAATGGACTTAAGTACTAGAATAAGTCTTACAATTTATCTCAGTGATGAAAAGGTAATTAGATGGGTCATTCCAGTACATCATTTAATCTCTAACACCAGAACTGTTTCCCTTTTAATATACAACTAATGACAAAGAATTGAAAATGCCTCACATATTATATGACCTTGACAATGAGCATAGCCATAGTCAATAACGCTGCAAATAACAATGATACTAATATTTACTGAGCACCTACTGCCAGATACTATGTGAGGAGCTAAAGCCTACCATCCCATTAGATCCCAGTAACACCCATTTGAGATACCTACCATCATTCCCCTCTTTTTACAGATGGCAACAGATGTGGAAAGTAGTTAAGGAACCACTTCACAGTCACAATAGCTGGTAACTGGCAGACCAGGACTTGAACCCAGGGAGTTGGGCTCTCACATCCATGTGTTTTGCCACCGTGGACACTCAGAGTGAGGTCCCACTAGCAGCACCTGTGAAGCTCATCTTTACCATTACATGGAAAATCATGCACATTCAGCTTCCTAATTCAAAAGCTGAATTTCTCATCTTAGCACTACTGCACTGACCATGTGAACAGGGGAAACACTGCAAGATCCTTAGGCTATCAATGACTGGAGTGAACCAGAAAAAGAAACAAAGTTTAATGACTGGCAGCTTCTCCTTTCTAACCCCACCTATTGCGCCTGGGCATGTGAGATCTGTCATAAACAAACTTTGGCTTTCTCTGCACTGGAGTAAATGCCTATGACTACAGCTCCTTGTTAAGATTAATTGTTAATATATAACAACAGCTCATCCTGTGATGGAGGGGGGAGGGGGAGACTGAGGCTTGGTTCCATTGAATAATAAATGGAAAAGGAACTCAGGCACCCCTACAGGAGGCAGACGAGAAAAAAGAAAAAAGCCTTTTAAAGGGGTGCAGGGTACCATGAAGAGGGGCTCTTCTCTGGGAAAGTTACACAGCTGAGACTAAGACCCAAGGTGAATAACTAGAATCCAGGTTTCCAGAGAGACAGACAGGAGAATCAGGGCCACAAACTGGCCAATGATAACAAGACTTCTCTCAAAAGCTCTCTGAAGGTGAGCTCTCTACCTGCTCCATGGCCTGGAAATTATTTGTCTATTTATATGGAGTTGCCTCACCTTTCTCACAGACAGCTGGATAACCTCTCTGAGTCCCATTTCCAAAGGCAGGAACCTCAAAACCTATTCTAGGAATGGCTCCCCTTTCCCTTCCAAGGCTGTTATCAGGATTGAGGGGGATGTTATACATGGTACAATACAGAAAATTCTAAACTAGTGGATCAACCTAGGAAGAAATAATAGTATACCCTGGTCTCCAGTGGTGTTGGGGTACTGTTAGAAACTGACAGGGGTCTGAACTGAAGTTCTGCTGAGAAGAAAGGGACAGGAGGACAGGGGTCTTGTAGCCTTGTGGTCCTCAACTGAGAAGTTCCATGGCTGGCATCCTCGCCTTCCCTACCTGCCTGGTATAGGACCATGGCCAGGGCCACAGCCACACAAAAGTGTACCAGTGCCTCGGGTAGGGCATGGAGGTAAGAAACCCTGCTGGACCCCCTTACAAGGCAAATTAGTATCTGGTACAGTGTTCTTTGTGAAACCAGACTTGCAGCTAAAGGAAAGACCCCAACTGATGACTAAACTAGGAAGAAATGTGGCATCGAGTGACAGAGAGCAGCCTTAGCTGACAAGCTGCCCCAACGAAGAGCAATTAAAGACAAGTGGAAGTGGTTCCCCATGAGGGAAGATGTGACACAGCCAAAGAGAGACAGAGTCACAAACAATGACAAGCTGGTCTGACTACCCCACACGAGGGTTTGTAAAGATGGCCACGTGGACCACAATGCAGCTCATGCCTGGGAGGCCAGACAGTAAAATAGTTGAGGACAGAGTCTCAGAGTTGAGACACACTCTCTCAGAAAAGCTGTACTTCTATACCTCCACAATCTCCACAATCTCTGCTACAAAAGCACAAAGGAGCAGTATCAGGAGTAAGGCAAGACATGAAAGCAGGAACAATGTAACAAAAACAGTTTGCATCTTGTGAGCATCTGCTATGCGTCAGACAATAAGCAAGTGAAATAGGCAGCATTAGAGGGCGTAACTAGAACTCGAACCCAGATCTCTCTGACTGCACAAGATGGGACAATACTCTAGGAGTGGCAGTTTCTAGGCTCTCCTGTGGCCCATACTTACCCATAAAGCAAAAACCCCTTCATCAATCACAAAACCACACTCAACTCCGCCCAGAAGTGCAAAGCCCTTTACCCCTGGTAGATCCCACCGTTCCCCACTCAGGAGTCACTTCAGAGGCCTCTGTCTGAGCTCAAGTGTGAAGGCTTCTGCATCTTTGCTCACCACGTTTTCCAGGCTACCATGCTTTTCTCTCCTCTCCTGGCATCCTTTCACCAGGATATATATATATCTATAGATATATATATATATATATATATCTATAGATATATATATATATAAACCCACTTCAGGTCCTCTCTGGCTGCTCTGATCCTGTTGATCCTGTCATTTGATAAACTCAGAATCCTCATACTGGCTACTAGTGATGTGGCTGCTTTCCTATTGCCCAAACCACCTGCCCTGATTGGAAAAGGAGTAACTCTTCAAACTTACATGATGTGTCTTTTACATTAAACTCTTCCATGGCACTTGAGTTATATGGCAGGTCCGTGAGAATAAATCTAAGGAGTAGAGACAGTCCCAGCTCACAGATGTACTTCTCTCTCTTGCATCTTTTCCTAGGCCACTCTATTCTCAGCTTCCTGAGAACAGGCTTTCATGCCCTCTGCTATATATGCCACAGCCCTCTGCACTCCAGCAAGGAAACTAGAAGGAATGAGGGGATGTGGGCATGTGCCCTGCAGTGCCCAGATGGCCTTTTGGTACTTTTTATCCTGTGCAGGAATAGGAGAGTATCAACCTGGCCTTTGTTCTCTTGTTTTTAAAAAGCATCTTCAATCCTCTGTGGGTCTATATGTAGGACAATTTCTATAAAAACCACTAGGTCAGCTTATCAGACCATCATTTATAGGTCCATGACTTGATGCCTGAGCACCACTGCTCTGATCCAGGTCAGTGGATGATGTTTGAAATTCAGGATGCTAGGGGACATTCTCTGAAGTGTCTAGACTAAACAAAACAGAACGGTGAGAAGCCAGTGTCAGGGTGCCTTGATATGGAACAGTGTTGATTACACATCCCAGTAAAGCCTTTCAACTTTATACCTATGTGTGGAGCAGTGTACACAGGGCAAGCAAAAGACAAAGATGTATTTATCCCCCCACTGCATTTAATCCATTGACAATAGATAATAATAAAATGAGCTTTTTCTCTACGGCTTCCAGGATAGTGCTGCTTCTAGATAAATGTTCAGGCTAATCTTATTACTGGGTAACATTCCTACTCAGGGTAAAAACATAAAGAAGCAGCACTGTGAAAGAATCTTGCTTCCGGGGTTGCCACATCCTACCTTCTCTACCCTACTTCCCCTCTGTCCTTCAGGCAACTGATATCTCTGGTCTGCTGTGAATTCCTCTCCTATGAACAGACTGCTCCACTCATTTGTCACTCAAAACATGCAACCTCATAATCCTTAAATAAGCACAGGTCTTATCTCTTCAACAGACCTCAAACACCTATCGGCAAAAAAATATGCACCACACCTTTTAAAATTGCAAATAGCACCTGGTTGTACAGGTGCTTAATAAATGCTCATGTCTGCATTAAATTGTATGTTGGACTCAAGTGGCAACGCAGTGGTTCATATCGTGGGTTTCGCAATCTCTCCGGCCAGGGTTGAGTCCTGATCCATCCATGGCGGCTATGGGACCTTGGATAAAATCATTAATATGTCTCTACCTCAGAGTCTTTCACTGTAGAAATGTGGATAACACGTCTCACTTCACAGTATTGTTAAAAAAACAAAAACAAAAACAAATAAGATATCGTTGTACATAGAAATACTTGACACAGTTCCTGGAACTTCATAAGCACTCAACAAATGGTAGTTATCACTATTAATGTTGTCATTTTTCTGTGAAAAGCCAGAGCTAAATCAACAGACAGAAAAGCCTGGCATCAAGCCACTGGGAGAAAAGATTTCCTCTGAGAATAAGTTCTAAGGTGCCTGTCAGCTCAAGAGACAGGGATCAAACTAGTAACAGACTAGATTTAACTAATGCTAAAGTAAAAATAAAAATAAATATCTACATAATATATGTAATTGACTAATGTGGCATTTATATATATTACAAATGGTGGGCATTCCTTATTTCTCTCACTCTTCCTCCCTCTCTCTCTCTCCCCCCACTCTCTCCCTTTCTCTCTCTCTCTCTCTCTCTCTCTCTCTCTCTCTCTCTCACACACACACACACACACACACACACACAGCATATACATGCACAGATTTAAGATTCATTATCATTCACGTTTTCTATCAGAATGTACTACTGACCAAACCCCAACAGTGAAGTCCAAACACAATGTGACAGCAGATGGTCCTCTGAGCGTCCAAAGTCAGAAGAGCCAGTATTTGGCATGGCTGGGGCCACATCTGCATCTATGGTCTTGCTAACAGGGGTCAGTGAACTAACTCTGCCTGCTGAGCTGGAGCTTACATCAAACCTGAGGCCCAAAGCCCCAACTGCTACATACCATGGATGCCACCATTTTCATGCTTTATATTCTGTTAACAGCGGTGAAGATCCACCAAAGATAAAAACTAAGCACAAGAAATAGAAAATGGGAACTGAGTTTCAGACTTGCTAAGACAGTAGCAGAATGTCAACTGTGAATCAAATTTTTTTTAATGCTGAGCGATCCAACACTCTGTGGGTAAAAGAAAACATAGCTGCAAGCTGGATCTCATGAGGGACCACCAGTGTATATAATCTCTAATCCATGGTCCCATTTGTAAGAAAGTGGCCAGGAAAAGATAAAAGGGACATAAGACAAGCTGGAGTGACAGGAAAAAAAAAATCCAGGCAAACTGATGTTAAATCACCAAAGTCCTCAGTCCCTTCCTCATTTTGAAAACAGCATCCAGTCACCTGGACATATAGGCAATTCAACCAGAGAGAGAGAAAGCTGTGGGCCGGTTACTCTGCCCTCACAAATCAAAAAGCCATGGGTGTTTGCTAATAATGCAATTCATTACCACTTGTGATCAAGAATTAGACAAATATTTGTCCGATGGCTTTTTTGTGAAATGGAAGTAATTATATAGGTTGATGCGTGGTTACAGATGGAGACACTAAGAAGTTGAGAAAGATTTCTAACCCTTAACACAATCACAGGGAAGGTCTCAATTTTATTCAAGGAAGAGAGCTTTTGAGGACTTTATTCAGTTAAAAATGCTGATCAGGAACAGGCCACCATATGTTCAAGTATCCCATGAAAAAAAATTATTGCGAGAGGGAAGATTTGCTGATTCAGGCTTTATCACCCTCACAGCATGTACTAAGCTTCTACTAAATTAATGAAGGAAGAACTTGGCATAGACAGACTACAGACTTGACGTAAATAAACCCAGGCAGAGATATAAGACATGAACTTGCATGTAATGGGCCAGAGCTCTGCAAGACATCGTCAATAGATAGTAACGGAAAAGTTTCTAGATGAACTAGAAAAGTTCGCCAGATGACCTTTTTAGCCACACCTGGATATCAAACCCTCCCATGTTCAAGAGCCATGTTGGCAAGTATGTGTCTCTGCCCTTCCTTCCTCACAGGTGACATTCATTGTTAATTGATGTCATTCTATTCTACCCCCTTTCCCATTCAACCTGACTGTAGTCTCAGAATTCTTCTCTAGGAAGTTACCACCAGTCACTGAGAAATATAACTTGAGATGAACCTATTCTCCATCCTTGTTATCCTCTAACATAAAGTCAACTGAATGTAAATTAACTAGCTACACTAAGATATTGGAAACAAAATCCATGTAAATGTGTTAAATAACCACTCTATTTTAGCTCTAGACCACAGGGCATACAAAGGAACATGAGGTGTGATCCCTGCCACTAACATGTTTAGAAAATGTTGGAAAATGCTTAGAGGGGAGATATATTTTATATCAGAATTGTAGTGAGACATATCTGTCACTCTAATTACTGAATGTGCAAGAGCCAGTGATCAGAAACTTAGATCGTTTTCCTCTTCCTTCTGCTTTCCAAGAACAGCACTGTTATGGTCCTCTAGACTGTAAGCTTCATAAACACAGAGGCTGTGTGTTTCTTATGTGGTAGTCAATGCATGCCCAGTGTTTGTAACAAAGTGCCTGGCACACAGTAGAGGTTCAATAAAACGTACTCTCAAACTTCTTGTATTTACTTATGTACTAAACAGACCTACCCAGTGAATGCCTACATTTCCTTCTTAGAATACTTGATGAGGGCACCAACCTGACTAGAGTGAAAGTTACATGTCACACAGCAGAAGAACAAAGATCAGATGAGTAGGTGGTACCTGATTATGAAAAGCTCTAAAAATATAGACATTATGCAATCGAAAAAAAAAAGGAGCCATTAGAGTAGAAAGGAAGCCTTTAACAGTCTGATTGGAAAGGTGACAAAATGTAAAAGGTGCCTTCCTGATTCGCTAGGAATCTACTGTTATTTTTATTCCAAAGACTAGAAATGACTCTAATCATCTCACTATTTTCCCTGAGGATAACATGTCATTCCCCACTTAAACCCTTCAATGATTCTCTATCAACTTCAGAATCAAATGCAAACTTTCACCCATTACATAATAGACTTTTCCTGATCTAGCCCCCACCTCACTGTCAAGTTCTGCAGTTCATCCAGTAAATTCTCCCCGGGATAAGCCTTACCCGGATTTTCTATGTGAATAACCGTTTGCCATCTGAGGCATAGTTTGCGTACCAAATCTTTTGGGAAGCCTTCTCCAACACTCTTACTCACTCTACTCCTACCTACATCTGATTTCCTCCTCTCTGCTCCCAGGGCTCCATGTTGTAACTGCTGCCATGGAATTTATCATGCTGTGCTGCATCTGTTTACCCCAGTAGACTGGGAGCTGCTCAAGTGGAGGAAACTGTACCTTTTTTCTGAGTTTCCCAGTGCCTGACACAAAGTCAGTACATATTTGCGGGAAGATGTGAAAGAATGAGAAGGAAGACAGGCAAGAAAATCCCAAAGACTATTTCCTGATGCCTCTAAATCAGTGAGGACTATACTGCAGAAAGAAACCTCTATATTCCTTCTGCTTGATAAGTGATAAGATGAGAAGAGAGAAAGCTAAAGTATCACAGTTAAAAAGAATTTGATAGAATCACTAAATATTTGGTTTTCACTAGTGGGCATGCTTAGGAAATGTGCTTGCATTTTAAGTTTATTAATATAGAAAGTTCTGTACCCATGAGTGGCATCTGTCACTAGTTTATGCATCTTGACAAAACACCAACAGAAGAAGGAGCAAAAAAATCAATCATAAATTCTAGCAAGATACTCGAAGAGATAGGATAACAAAACTCAGCACCAACACTGCCTCCCGCTCTGGAGTATGCTAAGGGAATACTGCCCACCTCTTTATGACAATGTAGCTTGGAATGTCATAGAAAACACATGGATATTTTGAAACAGTACCTCAGAGCCTTTATTCTCCATATTCAGGGTCAAATAGCAAGAATAAATACCTAACAATGAAGCATTCTGCCACCAGCTACCCTGAAAGAAGATACGTTACAATAGAAATGCCAAATGGCTTTGGGAGAAAGAGATTATATAAAAAGCCCAAAGGCAGAAGAATAGGGAGAAATACTATAAAAAGACTCAATGAAACAGAACCTTCAAGAAGTCTAACACAATTAGCTGGAAACAATAGGAGCATATGAGGAAAGTATTCCATGCAGCCCAGAAGACAGAAGCAGTGAGTTCACAACCATGGATAGTGACGGATGAGACCAAGAGGTGCAGATCAATAGGCAAGTTCAGGAATATTCTCTGTGGCTAAGAAGGCAAGTTCACACAGGTGCTTTCCAGTTTAACTTCCTATAATGTGAAGCCCATTCATTTACACAAAATACACATGGACTAGAGGTGTATGGCTTCCTGATGGAGAAGCAACTTGCAAATAAGGATATCTGCCGGTCAGAAGCAATTACAAACTATTCTCTTGCCCTGGCCTGCTAAGCTGCTCTGCTTCTAGCCTAATGAAGCCTCTAATCAGATGGCTCTTCAAGGTGGTCCAAAGAGCCCCTCTGCAATCAGCAGAAGAGGTAGGAAAAGTGATAGCAAAAATGTGCCAGGCTGGCAGGTAACCGATAACAGAATCATTTCCAACCTGGTAGGAAAGAAAATGAGTTGGGTTCAAACTAACAATAATATAGATAGAAATGCTAGGACTCAAATTGATTTTTTTCTGAACAGGTTTCTTTACCCTTTGTTAACTTCAAAATAGTCATGCAACAAAAAAGGGCACCCTTCTTTTCTTGGGGCTCTCTTTCAAGGTGATAGTACTCAGCCTCCATACTTAAACCTGTAACTTTACATTGCCTTTAGTAAATCTGTAGAGACCTAGATAACCACTAGATGTCCCTTATGCCATGCAAAACCAACCTGACATGAATTTCACTACCAGTTATACAAATCACATTTGAAGACAGCTTTTCTGAGTCTTGGATCTTAGGTTTCAATTATAATTCCTATTATGACTCACTCCTCTTCATTTACATTATGTCCATGTCTATATTATTTCCATGGTATTTTATTATAAGATACCAAATTATAGACAGGGAATAGGAAACGACTATGAATTAAAATTCTTCTAGAGGTAGAAATTATGGAGAAATAGGCAGAGAGGAATACTGGAAAAAAAGAGATATAGAACGTCTAAAAGGTCCAAAATTCATTATCATTCCCAGGAATCAAAGAAGTTTTGATGTAAGTGGAGAACCCACAAAGTTCAGCTTAAATTCAAATTCTCCAAACACTGAGATCTTGCATTCTTACATTCAGTGAAACTAGGAATGGCTTGTAATTTTAATTACACATCCAGTTTGATCAATTAGGAGTGGGTACCTGGGGCATGAAGGAGTAAAACTGTCATTCTGTGTCCAGCTGTGTCCACTAAGCGATGTCTACAAAGGGTGTGACAATGGGGAATGGCGGCCCCCATCATATGCATTTGCAGAACCTGAGTTAACCCACTAGCTCTAAGCCTTTCAGACTTGGGATGACTGTCGGTGGTGATGGCAGTAGTACAATACCAACAGTTAACCTTCATGGAGGGTTTCTTGTGGACCAGGTATTGTCCTTGGTAGTTTACATATAATTATTTAATCCTCACATGACAAATATCTAAACCAAGACATGACATTACATTTGAGAGTGGAATGGGGCACTATCAATAATAGGGCCTGAGCAACAGATGTAACCCAAAACTTTCCAAGGACAGGTGGGGGTGGACATTCACCTTATTTTATTCTCACAGCCACCTAAGGCATGAGATGTAGCATCAACTATGGTTAAGAGCACATTTGAAGAAGCCAAGCTATCTGGGGTTCAAATCCTTGCTTTGCTCTTCCTTACCGAGTTACCTGGACACATTACTGAAACTTTCTGTACCTTGACTTCCTCACTTTTGAAGGAGGGTAACAAAAGTGCACGTATCTCATAGGGTTGCTGTGATAATTAGAAGATTAGGTACATATAATGTACTTAGAATAGTTCCTGGCACATTGTAATGGCAGGTTACTATTATCCTCATTTCACAGAAGAGGAAACTATGGATCAGTAATTTTAATATCTGCCTTAGGTCACACAGCTATTATGTAGTGGAGCCAGAAGAAAATGTAGGTAAGTCTAGCTTGAGGGTCTGCACACTCAGTAACTATTACTCCTAGCCTCTATATAACAAAAGTTTAAGGTTCTTCCTTTAATCCAACTTCTCCAGCTATCTGGATTATAAAAGAATCACTAGAAAAGTAAGTTTCTCATGTCTGTGGTTTAGGCTAGTAAGTCACAATCAAGTAGGCACACTGATTAAAACATAGTCAGGAACTTCAAATCAAACCTTTATAGGCAATCTCTCCTGAGACTATAGGAAAGAAATATAAAGTAGGGATAGAGGAGCCAGGAAGAGTCTTCACCCCAAGCTCTACCACTGAAGTTGATGAAGTCCCTGCTCTCTGACTTTGCATGATGCGACCTACTCTGGAGTTGTTCCTCTCTCTTAATACCACCTCAGCCCTCCTCCAGGTGACCACCTTGGTCCTTTGTGATCCTCCTGATGAAACAGTTGGCAAGAGCTACTGCTGGACACAGAAGAGTGAATGCCAGGCGAGCTGACCACACCTGCTCCCCCAGAAGTAAACCAAAACCCATCCAAAACAGAGCCAGATAATAGGAATTGGCTGCCACCGCTGACTTGCCTGGAACTCCAACCAGCTTTTCTACTTACTTAATTAGCTCTTCAATAAGTATTGTTTATTTTCATACTGAGAGCTGGGAATGTTATCATACCTGCCTGTCCAGTGGCATTAGACTGACCTGAATTAGCCCCTTCCAGACAGCAGCTCTTGGCTTCTTTTAAACGGGCCATAAGTTTGGAAGCTATTTATTCATGAGGTGTGTCTGTAAGCAAACCAAGTTCCTCGAAGTCTAAGCACTTTGAGTCTGCAAAGGGGAAAATCATTTGTCTCTGTGGAAAGCTGAATAATGTTCCCCAAAGATATCATGTACTAATCCCTGGAACCTGTAGTCCGTTATCGGAAAAAGAGTCTTCTCAAATGTTATTAAATTAAGGCTCCTGAGGTGAGAGTATCCTCTACCATCCAGGTGGTCCCTAAATGCAGTCACCTGGATCTTTATAAGGAGGAGGCAAAGGGAGATCAGACACAGAGAGAAGGCAGCAATAGGAAGGTGCAGGCAGAGATTGGAGGGACACAGCCACAAGTCAAGGGATGTTGGCAGCTTCTGAAAGAGGCAAGGGACAGATTCTCCCCTAGAGCCTCCGGAGGAAGCAGAGCACTGCCTACACCTTGATTTCAGCCCAGTGAAGCTGATTTTGGACTTCTGACCTCTAGAACAGTGACAGAACAGATTTCTGCTGCTTTAAGTCACCAGGTTTGTTGTCATTTGTTACAACAGCTGTAGGAAATTAATATACCCTCTTTTTGCTCATTCTCTAGCTCTTGTTAGAGTCTGACTTACAATAACACCCCCAGGGCAACACTTACCTACTCTGAGGTTTGCCATAAGTGGACTTCTCAGGTTTGGAGAGAAAAAATACAAGTAAAAATGGAAAATTCTCTAGGCCCATCAATACTAGTAATCCACTCCTACTTCCGGGCTGTCACTCAGTCTCTGAAATTTAAATTACCAGCTAAACTTAGCCATCAGATTTTCAATTCCACAGTTTTATCAAGTATATGCTTATGTAATAAAGAGAAGCTACCTGACTTTTACAACTCACTATAATTGGAGTTCAAATCAAAGCAAAACTTACACACAAAAATTAAACAAAACATGAATTATGCATAATTCATTGGGCTAGAAGATAATTTTAACAACATAATCTCTTCCCTGAAGAATTTATCATTTTCTGTGGCAGACAAATATGTATATTGCTATTTATTCATCAAACATCTATTGAGCAACTACTATATGCCAAGGACCATTCCGGGAAATGTGAGGGATACAAGGAAGAAAGAGACATTGCTTCTTCCTTCAAAGAACTTAACTCTATTAAAGGAAACAGACATGTACTCATATATTCAGTTATTCATACACTCATGCTCTGTGGAAACACGAAAATGAAAAAGATATGGCAATGAAGTCCTCTGTTAGAAGGGGAAACCGAAAAGTTACCAATTTGCATTAGAAAGGTTTTTTAAAAAGCATTCTGAATTACTAAGAAAGCAGGGATGAGCTCCTAATTCAAGCTATGGGGAGGGGGGAGGGGCAATCAGCAAATGCCTTCCAAAGGACAGAGTGCTAAGATGAAACTAGATAAATGATTGGGTTTAGCCAGGATAAAGAAGAAAGTATGAGAAATAACATGGGCAAAGACAGACAAGGGTGAGAAATCTTGACATATTCATAGAATGGAGAGTGATCAGTAGGGCTGAATTGCATCTAGTGGGAGTGGTGCTAAAGAAGGACAATGGAAAGGACCCCAGAAGACCTCATACATCCAACTGAGCAGTTTTAACTTGATCCTAATGGTGCCAGGGAACCACTCAGGCAGGAGAATGACAAGGTTAGGTTGACACTGTATAAAAGATTAGTCTGGTAGTCACAAAGAAAATAAATTAAAAGGAAGCAAGAGAAGTAGAAAAACAACTTAAAAATCCACAGCCACATGACATATATAAGACCAAAAGCATAAAGTACAAGGAAAAGAATTATTTTTGGCTCAGGGATGATATGTGTGTCAGGGAAGAAAAAGGTATAAAGAAAATGAAAAATAGATGATTAGACGATAAAATAGGTTCATGCCAAATCAGTCTTAAATATGAAACTGAGCACTTGAAGATCTTAGCCGGAACCTGAGCAGAAGAGAAACATAATCAGAAACTAGTTTTATGAAAAGCAAAATGGCAGCTGAATATAGGGTATTTACCAAAATTCCACTTATGAGAAAATAATGCCCATGTCTAGAGCAGTGATGGTGAAAATGGCAAAGTGGGTGAAGATTCTAGAAAAATTTCAGAGAAAAAAAGCTGACAGGGCTTGATGACTTGTTGAAGGCTCTGAGAAGGCTGTACTGGCCAGGTCTGCTGAGGTGTCCAGTGTTCCCTCTAATAGTGATAAGGAAGGATAGCTAGATTTGCTGCCTCTAATGCCAGTAATTAAGGATAGATACTAAATGCCCAAGAACTGTGATAAATGCTTTATACTTAGAATCTATGAGGTAGCATCATCACCTCATTTTTTTTTTATAATTTTTTTAACGTGTATTTATTTTTGAGACAGAGAGAGACAGAGCACGAACAGGGGAGGGTCAGAGAGAGAGGGAGACACAGAATCGGAAACAGGCTCCAGGCTCTGAGCTGTCAGCACAGAGCCCGATGCAAGGCTCTAACTCACGGACTGCGAATACATGACCTGAGCCAAACTCAGACGCCCAACCAACTGAGCCACCCAGGCGCCCCTCACCTCATTTTATAGATGAGGAAAGTGAGACTTAGAGAAGTCAAGAGAAGTTGCAAAGCTTTCAAGTGGAAGAGCTAGAATCTGTACTCAAGTCCATCTGACTCACAAATGTATTCGCAAAAGCATTAGGCTCTATGGTTGGCTCATATATTCCAATTTACTTTGGATAAAAATGTTTAGAAGCAACCTTTATTTAACCATGATGCTATTATGATTTCTCAAGAAATCATCCCCATCTGGGGAATCCTATGATCACAAACAAAACCTCAACAAACACATGCATACTGCTGCATATTTGAATCAGTAGTCACTCCTTTTACCAACTTTCCTCAGAATCCAAATCAGCAGCTGAAAAGCTTGGTACCATCTAATTAGGCGAAACTGGAGTGATCAAGGGGACAAGACAATAGGCAAGGAGCCTAGGGAACACATGGTAACTGCGGGGCCTTCCTACTACCAAAAATCTAATAGATGTCCTGAGAGGAAGCCAAGACTTCGCAAAAACATGCCTTCTCTTACCTCTGGCTCCTGGATCTTTTGAGTTAATTTTTGGTCTGGCATGGAAGCAAGCACTATCAGATGGTTCATTAAATGCTTCCTAAGGAGGTGTTTACACTAAAAAAATTATAGTAAACTGTTTCTACCTGTTAACAAAGCAAATAGGACATAATCAGATTTATGCTTCCAGAGTTTTCCTAGGACCTTTCCTAGAACTTTCATAGCCCTGACCCTACCATAGTCACTATCTTCCCCATTTCTAATGGGCCATTTACTGGCCATGCCTTTGTCTAGGTTTTCTTTCATCACAGAGGTAGAGAATATTTTCCTGCCTGATATGAATTTTACCAGCAAGTATCTTCTGTATTTACCAAATTTACCACAATTGAGGAGAGACATGAATAATGGTACCTTCCTCCCTAGCCTCCCTATAGGCTAGGGACCTAAAGGACAGTTAGGATCTATCATAAGCTAGGAACCTGAAAGATGGTTAGGATCTATCTAGGGCTCCCCTACTCTTATTCAAATTATGAATATACAGAAAAGGGTAAAAATCCAGAGAGATCACAGTGTTCTTAGACCTAGGGCAGAGAAAAAGCAAGGTGTCAACTTGAATTCTACCAGTAACTTTAAATCTGCTTAACACCTAATAACAAGCAGAGAAGGTTGAACGTAGCAAAGGAATAAATTGAGACACTTAGCTTTTATCTCGCTGGCTACTACACTGGATTCCATCTGACTGTGTGGCTAGAGGATACAGTTCCAAAGAAAACCAATAAAAAGAATTTTATTTAACCAAAGACGAAAGAGGAAATACTTTTTTGCTACCTTGTCTTGCAGCATTCAAAATACTGAGCTTTAATTTAGTTGCTTTCCAAGAGAAAACATATTAAACTCATGAGTAAATAATTCTGAAATAAGATTAAGAATTCCTTTAATTAACTTTAAATAGGCCTCAGTCCTCAGAATATTCAATATCTGCGGAATAGCTTTCTTTGTTTTAATCACTCTCTTTGCAAAATTCCCTTTTCCAGGGTTTCCTGATTGTACACTTTCTAGGGAACTCTTTGATGACTCACTTTCTGCCTCTGTCATCGGCATCATTTCCAAATTCCTTAAAAAGAGGCTTTTCTCCAGCATCTGAGGAAAGCTTTCTTTCCCATTTTCACTACTCTACCTCAGTTGAGAATTTCACCCATTCACACATCTTTTATCTCTAGACCTAAACACTCCAAAGCCCAGGCCACAAATCTGAATTGTCTGCTAGAACAATTCATCTAAAATTAAAATTCTCTGCAGAACCTTAAAATCAACCTGCATAAAAGCAAACTCATCAGTTCCTTCTCCTGACTTCCTTAGTTCTATAATGGTCACCAAAGTTCAAATTTGTATAGAAATAGCCGATCCTTTCCTCCTTATTGCCCCTCATATCAATTTGCTACCAAATCCACTGGATTCTACAGCCAACAAGTCTTTCACATCCTTTGTCTCCACTCCATTCCTGCTGCCACTGGTTCTACTTAGGCCTCCATTTTATTTAGTCATCCAGTAAACAACCATAGAGCACATACTAAATGTTAGACTCTATAATGAATGATATGGTCCCTGACCTTGCGGAGTTCACCTTTCAGCATAGGTGTTATGCATGTAAACATACATACGTACAGTGATGTTAAATAGAAATATGCAGTGGATTTAATGCACAGTGACCAACTCTGCCCTGGAGAGATGGAGTCCAGATTAAGTCTCACATGGAAAAATACAATATAGCTTCCTGATTTGTCCTAATTCCAACTCCAGTGTTGCCCTCTTCCAATCTATTCTTCACACTGATGTCCTACACTTGGTCTGTGGTTCCTAATGTGAAGATAATCCAGGAAAGAATGAATAATTGCACTACGACACTGGAAAGGGGGAAGACAGAAATGAGTCAAGTCAACATGCCTTAGGGACAAATGGGCCTTGGAGGAATGTTTAAAGAAAGAAGGGGAACAATAATGACTTTCAGGTCTCTGGCTTGGGTTAACTAGGTAGATGTCATGTCACGGATAGAAGGAATTAAGTAGGAGAAGTGAGAAATGAAGAGAAGGAAGAGAAGAGGGACGGAGGGAGGAAGGAAGGAGGGAGAGAGTAGGGAAAAGGGGTGGGATGGGTGAATCTAGAAATCAACAGACCACCAGAATTGAAAATGACCCAAGTTACACTCCAGAGAAGGTATGTCATAAAAACCACATTATTTCTAGCTTGAAAGAAGGAATAGTCCACTTTAATTCCATTTGATATTAAGATATGTAGTTACCATTTTACCCCATTTGATATTAAGATATGTAGTTATCATTTACCCTTTAGCTACATTCTAGGACTATTCACCTACATAGGCTTCTTACAGCTTACTAACATGATTAGAGAAGAAACTTCTGGCAGATCATTCCAGTGACACTATGTGTTGGTACTCCTAATCCCTTGTATTCCCTCTGGGCACTTCTTTTCCCTCCTAATTCTGTTACTTTTCCTAGGAAAATGAACTGAAAGAATTCAGAGCAGGATTCATGCCCATCTTTGAAGTACACACTAAGTACTCAACACATAATCAAAGTGCTGTCAATATGTCCTGCTGTACTAAAACACACGTCCCTCAGGAGTTCTAACTAAATTATTAAAATACCAAAATAATGCATCTAATGAAGCCTGATAATGATGCTGATGGTTTTAATAATGATGGTGACAACTGACAATGACAAAGATGGAAGAAGGAAGAGACAGTGATGAGTACAGTACTAACAATATCTCTAAGTCAGTTTTAGAGAAATGAAGAATGATGCGAAACTTTTAGAGCAGTTTCAGAACGATGAGAGGATATGACAGCAAAGAGAATAAAAAAGTGAAGAGCATTAATCCCATTTATTTGAGGTAGAAAACCATTACCCTAAGTGTTCCACAGTTCTCAGGCTATATATTTAATCAACTACAGTAGAGTCTACTGCAAATTTGGCCTGAAAGTATACAATGTGTACTACATATTTATGAGAACATAGGACTTGAAGACAAACTTCTTGAAAAGGTATTGGAGCTCTCTTCCTTTGATTTCTAGAACATGTAATCTACTCAACCTTTTCTCCTGTTTCTTAACTAGCTCCTCTTCTTCTCCCCATGTTATTAACGCATGTATTCCCTAAGGCTCAACCTTGATGTCTCCATGCTCGTCTCTCGGCACTTTTCCTATGAGAATTCATCTACACGCACACCTCCAGCTCTTTACACAGCAGGCTACTAAATATTTATGCCAGCTCTGATTTTTCTCTATATTCAGACTCTTATCTCCAATTAATATTGGAGTCTTTTCTATTTGACTGCCTTACTCTCAGGTCAAAACATTTCAAAATCTTGCCCACAAACCTGCTCTCCTTCCTGACTTCCTATCATCTGGATGCCATGCCCTCCCCCACTACCAACCCCATTTTACTGCTCTGATTACAGAAAAACTCTTCCAAAAGTTGCATATACCTACTCTCATCAATTCCACACTTACCATTACTTCCTCAATCCACTTCAAATTAGTCTCCTGCCCACATCACACTACTGGAGTGGTCCACAGCTTGCCAGAACCAATGAATGATTCTCAATTCTTTTGACTTCTCAGCACTCCTTTCTTGCAAGATTTATTTCTCAAGATCTTTTAAGATTCTATACTCTCTTGCATCCCTGTCAACCATTATAATCTGTTTCCTTTGTTAGTTTCTCCTCTGTAAGACCTCCACTTGTTGAGAGTCCAAGAGCTCTGTCTTTGGTCCTTTCTGTATTCCACCTAAACTCTGTGAGTCTCATTACCTTAAATAGCATATATATTTTTTTGTTTATGATCAAATTTATATCTCTACCATAGATTTCCTCTGATCATCAGACTCCTGTTTCCACCTGCATTCTTGACATCTCTTTGTAATAGGCTTTTAAACTAAACATGGCTAAAACAGAAATATTGATTTCACCTTCCCAAGCACACTTCTCTCAAGTACCTCATTTAGATGTTATTAACAGTTGTCTAAACCTAGAAAATATCATGTTATCACTAGTAGTACTGTCTTGAGTAGTTCTGATCCTTTACCTACCCATCCCCCAACCTCCCCACCATAAGATAGGGCTACATCTCTTGGCCACCTTGTGGTAGGTGGACCTATGTGATTATTCTTGTCCCACTAGTGTTGAGCAGAAGTGATATGTGTCATTTTCAAGCCAAACATTGAATGGTTCCCAGTATGAAACCCTCTAAATTTCTCTTTTCCCTTTCCAATGTTCCAGTTAGTGGTTACCATGTCATCCTATGCCCCAGAGTGAGGTAGATTATAAAAATATCAAAGTCACTCACCAACACACAAAGGACAAGATGTGTTAGTGAGAGATAAACCTCTTTTGTTTTAAGCCTCTGATATTTTGGAGGAGTTTGTTGCCACAACACAACCTAGCTTATCTTGACTAAAGAAGATATCCTCAATTACCTCTCACACCCAACACCCAATTCATCAATAAACCCTATTGATTCTACCTTTGCCCACATCCATCCACGTCTTACTATCTCTATTACTACTACTCTAATCCACAGTGCTATATTTTCTTACCTGGAAGGCAGCAACAGCCAGCTCCTTATTTTCTGTCTCTACTAGTACATACTATGGGCCATCCTCCACAGACCAGTCAGAGGGATTTTTTTGTTTTTAATTCAGATCAGTCATTCCCCAGATAAAAAGTGCCCAATGGCTTTTCAATGTAATCACAATAAAACCCAAACTCCTTACCACGGCTTAAAGGCTCTATATACCTTTGTCTTAATTCATTCTTTTGTTTTTATATCTCTTGAATTCAACAAGTACCTACTTCCCATGTCTTTGCATTTGCTGGCCCTCTGACTTCTTGTCAAGCAAGCCTCAGCTCCCTACCAACTCAACTCTCTAAGATGGCACTCCATTACCTTGTACTCCCACATCATGCTTTGTTTCGCCTCCTCATATGTTAGATTTATATTCTTGCTATTGTTTTTTTTTACCTACCAGAATGTAAGCTCCATGAAAGTAGGAGCTTTTGTTGTTGTCATTCACTTATGTACATCTAGCCTCAGCATACAGAGTAATGTCCGCTAAGGTAATAGTGAAATAGGGGAATTCAGTAAGCTTTCCTCACATTTCTCATTCCCCAAGCACCAAGGACTCTGCTGAGCCTTCAGAACCCCTCGGGATTTTTAAGTCTTTGGACTTTGTAGTCTTTGATTTTGATTCTATAGGTCAAAAATATTTACCTTTACATATATAAAGGCACATATTTACACTCACAATATACATGAACAAAAGCACATATATATTTTTAATCTAACAGCTAACCAGGTACTGCCAGTCATATTTCTCAACATGAGGGAAACTCTTTGTGGCCAGACCAATCTTCTCTTAACTCCCTCTCCCCAACTCCAAACCTTTTCTTTGCCAGTGTGCTCCAATATCATTGCAGATGATTAAGAGTCATTTTCACTTGTGAGTGAGATGTCATCTTTGTAGAACCCAAGAGGTCCTGACAGTCCTAAGTCTTTTATCTCAGTAAAGAACTGTAAAGTCACCCCAGAGAGACAGTCTACTGGGAAACAATAGCTTCTGCTGGTGCCAAGGGAATATATTCACCATTTATGTATACATCCACTCATTAGGCAAACATATGAGGAAGCAATGCAAGAGAAGAACAATGAATTATTCATTCAACACTTTTTTTTTCCAACACTTACTGAGTGAACATGATATGCCAGGTACTGTCCCAAAATGGACAAAACAAAGTCTTACCCTCATGAACTCTAAAATCTAAGTGGATGAGGCAAATAAACAAGCAAACTTACAGTATGTCAGATGACAATAAGCAAGATAAAAGGGAGTAGGAGTGCCAAGATGTGGTGGAAGTTTGTTACTTACATAAAGGATAGGCAAGGAAGGCCTATAAAATACAGCAGCATTTCAACAGAGACTTGAAAACATTGAGGAATGAGCCATGTAGACGTCTGGGGAAAGAGAATTCCAGGCAGCAGACGAGTACAAAATTCCTGAGCAGTCATGTGAATGACATGTTCAAACATTTGGGAGGCCAGTGTGGCAGAATCAGGGGAACAAGGAGGGACATAGTAGAAATGAGGGCAGAGGGTAACGGGGGCAAGATCCTACAAGGTCTTAAAGGCCTCCTAAGAACCTGAGCTCTACTTTTTTCTTTTTTAATATGAAATTTATTTTCAAGTTGGTATCCATACAACACCCAGTGGCTGAGCTCTACTTCTGAGCAAGATGGAAAGTCACTAGAGGGTGTAAGCAGAGGAGTATATATGTTCCTCTTATGTTTTAAGAGGACTATTTTGCTTCCTGGAGAGCTATACATTTGGGGAAAAGGGAGAACCAAAAACAAAAGCAGAGAGAGCATTTGGAAGGTTGTTACAGCAACCTAGTGAGAAAAAATGGTGATTCTGGACCAGTGTACCCCACTTGATAGGCTTTCCCGACCTCCAGAGTGCTTTACTGGCCTCTTCTCTGTGATCCTGAAGTACTGAGCCAATGCCTCATTAAGGCATGATAACTATTTGTTTACTTGTCTGTTTCCCTGACCAGATTTGGAGCTCTTCAATAATTTAAAAAACAAGCAAAAAAACAGTCTTAACTGCCTTTTTCACCTTTACCTTCATACACTAGGTGCAAAAAAGTGAATCAATGAACCTGAAATATTTAAAGCATAACACAAGTCACTTTACTTATTAGCAAGACAAACAGTACAGTGGAGTTGCATCATACTTACATATAACGTATACATTTTCAGCTGTCTACACTCAGGGGGATGGGCAGAGGATTGAGAGGAAGTGAGAGAATTGCCTATTTACCACCTAACACTTTGCCTTATTCCAAGTAGGCTTAGCCTTCATATCTGCTAGAAAGAGTTGCTTCACCAGAAATGCAAAAAGAAATCAATGATGCTAACCCTTGGTTTAAGAGCTTGCAAGGGGCCTGGGATTTTTGGAAATGATTTAAAGCCTTTATAAGGGCAAAGTTGACTATATAATCATTTTTTTTAACCTCACATTTATATTTTAGAATATATCCTCCATATAAACTGTAACTCTAATAGGCTGCCCCTCTACAGGCCTCCATTACTCCTTACACCTCGGGCCGGTTTGTAACACTTGCCCACGATCAACACACCCTGGCTGCTAGAGCCTGGCTCCATTCTAAGGTCATCCAACTGCTGGATCAGTACGGTTAATGCCATCAGTGAAAAGAGGCCCTCCAATAAGATGCAGTCCATTATCAACCCTAAGGGACAAAGGTTTAGTAAGAGAACAAGGCCCTGAGGTAGAAAAATGAGAATCTTTATTCAATGGATGGCATTATTCACCCTTCGGTATTCTACAAGTGAACAATCCTTAGGAAGTGTCTATGTAAATATTGCTGGTGTGATTAAGGTGTCTCTCTAAATTTCACCAGAGAATCATTAATCTAAGATACAATTAATATTTTTTTTTAATTTTTTTTTCAACGTTTTTTATTTTATTTTTGGGACAGAGAGAGACAGAGCATGAACTGGGGAGGGGCAGAGAGAGAGGGAGACACAGAATGGGAAACAGGCTCCAGGCTCCAAGCCATCAGCCCAGAGCCTGACGCGGGGCTCGAACTCACGGACCGCGAGATCGTGACCTGGCTGAAGTCGGACGCTTAACCAACTGCGCCACCCAGGCGCCCCACAATTAATATTTTTAAAAAAGCCACTCTGGAAAACAGTTTGGAGGTTCCTCAAAAGATTAAAAATAAAACTACCCTATGACCCAGCAATAGCACTGCTAGGAATTTACCCAAGGGAATCAGGAGTGCTGATGCACAGGGGCACATGTACCCCTATGTTTATAGCAGCACTTTCAACAATAGCCAAATTACAGAAAAAGCCTAAATGTCCATCAACTGATGAATGGATAAAGAAGATGTGGTTTATATACACAATGGACTACTACTTGGCAATGAGAAATAATGAAACCATGCCATTTGCAGCAACATGGATGGAACTGGAGGGTATTATGCTAAGTGAAATAAATCAGTCAGACAAAGACAGATATCATATGTTTTCACTCATATGTGGATCTTAAGAAACTTAACAGAGGACCACGGGGGAAAGGAAGGGGAAAAAATAGTTACAAACAGAGAGGGAGGGAGGCAAACCATAAGAGACTCTTAAACAACAAACTAAGAGTTAATGGGGGGGTGGGGGAGAGGGGAAAATGGGTGACGGGCATTGAAAAGGGCACTTGTTGGGATGAGCACTGAGTGTTGTATGTAAGGCAATTTGACAACAAATGATATTTTTTAAAAAATAGCAAATTTAGAAATTTTAGTATGTCATAAATTAGGAAGTCAATCATGACAAAATATTCTGTTGATCAAAAAGAATCTAAAAGGACATTTGTAAAGTAAGATTTTGTCAGTCTAAGGGCACTCCTTTTCCTGAGGCCAAGATTCTCTACAACTTGGTCCCCAGCTACCTTAACCACATACAAATGCCTTCCCCTCCCCTAGGATACACTCACTATCACTGATGCTGTGTAATCTGAAGAGGCTTTCTCTGAATTCCAACCGCCTATCGATATCTATATATTTGCATTTACTTATTTCCACTTAGTCTGCCCTTCTGTATTCTGCTTTGAAGCTGGGACACTCTGCTGAAATAGAGTTCAATGTGTTCCTCTAGAGCCTAAAAGAAATATCTCTAAAATTGACCAGCACCTCTTGCTCTGATCCCATAACGCAAATGGTGAACAAAACTCCCTCCAGATGACTACAAGCTAGTTCAGGTGAATGACTCAGTTTCATAGGTATGAAAAAAAAAGGGTGCTCTGGATTATCCACGCGTTTTTCAGTCTATAGAACAGTGCTATCCAAAAGAAATATAACACAAGTCACAGATGCAATTTAAAATTTTCTAGTAGCCCCTTAAAAAAAATTAAATAAAAAATAATAAATAATGGGGCGCCTGGGTGGCTCAGTCAGTTGAGAGTCCGACTTTGGCTCAGGTCATGATCTCACAGCTCATGAGTTCAAGCCCCGTGTCAGGCTCTGTGCTGACAGCTCGGAGCCTGCAGCCTGCTTCAGATCCTGTGCCTCCCTCTCTCTCTGCCCCAACCCACTAGCATTCTGTCTCTGTCTCTCTCAAAAATAAACATCAAAAAAAATTAAATTTTCTAGTAGCCAGATTTTAAGTAAAAACAGGTAAAATTAATTTTCATCATACATTTTATCTAACCTAATATATACAAAACTTTATTGTTTCAACATGTAATTGACATAAGAAATGATTTATGAGATTTGAGGATGGGTATTAAGTCTAAAAAGCTCAGTGTGAATTTGATACTTACGGTGCACCTCAATGCAGACCAGGCACATTTCAAGTCCTCAGATGTGGCTTCTGACTACTGTACTATACTCAACAGTAAAGCTCCGGGATAATTTTCCTCCATGGGAACTAAATATGTTGGTATTCTGGTATATTACTAAGTCACTTGTGACTTTTTGTTCTCTGCAAAACAATTTCTCACTTTCTGGTGATTCTTGATGAACAGCCATAACGGCGATGAATACAGGCTCTGGAACAGGCTGCACAGATTTCCATCCCAGTTCCAACCCTTAACTAGCTGTATAGCCTTGGGAAAACTATCTTTGTGTTTTTCTTTCCTCCCCCCTCCCACCCCCCCACCCAGTGACAGTGTGGTACTCATCTAGAGTTAGTGTGAGGACTAGACGAGTTCATAACATAAAGTAGGACACTGCTTAGCACATAGAAAGTGATTAACTAATACTGACATTATTATTATTCCAGCTGTTGTTATTGCTGGCTAAAATTGAAATTCTGAGGTTGCAAGGCTGAGGACGAGACTGTGGCTAATGTAATCCTACAAGGGTACAAGCAGTCACCTTACTACAGCCCAGGCTCAAACAGCCCAATGACTATCCAGCTGTCACAGTCTTTTGGGTCCCTGCCTGCTTCCCTCAGCATAAGCACCTGCCTGTCTTCCTGCCCCTGCACTGACCTTTCTTACCACTGATGATTTGTGATGCCAACAGGCTCAAACTCATTTATGGTTCTGGAGGAAAAGCAGACCAGTGAATGAACAGACGACTGAAACAGAATCCACACAGCATGGGAAACCAGTTCCAAATTGGCTTTGGCAAATCCCACCCAAATCCCAGCACTGGAATGAACCAGCAAAGGAATACAAATCATGGATTGAGGGAAAGAGTATGTCCTGATAAATATCTTAAATATCTTTCACCTGGAGCAGTTTCTCATCTCCATCACGGATAACAGGACACACATGGAATGGGAAATTAAGCAGGAGACCCACTTTTCCAAAAACATTTCCTGAAAATTAGCTTCTTTGGGAAACCTAGTCACATTTCCTTAGGCTCAATGGTTAATAAAGAAGCCAAGTCCAGGGGCACCTGGTTCAGTTGGTTGAGCATCTGACTCTTGATTTTGGCTCAGGTCGTGATCTCAGGGTCACAGGATCAAGCCCAGCTTGTGATTCTCTCTCTCCCTCTCTGCCCCTCCCCTGCTCGCTTGCTCTCTCTCTCAAAATAAATAAACATTAAAACAATAAGCCAAATCCATTCCTTACTGGAAGTTCACTACCTGGGAATGATTTAGATCCTAAAGAATAAAAAAAAAAAAAAAAAAAAAAAAAAAAAAACAACAAAAAACCTGTTTCCTCCTCTACCATTCTCAAGGAACCCCAGGCTCCACAGAAAAATTTACACTTCACTAGCCTGAAGTATGTCGCTGGTTTTAAAAACTAACATGGCAAGGGGCTTGCTGTAAAGATTCAGAAAAACCCTGATTCCAATTCCTTATCTCTTTTTTTTCCTCTAATGGTATCTGGGTCTATATAGAAAAGTGTCTTCCAGAGCACTGCAAAGCTGGAAGTGATGCTACTCATCCAGGACACCGCCACATGGATGCTGATTCCCCCTCCAGATGAGAATGTGGCCTTACTATGCTACATTTACGTCAAGAGCCAGGAGATTCCAGTATTTGAAAATATTGCTGTAAATGGACATGCACAAAATATCACTGTCAATTCTTCCAGAATGTGACATAAGCCCCACATAAGGCAGGGTCATAAGAACTGAGCTTTCCAGAAAGACTTGGAAGGACTCAACCCCAAATACCAGTGTCTCTCACAGCTGCTCACTGCTAGGAAGGACCCTGGGTGCCAAGTGAAGCTGTGTTGGGCAATATTACATCTGTTCCTTCCCTATGTGGTCACTGTGTTTCTGATAATCCTTTTATCCCTGGGCATTAACTCAGAAATTAAATGAAGTGTGTGTTTGTGGTCTCTTCCTGCCAATGCATAGCTCACTTGAAGGACTAGGGTATCAGGTTGCACTTCCTCAGGTAGTAGACAAGCTGGGTCAGGAGGTAGACCAGCCATCTCAGACACTGAGGTCCTCAGTGCAGGAGGACCTCTTCAATCTGGGAAAGTAACTTAATGATGTCCATAAAGGAGAGGGACAACAGGCAACAACCACAAAGAAAGGAGTTGTTTGTGCAAGCTGATAAAACCAAATCACTCTACTCTGGATTGCTACAAATCAAAGACCTAATTAAAATGAGACGGAAGACTGTATTCATGTACAAAGTGTTGGGGGGGGGGGGGGTATTGAAGGAAAAAATAGTCATATTCCAAAGTCAGAACTCACTGGAAAAACCAGTCTTCTTCTGGTGACATTTCAAATGCAGCCCAATCCAAAATTCCTTGTTACACTTTCTGTTCAAAACCTATAATTTCTTCATGTTATACAATCAATTTATGACACTCTACAAACAAGATTCAACCTATATCTCTAGCCTAATCTCCCACCCTTCTTCCCCATATATGCCATGTACTACACACTCCAATTCTTACTTAAAATTAAATGAATCCTCCCACTGCTGTATATCTGGCTTAGGTTATTCCTTTAATGGAATATTCTTTCCCTTTCTCTTCTGTCTGACAAAATCATGGCCAATTTTCAAATTTGCTTCAAGCCTTCTTCATGCAAAATATATTGTTCTCAGCTAACATAATATTTTTTCAAACTGTTAAAACAGTCACAAAAGTGACCACATCAAAAGGCAACAGCTAAAGTAATTTTCGGAGTGATCATGCTTATGTACTCACCATCCAGACCAAGAAATAAGGCAATACCAGCACCCTAGAAGCCTCCCTCTTGCCACACCCACCTCATTCTTCTTCAAAGATAACTGGCTACTAACACCATAGATTAGTTTAGCCTGTTTTAAACTACATATAAAAGGAAAAGTATAATATATATACTCTTCTGCATCTAGCTGGTTTCACTCGGTATTATGTTTGTGAAATTGTATCTATGTTGTTGTACATAGTTCCTCCATTTTTGTAGTTACACAACATTCTGTTTTGTGACTATAACACAATCTGTTTATCTGTTCTATTGTTCATGGCCATTTGGGTTGCTTCCAGTCTATTCCAGGGACTATTATCAACATTTTTGTGTATATATTCTGATGTGTATGTGTATGTACTTCTGTTGGCATATACCTAAGAGTGGATTTGCTGGATCACAGGGCATGCATATGATCAGTTTTAGCAGACATTGTCAGAATATTTTACAAAATACTTGTATCAATTTTCATAAACTTCTTGTACCAATCCCAGTGTATGAGGATTTCAGTGGCTTCTTACCCTAACACTTGACTTTATCAATCTTTTTGATGCCCACGCTGGTGAGCATGTGACAATATTACATTGTGTTTTAATTGCCCATGGAGATATTAATCTCCATTTTCTTCTAGATGCTTTATTATTTTGTCTTCTACATTCAGGTTGACAATTCACTTGGAATTGGTTTATGTGTGTGGTGTGAGGCAGAAGACGATATACATTTTTTCCATAAAGATACCCCAATTGACCAAGAGCCATATATTGAAAAGATTATACTTTCCCCTCTGTTATGCAGAATCACCTTTAATATAAATCAAGTGTCCATATATGTGTGAGCCAATTTCTGGACTCTCTGTTCCATCGGTCTATTTGTCTAGTTTAATGCCAACATCTTACTGTTTTTGTTTTTTTTTTTTTTTACAGTGTTTGGAAGAATTCACCTGTGACTCCATATGGCCAGGAGTTCTCTTTGAAAGGATCTTTTATTTATAAATTCAACTTTTTGATAGATTTTCCATTTCTTCTTCTGATAGTTTTCCCTATTAAAGCCTATTTTTAAACACTTTCCAGGCAATTCAAGGTCCTTAGACCCTTTAACTCCATTTACTCTTTTCCTGACTTTTCTGATATTTTTGTCATTTAAAAAAATTAAACATATATTTCAAATTCTATCATAGGTTATGAATTTTTGGTTTAAAACAACACATATTTGTTATCTGACCACTCTTGAGGTTGGAAGCCCAAAACAAGCTTCACTGCACTAAAGACATGGGGTTGGCAGGACTGAGTTCTTTCTGGAAGTTCCCGGGGAGAATCTGTATCCTTACCTTTTCCAACTTCTAGTGGCTGCCCCACATTCCTTGGTTCATGACCCTTTCTCCATCTTTAAAGCAAGCAGTATTAGCAGCTTCCAGTCTATCACAATTCTTATACTATCAATAAATATTTACACTTTCTATTGCTGTTTCATTCCTTCTCGTACTTCCATGCTTCCATCTGGTATCACTTTCCCTCTGCCTGAACAATTTCCTTTGGTATTTCTTTTAGAGCAAAGTATTTATTTTTCTTTGCAAAACTACCAGTTTCTATTTTTTGAAAATAATATTTTCACTGATTAGAGAACACCAGCAGAGAAAGGATTTATTTATTTATTTATTTATTTATTTATTTATTTGGTACCATTTTGAAGATGCTATTGCATTGTGTTCTGGCATCCATCATTTCTTACAAGTGGTCAGATTTAAATCTTACTGTTGCTTCTATGAGGGCATTGGGCAATGCATCTTTTTTTTTTTTTTTTTTTCTTTTCCTGGTTGCTTTTCAGAGCTCATTGCTTTGTTTTGTTTCCAGCTGTTTTACTAAGATGTACTTTTGTATTTCTCCTACTTGTACTTTTAGGCAATGCTTAATTTGTGGCTCAACATATTTTTTCCAGTTGGGAAAAATTTCAGGGAATGTATCTGAAACTACTGTTTCTTCACCATCCTTTCTCTCTATTCCCCTCACCTCAATTTAATGTACATTAGATCTTTGTGCCACACAGGTCTTTTCTACTCTTTTCTAACATTTTCACCTTTCTTTTCTTCCCATTCTGTATATTTCCTATGATCTACCTTCTAGATAACAATGCTGTCTTCAGCTGTGTCTTATATTCTTAAGTATGTACTGAGTTATTAATTTTAGATATATTTTCCATTCTAGAACTTCCATTTTACATGTTTATACAGACTAAGTCTCCTTCAAAATTTTCCATCTTCTACTTTTTGAGGATATTTATTACAATTCTCTTAAAGTTTATTTTTGATAAATCTAACATATGGCTGTCCTATAGGTTTATTTCTAGTGTCATTTTTTAGTACTTGGTCTTATCTCCTGGTATACTTGCCAATATTTAACTAACTGCTAGAGCCAGTATATGAAAATTCAGGGGAAAAAATCATTTGAGGCTCTGGATAATCTAATATCCTCCTGGAAGAAAAAAAATTTTTTTTTCTAGCAGGCATTTAGAACAGTGGAAGATCTTAATGCATTCTAAAACCAAACGAATTCAAAGCTATGTTTTAGCCTTTGTGGAAATTGGTAGATTTGTGCTAGTTCTTATGACTAGGGTTATCCCTTTGGGGGTCACAAATGAAAACTTAAGAGTATTTGTCAGGCCCCTCCCCTTCGATAAATCTGAACACAACTTTTGTCTTCCCAGCTCCATGGGACAACTGAAAGTTCTCATATCCTCAGCCTCATTGACACCACTTTCTGCTTGGCCTCTTGGGAAATGTCTTAAGGGGGAAAATATACTTTCACTTCTGGTCTCACATCTTTGTGCTTCCTTTCTGTTTTTCCAGGACATTGGCCTGGAAGAGGACATTGGTCCTCTTTGCCTTGGTAGATCTCCCATGCCTTCAGACTGATCACTTTTATGCTTTTTCCAGCTTTTCCAGTTGTTTCTAGTGACAGGGTCAATCTGATATAAGCTTATCCAGCATAACCAGAAGCCTCATCAAGTATTTTAAACATCTTTCTATTTTGGCACATTTCTCATAATTACTACAATTATTTTCAACCTGCTTGATAATGTATCTCTGGGACCCTTGAAGGAAAAAACCATTTTATATTCATTTTTGTATCCCTATGGCAAGTACATGCTTAATACATAATGCATACTTAATCCACATCCCCTAAACTGAACTGAATTAAACAGGAGAAAGACACAAGGAAAATATCACCACAGGAAGAATGTCTTTTCAGCTTTTTGACACTATTTGATAATGAACTCAATTTTTTTCTTATAAAATGCATGTACTTTACCATAGTTTTCACCTTTGTTTCAACCTCTCTAAGTACTTGTATGTTAAAAATGTTCACTCTGTGCTATTATGCTTTATGTGTATTTCTGTGTCAATATTCCATCTTCTTTTTCAACACTGAATACAAGACACATTTTTAAAATTTTTAATGTTTATTTATTTTTGAGAGAGAGAGCGAGCATGAGCAGGAAAGGGAGACACAGAAACTAAAGCAGGCTCCAGGCTCTGAGCTGTCAGCACAGAGCCAGACACAGGGCTTGAACCAACAAACTTTGAGATCATGACCTGAGCCAAAGTGGGATGCTTAACCGACTGAGCCACCCAGGTGCCCCACAAGACACATTTTTAATAAAGATCTTAGTCCAGTCAAAATATTTATAACATATTAAAAGAATATATTAAGTAATCTTAGGTCACAGACCAGACATTCTTAACGTTATTTTCAAGTTAAAAGTAGAAGCCACAGAAGCATAGGGACCCTTCATTCAGCTATGGAATCTCATGTCCTTAAAAACCACACTGACCCAAAAGCTGGCAGAAACTAGACCTCAAATCTCAACAAGGAGAAGGATACTGTCTATCTGATCATCATTATATTTCCAACACTTAGCACAGAACCTGACATACAGACGTACTTAATACATAGTTATGTGATAAATTAGCTTATTTAAGCCCAGTTATTCACTGACCCCTAAGTTTCCATCCTTGACATCCTTTAGGCTATCTACAAGGGCACTGAAGCATCAATCTTCACTTCCCTCTCACAGAGAAAAGCAGCAAAACTGGCACCACTCTTGGTAGAAAAATCTCAATGTATGTGTCCTGAAAATTTAGTATTTTTCTATACATTGGCATACTATTGACACTAAATCACCAAACTAAAAATTAATTAATTAAGGGCAGAGGCTTTGTTTTTTTTTCACAGCCGGGCCTTCAGGCTACGCTGTATAAGATTTGTTTTGTTTCTTTATCATATAACAACCAAAGAAAACTTCTGTTTTAACTATTGTAGAAAAAGCCAGAAAAACACTTAGACGAAAGAATTCATACTAATAGTAATGACAGATTAGGTCAACTAAATGGTCCGTGAAAACTCTAAGACAAAACTTAATGACTTTTCACAAGAGGAATTTTTGGAAGCCATATGTCCAACAGATTCAAATGCTAATCACACACACTGTAAACTCTAGGGAGAACACAAAGATTTCCTACATACCCATCAATACCCCAGAAGGGTAAAGTCTAAAGTGGATAGAGAATGAATATATGAATATATTTGGGGAACAGTTTTTTCCTATGAAACCATCCTTTTTATGAAAGTTATGGTGACTTTATTTTCAGTTTCTCAGTCATCATACCTGCTTTGGGGATTTGGTTGTATTTTGCTTTATCTTCTGAATGTGGATATTTGGACTGTGTTTTTTCATATATCCTGAAATTTTTAAAAGACGTGTAAGATATTGGGGTTATAGTAATAAAGTTCTGTAAGGACTAGAAGAACTACAACAGTTTAAAGTGGAAAGACACAAGTTGCTGCTGATAAAGAACAGACCTGCTCCAAACTGACACTAGGAAGCTCTCACTGGGGCCCAGTATCTTAAGAAGGAAATGAGGTAGGAAACATGCAATCTATATACCCTTGAGGTCTCTAGATTCTCAGTAGGAACAGGAACTTACAATGAGAGAGGATTTAGGCATGTATTTTACAGGGTAAACCTGGTTTATATTCTATTGGATCAGTTCATACTATATTATCTGATTGACTGGCAATACCCAAAAACTATCACAGACGCAAGGGAAGAGAAACACTTACATAGTGCTAGTGGGGGTGTAAATTTGTATACTACTTCGAGAGCAATTTGGCAATATCTGATAAAGATACCCAGCTTATGACCTAGCAGCTAACTGCACTCCTAGGTATACTTCCTGGGTAAACTCTGGCACAAGTGTGAATAAAAACCATACAGGGGTATTTACCATAGCCTTAACTATAATATGGGAAACTAGGAACAACATAAATATCTAGCTACATTACAAGGGGGAAGAATAAATAAAACAAAGTATATATTCCTACAAAGGAACACTAAATAGCAGATACCATAATAAATGAAATCTATGTGAATATAGATAAATCTTAAAAGTGTTATGTTGAATAGAAAAGTCGTACAAAGACATATACAGTAAGATACCATTTATATGAATTTTAAACACCCAAATTACAATTTATATTGCTTAAGGACATAAACAGCAACTCAAGGAGAGGTGTCTCCAGAATCCTTTTCAACACTACCACTATCCACCTAACTAAGCTGGCATAAATAATAAAACTTATTTGTTCCTATAATTGTCCTAGGGATAGCTCAAATCTTCTCTTCTCACCCTGTCCTCAAGCTATGAAACTGGTCTAGGGCAAAATTAATCAATGATCCAGTGGAGCTACTCTAGGAGAGCTGAAAGCTTTTAGAGGGATAAAGCTTTAATAAATATAAACAAACTGGGCCAGTAACTCTCCTGGATCTCTGCACATGGCTTTCTTCTCGGGTCTCTTTTTTTCTTTTAAGTTTATTTTTTTATTTTGAGAGAGAGACAGGGTGTGCATGTGCAAGCTGGGGGAAAGGCAAAGAGAAAGGGAGAGGGAGAATCCCAAGCTTTCAGCATGGAACCTGACCTGGGGATCAATCCCACAAACAGTGAGATCACGACATGAGCCAAAATCAAGGGTCAGATGCTTAACCAACTGAGCCACCCAGGTACTCTGTGGGTCTCTCTTTCTTTGATCTTTTTGTATATAATGGGCTCTCAGGAGAAACGTCTCTGGGGTCTTTCTTAAATGAGACTTTTAGATTGATCCCATCCCTTTATTTCTTCTCTCCCATGATTTGGTTGCTGTAAGATGATCTTGGACTGATTTTCATTTGAGAGATCTCTTCTGCCTCCAATGCTTACAAGGCCAAACGGTCAAGCTGAGGTTCAAGGAAAAGAAGCTCTCTCATTAAGTCAGTTGACAAGTCAAGAAGACCAAAAAGAGCTTCAAAGCTTCATATTATATATAATAAATAAGTGCTTCTTCCACCCCTAATACCCCCTCCTTGGCTGCCACTGTAATTGTTCATCACCCTTCACTGAGTAGTTGCTATGTGGAGAACACACTGTACTGCCATGTTCCTTCTTTGCCTTGGTAATTCTTGGACTGCATCTCACTTCTAAAACAGTTTGTACTGTTCTTAAATAGAGAAAGCCCTGTTCCTCTTTTGTAATTGGAAATTAGGAAGACAGAAAAATGCTTTCTATGGATACTTCCAACCAAAACACTGAATTTATCATGGGACAGAAAAGACTACTTTCTCCTGTTCAAGACATTTTTTAATACGACCTGGAAGACACAGAAGTCACTGATGTACAGCTGACAAGTCACCTGCCTCCCCCACCCCCTTTCCTCCTACAGTCTATAAATACTGGGCTGTTTTTACCCTGGGGACTAATTAAAGAACTTTCACCCACCACACTCACTGCTAATGGATCAGCAATGAAACCACAGCTTATTTTGCACCAGTCACATAAGCACTCGCGGTGTGGTAAGAAATGTTGCTCCTTGCCAAAATTACCTGGATACGTGCCCTGGGCACACAAGACTATTTTCCTTTATGAGCACTAATGATTCATTTGAAGAAACAACCGAAGTAATGATTTTCCTATCCTTGCTGAGAATCCCTCATTCTGAACTATGGATTTCAATGTGCCGGGAGTAGGGGACAGTAGCCAGGACTCCAGGACTTCAGAAAGTTCCACCATTGTTTGCAAAAAAAAATCAGTGCACCTACACTTGTATTAGAAGTCCCTACACACCAAACACCAACGTCTTTTTTGAAGCAAATAGATTTGAATGAGGCTTTGACTGCATCAATCCAGTCCCTGCTTTGTTTTAACCTCAGGTCAACAGAGTATAATGTGAAAGACCCCCCTGAGTTCACATCACTCCTGAGCGTGGCCTGAAAGGGGCAGGAAGGAGGTCCAAGAGCCAACTCTGCCTCAGCTTCTGGTAAGAGTGTGGAATTAGGTCTGCAAACCAAGGGGGCATTCTTGAGCTATGGGCTCCCTTGTGGCCACTGTATAGCATTCATTTCTGCTCTGTCACATACGCCCTCTACAGTCCTACTTTCTCTTGAATATGCTGCCTTGTGCTCCGTTTCCTTGAAACACTTGAGACAACTGTGAGCCTAGTCTGCTTAGATTGGGCTCTCTTTGCTTTGCTTCCCAAGTGTTCCCTGGTGCTATGGACTGAATGTTTATGTGCCCTGACTCCCAGCACCACTTCATATGGTGAAGCTCTAATCCCCAGGGTGATGATGGTATTCAAAGATGGGGCCTTTGGAAGGTAAATTAAGTCAAGCTGGTAGAGCTTTCATAATGGAATTAGTGCCCTTATGAAAACAGACACAAGAGAAATGATCTCTCTCTCCACCATCTGTGGACACATCAAGAATACAACATCTATAAACCAGGAAGAGGGTCGTCACCAACTCTGCAAGTACTCTGACCTCACACTCCCAGCGTGCAGAACTGTGAGAAATAAACATCTATTATTTAAGCCACCCAGTCTGTATTTGTTGTAGCAACCTAAGCTGACAAAGATACCTGGGAATCTGAATCCTTATCTTAGGATCTAAACTTCTAACTTGACAGGTCCCCTGGAACCGAAGCATAGCTCGATCTGAATCCTACAACCTCCAAATGCCCCATGACACCTGGTGGATGACACCACTTGGCATCAACAGCTGCTTGAACCATTGCTTGGACTGCCTGACTGCCCTGTGAAATGAAACAAAATCAAAACAAAACAAAAACACCACACGGCCTCTACAGCACAATTAGCTCTATCAGCCTTTGTGAGATATTCCAAAGAGTGAGCCCCA
The DNA here is from genome assembly GCF_046562875.1 of Panthera onca. NCBI lineage: Eukaryota > Metazoa > Chordata > Mammalia > Carnivora > Felidae > Panthera > Panthera onca. The sequence goes on along the minus strand of NC_138344.1, from coordinate 122,524,761 downwards.
CCTCCCCAAGCTTGATTCATTCACCCCTCTCCTGGGGTCCTTAGTCACTGCCAATCCCGGCACGGCTAGTACAGAGGTCTGTTAATTTATGACAGGCAACTTAGATTTCAGGTCACAGGATTTAACCTGCAGTAAATCTAAATTTGCATAAGGATAATGGGCATTCTACTACACTTTATGCCAATAAGCCTAATGTGGTAATTAACCACTGAGCACATTTACTGATAAGCTGTTCATTAGAGAAAAACCTGACAACTAGCAGTGTTATCAGAGTCCACAATTTTAAATCTCTTTCAGAAATGCTTTTTTTGCCTATAGGGACTAAAAGCTAGTAAAAATCACAGAGCAGTCATTCTCAACGCATTTGCAACAAAACTGCCAGTATGATAAACCCTTAGAGGTTAGAACCAGTTTTGTGGATTTCACTTTCTTTCATGTAAGTTTTATCTTTAAAAACCTTCAATTTCTTTCATAAGAAACTGCAGTGATGGAAGCTTCTGCTACTTCTTTTTTGTTTGTCCACCTTGAGCCAGAACTGGCTCACTCATTGACACAAGATGCATGTTTTATGGGTCACTACCACTGTAATGGAGGGCAGAGCCCACTGGATGTGGCCAATTCCCCACTGACAGTGCATGCAACTTCTACTCTTCTTTAACAAAGATCTTTCACTCCCAGCCTCCTATAGGTGGAGTTCTCACAACTCACTTTCTTCTTGGACCCTCATGCTCTTTGTCCTTAGCACCATTATTTGGAAAGCATCCACAAGGCTCAAGGTCCAGCCTTTCTCAGCTGCACTAATCCAATAGCCAGATGTAACCAAGTCAGTATGAACCGTGCACTTAATAAATGATAGCCATGGTGCTTTGCCCAGAGGGATACAAAGACAAATAAGACATGGTCTGTCCTCGCAGGGTAAACAGTATTTTGATGCTTTGGATCACCTCCTGGTTCTTCATCATTTGCATTTGTTTTTCAATTAAGAGTAATTTAGTCAAATTCTCTTTAGAAAAGAACACCAAATAGGCAGAACCAGTAGATGGAGATGCTCCCAATATTCCAGTACATGCGAGAAGAACTCTCCTTTCGCATTGTTGGTACCAGGATTCTGCCATGGGATAACAACATTTTGTTACATTTCTTCAAGTTAGATTCTTCAAGTGGTTTGTTTATGTAAATTTCTTCTCATCAACTACATGCATAGTTGCTATAAATCCTTTGTGCAATAAACATACATAGTGGTTAAGATAGCATGCTGTTTGAGAGCAAAAAAAAAAAACTATCATATATGACTGTTAACAAAAATGCAAGACATTCAATGAATGACTTAAACTGAATTGACATTGGCTTATAGATAATTCTTTGGTGTCTTCAAGTTTCAAATCTACGAGGTTTGTGTCCCATTTGCTAATCATATAAAAACATTCCCAAAGTTTTACTGTTCTACAAAGGGGCTTTTAAATTTTATTATAACAAATACACATATGTTTTCACTCTTATGTGGATCCTGAGAAACTTAACAGGAACCCATGGGGGAGGGGAAGGAAAAAAAAAGAGAGAGGTTAGAGTGGGAGAGAGCCAAAGCATAAGAGACTCTTAAAAATTTGAGAACAAACTGAGGGCTGATGGGGGGTGGGAGGGAGGGGAGGGGAAGGTAGGTGATGTGTATTAAAGAGGGCATCTTTTGGGATGAGCACTGGGTGTTGTATGGAAACCAATGTGACAATAAATTTCATATATTTAAAAAATAAATAAATAAATAAAACCTGAAAAAAAATTAAAAAAATAAAAACACCAAAAAAAAAAAAAAAACCCAAATACACAGTAAGCCCCTCAAGTCCACAGTTTCACTAAAATCTAATGATAGAACTAATCACTTGGGAGAAGGAGAATATAAACACAAAACATGAATTACTGAAAGATTACATAAAGAAAGGCATTTTTAAAAAATGTACAGCAACCCCAAATAAGTCTACAAGACACTTTTTAGTAAGATTTCTTGTATGTACTTTAAAGAATATATAAGAAAAGGTTGGCGTAATCCCCTGGGATGTTTTAACGTTTATGTTTCTTATATATTTACCTTCTCCATTTCTACTGCCTTTGTCACCTCTGAATTTCACAATTATTTTGTCTCAATGACATAGAAGCAAAACAAAATTACCTATCACTTCTGCCTTCTCAGCTACAATCGCACTTCCAGGTCCTGACTTATTGTTCCCCTTTGGACTAGGACCTACTGACTATGCCACCCACATGGAAACTTTCTACTCTCTTGGCTTCTGTAATATCACTTTCTCTGGTTCTCGTACCACTTCTCTAACTTTTCCTTTTAAATCTCTCTTTTCATAAACATTGGTGACTTTCAGGATTCTTTTTTTTTTTTAATCCACTGCTCTATTTGATGTGATTTCTCATGGGAGATCATCAGCTATAACTGACTGAACTATATTCCTTATATTCTGACTACAGTTACACCTCCAGCTATCTGAACTTGACCCTGATGTCCAGATAACACAAGTACCTCCAACACAACACATTCAAAAGTAAATAGCACTTTCTCTATTAAGCCTGCCTTTCTTCCAGTATCTGTATCTCTATATTCTATTAATATCACACCAGCCAGAAACGTGTGTCCTCTCTCTGGCTTTACCTCTAATGTACAGTCAAGTCGATAAGTCTTACTGATGTTTTCCTTGCTGCTCTTCTCATTCCTAGTTTTACCCACCTACAAAAAAAAAAAAGTCCTAGCCCTGATACATACACACATCTCCACACATACTTCTCTCACAGCACCCTAGCCACGCTGAGCTCTGTTTCTATGAAATGAGTTAGCACATGTGAAATACTTAGACAAGTTCTTGGTATACAGTAAGCACTCACTAAATTAGCTGCTATTCCTACTGCTACCACGCCACCATTGTTCCTACTTTCCTTTATTCTTACTATTAGTTCCCCACACTCACCATGCTGTTTCACACTTTTATGTCTTTGCTGATACTATTCCTTCTTCCTAGAATTTTTTTGGACGCCTAACTTTTCACTCTTAGGGGGAAAAAAGTTCTGTTGATGTTCTTTCTCCTTCAGGAAACCATCTTTAATATCTGCGGTCAGGCTAACTGCCCATATTGTAAGCTTCACCTTAAACCCACAAATATTTTGATCATATAGCTTATTACGATACATTATAATTATCTGGGGTTTTTTTGTCATTTCAACCAGAGCAGGGATCAGTAAACGATAGCCCTGGGGCAAAATCCAACCCACCTCCTGTTTATGCAATTAGTCTACTGCAACACAGACACAACCATTTGTTTAGACATGATCTACAGCTGCTTTCATGCTACAGAGTTTGGTAGTATGATAGAGACTCTATGGCCCACAAAACCATATATTTACTATCAATTTATTATTTACTATCTGGCCCAGAGCTTCTCAAATTTGGCACTATTGAAATCTGGGCTGGATAACCGTCATAGAGGGGCTATTCTATGCATTGTAGGATGTATGGCAACAGTCTCAGCTTCCACCCACCATATGCCTACTGGGGTAGCAGTCCTACCCCATCACCTCATTACGGTTTTACTCACTTCATCCTCCCCCCTGTTGCAGTTTTAACAACCAAAAGTGTCTTTGGGCATTGCCAAATGTTCCCTGGGGTCAAAATGGTCCCTGTTTGAGAACCATTACCCTGGTCCCCTACAGAGAAAGCTGCCCCCTCACCTAGAAGATCTTCCAAAGGAAGGAACTGTGCCCAGTTCATTTTGTATTCCAAACACCATACCGAGAACATAACAGAAGCTCACTAAGTCAATCACTTAAAGGTAACTCGGGAATTGAGAGACATTCCACACCAATTTAAAATTTGTAAGAATTTTAGACCTGAAAGGGACACTGATGATCATCACACCAATATCCAGCGTTACAACTAGATTTCGTTTCCTTCAGCATTTGAAACAACACCTATCAAAACTATTACGTTACAAATATCTATGAAGAAAAAGTAACCTAAGAAAGATACACTTCATCACAACTGCATTTGATTACGAGGAACTTAAAAACAGAAAATCGCTGCATTCGTATTTCATAGATGCACATACATTTCATTTACCCATGAGTGCGATTTTTTTTTTTTACTGTCTGTAAAGAATAAATTGTTTTCATGGGTATTGAGGAGGGCACCTTTTGGGATGAGCACTGGGTGTTGTATGGAAACCAATTTGACAGTAAATTTCATATATTAAAAAATAAATTTTAAAAAAAGACAGATAAAAAAATAAAAATAAAATTTGCCAAAAAAAAAAAAAAAAAGAATAAATTGTTTTCATTTTGTAGGTGGGATCATTCCAACTGGGGTCAAACTATAGTATAGAGAAACATCAACTTCCTCATAGTCAATCAAGAAATTCACTCAAGGGGTATAAATTCCTTTCAACTCTCTTTAACAAACCTACAGTATACACAGCATTGTATGCAGAAACCTCTCTGCCTCAAAGGAATTATCTGCCTGTCAGAAAAAACTAACAAATGAAAGCATAACATTTTAAGGACCAAATAAATAACAATAATAGCTAATATTTATTAACCATTCACCATGTACTGGTATTATGTTATCTCATTTGATCCTCATAATAGTACCTACCTACCAGAGTTTTTAAGATACCCATTTTATAGCTGAAGAAACTCCGAGAAGCTAGCTAACTTGTCCAAGGGTGCACGGATAGTAAATGGCAAAACAAAGATTTAAACTTGGAACTCTGCCTCCGAAATCCCAGCTCGCACACATTACACCTTAAAAGCCTGCATGCAATTCAGAAATGAGAAAGACCACCGTTGACCAGGGTGATCAGTCAAGCAGGTAACAGTGAGATGAGTCCCAGAAGAATGGGCAAGAGTCAGAGAGCAAAGAGAAAGGGTGAAATCCTTAGCCAGGACACCCAAATAAAGAAGTTTCAGAAGCAAGAACTCAAAACATATTTAAAAGATGGGGAAATAACCACTCTGGTTAAATACAGAGCGGAAGTATGGCAAAGCAGGGACAAAGTGGAAACCAAACTGCAGAAGGCCATGAGTGGGAGGCTGAGGAAGACTTGCTCTCGGGGGTACGAGGTGTTTCTGAACAACAGCACAAAGAACAAGGTGGTGCAGAATGCCAAATTCAGAGAAGGACAAAGAGAAGGCAGGTGGGAAGGCTCATTATCCATAGCCACACCTCCTTTCTTCTCATGTTCAGCACCTTGCCTTACCTCTTCTCTTGGGAAGATGGAAGTCACCCCAGGTGAGCTTTCTCACCATCCCTGTCTCAAACCTCAAAACCATTTTGTGTTTTGCCTCCTTTCCTAGCATCTCTCTTTCTGAGTTTAAGGAGATACAGGTCAAGGGAAAGGTTCTGTGTGAGGGTACAGTAGCACATGCTTGTATCCCACAAGGAAGCAACAGAGAGGCAAGGATCATAGGTGCAAAGGAGAGTGGAGGAAGTCAAGAGTGGACTCCAGGAGGTGACAGGAGGGGAGGAAATACCAAGCACAGGTGAACAGATGAGCTTACAAACATGGAGGGACACTTTGTCCTCTGGCATAAAAGGAGAGACGTAGTCAACCTGGATAGGAGATAAACAGGCAAATGAAGACGTTAAGGGAGAGACAAGCTTGATACACTGGCATGTCAGTCACAGCTTGGACCTTTTTAGAAAAGCAGCATGTCGGGGCGCCTGGGTGGCTCAGTCGGTTAAGCGTCTGACTTCAGCTCAGGTCACGATCTCACGGTCCGTGAGTTCGAGCCCTGAGTCGGGCTCTGGGCTTATGGCTCAGAGCCTGGAGCCTGCTTCTGATTCTGTGTCTCCCTCTCTCTCTCTGCCCCTCCCTTGTTCATGCTCTGTCTCTCTCGGTCTCAAAAATAAATAAATGTTAAAATAAATAAATAAATAAATAATAATAAATAAGTAAATAAACGTTAAAAAAAATTTTTTTTTAAATAAAAAAAAGAAAAGCAGCATGTCTTATCACAGACATTTTGTTCCTCTCACCAAGCTCTCGCTGAGCCACAGCCACAATGACCACAGTGGTCACCTGGCCATGTCTTTAACATGCCCAGCTTCCCCTTGCCTGGTGTCCGTCCCATCCCTGTGGCTTCCTCTGACTGGCCTCTCCTGGGTCTTTGTGTACTTGACTCTTTCCTCTCAGGTCTTAAAGCTTAATTGTCACCTCCTCCAAGAGTCCGTTCCTGACCACTCAGTCTGATGACGGAGACCCAACTTCCTTGCCACCTACTCTCTCATTATTCTCTTTTATTTCCTTTATACCACTTATCATGATCTTAAAGACTCTTAATGAGTTATTTATGCATTTATTCTTAAGTTTCTTCCAACATGAATTCCAGAGGCTTCTTATATATGGTCTCATTCACCACATACTCCAACGTTTAGAACAGATATTATTATAGAGCAAGTACTCGTGAATAGCTACTGCACTTGTGAATAAATGAATGAGTGACATGCTGTTGAGAAAATGGATACACGCAGAAATTGGAAATTTAGAGCAATAATTCTATTGCTGATGTTCACAAATATTTACTAACTTGAAGAATATGTTCCATATACTTATTGCCAGGACCTATGTTTAACTCTAAAGTGAGTATTCAATTTATGTAAATCCTAATGTCTGCCTTCTGGAAGCCCCATCTACTAAGGAAACATATGAACACAGATCATTAAAATACAATAAGGAATAAAATACCAATTATAATGCAGTGGAGTTAAGAACTAAGAGCTGTGACAGCATACAGCACAGTGATCCTCACTTAAGCCAGGTAAACCAGGAAAAGAATTCTACTAAAGTGTTGAGGACAGGTATGCCCCTCCAGAGTTAGGCATGCAACTCCAAAGGGCAAAGGAGTAGCCATGAGGTAGAGAAGATGGGGCAGATCTCCAACTCTCCCTAGCAGTTATTCACTTAAAGGAAGGAATGTGCTAAGGTGTAAATTCAACAGGAGACAGGATTATGGAAAAGATGTTCAACATGTCACTAGTTGAGGGAATAGAAAACAGGTGGCAAGAGATCAAAGATAACTAGAAGAGAAGGACTCCTTACAGGGCTAATCTCAAAAGAGCCAAAAGAGAACAGTAGTTACACTCAGAGAGGAGGAAGAGAGCTCATCCTGTAAGACAGGAGAAAAGAAGGTAGCAGTAAGTTTCTTTGAAGGTAAATCTGAAAGTGGAGGAAGAGAAGTTTAGCAAGCATTGCCTAGTTGCTATTTTCTCCATGAAATATGAGATAGACCATACTGGCTGGTAACAAAGAGGCTGAGGGAGAGGAAAAAAGGAGAATTTTATTGGTCGGTAATTGATGTGCAATGCTACAGCCCTATGCTACGTTTTTACTGATTTGTGAAGTAAAAAATGTGTCCTTATATCTCTCTTGAAATCTATGCAGAAACTAGTTATGACACACTGTCCACATGGGGGACAGAACACAAGGTTACAAAAGCACATACCACTAATGGAATAGTCATTTCTGCATTTGCAAAGCAATTAAAAAGAAACATTAGTTAATTAATTAGCTCAATGATTACTTTATCCCTGTAGGTATATGTGTACAAGAACTGCCTTTTTTTTTTTTTTTTTTGTCCCCTTTGAGGCATTTGAAGACACAAGAGATTTTGTCTCAGCGGGAATGTTGTGGTAGATTACATTTGCTGTAAATAAGTGACATTTTTAGAAAGCAATGAGTTCCACTGAATTTATCCTGAAAAGAAAAAAACTGCAAAGCTAAATAAGAAACTCTCAGAATCAGACTGAAAATTCATAATAAGCTTAAAAAGTAGCTGCTCTTCATTCTGGCTTTCTGAGGGCACTGGAGACAAATAGTTCCAACTTCATAGAAAATACTGGGCTGGAACAAAAGTAAACATGTGCCACACATCTCAAAACAAAGGTATTCAACTGTCTGGCATTCACACCAAGAGGAGCTCCTTTCCACTCAAGTCCCAAAATGAAAATCATTCCTCCATTAACAGGTTGAGCAGTATCAATTAGCCCAGCCAAAGTGGGAAATCAGGCAAAAACCACCTTCTCAGAATACTCAAGGGCAAGGTGAAAGAGACAGGTAATTGTATCTAGCCTCCCAGCAGGACATTTTTTTTTTTGTCTGATTAAATGCCCTGTCCTTTCAAGTAGAGCTTCTAAAAGGTAGTGAGAGACCATTCCCTCAACTGGGTTTAACCACAGAATCCCAACCTTTTCGTGAAGAACTTATTTCCTGTTCTTCACCGGGTCTTAGGACTGAGTTGGCGGAGGTGGCACAGCAGGAGTCAAAATGGCAGCAATGTTTCCATCTCAATTCCCATCCTTGCTAACTATGTGACCCTGGACAAGAGTCTCATCTCTTTAAATTCAAATGAGTAATGATAACAGGATCTACCTCATCGGTTTGTTGTGAGAATTAAATTAGGAAATATGTATGAAACACTTAACCATGTAGGCATACACTTCACATGCATTTACCTTGTTAAGTGCTCAATACGTGTTAGTCTTTACTGTTGCTACTATGATTTTAGTTGCTGTGGTTATTATAATGGTTTTGGAGATGGGGCCAGTAGAGGTCTGAAAAAAGAAGAATAATTATAAGTGACTATGGCAGTGGCTGGGAACCTCAAATCCTACCACAAGGGCAACCCTATGAGTCTTGGTGAGACATGTTTAAGTCAACTGATTTGGAGATTAATCAGGAAAGTCTTAGGCACAATAAATCTGGTCTAATTAATCAGTCTCATTCTTTCTTTTCAGAAGCCTTATTCATTGTAGAGCTTAGGATCTTACATTTGGAAGGAAACTAGAAAATCAACACTGTCTACTCATTTGATGCTATAATCTCTTCTACAACCTCATCAAGGTGGTTGCCCAGACTCTACTTGGAGGCCTGAAGTGTGATAAAGAATGCATGGCTTTAAAGGCAGCTTTAAACAGCTCTTACTGAAACGTCTTCTTTGTATTAAGTAATCAGCTTCCACTTGTTTGCCTTAGCTCTTCTTCCTGAGGATATATCAATCACATTTAATCCTACTTCCATAGGATGATAGGCCTTCACGTATGAAGATAACAATCCTTCACATATGAAGCCAATGCCTGGGCTCAGGCATCTTTTCTTCTTCAGGTTAAATACCCCTGGATCAGTCAACTCTTTTTATGTCAGACTCTTGAATCCTTCATCTTTCTCATAACTCAACTCTAAACATGCCCTAATCTAACAATTAGCTAATCTTTTAAAAGCTTAATATCCAGAATTGAATAGAAATACTTTCAGTAATAACATTAGCACACAGTGATAATATTCATGATGATAAAAACAATTCACCAAATTGCCAAAGTATTAGAATAAATGAATTCAGTAAAGTTGTAGGACATAAAATTAATATACAGAAATCTGCTGCATTTTTATACACTAATAACAAAGTAGCAGAAAGAGAAATTAAGATAACAATCTCATTTACAATTGCACCAAAAGGAATAAAATACCTAGGAATAAATTTAACCAAAGAGGTGAAAGACCCATACTCTGAAAACTATCACACACTGATGAAAGACAATGAAGATTATATGAACAAATGGAAAGATATACCATGCTCATGGATTGGAAAAATTAATAGTTAAAATGTCCATACTACCCAAAGCAATACCCAGATTCAATGCAACCCCTATCAAAATACCTACAGTATTTTTCACTGGACTAAAACAAATAAAGCTATAATTTGTGTAAAACCACAAAAGACCCTGAATACTCAAAGCAATCTTGAGAAAGAAGAACAAAGCTGGAGGTTTCACAACCCCAGATTTTAAGGTATATTACATAGCTATAGTAATCAAAACAGTATTGTTTTGACACATAGATCAACAGAACAAAGAGCAGAAAAAATTCATACCTATACGGTTAATTAATCCACAACAAAGGAAGACTATACAATGGATAAAAGACATTGTGTTCAATAAAATAGTGCTGGGAAAACTGAAAAGCTATAGGCAAAAGAATGAAACTGGGCTACTTTCTTCCACCACACACAAAAATAAACTCAAAATGGATTAAAGACCAAAATGTGAGACCTAAAGCCATAAAACTGCTAGAAGGAAACACAGGAAGTTATCTCTCAGACATCACCCTTAGTATCATTTTTCTAGAAACATCTACCCAGGCAAGGGAAACAAAAGCAAAAATAAACTATTGGGACCACACCAAAATAAAAAGCTTTCACACAGTGAATGAAACCATCAACGAAATGAAAAGGCAACCTACTGAATGGGAGAAGATATTTGCAAACATTATATATGATAAGGGATTAATATAAAGAATATACAGAGAATATAAACAACTCAAGACAAAAACAAACAAACAAAAAATATCCAATTAAAAAATGGGCAGAGAGGGCACCTGGGTGGCTCAGTCGGTTACCATACACCTGTCAGAATAGCCAGTATCAAAACAATAAGGAATAGCAAGTGTTAGTGAGGATGTGAAGGAAAAGGAATCCTTGTGGACTGCTGGTGAGGATGTAAACTGATGCAGCTACTGTGGCAAAAGTATGAATCATGAAAGTTCCTCAAAAAGTGAAAAAAACAAGTACTATTTATTCAGTAATTCTACTACCAGGTATTTGCTCAAAGAAAACAAAAACACGAATTCAAAAAACTACATGCACTCCTATGTTTATTGTAGCATTATTTACAATAGCCAAGATATGGAAGCAACCTAAGTATCCATCTATGGATGAATGGATAAAGAAGATGTGGTATATATTTGCAATGGAATATTACTCAGCCATAAAAAGAAAGAGATCATGCAACATGTTGCAACAACATGGATGGACCTAGAAGGTATTATGCTAATTGCAATAAGTCAGAGAAAGACAAATATCATATTATTTTACTTATATGTGGAACCTAAAAAAATAATAATTAAAACACTGAAACAGACCCATAAATACAGAGAACCAACTGGTAGCTGCTAAAGGGCACAAGGATGAGCAAAACAGGTGAAGGGGCATAGGGAGTAAAGGCTTCCAGTTACAGAATGAATAAGTCACAGGGATGAAAGGTGCATTATAAAGAATACAGTCAACAGTGCTGTAATAGCATTACAGATGGTGACAGATGGTAGCTACATTTGTGGTAAGCACAGCATAACATACAGAGTTATCAAATCACTGTGTAATACATGTGAAACTAATAAAACTATAGTTGTGTGTCAACTATACTTCAAGAAATCTACCAAAAGTTTTCTATTAAGCATTGTTTTATGGGTTTTACATTTATTATCTCAGTTAATACTGAGTTATAATACTCAGTTAATACTCACCCTATGAAGTAGATATAATTATTCTGCTCAAAACAAATCAGCAAAGTGAGGCACAGAGAGGGTTAAGTAACTTGCCCAGCACTCCAAAGCAAGTGTGAGTAGAGCTGGGCTTTGAAACCAAGAACTCTAGTTCCAGAGCCTTCTCTCTTCATCAATAAATTACACTATAAAACTGTTACCTCCTTTGTTTTATAGATCACACCTCTATTAATTCACCCTCAAATCATGCAGGCACATATTTTCTATCATTCTCAGCTCCCTGCCATTAAAATAGTTGATGAGCATGCTCTCTTACCTTCCCTCAAGCCCCTAATACAAACATTAAGTAGGAAAAAGCATTGTCACATCCACCTGAAACTTCCATATAGGTCAAAACAGCTCCTTCATCAAGACTCACTGGTATATGTTTCAGGGTGCCTACATGGCTCAGTCCATTAAGCGTCTGACTTCGTTTCAGCTCAGGTCATGATCTCATGATTTGTGAGTTTGAGTCCCATGTAGGACTCCGCACTGGCAGCACAGAGCCTGCTTGGGATCCTCTCTCAACTTCTTTCTCTGCCCCTCCTCTGCTCACTCTAAGTAAATAAATAAACCTTAAAAAAAAAAAAGACTCATTTGTATGTTTCAACAGTTACTCCTTTCATGAATAGCTGTTACATCCAATTCCTTTTTCCCCATCTTGTTGACAAGGATATCACAAAATGCACTGCCAAATACTTTGCTGATATTTAGTTATGCTTTCCTGACAATATGGAATAGAAATGTGAGTTTGGTTCATGTAATATGGCTTATTTTTAGTGTCTTTGGTGAATAATTGTAATTCTTCTGATCACATTTTTCTCTCTTCTACGGGCTCATACCTTCTGTTAATAAGGCACTCCAAAATCTTTCCCGGATTCCAATGAAGCTCATAGGCCCATAGCTTGCATTATCCATACTTTCTTCCATCTTTAGTCTTTAGGAACCTCCCCCATTCTCTACTATTTCTCAAAACCACCAACTGGATTTCAAAAATCTTATTTACAAACTCTCTCCACATCCTGGGATATCATTCATCCAAGTCAAGAAACCTGAATTAATGCAGAGCTATTAGGTGATTTTCACAGCCTCTGATATTAAATTTTCTTTCCTTGTCTATCTTTTCCTGTCCAAAGAGCTATTTTCTTATCAGCGAAGACAGGGGTGAAACAGGAGTACGAGGAATTCTTTCACATCACTTAGGACTCTATGTCGCGAATGACAGAAAATCCAGCTCCTGCTGCTTTAGACAAAAGGAAGAATTACTCAGTCTTGGCTGGAAATCAGGGGTACTCTAGTTTAAAGAATGTTTGATCCAGGGCCTTAAAAACGTCACTAGGTTCTAGCTTCTCCCCACCGTTTTTGCCTCTGTTTTTCTCCATTCTAGCTTCATTTTTGGTCTCTATGTGTTGGCAAGATGGTAGCCAGAGGCTCAATTTTATATCATCCCAAGTTCTAACCCTAAGGAAGGAGAACTACCTCCCCACAACATGTAAACTAGAGTCCTAAGCTTTTATGTCACTGATCCAAATTGGGCTAGGTGCCCACCTATGAACAAAATAACTCTGGCCAGGGGAGCGGCCTAGTTCTAACTGACTTACAGCTCACATGCTCACCAAGGTAGCCAGGAGTGGAGTCAGTGCCACTGAACCACTGGATTGAAAATGAGGGGTGGGAGCCTCCTAGGTGGCTCAGTTAAGTGCCCAACTCTTGATTTTGGCTCAGGTCATGACCTCACAGTTCATGAGATCAAGCCCCGCATCAGGCTCTGTGCTAACAATGAAGATCCTGCTTGGGATTCTCTCTCTCTCTCTGTCCCCATCTCTCTCTCTCTCTCTCTCTCTCTCTCTCTCTCTCTCCCTCTTCCTCTCAAAATAAATACACTTCTTAAAAATTTTTTTAAAAAAGAAAATGAAGGGGAATAAGAACCTTCATTCAAAAGAGTAAGAAATAGATATCAGGTCTCTAAAAAAAAAATGTTCACCATATCTATTTCTCCATTGACAGCCCATCAACTATAGGCAGCAAAGCATACTTTAGTATTTTTATTGTGGCATTAATTGAAAATCTGTTTGTGACAGCACTGCAATACTAAATATCCTTGAACCTTCAGCCCTCCTGACACTATCCCTTAGGTACATACAACTTTCTTACAGCCATGCTGGGCTAGGTGCTTACACCCTACCCCCCTCTGTGAAATGCACCTCACATTCATCGAAATTCCCAGCAGCTCAGGGTTCTTATTCTTCATTCTCCATGACAGAGTGCAGGTCTCTCCTACCTATTTCAGTTCCTTATAATCTAGGAGGTAATCTCTTTTCCAGAAGATCCAATTTATTCTCTTCACAAAAACTTCATTCTTAAGCTGACGCGTATGGCATTACCAATATTTGATTTTTTTAACCCACAAAAATGCCAGTTTTTTCTGTGCTCAACCCAATAGGCAGCTCCTGAGACATAGTTTCTCTCTTTTCTTCTTCTGCCACATTTTCCACTTCCTAGTTTCTGATTCACATTTCAACTTCTTTCTACTTTGTTGGAACCTTATCCCTCTTGGTCTCCTGTTTGTATTGGTTCTTCCACTCTATCAATGCGTGCTTTCCTCCAAGCCCACACAATGCTCCTCTGCATATCTTCCTAAGAGTAGAAAAATAAATTCTACCTTGCTACCCAAAATTTAATAATCAAGCACTTGTACTTCTGCATTAGAAGTTCTCCATAGTAGTGTGCAGTTTATCTGGCTTAGCAGTGATCACTACCCTCATTTTACAGATCAAGACACGGATGCCCAAACGGACTGTATGATTTTCTAATTAGCATCAGAACTGGATCTGGAGGCCAGGTTCCAATTCAGCTGTTCTTTTTCTTAAACTGCACTGTACTCTCCTAACTTCTGCAGTTTTCAAACTGCAGAAACAGCAAAGGGGAAGATGTGGCTCCTTGACCAGATCTAATCAGTTTGGTTGCATTTAATAACATAAATAATAACATGAGCATCTGCACAGTGCTTTACAGTTTATAAAGCACTTCCATTCTCTTAATCCCATTTGCTCTGACATAAAAATGCCTGAATTAGGTACTATTATCTGATGCAAAGATGGAGGCTAAGAGCATTTAACTGATTTGTTATTAGTCTTGCAGCTGGTAATGAATGAGTCTAGACAAGATTCAAACTCTGGACTTGTGCTTTTAAAGCCAACTCTCTTCTCATCTTCCATGCTGATTCAAAAACCCTCACTTGGTCTTTGCTCACCCTGGGGCCACAAAGTATTCTCAATGCTAGGAAAAGGGGATTTTTAATCTCAATGCTATGACCTAATTTACCTGATTATGAACAGAACCATTTATTACAGACTGAGAAATAAGGAAGGAAACCAGAATAAGAGCTAAAGAAGCACAGAGGTAGGGAAAATTAAAACAGGGAGGAAAAAGGAAAAAAAAAAAAGTATAGTGAGCAAAGAAGTAGGGGACAACACAAAGTAAAAACCAAAAGAGAAATTGTGATAGCATAAGAGCAGCAAAAGACAGTGAGATGGGATAAAATGAGTATATTAAAAAAAAAAAAAAAGGCAACAACAAACACATTATCCCAAAGCCCGCAGGTGCCAGCAATTCAAACAAACGTATAGCAATTAACAGAATTAACACAGCCTTAAATAGCTTGGCTCACCAGATGTGGACTCCTATCAGGGTTCTATAAAATGTAAAGTTATTACAGATTAAACCATTAATCATCTGTTCAGAGACTATCTCTGGCTGCAAAATCCCATTCGGTTTTAAATGGCTAATAATCACAAAGGGATGTGGAATGTAATGTGCACAGTGATGTTCTACCCCAATCCTTTTTCCTTTAAATATGTGTTCCACACTCCCGCTTCTCCTGCTTCTCCCTCCTCCCCATTAGAGGCACCATGAGAAAAGAGAGTTTAGAGAGACCAGGCTGTCCCAGAGGCCTCAGTAGCACTCAGCTTCTCCCTGGGCAAATGGAGATACAAATGGAGAACCAACATACTGGGGGAGAAGTAACAGAGAAGATAGGAGGATGGTGTGCAAAGAATCAATTCAAACAACAGGGAAGATCCCAGCACACAAGAGGGTACTTTAAGGGGCTTGAGGAAGCTCTCTCTCCCTGGTCCTGGTCAACCTGATAGAAACACTATCAGGCACCTCAGTCTGGACTGGGCTTTCCTCTACTACTTTGTGCTTCATCCAATAATAATAGCTCAGCAAGGCCAAGGACAAAGGAAAGGAGAAATGTACATCCTGACAGGGAGGGTCACTGGAAACTGAAACAGTAGTCAGAAAGAAGTGCTTTTCTATAGAAATTTTAAGATACTGAGAGCCACTCTCCTGGTACTTTCCAATGCCGCAGTCAATGGATCAAGCTTTCCAACCCTACCATTTAACCTTCTAGGACAAAAAACATACAGTTAGAAGTAGTAGATGGACTAACTTCGGTTCTCAAGTAATTTTTTTGTTTATTTATTTTGAGAGAGAGACAGACAGACAGACAGACAATGCACATGAGAGGGGAAGGGGCAGAGAGAACAGGAGAGAGAAAATCCCAAGCAGACTCGATGCGGTCAGCACAGAGCCTGATGGGGGGTTCAGTCTCATGAGCTGTGAGATCATGACCTGAGCAGAAATCAAGGGCCAGACACTCAATCGATTAAGCCAGATGACACCCGCAAGAAATCTGAAGCCTGATGAACAAGATGCCAATATGACTGTATCATTCTACTACTTAAGGCCTCCATAGCTCCCTATTACCTAGAAAATAAAGTCCAAGGGTGGAATATAAGATAAAGTTCTCTATGACCTGGCTCCTACATAACTTTGCAGCTACACGTGCAAAACTCCTCATCTTATATTTTGTGTCCTGAAGTTAGCAAATTGTGAGTTCCTCACCAAGACGCTATGGTGTATCCTGTCCCCGCACCTGTGCTCATGCTGCTCCATTGTCTGGAACGCTGCTCCCTCCATTCTACCATGTTCACTTCCATTTGTCTTCTAGACTTACCTGGGTGTTAGCTCCTCCACAGATCTTTCCTGAAGCCCAGAATATGCTAAGTCCTTCTCCTCAACAGACTCACTGCATTTGTGAGTGCCTCTTTTTGCTATCTTTTATCGAAACTATATTCATGTATTTGTCTCCCCCACTAACCGTGTGGTCCTCTAAGATGGGAACTGTGCCTGACTCATCTTGGATCTTACTTAGCACAGTCCCTGGCATCCTGTAGGTTCCCAGTATACATCTGTTGATCCAAATCCCACCCGATTTTAGAGGTCCTTGAGGTTAGCTCATTCATTTGTTTATTCCAGACATACTTAGTGAATGCTTCTTTCTTTATTTTTATCTTTCATGCCAGGAACTCTGCTAGGTTCTGGGAAGACACCTGTGAACAGACAAGGCCTCTGTCATCACAGAGTTACACACATTTTAATAAATGGATATTGACAGTTGTCACGTAAGTGACTGAAGGCAACAAACAAGGTGATGACTGAGGGCGGGTGGGACAGGTTTCCCCACTTCAGAAAAGATGAAAGGACTTTAGTGGGGCAAACCTCAGAATAAAGTTAGTTTTCCTCCTGAATGTGATTTTCTAATATGGGAGATATAGAAATATACACACGCTAATGTATACAAGTGCATGGTTACATTTGTATTCATAAACTATTTGTAACAGGTATTACATAATCCTTAATTATTACATACAGTACATATATGTATGTAATATACTATATACACTATATACTAATATATTACATATAGTAAAATATATGCCTGTATGGTTTTACTCTTATGTATTTTATTTCATTTGTTGAGTGGAACACAACAAAGGTCCTATTATATCCATATTAGGGGTTAAGAAACAGAATCAAGTAAGATCAGTGACTTATTCCAGGCCATAGAGCCAGTGACAAAGCTGGTATTCTCAACCCACTTCTCTTAGCCTTGCTGAGCCTTTGTATATAATACTTATCTCACACCAGATAAGTGGAAAGTTCCTCAAAGATTCAACTACTGCCATGTCAAGATGTTCCTTACCGATCCCAGAAGAATCACATGGTTAATAGTGCCTAAGAGCATTTATCTAAAATATTAATTTTACAAACATGTTTATTTAAAGGATTTATTTAAACGTTACTAACTTGCAAACATGTGATTTCACTCAGCACATGTTTACTGAGAGCTCAGCAGGCACTAAGAACCATTCTGGGAACTGGAAACCTGCAAGACCAAAAAATAAGACACACATGTTAAAACATAAAAACACGACCAGGAACAAGATGCTGAGTTGGTAATGTTTAAATGTACACAAATATTGTAGGGATAACCAAGATTTGTGGAGAACCACAATAGTCTGAGGACAACTTGGATATAGTCTATGGTGGCTTGTACAGCAATATCAAGCTAGGAAGTGTGCACCCAGGTGAAATCCAGTCATTTTTCTCAGTAGTGGAGCCAGAACTTAACTTTCAAGGGTGAAGTAACTGTAGTTCAAAGGCAACACCTTATTCTGTGCCACACACAAAGTATCTGGAACAGAAACTCCGAAGTCCTTTAACCATGCCCCCACATTTTGAAGCAAATGATATATAAAAGCACCATCTCAGTGTAAGGGAACACAGAGCCATTAATGGCAAATGGAAGACAGAAAAAGGAATAAAGAGATAGGAAAAAGGGGCTGGACACTGAGGATACATAATTAAAGTCAGTATGTGGGATTTATCACGGAGAGAAATACCAACATAGCTAGAAGCTTCTGCTCTTTACTAAATTGTCAGATACCAACAAAAGTAGAAGAATTTCCCAGACCTTCCCTACAAAAAAGTTAACTGCAATGATTAACTGGAAAGACAGACTATGCCAGGACTATATTAGACCCAAAGTTATCTGTTTAAAACACTTGGACGAGGGATGCCTGGGTGGCTCTGTCAGCTGAGCATCTGACTCTTGATTTCAGCTCAGGTCATGATCCCAGAGTTGTGGGATTGAGCCCTGCCTCGGGCTCTGTGTTGAGTGTGGAGCCTGCTTAAGATTCTTTCTCCCTCTCTCTCTCTCTCTCTGTCTCTCTCTCCCTCTGCCCCTCTCCCCTGCTTGCACTCTCTCTCCCTCTCAAATAAAATTTAAAAAAACACTCAGATGAATGAGAAAGCTTCCCAAGTCCCTTAGACACACTACAATACTGTGTATGTAATGAAGAGATGTTGGTAAAAGTTAATGAAGTTCTAAATTTTATATACCATTTACCCCAGTGTGGGTTGGACTTTCTTTTTTCTGACTTGATCTGGATTTCAGTACAGACTTATGCTGCTAGCTATGTATATATTTTTACTACCAATTACTGCTATTTCTGTTATTGACACTGTTTTTCAGAACTGTCTTTAATTTTTAAACTATTAAGGGACACTTTGCGCAGACTTTTGAAGCTTTCTGCTCTCTATCTGGGCAGCATGTGTGCATGTGTGCACATGAAGATTTTATTTGCTTAAGGTTTCACATGGATGAAGCCATCAGAGATAGCTTTATGTTTTTATGAGGCTTGTTTCAAAATGTTCAGGAGCATCATTCCTGACTGATAATTTGTAGACGGGAAACTGCTCCTTTGTCTCAAAATAAATAATTGAGAGATGGTTCAATATCATTGTGTGCAAGGGAAAATGAGTTCTAGAGGCCACCCCTAGATCCTACTCAGGAGAAACTCCACACTTAGGGCTGTTTCACTACAAAAATGAATGAGCTCCCCACAGCAATCAATGCCTCATTCATTCCTGAGCCACGTACATGGTAGCAGAACGTTCCTATCTATCTTTGACGAGAGTGCAATTCCAATGTGTGTGATTTAACAGTGTTTAAGAGCCTTTCAGGTTCATTAGATGCTGAGTAATGTATACCTTTATTCTATCCACACGGAAGTAACTGCTAGGGAAGAAGTGTCTATGTCCACTGCAATCCCATCAGGAATGACTACTGGTGTCCCTATAGCCAGCAGAAGCCTAGATAACATCCAGTAGAAGGAGGAAAACACTTTGTGGGTTCTCTTCTGTAACCTGTCCTTCAGACCAAGTACAATACAGAGCCGTAACTGGATTTTTCCCTCCTTTGTCATGTCTCTCCTTCCTACCCTTTTCTCTCAATTCACACGTTTACTGCACCAAAGCCCAGCTCAAACAGCAATTCTTCTCTGAAACAGACTTCCACCTAAAATGTATCTGTTTCCTCTACTCAATTAGAACATCTAGTGTGTGGCACTGAATACACAGTGTCCTGAGTTCACTTACAGATCTCCTCTCCCTTCCTAGATTATGAAGCCTTCAAGCATGGAAACCGCAACTTGTAAAGAGCCACTTAAGTCAGTTACAATATAAAAAAGGTACCGAATTTTTTATCCACTCAGTAAATAGTTACTATACAGCTACAGTACTCCAGCACAGTGGACACGGCTCCTTTCTCGACATGGCTCACAGCTGAGTGGCATGACTGAAGGAATTTGCAATGCCATCTCATCTATAACCGACGCTCAACAAATTTCAAATAACCATAAGAAGAAGAAAACACGTGCCCTGAGAGGAGTCCCATAACAGGTCACAAGGGATCTTTATCTACAAGAAAGAACACTGTTAGCTTCTCGAGGAATTTCCCCAGGGAAGTGGTATAGCTATCTCAGGCAATCAGGCTTAGCTTAGATTAAACAAAAATGTGCAGTGAACTGCTCTGATGACACAGTGTTCTGAAAGAACTCTACCAAATCAAGTCTGATTCTTTTTGCCTCAACAATTGACCTTAGAGATTGAACTTACACTTGACTGAAGCTCCTCTGCTCTCAGACAGAGGTCTCAACACATCAGCTACAATAGTAATAAATGAGTAATGGCAAAGCCCCACTGCTTTCTCACAGCTGCTAGCTTTCAGGGGGAAAAAAAAAAGAAAAAAGAAGAGGAAAAACCAGTCTTCCGAGCCTTAATGTTACATTCTGAAAATTTTCCTTCATCTCAGATAATGAGACTCTTGGGAACACCAAGCTTGACAAAGGTAAAATAATACATATGTTATGTTTTAGACAAGACCTACAACCACAAATGGAGCCACTCGGAGCTACAGCTTGGCTTCGTACTTGCCAAGTCAAAAATACGAAATCAAACGTTACGTGTGTCTAATTCTTGTGATATCAAAGAACTAGACCTTCGTCTGTGTTTTTTCATCTAATTCACAGAGCATGTGGGATGCCTGGGTGGCTCAGTGAGTTGAGCGTCTAATTCTTGATTTCCATTCAGGTCAAGATCCCAGGGTTGTGGGATCGAGCCCCACATCAGGCTCCATGCTGAGCGTGGAGCCTGCTTTAGATTTTCTCTCCCCCCAACCGCCTCCTCCCCCACTCGCACATGCTCTAGAAATAATGATAATAATAATTATTACTATTATTATGTATAAAGCACAGCTACCTGTGGGATACAATTCCCCAGTACTCAGATGAGAAAACAGAACCACAAAGCATGTAAGTGGCAAACCCAAGGTCATGCAATCATTCCCCAGTACTCAGATGAGAAAACAGAACCACAAAGCATGTAAGTGGCAAACCCAAGGTCATGCAATCAATCAGCTTAAGCGGGAACCAAAACCTAGGACCTCTACTTTCAAGTCCAGAGTCTTCTTGGTAAAACCTATGGCTTCAAAGAATGCACTAAGTACAGAGCCCCTCACTGACCTGGGAATTTCATTTGTTCTTGGGACACTAAAGAGATTGTGTGACCTTTACCTCTTTAAGGCAGCCCATAAAGTTGTTGCTGACGGGTGAGCCTGGCAAGTCAGCGGTACTTGGGCTTCCTCCCACGTAGAAGAAGTCATCCGAGCCCAGCATGGTGTAGTCCTCCTGAGTGTAGCCCGTTGTGGTAAGGATGCCATCCACAGAGATTGTCACCTGGTGGAGGGACATAGGGACAAAAGAAATCCCAACAATGACTTTATAGTCCAATCAAAATCCGGCGGCTTCCCCTACCTGTGGCATCACTTTCATTAAGATTTTGGTGAAGTATGTTTTTCTAATTTGGTTTGATTTTGGTATATGCAGCCAAGTTCCATTTTCTGGTCTGCCTTCCCTGCGACCCAAGCCTCCAGCATTCCTGTGCAGACTCCCGGGGGACTTTGGTGGAATTGCCAAGATGGGCAACTTGCTTTACCCGCTGTGCTCTTTATTCAGTCAGGCTAGAAAATGGAACTATCCTCAGACGACATCACTTGTCTCAGTTCATTGGTAAAATTTTCATTTATTTTTTGAATGACTATTATTTATGGTGGTAGTGAAAAACAGCAAAGGAGACATTTGACAATGGGTTTGTTAGGGTTGGTCTTTGGTTGTGGATGGTTTTTTCCTTTTTTCTTTTCTTTTTCTTTTCTTTCGTATTCATTTCTTTTGGGGCTCACACCACGCTGACAAACATGCATTCGGGAAGGGAAGGAGAAGGGTTTTGATTTCGATGTGTCATGGGTGATACATGCCATGGACGACCCCAGGACACGAACCCCTGCCCTCCCTTAGCTGCCATCACCACCACCAAGAGAAGAAATGACCCGAACCAAGAAGGCAACTCTAACAAAAAGAAATGAATATGAGGCATACTAACCAAAATGAAAATAATAATAATAATGCCCACAGGGAAGATATAGCACCCACACACCCAACATCCATGAAAGGAGCAGAAGGCAGAGAGAAAAGATGGGGCCTCAAAGCGTGCACACACCATACGCTGACACACCCATGCGAAAACCATCAGGAGCCAAGAGAAAAGGTGGAAGAAAAGGGGGAGGGAAGTGGGCAGGGGTGAGGAGAACCAAAGGGAAGAGTCAAAATCCACTTCACACGTGCATGCACTGAAGAAACCGGAACACAAGATGGAAATAAACACAAAACAAGACAAAACACTGGAAACTACAGGGTCATCTTTCCCCTGCCTGCCACCTCCCTCGCTAAAAAAAGAAAAGAAAAAGTCCAAACCCAACCCCAAAATATATGAAGGATGAGAGGAGAATGAAGAAGAGTGGAGACAAAAATAAAGAGAGGGAAGAGAGTGGAATTGGGCTGATGATTGGCAGGTTGTTAGTAATGAGGAGGAAAACGGGGGAGCAAATTCTGATGCTGATGGGGAAATCCACGAGACAGGAACATGCCATGCAGAGTCTGTATGGAGGACACACTGGCAGACCTCCCTATGGCCACGGTGGGGAGTAAGGTGAAAGCAGGGAAAACAAGAAGAGAGAAGTAAGAGTACTTTCCTCCCCAGATCACCTGCGGCAGGGCAGCCGTGGCCACACCAAAGGGAAGGAAAAAAGGGATTAAGGAGGGAAGTGGGAAAAGAAAGGAGCGAGAGTGAGAGGGATAGGAAGACAGAGAAGAAAGTCCTCAATAGAAATCCTCTTGTCCCTAGTCTGTAACTTCAAAGTTGCAAAATAACAAAACAAAAGAAAACAAATTTAGCTAAATGGAGAATCTTTCTTTAAAAAAATTTTTTAGGAAAAAAAAATGACAAACTAGAGAAAAGGAAACCGTCCCAACCAAACTCATCCAAATACCATTTCCAAGACTGGCACGTCCCCTTCCTTTTTTTTTTTTTTTTTTTTTTTACAACAACAAAAAAAGACTTGCATTTAATTCAACAACAACAAAAAAATTTAAAAGAAGAAACAAGTCTAAGGAGGATAAAAGGGGGGTTTTGGGGAGGAAAAGGGGGGCAACACACGGCAAACCCAAAAAAAGAGACAATAAGAATGATATCTACCAGACAATGTAGTTTGTTTACCATAGCGTGTCCGATGCCTGAGTGCTTTGCGGAAAAGGGGGAAGAAAGGAAATTAAAAATTGTGAACAGAACGATTGTTAATTAAAAAAACTAAAAACAAAGATGAGTCGTTAGGGTGTTAGTACATTAGTCGGTTAGTAAAATGACACATTGCATGAATGATCTTGTGTTAGTTTTTCAAAAAAAAGGCACCCGACACAGAAAAAGAGAGTGGGGAAGACAATGAGACCAGGACTCTATGGAAAACCTTGGCAGCCAGGGCACAGCTAGGAAAGGAGCTGCAGTCCACCTTGTCACGTAACCCCCCTTCTTCCAAATGCCACTCAGACCACACCTCACCCCAGTTAGAATTAGCACCATACTTACTTTCCAAGAGCTCTTCTGAATGAACACCCTTTCCCTTCCCACCCTCTAGCACATACACAGTCCACCTATCCTGAAAGAAAATACCCCTAAAGTTTACCATTTCAACATGTAGGCAGATAGTTAGAGCTCAAATACCAATGCACTGGGCACTTTTTAAATATATATATATATATATATCTGACTCAGACTATTTGCATGAATGATTACGACTTTCAGTAGAACGACAACAACAACAACAAAAAAAACAGAAAGCATTTACAGGTCACATCTAGCATAGGAAGGCTACAACTCTAGCTCACTCTGGGTTTCCACAGGCAATTAAAGACCCATGAAGCTCTTGATTTTGTGTGGATGTGTGCAACAGGAGAGGGACATCCTCCTCTTTCCTTTCTTCTTCATTTACAATAACTGTACTGTTGGAGTGCATAAAAATAGTTGGGAGTCTTCTTTACTATCCAATGCAGTTATTATTTTGTTTTCTTTGCCAGAATGCTTCCCGTTGGAATGGCTCTACCCCCATTCTCCTTTAGAAAATGCTTTTCAAGCTTTGAAGCAATTTCTCCTATGGATAGCAGAGAGGACTGGCAGGTTAAACATGATTAAAGAAGCCCTACAATTAGTCTCCGCTTGCTATTTTCAAATATTCAAATGCCAGCACACCCTGAGCTGGGTGCGAGGCCGGGCAGCTGGAACACTGGAAGACTGGTAACCCCAGTTTTGTGTTCGTGGTTTGACTAATGTGGCATTACAGGTAAAGCAATTCACATGAGGGCCATGTTCAAGGTCGGATTTTAAAACAAAACTGAAAACAAACCCAAAGAAATGCATCACTACCTTGTCCTTAATCCCAGTTACAGTTTGGAATAGGCAATCCACATTCCTTCCTTTAAGCAGAACTCCCAGTGAAGTGTCTGCCTTTGATCCTGACTCGGCTCAAAGGTAGACTCATGAGTATATGACCAAGAAGGAAGAAATGGGCAAAGTTCTGCTCCATTTAGTAATGAATACTCCAGGAAAGTCCAAGTAAGCATTCCTCAGATGAATTTTTGCCACAGAAGCCATTCAACCTTACCAAAAAGGTAGATGAGACAGTCATAAGCTTGTTATCAAATATTTATGAAGCAATTTACAGTTTAATTGAAATAGACAGGGGCTTCCAACCCCTTCAAATGTATCCTACAGAACTAAAAAAGATGTTATAAATGTATTCTTAATGGGCAAAATAATCATCTTAGATGATTCAGCACGGAAAGGATTTGCAAAATCCACTCTGGTTTTCTGAGATTTCCCTCTCTTTCAATAAATTGCATTTAGATGCAAAATTAAGTCAGGATTTCAATGAAGTCCAATTTTGGGCGCACTCTCTCTATGAGATTCATTTTCCTTCTGCCAAGAAATGCCCCAACACCCTAGGGCCTCTGTAGCCTTGTCCAGAACTGAGAGCTCTACTTAGCTGCATCGCTGGTGACAGACAGACACAGGCACCTTCACGACAGACTACTCAGATTGTAAATCGTGCGCATGTCACAGTAAGCCTAGCACCCAGACCATGGAGGAGCTCATAATCCTTCTGGAACATAAGGTGCTTTGCATATTTAGCCACCACATACGGCTGGGGAGGATTATAATCACCATTCACGAATGGAAACTGTGGTGTGGAAAGGTGAAATGGCTTGTCCAAGGGCACTGAGGGAGTTGGGTCTTAGAACATGGAAGAGAAACCCTCCAGGGTTGCTTTCCTCTGCTTGCTGACTGAAACAGCACAACCAATGTTTGAATAACACTTTAGTTTATCCCCCGCTCAGTTTATAGGACGGAACTGGGGCCCAATTCTATTTTAGAGAAATGTTTTCAGTAGAAATAAAAGTGAGCCTTTCTCCAGCTAATTGGAATCATTCTGGAATGGCAAAGAAGTGTATGGAGTGGGAGAGAATCAGAGAGACAGGCTGACTGGTAAGAACCACAACCCGACCCTGCTCCTCAGTACATGAAAATTCTCCCCTCCGCTGACTAAAGGGTATTACCATGTATCTGCCAGTCAAAACTGGCAAAAAGGTTATATCTTATTTTTTGGTCTAGTCTCTACAACTCATATACATCACACCCTTAAATGTTGGCAAATGGAAATTCGACTTGGGCCCTCTTGACAGCTGAGCTGTGTCAGTATGTATGGTGGATTATTAAAGAAAACATCAGCAACTGGACTGTTTGGTCTTAGAAGAAAAACAGAACAGTGATTCAAAATGTCCAATCCATAGGTATTAAGATGAGTGGGGGCTCTAAGTCTTGAGTTATTTGGTAACGTCACAGCAGATAGAATAGAGATGCCTTCTTCAACGTACCTAAGTGTTAAATGGGCAGTTTTGAATACTGTGTGTTCCCAGCATGTGTGAGCCTTCTCCATTCACATAATAGTATTAACGAGTTACACTTTTATCAAATGGAAAACATATGCAAACACCTGTCAGTTCTTACACTTTCCTATTTACATTAGAAGGCACTGAATCAATCATATTGCAGAAGAAAATTTGATAAGCACTTTCTGGAAATTTGCATAATGTTTTCTGATTAATAAAGGCTGAATGCTATCTAACTGGGTTTAATGACTAATTCACAAGGAGAAACACCAAGTGAAAATAGCAACCTGGAAAAGGCGGTGTCAGCAAAGACCTGGACTTTCACAGGACTTTTTCTGGACTTTTTCTCTTCACTGATGTGGCCTGATTGAGGTGTTGATATTATTACTGTTGTGACTATTATTATTAGTTATGAAACCGAAAACCACTTCACTTGGCTAAGGCTTTCTGAGATGTTGTCACCTGACGGAGTCGCCTGCTCAGAATCAGCAAGCGATGGGAGTTCTCAAGCACGAACAGAACCAGGAAAGGCTGCTCCAAAGTTGACATTTTTATTTGGGTCCTTCCACTTTCCAGGCCTCCCAGTCAACTGAAGAGTCTCGGAGGTAGAGACAGGGGCAATAAAGTAAGAGCGGCACACCAAGGAACAGAGAAACAGAGGAATTCAGAAAGATTCCAGCTAATTCATTGGAAGGCTAGAGGTTAACATAACAATGGGGCAGGGAGGGGGGTGAAAGTGGAGATGGGGTGGTAAATTAAAAGGAGGAGAAAAAGGAAGACTTTCTGGAAGGAATTAAAATCATGGCATCATGACAATGGCTAACTTAATTAAAAAGAAAAACATATATTCAAAAAATGAGGAAAATCTAGCAAGCTGCAGGAAACAAAACGCTGTCCCTAATTGAATTTAACAATACAAGATTTCAATGTAATTAAGAAAATGATAAAAACCAAAGCAGAATAAAAGGAATGAAAGTACTTTTAACTTTTATTATCTATACAACTGAATTTTCTTCTGGACAAAAAAAAAAAAAAAAAAAAAAAAAACAAGCACAGTAGAGAACTGAAGTATGAGAAGAAACATATTTTCATCATTTTCCTTGTGGAACTGCAGAGACTGGGATAATGTTAGACTTCGACAAATCCAAACCTGTTTCTACACCCTTCTCCAGCTCATCCAGCACCTGCTTCACAAACCTCCTCCCCAGCTACCTAAGAGGAGCCTCCGGGCACCCTCTCCCCTCAGCCATTACCTGCCGAAGGTTGCGTGTCACTTTGACATCGTGCCAGGCGTTGTCGTTGAATTTTCCATTCACTGGCTCCACAATGGCCTCAAAGGCCCCGGACCCCAGGTTAATGACCAAGGAGACCGCGCCATCCTTCAGAGCCAGGTTGACATAGTCAGCCGACTTGCCCGTGTGCAGGATGAGCCCATTCCGCTGCCAGGTCTTAAAGGAGAGGGTGATTTCATCACTGCTGCTCTGGATCGGGTTCTGAGACAGGTCGTAGCACAGGTACTCAGAGCCTCGGAACGTGGCCACGTTCTCCTCTCGAGCTGCAGGAAAAGGAAAGAGGAAAGCAGTCAACACTTGACTGGCATGAGTCAGATATACGCGAATACCAAAGAGAACACATCCCCCAGGGCAATGCCCCTGCCAGTGAGCCCAGGGCAGCACAAGCTCCCTCCGACTCTTCCACCACCAAACCTGTGTCTAAGTACCACGGAAACCACTAGAGACAGTAACTGCAAAAAAGCTACGTCTCCTCACAGGGGTAGAAGACCAGCACAACGGTACAGGAGAGCTTGCTGCCTTTCCTTCACACTTTCTCAGAGGAAAACCTGGAGGGAAATTTTATGCTACATGGTAAAGTGAGGCTTACATTGCTTTTGCTTCAATGATGGCTTTTCAATGCTTATGCCAGAGCTGGTTTAGAATGGATAATTAACTCTTCTGACAAAGGGTTCTTTGGCTCTAGGTACCTTTTATTGACCAATAACTAGAAATCAATTACCCTGAAAGATCTGTCTCTAATTTCCATCCATCAGTAATAACCCAGCTAACTTTGGTTTCCATGTTAGAGTCCTGAGCCCAGGGGAATGTGACAGGGATACTAAATAGGAGGTTGAACCAGAAAAAAAGGTGATCAAGCAGATGAAGAAAAAGGGATAGAATGAAATTTGGTAATATGCTGTGACAAGACAGCAATAGCTCCCTTAGACACAAAGGGATCTCTGCTCCAGGGGTCTCTGATTTACATGGCCCTTGGTGGACCATCCTAGAGAACATCTTTCCCCCATAGGACTAGGGGTCTACAGGGCCAAGACAGCATTCCAGTGAAGCACACGCTCTCTTTCAGAGCCATACACTGGGATCCTCTAGTTTCCTACCCGGAGAGCCCAAGGCCTGTTTCCAGGGCTTGTGCAGGCCTCTTTCCTGGACTCATTTTCCAATAGCAAATCATGCACTGGTGTGCATACCTTAAGATCTGAGGGCTAGGAATGGGGGACCCTCTTCAGGGGTTTGGGCAGAGCTTGGCCACATGGGCATCCATGCACATTTATACGAGAGCCCTTGTGGATACAGGGAGGAGCCAAAGGTAGAAAGAGGAGGGGGACAGGCCACAGGCTGACAACCAGAGGGGCTGGTTCTCCCTGTGCCAGCAACTCCCAGTGCAGAATGCTGAGGAATCCAAAAATTCTAAGTGTGCACCTGGCTTACCACGTAGTTTCAAAGGTATATTTGTCAAGATAAGAGGATAAAACAAGTTTTATTTTTATTTGTTGATGTAATTTACAATTTCAACACACACCCTATGGCCTTCCTTGTGTTCTTCTGCCAAGCCTACTTCATCCCAGGGTTGGCCAAAACCTATCAAAAGCACATCATTAATGAAAGGAAATGGGCAAGAAAAGGTGGGACATGCAGTTTCACGTTCAAGAATGGGGGCTACCAAATAAAGTAGAGCACATTCTATTTTCTCTTCTAGAACCACACTTCAGCCTTAGTAACCAAAGTCCACTCTACTTCAGCTTAGCTCCTTACCAACCATCACAAGCAGCCCTTGCTAAGTCACTTAGGTAAAATAAACATATTCTCATCATGAGGTAAGAGCTGAGGTCATCATATGGGAGAGATGACCACCCACTACATACTATATTAAACTGATCATAGCATCAAAAGACATCATTAAAACATGAACCCCAACTTCATACTCCAGAGAGTTAAAGATCAGGTTTGCCCTGTGTATTCCAGAGGATCTCAATGATGTGTCTACCTGCATATTCCTTTTTGCATGCACCCATACACACACACACCACCACCACATTAGTATAAGCAAGAAGACCTGTTCACCTATAAATGACCACAATGTCTCCTCCACACATATAAGTAACAAGTACTACTTGGCACATAAGCCATGTCTAATGCATTTTACCAAACAGAGCCAAAAAAATAAAATCATGGAGCAGCAATTTGATACCATCTGTATGTTTGAAACAGATCTGTCCAACCCCCTAGCACCCTGTCTATTGTCATGATCTCTCCTCTCATTTCTGAAGAAACGGCTTTGTTAAAATGCAACTGGATGAGCCTTTGTTTCGTGCACCAGGAGGTAAGCCTGTCTCGAGGAAAAGACAGCAAATCAAATGCAGTTATCACCACCAAACTCTTCTCCTATGGATGCAAATGTGCATGGAGCCAATTACTATGCCTGTCCTTGGCACCACATGTGGTATATTAACGGGTGTCTTCTATACACATTTAAGTTCTACCTTATGTGCCCACCGAACTGAGATAAATGAACAAGGAAATGAGTGCCTCTAAAAAGATGCTTAAGTTAATCATTGAGTACCCCTCAAAGGGGAAAGGCTTGACTGAGAACACTAAGGCACCAGGATATCATTTGATGTGCTATGTGGTGCTTAATATTTGACATGTAATTAAACCAAGGAGTATATAAAAATAAGTTTTAGAGCTTATAAGGGATTTTAGAGCCTGCCTTATTTAATGCCCTTATTTTATCAAGGAAGAAACTGAAAACTAAGAATAAGTGAGTTACCCAAGACCACAGTCAGCCCGTGTTACTCTGGACTTCTAGTGCCTATTTAGACTTTTCTCTAAATATGCTTTTACGCATAGCTCTGGATGTACCTCATGTTCCTACTCTAGTACCCAAACGGCATAAATGACTCCACAGAACCATGCACTAATTTACAAACCATCCCAGACCTTGGATAAATTGAGCCAGAAACCTATTCCCCCCAACCCCATGTAAATCACAGTTGCTCACCAAAACTAGTATTTCCCTTTCCCCCTTGGAATTTGGGCATGCTTAAAGCAAAAGGACTTGTTTTATGTGGAAGGCCATAGAAGAAAAATGACATCATTGTAGAGAAGAGAATATCACAATAAATAAACAAGAAATAAAACCAACGTGAGAAATCATCTATGTAAATCACATGCATATTTATGCTAATCTGTATGCAAATCAGCCAAATGAAGATTTTTATGTAGCCGAGCAGGTTCCTTTGCAAGTATCTAACAAAAATGCTGTAACACTTCACAACCGTCCCAATCTCCTCATTCAGTAACTTCTCCAAATTCACCTCTTCCTAGGGCTGGCAGAGGCTACCAAGAGCATCACCCCAGATGCTGGTTATCTCCTCCACATATCAACACACAATGGACAATGGAAAGCCACTCTCTGAGTCATATTCTAGATAAGCAACATTGTAACATTTTTGAGGTACCGGATGCTTTCCTCCTGTGTGGGAAGGAGACTCACTGGCAGTGCATGACCCTGTTTTCAAAGGAGCAAATGAGGGCCATGGAAGGAGAGTGAGGACCTTGAAAAAAAAATGTTCCTTTGCATACTCCTGCAACTGATTTTCTCCTAAGATTCCAATCTGTCTTAATTTCCCTCTGGTAGCCAAAGCTTAAGCACTGTCTTACCACCTTGAAAACCATACTGAATTGACAGTGAACATAACTAAAAGGCACAAAACTAAATAGTGACAAGCACATTTCTAAGCCCATTCAATTCTCCAAACTCTCCATTAGAAAAATGTAATATTGCCCCAAATCTGCTTCTATACTTAGTGTTTACACAGAGAAGGAGGTTGAAGAGACATTGCAGTCACCTTGTATGTATTCAAACTAAATAGGTAGAGAAAACAAAGGCAGGGGATTATGTAACAGAGTACACAACAGCTTAGCATAAAGCTACAGCTTGGCAAGAGGGCATGCACTGACATGGCTAATGGACTGTTTAGATCCACTTAAATTATATCACCCCAAAGTTTATAATCAATTGCATAAGTGTTAAAATAAAAATGTTATTCTCACTGCATGGAAAGCAGAGCTCAACTCTGTATAACAACAAATCGTTTACCCATTATTTGTAAATGTCCAAATGATTAAATACTAGATGCAATCTAGATATGTATAACCCAAGATTTTAAATCAGTTTGTATAAGATATGTAAAGTACTGATCTTTCAAAAGGCTTGTTAATCCAACTATTATATATAAATAGCATTAACAAGCATTTATTCAATTCTATTTTCCACTCTCTCCCC
Organism: Panthera onca; assembly: GCF_046562875.1. Lineage (NCBI taxonomy): Eukaryota > Metazoa > Chordata > Mammalia > Carnivora > Felidae > Panthera > Panthera onca. The sequence goes on along the minus strand of NC_138344.1, from coordinate 122,493,302 downwards.
ACCAAAAAAAAAACGCCCAACCAGTGATTTATATAGTAATATCTCTATTTCTCTGAGAAACTGCAAAAGAGATTAAAATATTCAGTGTAATATGTTTTTACTATGCAATCTAATAAGTGTGGAGAAATGCATATCACTGTTTAATTGGGTCTGTGCTTTCTGATAGCTTGGTGTCTCAGGCTTTGAGATCAAGAAATCCAGGCTTTATTCTGAAGGTTATGAGGAGCCATTGCACAATTTTACTGAAAGGATGGAGGGTCCCATGTGTTTTTAAAAGAACACATAATCTTTTACAAAAATATTTTGCAAGTCAACTCATATTGGGTTGAATGTGAACTGAAAAGAAGAGGGAACTGAAGGCAGAGAGCCCAGTTAAAAGATGAGAACACATTTGAACTGCTTTTCTGAGGGTGCCTGGGACTAGTTCAACTTGGATGTTGACACCATCCACAAGTAAGGTTTGCCTTGCACTGGGCAAGAATGCAAGCAAAAGGCTCTCAGGTAGTGGCAAAGGCAGAGGTACTAGCAAATCACCGACCATGAGAAGAAGCCAGAGTTTGGACATTTACGATCCAAATGAGCCACGGAACACCAAGGACGGGAGGTAAATATTGAGGAACAATGATACGACGTCAGACATGAAAGGGCTCAAGCGAGAACATGTCAGGCATGGGTAAAGGAGGGTTCTAGGCCCATCTGCAAATACATGTTCACAGTTGTGTAAATGTCCTATATTTCCAATTGCTTTCTTGTTATTTGTGGTCTCTCAACACTCTAAGAGGTCACCTTGCTATGATTATGCCAGTGTGAGGAACTAGAAGCACATAGTTTAGATGGGTTATCCAGGGCACTAAGAAGCATTTAGGCTGGTTCCAAATCCTTTGTCCTCTGATTCTCATTCCAATGCTTTTGCTATGACATCATATCACCATTTGGCCAGGAACTCAAACTCTCAGAGGAACAGATGCCTAGAACCCCACTTCTGCTCCTACAACTGAATGAAGTTCAATGTGTCAAAAGGAGAAACCATGGACAATGACTGTAAGAGCCCACTCACACAGCAGGAGCCCAAGAAGAGGAACAGAGTGAGGCTGCCTTTAGCCCAAAAGTCTCTAGTAGCAGGCTGGAGAAAGTCAAACTGGGAAGCCCATACTCTTCGCCTCCATCAGAGGCGCTTGGAAATGGAATTTTCAGACACCACTTGGAAGAGCCTATTAAAATGCTAAGCCCTCTGGAGTGGCTGTAACCACTGGCCCTGAGCAGAACACCTGCAGTGTTCGAAGAAAGGGAGTGGGAACCAGCTTCCTGAGGATGCACCTCAGAGACCTGGGCAAAACTGCTCTCGTCTCTGAGTCCTTTGTCCTTCAGCTGGCCTCCATGCTGCAGTGCAGTACTTTAGTCTGCAAGATGAAAAGATAACCCTTGTTATGTTATCCTGGACTGGCCCTGAAACTCACGAGGCACAAAAATACAAAGGCTGCTGCTACCCTCCCCACCAGACAACGGGATGGCCTGTGGTCCTGGGGCCAGCATGCTGATGCCTTTCCCCTGATGCACAGACTCAGCAGGGATGATGGCAGTGTCTGTCCTCCAGTGGTGCAGGTGCAGTGAGAGGCTCCAGGTTCTCAAGCTGTAAAGTGATACATCACTCAGTTCTTCTGGCCACTGCTTCCTGGGCAAAGACACAGTGATGGTGATGAAAGAGCAGGGGGTACACAAGGCAGAAATGAACTTACAAAGAAATCCACAATTGCTTAATCGCTCTGCTCACTCCTAGGGACGCTGCATATTATCCACTCAATCCCAAAAGGTGTCTTGAGCTAACGTGGCAATTGGGGTAGTTTGCTGGCAAAGGAACAATTATAAGGCAAAGGTGAGTTTGTTCTTACACAATTCTATTCCCTTTCCATGAAACCTGCTAAGAATCCAACTTCCAGAACAAGAACTCCCACCTCTAAGGAAGCTGTGGGCAGACCCCCCCCCCCCAGTTAATAGATGGGCTGTGAGATTATCATATTTGTAAAAATTAGGGAAAAGCAGAAATCCTTTTTACTAGAGTGTATTCCTAATGCCACTTCCTGCTAGAATCAGAAGAGGAACACACTGATTGAGTAAGAAAGGCAAAAGACTGTACAAGTGAGTGCCCTCCCTGTTCTTGCTGTCCCCTTTCCCTTACAATGTATTTTAGGGCCAAACAAAGCATTCAGATAGATCAAACTGCAGAACTATCCCCCAAGGGGAAACGATGAATCCTTTACCTGCCACATCCCATCATACAGGTATTTTAAAAGCAGAGTGTACCAGCAGAGAGCAAATTGTGTTGCTATGAGCAATCCCGAACTAAAACACACACACACATACATACACACACACACACACACACACACACACACACACACACACACACACACACACACAGAGGAAATCTGACCTCCTGGAGCCATTTCCAACCCTTATCCTCAGACTCTGTAGGAAAGATGCAGCAGAGAAATAAATGGACTTTTCCACGCTGCCTGGGTCACTCACTAGCCTGCAGATGCTTCTTGAAAGTGATGAGAAGGAAAATAGTAAATCAAGTTGTCACTTGGAAAATAAACAGCTAGCATCCTGGCGAGGGAAGTCCACAAAAGAATGGCCTGGAAAATCACGCTTCACTGAAATCACTAGAAAGCTAATGGCATCCTGAAGACTGCATTTCTCTCGATTGCATTATAATAAAAGTTAAATTTTCTGTTCATTCATTTAAAGACCAAGGATTTTCAGGTGCCTACTATGCACCAGGTGATGTGCCCAGTACTGAATGAACTTAAGCCGCATGGCAACCCTGTGAACAGGAATAATTAGCTAACACTTTACTGAAGATAAGCAGATGTAAAGCTACAACTCAAGTGCCTACTAAGTGCCAGACCCTGACCTAGACTCACACTAAACAGGGGACCCTCCTGTAGCACAGGGTATAGTGGGACTTTGGACCTAATGACATGGAGCGTAATGATGGAAGTCTTTGATTTGGACAGACCTGGGTTGGACAGCCAGCTCTGGCATTTACCTAATTCTATGGAACCTTAGTTGATTACTTAGCCCTTATTATCTAACCCTCAGTTTCCTAATCTACAAAATGGGAATAGCCAGAGTACGTATTTCATGGAATTGCTGTGAAATACCAATCAGATAAAGTCCACGACCCAGTTCCCAGAGGCAAGGTGTTTGTGGCGGAAGTGGTGGTGGTAAGAATACACACTCAAATAATTACAATTTAGCGTAGCAAATGTTTAATAGGTGACACAGACACACTGAAGAAGGAATAATTGACCCTGGGTGTTGGGGAAGTTGCCACACAGGAGGTCAAACATAAGCCGTGTCTTGAAGTATAAGTAAGAGTTCACCACACAATATAGGATGGAATTCTAGTTACAAGAAAGAGCATCTTCAGTGGCATAGTCATTAGAAAAGCACAGAGTGTTCAGGGAATGGTGAGAAGTTCAATGTGTAAGGGGCAGAGTAATGGGCACATCTTCTTTGCCATATCTTGAGGCACTAGAGTTGGAGAATCAATAGAGGAGAGGAAAACTTCAGCTGGTGAGTGGCACAATTGTGCTTATCTTGTATTAGGGGTTCAGTGGGTGGGCAAATTGCTGGAACGGTAAGGAAGGATCCAGAAGACAAGGTAGAATAGATATTGCTATGAAACCATGACCTGAGGCAATTCTGCTGCATATGCCTGCCTACCCACTTATAATAATTTATGTAATAAATTATTTTCACTTAACCACCTGATCTATAGAAGTCAAATGGTAATCATGTTTCTTTCACTACAGGCTTTTCATTTTAATTGTGGGTCAAACAGGCATTGAACACAAACAACACACTCTATCTTATAAAGGGAACTGCATTTCCTTGTCCCCACAACTCCACAAGAACATTTCCTCCCCTTTCTCTGGAACAGAACAGTTTTAGAGTAACACTTGGACCTTCTCTCCTTTACTCATTTGTTTCCTCCAATGAGAGGAGTGGTTCATCTGGTTGGTGACTAAGTAAGAGTCTGACACTCATAGGTCCACATTTCTTAATTAGGTGGTCACTATTCCCATGTGAACAGTCTCTCTCTTTATCCTTCATATCTGCCCTTCCTACTATGACAGAGTTTTCCTCTAAATTCTCCCATGCAGCAAACCTATCAGAGTGGACTCTGTCCCTGTAGAAGAATGTCTGGTTCTCTAGCTCTTCTCCCTAGGGCTGAGTAGTTGAGTTTAACTCAGGGGGAGAATCACAAGGAAGCCCAATTTGACCACAGATCAAAGCCACATTCTTTAACACAGCTCTACCAACAACAGAACTGATATTTAGATCCTTGACCTGACCACCAATTTGACTCTTATATCTGTTCCTCAACTGATTCAGAATGTCATGGTTGTGACCTCAGACAACCAGTCCTTGGATTGCTTTCACTTTGGGAAGATAATAGGCACATTTGGAACTAAGAACTACATGAGGTCAATGACAAGTAAATATATCAATTATAGCAATAATATTAAAGCCAGCTCTGTGACACAGTGTTTACTAACATACATTTCTTGAAGTTACGTGGAGGATATGGGTGATTATAATGGAGAAGAATTTAACTATGGTTGCTCTCCTGGAGATAAGTTTTAGATTGAGATTTGATGGATTTGGATTTAAAAAAATTACAGAAATTACATGCACTTCCAAATCTACATATCCCCTTTCACCCTTGGACCAGTCCAAAAAGAATAATCTGAACACTTATGTTTTCTTTTTAACCTGCTTCTTTTTCAAAGCTACACAGTAAGTAAGGCAATTGCACTGGAGTACCAAATGTCTCTGTGATACTATAAATCATGGACCTGATGAGGGCAAAAAAAGTTACTAGGGACAAAAGCTGGAGAAGAGACGATGGAAGACTGTAGTTCTGATACAAATAGAATTGATTACAATGAGAAATATCCCCTCTGATTCTAGAGCAAGAAGCAGATCACCTGAAATGATTTTTTTTAACACTGGCACCTATACTGACCTAATGGCTACCTAAATTAGATACTCACTGTATCCACATATACTGTTCAGAAAGGAATCTAAAAGTTGTGAAAGGTTCACAGAAATTGGGAAAACCCACAGATATTAAGATATATAGAAGCAATCAATGTGGATTTTTAAATCCATATGGACTTCTAAAATATTTATTTCTACCGAATCTCTTTCATCCAAGATGAAAACAAGTAAAGAATCCTCCATAACAAATCATCACCATAGCATCAGAAGAAACCTTGGAAGATGCTCTAACTGACCTGCAACCTCAGTAAGTCTGTATCTAAATCATCTTGGTGGTAGAACTATCCACCTTTAAGTATCCAGAGAAAATAGGACTTTTCAGTATTATGTGAAACTTCCTACAGATATTTCAGGAGCTCGAGTGGATCCTGATCCTAAAAGAAGAAGAGATCTAGAGACTGCCAAGCTTCATGGTGATGATCAACAGGGAAGCATAATGTGTTAAAGGTTTTTACTTTTGTTATCTCCTCCACTTGGCCCAGAATATATAGAGAATAATGAACATAAATTGAGGGTGGCCAATAAACTTTGCCTCCACTAATTTACACATACACACACACACACACACACACACACACACAATCACTAACCATTATATATTACAGCTCTATACATTTATAACAAGAATAGAAAAACACAGAAGCAATCTATACACCAATTTCAGTTAGTGTTTACTTCTGGGGAGGCAGAGAAGAAATGGCACCGAACCACAGAGGTACTCAAATAGGACTAAGTCTTTATAAAAAGAGTGTAAAGCAAAAAAAAAAAAAAAAAAAAAAAAAGGCAAAACATTAAGATTTGTTCAAGCTGGGGAATAGCTAAACCAACATTTATAATATCCTCTACTATAGGGACTACGTTTGAAATATTTCATACATTTTTTAAAGGAAAGTTAAATCTCGGCAGATGATCCTGGTGAAATACCTAATGACCCAATAAATTGTGAGTGATTCCTTGTTTATTTTACACATTGATGTCAACTCCTCAATCCTATCCTGTGAGCACCAGTTTTTCATGCCTTTTTGAAATCTCCCATGTATCCCCGAACGTGTCAACTAAAGACTTGTGGAATTGAACTGAAATGCAGTTGAACTGATCACAGCAACTCCAATGTCACCAGTTCTCCTGCCTCCTTGTCGCCTCCCCCACTCCTGGAGACCCACTGCTCAGCCAGGAGGAGATGCTGACAGAAGCCAAGGGAGGAGCTGAGAAAACCTGCATTTGTTACTGAGGGAGCACTTAACAGCATGTGCGGAGACTCAACCCAGGGGAGTCCAGGGTATGTCACAAATCTATCTACACAAGCCTCCCAACCCTTTTTTCCCCACAGCAGAATACAATCGTCCCAGCTCTTTAAGAAAATCCCCACTGAGAAACCTGAATCTGTGCCCATGCCTTTGGCCTCCCCCTGAAGCAGGCAGCTCCGTTCCTCCTTTGTTAGCACTGTGGCTCTAGCCTACAAGTCTAGACAGAGTGGCTTGTTAAAAGGCCTTGGAGTCAATGCCTGGACAAGATCAATAAGGCTTTTTATGACACAATGAAAACTTTCTATTTTGTTAAACGCGGCTAATCTACCATTTCTGCAGTACTTCTTAAAGCTTTCAGCACTGAGCACTACAGCCCAGGTGATTAAAACCCTGTTCAGAGACACAAACCGGGGAACTTTGCCAATGTGGATGCACAAATCCTAGAAACCTACACCGTGTCTTCTTTTATAGCTAGGTGTGCATCTCCTTTTCCTCTGAAGAAAATGACCATGGCAGTGGAGGAGATGAGGGTGGATACTGACAAAAATTAAAACTGTCCCATTCCAGGGCTCCCAAGAAGAGAGTGACAATGCCCTGGGTCTAAAGTAATTAAATGAAAGTATTTGAACCCAGGGGTTGATGAAGATGGGGTATGTTGAAAGGGGGTGGGGAGGGTAAACTCTCTAAAATGCAGGCAGACAGGGGCGCCTGGGTGGCTCAGTCGGTTAAGCCTCCGACTTCAGCTCAGGTCACGATCTCACGGTCCGTGAGTTCGAGCCCCGCGTCGGGCTCTGGGCTGATGGCTCAGAGCCTGGAGCCTGCTTCCGATTCTGTGTCTCCCTCTCTCTCTGCCCCTCCCCCATTCATGCTCTGCCTCTCTCTGTCTCAAAAATAAATAAACGTTAAAAAAAAAATTAAAAAAAAAAAAAATAAAATTAAAAAATAAATAAATAAAATGCAGGCAGACTTAAAAATCAAGTGACCTGATCTAAGAAGCCTAAATAAAGGAGAAAATCTTTAGTGACTGCAAACTCAGTTATAGTACCAATAGTATGCATAAAACTACAATAAAGTGCTTACTTCATTATCATCATTTCTTCTACTTCTTCTTTTTTAGAGGTAGAAGACTTTTTGTTGCCATAGTGTACAAAGGACAGGAAATTAACATTTATTAAACCTATTATTATGTTCCAGGCTCTTATAGAGAGTCCCAATACTATATACATAGTATTTGACAAAAATTAACCAAGACTTATTTTGATGACTTCAGATATACGAGTTCAAAACACTTACCATGAGAACCCATGTAATATTAATTAATTAATAATTAATATTAATATAAATAGATAACATATCTGTGTTCATGTGTCACCTGAAAGAGGAGCTTTTCTACTGGAATACTTGGTATTTCACAAAAGCCCTGTGAAATAAAGTTTTACCAGCCTCACGTTACAGATGACAGAGCGGAGGTTCACAAGGGATATACCTGTACACTACCACAGCTAATAAGAAGCAGATTCAAAATACAAGCTAAGGTCAACTTCCAAACACTATATGCTGTCCCCCAGGTCATGCTGCCTCCTGCTGAGGGCTGCATATCTTTGCAAAGACCTTTGTCAATAGTATTCCTGTGGGAGGTGAACTACTCATCTCTTTAAAAACAAAACAAACCCATTTGCATAGCATGCATGTCACATTTTCCAAGCCACTTTCATGTACACTATCTAATTTTGTAAAGCACCCTTTGACAGCTTCTATAGGAACCTCTCTCTGCCCAACAAAGCAAACAGTGAGATGAATTAACCACACACTTTGGGACACAAATACAGATCCTAAGAGCACTAAAGAAAACTGTAGGAATTCTGCACATTTCCAACACTGGAAATACACAAGTGCTAAAAACAAAAACCACTCAATTATGAGAGCATAAATAAGGAAATCCACTTTTGACGCAATGAATCTAAAATGGAAATCCTCTTTTTGAGTCAGAATGATTCACAAACCATTTACAGATGTTGCATCACCCCCAACAAGCTCACTGAAGCTCCAGGGCCACACAGCTGGACTCCAGCTTATGATAGCAGAAGTTATAGTCAGAAATATGCTCAGGGCTTGCAGAAGAGAAAAAGGTTAGTTGACTTATGATCAAAAAGAACACAAAAAACAGGAATTGTAAGACTCTGAAATAGACACTCATTTGTACTTTGTATAGTCATTTACAATGGATATTTACAGGGGCCCCTGGACGGCTCGGTCAGTTAAGTGTCTGACTCTGTGTCAGGCTCTGCACTGACAGCATGAAGCCTGCTTGAGACTTCCTTCTCCCTCTCTCTCTGCCCCTCCCCAGCTTGCTCTCTCTTTCTCTCCCTCTCTCTCAAAACATAAACAATTAGAATGGATATTTACAGTTCCAATGTCAATAAAACCAAAATCCTAACCTTCTCCGGCAATACTAGTTAATATTTATCAGTGGCAATTTTTTATCCAAGGGTTATGATAAAATAATGAATGATTTGGATATCCCAACTGTGATATGAAGATGCTGCATAGAGGATCCCAGACTTACAGAAATTAGGATATACATACATAATACCAGTTGGTCAAGGTTTCTCATCATACTAGCTAGGTGACTGAATCAGAACAAAGAAAAGTAAATCAGGGTACATTAAAACACTGTCCAAGAGTTAAAAACATAAAGGAGACTGGTAGCTCATTCCTGCCAGATGTGGTGAGACCCCCATGAAGATGTCAATAAAGATACATTTCAATATGGTAGCAATTGAAGTCTAAGAGGAAGTGGACCAAATCCCATTCTCTGATTTAAAGGGCCAGAAACAGTCTTATCCTTCTTCAGGAGTCACCATATGGTGAGAGACTGACTATCCCAACTAATGAACATGTGACTGAGACATCAGAATGCCATTACCATAATTCACAATGAAAAATTACCATCAAAAAACCCAACAGTCCACAGACTTGGATTCAAACACTGGTTCCCAAACATTGGTCTCAAGTAAAATTTTCAACAATCCATGGTACAATCAGAAAAATATGGACATTCTATTACATTTTTTTAATAAAAACTAAATTTACTCACCATTCATGCAACAAATATTTATGCAGGACCTACTCAGTGCTGCACTAGGCATTGAGAGCATGGGATTCTCATTCTACCTCTTTCTACTTTTTTTGGTTTTTGAGTTTCCTGTCTTTTATAAAATGACAGTGAAGACAGATGAAATGTGTTAATGTCATTAATTGCCAAATAAAAAGTAGTCACCACTACTGTGTTCCTTCCCTTCTCTGTAAAAAGTTTGGATGTCAACAAAATCCAAAAGTCTGAAGAACCACTGAACCAGAGAATCTTTTCTTTGTATGTTCTCAGTCAGGTAAGTTTACCAAAACACAGCACCCTCCCAAAAAGGGGTTTACCAGGAGCTTCAAACAGAGTAGCCAAGCATTCCCATTTGCTGGGACTGAGAAGTTTCCCAGGACATGGGATTCCCTGTGCTAAAATGGGAACAATCTTTGGAAAAACAGGATGGTTTTCCCTACATGGGTCACATGTCAGAAGGTACCAAAAAAAAAAAAAAAAAAGATTAGGCAGATCAAATAAAACTCTCAATTATCAAGAATCATTGACAAAGAAAGGGGCTTGAATTAATTGGATGCTTTTGTTAGTTGTGAATTTTTGACCATTTCAAACCTGACATTCTGGTTTTTAAAGAATAATCACATTAACATTATAAGTAAGGTATTTGTTGCTATAGTTTATTACTTTTTATGAACTTTAAACTCAATCTAAGAACAACCAAAACCCACTTTGAGGATTCAGAGGCTCTCTGAGATTTCATGGTATCTTAGAGCCACCTAGCTCATCATGAATTACCACTGTATGCCATCATGCATAAACAGCTTTTACTTTCCAGTTGTTTGAATTTGGGATCAGAGGTATCCTTGTATTATAAGTAACTAATTGAGTTGTATGGGATGATTTATGCAAACACTGGTGTTCCCTTGAAAATTATTAGAATAACTTCAGGAGCAGGCAGAAACTTTATAAAAACTTCAGAACTGCAGCCTCTGGTGAACATACATTTGACATAAAATGGTATTTCATCCCTTGAGCACTGTTCATTCTTTCTTTCCCTCCCTGCTACCCCACTACCCACATCCCAACTACCTACTAGTACCCACCTGCTGGGGCCTTTGGAGCACCACTTTACAAAAGAGCAATCGTGCCCTGCTGCCCTCAACTGAAGTAGAAAAGTAAGAAGACCTCATAAAAGAAAGGAGAAGGAAAGAAGCTAGTACTTAGTGTTCCTCTACTATGTGCCTGGCACAGACAGAAGCCCTTTACAAGTATACTGTTTTTTCAATCCTACAGTGACCTTATGGAATAGGCACTATCACTATTGTTTTATTACCATGAAATGCCCACAGTTCCTGAGATGGGGGTTATGATAATGCTGCTATCTACCTTTTAACCATTATTTTACAGATAGAGCACACACAAGCAGGGGAGAGGGGTAGAGAGAGGGAGACAGAGAATCTTAAATAGGCTCCATGCTGAGAGAACACAGGGCTTGATTCCAAGACCATGGAATCAGTACCTGAGCTGAAATCAAGAGTTGGACAGTCATTCGACTGAGCCACCCAGGCGCCCCACCAGCTACCATTTTTGAAGCTTACTGCTCATCATGGGCTTTAGCTCTGGTTTAGTATTATGCAGATATTTCATATAATCCTCACAATAACCTATTTAGGTATCATTACCTGAATTATCAAACAGGAAAGCTGATATTCCGGGTTTCAAGGCTACCCAATTAGAATAATAATAATTGACAATGAGGGAATTTAGAACAAGGCTGGACTTGGGTCTAACTTCAATCTCATTGCTCCTCCCAATGCAGTAAGGGTTAGGTTTTGTATGAAATGCAGATCAGGAGCTAAGCAACCACAGTGTGACCTTCTAGGGGTTCTGTGGTGGCTGGTCTAGACAGGAACCTTCTTCGATGACTCTCAAGTTAGCTATGCTCTAGTCATTATCCTTTGGTTCCCTTTTCTTTTTTTAATTCTTTGTAACATTTTTATGTTTATTTTTGAGAAAGAGAGAGACACAGCTTGAGTGGAGGAGGAGCAGAGAGAGAGACACAGGACCTGAAGAAGGCTCCAGGCTGTGAGCTATGAGCACAGAGCCTAACGCAGGGCTTGAACTCGCGAACTGTGAGATCATGACCTGAGCTGAAGTCGGATGGTAAACTGAGTCACCCAGGCACCCCTGGTTCCCTTTTCTATGGCAAGACAGCAGTACCAGTATAATCTAATTACACACTCTTCATGGCCAGCAATATCTACCCCAACTCCTCCTTGTATGCAACCACTACTGTGCTTGGCACAGCTGATTGACTATGTTATTTAAAGCCTTTAAGTTACTCATTCATTCATTCATTCATCCATTTAGCAAACGTGTTTTGAGAACACTAATAATTTAGTAGGTTGATAGTGAAAACAGGAAGAGTTCCATCAGATTTTAGCATGTCACATTTCTAAAGTATGCTGAGGTAGGTAGGGTTTTATCCTTAAACTAGGTCACTGTGAAGTGTAAACAGACTTTGATAGCACATAAAGAATTCTACAACTTGATGCTATTATTATCCTATAATTTGCTTTTTTTTTTTCCATTCCAGAAGATATCCACCATTTCCTTTCAAGCTCTGCAGTATTACATCATGAATTTCCTGATAGATAGGCAATATGGAGGAGTTCCAAGAACTTTGATCTTGGGTTCACCTCAAGACACTTATAAAAAAAGGAATTAGCTGGTTTTCACATCGGCGTCCAAGAGGAGACATGCTCCTCACTTCTACTTTGCAGGCAGAGAAAAGTGAAATTCAGCTAGCAATGGGAGGTACTTTTAAAATCATATTTTCTACTTCTTTTTACAAGCCTAGCATAGTTTTACTAAAGGAATTAGCAACAGAGCCAAGACCAGAACAGAGGTTTTCCTATTTTTATATAAGTGAGTTAGTTGCAAAATAATTCTGGGGCAGATACAGGAATCCAATAACTAAAGGGACAATTTCAGAAGTGTGGCCTCCGGGATGCTGAATGCCTAATTCCCAGTTGAGGGTCCATTTTTCGCCTGCATATGTGTCTTATCAATGTCCCAGGGTCACCAGAGCTGGCACTCAATAGCTTCTGCCCCTGGAGAAGGGCTCCGGGTAAGTAGTATGCTTCTCAGTGCTCGTGTGGCTAAGCCACTCACTTGGGATGGGTTGCCTTTTCTACTCTTTGAGCTTCTTTTTCTCTCCCCTCTGAAGCACTGGAGACTCTGACTTCAGGGAGGGAATGCTGCTTAATGACTCCAATGCAGTCTCCTGGAGGCTTTATCAGCAGCATACAGCCCTGTGCTGACAGCTGACCTTTCTCACTGTGCTCAAGTCAGGGAAAAACAAAAAGCACCAAAACAATTAAAAGCAGTAAAAAAGGAGGGAGGAGGGAAAAAGAGACTCTAGCCTCACGCAGAACAGCAACACAGAAATTGTTGAAAAGAAGGAAAAAGGAGAAGAAACAAAAGACAAACCAAGACGGTGAAGAGAATAAGCACAAGAGGATTGGATTCTCCCAATCCTCTTGATTTCTCTTCCTGAAAGCTGCAGAAGGCCTAGAAAAGCTGTTAATACCATGCTGGTGAGAGAAAATAAAGAGGACAAGAAAAGGAGGAGAAGCTATAGCTTCTGATACATAAAATGCCTCTCCACTCTCCATAAGCACTGACAAGCATTCCAAGAGGTACGGATGCTCTCAACCTCAGGTGCTCTCTGAAGGAGAAGCTCCTTGTCTCCACGACACAGATGAGCCAACCACCTGGCAACAGCCTCATACCTACTCCTCCAGGCCCTCTGTGGGTGGGGACTGCCCTCTGAAGAGCCCATAATGGCATTCCTTTATGTCATCCCCATGGAGCAAGCTGGGTCCCTTTCTCATCTGAAATACGTGGATAACTTTGATATTGGCACAAACTATATTTGGGGAGATGGTTACACATCCATCCACAGAGAGGTGAGAGCATTCTCAGTGTTCTGCTATCAGATTATAAACAAATATACATGTTTAAAGGCAAAAAAAGAAATTTTTTTAAGTTTTGATATTTGACAAAAATAATAATAAAGTTTTGGTATTTTTTTTGAAGGGAAAAAAATAATGACCTAGTGCTTTAACTCCCTGGACAGTCTAAGAAGCGCCCATGATGACTGTTTTCTGCAGATCTGTGAAAGACAGGTTTCATTTCCCAGTCTGTGTTGAATATGAAATGAACTGTACACATACAGGTGCTTTATCAGACACAGTTGGGGCTCAGTGGTTAGAGAGAGATGAAGGAGAGCTACATACTCTAGTTAGAACTCATCATTACTTAACAAGCTACATAAAAGGAGATAAGTTTGAGAAGAATTGAGTATTGCCGCATGTCAAGTTCCTTTTCTCAGAGTTCTAAATGGTTCCTTAAATTCAGTTACTCTAAATGGTTTGCTCCTTTATAGGATGCTGTTCACTGGCCACAGGGCCGTACTATTGAATAACAATGGCAACAACCCATTCTGTGGATGGTTGGCCCCGTGTCATGCACCACGCTCACCTCCTTGCTTGGACATCTCACGAACTATCACAACCCTGAGAGGTGAGCTCTGTAACAGTCTCTGTTCTACAGATGTGAGGGTTGAGGCTTTTTTTTATCTGTCCATGGTGGCTCAGTTGGTAAGAAGCAGCGTTAGGGCTCACAACCAGGTTTGGATGACTCCAAAGCCTTCACTCTTCACCACTGTCCCGGACTGCCTCACCCGGTAACCTCATGGTTCCCACATCAGCGTCCAAAAGCCTCATGCACACATGGAGCAAGATGGGTCTTCTGACGCCTCATCTGAAGCCTCAAACTCCACTTCAGCCTCCCAGGGATTCAGGCTTGGGGAAGTTCTAAAGCTATGGCTGATGGTCAAGCATCACTTCTCCTTTATTTCCTATGGAAGAATTAACCTGTGTCCTCATAGTCTAGAGGTGAGAAAGGCTCCCTTTCAGTTCCTTTGTGTAGGGACTACTTTGTCCAAGTCCTTCCCAGATGCAGGTAATCCAGGCTAAGTCCAAGAGGTGACTGGCTCACCGGAGAGGGCAAAGATGTTGTCAGTGACCTTCCTTTGGCATGGGATATTAGCATCCCTGGTCTTGTATCAAGACAAACTAAATTTAAAAAAGAAGAAGAAGAGGGAAGAAAGAAGAAAGAAGAAGAAGAATCCAATGCTAACCTCCCTTAACAAAACAGGGTGCTGACTGACATCTTACTGAGATCAATATCCTTTGGAGGTGGTGGGGCAGGAAAAAGGCAAGTCCTTTGAATGACTTGACCCATATTCCATCACTGATAGATCTTGAGTAAGAAAAAAATAATCCCTCATGCTTTTCTTTGAAATGCAGGTACAATTTTTTTCTAATTTATATTCTTCATAACCAGAAGAAACTTGTGGGTCTCTTTAGTCAAATGCCTTCATTTTACAGATAAAGAACTGGAAGCCAAAGAGGTCCTGAGACTTGCACTGGGTTACAGAGCTTGTTAGATGCAAAGCCAGGGCTCCAATACCATCACTAACTCCCAGGCAAGGGAATCTCCTCCAGGTTGTCAGTTTGCTGCTCTCCAATTCTGCCCTCCTAGACTTCCTCCCTGTTCCTTGGAGGATGACATGAGAAAACAGAGATAGTCCCTGCTGACACTGACCTTTCTATGAAATCTCACCTACTGTGTGCTTCCTGTGCTCCTCCAGTCATCAGAACCGTGGCTACCCTACACTGGTTAACCCCTTCCCTGATGCGCTGCAGGAAGCCCAACAGCCCCCTGATGTCCAGTGACCCTTCCTCAACTCTCTTCTGGAAAAGCTGTTTCAGCCTCCTCTTGGAAACAGATGGCAATTGGAAGCATGTCCCTGTGTGTAGCATTTGGCACTCAGGCCTTGTCTCTGTGCAGTAGATATGCTATTCTCCTCTTACCAGGTCAGCTCTAAGCAAAACTGTTCTATGGACCTCTTCCATCTCCTCCTCCACCCACATCCTTTATTCTACCTCAAGTGTGTAACAAGCACCAAAGATCATTTTATTATGTGAGGGACATAAGAGTTACCTCCCCTTGTGAGAAGAGTTGCACTTCTTTAAGGGGGAGGCATCTCTCAGCCCAGTGGAATCAAGCCATAATTGTGAAATTTCAAGCAAGAGAAGGACTATTTTTTTTTGGTTGGGGGTACTCCACGGAGTCCCTCAAATTATATTGCCTAGCAGCTGCCAATTGTGACTCTGCACAGTGCTTGCCCTCCACCTTGAGGTGGAGAAAGCATTTTGACTATTCAGCTCCATATGAGAACAAACAAATCTGCAGGTGTCAGCTTGCAACCACAGCCCAGAGAAAATCCTATGTTGGGCTGCAAGCCAAGGAGAGAGCACAATAATCAAGGATTCATTATGTGTCCACTGGGTGCCCAGCCCTATCACCACAAACCTCCTTTTCCAATCATACATATCCTTATTATTTCCCTAGCTGTGTGGCGAGGGGCATTTGTGCTAGTGTAGAAAATGGTATCTACCAAAGCCATTTCTCTATGCTCTTGCATAAAGGCAGGAAGTCTACAAAATGTCAGCAAGTGGGTCAACTGACAGTTTGAGAGTCCTCACATGTTAGTGGACAAGAAGATATTTTACACTTTGGAGACAGCCACACGTCCTTCTTAAGTAAAAGCCACCCATTTTTGAAACAACCCTTTCCCTGTACTGGGAAGAAGGAAGGGTTAATAATCAAAGGTACTGAAGAATTCTAAAAAACAGAACTATATTCTCATGAAATCTGACTTCTGTATCCCAGGAGTAAGAAAAATACAGAATTAACATACAGAATATATAAAGCAAGGCAGTGCTAAGACATTATTCAAGCTTTGCCATTTAGACAGAATCCTATCTTTCCTTGGAAGTCACCTGATTTTTCAGCAAATCACTTATCCTCTTTAAAGTTCAGTTTAGTCATCAGCAAATTAAAATAATAATAATAATAGTAATAATAATAATTTGTAAGTCCTATGCCTGTTGTCAAAACTAAATGGTGTAATACATGGGAAGCCTTTAGCACTGTGCTGGGATCTTGGTAAGTAATTAGTAAGTGGTAACTCTTACTATTAGCAGTCTATTAAAAAATAACACTTTAAATCTTAAAATAAGCCATTACCAGTTATTTCAAAAGAGTTTAGTGCAAAAAAGCACAACTATTTCTAAAACCAAGCTTCTGCCTTGCAAGGTTTACAAAATGAAAATATGGAAAGGTTGAGAAATACAATGACCAGAACATTTATCCCACAAATCTTACCATCTCATGGCCTTGCCAGCAGACTAGCACCTGCTCACCCACAAAGTATGTCTCCCCCATTCTGTGCCCGTATCAGCCTGTACTCACAGGGCACCCCCTTTGTACCACTTTAAAAAGCAGTCTTGCTTATAAGCTAAGATAGAGCATGAACATCAATGGAAGACCATTCGGTTTTCCCAGGACTTCTTTCCAAATCTCAAAATCACTTTGTGGGACCAAAAGGAAAAGAGGTAAGTCCCCTTGGGGGTTTCTATGCCTCAAGTGCCTCTGGCCATAGTGAAAGGGCTCTGCAGGATCACAAGACAAATTGGCTGAACTTTACATCATAAAGTGCTTCAGCTCCAGAAACCATTCACACAACCAAAAGGTGTGCAGAATGTGACCTGACACACACCAACACATCCTTTTAATACTTTTGCCATCACCATGCTGAAACATGTTTGTTTACTATCCTAAGTCATACACAGGTTTGTCTTGGGTGAGAACTGAGAGAAGTGGACACTATTTAGGAGGTGGTTCAACCTGAGGTCTATAGGCTGTCCAATGTTTCCACGTAATCACTCACTCAGCAGGACCACAGGACACTGATCCAGCTCCAGCCGATTCTGCCCCTTAAATTACGAAAATAACTTTTTATTTCCAACTGGAATAGTCTCGTTACAGAGAACCAATGTTTAAGTACAAATAAGTTGTTAAGTGTATACCCTCAACTCATATGTGAAAGAGTCTACCGCCTTCATAGCACAAATCCCACTATCACAGGTGTCCCAACATCCAAATCCATTTCAGGGACATCGCATATCTTGCTCAAAAGTGGCAGCTTTTTTAAAACTTCTACCAAATAATAGATGCAAGTGAGCAAATGCATCAACCAAAACAAAAGGCACTGAGGTGAAAACTGATTATTCAAGCAAGGACGACAGTTCTTATATGCAATTTAACAGAATAAAATCTCACTAATTCCTAACTGGAAGAAAGATCAGTATGATTAAATAAAAAATTAACAAATGCTTTCTGAGAGAAATGGTTGTTTCTTATCTCCAACGATATAAGGGGAAAAGAAAACTTCGCTACTTGTGTGTGGGAATCTTATAAGCAATTCAAAAATGGATATTCTTTTGTAATTAGTGCATTTGTTATTTGAATACAAACAATTGTCCTTAAGTAGTGGGGATTGGTACTAATTTCCTGACTTGGCCTCACAGAACACAGTAACTCTTTTCTCTTTTTGTTTTATAAATCCAGTCCCTAACCTACACTGTCCAAAGGTAAATTTTCGCCTAACATGACTAAATTAGGAAAATATATGATTGGTGAAGTCAACAATGAAGCAATTTTATTGAGGAAAGGAAAATGCTAATTGTCTTATTTCTTCATACTTCTCATCTGGAAAACAGAAATTTCTCCAGGGGCTTCATATAACTGGGGGACCACACAAGAGCGATAGGGCTCCAAAGTACATCACTTCGTGCTCTAAATGTTGCCGGTTCTCTGCCTTCCTAAGTCTGGGACTAGACTGAACATGACTTGGAGCTAATCTTCAGTCAAGCCCATGATCTTCCTCGCCCCAACAGCTTATATCTCAAAGGAATTAAATACTGCTTAACAATATTGGCAGGACCTCCTGAAGTTTAGAGAAAGACTGGGACATCCAGAAATGATTGGGACTTCCAATCCTTTCAAATGGATGGAGACTCTTAACTAATTTATCTCCTGGGTAGCTGGGGAGAGCTCTTCTCCTGACTCTAATGGTTAAATCTACATCAACTTGGGAAGTTATTTAAACTCTCTAAGCCTCAGGGTTATTGTTTTCTTTTTCTTTTTTTTTTTTTTTTTTTTTTTTTTACCTATAAAACGGGCATAATAACATAATAACATTAGGTGTCACCTAGGGTTGCACTGAGGTTTAAATACAAGTAAAGCCTTTAGAGAACAACCTGACATAGAGTAAGCACTTGAAAAATCCTCCTCCTCAGAGGGCACCTTTTGGGATGAGCACTGGGTGTTGTATGGAAACCAATTTGACAGTAAATTTCATATATTAAAAAATAAAATAAAAAAAAAAAATCCTCCTCCTCTTCCTCCTTTCTCTTTCTCATCATCATTTTACTTGGCCTCCAATATAATTTCCATCACCACAAACTAAGACATTGTCCCCATATTCCGATTCCCAGACACAAATAAACACCATTACCATCCAGTCCGGGAGAGGACGTGCCTGCTTCATCAGTAAGCCCCCCTTCTGCCATTCCTACTGCTGTGAGATGCAGTAGCATCCACCAGAACCCACATGTACGTCTGATAAAGAACTGTTCATCTGCTAGCTGCTCCATATTGATGTGTTTACTGTGAACGAAGACACGAGAGGGAGGGGGAATAAATCAGAAGAAGTTCAAGCAGGTTATTTTTCTAGCTGCCTAACACATTGTCTGCATCTAGCTGAGGACTGTGCTTTCCAACTATTACGTCAAGGGCTAGCGCAACACCTCAGTAAACATTCTATCTGCATTTGTCTGAAATGATTAAAAATGTCTCCATCTTGAAATTGTTTCAAATGTGCTTGGTGTTCTTCTCCTTTGTCCAGGCTCTACCATCAATAGACCAAGCTGCTAGTTGACTCCCAAGGGAATACAAGTAAGTAATCCCACACCTGTAAGATAGCTCCTAGCCTCGTTTCACCTCCCAAGTATCATCACATTGGGGATTAGAGTTTCAATATATGCATCTGACAGAAAGGGAGGACACAAACATTTAGTCCATGGCAACAAAAATGAATGGAAAGTTTCAAATTGAATTTTAGAAGCAGGGTCATCCATATGAAAAGGTGACAGCATGTAAGGGACCCTCAACCTTTCTCTGATGTTAATGCTTTGGATCTCTCTAACATCTTGTGACTCTTAACTAAAGGAGGAACTCTGCAGAAAATTCAAGGAGTAGGTGAAGACTTCTGGCTTCTGGATAATGCTCCACCCTCCCTGATGGAATTCTTCCAAGAGATGATCTTGCTTGCAAGAGTAAAGGTCAATTGTGTAAGGTTCCAAGACGGACTGGCAGAACACAGCCATCACATCAGGGAGTCATACATAAAGTTACAAGAATAACCAGAGGTCAGAGAGAGAAGCAAGAGTCCTGAAGTTCTAATGCTATTTTCCTCTTTTAATCCCTACAGAAAGAAGTCCCCTTCTATTTGGAGAAAGAAATTGCTTTTTCTTCTTTGGCACCAAAGCACTGATACCCACAACTAAAAGGGTAACCTTAAATAAGAGCCGTCAACTTCCCCGATCCTCAGTTTCTTATGCAAAAAGAGAAGAGAGCATTACTTCTTAGATTGTTTGAGGATACGGTGAGATGATGAAACAGTACAGAGCACATGGCGGAAGCTCAGAGGTTGGTTCTTCTGGGAGAACATTCTCTCTCGGCTATTTTCTAAGCCCTGATGTTCAGAGTGTGCACTTCCAGAGTCAGCATTCATAAGGCACAGAGTTTTCCAGAGGGACGGTGACTGCAGTGCACTTAATTCCAAAGCTGGTGTGCTGACACCGTCCTTCAGCTGACTTCCCAGCACATTCAGGTCTGACTTTGTGCTCACAGACCAAGAATGGTCTAGGTGTGCTGGGAGAATATGTCACATGGCAAAATTCTCCCCACTAAAGACTCAGAGGAAAGAGCTTCATCAAATATCATAGCACACCTTGGCCCAAGGTTCTGCTTCTCATTTTGGTTTCCAAGATGTTTTATTTTTGCCAAACAAAGTCAAAGCAAAAGTATGCATAACTCTGGTCTGGTGGTCTAGGGAAGCTTATGTGCATGGAGTCTGCTGAGCTTCAGGTTCCTTTGTCTTCTGATTTGTGTGTTGATAAAATCCTGTACCTGAACTAGGTAGTAGTATAGCCAGACACATATGAACACTGACACAAAAGCCATATAACTTTTGGGGCTGCTAACTATAAAATAGTACACTGAGAAGACGGGCAGTGGGAGATAAATATCTAGATAGATAAACAGATCTAACATTACATATGTGTGTAATTTGTACATATACTTTTCTTTTTCCTAACACAAACTCTTACAACTGAGAAGACAGTGATCTTCTGGTCTGATAGCCCATATTATAGACTGAGCTGTCTGAGGCCCAGGAAGGTCAAGGGTCTGCTCAGGATCACAAAGCAGACTCAGAGCAAGAACTCGTATCTTCTTCCTTCCCACCATGCTCCCCATTCCATGGGCACAGGATGAATGAACAAGGAAGGAGAGAAGAAATCTGATACAGGCCCCAAAGAGTCCTGTCTCCTTATAAGGATATTTAACTTGGGGTTTGCAGTAATGCTGTCTGGGACATAAGGATTCTAAAAGCCAATCCAATAGGACAGAGCCTCTTGACAAGCCAACCCCAGACGCAAAGTCCAGCCCTAAGCCCTAGCCCCCAAAACGAATGACACTACAATTTTATGGTAAAGTTCACATATAAGACAGAGCCCTCGGGGTATCTCTGGCCCAAACCACAGCCCTGGAGTGATGTGGGGTGGTGATGTGTATTCTCTCCTGCTCCTACCAGCTCCTCTCTTTTGGTAACCATTCAATGGGGACCGGCTGTCCTCAATTTCCTTCCTCCAACAGCTGGGAGATGGTTTTCTGCAGTTAGCTGCCATTTGTTTCAATTATATGTATTAATCATAGCCTTAGCCCTGATGGTATTCTTCAGGGAAAAAAAAAAGTATCACGGATTTTGTTCTTTAACCAAGCTGCCTCCTCACTCAGGACAGACTTTGGCAGTGACAAGAGAAAGGGGAAATGATAAATCAGAGGCTGTTTGGACTCCAGTGCAGCAGTAGGTGAGGGGTGATAGACATCTAGCCCACTTAAAAGGAGGACAAGAGTGCAACTTGGGGACAGTGACATAACGCTGTGTGGTCTACCACCATAAACACACAGACAGCATAGCAGCAGAACAATCTATAAATGTCATTCCTTCTTTCATTACACATCAAGTCATTTATTCAGATACATATTAAGCTCTTACTATGTGCCAGGCTGCATGTTCTCCAGGAACCCCCAGTTGTGTTTAAGAACAAAACCAAAGGTAACTAGGAAGTATTTCAGAGGCAGAGTGGCATTGTCTCAAACCACCATCGCCCATCAGTGCCTTCCTGCGATATCACCCCCTCATTTTTTTATTTAATAAATATTTATAGCAGTCCAGCTCTGAGGCAGGCAGTGAGCTATATGCTGAATGTTCGCTGGTACATAAAATTGCCATGGATCTTGTCCTCATCAATCCTGTGGTCCAGGGTGAGAGACAACCCACAAACAAAGAGACCCACTGGTGGATATAACTGTGAATTTTTTTAAGCTCTGTCAAGACAAGATGGGGGTGGTATGAGAGAAAAGAGAAAGTGGGAGGGGCTAATTTAGATCGAAGGACTAGAGATATCCTCTGAAGAAGCAGAATTAAAACTGAAGCTTGCACATGAGCTTAGTTAGCCATTGGGAGAATGAGGAAAGAGACCTGCACAGGCATAAAAGAGCTTGATGAACCTGAAAGCGAATGAGGCCAATGGATGGGGAGTAAAGGGAGAGAGGCACAAGATAAAGTTGCAGGTGGTCGAGTGCTAGATCACGCCGGGCTTTGCAAACCTTGTCACGGAGTTTGGACTTCGTTTTTAAAGAAAGGGAAACCATGAAACAGTTTTAGGCTTACAGTGACATGGCATGGCTTATACTTTAAAAAGAGCACTCTGGCTGCTATATAAACAGTTGATTAGAAGAGCTAAATGTGAAGCAGGGAGACTGTTGCTAGGTTTCTACAATCATCCAAATGACAGAGGACGTTGGTGCAGAATTGCATAGTGACAATGGAGATGTACACATGTGGGTGGATTTCAGATTTAATTTGGGAATAAAGTCAACATCTGTTCATCTCATTGAGACCTTTATTCTCTTCACATATAACAAAGAATCTTGCCAACTCTGTAGGATTATGATGAGGGCTCAATGAGATAAAAGTACAATGTAATACAAGTGAGATATTGTTATTACAGTATCGTGACCACTATGATACTATCCACTTCCAGTTGGTTCAAAACCTCCATTCATGAGACATAACCAATATAACCTAAGTAGGGCAGTGGGAGAAGTGTCCAAACATTTATTAAGTTTTATCTGGCCATGATTCTGATGAAAGTGGGTACAAGGGTGTCACAAGGGCACATCTAGATTCTGATATGCCGGGGCCACACACCAATAGTAGAAAATAGTAGACACTGAAGAAGACTTAGTCATGCTTTGAGACCCCTAGAGTTCCACTAGCTGCTAAGCCCCCATCCAGTCTATTACCAGGACATATGCTCTAAATTGCATCATAAGAGCCCAGGAGAGCTCTTTCATTACCTAATTCACTATTAGAGAGTGCCTTGGGCAAAATTGACCCAGAAAAGGGCCATCTAACATGACCCCTATATTCTTTAAGAATTCCCAGAAACAAAATAATGACTCCAGAGATCAACAAACTTAAAGGTGCAAAATATGCTTTCTTTCGGGCAACAAACTTGTATGTGTATATATAGCAAAACCTCATTTGAAATGTGGAGTCTTTTGGGAACGATTAAATTTTTAAGAGCCCAAAGATTTCAAATGTTTAATACTTTTAAGAAAATATTTCTAAAATGTACTGCATGTTTTCCCTCTTAAGAAAGAGAGTATGTTGGGTATAATTTATGTCCTTCAAAAAAATATTTTGTGGTTAAAATATCATTCTGATTCTGCCACTATCTTTCTGGAATTGCTTAGATGAAGCATCTATATTCTCTGTCTTAAGAAAGTGAGTATGTTGGGTATAATTTATGTCCTTCAAAAAAATATTTTGTGGTTAAAATATCATTCTGATTCTGCCACTATCTTTCTAGAATTGCTTGGATGAAGCATCTATATTCTCATATGTAAAATGAGGCTCTTTAACTAGATCAGGTCCTCGCAAAGTCTTGTGGTAAAGAACCAGTTTTGTTTTGTTTTCTAAATTTCCAATCCATTAGGCCAATTTATGGCCCTAAGGTGTAGAACTAGCAGCTAAATGCCACATGGGATCCACCAGGTTGAACTGGTTGACACCCTATTCAATGGCACCAGTCCACTGATCTGGATGTCCCCATATAAGGACTTGCTATCCAAGTGTTTAAATGGTTACTCTCAGTCTCAATATTTAAATTTGCACAGATAGGTAAGAGTTCTTGGACAACACTGACCTTACAGGAAGTACTTTGAGTAGTCCAGAGATAGACAATGTCTAAGATCCATCCAACCAAAAGAGTCTAGGGTTTTATAATCTTGATGAGCATCAGTTATTTCATGGGTGCATTAAAAAAAAAATTATTTCTGAGAGAGAGAGAGAGAGAGAGAGAGAGAGAGAGAGAGAGAGAGTGTGTGTGTGTGTGTGTGTGTGTATGCATGCAAGGGAGAGGCAGGGAGAGGGGCGGGGACAGAGGATCCAAACGGGCTCTGCACTGACAGCAGAGAGCCTGATGAGGGGCTCAAACCTACAAACCATGAGATAATGACTTGAGCTGAAGTTGGATGCTTAACTGACTGAGCCACCCAGGAACCCTTCATGGGTGCTTCTATAAAGCTATTAAAAGATGTTGGTCCCTGAAAGACCCTTCCCTGAAATCTCCATGATTTCTGAGTATGCTTTCTGGTTTAACATTATACTCAGTTCTCTTGAGGGTATTGCTTGTGCCCTAAAAGATTCTGGTCTCCTGAACTATTCTATTAGAATTTCCTTCTGTGGTCTCCCTCAGAGCACTTCTGTCCTTGCTGCTGTCCTCCCTGCTCAGAGTAGGTGTGACTACTTCCAACATTCTCCATCAATTCCACTCGCTGTCTGTATTCCAGCTCTTGATTCTTCTATGTGGAAGGCAGCTATGCTCACCACTATACCACCAACGCTTGATTCTTCTATCTGATATGAAAACCAAGTCTAAGGATTCTGTCTAACCCTACTCCATTCATGTGGAAGAAAGTGCATAGGCTACAAGATAAGTTTTTCCCCTCGTTTAAAGGCTGTGCCCCCTTATCTCTGGCTAGCTTTAGATTCACAATTGTCTTGGAAGTCCCAAAATTCCAACAGCTAGATAAAGGGCTCATTATTCTTACATTTCCTTGAATAATGAATAAAAATCAGATAATGGGGCAATTTCTGAACACTCTTCTAACTGCTAAAATCTAATTTTAAAATTTATTAAGATGATAAAACATTTAAAAATATTTCTCAGTCTTCAAAGCATTCATTCTCACAAACCAGCCACTTTTGCTTTTCAAGAATTAAATATAACTACTAAAATAATGCAAATACTGAATAAACATACTTTCTATTTTTATATTTTCCACCCTTAGATGAGAAACAGCAGTACACCCACATAAGAACTTAAAGCAATCATGGGGCGCCTGGGTGGCTCAGTCGGTTGAGTGTCCGACTTCGGCTCAGGTCATGATCTCGCGGTCTGTGAGTTCAAGCCCCGCATCAGGCTCGTGCTGACAGCTCAGAGCCTGGAGCCTGTTTCAGATTCTGTGTCTCCCTCTCTCTCTCTGACCCTCCCCCGTTCATGCTGTCTCTCCCTGTCTCAAAAATAAATAAACGTTAAAAAAAAAATTTTTTTTAAAAGAACTTAAAGCAATCAAACAAATTAAAGGGCGCAGAGAGGCAAGACAACAAGGGGGTTAGTGAGCAAAGCAGGCCTTTGGCCAAGAGGCTGCTTTTCGTGCAGCAAAGATTTGGATTGATAGACCGCAGAAGTGGGATGATCTCCGGATCTTGGCAGTTCTAACACTCCACGATTACGAGATATGACATGAAGGTTCATTTCACTCTGAGGAGCCATCACAGGAAATAACCACACAGGGACTAAAACCAAGCAGCAGAGACCAAAGCAGCCTAGTTTCCTCAGCTTCCTCACCACCAGGTCAGCATTTTGCTAAAGACCTATTTGAGCTTCTGCAACCACAAATGAGTATGCCTACCAGAGAAAAGAACTTGAAGGAAGAGTTTCAGGGTGCAGGAATTCTAGAAAAAGAAAATATCATGGACAGAAGAGGAACAAGAGGTAACAGCAATTCTGGTTTAAGTCACAGACAAGCTTGAAAGTCCAAAACCTAAAGAGCGTAACTTTTCCAATGCTACAGACCTGGTGAGTGGCAGAGCAAAAACACTGCTCAGTATGGCTAAAGCCAGTGGGTTGAACCACTATATTATATTGCCTTGTCCATACAAAATTTTTCATACATTTCAAGGAACTCAGAGATCCTAGGTTAAAAACCTCTGCTGTGAGGGGCACCTGAGTGGCTCAGTTGGTTGGGCATCCGACTTTGGCTTAGGTCATGATCTCATGGTTCAAGCCCCACATCAGGCTCTGTGCTGACAGCTCAGAGCCTGAAGCCTGCTCGGGATTCTGTGTCTCCCTCTCTCTTCGCCTTCCTCCGCTCATGCTCAGTCTAAGATAAATAAATATTAAAAATAAAAATTTTTTTAAAAAACCTCTGCTGTGAAATACAAGCACTGTTCTCTTTATCAGCACAAATCATTCCTTCTTAGGATTAAAAAAAGCCACTGTATTTATTACGCATACTGCACTTCCTTTAGATGTCTATATACACTTCATGCTATTCAGTTCTTTCCTCATCAGCCATTACCAGAAATAAAACATAATTGGAATATCCATTCTTACTCCATTTGTAAACCTCCCAAGACCAAAGAAATTCAGGAACTTGATCCCAGAAATCTCTAGACTTTAAAGCATCCACTAAATATTCAGGACAAGATGGGAGCTGCATGGAAATACAATTAAGAAGATCTACGAAAGAAATCTTAAATCACAGCAACAGCTTAGAGCAGGGTTCCAGGTCCACCAACAATGCCCCTTGGTTCTCAATGTACCATATGGTCTCTTGGCAAAAAGCAAAGCTGACTGACGTCCACCAAAATGCCCCCACCGTTGAGTCAAAAAGTACACTGTGTCCCTTCTGTGTGCCAAGATTACATGATTACATAACAATACAATGGGAGGTAATGAGCAGATAGTGATGTACTGGGTTTAAAAAAATAAAAATATAAACAAAAACAAAAAATAATCCTATCTTATCAACAAGCCAAGGCCAGCTGGCAGGCAGGAGGTACAAGAGCTTGTTAATGTAAGTAGAGATCTACAGACATTCCTTCTGGGGGACTTGTTCTGGGGCTGAAGAGTATGGAGTCAGAAATAGGGTCCTGATAAAGTGAGTAGGAATTGGTGACTCTGAAGTGTCCATGTCATAGAAGGGTAAGAATCCTCTTTAGGGGCCAGAAAATCTGGGTTGGAATGAAGGTTGACGCCTACTTATTTACCCAACCTTGGGCAAACTGCTGAACCTCTCTAAGACCTTTTTAAAATCTGCGAAATAAATATCAGCACCAAGCCCCACTCATTTCACACATTTGTCTCATCATCCACATGGAAAAAGAAAATGTATTGGAAAAGGCTTTGCGACTTGTAAGTCGTTATGAGAATAATTACTATGATTACATACGTGTGCTTTCCTATATCCTAGATACCCTTAAGTGATTCAGAACGGGAAGAAAAGAGGGAGGGGAAAATGGAAAGAAGAAGTATAAAAAGAGAAACTACAGAAGGGAGAGTGGGAAAGATATGAGGGAGAGAGAAAGAAAATCTCTGCTCTGGAAAAGAAGGAATAAAAAGAAAGGAAAGGAAGAGAAATTGGTGCTGGTACAGTAACAAATAAATCCCCCCAGCATGACAGCCTTCTGCTGAAGCATTTCATTTTCCCACAACATAATGGTGTGTTATTGCCCATTATCTGTTCTGTCAGTGCCAGAGTCGATATTAAATGAGGGGCAGCTGCACTTAGCTGCCATTTTTCAGCTGTCTTCACGTTGCCATGGAGACCTGGTTGTTTCTGGATGAACCTGCCAGGAAAGCAAGGCGGAGTCAGGTGCAGGGGGAGCAAATGCTATAAGGGGTTAGGGTGTCAGGGTGGGGAGGGGGGGAAGGGCCAGGGGCAGGGGAATGTGACAGAAGGAAGAACAGCGTGGGGCTGTTTTGTCATGCTCTGCTTGCACCTGATAAATTGGCCCTTTTGAAAACACAATCTATATTCTGGTGGCCCTGCACAGTAGATTCTCCTTCACATTGGCTCTCCACTCAAATTCCACAGGAGCTTAAATTTGGGGTTCCGAAATAACCACAGATCCCTTCTTTCTACTCCATCCACCTCCCCGCCTACTCTTTACCTCCACCCTGGTACCAGGGGCTGGTTTGGGATTTCTGAATGTTCAGCACTGAGAAGAGAAAAACCAATTTAACAAAGGACGTCTATACCTCGGCTCCGTCCAATCCGTATTTTTTTTCTGGAACATATTTATTTTTTTTCACAAAATTACAGATTTTTTAATTTACACAGGACCTCGGGAATCATGGAGTCAGCCACGGTACAAAGAGAAGCAGTACCAGCCAGTGACTGACCAGCACACACTATGCAGTGATGGGCCTCAAAAAGAACTGAGAACTGATTCTGCACCCAAGAGGAGCAGTAGCCCTGATGCCCTTGGAGGAACAGGAGCCTGGTTGGCCACATCTTCTGACTTTTTAAAACAGAATCCAGAAATCTCTATTTTTGAGTAACACATCTCCAATTTTTAAATGTTGGCTCAAATTTTAAAAAAGATTTCTGCATGCTAGTTACATGGGCTGCCATTTTGCAACTGGACTTAGTCCAACATCGTTTTTAATTGTGACTTAGAAAGGCTAAGAAATTTGACCAACCCAGTTACCTTCATAAATGTAACTTTCCCTCCCATAATCTAATCTAGTCTAGTGTGTCTGTCTCTCTCCCTCTTCCCTTCCACGCCCCCCCCATCTCATTCCTCCTTCTCTCCCTCTCTCCAACTCTCCCACACACACATACACTTCCTCCCTCCCAGTGGGAGATAAAGAGAGCTGTGAATTCACTTTTCCAGGGATCCTGTTTCCCCAAGAATTTGCTTATGGGACAAACTTTCCAAGAGGGCTGAGTCTGGTACACTAGCTGCCAGAAGGAGACCATACATTAATTTCCTATCAGCAAAGCCCCATTAATACTATATCATGCCTTTTCACTACAATCTCCCTCTTTGGGTTTTTAATTACAAGTTACAAAAATAAGAAGAGTGGCCATTTACCAAGCACTCTCAAAGTGCTAAAAAGTACTTAACATATACTTTCTTATAGAATTCTCACAAGAACCCTTTGAAACATATTATTTCCCGATTCCACAGATGAGAAAACTGAGGGTCAATAATATGTCCAAGGTCATATGAGTGGTAAGAGGTAAGGCCAGGCATCAAAGCCAAGTTTGTCAGACTCCAAAGCTCAAGCGCTTACCCACTACATTGTACTGTCTCCCTACAAAATACAGGAACATTCTAGAGCCTAGTTTTACGATCTCCTACTCATTTCCTTTTTTTAATGCAAACTTTAAAATAGCCTGACTGCTCTTCCCAGGGCCTGGCTTACTACACTGTCCTCCTAAACAGTAAATTTAATTAATGACATCTTTTGTTAGAACTCTTACAAGTTTACTTCTGTGTTTGCCACCTCACCCTCTCTCACTGAGATTATCTCCTGCCTCTTCATTGCTCCCATTCTGTCCTTCACCACTTCCTCCTCTAAGTCATAACCAGAGTGATCTTCCTCTGTGTGAATATGAGCATGTCATTCTCCTCCGTTCAGTCTTCACTTACGGATTTTAGGATAAATCTCCACTTCTCAGTGAGCCATCCAAAGCCTTCATGATCTGACTTCCTTTTTGATCTGGCACACGCCGTCCCCTACAGCCTCATCCCCATTCACTTTCCCCAAAGCAACCTAAGGGACTACAGTCATCACCCACCCTTGGCTTCCCAAACACTGCAGAAAGCTACCAGCCTCCACACGCTGACCCCTTTTCCTGGAATGTGTCTGTCTCTCCCCCTTGTCTATCTGTGCCCTGCTCATTCTTCACAACATAGTTCAAGCTTCATCTGAGATCCCTAGATAGTCTCTGTGATCCCCATATCTAAGCAAGATACCCCTTCTCCAAGTGTCCTCAGCTCCCAGGTACCACTATGGTAGTCATTATCATACCACATTGTAATCTTTGAGAGCAGGGACCCTGCCTGGGTCACTGGTCTCTACATCCCGGCACATTGTGGGCTGTCATTAAACAATTATCAAATGAATTACCTATCTCAGTTGACAGAAAAATGAGGTTATTTTCTAAATCTGTGCAGGCATCCCTCCCTGACATTAAATACAACTGATCAAGTGACAAGGGGATCAAGAAGAGTTGCCTTGCCCACACTACACCACACATCAGACTTCCTAAAACAGTGCTTTCCTATCATCAAGCCCCAACTGGTGAGAATTTATGTATGGAAGTATGCACATAACTACAGGCGTACATAAATGAGTGGATCAATTTATTTAAAAACAGTAAAGAAAAATGTTTTAATATACAGTGACATCTGGGATATACTGGTTCTGCACAGTGGCTATGGATGACAACAATGGTAACACATCTCTTTAGGCTGAAGTCATGTTCTAGGTTAGGATATACAGAACACACTGGATGGGAAGCTGTGACATTCAGACCCACACCAAGGACTCCATTATGACCTCTGGTGCCAACAGACAGCAAGTGACTCCCTATCCCAGATACGCACAGAACTACCACAATCTCCTCCAACATCCTCATGGTACAAAATCTGTTTCACGTTTCTGGCTCTTTATCCCTCAACAGTTTCTCTTAACAAAGGTCTATGTCCCTCCTGTCTCTATCTTTCATTCCAAAGGCTTAAAAACAGTGTTTCCACATTACTTAAATACCAACCAGCTTCTCACGCTTCCTCTCATAGCCCTACCACAGTCTTGCTTCATGGTACACAGAAAAGCACTTAGGACTGTTTTTGTTTTTGAAGTTTATTTCAACAGCTTGAGAGAGCGAGTGGGGGAGGGGTATGGACAGAGGGAGAGAGAGAATCCCAAGCAGTCTCTGCACTGTCAGCGTGGAGCCCGATGCAGGCCTTGAACTCACCAACCGATCATGACTTGAGCCAAAAGCAGGAGTCAGACAACTGACTGAACCACACAGGCACCCCACTTGGGACTGTTTTAAGCCAGCTTTTACTTTAGCATCTTAAAAATGCAAGGCAAAAAAAGGTCTCACGGTGGCAGAGGTGCTCTGTGAATATTTGAGGATGTAAGTTAGAAGGACTGCCATTTCTTTAAATAAACTCGCATATTTATAAAAACCTTAACACAATCCATGGCTTTGAGAACAGCCAACATATGCTTGGTTCCACCATTACTCATCAGAATGGAACTATTCAATTTCATTCAAATTATACATTTGATAGGAATATACCTGATAGGGAAGCTTTTCATGACAGGCCCATTCAGCAAGTGCTCCATCACCTACAGACATGGAGCCTCAGCCTCTGGCACAATGCCAAGCACAGAGCAGGTGTACAATAACAGAACTGACCTAGAGAGGGGATTAGAAGGACTTCCAGACACCTCAAGGCTGGACCATTGATAAAATGGCGCACTGAACTGAAGGAAGTACGATCATTTTCTCAGGACAGTAGGCCAGAGCCCAGGTTTGCCTAAGGAGGTAGCTGTCCTGCCTGAGTTCTTAGACCTTGGTTCTCTGGCATTAACAAAGGAGCCAGCTCAAAAGACACAGGCAAAGAGGACAGAAAGTTTCCCATACAAGCTTAGCAGGGACAGAATCCATATTTTAAGATTCCTCTCTGAGTCCTCAAGCTACTGATCTTTTTGTAACACAATTATGTCACTGGAGTGAATGCTGCACCTTAATAGAGAGATCAGTGGCACTCGGGGCATGGGGAAGGCAGTGGGCTCCCCGGGTCGAAGGGGAACTACCCCTCCCACCTCTAAGAACACCTACCAAAGCCTCCTCACAAAAGCTTACGACAGCCTAGGATCCAACAGACCACATGGCCATGATCATAAAAATTCTAAGCCTGCCAACTAGAATCTCAGGGAACTTATCCTCAGAGAATGGGGAGCAGGTAAATGACAATGGCTACCTAAAACCATGAAAGGTTAAGGAAAATGCTTCCTGCTCAATAAATAAGGAACCACGATTTCTGTTTAGACACTTAAGTATACACATTACTGGAAAATAATCCTCGTTTTTTTTATTCCCCAATAAGGGCTTAATCATTTGTGAAAAAGGACTTTGCAATTCAATGTTTGTCAACACACTGTCAGGGTACTAAACAAGAAATGCCCCCCAGCTGACTCTCTCCTCTGAAAATCCTTGGCTTCACTGAGGATTAGAACGTTAAAACAGTAGTACATTTGAATTCAAAGAATATTTACTGAGCACCCAGGATACCACGTTAGGCTCTAGGAGTACAGATGGGAATAAGACACGGCTGTACCCATAAGAAGTTAGCAACCCAGTGGGAGAGGCAGGGTTCACTGAAATATAATGTGATCTCAGCCTTCAGACAGGGAAAATTTGGCAAGACGAAGGAAGGGGGAAAGACAGGCGGGGAGGGTTCTCTGAGTGGTGAAGCAGCTGAGCTACTCTAGAAATGGAGTAAACATTGGCTGGGGGAAAAAGCTGGAAAGAGTTTTAGGGCAAAGGTAGCAGCATTATCAAAGAAAACTCTTGGTTGGTATTTCCTAATGAAAAATGTCAGATGAGAGCATGGCCTTGTCGTCAGACCACAAGAGAATCATAAAGAAAAATAATTCCAGAGATATGCATTGAAGACAGCTTGTATTTATGGCACAAATCTATTTTTTAGGTGTTAATGTGTAAAGCCTTAGAATAAAGTGGTTATTGCTGTAAGGGGAAAACACATTGCTTTGATTTTTCTAGTTTAAAGAAATTCATCTTTTCTTCTAGTCTTATACCCATGTCCCTCTTCCTGCTTGATCTTTTTTCATTCTCCACCTCCTCCTCACATTTTTGTGCTGCTTAAAATAGCCACCATCTATCTCCCTTCACACATTTTGTCATTCCGCTAATCCTAAGGAATTAAAAACATGTAGATGCACACACATTCACACACCTACAGTCACATGCTGACTCCGTATGTTGAACCGTGTGATTATTTTATTATTTTGAAAACTCTTCATTTGAAAAGTGGTTCCAATATTTACACGAAGACATTTTGTACACCGATGAAAGCTGAAGCCTTTCCCAACTGGTTAAATATGGTTTACTATTACACCACTTAACACATGTGAAATGTGATTCTTCTGTTTATTTTTTTAAAGAAATCCCAACAAATGTAGATGTTTAAATATAGCACTTTGGCTTGTGTTTGTAACGGGTGTGAAATTGAGTAAAAATTTGATAGAAAAATATCCAGAGACGGCGCCTCCCATATTTTTCATGACCATGTATAATAAAGCTCCTTGCCTGGTAGCATTTTTATATGGTATTAAATTCCAAGATCTCCCAGGGTTAGTTCTGATCTGAACTGAATGTCAAATTAGAGGCCAGAGACCCAATATATATTATTCACTTGGATTTTTTTCCCCTCTGGATTTCTTTTAACATTCCAATGGCATCACTCAAATAGAATTCTTTCTCCTCCTTTTTTAGGGCACATTTACTTCCAGCAGAATCTGTGTTAGAGTTCAGTTTTTACCTCTGAGCTCCAAGGAAGTGCTTTAACTTCTACAATCTGGTGTCAAGATATTAATGACTCCTTGTTCCTGGAGAGTGAGAACCGTGACATCAAAGGTGACTCATCTCATCAAAATACATCCTCTTGAGCCTAAGGGAAGATTATGACTAAAACTCTAAAGCAGCAAAGGCAACTCCAAGCCAACCTGTGGGACAGAAGATGGGGAGGTAGTGGAAAGAAAATCCAAATCCTTTGCCTTATGCTTTATTTTTCTTTAGAACCATGCCTCTAGGAAAATGCTGAGAACAACCTTTGAATGTGAATCCCCTAGGCTCATGACCATGTATTTTCTGAATCTGGTCTTGAATAACCTTTGAGACTGTCCTGAGATGTATGACTCAGTATATTAAGTCTCTGGCCTGTCACAACACCCACCTTGCAAGGAGGTTACTGAAACCAATGTTGACTTTGATTGTGAATCTATTTTTATTCAAAACCAACTCCTCCAGGGTTTTTTTCTACAAGTGTCAGAGGATGAATAGAGGGTAAAGGGGCTTCTTTTCATACTCCCATGTGAAAACCACCTACTGAGCATCTTAATGTGAGTGGCTGTACCTCTTCGCCCAGGTAATGCCTTAACCCCTCTAGACTCAGATTCTTCTCCAATAAAATAAACAGAATGAAGAGGAGCCCTAAAATCCTTTTCAGGGCCAACCAGCAGCTATGTCAGAAGTAAGCCTTTCTCAATTTTCCCCTTTTACAATCAAAAGGAGAATGTATCTCAGAAATGTTAGCGAGGACTCTGTCTTAACCTAAAACTAAATTTCTCTATTTAGTGGTTGGTACTCAGTTGAGACCCTTGAGTAGGGGGTTCCCTTTTCACACTCTCCTTGGGGTTATCCCTCCATACTCTGGTGTCATAAACATATAGGGATACCCCAGTAACCCTCCACACAAAAATAAACAAATGAATGGTGTTTGCAAGTTTATAAAAAAAAAAAAAACACTTTGTTTTAAATAGACAAAGAGGAGCACCTGGGTGGCTCTATTGGTTAAGTGTCTGATTCTGGATTTTGGCTCATGTCATGATCTCACGGTTCGTGTGTTGGAGCCCTATGTCAAGCTCTGCACTGACAGTGTGGAGCCTGCTTGGGATTCTCTCTCTCTCTCTCTCTCTCTCTCTCTCTCTCTCTCTTTTTCCGCCCCTCTCTCTCTCAAAATAAATACATGAAGTTAAAAAAAGGCAAAGACAGACCAGGTACAAATTCCAGGAACCAAATCTTCATTTTCATAAGCCGTAACTAACACTCCCAACAACTTCATTTCCTGTAACTCCACTTAGTCTGGGAAGGTCATTCTTTCTAGCTCATGGGGCTAGTCCAGGTGCCCCTGACCCTTGAGACCGGCCATCCAAAGCCAAAAGGTCCCAGAAGGCAAGGAGAAGTCTTGTCCTAATGATGCTGATTGGTATTAATCACAGCCCACAGTCACAGAGGCAAGCAGTAAAACGAACATGTGTAAGGCAACAGCGGCTGTTATCATAATTCCTAATTATGACTGTTTAGAGGTCTCTCAAGGAATATAATTAAGTTTAACATGCCAAATGATAAAGAAAAAAATATTAATCCATCTTCTGTCCTCCCCTACCGCCCACCAATAAGGCCGCTCTCTTCCTGAATTATCTGTAGGATCCTCTACACTTGCCCTGTTTTTTCACAAGTGGTACTGTCAAAGGGAATTTATTCTTCAAAAGACAAGGCAGTTGGCTGGGAACCCCCACAGCTGCTGCAGGCAGCCCAGTATTTCAGTTAAGGGGCTCTTGATTGTAAACCTTGAGACTGGCGGCGGAGGGGGGGGGGGGGGAAGAAAACGTAATGGATAAAGAAATGAAGGTCTTCGTGAAGTAAGCAGGCAGGCTCTTTCATGCCATGAAAACAAACCAGGCAGAAGGGAAAGCAATAGGGGGCAATGGAGAAAACCTTTGGGCATCTTGAGGAAAGTCAGAGGATAGGAAGAAATTTTAGGCCTGGGCAGGGAGCCTGCTGCTTTGTAACAATTTTGTTTGGAAGTTTTTGTTTTATGGTTTTAATTCTACTGTCCACTACCTCTCCAAAAATGAAACAAAAAACTGCAAACAAATGGTTGACTTTGGAATTGGAAGACACCTGGGTGCCAGCTTGCCACCCTGTCCCCCCACCCCATGCTCAGTGCAGCTCAGGCCTGCAGGCTCCTGATGCCCCCTTGACCCTAACTCCCAGACTGAAAGGCCATGAAGGAAGGGAAGCTAAGATTCTTTTCCAGCTGGGATCATTCTGAAGGAGTTTCTCTGATGCAGTACTAAAGTGGGTTTACAAAACATGACTTGCCCCCAAGTTATCCCTAATAAAAGACTCTAAAGATACTAGGCTAGTTTAGAATGTCAAAACACCACTCCTAGCCTATGCCAGGGCTCAGGGTCATGAGAAATTAGAGTAGGGTTTTGCCTCTGTCTGGGAGCAAACCCCCTAGAAATGGGACCATTACTCCCAGAGCAGAAATTCATGTCCCTGAGACTCGAGATATCTTAGAGTCATTTAGAGACCCTATGGTTGTTGGTTCCTCAGTCCACTACTCTTCCAACTAAAGCTACACTGATCCAGGGAGGTAGATCAGACATGAAGAGTTAAAACAATGACTCAGTTCCCTTTCTCCAGTGTGTCACCCCTGCCCATTCGGTGGATCAGCCTGTGGTGACCAATGTAATGATGAAGAAAGCCAGGTAGCCAGGACAGAAGGCCAAGAAGAGAGAAGAATTGATAAAACAGTAAGTCAGGCTCTGAAATCTGAGGCATGGGTCACCTGGGAGAAGGATGTTTGCTTGCTTTTGGGGGTATATTTCCTTGGAATTAAAAAACAACTAATATGAAAAGCAAACTAAACTTTCTTCCAGGGAGAAAGCCTCTCCATCCTATATGCATTCAGAAATAAAATTGCTTTCTAAAGGTGATAGCACCAGGAGTGATTTCTGTAGAATTAATCACCGTGAGTGTTTGAAAGGAGAATGACAGAAGACCTTGAGACTCCTCGCATCTCAGATGACTTCATCGTGATTCAGGCAGAAGAGCAAACCTTAAGCCTGTATCCATGTAAGAATGCCACCTCAAGGTAGGCAGAGGTAACTCCAAAGGAACAGCATTTCCTCAACCTTTCTGTATGACCTGATTTTGAGGCAGGATCTTAATCTTTAGGGAGAACTTAACTGAGCATGTTAGGAACCCAGATGGGAAGGGGAACAAATAGAATAAACGTTTTTACTACCTATATCTGTACCAATTGGTAGAATGAATCAAGATGGAAGAATACAGGGGTGCCAAAAGCAGTCTACTTTCAAACCATCAATATTCTTCAGGCTATAGAAAGACAAGAAACTTTCATGAAGGACTACCCTCATTAGTTGGCCATAACAGAAAATTGATTGTCATAAAGAAGGTCTATATTTCACTCACAGTGTTGCCATATGGCCAAAAAGAATGTTCTGGGCATTGTTTGAGAACTTAGGAAGACAGGCTGCCTCACAAATGGATTTCTTTTACCCTAGAAAGAAAGTCCGTTAGCCTTTCTTATACTCATTGACATTACTGTAATAGTGTGTTTGAAAACTTCCCAGAAGACTGCAGATATTCCATTAAAATGAAATTTGGGTTAAAAACTAGATCCAGATTCTCTTTTAGAGATTATCATTATGCAGCTCCTGACACATGGAAGCAAATGTCACAGGCCAAACAGAGGTGACGAAACCCTAACTAAGGCAGTGCAGTAGACAGAGAGAGAAAGAGGCAGCCTAGGAAGAGGTTTGAAATGTAGAATCGCAAGATCTGGTGACAAATTAGAGATGAAAGGTAGAAGGGCATGTGGAATGAGCAAGAGGAAGAAGTGTAGGTAGTTACCAAGGGATGGAGTAAATGTAAATCTTCTATTCTCTCCACTCATTTCTACTCTTCTAATGAGAAACAGAGAAGTAACCTTTGTGTGGCAGAGAATGAACTCAGATTTAGAGGGGTTATTTGAGGTACCTGTGACACAAGTAGGTGGAGATGCCTAATAGGAAGCTGGAAACACAGGTCCATACCCCAAAAGAGTGATCCAGGCTGGCAATTAGAACTTGAGACTTGGTGACACTAAACTGATGGTTCAAATTGTCCAGAAAGAGGAGATGAGAAGAAAGAGTGGAGCAAAGACAGAACTTTCAGGAGCAGAAAAGCACAAGTACTTCATAAGCAACCAAAGAAAGAAAAACTCTAAAGGTAAAAGAAGGAAGAGGGCAACCACAGTCACAGAGGCCAAAGGTAAAGAAAGTAATCCACCTATAAGGGGATGTGGTTCTAAGGCTTCTCAACTCTGTGACCAGGTAAGAACAGAGGAGCCAGTATTGAAAAGAAGGGGGAAAGGGAGTATCAAAAGGACTAGCAGCATGCATTTTTGACTTTATTACAGTATGTGTGACAGCAAAGATTATTGTGAGTGAAATATAAATATCTGTAAGTTGGGGCATCTTTAGCACCAGCTGGTAGGAGCCACCTGCTCTCCCATAAGTCCCAGCCATCTCCCCTTATTTGTGCTGCTGTGTAACGACCAGATTGGGAATGAGAAAGCTGGGCAAGAGGAAGTGGGTCAAATACTGGTAGTTCCATTGTTGGGCACCTAAGACCCGTGTCAGTATAGGACAAAACTGGGTAATAAATGAATTTGTTCTTCAGGACCCTTGTATGTCTCTCCTTCCTATGTGACCTTCCCTCTCTTGTCCTCAAAGCACACAACTGAATCTAGTTTAAGGTGGTGCTTCAGCCATCTGTGAGCTGGGCACCTCATACCATCCACTGCCTGGCCCAGTCCGTAGCTATAGCTGGGGGCACTCAACCTTCCCATCACCACCCAACAGGTCTCTCTCTCCTCATGGGGCCTCATTTCCTCCTGCTGATTTTTCTTCTCTTTCCTATCCATTTTAACACTGTCCCAACAAACATCTTAGAAGTACCACAGGTATCCCTGGTGTGTTAGCTGGCAAGGGTTTCCCCAAGGCTAAAAAGACTTTTGCATAGAGTGAAAATTAAGTGATCTGATTAAAAACTGATCTCAGGCTGTAGAGACAAAAAGACAGCAGGATTGGGTGAATAACTGAAATGGAGGCTGGCAGTGTTAGGGTAGGGCTAGGGGCTGGAGAGGGACAGAATAAAAGAGGAAACAGCAGTGTTTCCGAAGTTTAGGAGGCAAGAAGTTTGTGAGCAAGGAGCATGGGCTTCAGTGTTAGAGAATCATCTATAAAATGCTTATTAAAAAAAAAGTCACTAAAAGACACCAGATTGTTATATGTTAACTACATACTGGGAAGAGTAGGGAGTGAGAAATGAGATTAAATTTCTACTGTGAACTAAGAAAGGTAATTCAAATTCTTCATTT
Source organism: Panthera onca (assembly GCF_046562875.1). Classification (NCBI taxonomy): domain Eukaryota; kingdom Metazoa; phylum Chordata; class Mammalia; order Carnivora; family Felidae; genus Panthera; species Panthera onca. Next base: position 122,454,487 of record NC_138344.1, on the reverse strand, counting down.
TCTTTTTATTTATTTATTTATTTTGAGAGAGAGAGAGAGAGAGCATGAGCATGCACAGGAAGGAAGCAGGAGAGAGAGGGAGAGAGGGAGAGGGGGAGAGGGGGAGAGGGGGAGAGGGGGAGAGGGGGAGAGGGGGAGAGGGGGAGAGGGGGAGAGGGGGAGAGGGAGAATGAATCCCAAGCAGACTCCACACTGTTAGCACAGAGTCTGATGCAGGGCTCAAACTCATGAACTGTGAGATCATGACCTGAGCCGAAATCAAGAGTCGGATGTTTAACCGACTGAACGATCCAGGAGCCCCTCAAACTCCTCATTTTCAAAGAAAGAAATGCAACAGGTTACAAAGAAGGATCATTTAAACCTTCACTAGTGTCACCACCATAAGGTACATTCCAAATGTCCAATAGATGGAAAAACACTGTGTTTTCAAAAGACCATTATTTAATGATATGAAATGTCTTATTTCCCCCATTTCCTTTCATGACTTAAACTGTTGGGAGGGGAAGTAGAAGAAAGGGAATTTGTGGGGTAAATTGGGCATTCCTGCCCAAAGGACGGGGAGCTGGCATACCAAATTTAGCCTTGTCCATGCCTCATCAACTTTTGGACTGCCTCCTGGCATTAAAGGTCATTCTACATATCTACTCATCCCACTACACTCTTTAGCCTCTCCATATATTAATCCTCTTGTTTAATTGCCTGTTATAAAGGGCAAAAGTCAGAGTAAGGGAACCCTACTGAGAACTCTCTGCCTGAGCCCAGTATTAACAACATGCATAAGATCTCCAGAAATTCACTTTTTTTTTGTAACTAGAGTCTAGGGTTCTAACCTTCTTAGAATAATCCCCACCTAAAACCACCTTAAATTCTAGTTGAAAAATCTGAAGTCTGAACCACGATAATATATTCTGTGAAGAACCTGAGTCCCAGCTATGGCAAATCCCCTAGACTGCCTTGCTCCTCTGTAAACCTTAGCCAATTACTAAGATGTTGGCTCCTTCTGCTACAACTGCATATAACCCTCTTTTCAAATCCAAATGTTAAAAAGCCTCATCCATATTAACCAGCTCCCCTTGGGAAGTGTTAATTGGAAAACCACATAACGATATCTGTTTGCTAGAGACAACATCTAACTAAGGTAGAAGTGACACAGCAAATGTGTGACTGTGACAGCAGATTTCAGGTGCCTCAGCTACACCAGAACACAGACACCTGACCTCAGAAGCAGCAGGCACATCCCAGATCTGCAGCTGGATATTGTATGACTCTAGGCAAAACAAAACCTCTCTGTGCTACAGATCTGACCCCCCAGAAATAGAAGGGATGATGCACCACCCTCTGCATCATCTTGTCAGGAGGTATGCTGAAAGGAGTCCATGAGTCCCCTTCATGCTCTGTGTCCTAGGAGTCCTCTGTGACTCATGTCTCAGCTGTAATTCTAAGCCAACAGAAGTCTAACTGTGGGGGAGTTCCTGTGCATGCTGCTCCACTCTGGCCACTAGAGGGCAACAGAGTCCCATGCACTCCATGGGTTCTGAGTCTATCACCTGAAAGAGGAGTAAATTGTACACAGATACACTGCCATGTTTCTAAAATTGAAGGCTACGCTAATTATCCATGAAAATGAGAAATTCAGGATCTGCTACTTTGCAAGGTTGTCCAGGCCCTGCTTTATCTCGTCAACTTGTCTATTCACATTGGCCCACAGCTGTGAGCTGGTGACCTTTTGAGTTCTGCCTCTTCAAAGGTAAGTCTTAAAGTCCTTCTGCTTTTAATTCCACTGATGCCATCATTAGCAACCCACCACCCATATTTTTCTAGATGGCAACAACCTGCCAAGAGAGATCAACCATGGCTGTTGCTTGCATCCCCTTGACTCATGGATACTGTTGCATCCCCTTAAACCATGGCCATTCTTTGCAACCCCTTGGATTATGGACACCTTTAAATGCCCCTCAACAATGGCCACCACCTAAATCCCCTTGAAATGACTGCTCCTTTCAGTCTCCCTGAACCATGGCCACCTCTTATATTCTCTTGAAAGGACTCAGATTGATGAGAAAATACTGAGTTGGACTGGGGGATGATGGTGATAAAAGGGCACATGGAAAGAAGAAAATCTATCTTCAATCTATAATCTTATAGTGAGAAAGTCCCTTAGAAAAATCTAGTCCAGTTCTCTCACCTCACAGGCAAAGGAGCTAAGGTATAAAGAGTTTTCAAACTATTTAGTGGTAGATCCAGGTTTAGCCCTGAGATCTCCTCGTTCCCTGGGATCTTCTTTCCTCTACTCCATGGATGCTCAGTGGGGTTCTTTGTGAGACACAAGGTAGGTCTGTAGGTAGAAACTGGGGGGCTGGAGGCAGGGGGAGTACCAGGAATTTCACTGTGTCCTGAACAACTAGATTCAGATACCAAAAAAGAAAAAGCACAGGGCTTTGTGATCATGAGAAAGGTATTAACCAGTGACATCCTGGGGAAGGTTTGTTATAGTTAATAAATAGATACCCAGGCAAAGCAAGGCAGCCTTTTTATTTAGAGTCCATTCTCAAACCATGGAGTAGGAAAAGGGCTTTTTTTCAGTTTTTGTAATCAAATGATAGCACTTTAGGATAAATTTAAGATACTATTACTTCTCTCTCCTTGAAAGAATAGAATCTTATCTTTAATTATAGAAAAATTTGTTTCCTCTGAAAGAAATTTTAGACACCAGTGAAGTTTGGAGGAGGGACATTTTAGTAGGGGGCATTTCTGAAATCAGATCATTGAGCAACCTTTTACTCAGCCTTTCCTAGAAGACTTATCCTGCATGCATTACAGCATCCAAGGCTGTCTCACTCCCCACAACATCTTCTCCAGCAATGAACTGGCCTGTATTTCAGATGATGGTCAAGATGTCATCCTCAGTATCTTCCATAGCTTCAAGATAGGGAAAAAAAGTAAGAGGGTATTTCCAAGATATTCTGCCTGTTGATCTGGAATCGCAGGACTTCCCCAGCCTCATCTGTGTTGCCCAAGTTCAAACAACAGTGAAAATCTCCGCAGGTCCCTTTGTGCTATTTGATCTTCTGTAGCCACCATTTGAGTTATTTTCTCTACATTTCCATTAATTAATTATTCTGTTTAGACTGCACCCTCGCAGTCCTGACAGGGGTGGGAGGAGGGTAATGAAGTTATTATATTGATTCTAAAAGTAATGATGATACCAAGAAGTGAACAAAGGATGTTTAAGTAACTGAGCAAGAAGTCACATGTCTCCCCACCTCAATAATCCCAAGGTACATCACTGGCTGTTTGCTTATGTGCAACCTTGGGGTCCCTTACAGATCTCTCTATGGCTTTTTAAGACTATAATGTACAGAACTCTAACCATTCTGCAACTGTTGGTGTTGTCAGGAGCAAAATAATGACGGCTTCGTTTTATTAGTGGCATAAGAATTAGTAATAACACATTTATGCAGTCCTTTATGAAAGTGCTTTCACATCTACTATGTCGTAGAATTCTGACAACAAACCTGCGAGGTGGCCGGAAGGGGTATGATCACCTCCATTTTGCAGATGGGGAAGCATAGCACAGAGTTCACTAATGCCTCCCTAGGCCACAGAGCTGATGCGGTACTGTACCAGGGCCCACCCACCCTAAGATCAAGCACTTCATCTCCCTTCAGTAACATCGATTAAATGGCAAAGAGATCTGGGGAAGAGCACCATCCCAATGGAATCTCAAACTTCCATTTCCATTTTAGTTCTGAAGATAAGGTATGGCAGGAACCTCCAGGGCAGAGATAGAAGAAAGGAGGAAGCAGAGAGCAGCCTGCACTGGAAGACCTTAATCCAAGTTCCCTAACCTTGCACACTGACATTTGGGGCCAACTACTTGCTGTGAGGTGCTGTCCTGTGCACAGTAGCATAGTTAGCAGCATCCCAGGTCTCTACCCACTAGATGTCAATAGCACCCCTACCCACCTCACAGTGTGACTCGCAGATATTTCCAGCTGCCCCCTTGGGGTGCCAAATTGCCCTTGATTAACACATAATATTATATATAGCTTGTCTCCCAATCTCTCTCTCCAGCCTTCCCCACCTCTACCCCTGCCCCAGGAGTTGTTTCCTGAGCTATTCATCCTCAACCAAAATTGCCAAAAGTCCATGACTCTTAATGAGTTTGAAGCTCATTTCCATCTCTTCCTAGACAAGCTTTCTTGGGGGAGTTATCTGTTGGGGCCTCAGTTTCCTCATTTGTCAAATAAGAATGATACCACCCACCTTACTGCTCTAGCTGCCCACTCAGTCTATCTGCCTACAAGGCACTGCCATTCAGCATCCCAGCAGAACTGTTGTGTGCCTGGGGGAGAAGGAGTGACCTCATTATGAATACATGGGACTGTAGCAGACCACTAACAAGTTCTGCTTCTCTCGTTGGGGGTTTATCCTTGAATATTCAATTCTGTGACCTGCCCTAACGTGTAATTACTTTCTGTGGCCTACAAAGCCCTACAAGATCTGGCCACTGCCCTTTTTACTACCCTTTACCGCATAGCCCTTTCCCCCTGTTTGCTTTTCTTTTCTGTTCCTGGAGACTCTAAGTTTGTCCTGACTCAGGGCCTTGCCCCTACACTTCACTCTGCTTGGAACAACTGTCCCCTAAAACTTCTCATGGCTACCTCCTTTGCCTCACCGAGCTCTTGGCTTAAACATCACCTCTTTACAGAAGTCTTTCCTGACGTCCAAATCCAAGCCGCCTCAACTTCTACTTTCCTTCTATATCCATATCCCCCATCATTTTCACCTTGTTAGCCCACTTGTTTTCTGTCAGTATCTCCCTTTTAAAATGTTAGCTTCATGGGGTGCCTGGTGGCTCAGTTGGTTAAGTGTCTGACTCTTGGTTTCAGCTCAGGTCATGGTCTCACGTTTGATGAGTTTTGAGCCCCGCACTGGGATCTGTGCTGACAGTGCAGGGCCTGCTTGGCATTCTCTCACTCCCTCTCTCTCTCTGCCCCTTCCCCACTCACTCTGTCCCTCTTGAAATAAGCAAACTTAAAATTTTTTTTTAAATAAATAAATGAATAAAATGTTAGCTTCATGTGTTGTTCACCACTGTCGCCTAAACACTTCTAACAGTGTCAGGCCTGTAGTAAATAGTCCAAAAATATTAGCTGAATAAATGATTAAGTGATCTCAAGTCCCATGTCCTTCCAATTCCCATGGCCCCAGACATCGGTTGACAGTATATACTCAATTACTATTTATTTAATTGACCTGAGGCATCTGTTGAGTACCAACTATGGTCCCTGGAAGCTGCTAAGCCTAAGAAGACTTTTCCTGAGAGGCCAGCTCTGTCCTTGAAGTAGTGTCTTTTTTCTTTTCATTTTTCCTTTCTCTTTTCCAGTTTTGCTGAGAAATAACATACATCACTGTATAAGTTTTAGGTGTATGGTTCACACATATTGTGAACTGATTACAATAGGTTCAACTACCATTCATTTTCTCCTATAGTTATAAAGAGAGAAAAATAAAATTTGTATTAAGTTTATTTCTTTTTGAGAGAGACAAAGTAAGGGAGAGGCAGAGAGAGAGGGAGAGAGAGAATCCCAAACAGGCTCCACACTGTCAGCTCAGAGCCCGACACAGGGTTTGACCTCATGAACTGAACTGTGAGAACATGACCTGAGCCAAAATCAAGAGTCAGACACTTAACAAACTGAGCCACCCAGGCATCCCAAGAAAGAAGAATAAAAGAAAAAAGATTTCTCCTGTGATAAGAACTCGTCATATTTACTCTCTCAATGTCCCCATGTATCACAGCACTGTTAGCTACAGTCATCATGTTGCATATCACATCCCCGCTAGTGATTTTTCTCATAACTGGAAGTCAGTACTTTTTGAGCACCTTTCTCCAATTCCCATACCCCCAACCCCTACCTCAAGTCTGGTCTCTTTTTCTGAGTTTGGTTGGTTTTTGTTTTTAGATTCCACGTATAAATGAGATCATTCAGTGTGTGTCTTTCTCTGACCAATTTTCACTTAAATGCCTTCAAGTCCATTCATGTTGTTGCAAATGGGAAGATTTCCTCATTTTTTTAATTTATATACATACAAGCACACATATATAAATAACAAAATATTATTTATATTATATATAGCAACTTCTTTATCTATTCATCCACTGATATACACTTAGGTTGATTCCATGTTCTGGCTACTGTAAAAAATGCTGTTATGAACATGGGGGTGCAGATATGTTTTCAAGTAAGTGTTATCATTTCCTCTGGATATATTCCCAGAAGCAGAACTACTGGATCATGTGGTAGTTCTATTTTTAATTTTGTGAGGACCCTCCAAACTTTCTTCCACAGTGGCTGCACCATCTGCAATTCCACCAACAGTGCACAAGGGTTCCCTTTTCTACATAGCTATGCCAACATTTGTTACGGTTTGTCTTTCTGATGATAGCCATTCCAACAGGCATGATGTGTTCTCTCACTGTGGTTTTAATTTGTTTCCCTAGTGACTACTCAAGTTGAACACTCTTGCATGCCCCTCTTGGTCTTTCACAAAAAGTGTTTATCCTCTTTGAAGAAATGTCTATTTGGATCCTTTGCCCTTTTTTAATTGGTGTTTTAGGGGTTTTTTTGGCTTGGGGGCGGGGGGGATCTTTTGCTATTGAGTTGTATGAGTTCTTTATGCATTTTGGATATTAACCCCTTATCATATTTATGGTTTGCAAATTTCTTTTTCCCATAAGTTGTCTTTTCACTTTTCAGTGGTTTCTTTTGCCACGTAAAGCTTTTTAGTTTGATGTAGTCTCACTTGTTTTTTTAATTTGTGGCTTTTGCTTTAGGTATCATATCCAAAAATTCATTACAAAGACCCACATCAAGGAGCTCTGTTCTTATGTTTTCTTCCAGGTGCTTTGTGGTTTCAGGTCTTACATTTCTATATTTAATCCATTTTGAATTAATCTTTGCAAGTGGTGTTTGATATCAGTCCTGTTTCATTCTTTTACATGTGAATATCCAGTTATCCCAGCACAATTTATTGAAGAGACTATTTTTCTCCACTGAGCATTTTTGGCTCCCTTGTCAAATATTAGTTGACTGCATAAAGCTTGGTTTTATTTCTGGGCTCTCAATTCTGTTCTATTGGGCAATTTGTCTGTTTTTAGGCCAGTATCATACTGTTTTAATAACCACAGCTTTATTATATAGCTTGAAATCAAAAAGTGTGATACCTCCTGCTTTATTCTTCTTCCACAAAATTTATTTTGCTAGTTGGGATTGTTTGTGGTTCCATATAAATCTTACAAGTATTTTTTTTTTTCTATTTATATAAAAATGTCATTGGAATCTTGATAGGGATTACACCAAACCTATAGATGGCTTTCAGTAGTATTAACATTTTAACAATATTAATTCTTCCAAACCATGAACACAGGATACCTTTCCATTTATTTTTGTCTTCCACTTTTTTCATGTCTTATAATTTTCAGCTTAGAGATCTTTCACTTGCTTAAATTTGTTCCTAAGTATTGTATTGTTTTTGACGCTATTGTAAATGGGAACAATTTATTTCTTTTTCATACATTTCACTGTTAATGCACAGAAATGATTTTTGTTAACTTTATATCCTGTAACTTAACTGAATTCATTGATTAAATTTAAGTTTTTTGGTTGAGGCATTAGGGTTTTCTCCATATAAAATCATGCCATCTGCAAATAAATAATTCTACTTCTTCCTTTCCAATTCAGATACCTTCTATTTCTTTTTCTTGACTGATTGCTCTAGCTAGGTCTTCTAGTACTATGTTGAATACAAGTGGTGAGAGTGGGCCCTTTTGTCTTATTTCTGATCACAGAGGAAAAACTTTTGTTCTTTCACCATTTAGTATAATGTTATATGTGGGCTGGTCATATATGGTCTTTATTATAGTGAGATATGTTCCTTCTATCTCTAACTTCTTGAGTTTTTATCATGAATGGATGCTGAATTTTGTTGAATGTTTATTTCTGAATCTATCAAGATGATCATATGGCTCTTTCATTCTATATAATGCAATACATTACATGGATTGATTTGCATATGTTGAATCACCCTTGTATCCCAGGGATAAATTTCACTTGATAGTGGAGAAATATCCTTTTAATGTGCTACTGAACTTTGTTTTCTAGTATTTTACTGAGAATTTTTGCACCTATATTTATCAAGGATATATTAGCACATAGTTTTCTAACAGTGTCCTTTCCTGGTTTAGGTATCAGGATAATGCTAGCCTCCTAAAATAAGTTTGAGAATATACTCTCCTCTTTGACTTTTTAGAAGAGTTTGAGAAGGGCTGGTGTTGATTCTTCTTTAAGTATTTGGTAAAATTCATCATGAAGCCATGTGGTCCTAGGCTTTTCTTCGCAAGGAGATTTTTGACTACTGATTCAATCTATTTACTAACAAGTGCTTATTACTATGAACTTCCCTCTTAGAACTGCTTTTGTTGTATCCCTTAAGTTTTGGTATGTGGTGCCTGCATTTTCATTTGTCTCAAGAAACATTTATGTCCCCTTTAATTTCTTCTTTGATCCATTGGTTGCTCAGCAGAGTGTTGTTTAATTTTCATGTGTTCATGAATTTTCCAGTTTTTCTCTTGCCATTGATTCCTAGTTTAATGTCATTGTAGTCAGAAAATACACTTGGTATGATTTCAATCTTCTTGAATTGGTAAGGACCAGCTTTGTGAACATACAGTCTATCCTAGAAAATGTTCCATGTGTGCTTGAGAAGAATGTGCATTCTGCTGTTGTTGAATAGAATGTTATGCATATGTCTGTTAAGTCCATTCAGTCTATAGTGTTGCTCAAAGCTGCTACCATATTGATTATCTGTCTGGATGATCTATCCACCATTGAAAGTGGGGTATTAAAGTCCCCAAATATTGTATTACTGTTTATTTCTCCTTTTAGCTCTGTTAGTTTTTACTATTTTTAGGTGCTCTGATGTTGGATACATAAATATTTACAAATGTTTATAGCTTCTTGGTATGTTATCACTTTTGCCATTATGTAAAGATCTTCTTTTTCTCTTTTTACCATTTTTAGTTAAAATCTTATTTCCTCTAGGGGCTCCTGAGTGGCTCAGTCAGTGAAGCATCCAACTCTGGATTTCAGCCCAGGTCACGATCTCGCAGTTCATGGAATGGAGCCCCAGGTCAGACTCCCTGCTGGCAGCCAGATCCTGCTTGGGATTCTTCTCTCTCTCTGTCTCTCTCTGTCTCTCTCTCTCTCTCTCTGCCCCTCCCCTGCTCATGCTCTCTCTCAAAATAAACTTTTTTAAAAAACCTATTTATAAATGGGGCACCTGGGCGGCTGAGCTGAGTAGCTGACTCTTGGTTTAGGCTCAGGTCATGACCTCACAGTTCATGAGGTTAAGGCTGGCATTAGGCTCTGTGCACTGACAGTGCAAAGCCTGCTTGGGATTCTCTCCCCTACCCTTTTCACCCCTCCCCCACTCACATGAGCACACTCTCTTTCTCAAAATAAATAAACTTCAAAAAAAAACTGAAGGGGCAGAGAGAGACGGAGACAGAATCGGAAGCAGGCTCCAGACTCTGAGCCGTCAGCACAGAGCCCAACGGGGGGCTCGAATTCACAAACTGTGAGATCATGACCTGAGCCGAAGTCAGACGCTTAACCAACTTATTTTTCTTATTTTCTCTAACTACAGCTACCCCTCCTTTTGGTTACCATTTGCTTTAAATGTCTTTTTCCACTCCTTCACTCCTCAAGACTAAAGTGAGTCTCTTCTAGGCAAGATATTATTGGATCTTTTTGTTCCCCCCATTTGGCCATTCTATGTCTTTTGATTGGAGAATCTAATCTGTTTATATTTAAAGTAATTATTTGTAGGTAAGAATTTAATGTTGCCATTTTAGGGAACCTGGGAGGCTCAATAGGTTAAGCAACCAACTTCAACTCAGGTCATGATCTCACAGTTCATGGGTTCGAGCCCCATGTCAGGCTCCTAGAGCCTGCTTCAGATTCTGTGTCTCCCTCTCTCTCTCTGCCCCTTGCCCACTCATGCTCTGTCTTCTCTGTCTCAAAAATAAACAAACATTAAAAAAATTGCTATTTTGTTAACTGTTTCATGGTTGTTTTGTAGGTCCATTGTTCATTGTTTCTTTTTTTGTTGTTTTGTGTTTTCTGGGTTTTTTTTTTTTTTTGCTTTTTTAAATTTTATTTATTTTTTTAAATTTACACACAAATTAGTTAGCATATAATGCAATAATGATTTCAGGAGTAGATTCCTTAGTGCCCCTTACCCTTTTAGCCCATCCCCCCTCCCACAATCCTTCCAGTAACCCTCAGTTTGTTCTCCATATTTATGAGTCTCTTCTGTTTTGTCCCCCTCCCTGTTTTTATATTATTTTTGTTTCCTTTTTTTTTTTAACCTTTTTTTTTTTATTTATATATGAGAGAGCGAGACAGAGCATGAGCAGGGAAGGGGCAGAGAGAGACGGAGACAGAATCGGAAGCAGGCTCCAGACTCTGAGCCGTCAGCACAGAGCCCAACGGGGGGCTCGAACTCACAAACTGTGAGATCATGACCTGAGCCGAAGTCGGACACTTAACCAACTGAGCCACCCAGACACCCCCATTGTTCATTATTTATCTTTTTTGTGTTTGGATGTCTTTTGGTATTAACATGCTTTGATTCTTTTACTGTGTTCCTCTGTGTAATTACTACAAGATTTTCCCTTGTGGTTACCATGAGGCTTACATAAAATATCTGAAACTCACAACATCCTATTTTAAACTGATAACAACGTAACTTCAATAGAATGCATATACTTTACATTTCTACTTCTCCCCTTCACATTTTAGGTTATTGCTGTTATAATTTACCTGATTTCTACACTGTGTAATAACAAATTATTACATTTATGAATATTTTCACTACCTTCTTAACTTTAAACTAGAGTTGTGAGTTATACACCACTATTACCATATTGGAGAATTTAACTATGACTATATATTTCGATTACCAGTGATATTTATACTACCTTTTTGTGTTTTTATAATGTTAATTACCATTGTTTTATTTCCTCTCAAAGATCTCCCTTTAGCATTTCTTGTGAGGCAGGTCTGATGGTAATGAACTCCTTCAGCTTCTGTTTACTCAGGAAAATATCCTTCTTCATTTCTGAAGGATGACTTTGCCAGGTACAGAATTCTTGTTGACAGTTATTTTCTTTCAATATTTTGAATATGTCACCTCATTCTCTCCTGGCCTGAAAAGTTTCTGTTAAGATATCAACTAACAGTCTTACGGGGTTTCCCTTATATGTAACTTCCCTCTTTTCTCTTATTGCTCTTAAAATTCTTTCTGTCCTTTACTTTTGACAATTTAATTATAATGCCTCTTGGTTTAGCCCTATTTGGGTTCAACCTAGTAGGGTTTTTTGGGTCTCACAGATCTGAGGGTCCATTTCTCTCCTCAGGTTCAGGAAGTTTTCAGCGATTATTGCTTTAAGTATACTTTCTGTCCCTTTCTCTTCTTCTTCTGGAATTTCCATAATGAAAATGTTATTTCTTTTCATTGTGTCCCATAATCCTGAAGGCTTTCTTCACTCTTCATTTTTTTCTTTTTGCTCCTCTGACTAGGTAATTTCCAATGTCCTACCCTCCAGGTTGCTAATTCTTTGTATGGTCAGGTCTACTTGTGAAATTTTCTATTGAATTCTTCAGTTCAGTCATTATATTTTTCAACTCTTAAGCTTTTTTTTTTTTTTTTTTTGATGGCTGCTATTTCTTTGTCAATCTTCTTGTTTTGATTTCTTCCATTATTTTCCTAGTTTCATTTAATGGTCTGTGTTTTCTCATAGTTCACTAAAACTTTCTTAAAAGAATTATTTTTAATTCTTTGACAGTTCACAGATCTCTATTTCTGTAGGGTCAGTTACTGGAGTCTTATTAGGTTCCTTTGATGGTGAAATTATCCCTGAAAGTATCAGGGAATATATCCTCATATTTCCCTAATTTTTTATAATCCTTGATTCCTCACTTTGGTATCTACGAATTTAATCGAGCTCCTCTTCCAGACTTTATAGGTTTTAGTAGAGACAATTCCTCACCAGTCAACTCAATTTGGGATTCCAGGTGTGTCTGCTGGTAATGCCTTTGGGAAGGTGGGGCCTAATCTTATGTTCTAATTTTGGGCAAGGTAACTGTTCAACCTCTGAGAAAGGTATGGGGTGGGAGGGTGGCAAGTTACTGTCTAAAAATAGATAAGACTGCTGGCTTGGTTCCCTACCCAAGTGAGGTTGTAGGATGAGCTCCACAGTTGCCTGGATTCTCTCGTCACGCTTACTAGATGATCAGGACCGAGTACTATATTCAGTAGCAGATGGGGCCATGAATTAGCTTCCTTGCCCTGGCAGGGCAACAGGCCTAGGACCTGTCCAGCTCATTTGGAGAGCTGAATCATGCCTGAATGTGCAGTGAATTCCCTGGTCACATGATGGCACTCATTTTGCTCCACAGATGGGGGACGCCATGGGCTGTGCTTTCTGTTCAAGTGCCACTGTACCTAGGGCTGTTGAAAGAGCTATGCAGCTTCCTGTGTGTTCTGGTTAGGTTACCTTGTTGGACAGACTGAAAGGCTATATTCAGAAATGAGCAGAGCTATGAATTAGATTCCCTACCTGGGGGCAGCAGGAGAAGCAGTTCTAAAACTGGTAAAGCTCTTTGTTGTCTTAACTCTAGCCAACCTGCACCTCCAAGTTCCCTGACTGACCAGGACCACTGGCTTTGCTCTATAAACTATTGGCTCTGTCTGCCCTTTCAACAGCTTGAATGCCACTAAGCCGTACAGGTTCCAAGAGATGTTGCCAGCCTTTCTGGTGAAATGGGGCTGGAAGACACTGTCCACAGTAGGCGAGGCTATGTCTCAACCCCTTTCCTCGGCAGGAGGGATAGAGGCTGCTCCAAGCTACTCTCAATTTCCCAAACAGGCTCTCTGGTTGGGAGGAGCCAGAAACTACCCTCAGCCTTGGCTATGAATTAATCCACCTACCTGTGCATATCAAGAGAAGCTTTAATACCCAGTACTGGCTTAGCTCTAGGAACCATCAGCTCTGCCTGTCTGCCTCTCAACTTGAGTACCACTGGGCTGCAAAGCTTCCAGGAGTTGTCACTAGACCTTTGCTCAGATGGGGCTTGAAGGCACCATCCACAATGGGTGGGGCTATGACTCAGCACCTTGCCTGGGCCAGGAAACTCCTTGTTTAAGAATCCATATCAGGCAGATCTGCACCCTGAGTTCCCTGGTCGCAGTGTGTCCCCCATATGGTTCTGCAGATTAGCAAAACCACTGGTTGGCTTACCACCTGGTCACTGCAGGTCTGAACTCAGTCTGCCAAGATCCTTGTGCCAGTCGTTGTAATCCCCTCTCCTCCTTCTCCATCACAGTCAGATTCCCAGTGGTCAGGCCCCACAAATCTCCCTGCAATCCCCAAGGTGCAAAATTGGGGTAGGAGCTCCCACAAAGTGACCCACATTGCTGGGGGAGACTGATTCTCTTTCCCACTGGAGGAACCAGAGGCTCAGAGGAAACCTCTCTGCATGATGCAGCACTGTCCTGGGGGAGAGGCGATGTGGTCCACTTGTAGCCACTTCTCTCACCCTTCTAATGTAGTCTGTCTTGGTCTTCAAGATGCAAGGGGTTGCTTCCATGTTCTTACTCTCATGTTCTAGGAATCTCTCGGTGATATCTTGAAAAGATGTTAGTTGTTCTTACAAGGGAGAGTGAAGTAAGGAAAAATGTGTATCACCATTTTGGTGGCATTGCTCTCCAAGGTGTCTTATTAAAAAGAAGTATAACCTGTGGTGTCCTCTTGAATTCCTCAGTTCTTCGTGGCTAAAAATGCCACTGACACTAAGTGGTAGGAAGTACTAGTAGGAAGGAATGAAGCGTTTGAGTGTAGACTCTGGCCGATTTATGGACCCGGAATTTTACACAGAAAGGAGGACCCTGAGGTGGTCCACATCATTAAAAGAGTTAAAACGATTATGGTGGAAACCATCCCAATCCTCAAGTGCCATTCATCATTACCTGGGTAGGTCTAGACCCTCGTTTTCAAGCTCCTCTACCCTACCCTGCCATTTAAAAGCAGAGGTCAGAACAGCAGCGGGCTTAGGGGTAGGGAACACTAATGACAACATAGATCCTGCCATCTGGTCTTCACCACACAGACGCTGCCCTGTGAGCCAGCCAGCCACACAAGGTCAGAAGAAGCCCTCGGAGACCTTGTCCTTCAGATGCTGGCAGGCAACTCAGCTAGCTGAGGAGGCACGCCCTCGATGCTGGTACTGCTGCTTCCACATTTAGACTGCACTGCATTACCTCACTGCCAGCCAATCGGCACCTCCCAAGGCTCAGCACGCATTCTCCCCTTTGCCACAGACATTGCCTCATGTCGCTCCCTGCTCTTAGAGCATGCTGCACATCATGTGCCCAGGGCCTGTTGGGGGAGGGGTGCAGGGGAGGTAGAAGGAGAGAGCCGGCCATTGTGACCACAGGCCCCAGCAGCCTCTTCCCCCCAGGACCTCCTGTATCGTGCACACGATGTTAGCATCACAGGAATGCAATATTCTGCACACCTGGGCCCTCTCAGTTGGGAGGAGGCTAGGACAAGAGAGTTGAGCAGAGGTGATGAGAGACAGTTCAACAAGCACAGAGGAAGCTAAACACTGAGTTACCCACAGAGCACTCATTATATCAGTGGTCTGTGAAACGCCTGGAAACAGAGCCCCGCCAGCCCTGCACTGGGCGAGGACAACTATTTTCTCACCTCCTGCTTCAAGCCCTGGCTCATAGAACCCGGGACCAAACTACAGCCACCAGTACCCTCCACTGACAAAAAAGAAGAGCAAAAACTAATACTTTAGGAAGTCACAGGGTCCCTTAGAACCAAGACGTACCCATGTTGTTGAAGCAAGAGAAAACACCCCATGCAGATCTTAGAAAAGGCATCAGCAAAGTATTATGAGCACCGGATAAGTGTGTACCTATAAGTGTAAGCCATAGTAGGGAGTCTGACTCGCAGTGGGGACAGAGACCAGAGAGATACTGAAGTGCACCACCCTGTAGTGAAGCTATGCTACCCCCGTGCCTCAGTCAACCCTCCTGCTCCTCAGAAGACCTCCAAGCTCATTCTAGTGGGAAATCTTCAGAGATAAGCATTTTTGTCTTCATGCAGTCTCACTTCAAAGTTGTTTTTTTTTTTTCCTCCAGATAGAACCAGAACTGTTAACGTATCTTTAAATAGAGAAAAAGGAAGAGGCGGAGTTTAGGGGGCAGGGTGGGAAACTATTATAAATCTTCATGGGGTGTTCAATATTTTACACAAACACAGCTATCCAGCAGCAATAATGGCTCCATAGATGTGCCACGTGTGTGTGCTGTTAATAGCTTTCCATACACCAAGGAGGAAAGTGTGGTCAGGGAACACGGAGGAGAAATACTAATGAGGAGTGAAATCATATGATTCAAGACAATCGCCATTCAATGTCTATGTGCACAAATAAAGGCGGGGTCGCTTCCCACCAACATCAGACCTAAGCCTCCCATGGTACTTTCCCTTATCCCTCTGCAAGCCAAGAAAGCTTCTTCAGCAGCAGATCACATGGGTCCTCCTATAGATTAACTGTTGTCACTCCGTCAGCCCCTCCCTGGGTAGAGGGATTATGAGTTCAGTTAACGTTTTGTCCCGTTTCTAGTCCCCAGCTGTCATACACCCTGCCTAGAAGCGGGGTGGGTACTATGAACACATTCATCAGAAAAACAGTTCAATTGTAGTAGAGCAATAGGCCTATTGCACACAGAGCAGACTGCGTAACCTGTAAGTCAATCTGCTTGCTATATTTAAGGTACTAATGAAATTTCACAGAGGCAGAGAAGGAGCCTAAGAAGGTCAAAAGGAAATTGACCCTGGTGCCACGCTTAGACAATTGGGGTATTCTGTCACCTTTCAGCTCTCAGGTGACACATCTGTCCAGAAAGACATGTTTTTCCTACTGCAACCACCATAACAGTGATATGTTGTGGAGAAAGCAAGGTAGGGAATGAGCCTCGGGCAGCAGAACCCACCTCCTATCAGAGGACACATAACAATGTTTTATTGAATCATACCCCTCTGCCCCCAATTCTCACAACAACTGTCTGGGGGCCTCTTTGGCATCAGGCCAAAGTCTCAACAGCCAATAAGAACTGGGTCCTTAAAAAAGGGTTAAAAAGAAATCACTTGCCATCAGTTCCTAAAACAGCAACAAGAGAGAAAGAAAGAAAGAAGAGAGCAGTTAGTAGAAAAGCTTCAGTCCCAAAGCCGATTTATTTTCAGCCTTTTTTATTTCATTTATTACCTAAAGGATAATGCACACATTTTCAAGACCTGGTTAAAAAAAGAAACCTATTACATAACCATAATAGGCCTGGCAGCTATTGTTATAGTGAATACACTGGACATCTCGTTTCAGAGAAATAGATTCCGAGGTCTGAGGCCTGAACATTCTTTTAGGGTGGCCCAGTGAGCCAGCTTCCTAGACAGAAAGGACAATGTGAACCTAAACATGTAGTAAGGGAAGAAGGGAGAGCCACTTCTGAACCATTAGAGGAATGGAGATGGGGCAGGGGGTCATTGAACTGTTTTTTCTTTTTCTTTCAAGTAACAAGAGAATCTGATATCTTTCTTAAATGCGGCGAACAAGGGCTGATCACTCACACATGGTGAATGAACCCAGCAATCCCCCATGCTGCAAGACCACTGGGCACAACCTCCAGGGCCAACAGGCCACTGTAAGGAAGAGCAAGATAGAAGTCTAAGTCTCTCTGGGACTGTAACAGAAATTCTGCATCATAGAACTAAACAGAGTCTAGTCCATTTCCCTCATTTGCTGTCATAGAAGAAACTGTGGGTCTCAGAGAGTCAGCGACTTGCCCAGGGCATGGCTGGAACTCAGGTCTACAGCTTCCTCCTCCAGTGCCCACCACCATCTCTCTACCCAAAACATGGTCCATAGATTAGCAGCATCAACAGTGCCCAAAAGCTGGTTAGAAACTCAGCCTTGGGCCCATCCAGACCTACTGAATCCAAATTTACTGTTCCCAAGATCGCAGGTGCTAAGAATGCATATTACAGCATCACCCTGCTCTGCACTGTCCCCATACACAGATGTGAGCAACTTCTCTGAGGGAGTCTCAGTTCACCAAGACAATTTTCCACTCTGCTCTCACTGGCCCTCCTGCTCCAAAGTAGTCTTTAGAATGCTTTCATGGGGACCCAGCTCAATAGTTCCAAAACTAAACCTCTTCCTGCAGATAAGATCTCCTGAGTACCAATATCACTAGGCAACAGCTAACTAAAGCTGGAGGTCTATATGCATCACTGTCTCCACGTCTTTTTTCTTGTAAAAATAGAATTTACTTCTCTGATGACAGTCACTATCCACCATTTTGTTCCATCCCATTTCTAAGCCACTGCAATTCACCATCCTCCATCCCCAAACCCATGCAAGCTTTCCGTTCTGTTCTTAACTGTACAGGATCATCATCCTCAATGAAGAACACATTAAACTTCTCTTTAGGAATGGTCTAGCTTTGGGTTCCAAGCCTCCACTGCTTGATAAAGGAAATGTTGCTATATCCAAAATGCTTTTTAAAAGGTATTCCTTGGAACATCCCATCATTACATAAGAGATTGGTCAGCTCCCAATTCCCTCAACTCATTTGCTAGGACTACAGAGCAAGAAAGGACTGAGTCCAACAACTGTGTCTCACAGGTGAGGACAGCGGGACCATGCTCTCCTTACAGATGGAGAGCAGAAGTGAGCAAAACACTCCCATACACCTTGCCCTTGGGAGTAGACCATGCTCTAAATGTCCAACCTGCATGAATCCTTTAAGAGGAATGGCCTACTTCCACACCACAAAGAGCACCACAAAACAGCAAAGAGGCCTCTTAACCCTGGCACGGGATACTTCACAGGCTTAGTCCTGAGCCACTTGCCTGATTCCTCTTCCTTTGACCACTAACCTTGACTGTGTCCGGGGCTTTGACTTCCCTTACCCCCTTAGATAAAAAGCTCAGAGCGAACTGTCAGGCTTTAAATTCACTTAGTTCTTCCTTCTTCCTCTGCTGCCTTTGCTTACCCTAGAGCAACCTTCCACACCTTCTAGTCCAGGTGGAGAGGACATCACTACTGCCCAACATGCATCCTGGCCCAAGAGCAGAACCAATGTTTATAAGACCTTGCACTTCCTTCAAGATGCTGAAAGTCAGAAGAAACATGAGAAGACACACCTGTTATAAATTTACATAACAAGGGGCACCTGGGTGGCTCAGTCGGTTGAGCGTCCGACTTCGGCTCAGGTCATGATCTCACAGTCCGTGGGTTCGAGCCCCGCGTCAGGCTCTGTGCTGACCGCTCAGAGCCTGGAGCCTGTTTCAGATTCTGTGTCTCCCTCTCTCTCTGCCCCTCCCCCACTTGCACTCTGTCTCTCTCTGTCTCAAAAATAAATAAACATTTAAAAAAAAAATAATAAAATAAATTTACATAACAAGGTAACAGATGGTAAGAGTCAAAGAGAATCTCAGACAATAGCTAAAGAGGCCAAAGGTGACAGGGGTCATGAAGACAGAAGTCTTTGGTGATTTCATAGGGAAGGTCAGACTTAAACTGGGCGTTAAAGAGTGGGCAGATTAGGGATGGCAGAAAGGAAGTGAAATGAACTGGATCAGCCCTTCCAGAAGCTTCCTGTAGGAAGTACATGAAAATCTTCTCACATGTCCTTTAGGAGCAGTAGCTGTGAGCATCCTTTCCTGGGGAGAAGGCACACAAATACACAACTTAAGGGAGTAGGCTGCTTAGGAGAGTGGATGTCTCTTTGGATCTCACTGGTGGTGGGCTTCTAAGGGCCTCCTTGACCTTGTTGTCACCAAATTCCAGAATGGCCTTAACCAGTGGGATATATGTCCTTGCCTATCTGAGGATCCTGGTGGCAAGCCTACATCTAGAGACCCCAGTCCTTCCAGGAATCTGCAGGTGCCAAGCAGGCACACAGTCTAAATACTTGGCAATACCTCACATCTCAGAATGCACCAGATTCCTAAGCAGTGAGAACAGCCAAAACAACACATTACACACACTATTGTACCTTCCAAAGCCATAATAAGGGTTATTTGTGGAGTTGTCATTGAGTATTTTTGTCTTTCCCGCCAACATTTTCTATGGTGAATATCAGCTCTCTCTTTATGGCTTCATTTTACGTCTGTGTTGATTGGGCACACTCTGAAGCAAGACAGAAAATACACCACAGTCCTGAAGTCTCTGAGCCAAGGCAGCTGAATATGGGGCAGAGGGACACGGAAGAAACAACCTTTAAACCTCCATGAAGCCAAAAAGCCTTGACTACATCCTAATGGTGATGCTTCCCAGGTGAATATGGTGTTGTGTTTCCACTTGCACTGTTTATTTGGGTTCCTGCTACACTGCTGCAGGAAGGCAGAGCAGGCACGATCATGTTACAGCTTCAGACCCAGAGAAGCCGAGTGATTCACTTAATTCCATAGTCACTTAATGGCAGAACCTCTCCTAGAATCCAAAGGTTTTTATGTGTCACTACTTTGTGCTCTCCTCCAGGCTACATTAGGAAACAAGAGTGGAAATACAACAACAGGAAAAAGGGGAGTGAAAGAGGGGGGTATCTCACATTTAGTAATTATCTTTTATTCCAAAGAGCACTCATTTACATGAGAACGGACGATATGTTACGAAAATTTCTGGGAAATACATACGTCAATAACAAAGGAAGAAAGGCAAAACATAGAAAAGTGTAATATGGTGAGAGGAAACATTCAGATGTATTGAGGGATGAGTACTGTTTAACAATTTTTCAGTCATTCAAAACAGTAATTATTGAGAATACAATCAGAAGTAAACAGACACACACAAGAATCCAAATTTGATCCTGTGAAATTTAGGTACAGAAACTTATACTTAAAAATAAAAACTCCTCATATTAAAAAAGAAGAAGAGGAAGAAGAATTAAAACTAAAAAGAATGAAAACAAAAAAAATTTTTTAAGTAAATAAATAAATAAAAACTCCTGGGGCGCCTGGGTGGCTCAGTCAGTTGGCAGTCCGACTTCAGCTCAGGTCATGATCTCATGGTTTGTGAGTTCAAGCCCAGCGTTGGGCTCTATGCTGATAGCTGAGAGCCTGGAGCCTGCTTCGGGTTCTGTGTCTCCCTCTCTCTCTTCCCCTTCCCCACTCACACTCTGTCTCTGTCTTAAAAATAAATAAACTTTGGGGGTGCTTGGGTGACTCAGTCAGTGAAGCGTCCGACTTCAGCTCAGGTCATGATCTCACAGTCTGCGAGTTCGAGCCCTGTGTCGGGCTCCGTGCTAACAGCTCAGAGCCTGGAGGTTGCTTCAGATTCTGTGTCTCCCCTCTCTCTGCCCCTCCCCTGCTCATGCTCTGTCTCTGTCTCAAAAATTAATAAAAACATTTTTAAAAACTTTTTTAAATAAACATTGAAAAATTTTTTAAATAAATATAAAAAGTCCTTCAGCTCCTCAGTTACCTAATCTCATTTTTTTCTCACATATTTACTCTTGCTTTGTGCACCTATTAACCATCTTGGCTATCTCAGTCCCTGTACAAAATCCATTTAAAAATAAAAAGTTAGAAAGTAATGAGGCTTATACTAGTGGTACTTATGGTGAGAAGAGCTGACATCCAGAAATGAAAAAGAAAACAACCAAAAAAGAAATTAAATACTAAAAAGCTGGTAAAGAATACAAAAACAGAGAAATATGATGCCAAAATTCCTATACCCAACATAGCAATGATTATACATGGATTATGCCCCGAGTCTTTAAGAAAAGGCTAAACTATTACTGATATCCTACAAAATGTTTAAGAAAATAAGAATGTATTTATTTTGGAAAGATGACTCAAAGATTAGCTCATATTTAAAACAGTTTGAGACATATAAAGGGATAAATAAAATCTGAAAAATTCTCTTAGCAGAAACTTCTCTCATTGTCCAAAAATAGGGATCTTTTAGAAGAATCTTTAGAGGAGGAGCTCTGACTTTAGCATGATCTGAATCACCTGGAGAACCCGTTGGACTCATCTCTTTTAACCTTTACAACAATCCTGTGCTGGCAGTATTCCAACATCCCATAGAGGAAAACTGCATTTCAGAGAGGTTAACTCACTTGCGCAAGGTCACACGTCAAAAGCCACCAACTCCATGAGTCAGAGATAGAGCCTCTAACAAATTTCCAGGTGATGCTGCTGGTCCACAGATCATACTTTGGGAACCACGGCTGCAGAGATAGATGCATAATAATAGATGCAAGAACAAATAGGAAAGGCCAAATTCTCCTTTATGACCTGCCTAAAAGGACAGGTACTTCTATGGGCTCCTGTGATTCCTCACCCAGAGAAGACCAGGGGTGAAGCTGGCATACTAAATGCCAAAACAGTGCATGGATGCAAGGTATTTCTTTCCCTTTCCAAGCCTTGGAGCCAGGATCTGTAGGAGAGCCCTGATAGGCCTCACTCCCTCTTCAAGCTTCTCATCCAAGCTTGTCCTGAGAGAAAACGTCCTGGGCCTACATGGGACATCAAGACCCTTCTTCAACATGAGGGGTATGTTGCAGAATTGTTCAAGCCAGCCCTGCCAGCCAATGTTGTCAAAGGCACAGCCCCACAGGAGCCTATCAAATTTTGATACAAGGAATGTGTTGACATTGGTAACCTCATAGAGATGGATTTACCATTTGCTCAAAGGCTTTCAGTAAAGACTGTCAAAGTAGATGCTGGAGGTTCAGAGCACTCCTTCAAGGCCCCCTGGGGGACAAGGTGGTATACAGGATTGGAGCAGGGGGCCCTAGCTCACACCCTCCCCCTGCTTCCTCAGGGCCCTGAGCAAGGTCTGGGGCTTACTGGAGGGGGGTGGGGGTGGGCAGTCATCAAACACCCTGATGCTAGTCTAGGACAGAGCCCAAGCTGAGAATAACAGGCTAAGCAGGTAGAAATGGGTGCTATAGGAACATTTCCTGAGCACTTGCTATACATTTGGCACAGCTGTGAGTGCTTTACCTATATCATTCCATCTTAACACTCCTGAGCTACTACTGTTAAATCCAAAGTAACCTGCCCACTGTCACACCTTATAATATGCTATTGATTGAAATTCTTGTACCACCTGTCCTATAGAGCAGAACTCCTAGGGTCTCTCCCTCCTCTCTGGCTATTCCTTGGCCTCCTTTGCTGGACACCCCTCATCTCCATGATCTGTAATCCAAGTCAACACATCTTGTCTGCTAAAAGCCACAGTAAATTTTGTTGGTTTGGCAGACCCAGGAGTCTGAGCTCTGCAGCTGTAGCTCCAAAGCAGCAATGGACAATAGATAAAGGAAAGCAAATCGCTGTATTCCAATAAACCTTATATACAAAAGAGGGGGGACAGGGGAGCTCAGTCGGGTAAGTGTCCGGCTCTTGGTTTTGGCTCAGATCATGATCTCATGGTGAGTTCGAGCCCTGTGTTGGGCTTTGCACTGACAGTGTGGAGCCTGCTTGGGATTCTCTCCCTCTCCCTCTCTCTCTGTCTCTGTCTCTCTCTCCTCCCTCCCTCCCTCTCCACCCCTTCCCTGCTTGCTCTGTCTCTCAAAAGAAATAAACATTTAAAAAACCTTATACACAAAAGAGGTAACATTCCAGCTGCTGTCTGCCACCCCAACTCTAAACAATAGGTGCCCCCACCCTTCCCCTGGATCAGCCAGCCCTTCAACCTTTTCTCCGTGTTGCCCTCCAGCCTAAGGCCTCTAAACGACAGGAGCATGCTAATGACTCCCAAACTCTTACCTACAACTCAGACTCACCCAAGACTCAACCACCTCTTTCAGGTCTCTACTCAGGTATCCCACAGATACTGGAACTCAGCAAGTCCAAAGCTGAAGCCCTAAGTTCAACCCTCCTCCCAAACCTGCTTCTCTCTCAGTTTTTCCCATCTCAGGAAATAACTCATCATTCCAGGTGCTCAGGCCAAAAACCTTAACAATGTGTTTGGTGTCAACTTCGGCCAACTGGTATCAAGGAATCCTATCATGCTTACCTTTAACAAAAACTGAAAATCAGACCTCTTTCTCTACTTCTTTCAACACTAACACTGGTCTGTGGCCTCAGCCACTATCATCACTAACCTGGATTATGACAATAGTATTCTAAACAACTCCTTCCTCTCTCCTCCCTCCTTGTCCCCAAGTGTCTATTCTCCATATGCAAGAGTGATCAGCCTTTTCTAGAATTTGGAGCATGCATATCACTGTGCTGAAACCCATCTGTGGCTCCAGCTCACTCCCAGACCCATCCTCAGCTATCTAGCCCCTTTAGAGCTCGAACCATCTCTGCTCTCAGCCTTCCTCCCTCTGTCCCAGACACACAGGCACCTTCCTATGCCTTCACCTCACCAGACATATCCTTCCTCAGGGCCTTTGCACTGGCTGACACCACCTCCTCCGATAGGTTTCTGGCTCATTCTTGGACATCCTCATGAATGAGCCCAAGTACAGCTTCAACATTAAGTCATTTCCTAAACTGCTAGACGAATTTACCATCCCCCTATTTCCCTTCTCCTGTCTTATTTTTCTCCATAGCACTTATCACTACCTGATAACGTATTTATTTCCTTTTTGTCTGCCTTCCCCAAACAGAATGTCAGCCCCATAAGGAGTGGAGCTTTGTCTGCTTGCTCACTGTGGAATCCCTGAACCTACAGCAATGCCTGTTACAGATTATTCAACGTTCTTTAGAATAAACACACGGACATACTACAGAAGATACAAAGAACTGATATCTCACTTAATTTTGCAACCACTCTCCCAGACAGGCATTTTACTGATGAATACGCTGAGGCAGAGGCAGAATGGAAGTAAAGCAGATCATAGGTGAGTTGATGCTAGAACATGGCCTTGCAATGGAAGGTCTGGTAGGCCTCGCGTACAGAATATGAAATACATAAACGTCCTCCACTGAATGTCTCCAGGAGGAGGTTATGTTGTGAAATTACTTTTGTATCTTACCAGATGACTCCAAAAGCAGTGCTTATCAAATTATTTCACCGATGCCTGTCCACATCGCAAAGAATGAGTGTACATGCCGTGGACCCTGGCTGAGAACAAAAGGACAGAACTAACGGACACGTGGTCAGGAGAGAAACATGGATGGCATGCCTTCTAATCTCACCTCCTTCCACTAGAGCAGCGATTTTCAGCCTTTTGGACCATAGCCGTTTGACAACATCTAAAGATTTGAAGGATCATCGCAGGAAAGAAATTACATTTTAGATCTACTGATGGAGAAAATCCTGATGACAAAAAGCTGATGTAAACTCAGTATCGCTTTTACACGAATTTTTATTTGATCAATCCCAAGAGCATCTACAAACAACTGAGAAAACATACTACACACAACACACTGACAGACAGTATGGTTAAGCCATTCGAAGGATGGCTTTGGAGCCAGATGGCATGGATTTTAGCCATGACCTCACTTCCCAATAGTAGAGAAACCCCAGACAATTCATTTCACCCTCTGTGTCTTGGTCTCCTCATCCATTAGGGGGGTTACAATGATATCAGCTTCTCTGGCTCACTGAATTGAATGAGTAAATGCACTAACGTTCTTGCAACAGTCCTTGGCATATGGCAGATGTTCAGTAAATGGTAACTGTATTACTGACGGGCAGATAATGTGCTATGTCTGGAAAGGTCCACAGTTCATCTGCAGTAATCACCCAGCCCCAAAGAAGCAGAGAGCCCATGTGTGGGAATCACGCCTCTGAAGCATAGTTTCAATAAGTGAATCACGGAGGAGAACAGCAGTCATGTGCAGCTTTAAAAGCACTCTGGGAGATCCTGTTACTCACCATGCTTATCACAATCCAGGAGAGTTTTCAAGGCACTAGGGTAATTCGCTACAGAGACACCCCAAACCAACTCTGTCTCATTTCTAGTTTCTGCAAACTGTGATTGCTAGCACTGTGCTCATTAGGACCCAGATAATATTACAGCTGTCCCCTGGGGTTTCTTATAAAGGGATTTTTGTATCTGTGAGTAACCAATAAAAATTTTATTAGATTTAATAAGTTGAGAGCTTAAGACTCCACTTCAGTGGGAAGTGGTATTCACTTTTTTTTTTAATGCATTGGGATTTTTTTTTCATTGTAAATAAATTTTGTTATAAACATATCATTATTAAAAGTTTAGGAAATGTAAAAAGAAGAAAGTAATCATCCATGGTTTTCCCTTCCCCTATCCCCTAACCCTATTAAAATTTTGGTGAGCTTAAAGAGGAGTAAGTCTTAACTCCATATTATGAGTCATCATCTTTCCTGAGAAAACTACAGCTCTGCACCTCTGTAGGAACTGACCTCCCAAGATCTCATGAGTCGGTCTGATGGGTGGTCTCCAGAGGCGGCAGTAAGGAAAAGTATTTTCCCTGGGTACATGCTTGTATCCCAGCACCCTAGATCAGAACCACAGGGCTGCATGCAGGAGAGTAGGCACTGAGATCTCAGCAACACATCCAGCCAATCCCATAGGTGAAGGCAAAATGGGCTAGTACACGTCTGTGTATACCTGGAAACTTTCTAGAAGGAACTACATAAAATGGTGGCTGTAACCTCTACGTAAAAGAGTGTCTGGGATAAATGAGACCTTCTTTGCATTGTATTTATTTTTATTTATTTATTTATTTAACAAACATCCCAAAACTATTGGGAAGGGAGGTCATGGCTAAAATCCATGCCATCTGGCTCCAAAGCCATCCTTCGAATGGCTTAATTCCCATAGCATGTATGATATCATGTATGTATGGGTTATTCTCCTGTTAAGAAACATATAAAAAGAGATGCTGTCTAATGATAAGATAAAGAATCAGTACAGCTGCTTCTCTCTCAGGGTAGGGACTTCAGCAGTCATGGGGAGGGGCTGTGACAGGGGAGAACAGCACACCATACAACTGGAGTTGTGCTTTCTAAAATAAAATATAGTACAAACTGACTGGCAGCCGCCTCAGACCTCCCTGGCTCCTTAAACTCTACATCTTCAAAATCCAGAAGTGTCATTCTCAAGCCCTGTAGATGTAAGTGGTCATGGGCTCTCCCACAAATGCCCTGCACTATCTCTTGCTGCTAGGGAGACATTTATTTTCTACATTCAAGCCTTACAAATAATGGACACAACACCACCAAGGATGCTGTGCAAATTAGTAAGTACCTAATGAAGGACAGACATTGGATCAAAGATACAAACAGAGATACTAATGCTAAGAATTTTTAATCCCTACCAGGGTCAGTCCTAGTATGGGCTGGGCTCAGGTATGAGCAAAGTATGAATCCCAACAGGTGTTTGCACCTTTGAAGCTGAATCCTACTCTTTCTCTTCAGTTCCTACTGTTCTAGAGTAACCAGGCTTCCAGTAAGCTATCATGTAGGGGGCAGAACCTAGCCAATTGTACATTCTCAAGAGTTTATGTGTGCACAATGAAATCATTAGAATATCAGAGAGCAGAGCAAGAAACGTCAATAAAAGTGTCCCTGTCTCCAGAGAAGGAAATAGATGCTCAGGCAGGAAAAATAATTAAAAGACATCTGAGCATAGATAAAAGAGTATTTTTATCAACTTGTAGAGAAGTTAAGAGCAAGTCTAGTTAGACCAAGTCAGTATTAGATGTGGGCTTTATGCTATATAGTAAGTTTTGATCTTGGTCAAGTAGTTCTCTAAGCTTCAGTTTCTTTAACTGTAAAAATGGGGCACAATTCCTAATCCATGGGATCAAATGAAAAGCTTACACAAAATATCTACTTTAACAGAGTCCCTGGCATTTAGTAGATGTTTTATAAACTATGGCCATTATTGTTGTGTTCATAGAGGCGTATATAATGGAGGGTGTCATGTTAAGAAGTTGAGGATAAGCAGAACTTTTTCCCTTTTCAAGGACTGAGGATAAAAGCACTATGATATATGGATCAGATACCTCCAACCCAAGAGGAACAAACAGTCCTTTGGGACCCACAGCCCTGGTCTGGCCCCAAGTGATCAAACCTGCCAGTATGAGCCATGTATACGGTGGGTCAGATTTAAGGAAGGACATGGGGAGGGGTGCCTGGGTGTCTCAGTCAGTTAAGTGTCTGACTCTTGGTATCAGCTCAGGTCATGATCTCATGGTTCATGAGACTGAGCCCCACATTGGGTTCTGCACTGAGCGTAGAGCCTGCTTGGGATTTTCTCTCTCCCTCTCTCTTTACCCCTCCCCTGCTTGATCTCTCTCTCAAAATAAATAAATACACAAAATAAATTTTTAAAAATTTAAAAAAAAAAAAAGGAAGAACATGGGTAGAAGAGCACTGTTCAAGATTCATTCCACAAACATTTCCCAGCTCTGTGCTGGGTGCTAAGGCTAGCCCAAGGGTGAATAAATCCTGACCTGCTCCGAATCAGAAACAGGCTCCATATGTGCAGCACAAAATGGATGCCAATGGTGAGGGACAGAGCAAGAGGAAGTACACACTGGTGGATCTTCCACTGAAAGGAGCTCATAGGTGAGCTGAAGATCGAGTGACAACACCCTTCAGTTGTCAGGAGACAACTGAAGAATGTTTCAGGCAGGAATGAGTCCACAACTTAAATGAGTATGGTGTCAACCGAGAGAAAGTGCTGAGCAGTAGTAGGAGAGGGGTAAATCGCGGCTCGTCATAAAACTGGTGCTTACAGAGATAAGCAGCCCCTGAATTCAGGCTGCTGACTGCAGTCAGAGCAGGCAAGCTGGAGTGGATGCATTTCAGTCACCGTCAAGGTGTTCCCACCGCCCAACACTCATCATGAGCTCCAGTGGTAGCAATGGCTTCTTTGCCTCTTCTATGCAGAAGCAACCCAGAAATTATTTCTGAAATATTAAAGACTCTCAGAAGAGAAGCAGCTGTCAGTCCAATATGAGTACTGTAGTTAATAAATGTAACCGTAACAAAAATTAGCAAAGACCACTTACCATATGCCACGCGTGGTTTTCAATGTCTTCTTAGTATTGACTCATTTAATCCTCCCAAGAAGCCTGAGATATTATTATTCTGTTATTAATTTTTCAGAAGAGGAAATTAGCATAGAGAGGTTAAGAAGCCAGGATGACTCTGAAGAACTTTCTGGCAAATGTGCACTGCTGCCTTTCACAATTCCTTCTCATGCCCTGTAGCAGCTATCTTCCAGCCAGAACTGTAGGTTAAAGGTGCATGTTGTGGCCACGAGACGTAATAAAACCAAACAACTTAGGGGAGCCTAAGTTGCTCTTACTTTTGCCTCATTAGCACAGTTCTAAAGAAATGAGGTAATGGACACAGACCCTGTCCTTGACACTTGTGGGACCACCATGTTAACCTTGACCAGGATGATGAGGTGCCCCACTGCAGGTTTTCTCTTCATATTTCTATATGCCTCCAGCTCATCTCCTTGCCCTTTGGCTCTATCACCTCCTTTTTCACTTAACTGCCCACCACCCTACTCCTCCAAGTGTCTTAACCCACAGCCATGTAGATCTCACTGTGGTCCTAACTGCTAGAAATTAAA
The DNA here is from genome assembly GCF_046562875.1 of Panthera onca. Lineage (NCBI taxonomy): Eukaryota > Metazoa > Chordata > Mammalia > Carnivora > Felidae > Panthera > Panthera onca. The sequence continues at coordinate 122,425,813 of NC_138344.1, read as the reverse complement.
TCTGAGTTTGGACACAGGTTGGAAATAGGGCTAGTGATTTTCTTAGCCAGAGAAACAAAGTGGAAAAGGCTACACTTCACCCTAAGGGAAATATTAACTGAACTAGTTTTATCAAAATCTATTTATTCGGTTCTAGTGACATGATTGTTTAAACTGGCTGTAACTGAGCACTTTGTCATCCAGAAGCAGCCAGCAACTACCTTAGGACATCTAAGAAAGTGACACTAACAGATAGCACCCAGGTGCATATGTGCATGCCAAGAGAGCATGTGGGAATGTGGGCTAATAGTGACAATTGGATTATGCTTGAATCCTCGTATAAACAAGCAGGGTCGCACAGTATACCTGGTCCCCAGCTGACTGGCTGACAGGCTTTGATTTTTAACTGGCTGGCAGTTCCCCCAATACCAGCAAAAACTCAGTTTCCAGGGCACTCTTTCTCTCTGCAAGACAACCAGTACAAAGGAAAACAAACACCATGGAAGCACTAGGAAAGAGAACCTACAGAAGCTCAGTTTTTAGGGGCTTAGATTCCTCCTCCTATTGCTTGGGGAAGCAGCTTCAGTTCCCAGTTTCTGTCCCCACTAACTTGTGTTCATTTCTGAGTGTATCCTCTGTGATCCAAGAAGGCTTATAGAAAGCCCTAGGTGGGTAAAAGGTACTAATTTAGCAATAGTGACACGTTTCTAGGCCCCAAATGCTGCAACTTAACATTTGACTTTGGCTCCAAACATTAACCACACCCCCCAACACACCACATCTCTTTGGTGTTCTCCAAGTCAAGGGTTCTTCAAAGTATGTTCCCCATTTCTTCATCACCAAGCAATATTTGAGCCATTCCTACTCTCCAGAGAAATAACAAAGTTTTCTTATCCTTTATGAAAATCCTAGAAATGGTGCTCAGACAAAAGGGAAACAAGGCAAAGGGCAAGCAGGAATCAAATCAAAGATTCATTTCCAAGCAGACCAGCCCATCATTTCCAAGGACAGAGGCCCTGCCCCGGTCTCCTAACCAATCCTCAGTTTTTCAGAATCATTCACCAGTACAGGTGAGCTCTGAGAAAGAACATTCTGTCATAGTGACTGCCCCCCACCCAATTGGCTCATAGCACGAGATCTAATCAATCTGATCAATTTAGATGTCCCCAAAGAGCTTATTTAATTCTACCCTAAATCTGTAGAGCTTACCTTTGTATATACTAAATAATTATTATAATTACCTAGAATCCACATGATAATTATGATAAATTATGTGCTGCTTAGGAGCCTTAATGTGATTTAACAGAGAAAACCCACTATTTACTTAAATCAGTTGCCAACTTTTGAAGCCATGATAATGTATGCACCCAGACATTATATGTATATGCACTCCACATCCACATAGCTGGCTTAGATGACTCAATCATTGTCTAAAATATTCCTAACTTCCTTATGAACCACCCACAAAAAGCAAAGCACTCTTGCAAAACCAAATCAAACCGAACCACCAGTGTTGCTTGGAAACAATCAAACAAAAGACAGCTGGGCTCCAGAGGTCATACAGTGGCAGTGTCTCACAGGAACATTAAATCAGGAATTGCAAGACTGGGCTGCAGTCACAGTTCTGCTATTATTTACCTGTAGGACAGGAGGCAAGTCATTTAATTTCTCTCTCAGTTTCTGTACACAACGTTAAAGGTTTGTTCTAATGTTTTTTTAAAAAAATCTACACATAATTCCTCTCCACAGAAATATACTAAAATATTAACAGTAGTTAATTTCTTCCAGCATTTTCTTCAGGCAATTTTTTATCTAGAGCCATGTCTGCATCCCCATGCATACCCATATTAGTAGCTATATTCTTGGAACAATATTGTATAAAAAACATGATTGAATTCTTAGCTGTTTTCTGGCCCTAAACAATTCTGAGTTTCTAAGAATAATGAGAACAATTACCCCACTGTTGGTGTAGGTGGTGGAGTTAAAAGATATGTAGTGAACACCTGCTGACTCAGAATGGTTAGGGAAGGGCTTTTATGGATCACAGGGTATTCCAGATAGCTGAGAGTTGGTCAGCACAGGTGCAAGGTCAAGTGGGCAGAAGAAGCAGGATGAAGAGGATAAGTAGACCAGAGACTAGGGCATCTGAGGGCACTCTGCAAGGAAAGAACCAACACCAAGAGCAAACATGTAGCCTAGAGGGTCAGGTAAAGATGCCAATCAAAATAGCCTAGATGAAAAGTCACAAATCACTCCCAGAATCAGCAAGAGTAGAGAGAACTGGGAAACTATGAAGTCTCTTATACCATTAGTGGGGTTGTTTCAGGCTTTCTGGAGAGCAGTTTGGAAATATCATGAGCCTTAAAAATAAGATTGCCTTTCAACCCAGTAAGGGAGATTGCAAATTTGGCCCCAATTGTTCACCCTTCCCTGAATCCATGACTCTGTCCTGTAACTCTGCAGTACCCTCTGTGAATAGGGCAGCATGCCCTGCCCCTTGACATTGGGCTCAGTCACCTTCCTTGCTTTGTGGTGTTAGTAAATGTGATACAAGCAGATACTTGAAAAGCATGTGTAAGAATGAGCTTGCTGTGTCTCCACCAATGACGTAAGAACGTGCTTGAGCCAGCCTGCTGGAGAATGAGAAACAGAGCCAAGTTCCCCCAGTCACCCCAGCGCTGGCTAGCCTATATCAGCTGACAACCAGCCAGTCAATGCCCAGACATGACAGCAAGCCAAGCCAAGATCAGCGGAGCCAGCTGGTAGACTCCCAGTCAGCTGACCCCAGTCAGGTGAGCAATAATGCTTACTGTTTATGCCACAAAGCTTTGTTTGTTCTGCAGCATTATTGTAACGACAGACAAGTAATGCTTCCATCAGCTCCACATCTAAGAATTTGTCCAAAATAAATCATCACAAATATGTACAAAGATCTGGCTGCATGTATGCTTATCACGACATTGTTAATACACCAAAAATATAAAAACTTACATGAGGATAAGGAGGTATTAATTATATGCTACATCTGTATAATGAAATACCCCCAGCTATTGATTGTTGTAGAGAAGCATTCACTAAGTTGAAAGAGTATTTGCCATGAATTGAATTGATCAAACTATATATAAAATGATACCATTTTTATAAATATGTATAATTAGGGGGAAAAAAAGACTGAAACAGACACCAAAATATTAGTAGTTATTTTCTCTGGGTGTTGCATTTATGGGAGATTTTCGTATCCTTGATTTCATTTATATGCCACTTCTACAATAAATGTGTATCTTTAGAACGTTTTTTTTTTAATTTTTTTTTAACGTTTATTTATTTTTGAGACAAAGACAGAGCATGAACGGGGGAGGGGCAGAGAGAGAGGGAGACACAGAATCGGAAGCAGGCTCCAGGCTCTGAGCCATCAGCCCAGAGCCCGACGCGGGGCTCGAACTCACGGACCGAACCGTGAGATCGTGACCTGAGCTGAAGTCGGACGCTTAACCGACTGAGCCACCCAGGCGCCCCTAGAACTTTTTTTTAAAGCGCTGTTGATATTAAGAAAAGGGCCCTCAGAAGACAAGGCCACTGGTGGTGTTTGTGGAAACATGAGAGAAAAATTGAGATGGGTAAATCTGAACCGATACCAATCAGAAGCCAGTGCTACATAGACGGTAGAGAAAATGACAAATGCTGGCAGAAGAGGTCTGATCAGGGGGAATGCTGCTCTTTCACCTGACTCTCTCCATTTTCTCTTTAATTTGGGATGGGGAGGAAAAGGACAGCTGAATTATTAATGCATTAATTATGATAATATTCTGTGCGCGACTAATACATGTCAAACCGTCCTCATGCCAAATTGAAAACTGACATTTTTACTTCATGAATATTGCTCCATCAGTGACATTTATTGTACGTTTCCAATCTTGCAACAGTGAATGTCAGGTCAACTATCAAGCGTTTGCTTTTCCTCCACTTTATTTCCTATTTTAAAGCAGTAGGCTGTCACTGTTAATTGGGATGCAAAGTCAGATTGCACTTGGGAGAAATTGAGGCCTCACACTTCCCCAACATCTTGCGTTGGTCCCTGGAAAACCATACTGCACCAGGGCTGCCTGTCAACCTCTGTCTTCTTCTTTATCCTACTTAAACTTGAAATCACCATCACCACCCCAGCCTGCCCTCTATTTTTTGTTTTATTTTTCTTCAGAACACTCATCACCATCTAGAATACTGAATGTTGATTTTGTTGATTGCCTATCACTCTCCATTAGAATACAAGCTCTCAGAAGGAAGGAATTTTTGTTTTATCCACTACTATCTTCCCAGCACTTCTAATAACCCTAGTACATAGTAAGGGTTCGATAAATACTTGTTCAATGAATGAATACATCACTTTGCATGAATGGGCTTCTTGGAATCCCCAGAGGTAAAGTGTTTCAGCCAAAAATTTCATCCCATTAAAAACCATTCAATGATTTTCTGAATTTCAAGTTATTAGTGACCTACAAAATGGGCTTGTAAAGCTGCATCATTTAGGCACTTGTTTTGCATCGCCCATTTCATGTTCATTCTTGAAAACCCTCAATTGCACTCCCTCTCCCCTGCTATTTGTTTGTTATATGACTTTCCCGTAATCACTCATTCATCACCAATTCCCAAAGGCCATGTTTCCTGGAAATTTTCACCAATTTCCATCTACATAGTCCCCAAAGCAACCAACAAGCATTTATTCCTGATCTAGCATGTGTTCATCACTGGACTATGGAGGCATAAAGAAGAAAGCACACAGACTGTGATGGCAAAAGTGTATGATATAGTTGGAAGAAAACTTTTGGATGTGACATCACCTGGAAGTTATGCTATAATTTCAAACTTGCTATGCCCCAAACCTAACTTACTTTATACCTGGCAAACCATCTGCCCTAGCATTTTCCTATGAAAACAGCATGTCAGAGATAACATTAATTATAATAAAAGCACGAGTCATTATTATTTAGTAAATAATATTTTATGAGTGATGACATTATCACAGCAAGTACAGAAGAGATAAATTGTGAATTTTTACCAATAAAGAAATCAAAAAAAAAAGTGTTTTGTATGTTTAATAAAGAATGTGCGTGTGTGAAGATTCAAGTAAACTTGTGTTCAATGAATACACATTAAATAACGACAAATCACAGAAGATCATTCAGCAAACAGTTACTAAGCACGTAAGGTTCAAGGAATTTTGGAGCAAGGAGGGAGATGAAGCTTGGGCTGTACCACTGGATGCCCAGCATGGCTCTAGGAATCACAGAGGACACTCCCTTGCTGCCCCTCCCTCCCGCCTCCTCCCCTTCCCCACTCATGAGGGCTGGGTAGCCACATGACACCATTTCTACCATTTCAAGGAATAGTATTCTTGCTATCAAAAAGGAATTTTAAAAATAAGCCTATATTAATTTAACGTAAAGAACTGTCCTTTATACTGAAAAAAGTCTTACATTTCAAAATTAAAATGTCTCTTTTATGATAAGTAGCGATAATAGTTGAATTATTTGTTAAAGTGATCCTTAGTTGACAATACCATTTTTAACTTAAAAACATTATTTTTAAACTCAAAAGTGAGACAATCACTACTCTAGACTACCCCTCCCCACCAACAGGGGAATTGTGACCTCAAGATATCTACTAATGATCTTGAGAGGTGGGTGTGAATGTGCCTGTAACCAAGTCCTGAAACATCATTAAATGTAGAGAGAGAAATCAGAATAGCATCCAAGCAGCAATATGTCTTCTAAGACGACTGGAAGTCTCCACAGTCTAAATTAATCATGTAAAGTTCTTGGAGTGGCCTGATCCACAAAAGGTTTGGTTTCAGATCTAGATACAGAGGACAGCCCTTTAGGGCCTCCGGGGATGGACAACACCAGAGATCTCCTTGGGTAACCAGCCAGGACCCCTGGCATCTCGACATATTGAAGGTGGGAAGGTTTCATTCACATTGAAGGTAGACCAGAACACCTAGCAGCCATGGAGAAGGCCTGCCACCTTTCACATGTGTGGCTCTCTGGCACAGAGCAGAGCAAGGAAGAGAGAGGGGGCGGGGGAGAGGGAGCCTGGGACTGAGAGACAGAATGAGGGAAGCGACAGGAAAGGAGTGCAGTCAGGCAGCTCAACATCATGTCAGTAGAAACGCCAGATGTGAACTGTAATTACTTTCCCCCCCAAGTCTGCTCATGTTTTACAAACCAGTACTGACACTTGAACAAAGAGCCTCAAAAAAGCAGGCAGGAGCTAGCTATGTAAATAGCCGGCACTTTGGATCTACCCAAAGCCTTTTTCAAAGAGTGAAGAAGACAGCGATGGCAGCTTCCCGATAAACACACCACGAGGAGCAGGTGCATATAGGTCTGGCAGTGTATAAGTTCACCCAGCATAAGAAACATTTAATTGTGAACCCTTCAGCTCACAGGGTTGGGGAGGTAATAACTCAGTGGGATATTTGTTAGTGAGAGGAAAGAAAGGAGGTTTATAAAAGCAACCAGGCGCCTTCAGAATATGCTCTGTTCTAGTACAGACTTATCACACGGTTCATTTGGACCTTCGAGGAATCTCAAGACCAAGAGGCACTTTGCATAGTGTAATTGTGTGTTTGTACAAGATCATGTGGGATTTTTCCCTCTATACCTCTACCCCTTTTAAACAACAAAATCAAAAGAAATGGTATTCTTAAATAACTATCAATGTCTAACATCTAATAAACACTCAACATTTGTAGAGCTGAAAAGACCTGCAGTGGAAAAAACCATAGCCAAGCTGTACTCCAAACACAGTCCTATTCAATAGCCTCTTATTTCCCCACCGATTCTGAGGTATCTACCTTGCCACCTACATGGATACTTACCCCCCAAAAGGCAACTAACACTGTACACAAAAACTCAAATTTCATTTTTGTCTTCTAAGTCCAAAGGTAAAATCAGGTCTCCAATCATCAGACTTGGTCAATTTTACCCCCTAAATTATTTCCTCCTCTGTCCTCTCCTCTATATCCTCAATTCTCAGATAACACCTCCTCAGTGGTCTCTCTGCCTTGGGCTACTCCTCCTCTAATCAATGCCCCAGATGGTGTCCAGTTATCTTTACAAGTTTGTCAAATGTCACTTTACTGCTCTAAAAACCATCATTTCTGGGCAAAGTGGGAAAGGATGTGAAGGAAGAGCTTGAGAAGCACACGTTCTGGAAGAGGAGCAGAAATGCCAGAAGGCTGCCAACGGCAAGGGTGATGTCCCAGGGGGAGCCTGACAGGGTCTCGGCTCCTAGAACTGCCTGCCACTACTGGGCCCTAGATGGGCTACTGTTCCCCCACCCCTGCTATCATCAGAGCGAACTCTTCCATCTGCCAAGCCTTGGGTTTCAGTAATAAAATGAGGGTCCTGTCTCCCTTTCAGAATCACACTGATGAACTCTACAAACACAGAAAGGGGCTCAACTACTGGGAGGCTTTTATAAAAAAATCAAATACAATCATTTAATCAAATTAAGTTACTTTTTGGGGTGCCTGAGTGGCTCAGTTGGTTAGGCATCAGACTTCGGCTCAGGTCATGATCTCACGGTTTGTGGGTTCGAGCCCCGCGTCGGGCTCTGTGCTGACTGCTCAGAGCCTGGAGCCTGCTTCAGGTTCTGTGTCTCCCTCTCTCTCTGTCCCTCCCCCACTCTCACTTTGTCTCGCTCTATCTCTCAAAAGTAAATAAATATAATAATTTTTTTTTAATTAAGTTACTTTTTGTCTATTTCTCAGAACACAGTGAGCATAGCAAGGATTCACTCCCACTCATCTCTGTTCCTCAGCTCTCAGCACAGCATCTGACCAGACACAGAGAAATGAAGGCCCACTGTGTCTTTTTGCCAGGGTTCTAAAAGACAGAATACTGGTGGGATGCTGCTGGAAAACTGCCTAGCCGCCCAGAGTTGCATAATGGGCTTAAACTTAGAACCAAAATTAACCTGACAGAATTCCCTGTATTTCCCATCTGAGCTTCATGCTGAACCCTAAAAAGCTCTACAGCTTGAAAAACTCCAAATGGGTAGACTGGCTCCAAGAAAAATCATTCCACCATATGCCAGGTGTTCTACATATAGTAAGTAACTCCTTTAATGTTGATAAACATTGTTATGGATGGAATGTCTATATACCCCCCCCCCAAATTCTGATGTTGAAATCCCAACCCCCAACACGATGGTAGTAGGAGGTGGGACATTTAGGAGGTAATAAGGTCATATGAGTAAGCCCTCAGTAATGGGATAGTGTCTTATAAGGAGAGACATAAAAGAAATGATTTTTCTCTTGGCCATGTGAGGACACCAGATCTGCCAGCACCTTGATCTTGGACTTCCCAGCCTCAAGAACTGTGAGAAATAAACGTCTGGTGTTTAAGCCATTATGTCTATAGTACTCAGTATGAGCATAAGATGAACCCTTTGAAATAGGTGCTGTCCTCATTTTCAGATGAGGAAACCTACACATGCAGAAGTGGAGAAGGGGCTCTTGCCCTCTGGGCTAATGCTTCTGACACACCATAGACCTGCTGAATCAGAATCTCTGATGGAGGGGCCCAGCAATCTATAGTTTAACAAGCTCTGCTTGTGTTTCTTATGCCCACAAAAGTTTGAGAAACTTTTCTCTATACCAGTGTTTCCAGAAGTATGGTACACCTTCCCTCAAGGGTATGACACATTCGCCACATGGACGAACTTTTTTTTTTTAATTTAGCTGTTTTCATTTAAATATATATCAAGTAAAAAAACCTGGCTCACACACTGAACCCATAATTTCAAAGACATACTGCTTAGGAAGATGCTAAATCTACTTAAGTCACACAAGACAATCAGTATAAAGAAAACCAATACCATTGTAGAAAGTAATAGTAAAAATAGCAAACCCGATCTGTAAATTACTAAAGTTTGGGATATACATCACCCCTCCAGTTCCAGCTATAAAACAGAGACAGGAAGATGAGCCCCACTTCTCACTGGGCTTCTTCCAGGGTCCACCACCCTTTCCAAAATCACCTCTACCTAAAACCTAAACTTAACCCTTTCGATCCTAATTAAGACGGAGAGAAGTTTGTGGTTTTATCTTCTCTGATAGAAGGAAAGCTGAAGAACCCAGACAGAAAGGGACAAGGGAGGAGGAAACACTACCACTAAGCCCTTCCACTAAGTGGAAAAGGGCTGAGAACTGGGAAGCCGTAGATCACGAACCCAAGGTCTGCCCTCTTCCCCACTTACGGATCCCAGTGTCACTCACCACCCATCCCTGGGTACTTACTGGCAAAAAGATTTTCAAGCCAGCAACGTTAAAATATGAACGGAAGTCAGGACCCACATCATGATTTTTCTACTACTACTACTATTACTAATACTCGCTTACTATTATTTTTCATAACAAGGCCATTTAAACCCCACTCAATAAGAGGTTTAACAAGCCCATTAAGAACAGGAAACCCATTTCCTGCCTGGCACTGTTTACACACATCACTAGGAGACACTCGCTGGCTGGGGGAGCCCCATTAGTTCTAACCAAGAGTCTTGGCAGGAGCTCATGAAAGGAAAATAAATCCCTCAAGTAGAATTACTGTGTGGTCAGTGAGGTCATAGCTCCTGTCTGGCTGGGCTGAGGATCCAGAGATGCACAAGGATCACTCTACAGTTATACTGGAGACAGGGAGGGATCCTTCTGCCCCTCTGGTTTCTGAAGCCAACAAGGCAGTCTACCAGTATGGCCAGCTCTGGGGAAAGCTGAGAGGTATGGAAGGCCAGTGTATTACCTACCTTCCTATCCACTGTTCCCCCCCCCCATAATAGGCCACATTCCCCACTCTCATCTGGCTCTTCATACTCTTCTTCTGCCTCTGGGTCCCTCAGAGCCCTCACTCTATGATGGCTTCTTTTGAGCCAGGAGACCACTACTAAACTCATGCTTCCACAGCCCCCTTCAGATTCAACTTCCCTCTGCTGCCTTCCCTTGAGAAAGGACTGTGTCTAGCTGATCCAGGAAGCAAAGTCACCAACAGTGTGTGTTGAAAGCATCATCCATGGTGGAAGGCCTCAATATCTCAATGTCTGACCCAGGTAAAGAGAAGTCAGAAGTCACCTCCCTCAGGAACTCAAAGGATCCAAAGCAATGGATCCTTAGTGGATAGATTCCGTAGACCTGTGCCCAGCTGACACCATTCAGGAAATATTCTGGTACAAGGGGGAGGGCTCTCTGAATCTTTCTGCCCTCCTCAAGCCAAATCACACATTAGCCACAGCCTGTGGGACTGGTCTGAATTGAGGCTGGTTTCCAGGTACAGAGTTCAGCACCTCCCACTCTGAGTGATGCGTTTTTCCCAGCAGAGGGCAGTAGCTGCCAGAGGTTGGAGCCACTGGTGTGCAGCCATCTCAAGCTCTGGGTAAAGAGGGAAAGGAAGCAAGGGAGGGAAGGAAGGAAGGAAGGAAGGAAGGAAGGAAGGAAGGAAGGAAGTCAGGGGCAGGGAAGAAGCATGAGAGGTTGCCACTTCATCACTTTGCTGTCAGCTCACACCCTGGTGGAGGCTGGTTTTCCAGCCAGTGCTCCCCACAACCCAATGCTTTCTGGCTAGTCTGCCTCACCCCCAAATGGCCAGTTTGGAAGGCTTTGGGTTATTAATCTGGCCCAGCGAGCACCAACATACTTAAACCTCTTTGCTTTCCCTTACTCAGCTGCTGATGCCACATGGAAAAACTAGAAGAAAAAGGGAAAGAGAGAAAAGTCCCAATGACATTTTAGTCAGAGGTTGTTCTGCTTCCACAGCAGATAATTTGTGCATCAGCTCCCTTTCACTGGTAGAGACATTTACATGAAAACTGGACTGAGGACCACAGACTCCCTGGGCCTAAGGTCACGTCATTGCTGGGCTGTGGTCAAAGCTGGCAGCAGAGCGAGATCAGTCAGGGGCATCTGGTTTTTAGAGTGTCCTTTGGGAGGAAGCAGGCTTAGCAGAGGCTCCCAGGATTACTCAGGAGGGGTGAGTGCCATCAGCAAGTTGGATACACCTGATCACCCCAGACACTGAAAAGGCTTCAGACAGGCAGAACTTTCAAGAAGTGGAGGTAGCATAATCTGAGTGCTCTGAAATGTTTTAAGGGATAGAACCTGAAATCCAGAATGTTCAAGGCATGTCCAGGGTCAGGTTTTTGCCACAAATGTAGCTTCCCATCTTACCTGACCTAATGATTGTCGCTAAACTTTCGAATGTTATTGCTAGCTTATAATCCTTTCTCCAGCTTTCATCTACCCGTGGATCAGAGTTCGGACCATAAGGAATCCCAGATTCCTCAGTGTGTCTACTATATGATGCCGAAGACTTCTGTCTGTACAGAGGAAGCCCTCAATAAATATTAGCTGATAGTTACAAGGTGCTGCCTATGATTCCTGACATTCATATAGTATTTTACAATGTCCAAAGTACTTTCACATTTATTATCACATTAGCACCTGCCAGCAATTCTGTAAGGTAGACAGCCACCATTAAATCCATTTTCTAGGCGGGGAAACTGAGGTGTAAAGAGACGAACTGTTAAATGGGAGAGGCAAAACTGAAACTAGTATGAGATTCTACTCTTAGTCTGCTATGGCCTTGAACTTGAGATCATGGCCTAATATTCTGATCCCCTTCATCCTAATGATCAAGACACCTTAACTGTCAGAGCACTAGATGTGCCAAGCTCTGGATGATTTCAAAATTCTCTCACACTAGGAAAGCTCCTCACCTGAACCATCAGCTTCAGGAATTGGGCAAGGGTAGGAGCCTTCACTTCTGAGAGCTCCACTTATAGGAGAAACAGTAAAATGAAAGGCCCTGTTTTATGCAAGTTTATGACTTCCAAACAGAGTAGACTGGCACCAAAAGGCAGGCTTCTTTGGATCCTGGCTCCCATTTACTCCTCGGTCTGTCCACTTAATGATATTAACTGAGCACATTCTATGTTCAAAGATCTTGAGGATTCTAAGGGAATAGGAAATAAGCACAAGGCAAAGCTATCCCTGCCTGTAAGGCACTTACAGTCTATTTGGGTAGACAACATATGGACATTCAAAATAGCATACGATAGTACATGCCAAGTACCAAATGAGCAATGATGATAATGAGCACTTTAAACATTCAGATAGGAACAGCACTGAGTGCTAAGGAAGTCAGAGAAGGTTTAACAGAGGCAGTAGATCCTAATCTGATCTCTTAAGAAAGAATCAGAAATGTGGAGAAGAGATTTAGTGGAAAGATCCTCAATATGGGGGGAGGCGGAAATTGACTGAGAGCCCACCACTACCACAGCCCCTATGTGCCAAGCACTGTGCTAGCCTGCACAAGAATTGGGCAAAGGGATGTGCAAATCTACTACTAAGGAGACCGTGAAGATCTGCCTGGTGAACAAGTAGTGTAAGGACCAGTAACAAGGAAGCTGAAACATGCAATATTAGGCCAAGGAATAGAGACTTGATTCCAAGGAGGAAATGTAATAATTAAGTTTCTCGACCATTATGCCTCCTAGAGGTGGGGTGGGTGGTGGTCCACTGAGAGATGAAAATGTCCCGCAGGTGGGGATAAGTAACGGTGTCTAGTAAAATACTTGAGAAATGGGGATTCTGATTTCATGCAAACATTCCTCAAAACAAAAGAAGGAACAAGGAGTGGGTGAAGTAAGAGCCCAGTTGTCTCTAGGTAGAAACCATTCTAGAAGACATTCATGAACCTCCAATGAAGAAGATGTGGGGGGCCGTTCTTGAAAGAGCTAAGCGTTATAACCTTCACACTAAGGCAAGAATCTAGGCGGGGGGCGGGGGGGGGAGGTGGGGAACCAAAGAGGGTGAAGACGAAAGATGTTCACTTAAATCAGCCAGTTACTTGAATTCATGTCTTCTCTCCATTATTGTTATTTTATTACTATTATTATAAGGGAGAAACTGCTATTCACTAGGCCTTTTTCCCCCTTAAGTATTTAAAATGCTGCTGTAACAGTAAATATCACCTCTGGCATATTTGTCCTGGAAGAAAAGAGTGTGATTTGGAATACCTAATTGAAATGTGCTACAGTAGATAAGGCGACTGCAGAGACTGACATTTAAAGGTAGGAGACACTACGGAAGACATGAAATATTACTGTTGCTGCCTCAAAGGCAAACGCCACTCTCACAGAATGGAAACGTGCTCCAGCTCGGCCTCCCCCTTCCATCCCCCCTCCACAGCCCCAATTCCCAGATCTCTGCTATAGGGATCTAAGCTATCCCAGCTCTGCCATTAGAACCCCACCCTGCTGCCACTGAGAGTGCCAAGGGACAGGTTTAAAAAAAAAAAAAAAAAGAATGCTATCATTCTAGTTCTCTTTGGCTCTTACATACCTATCCCAAAATCCTAGGTCTTATTTCTTGATCATGTGTTCACGGGGAGGTGGATAGGCCAGACATGAAAGGAAAAGATGTCTCAGGACATCTCAATAGGTCTCATTAAAAAACTGCTTCATGCCACTTTGGAAGAAACATGGTAAGAGACTAAAGGTTATATGTGCTCAATGGCCAGCAAGCCCTATCCATCGCTAATTGGATATCATCATTTCCCAAAGGATAGTTCTAGATAAGGGTCAACTCACCGCTCATTCTCTTCACACAAGCTCCAGAAAAAAGACAACTTGCCCGCTAACAATCAGACCTAGTTCAATTCACATGAACCACATTTTCATCAAAATGATTTCCAACATGTCAATATCCACCTAAGTAGCTGGTTTTTAAAGATGGGTCCCCAATGAACCACGACTCCTAGTATTTAATCCTCTGTGCAGTCTCCTCACCTTGAATTTGGGCTGGCCCTGTCACTCGCTTTCGATTAAAAGAGTATGGTGGAAGTGGCACTGAGTGACTCCTGCAGCTAAGTCATAAGAGGTCTTGTCGTTTCTAGCTGGCTTTCTGAGAATATTTGTTCTTAAGATCCACCCTCTTGGGACCCAGCCACCATGCTCTAAGAAGCCTAGATCACATGGAGAAGTCACATGTAGGTTCTCTCCAGCTGCATTCCCTCATCAACTGCTACCCAGGTATGTGAACGAGATACCTTTGATGTCCCTGCTGATCAAGACACCAGATGACCATACCAGATAGTTGATATCACATCAAAAAGAAAAACCTTCAACTTTGATCACGGTCAACCCACAGAATTGTGGTACATAATAAAAAATTTTAACGCAGTAAGTTTCAAAGCAGTTCGTTTCATTACAATAGGTAATCAGGGACAGAAACTGATTTAAGTAGAGCTGCCAAAACAAAACCCATTGTTACCCATTGTTCAACAAGGAACATGAGTGAGAAAGAAGCCTATGCTGTTTTCAGATATCCAGATTAGAGTCTTCATTTGTTACTGCAGCATAATCAAGTCTATGCTAACATAACCACCATAATGCAAGACAGCATCCTGAGAAAGCATAATTCCAATATGTGTTTAATCTTTTAGAGATCCAGCTCTATAAATGAAGCCCTGAAACCTAAATGCAACCACATTTCTGAGTAACTCAGGACATGACAGGATGAGATTTGCAAGAATCACTTACTCCTTAAAGCCAGAAGCTGTGCGGAGTTTCCTCCAGTTTACCCAACTCTCTTCTCCCCAACATTCCCACATAAGGGTGTCACCTGCCTGCATTTCAAGAGCTTTGGTATGTAGAGAAATTCTGGGTGGGGAAGTCAAACTCTACATCAAAGCCTATTCTTCAGGTGCTGAATGTAATCATCAACACAGATGGTTACAATGACCCAGCTCACTCTTAATGACGCCCTCAGCATGGACTGCCCTAGAGGCCTATGGGCTAGTGAGAGGTCACATCTTAAAAAGCCAGTGAGTACCTTGCCCTGAGGGAAAGGTTATGCTGTCTGTATCTTCAACAAGTTTAATTAGAAAAGTGTTGCTGTTTGTTAAATAAACACTCATGCATTATGAAACATGTCATCCACTCTGCCCAGCAAGGTTGGGAGCTGAGCCTTAGCTGACAGAAAAGTGTTTGCTGTCTCTGGGAACTTCCCAGCCAGGATGTTACTGGAGAAGACCATGAGTCCTCTCTGGCATAATTTTCAAGTTGTTGATTTGAGGGAAAAAATCCTATACGTTCAAAGGTCTAGTTGTACCAGAGCAGTTTCATATATAGTTCAATGTAAGTAGGTACGTCTGGTTAAAGTAGGGGGGAAATCTTCCAGAAAAGAAGACAGACTGAATCACCCCCATTGGAATAGATAATCCCTCCTCCTAGCTCCAACCCACCCTTTCCCAGCCAACGGTGTCTTACTGGCAGGTATGAACTTCCAGAACTCAGACAATTCATTTTAGCAAACACTTACTGAGGGTCTTGCTACAAACAAAGCATTGCAGGACTTGCAAAAGTGAAGAGGAAAAACGTGGTCGACAACCCATAAGATGCTCACTGCAGACAGGTACACAAATAACTACTGCGCAAAGCCAAGCAGTGTCTGAGGTTATAAGAAACCCATAAACCAACTGCGGGGGGAGGGGAGCACTCAGAGGAAAGGCTGCTGTTCCCCTGCACTATGTGCATCCAATCGGCATCCCAAGCTATCCCAAGCCGCCTCAATGGCATGCTCAAGTATCCCAAATTGCAGACGGCTTTTACTTATGATACCATCTTATATATATCAAATGGTAATGATTACAAAAGTGGATAATGTTCCACCGGGCCAAGTCCATTGTACTGGCGCCTATACGCCCCTGTACCATATTCTACGGGAGAAGGTGGCGAGGATTGGGAAAGGGAATAGGCAAACCTGTCCTGTTCCAGCAGGCAAGCGGGACGCAGACACCGAAGGACGAGGACGCCGGAGAGCAAGCGCTTTGGGAGGGGCACGTGAACCCGCCTGCCCAGGTTGCCCAGGTGAGCGCGAGCCTCTAGAAGCACGTGCACGCTCCTCACTTCCTGGCCCCTCCCGGCGTGCGCCGCCTGGCCACACCCCTTCCTTCCACTTCCACTTACGCCACTTACTGCAGCTGTGTCTGGAATGTTCCTCCACTGCCGAGCCCAGAGCTCACGGTCAGGCGCGAGTTCGCCTGCACAGGTGCTGGTAGGACTGGTAGGTCTTGCAGGAGGACAACTCGTCTGTGTCGCTACCCTCAGAGCCCTGACGCCCCTCCAGATCAGGCCTTCTACCACCGAGTTGCCCCCCTCCCCGCCCCCAGCAGTACTGTGAGTCTCCACAGCTCCCCCACCCCCCAATCTTCTGGCGGGATCCTTCTGAGCGACACCATCCTGCAAAGGGCCGGCTCAGGGCTTGCGAGGGTGCCCATCTGCTGGCCCTGAAGCCCGCGAGGCCTATGATGTTGTGGCCGCCGGCTGGCAGGCCCCAGGAGCTAGTGCTGTCCGGGCCGGAGGGGCAGGAGCTCTCCATGCTGTGCCCGAGTTCGGCCAGTGCCGCCCGGGGCCCCTTGGCACCCCTGCCGCCCGGGGCCAGGCCATCCTAGAAGAGCTTTTACTCGGTTGCCTGCTGCCTCTGGCGCGAACACTGGAATGCATATGCTGCTTTATGTGCTGTATCTTTTATTCCTGTTTATATTTGATTTTTTCATATACATCCACATGTACTTCTCAAAGAGCGTTACTTGTAACAAAGGATTAATGGAGGGGGTGAATGATGCCAAGTATTGCCAAGAATGTGGCACTTTGGAACTTTTTCTTGTGCATGGCTAGTGGGAGTTTAAACTGGTACAGCCCTTGTGGAAAGCAGTCTGGAAGCTTTGGGTGTAATTAAGCATGTATACGCCCTATAACCCAGCCCCAAGAAGTTCACTCAGCACCATGTACCACATTGTTGGTAAAAGCAGAGTTTCAAGACTAGAGTAATGGATGTGGAAGACATGGTGGAGGCATATAATGGGACTTCGTGCAGCAGTTACAAAGGAGAAACTAAATGTAGCAACATGAAAAAGATCTTAAATACACAGTACTGAAGGAAAAAAATCATATCAAGAGATACAACAAACTACATTAATATAAATTTAAAATGCATAACAAAATCATATTACATATCTTGCAAGGATATACATATATATCTGTAATGGGTGTCCCATTACACAGGGAAGGAGACTGGCAAGTATGATTAGGTATGAAGGAGAAAAATAAATAAACCCAAGGAGACTTTGCACTACTGGTGATGATGTGTAAACTCTCTTTACCTGAGAAAAAGCCTTTTGCTTGATTTGGGCAAAAAATGAGATTTGTGTCCAAACTGAATTCCTCTATCTAGTGTGGTATAGTGGTTTAGGAGGACAGGCACTGATGTCAGAAAGACTTGGTTTTGAATTAGAATCCTATCGCTTATTAACCATGTCTGCAAGGATTAAGAAGGATAATGTATGTAAAGCACTTAGCACAGTGCCTGCTGCAAAGCCAGCAATAAGTAAATGGTAGCTCTTCATAATAGATAATATATCATTTTTTTCATCTCCCTTCTACTTTAGTCCACACACCTTGAAACATTTCACATGGTAAGAAAATCATCATAAGCTTCTTATTGGCTTATGATTTATACCCTCCCTACATCCAAGAGATTCAGAGGAATTATATATGATTAATCAATAAGAAAAACAGAACAATCGGGGAAAAAATAGAGCAGATATCCTCTAAAGGAAGCAGAAAAAGTAAGTATCAGCAGATACCTGAACAGAGCTGGTGACTACACTTGGGCACAGAAGTTGGCCCAATAGCCATGGAAATGAGAGTAGAAAGGGAACTATATTGGCATCATAGTTTTCATTTCATGGCAGCAACACACTCTGCTTATGTTCTTTACCACTTGGTTTTCATGTTGGGAATATTGGATAATATGGAACACAATACTGGCAACAAGTTTGGCAATGACACACAATGTCTATCTAAACAGGTGCTCATTGTGCACTGAGGGCTGGACATTAAGTTGTTAGGAATGAGGAAGGGGGTGCTCAAGTCATATGTTTGGGTCTCTTGCTTTCTGATAATGTCACTAAGCCCAGGGGAAGAACTTGATGACTCAGGAGGAAATGCTGGTTAATACAACTGTTAGTCTTTCTCACATAGCATAAAAATCAAGTTCCTAAGCTCTGGGGCCATACCATCTAGGTCCAAATTCTGCTGTGCCATTTACTAGTTCTGTGATCTTGGGGAACTTACTTCTCTATGCCTCAGTTTTCTCATCTGTAAAATGGAGGTCTACATCATAGAGTTCTTCTGGGGATTAAATGAGTATTTTTTAAGGCACTTAACCGTGCTGCATACATGGTAAACACTACATGAGCTACATTAGCATGTGTAAAATAAATGAACAAAGAAATATCAGAAGCCATAAGCAAGCCTCTGGCAGGTGCTGGATTGTAGTAGATTCTGACTGAATTGTCTAACAAGTACCTGGAGTGTGGATCCTCTTTGATGCTTTGAGTACCAGCTGTGAGGGAGGCAAAGTTGTCTCCTGTGAACAGTTAGATGCTGAGCTTATATTCTCACACAGATAAAATATACTTTTATTTGCCAGGCACTGGAGGGACATGTAAAAAGACAGCAACAACAGTAATCCTGTAGCTTTCATAATAACTGAAGGCCACTTGGTACCTGGCTTTGTGCCAGGACCTTCATGCCTCTTAGTTCTCATCCTCAAAATAAAGTCAGCACTATCATTAGCCCCATTTTACAAACTAGAACACTAGAGCTCAGAGAGGTCGAGTGACTTGTTCAAGGCCACACAGCTTATTAAATGTCAGAGTCACTTTGGCTCAAAACCTGTGCTCTTTCCACTAAATTATACTGTCCCTTCCTTATCCAATTAAATTTGGAAGGGAGATGTCCTAGATGTCTTTTCTTCCCATCATCTGCTAAGGTGGAATCCAATGACCACAGTTCTACTCCTTAGGGTCTTTGAAAATAAATATCAGGCCTTTGTTAACACAGAGAAGCTTAAAGTTGATATATTCCTTTTTTTCTTGTGCAACTTGCATGATGAATGATACTGATATGCAAGGCACACTCCCATGACAAAGAATCTCCAAAGAGCCTATCAGAATGCAGGTAGGTGGAAGTGATGTTGTTTTAGCAATAGCTCTGAGCCTAATCTAATTTAAATTTCTAGTAAATCTTTGGCAAATTTTCAGTATATGAATTATTATTTAGTAACATATTACATGTGATATGCCTCACAACTGATCATGACACATCAGCATTTCCCAGCACCAACGCTGATATCCGCTAATTTAAGAAGTGCCATTAAAGTCCACCCTCACACATTTCCTTTAGAGTCATAAAATGCAATGCATGATATTACACCTTTTGAGATCTGGCTGTTTTTAAGAACTTCCAGATTAAAATGGAAATGCCATCTATACTATTATTATTTAACAAAGAATAATTTCCAATTTAACCAGCCTCTTGGCATGCATCACAGAATAGACATATGGATTACTGGTGCCAAGCTGAAGAATAAGGAGAAACAGTGGAAACTGTCACTTCCTTTGCATTCTCCTTGGAAAATGGTCCGTACCCACCTAGTCAGGAGCAGTCTGGGCTGACAGAGAGTTTCCAGCCAATCGGGACAGGGCTGATCCCTAAGGGTACACACACTGGAGCATTCCCTTTGGGAAGGGAAACTGGAGCTCCTCACAAACAGGATCCCAGTCTCTCACTTCAACATCATGGAAATTTAACATCTTTCCATAGCAGCCAATCGCATTATTCATTTTGTTAAAAAGATAACCTCCAAACTAAAACAACAAAAGAATAATTAAAGACATAACTTAACCTCTTCTGTTTTCTTCTTAGATAGCATCTTTGTTTGTTTTGCTTGCACAATGTTGTTGGAAAGAATATTCTCTTTCTCAATGTTCCATCATTGGCTCTTAATGATATTTCCAGTTTGTATTTTAGCTACATAATATATACCATATATGTATGTACATATATATGTACAAAATATGTGCAAAATATATGCACATACAAAAAGAAATAATCATCATGTTCCATGTAAAGGTGGGGGATTTGGAGCTCAGTCAGATAAAATGATTTGTCCAAGATCACAAGGCATGATGACTATCCAAGTCAGGGGTTCCCTCCTCTGAGCCACACATCTTTGGACTGGGGCAGCTGCGTGACATTTCTCACTCTCCCCTGAACCCTGCTGCACTAGTGGGACAGGATAAAGAATGCTGAGGGATGATATGAGTGTGTTTGCATGGCAAACAACAATAAGAAATAATCTAGAACCAGAATACCTGAGCTCTGGATCTTCTTAGTTGTAAACCTCGGGAAAGTCACCAATTCATTGCATGACTCAATTTTCCCATTTATTAAAGGCTTATCTTAAAAACCCTGCCCTCCCCAGTGTATAAGCACATTGCCACAAAATTATAAATTAAAGCTTTTTGAAAATTGATCCTTACATTGTGATTTATTTTGTGCTTAGTATGCAGGCATGGTACTAACCCCTTTATATCCTTTATCTCCTTAACCCTCACAATGGTCCTTTGAAGTGGATGCTATTAAGGCCCCCTTTTTATAGATGAGGAAATAAAGACACAGATATAGTAGATGACTGCCCAAGAAAACTCAAGTTGGTGAGTGGCAAAGTTGAGGGGTAACCCCCCCCTTTGCTGCTGAGCCCGTGATCTTGACTGCTCTATGGTGTATATATAATGGACTACATAAGGCATCTGAAAGGACAAATATGTGACTTTGGAAAATGAGATACAGTGACATATCCCCCCTCCCCCCACCCAGAAAATAGAGTTAGTTGTTCCAAGTCTGAAAAACATTGGAAGATACTCCCCTGAACCTCCCTTCTTGCTGATCTCAGAAAACTGGCCCATAAAGGCTAAAATGTCAGAGCATTCACCTCCCCCAAGTTCAGGCTTCTGGTGTTCTGAGTGTCCTGCAGGTGAAAAAGATTAATAATCCAAGGTGATGCTTAGGACCTGGAATCACAGACGTGGCTGCTCCCAGGTGTAGCCAACTTGCAAGATCCGTGCAGAAGATTTTGTTTGACAAAGCACATAGACATCATGAGAATTGTACTTTTTCCTTTCCTTGGAAGGCCAGATTCTGGAGCCTCTGTTCTAAAGGGAGCCCCCTCTAGCCTGTCTGGGCCAGAGGCAGCCTGTCTCCAGCCCTGCCTCTAAGTGGTGAGCCTGGGAGGGCAGCAGTGAGCACAAGGAGCCAGGAGGAAGGGGGCCCGGCAGAAGGCTCCTGCTCCAGCTCGCCCACAAGTAACCACACACCCAGTGGCACCTCACTTGCTCGTTACTGTCAAGCTGAGTAAGTTCAACATCTTCTCCCTCCTTTCTTTGTGTGTGAGCAGCTTGGTCTCCTCCTAATAAGCCCTCCATTAATTAGGAGGAGGTGTCAATGTGCCAACAAAATTAGCAGTTTCAATATCTCCCTAAAGTGTGAGTGTTTTAAAGGAAATGAAGGCTCGGTCACTCCCTGGTTATTTTTACTCTCTGCCACCCACCTGCCTTTTGGGCAATCTGTTCCCATCAGAATACAACTTCATCTCCCTCGACACACTCGTCTCTCTCTGCCTTTCTGGTTCTTTTTTTAAAATGTTATGTCTTTTCCCTCCTCTTTTCAAACCTGAGAAATCCCAACCCCCCAGCACCAGCATTACTGCCTGGTGGAAAGAGTTAATAAGCCAGTTTCTGTGGGCACAGCTAACTGGGGCAGTCATTTGGACAGTGAGTTTAAAGACAAAACTAAATGGGCAATGAAGAAAGAAAATGAGCAAGATTTAAACACACTGGCTGGGACGTGGGGACTGGGAGGGGTAGAAATACAGAACTTGTGACAAAGCATCTCGGCTCCCTGGACTTACCCAAATTGGAACTTTGTTATCATGAAATCACAAGTGTTCCTCCTCCTCAAAGAAAAAGCACCACTGTCAAGCCTCCAATGAATGGCCTCCCTGGATCTTTTCCTGCAAGTCTAAGAAGGGAGGGGTAGATGGAGCAAGGGGAAGAACAAAATTTCTGGGGCTAAGGTTTGGAGGCAAACACAATGTGGGAAGCACTGAAAAGAGTGGGTCTCAGAATCAGCGGGAACTGTGTAGCAGGGCTCAATGGTCAGTGCTCAGGTGTTTCAAGCAGCAAATAAAACGAAGCCCAGATAGTCACAACTTCACATTCTTCATTCTCAGGGCTCCTGACACTAGCTACCAGCAATTCTGTGTGAGGTGCCCGATACATTATGGTTGGAGTGAATCTAAGACCCCTCAATACCTATTTGGGATCTGAACACGTTAAACAAGGGATGGGGTAAATGATCCAGACTTGTAAACAGTAGACTAAAACGAAAACAAAAACTCTGCCTGCAGACATTTTACTCTCTATGTGATTAAAAATAATAATAGTATTTTCTCCACCGGGTTGTTGCAGAGATAAAACGGAATAGTCCTGAGAAAGTAAATTCACAATAAGTGTTGTTTATTTTTGTTTCCTGACTCAATGCCTGTTCCTGGGACTTCTTGGAGACAGCTGGGTGGGGGTCCTAAGTGGCTATGATGAGGCTAGCTAGCCCTTCTCCCTTTCCAAGATGTACAACAAGGACACTTTCTTCCATCCTCACCCTGTGTGTGTAGAGGTAATCAGGATTCTCTACTGTTCACCCAAGGAAGGAAGAAAAGAAACAATTGTTAATGCCTACTATGTGACCAGTCTGCAGCTTACTACTTGTTATGTGAGGAAGGAATTATTTTCCATATCTAAGAGATATTCCCAAGGCTCTAGAAGTTTTAGTACCTCACCCAAGATAATTCTGTTAGCAAACAGTGGAATGAGGACTGAAATCCAAGCCCTCCTGAATTAAAATAAATATATTCTGGGACACCACACACAAAAACCACGTCCCAATTCTGACCTACTGATCCAGTATCACTGGGGCAGGGCCCAGCTTTTTAAATGCTGCCCAGGGTTTCATGACCAACTGGCCGTGTCTGAGAACCTCTGAGTTACTTGATCTCTAAGGGCACATGCAGCCCTACTATTTTATAATGAGAAGAAAACGTTACTGTCTTAGCAGCAGTATGATCTTTTTTTCCTTAGGGAGAGACATGCCCTTGTTAAAACACAAAGATATTTTCATGAGCCCACTTACAGCAAAGGGTAATGTGGGAGCCCCAGGGAAGAACAGGGGTGGTGGAAGTTGGGGGGGGGGGGGCATGCAGAAAGAGGAGAGATAAAAGGGGAGAGGAAGGGTAGGAGTAGAAAAGAGGGGAGGAAAATGGAGGGACAAGGAGAGGGAGGGGATAAAGGGAAAATAGAAGAGGGAGAGTGAGTGTGGAATTTCTCGTGGAAATCAGTAAGCCAAAGTTCTGCATCTGGATTAGAAAAAGGGGCATACACAGAGGTAAGGGGGAGAAAATAAACTGGAGCTGGGTTTAATAGGTCCATTCATAAATAGGAATAAAGCAAGTCTCGATCCTTCAGCTAAAGCCAAGGAAAAGGTTTAGACTGGCCCTGGTGACACAGGGCCTTACATTTGTCTGTTGTAGCTTTGATGATGAGAGCCTCACCAACTGAGTGCTATGTGCCACTCATGCATGAAACAAATTATTTCATCTCATCTTTAACCACCTACAAGGGGATCTATATGACCCTTATGATATGGAGAGAGAAATTGAGGAAAACAGAGGTTAGAAATGTGGACAAGGTCATTGACACCTAGTTAATGTCAGGCGCAGAGTCTGAACCCAACCAATCAGACCGTGTAACCCTCACGCTCTACCATTACACTTCATTGACTCCTAAAGGCTTTACATCTCTTATCTCATTTGCTACTCACAAGAGTGACTATATAGATACATATTGCTGTCCTCATTTTACAGAGGAGGGCACTGAAGCTCAGAAAGGTCACATGAACTATTTAAGGTCACACGGTGGTACATAGGTAGAACTTAGACTTGTCCTCCAACCTCTGAATCCACATGTCCTGTACTACCTCCAGTCTAATCTCCATGCCATGCAAGGCTGTCCTCAGGCATACTAGGCAGGACTCTCAGTCCCTTCTGTGGAGCAAGTTGAACTTTACTAATAATGGCCTACTCACCCCAAAATATCTTCCCAACTGATGCTTACCTAAAATTCTGGTGTGCATTTTTTGTTTTTGTTTTTAACATTCACTCTTGTTTTCTTTTAAAACACAATTACTATCAAAAGACTGGTCATTTGAACTTCCCTAATAATTGAATATGAGTGACTCCAGTACATAGTCCTCTTTTGGACACCAACATCCCAGTTGCACCAAGGATGCACAAATGGCAAGCTGTCAGGGAGAAACCAAGAGAAAAAGAAGGCCATGGTAGTAGCAGCTTGCAGAACCAATTCTGTCTTCTCCTTTAGAAGTCCTCTTTAATAAGTCAAAGATTCCAAGAGGCTCTTATTTTATTAAATAGCAGTCTCCCAACAGGGAGAGTGAGGGTGATAAGATAGGGGCAGTGGAAGCAGCTTAATGTTCAAACAAGATCGGAATAAACAGATGAAAGACAAGGATGCAAGACCCAGGATGCAAGGAAGAAATGTATTGCAGTTTAAAAGTTCACCGAGCATTTACCCAGCATCCTCATCAGAGACAAGAGCTGGGAGGTTAATGGAATTGGAAGAGAAAAGGTAAAATTAGACCACAAATTATGAAAAGATAGGACCAACATCACTGCTAACGAAGCCTTGCTTAGTTCATTCATACATTTATTCATTTATTCAGAAAATACTCACTGGGGTCACCTGTGTACCATTCCATGCCCCAGAAGCTGAGCACACTGATGAGGCATTGACAGTCTAATGGAGGCAGCAGACAAATGAACAGATAATTATCTGAATCAGTGTGGCAAGCTTGATGCACACAGGGTGTTGTAGCAATTTTGAAGGGGACGTCTAATATACACTGGGAGTATGGGCTCAGGAAGGGCTTTCCAGAAGAGATGACACATGAGCTGAAGCTTTAAAAATAAGAGTTAGCAAGTGAACAGAGAGAAGGAGGAAGGGCATCCTGGAGAAAGGGAATAAGGGAATAGTAACAGTAAAGCCATAAATAGTTTTGTTTGGATTAACAAAGACCTACTTACTAGGTATAAGACATGGTCCTGGATGCTGTGTAGAGTTGAAACAGGGAAGCAAAGCATCCTCTAGGCAAGAGGATAGAACTGGTTAGACTGGACCTGATTCCTCTGACCAAAAAATAACATATATTACAGCTTACAAAAAAAAAATCTGACCCTCAAATCTTTCTCCTTGAGTAATCACACTTGTTCCCCTGAGTCTACTGGGGCTGTTGTAAGAAGATTCCACCTCCCTAGCCAAGGGGTGGGAAATGATCCAAGCTAGGGCAATGAGATGCTCCTTCTCTAGAATTTGAACTTTGAAAATAAAAATGGTTAATTATTGACAGAATAGAGAAAGCTTTTGATATTATATTCTTAGCTTATAGACCTGTCCAGCTGACCAAATTATCTCTTTTAGTCAGCAAGTTTTTAACCAGAGTTGCTTAGATTTCTTGATATGCAATCATAGCATCAGCAAAGAGAGATATTTTAACTCTACTTTTCTGATATTTATACCAATTATTTTATTTTCTTATTTTTTTTTTTTTACCTTGGAGGTTATAGCAAACGTAATGTTTATTACTGGTAACACGATCTCTGAATACTTTCTAATTTTAATGCAATGATTCTTATGTTTGTCAGATCTGCTGTGGTTTTTAGTAAATAATCTTTATGTATCTAAACAATGATCTTTTATTTCCATCTTACCTAGATTTTATTAAGACTGGTTGCTGAAATTTATCAATGCTGTTTCAGCCTGTATTGATATGATCATTTTAATTCGTTAATAAAAAAGACTATATTGATAGCTTTCATCATATTGATTGCATATAAAATAAATATACAAAATCAATGCTTTTTTCTCTAAACTAGTAATAATCATGAAAAAATAGAAATGGGAGAAAAATATTTAATTGATGACATCAATTAAAACTTTAAAATATTTATGAATAAATTTAACTAAAAAATGCAGAGGGCAACACAGAGGAAAGTATCATATCTTACTGGAAAATATGAAATATCTGAATGAAGAGAAAAGTATGCTATGTTTTAAATTGGAATATTTAACATGAATATGCCAATTATCCCCAAATTAATATATTAATTTAATCCAATTTCAGTTAGAATATCACCAGATATTTTAATTAAATAAAATGAACATAAATTATATATGGAGGAATGAATGTCTACAAAATAGTCATCAAATGAATGATAAAAGAAGGAGAGAGGACTGGACTATATAGATGTCTGCATTATACAGCTACTATAATCAAATCAATAAGGAATTATTATAGGAAGAGGAGAATAGATCAGGGAATAGAATAGAGAATATAGAAATAGACTCTGGTGTTCATGAAAATTTAATAAAGGACAAAAGCAGTAATGCAATTCAATGGGAAAAAAATGGATTATTTAACAAATAGTCCTGGCTCACTAGTTAACCCAAGCAAGAAGTACTATAGCAAGAGTATGGACCTCACAGCCATATTCCCTGGGTTTACATCCCAGTTTGACCACTCTACCTTTGTATGACCTTTGAACTTACTCAGCTTCTCTGTGTCTTATTTTTCCTTACCTGAAAAATGGGGATAAGTAAGAAAATGTGTGTTTTGGAGTTATGAGAAACAGGATTAAAATTAGTTAATATACACAAAGCACTTGTGTAAGAGTGCAGCACACAAGGAACGCTCAGTAAAGCATTAGCTATCACTATTATAATTATCATTAGAAAGAAAATTCATGTGGACCTCCAGCTTATACTAAACACAAAAATTTCCACGTACCTTAAGATTTAAATGTAAAAAGTAAAACTATTCTTTTTTAATTTTGACAACCTAAGTAACTAATCAGGCCCTTTAGAAATGAGGATGGAGGAAACATTCTCTATCAAGACTGGAAACCCAGAAGCTATACATTTAAAAAACCAACAACAACAGATGTTTAACTGCATAAAAAATAACACATTTGATGGAAAAACATACCCCGCCAACAAAATAAACAAGTAGTGGACATTGAAAAGACAAGGTAAAACAAATATCTCCACTGAAGAAATGAGCAAAAGCCATGAATAGTCCCTTCAAAGAAGTACTCAGCTGGATGACCTACAAACAAATGCAAAGATGCTCAGATTCACAATTGAAATAACAATGAGAGGGGCGTGTGGGTGGCTCAGTCATCTTAGCAACTGATTCTTGATTTCAGCTCAGGTCATGATCATGGTTCCTGGGATAGAGCCGGACATCAGGCTGTATACACTGACAGCGCGGAGCCTGCTTTGGATTCTCTCTCCCTCTCTCTGTTCCTCCCTGCTCATCCTCTCTCTCCTCTCTCTCTCTTTCTCTCTCTTTCAAAACAAATAAGTAAATTTTAAATTAAATAAAATAACAACGAGATATTTGGCACTCCTCAGCCTGGCACAATTAAAAAGAGCAATAGCCTCAATTCCTATCAGGGATGTGTGTGAAGGCTGTTCTCACACACAGCTGGAGGTAACACTTGTGACATAGTATGATTACGTTTATTCATATCCCCTCCTATTCATCAATCCCACTCCCAGACTATCCCATAGAGACAAAAGCACCAGGTGCAAATAGCACAGGGACAGTTACTGCAACATCATGCATGGTAGACTAAAAAGCTGTCAATAGGGGCGCCTGGGTGGCACAGTCGGTTAAGCGTCCGACTTCAGCCAGGTCACGATCTCGCGGTCCGTGGGTTCGGGCCCCGCGTCGGGCTCTGGGCTGATGGCTCGGAGCCTGGAGCCTGTTTCCGATTCTGTGTCTCCCTCTCTCTCTGCCCCTCCCCCGTTCATGCTCTGTCTCTCTCTGTCCCAAAAATAAAAAATAAAAAACGTTGAAAAAAAAAAAAAAAAGCTGTCAATAAAATTATAATTAATAGAGGAATGCCATATATATGATACATCCTCACAATAGAGTATTATGCACCCCTTAAAAAGAGTCAATTAGAGCTCTGCTTTTGACATAGAGGGATTTCCATGAGGTAAATTTAAGCAAGGAAAACAAAATGTGTACAGAGAAGCATAGGACTGATCTCAAACAAATGTTTGTTTTGCTATTCTTCAAACCATATAAATATATTGCAAGCTCTTTTGTATTTATTCTGTATACTACAATAAAATTTTATCTAGAAAGGAAATCAAGATGCAAAATAAGCATAGAGTATCCCATTCTATAAGACACTGAACTGAAAAATGTGTGTATCTATTCATTTCCATCTGGTCTCTAGCCTCTCAGTATATTCCCTGTTGCATTCAGTTCTGTTGCTTGCAACCTTAACTAAGGCAAGTAGGAATATCTTGTAGGCTTAGTCTCAAAGACCTCCCTGCATGTGCCTTCTTTTGATGCCAGAGCACAAAGTATCCATTAGCAGTGCAGCCTATTGCTCCTGTCTATCTTGGTTCTCCCAGACTCTCCACCTTCCTTCTAAATTTTCCAAGAAGAGAAACCGTTCATCAGTAACACCATAGTTAAATCACATCTGTAGCAATGCCAATAAATCGACATCTAAAACTATCATTAAGGGAGAAAACAATGGAAATGAGTTTTTAAAATTCAGGCTCCATGGCAGCCTGTGAAGATGCCACAGCAAAAGCAGGCTTAGCTGACAACTTGGGAACCCAAGACCTATGCCTGCCCAGAATCCCCCTGCAGTGTCTTGGGTGACCTCTCTCCACTCACCTCTCTGCTGCCACCTCTATCCATGCTGGAGATCAAACCAGTTGCAAGCAAAATTCCTAATGTTTAACATTTGGCAGGTCATAAATGTGTGTTCTCCCAATAAGATGGTGAAACTATGGAACACCCATCAACATATCTTTCTCTGAACTATTTTTCTTTGCCAATGATGTGTTGCCAGAGAGCAGAATGATGTCATAGAAAACTTCGAAGAAAAGAAGCAATAGGTTCTATGATGTATTAACTATGGGACCCCTGTCAATTCTCATCTAGCCCCTGTGAGCCATAACTTACTTGTTTGTAAAAAAAAAAAAAAAAAAAAAAAAAAAAGGAATTCCACTATATACTCTACATAACCCAGAAGACGATTTGAGAATCAAATAAGATAGTTTGTGGGAATGTACCTTTCCTGATACAAAGTTCAAATCTCTACCACATTTCTTCTTTCTTATGATTCATATGTGCCAACAACAATGTTAAGATGAATATGGTCTCAATGAGGGGGGTACTTGCATGGAAAAGGTCTACCAGACAACTTCCATGCCCTGCAGCATACTCTCTCTGTTCACCCCTACACCCCAATGATTGCTCCTGCAAACAGCTGCATGTAGGTAGAATGATATAGCGCTTTGTCTCAGCTGTATCCTGTAGGTCTCATTTTGTGCCCTGGGGCTTCTCTGCCACCAATATGTGAGAGACCTGCAGGAACCTGCAGGGCATTTGAGCAAACCTGGACATGTAAAAGAGATGATGCCTTATGAGGCAACCATTGAGTTCTGGGTCCCAAAGCTCCAGGTCTGAGCCCTCCTGGAACCCCCAAGAAACATTATTATTACAATTGATAAGATCAGTGCTAAAAACAAAATTCCTTCAAATAATCCTAAAATTAGACATCAAGCTGAGGTGGTTTTTAATATGCTGATGACCCCTATTAAATACAAAAGCTCATGACTTCTTCCCCAGAAAAAAAATGCACATAAATACAAAGCTTTGTATAAAATATCAGGATGGTTATGAACCCTGTAAAGCCCATTCATGACCTCAGGCCAGGACTGCATCATACTAGTTGGCTAAATCTAGAAAGATTATAGGAAATGGACATCTGGCCATATTGCCTCCACCTTCCCTAGGGCCAACCTGTTCCTCCACTGATCATAGACATAAAGATCACCTTAAACCAGAGCAGCCAGTTTAAGAAAATCCTTAATTGGAAGGATGCTATAAAGCCTAAGTGCATTTGGGACTACAATGGCCCTCAAAATCTCACATGAAGCCAGACGTCCCCTGAACAACCTTAAGCCCTAACCTTAACCCTGGAATCAATGTGATGATCCTATTTCACCCACTCATATCCCGATCCCACAATGTCCTTCTGATAAAGAAGGTCAGTAAGATTCTCATAGTCCCTAGCAACCCAAGCACACTGACAGGTATTCAGAAAGGTATGATTTTACAAAAAGATTCAATAGGCCCCCAGTCATATTTATTCAAACCTATCATTAAGCCTCAGACCAGATGGAACTAGTTCTGTTGTAAGCAGCTTCCTACACAAAAAAATCCTAAAGATCTTTATATAATAATTATCCAAAAGCATCACTGGGCTGTCTTATTGGGGTAGCCATGTATCCAGTTTGAGTTTCTTCAGAAGCAAATTTTGAGACCAGGGTTGAAATGCAAGTAATGTTTTGCATAAGATGACATGTGAGCGACATAAGGATGGGACAGCGGACAATATAGGGTGTATTACCACCTACATGCTAATATTAGCCACATATTACTAAGGGAAAATGGAGTCTAGGAGCCAGTGAAAAACACCACCACTCATTGGTTAGGGGATACTGGGGAAAGAGGCCGTTAATTCCTCTGCACTTTGGCAAAGTGGGGCCTAGTGGCAAGAAAAAGCCCCACCCCCAGGCAGAGAACCCTATGTGCTGATAGATGTTCGACTGGTGTGCTTTTCAGTGGTAAGAATAAGAGGACATGGGAGGTACTCTAACAGCAATTGTTATACCATGAAATGCTCTCCAGCATCAAATTTTGCTCTGAGAATTAGGAATTGGGAGTATGATGGCAACATTGAACAGCACAGGACACGTGGATTCATACTATAAAATGCATTTGGGAATAGTATAAATCAGAGCTAAGCTCTGTTCAACATCAGTAGCACACCACCAAAATTAGCATTTACTTAGTTCCTACTAACAGAAAGATACAGCACTAGGCAACTGGACACCTAAACATACATTGTCATACTTAATCCTTAGAACTATAAATAAGCATTAATATCCCTTTTTTCTTCTAGATTTGGAAAATGATGGCCCTCAAAGTTATCCATCATAATACAGCTAGTAGGAAATGAATACAGGATTTAAATACCTAATCCCACCTTCTTTCAACTACATCATATTATCCTTGGACTTCTTACTCACTTCCTCTCCTCCTTTTTCTCATAGAGAATATTCACTGCACCCCGTCTATATGCCAGCCACTGAAGTAAGCACTACCACATTAAGTGTTCACAAAAAAACGTGATGTGGGTACTGTCATGTTAGAATAACTAAATCTTGGAAATTTTACGTAATTTCCCCAAATCACAAATTAGTACAGTGGCAAAGCCAAGGACCAGGAATCTAGTCTTTCTAAACACCACAGCTTCAGCTTTGAAAAAAAACTTAATGTTTATTTATTTTTGAGAGATAGAAAGAGAGAGAGAGAGAGAGAGAGAGAGAGAGAGAAAGCATGAGTGGGGGAGGAGCAGAGAGAGAGAGGGAGACACAGAATCTGAAACAGGTTCCAGGCTCCAAGCAGTCAGCACAGAGCCCAAAAAAGCTTCAGCTTTTAATCATTAAACTTTTAATCATTTTGTTGCCTGATCCTAAGAATAATACAGGTATGAATGGATAAGTCCTACTGAAATCAGTTTGCCACATAACCCATAGTGAAACTAAGCCCCAAATTCAATAGATGTTTTTCCTTCCTCTTCCCACCCTCCCTCCAGGATGCACCCAGCAAACATTAGAGAAGCAGAATGTCTGATACCTTCATATTTGGCAGAAGTAGGGCAGCTGAGAAGTCGGTCTCACTCTACTTGAGGGGAAAAAGAGAATTCTTTTTTTCAATTAAAAGATAAGACAAACATTTCAAGAAATTGGCTCTCATTTCCTCGCATTATTGCTCTAATTTGCTCATTATACACAATTATTAAATGTGCTTCATTATGATTAGATGGTCTTTACTTATAACAAAGGAACAATCAGGTCTTTCCTTGTTTGTATTCATTTATGTACATATACAAATGGGGAAGGGGAAGAAAAACTAATTTTTAAAGTGAAACCATGATTAATGTACAAATAAGCATTATCACTAAAAGCTCACATAATTGCCTACTACAAAACCTGCACAAATACAGGTTGTAGAGCACCTGTTTTTTGGTGAATATCAAAGAAAACAGAAGAGGAGAATCTAGGGGTCCTAGTGGAATACAGAAATGCTACCTTTTGTAAAAGGAAATGTAACCCCAGGAATGCTGAACAGGAATGTAGCATAGTGACCTTCCGGGAATTCTACATCAGAATCTGGTTTAGAACTTTACATACTAAAGAGAAAGAAAATGGGAAATGGCTCTGTGGGATGCCTTGACAATGACTCAAACAAAACAGGATCCAGAAACAAAGGTTAAAGAAATAAGGATGACTGCATCTGGCTAGCTGCTCTGCGGCATCTTCATTCCTTATTGCTTTATCACGTATTCTTTATGCATTGGGCAATCACTCACAAGCACATTTCACTCTTACTCTACTTTCAGAATACGATTACAACATTCACTAAAATATTATTTTATAAAGTTTACATTTGTATAAAATTCAGCGTGGCCTTCGTAAGTCCACTGACATCTGTGATTGACATTTTCCTCCCGCTGACAGCATTTATCTATAGTCATTATTGTCAGTGAACATTTCTTCTTATTCATCTTAGTCTTGATAGAAAACACCATCATAGGTTTAAAAGTTTTCATAATGGGATTCCGTGATATTCAAAAGAGGAGAGGACAACTCCCTGTTTCCTCATTATTTCCCAGTGGTGAAAAATTCACTAAAGACTCTTGAAGTCATTTGGTTTAAATCAGAATTTCCATTAAATGGACAAATAAGCCACAAAAATGATAAAATTTTTTCAACCCACTGCCCCTCAAATTTCCCCTTACTTCACAGGAAAAGACTCAATTTCTTCAACCTGCTCTAAATTTGGCATAAATGTATTAAACTTACATCTATTTAGCACCTCCTGCGTGTCAAGAACTCTGCTCAGTGCTAGAGATGCAAATGATGCACTGAGGGAATATGGAGACATATTGAGGAGAGTAAATACAGGAAGAGATAATCATAATTCAATACCATGAGTGCAATAGTAGCCATATGCACAGTATTTTATCCAACAGAAAGGAGGGTAACTAACCCTGTATGGTAAGAGATGGAAAGCATGGGAGAAACATTAGGGAGGGCTTTCTGGAGAAGTGATACCTGAGCTGATTCTTAAAGGATCTGTATGAATTAACTATGCAAGTAGGGAAAGGCCAATGCTGGCAGAGGGGAAACCTCAAGCAAACCATGGATCTGAGAAACAATATATCAAATCCAAGGAACTACCAACAACTGGGTATTGCTGGAAGATAAAAAGTAAGGCAAGGGTTGGTGGGAACAAAAGGCTGGAAAGTTGGTAGCCATACTGTAGAGGATCTTGTGAAGAAAACTGGACATAATCCTATAGGCAATAGAGAGGTGATGAGGGTTTTAATCAGGGCAGCTCTTCATTTCACCTGGTTAATGTGTGGTGATGTATACTAATATGGAGGATGGACTTCAACAGGCAAGGATTAGAGGCACAGATAATAGGAGGTTGATGCAGTGGGAGAGTAAGAGACTATATGTATATAGATGTGAACAGAGGTGGTGGTAGTAGGAATAGAGGGGAAAAGATGGAATTGAGAGCTCTTAAGGAAGAAATAATAAACGGAGGTTGGTTGTTTACAGAAGATGTGAAAAGGGGCAAGGTGAAGTTTTTCGGGCAGCTAGCTGGATAATAGTGGTGCCACATTAAAAAATGGCAAATATTGGAGGAATATCAAGTTTGGTGAGAAGATAAATCATTGGCCTAAGGAAAATTCACTGGGTCTGAAAAAAAGAAAATTCAGATTTTAATGAGTTGGATAATGAACGGTGGTTTGGATTTTAAAAGAAGGGGGAGGAGCAAAAAAGAAATAAGAAGAAAGCAAAAAGAAGCAAGTTAGGAGCTAAAGGGATGTGAGGTCACAGGGGAAATTTGGTAGGTGGGAAGATGGGAAAGGCTATTCTAAGCTGACAGAATGAAGCCAAGTAGAGAGGGAGAGGCTGCAGATCATGCAGTGGGTGCAGGGTAACTTATAGAGAAAGGTCCTGAAAGATAGAAGCAACTGGTCTTGACCCAGAGAAGGAACATCTAAGCCTAAAGAAAAGGACATAAGAATGAATTAGAAAAAGAGTTTATACATAAAAGAAAGCTGGAGAATTAAAAGACACACCACAACACAGTATCAACTTTCTCCAGATTTAGAAGTAAGATTTTCCAATGAAATTGAGGGTTGGACAAGGGAAATAGGAGAGTGGTGATATTTTGGAACCATCATTGAAGGACATGGAAGGAGGGACCACCACAACGTAGAATGTTGAATGAAAATGCTGAGGGCCCTGATGAGGTTGAAGATAATCCTTACAATTCCACAGGGTTATAATGAAGATTTAAAGTGACTGTGGTGTGTGTAAAAGCCTGTTTGAGAATGACTATTAATACAAAATACAAAAGCATATATTGAGTTCTTCCTATTCTCATACTATCTCCATGCCTCTTGGTATGGCTACTCTGGGCCCAGGCATGACCAATGTTTGCTATCATATTAACTAGGAGCAGGAGAGGATAAATACTATCCTAAGATGAGTGGAGGTTGACAATACAGAATGGGATTTATTTAGGCCACCCCTGAGGAGGAGAGAGAGAGCCCTTCATTTTAGCATGCCAACCTAGTATAAGAGAGGCCATTTCTAAATTCATTCATAAGACTTTCCCCCCAAAAGATTTGCCTTCTTAAATTTTTTTTTTAACTTTTATTTATTTTTGAGACAGAGAGAGACAGAGCATGAATGGGGGAGGGTCAGAGAGAGAGGGAGACACAGAATCGGAAGCAGGCTCCAGGCTCTGAGCTGTCAGCACAGAGCCCGACGTGGGGCTCGAACTCACGGACCGTGAGATCATGACCTGAGCCGAAGTCGGACGCTTAACCGACCAAGCCACCCAGGTGCCCCAAGATTTGCCTTCTTAAAAAGAAGCATAAAATACAGTCTCAAAGTGTCCACAGTATTCCTAAGGATAAAAAGAAAGTAAGCACGTTAGAGAAGTCTGGCCTTAATCTACCACCTAATGAAGTCCTCTCCCCACAACTCATGGAGGGTTCCAAATATCCTATCAGACACTAAAGGCCAACAGTAGGTACCAGCATAAGCCTAAAAGGTAAAGTCACTCTGATTCAGTTTGGATCTGTGCAGGTAGATAACAGATACAGGTGGATAACATGAACTATATCATGAGCTCTTTCGTAAAAACAAACAAGCAAAACATATACGCCCCTTGGTCAACCCTAAATTCTCTCTCAAGCCAACATTATAAGGTAATTTGTAGTTCAGGTAAAATTTCTACTCCTACTCTTTCATCAGGCAATCTTAGTTTTAGTGATTCTCATCGTGATGTGCAAATACCCAGACTGGGAGATCTCTGGTTCTACGATTATAGCAATTGGATGCTGAGATGGAGATTGACATAAGGTGTAGGAAGAAAACATCTCCCATTTTTTTGAATCTGGGACACAGACAGAAATAGCCATGTGGAATTGTTCCTAGCTGCAGGCCAAAGGGCAGACAGCTCTGGCATTTGGCCAATCTCTAACAGTTCCTGTCCTGAGATTCCTCACCAAAGGGGCTCAGGATATCTATCACCATAAGAAGAGGACAAGCTCAGATTGTTTATGATGTCTAGAAATGGGGCAAAAAGGAAGAAACAGATTGCAAAAATTAAAGATGTTTCAAGAAAATAAAGGAAAGGCATCAAATGTAGAAAACAAAGTAAGCACACTCAGAGGATACCTAATGAGAACCCTCCCCCTACCAAAAGTCATTTTAGTGTGCCTCAGTAAAAATCTACATTTGAATATAGCTAATGAGAAGACAGAATCCTTAGGAAAGGCCAGAGTGGAAGCCTTATCACCTTATCCCTAAAAAGGATTCAACAGGGACTGAGAGTCAATCTGGCTTTTGGGTTTTACAACCAAATACAGTAAAACCTGTAAGTTTGGGAAGAATTTACCCTCATGGGTGTGTATATTATATTCCACCAGTTACATCTTAACTGAGTTTACTAATTTTCCTAACTTTTGCTCTGGCAAAAGATGGCCTTGAGTGCTCCATGAACAACTGGGCCTACCTCCTACCTACACTTGGTTACTTGCATGATGGTCATGCCTAGCATAAGAGACATCCCAGCCATCAGCAGGGACACCCACTACTGGAGGTTCCCCTGGAGTGTCAAAACTCAGAAGATTCCAATTTCCATGGCAGCCCCCCTCCATCCTCTAGGCATCTGAAAACCAACCTGTAAAAGCCTAAGTGCCTTGACAGCTGAAAATGCAGTTCGTCCAAGGGAAAAGGGAAATAAAAAGGCTCTAAGTGAATGTTCTTCTGCTAAAAGGGGGTAATTTCCACCACAGTGGCTGAGAGCCCTGTCCCAAACCCTGAGTATTTCTTCATCCTGCTGTTCAGGTGGTTACAGAGAAAAGGAAATGTGGCACCTCTATCCATGGTGCTGAAAACTTCCACATGCGCACAGGACAGGGCCAGCAAGTATTGGGCCTGTTTAAAAAGACAGGATCCACAGCTCTAGTTGTTTATCAGGCCACATGTAAAACGTCACAGCTTTTTTTCTTTCTTGCATCTACCGAATTACCCATGCTGTGGTTTTGCTATGAAATGTGTTGCATTTTGGCCATTTTCAAAATTCTTATGTGATTTTTAGGAGATACCCAATTTGGAGTGAATTAAATTGCACTTGTGTAATTATTTATTCATCCAACAGTATGGTAGGCCTCCTACATTTGCAGCTAAGAACTACAATAGATGCTGAGTATTCACTGCAGAGTAAAGGAAAGCCCCTGCCTGTGTAATTCTCTTACCCAGTCTGAATGTGTGTTGTCCTATATAAAAGTCATCTAAGAAAAGGAGATGTGGTTGCAAGGTGATTTGTTAATGGGGGATGGGATGGCCCAGCATGGGAAGCTGAAAATGCCATAATGGGGCCATTGCACAGTAATTGTGAAAGAGCTCATGTGTTTTAGGATAGCAGAGAGCCAACTCAATGTGTTTGAAAATGCTGTAATATAGGACCCAGTGCTATCGGAGCAGATAACTGAAGAAGGAGAGAGAACTGGGGAAGCAGTCTTGCTGATTAGAACTGCAAAGGTAAAGAAGAAGCAATAACAAGGAATTTCTGTGGGGAAGGAGAAGATGCTGCCAAGTTAAGTTCAAGTTGCTTCAAGGAAATAATTTTAACTTGAAATTGAACAGGTGTCTAAGACCCAGAAAGAAAGAAAAAAGACCTTGCTTCTCCAGTGATCAAAAAATTACAGAACTTGTTTCTACTTATGGTCTCTCTCCCCAGCTTGCCACCAACCCCACCACTTTTTTACACCCAACCTAAGATGTTTGCATTTACCACTCTTATTTCATGCCATTTTCTAGAAGCCAGTACACCTCACCTTCCACACTGTCAAGTAGTTCTTTCAGTCTAATCTAAGTTTACCTGTTACAATTTGCAGCTATTTCTACTTGTTGGATTTCTACTTGTTAGATTGTGTGCTAAACAGACACGTGCAGTTCATGGACTCTACATTTTTGCCCTGGTATATTTAGTCAGGCTTTATTATGAGATCACACTCTCCTGATGCTCATCTGTCACACTATTATCTCCAACTTTCTGTAGCAGAAAGAGCACTGAATTGTGAGTCAAGAGACATGGTTTATTAATACCAGTTTTGTGATTTAAAGCCTCAGTTTCTTCATGTGAAAAATAAAGGAATAGGACTCGTAGACTACCTAGCATTGTGTCTGCTCTACAGTTCCAGGACTAGGGTATCCTAGACAAGGATATCCTGAGACAAGTATCTTAATCATCTGGAGCACAAAATTTAAAGGAGCACCCCAAAAAACTACTCAGTAGTCAATAAATAATATTTTAATGCGACATTTTTTTAATGAATTCAAAAGTCCACGATGAACAAAATGCCAAAATCTTAAATAAAGATAGGATTTGACTGTATATTTGCAGGACTATCCTTCCCTTGCCTTCATCCTAAAAGATAGGTTCTATAAGAGAGGTCAGGTCCCTTTCTGCCTATGGGATTCTATGATTCTCTTGAATTCACTTCAAACTAATTCCATGGGCAATTGTTTGACTACCATTATCCCACGTCTATCCAAAGTGCAATCTAGGAATTAAGCACACCATTTATAACACTAAAAATATGCTTGAGTTCAAACATGATTGGCTCTCTTACTTACTGACTCCACTTTCATCTGTAAAATGGGGATAATGTTATTCTCACCTAATAGTTGTCAGGAGAATCAAAGGAAACAACCATCTAAACTATATCCCACATCCTGGCCAGTGACCTGGATAAGTTGGGTGATTTTTCACAAATGATTGGGAGCATGGAGACATAAAACAATCTAATTCTTCTTCTAGAAAAACAACACAAAATATATATTCTACTGAAGGGAAGTTGTTATGTCACCTCTACCTAGGAAGGCAAGAAAATCAAGCACTCTTTTGCCTCTGGGCCAGCAGCCAGGCAAAGCAAAATAACAGAGGGAGACAAAGTGTGATAAGATGAAAAGCTCTCTCAGTTCATTTAAATTTGGGTTGTCTTTCTGCCATTAACTACCTCAAACTCACAGAAGAATTTTAAAAAGATAATCTGTAACTGGGAATACTTTGAAAAGCAAAGGAGCTATAAAAGAAAGTGAATTGAGTTTAATATTTATACAGGGCAGTTCTAATTAAATTAACACACTCACAGATATGCTAAACAGCAGACAGTTGTCTGCTTTTCTTCTCATTATCCTTTCCCTACCAATTACTGCACAGCTTTTTTTTTTTTTAATTTTCAATTCTCCTTGATATAATTTTATTTCACAGGGAAGGAAGAAAATTAGCAAAACACAATCTTTTTAGAAAAGAAAATAAATATCAGAAGGCATTTCTTTCAAATAAGAGAGATGTAGTCCTGTAGCAGTAACAAATACTAAATCAGTCAACATGGTCACTATTAGGCCCCACATATATATTGGTTCATAATTGACAAAATACTTTAATGTCTGCTATCTTATTTAATTCTCCTATTTACCTCCCCTCCACATGCATACCAGCCAATAAAGGGTATTATTAATTGCATTTTTCAGATCATGAACACTGAAGCTTAGAAAGCTCAATAAGACAGAACCCTGGAGGACAATGCAGAAAAGAAGGTGTATGGAGAAACAAAGGGATGGATTTAGTTTATTGATATTATTTTTGGTGACTTTAGGAAGTTAGTCAACAAGACTTCCTCATGACAGAACTCTGGAATTCACATGCACTCTTAACAAGCAGTTTCATTCCAGCTCCAGAACATCTCTTGGATTCTGTTTCTCATGTCTACCTCACTACCTCCATCCACGCAACTGAGAACAAAGAGTCTTCCTTTTGCCCTTCACTGAGATGAAATGGCTTCATGGAATCAGAACTAAAGACAGAAATCCCCTTTAGGGTAATTCTGGGTTATAGCAGCAATATTCAGGAAGAAAAGAAACATGAAGCCCCTTCCTTCTACAAATTCCATTCGGTGCTGCTTAATCCCACCTACTCCAATTCAACTTCACCACCTGTAAAATGGAAATAATCATAGTTCCTACCTACTTCTTAGGATTAATAAGTAAATAATATAATAATGCACAAAAAGGGCTTCCTCCAGTGTCTAGTGCATAGTAAGCATTTGGTAAATTCTAGTTACTATTATTGGATATGGCTGAAATGTTCCATTTTTATTAATAATGACAGGAAGGCCCACAGAAGTTAAGAACCCAAGGTCATAACCTGAATGTGATAAAGTATGTAAAACACTTAGTCCACTGCTTTGGATATAGGAAATCTCAAAGTAATAATAGTATTGTGTGTGTGTGTGTGTGTGTGTGTGTCTGTGTGTGTGTGTGTGTGTGTGTGTGTGTGTGTGTGTGAAGATATCACACTGGAATGCAGTTCTCGTGACTCCAAGCTCTCTATCCACAGAAACATTTGCATCATGTTGACATGAGAAAGCCAGGCCTGCTGGCTATATGCTATCTGTGCAGATTTGAAGTTTCGGGCCCAGGGGTCTCTTCAAAGTCAAGAGAGGGATTGCAGATCGTGTTCAGACAGCCACTTGATGTCATTCTGCATGGCAGATGTCCACAATGGCCTGGCATGCTTTCTGATTGTATCAGCCTATTTTTCTGCTGTTGAGCTGTGACATCCCATATAAACTCCTCCTTTGCAAACTCATCTCTGGGATGCAGCTGTTCAGGGTTTGCAACTAAGCAATTCTGTGGCAATCTAGGCTTCCCGTGGTTTTCACTCTCTGGCCACACTCTTTTCATTTCACTAGACCCATGATTATATGGCCTAAGTTCTAGGAACACAATAAAGAAAGCCATGAAGGAAGTCTCTTATTCCCAGCCAGTTAGAAATCTAGGAACGCATTTGGAACTCTCTCATGGAACCAGAATAGGAAGAAAGTCCAAGATCCTAGTACCTAGCCCCTTTACTTAAAAAATGAAAAACCCAGGACCTAAAGAAACTTAAAAATCAAGGTCATCTTGCTAATGAGTAGCAAAACCAGGAGAACTCACTATGTCACCACTATCTTGATTCCCATTGGTTGCCAGCTAATCTTTCCTAAAGTATTAATTGATAATTACAGAGTAAGCTGATAAAGGGATTAAGGTTAGACCCTTCTCAGGAGTATTTTAATTTAGAGAGATTTGAATTCCCAACTAGATGAAGTAATTATGGTATAATGTAAAGCAGAGGTATTGAAGTACTGGGGCAAGTGGTCATGCCTTTTTATCCCTGAGATCATACTCCACAGAAAGCAGAACACAGATAGGGTTGGGTCTATAGGAAGAGAATCCCTGTCCTTATCTATAGGAAGTGAAAGATGTCCCTCATCATGCTCTAATTTCCTTGATGGCATAAACAAAAGAAATACTCAAGCCTATCCACTGGTCAATGTTCTTAGTACCTAGGCATGTGGGCCAGTTTTTATGTTCATGGTTCCTTTTATCTTGCATCTTCTGACTCAGACCAACAATCTGACCCATACTAATGGTACGCATATCAGGAGTCAGCTTGGAGATGAGGGAGAAGGCCTGTTTATATCTCTCCCTACCAAATTTTAAAAGCTGGAAACATTGTCCCCAGACTTTTCACACAAATCCAGCCTTTGCAAAGGTCTCTCCATTTTCTAAGCATCCCAAGAACCCCAATTTGTATAAAAATGGAGAAACAGTTGATTTTCCCCTGTAATAGCTAAACGTTCTCAGAAATAGGTGGAAGCTAGCAAACCATAGAAAGGATTGTCAGAGAAGTAGATCAGATAAAATACTGATAGAACACAGGCAGTTAAGAGGATTATGCCAATCGGATTAGCTTCCAGGAGAATGCAAAAGAAGGGGGAAAAAAGACATTTATTGGAGTCATCATTTCCTCTAAAATTCACATTCGGTCTCCCAGACTCTCATTCTGTTCCCTTTCATGATCCTTTTCTCCCCTCACACCCTACAAATTGATAAGATCTGGTTAATTTTAATGTCATTTTCAATCACTTTACCTGGGTTCAGATGAGGTTTGAGTAATGGATCTTACTGAGAAAAAATAGAATCAATAAAACATCACAAGTATAGACACCTTAGAATTAAAAGTCAAATTAAAAATAGAATTAAGAAGGGGGAATTAAGGAATTCCCTTAATTCCCTTAATAGGGAATTAAGAAGCTAAAAAAGCATACCTGTGACATGACTTCATGTATATGGCCCATAACCTACATGGGCCTCAGTAACAGCACAAAACAACAATGTCAACAATAACAATAAGCAGACAGTG
Organism: Panthera onca; assembly: GCF_046562875.1. NCBI lineage: Eukaryota > Metazoa > Chordata > Mammalia > Carnivora > Felidae > Panthera > Panthera onca. Next base: position 122,383,801 of record NC_138344.1, on the reverse strand, counting down.
GGAAACAGACTTAGTTTGCAATGCCAGGGATTTATGTGAGATGAAACAGAGTATTTTGAAAATGAAGTTTATTGAACAAAAAAATTTGCTGAGAGAGGTTGCATATATATTTTTGCAAACATCTTTAAATACATGTTAAAGTTTTATCTGGCTCGTAAGATTTCAGAGTGATGTTTTTTAACTTGAAGGTAAAAGATAAATGGATCTCCAAGGGCTATTTTGTGAACTAGCATAAGAATCACCTGAGAAAGGTGTTATAAATAAGTATACTTATGCCCTACCCACCCTCACCCCACCAGAAGAGATTGATTCAGTAGGTCTTGGGTAGAGCCCAGGAACCAGTGTTTTTAGTAAGTTCTCCAGGCATTCTGTTGTACACCTAAGCTTGAGATTTACTGGGTTAGAAAGATGATCTCAAGTAGTCCTCTGGGGACCTTGGGTCTGGTTCAATGATTCTGTTAAGAGACACATCCTATAGGTTGACCTGTTGCAAAACACACACATATAGCACTTTTCTTCAGTAGATCTCTATACCACAATATAGAGATTTTTTTTCCACTATGGTATATCTTAGAAGAGCATGGCCCACATATAGGTGAAAATATAAACATATTCAATAAAGACAAAGAAGTAACATACATAAAGATTTCTGAGAATAGTGCAGCGATTCCTAGAATGTAGACCAGTTCTCAAGCACTGTTTGCTTTATCTTTGTGTCAGAAATCACTCATGAGGTATATTGATAACATGCATTATGATGGTGATGATGATGATGATGATGATGACGCTAAAGTACCCAAATCTGTGGATTATTTACTTCTTTTTCTCAATCTAATTCCCTGGACAGAATCCAAGGCATTAATTGAGCCATGTTTTCTAGTTGAAGGAAGCACTGAATTTGAAATTTTTCATTTGGGTGTGGCTTTCTCCACTGTTTCCTATCTGTGCAGGAACCCAACCCACATTTAGACTCTTGATTAAAGTCTGACCTGCTGGTCATCCTCTCTTGTATTTCTTACTATCTGTTACTGGGCACGGTGATCTTACAACTGGGTGGAAATAAGATTTGAATCAGAGAGTGGAAAGAGTTTGCTTATGTTTGAGACTAAGTCCTGGATTGGAAAGCTATTGGGAATTATGAACACAAGTGCAATTGACAATAAAGCAGTACCTCAATTTTCATTTGGCATTTTACCTTGAGTTTACAGCAACCTCCACAGGGAGGAGAGATGGCTCAATCAAGGCAAATTCAGACATTCTGCCAGGCATCACAGAGTCTAAGGCATTAAAGGTATTTGCTGGCCAACCAGAAACAATCCAGGACCTAGTGCAGGTGCCAAAGTCTTCACAAAGTATGGATCAGACTTTGTGGCCACTATTATCAATTGTAATTAGTGCTGCTTCATTGACTACAGATATGTGATTTATCAAGCCACTGATACAAAATAAGATAACAATGACATATTTTTTGTGCATTTTAAAAATAATTTGGTTGCAACTAAACCTAAGATAAAAGAAAAACATAGATTCAAATGCTTTTAAGGAATAAAAATAATTAGGTTCAGGTGTGGATAGATGTAGGGTCTTGAAGAATATCATTAGGGCTTGACTCTCTTCTTATTGTTTATATCTCAATCTCTTTTTCTCTCCAATTAATGGGAACAGTTCCTACTAGCAGTCTCAGTCTTGCTTCCTACCTGCTTAACAACCCCAGGAGATAGGGATCATCTTCCCTAATGACTCTAGCAGAAGGTAAAATCAGCTTGGGAAACATGAAAAATCAAGAGCTGTGGTCGTAAGAATAGGCTATTCTGAATGATCAGGCCTAGATTATGTGCCCAGCCTTATAACTGGAGGTAAACTGAAGTGAAAGGAATTCACACCTTCAACTGAAAAAATGTGGTGGCTCAGTTGGTTAAGCATCAGATTTCAGCTTGGGTCATGATCTCACAGTTTGTGAGTTCAAGCCCCATGTTGGGCTTTATGCTGAAAGCTCAGTGCCTGGAACCTGCTTTGGATTCTATGTCTCCCTCTCTCTCTGTTCCTCCCCCACTCATTCTCTGTCTTGCTCTGTTTCTCAAAAATAAATAAACGTTAAAAAATTTTTAAAAAATAAATTTAAAAAAATTTTAAAAATATATGGAAAACAATGCTATTGCCCAAAAAAGAGGAAAAGATACTAGTCAGGAAACACAAAGATGTCTACTACCATGATAATACGAGAAATTATTCTCATTATAGCCAAGTGTTTCTGATAATATACTTGTGGAAAAGGCTACGAGAAAACAATGGATCCACTCTCTTACCTTGAATAGAGATGAGCCTGTCAACAGTTATTTATTGGGTATCATAGTACAATATGAAGAATTTAGAATATGGAATTTAGAGTCAGATACACCTGGATTTAAATCCTGACTCTGACACATCATGGCTACATAACATTGATCAAGTTACTTAGCTTCTTTTGTTTTCAGTTTTCTCATTTATAAAATAAATGTAGAAATAACCTACTTATCACACTCTTGATTAAATGAGATTAATTTATATAAAAAATTCATAGTATGCACTCAGTAGTATGACCTCAATAAATATTCATCCTTTGCTTTAAACATACATACACTTCCTCCACCTTTATAGACTTTACCTTGTGACAAGATGACACCTAAATCATATCGGTCAGATAAGAAATACCCTACTTTAAGAAACCTATGATATAAAAAATAAACAATAAGGATATTTTATTGAAGTTCAACTAAAATCATTCCTCTTCACTTTTATCTATTCCTTTCTACTAATTTATTAGTGAGATTAAAAAGCAGTGGGTCAGGGGTGCCTGGGTGGCTGAGTTGGTTAAGCAACCAACTCTTGGTCTTGGCTCAGGTCATGATCTCACAGTCTGTGAGTTTGAGCCCCACATAGGATTCTGCACTGGCAGCACGGAGCCTGCTTGGAATTCTCTGTCTCCCTCTCTCTGCCCCTCCCCCACTCACTCTCTATCTCTCTCTCTCAAAATAAATAAATAAACATTAAAAAAAACAGTGGGTCATTATCCTTTGTAATATGGATTTCTTAAACAGTAAAAGACAACAATAAAGTAATTTTCTTTTTTTAAATGTTTATTTATTTTTGATAGAGAGAGAGAGCAGAGGAGGAGCAGAGAAAGAGGGAGACACAGAATCTGAGGCAGGCTCCAGTCTCTGAGCTGTAAGCACAGAGCCTAATGCAGGGCTCAAACTCATGAACCACAAGATCATGACCTGAGCCTAAGTCAGATACTTAACCAACTGAGCCAGCCAGGTACCTGGCAATAAAGTATTTTCATTCTTCTTTTCTTCTGGTCCCCAAGTTGCCTATTGTATATCCTCCAAGAATACATATTCCTTTTTTTTTTTAATTTCATCCAGATATACAAATAAGATCTACTGAGACAGTGAGCCTCTTACTCAGTTTTATCATTTCATTATCTTACATTGTAAACCACCCAGCATAATAAGCTTTTGTAAGTTTTTATAGAAGTATACATTCCATCTCTCCAAGAAAAATCTGAGTGATTTGCCCCACCCCAAAGTTTACATCTATCCCCCACAAAATAATTAATACAAGAGCCTATAAGTGTTGCTCATTTTCTATCCTTGATTGCTAAGTAGTCATTGTAAAAATCAAACCTGGGCTTTAGGTAGAGAATGTCTCCTAAATAGCATTGGCTAATTATGACTTTCAAGAATAAGGAATCTTCCTCCACTATTTATTTCTGACGATTAATATCTAAATGGCAACTATTAAATGTGATAGATTTCTTTCTGGAAAGATGTGTCCTTTGGAGAGGATCTGATGCCAAACTAACCTAAACATCAAGAGAAACAGGCCAAAGGGTGAGAGCAACAATTTTCTAATTGGTTGTGCTTATCATAAGACAAGACTGAACACCAGAAAGAGCCAGAAAGAAATGATGATGGAGAGAATAGGATGGAACAGAAAGAAAGAGAGGAAGAAGGCAAGGGAGGATGCAATGGGTCTCCCATAAATTATTCCATTTGGACTTCAATTACATTGATTGATATGCATTTGCCACTGATAGGAAAATAAGACTCTTGTTCCCTCCAGCCTTGTTTAGCCTCCAAATGGCAAAGTAAAACAATGTCATTCAGAAGCCATAAATCTAGCTGAGAGAGAGCTCCACTGACAGCTTCCATGCAGAGCTATTAAAAAAAAGAAACAGATTAACTTCTCAGCTCCATCATTTTAATGTCTGTGTCTCCTCTGCCCCCTGTGATTCTCACAGACCCTAACCTTTACCATGGTGATGAGCAGTGTACTCTCTACTCCCCTCATGAAGGGTTGGACAACCATCCACACAATTTTCAAACTCAACCCACCTTACTTTCAAACTCATTTCAAAAACATGAGGATAGTTGAGTCTCAATATAACTTTTTAAGCTGACAAGAAATAACTTATCTATATTTTATAAGTAATGATATTTATTGAGGCTTCAAAATAACCTAAATGAATACCCAGCTTATAAGTGGTGAAATCTAGTTTTGAATTTGTACCATGTCTTCTGTGTCCTCATGCATGAACTTTCTTTCACATATATTCCCCCCTTTCCCCTGATTCACCTAAGAAACTCCTACTCATTCTTTGAGGCCCTGAACAAATGTCACCTTCTATGTGAATCTTTCCAACCAACCTAGACATTGCTATTTTCTTTAGCATTTTGCATTTGACTCAGTGATATTTCTCACTCTGCATTACAATAATTTATAATTAACCTCTATAAAGAGAGAGAGATGACTTCAAGGACAAATATAGTGGTTTATTATTTTGTTTTCCCAGTGCCAGGTACATTGTATATGCTCAATTAGTTGTACTGAATAAATGAATTAATGAATAAATAGTCTTAAATTTCACATAATGGGGAACCACTTCAATAAAATGCTTCATAAATAAACATACAGGGAATGGAAGTAGCCATGGGATAGATGAAAATGAATCATTTTCTTGTGAAGGCATCAAAATGATTGCAGTGGGCTAGTAGATGTGGGGAACTCAATCATTATATTCATGATTATCAGAGCCCGGATTTTCCTGAGTCAGGGTGATGGGTAGAGACCCTTTGGTTTGCCAAAATGGTCTTTAGCAAAGGCATACATTTCATAAATGGCTCCCAAGTTCCCCAATTCTCCAAGATCCTTTGCTACCATAAGTTTTAACTTCTTTATAAGGTTTTTACATATTAGACCTTATTCTTTGTCTATGCCGATCCATAGACAGGTTGCATGGTAAATTATTGAACCACTGCCTGACATGTAGCAGTATGATACACCAGAGCCTATCTCTGTATAGGCTAAAGGGCAGCTGACTGACTCCATGGAGAAGACTGACAGTCCCTGGTTAAGGTTCTTTTTCCCATGACTAGGCAACTGGTAGAGCAAAAGCTAGCACAGAGAAAAGAGTCTATAAAGAATGATCAATGGGACAACCCATTGCAGTCCTGTCTTGTCTCCCATAATACCTCCAGAATGTACTCTTTTCCTTTCTGAGGTAAGCTTTGGAATAGAAAAACTCAAGAATTACCCCTACTTACTTCAGGATGTATCTACCTGTGAACCAATTGAAGCAGGGGCTATAAGTTCACCACTTTATAGCAGAAGAGACAAAGGCATAAGTTCAGTAAGCTTGGCTTCTAGGTGAAATTCTGCTTCTTATAAAGCTTGCTCCCGTATACATCAAGGACAAGGAGCAAACAAGTACCAAACAAGTACCTATCCTAGTTAGAGACTAAATCACACCCAGTATGTGCTGGACCTCCCTCGGTTTTGAGAGTTCACAGACTTTCTCATTGGTTCTCAAGCCACCTTTGCTTTGGGGCCTTCAATTGTTTCCCTTTTACTTCACATGTGAAGCAAAATTCAAATTAAGCACACTCCTAATTCGGGCTCCTAAAACTCCAGAATGGGTTATATCCCTGCCTGGAGAAGAATGCAAGTAACAAAGAGTGTCACTGAACATAAAGAGGGCAGTTGTTCTAGGTGAGTGAAACTCCACCTAAGCTACCATTTCCTCAGAAACTCAGCCTCTTTTCTGACCTCCCATAACCTTCATTACAGCATCATATTTGGGTAGTTGGTGCACTATAGTACAGGAAATTTAAAACTGCCAAGAAACTACTAAAAATAAGGTTCTAAGTGTATAAGTGTAAACTTTAACTCCCCAAATAGGTTGTAAAGGCTTCATGAGCAGATACCATGTTTTAGATCTTTTTTTCCAAACTCCATAGATTAATCTATGCAATCTGGGTTCTAATAACTTCACAGAAGCAGGTTACTCTATTTTCAACTCCAGCTCATATATTCATCAAAGACACACATATCATCCCAGAAGGTCTCATCAGAAAGTTGAAGCACAGGAAGTTGGATCTCTGGTTCTGAAGCAATAATACATAAGGAGTGACAACTGTACAGATTTCGGACAAGCTTTTTTGACAGTCCAAACTGACAGTGAACATCTTGTGTTTCCCTCTGATGACTTAGGAACAGAAAATGAACCTGAATTTGCAGAGGTGAAAATTTTTTTGACTACTGGATAGCATATCTAATTGTCCCAGGCACTTTTCTTTTCCTTATGGCTTGCTTTTCTGGGTAATTGAATTGAAGGCCAAAACATCTTCTAGGACTGTAAGCTTTGATAATGAATTACTAAATGGTATTCACCTATCTCTCAAGAGAAAGAGCAGCCTGGCTGGCAGCTGACAGTCTAGTTTCTGAACTTGACTAATGCAATGAAGAGAACGAGGTGAACAAATGTGAATTGGAGATAACATATGAGCTTCTTGATAATGAGCATGGGGAGTCTGTTTCTGTGACAAATATGATGACAGGGAAAACAGGTGTGCTTAAAGATTCATTTCTGTTCCTTTACTCTAACAACAGTGGGGGCAGCTCAGTAGACAGCACTCTCTCACCAAATTCTAGACACCCATATATATTAGGCAAATGCAGAGTTAGGACAGAACTTGTTAATGTGATGTCTTCATAAGAGTCTGGTCACTATGACTCATAACCCAGCATTACTTCAATCAACTTTTTAAACAGCCTAAGACCTCTTTTCACTTTCTATTTGTGAGGCCATTGGCTGCACCCCCAATAAATGTACATTGATTTATACATTTCTACAATGTCTATTTCCATTCATCCCAAGAGAAAGAAATCCTAAAATACATTCAAATAAAACAAAGCTGGATTTGGCATGAAAACCTAAGAAGGTAAAATACTTTCTCAATTGCTGCCTTAAGCTTGTATACCACTGAGCCCAAATCATCAGCTTCTCTGTACTCCATAGAATAACAGTACTTTAAACAAAAAGATGCATTATCCATCACCTAATTCAATGTCCTTATTTTTCAGACTGAAGAAACTGAGGGCTAGATTATTCCAGTTACTTGCATGTAAGATAGTCTAGCATGCAGGCTTCCTAATTCCCAGTTTATTATAATTATATATAATGTTAATGATAAGATTTTTTTGATTCTTTGCTAATTCCTCTCATGATTCACGGACTAGTTATTTCTTAAATTTCAGCAACATTCTCTCCAATATTCTACCTTACTCACCCAGAGGACTCAGCTGTTTTTTGTTTTTTTTTGTTTTTTTTTTTTTTTTTGGTTTTCATTGTTACTTTTCATACAGGTTCTCCCCAAATCCTCCACACCAGCTCACATATCAACTTTCCCTCCGGGGACACAGATCCAGAAGTCCACACTATAAATGTAGATCCTGACCTTGGTGCTTCCCACTGACACCCAAGCAAAAGGGTTAAAATCTCTTGAATCTATCACTACTTAACAATGTAATCATTGTCTTTAAAACCAGATTTCCTGGTCTTCAAGACTGGCAATCTAACTTTTACATCTGCTTCCAGATTGGTAAACTAAGCCGTGGATGATCTAAAACTTTTCTTAGAGATCACCCTGCCCAACATTTGTCATCTAAGGCTGTCATCCTTCACAGCCAATCTCTCTCCTGGAGCTCTGCCCAGACTTGCTCCTTTTCCTCTGTTCCATATTACTAAGAGGAATAAAGTATATTAGAGTGAAGCAAATGGGTGGCCCATGGAAGACACTGGACAAAAATTATTGACTATGAATTTAGTCAAATTCTGATTCCCTTCGAATACATGAGCTCTATAGCTTTGGCTTCTTCACATTTTTTAACATTGCAGTTTCGCTGACACAAAATGTTAGATTAGTTTCAAGGGTACAACACAGTGATTCGACAACTCTATACATTATGCTATGCATACAAGTATATCTATCATTTGCCACCGCAATGCTACTACAATACCATTGCCTGTATTCCCTAGGCTGCACCTTCTTCATATATTAACTTAGCTCCATATTGGCCTCCTTACTTTTATCTAGAATCCTTGGCTGTTGGTGAACATGACATGGTTTTGTGACTGAGGCAATCTTAATTATAACAGCAATTTTGACGATATTAAGGAACACTGCAATGAAAGCTGATATTTAATGGCTCTTACTAAGTGCCAGGCATTGGGCCACACCTTTTACATGCATTTTATCATTAATTTTCACAGTGACTGATGACTTAGGTACTATTATTCCCATTTTATAAGTGAGGAAACTGAGGGTTAAAGTGTTTAAAGAATTCATTCAATTTGGACTCTAGAGCCCTAGTTATTGGCTATGCTACCTCACTTGATGTTCTTATTCAGGATTTTAAAGAGATGAGATCTCCATCTATATTGTGTATATCTTTTCTTATTCTATTCCTTCTAATCACACACAATCATTTTCTTGTCCCCTCAAATTGTCTCTAAGCTCAAGAGCCTCCTCTTTTGAGCTCTGTCTTGTATGAATCTCATCCTCTCTCAGCCATGGTGGCATCTTTCCATCCATGAAGCCAGTCTTTTTCCTTTATAGGATCTTCAACTTCTACCCTCCTGTTAGCGAATCCCCCCACTTTTTTATACAGACGATTTAAGGCAACATCTAGTTTTCATAGAAAAAAAATTTCTGCATGTAGAACTATGTTATAGGCCATTATTATTTAAACTGTTTTTTAAATCCTCAGTTTAAATCCTCTTCAAGAAGGAGAGGTTATCTGGGCAAGTTTTTCCAGCTCAGGACCATCTGCCTTATCTCTAGCTCAGAGGGTTGGACCTCTGTGAACTGCAGAAAATAAGTAAACTAAAACTTAACTCTTTGACTTCTGCCATAATTGGCACAAGCCATTTCAGCAAACAGGCAAAGGACACTAACTAAAGAACCTAGGGACCTTGTCCTTGGAACAGGCCACTCTGGACTCCATTGACCACCAGGTCAAGGACAATAATCCATCCAACCCCAGGATACTCCTGCAGGATTATAATCTTCACATCACTCCTACTCCATCCCATTCCTTCAACATCTTCTACCCGCTCAAAAAGAAACTCTTCTTCTTTTCGTTCTTCTCTCTAATACAGTGCTTCTCAACCTTTGCTACTCATTAGAATCACTTCGAGAGGTGTTAGTATATACTGTGGACTGGACCCCATCTCAGAGATTCTGACTTAATTGGTTTAATTGAATTAATTTAATATTTCCAAATAACCTACAGGGTAGTCTGATCTCCCATCCCATTTCCTTCATGCACCAACCTACCGGCCTCTGTGCTTCTCCTTGACCCTATGAAGCTCATTCCCACCTTAGAGCCTTTGTTCTAACCATTAATATGAATGCCTCCTGCTTTTCATTCAAATTTCAGCTTAAATAGCATCACCTACTCTAAGTGTCCATCTCTGGCTTCCCTCTCTAAAGTGTTGTTTAATCTTTCCAGTCACATTTTATCACATTTCCTTGCTTTAAATTTTCATAGCTCTACTACTACATGGCATTACCATATGCATGTATCTTCTTATTTTTCATTGCTTGTCTCCACATTTAGTGTATAATCAGCATGAAGGAAAGAACCTTTCCTGTCCTCTTCATTGCTCAATCCTTGGGGCCTAGAACAGTGCCTGGAATATAGTAGGTACACAATAAATATCTGTTGGATGAATGAAATAACTGGCATGCATAAAACATTCCAGGAAAGATTGTCCCCAACTTCCTCTCAAAATTATTTCCTAGAGAAAAGGGTCCACATTCCTGTACTATCTTGTAAACTTGATTATTCCACCCCAAACTCTTTGAGCTTTTATAGCACTATTCTTTAGGTTACGGTATCTTCTACCTCTATGTTATCCAAAATAACCCAGCTCAAATCTTACATCTTCCATGTAATTTTCTCTGACTCCCCAACTCAAAGTGACTTCTCCTTTCCAGTCTCCTGGAGTAACAGCAATCTCTAGTGTCCAATAGCTCTCTGTCTCTAAAGCCACACTTGCAACTATTATGTTACTAATGCTCATGCTTGCATAGCAAAAATAAAAACAAAACAAAAGATAAAACTAGTGGAATAATCGCTCCTTGTTCTAGCTGCCTTGGACATTCAAAAGATGGGAGAAGCATTTTTACCTCCCCATATTAAGAAGGTCCCAGGCATCCCATTCTGAGTCTTAGATCCTTTATTTTCAAGATCACTAACAACTCCTGTGTCTTAGGGTAGAAAAGCCAAAGTTGTCAGGTACCCAGAATTCAATTGTCCTCACTGAAGGCTGATTGAGTGCTGGGGTGTAAGGAACCAGAGAGCCCGGCCAAAAGGCATGAGCTTTTCTGAGGTGAGAAAAGGGATAGGAACTTGGGAGTTTCTGTGAATAACAGAAATCCATGTTCCCTTTGAAGTAATGTCCAAGATGAAAGGGATTATTGAGGCTCCTATGGAACCAACACTTCAGCCTGGAAAAGAGCAGAAAGTATCTCTCTGGCCAGGTTTGTGGTGGGTAGAGAGGCCCATTATGAAGAGCCTCTCTGCAACCAACAAGTCTATGAGCTTGATAGTGAAAGATCAAACTGGAGAGTTGCATCACGTAGCAAACAGAAATAATTACAAAGGGGCCTATGGGAAGGACATAACCCTCCACTCCTGTTTTCCTGATTTCATGAAAGTCTCACCCAAATTTTTGAAGAATCCTAAGAAATGTATTCTCTCAAACATAATGTGATTGATTTGATCACACACCCTTCCAATAGATGGGAGCTCAAAGCTACACTTAATTTGATTTAGGGAAAGGAAAATAATATGGTATTTCTCTCACTTGAGTGTTATAACGCAATATTCTCTAACCACACATTTACAGTACTGCCTGCAAATATTGCCCATGCTCTACAGATCAGTCTGACAAACTCGATGGTTGATTCAATGCTTAAAAATTTTTTTAATACGGTAAAATACACAAAACATAAAATTTACCATTTTAAGTATACACTTCAGTGGCATTAAGTGTATTCACACTGTTGTGAAAGCTCAAACTCAGTTTGCCTAAAGAATTCACCATGGTGGCAAAGAAGAAAACTTACAAGACCCTCTTGATACATTAAAGCAGCTGGTTAGAAATGGGTACACTTTAAACATTTTAGATAAAAAAGGAAATGCACTTCGGCCTTTGGAGAGCTCAACAAAAGACTTAATATTTACCTTAGTGTGCATGGTATTATCAATAGCTCATATCTTGGATTCTCTTTCCTTATTGTCTAGCATACAAAACAGATGCATGAAAAGGCAGCTGTAAAACAGCCCTAAAATAGACAACCTGAAAACACTTCAGAAAGCTAGATGGGAAGAGTTTATAAAAACCCATCTGACCATGAAAGCCAGAGATCAAGTATAATGCAAATATAAAGAAAGCCATTAACCTCTGCCTTCACCCCTGTTGGGCACTGGTGTGCCTGTGATTGCACACCATAATGGCAGTGACTTTGAGTAAACCTTGGTGTGATTTGTCAAGCAATCTGAGGCCTATAAGATGCATCGCCAGATTCCAAATGGAGTCTGCCTTGTTAGAGATGATCGGTAAATACTGGTATTAGTGTCAATCCACAGAATTTCTGTCTTAGTTACACCCTTCAAGTTTTTCTCTCCCAGAATTTCAAGCACAGAGAGTGTGTGCTTTCCCGAATGAGATCTACATTCATATTTACCCAAGCATTCACATTCATCTCTTCTTCCCTAATGAGGCAAGAAATCCAGGCAGACTCTGGATTTCAAGAGTTTTATTTCCATACCATTATCCTCATCAAAAAGCATTTATTAAACACCCAATTATAGATAATGCTGTGAAAGCCTTCATCTCTGTATAAAGAGAACTATATAGACACAAGCCTAATCCTCTAAGAGTTCATAATCTATTCAAAAATGAGTGGCAGGCACAGATTACAGCTTTGACGCCTCTCTCTGGTTTGTAACAACTCAGAGAGATTCAAAGTGTCTCAAGAAATGTCACAAATTTTCCAATATAAAATGAATGGCAGTTTAATTTTAAAGATAACTGGCATATCAGTGGATAGATTTCACCACCACTGCCACCACATACATAATTCCAATTTGAGACTAATAGCCACACTTTGGTTACAATTCAGGAAGATGAGTTTCACGTGAAATATCCAGGTAATGTGGAATCTAGAAAACGTAGACTATACATATGGACTTTGATGACATAGAAGGGTGACTTTACAAAATGGAATAAATCTAAGCTAGACAACCCCAGAAAAATTGTGATCAATTACTAGCTTGTAGTTTGTTCTAATCAAAAAAGAGCCAGTCCAGCATCTGCTTCATATACCAGTGGGTCTACCTTTTGGAGATCAGGTATGGCATGGCCTTAGATCCCAAACAGTAACCACTAATAGTGATATAAATAACACAGAGAAGGACACTTCCTCCCAGAGGAGAGGAGACATGCCAGCACCAAATCTGCGGCTCTTTCCAGGCAAACAAACCCAAATTCAGACCTGTATTTGCCACTTGCAGGCTGTGTGAACTTGGCAAAATCATTTAACTTCTCTGCACCTCACTTTCATCTATAAGAGGGACATGACGATTTCTAAACACAGGGTTATTTTAAGAACTTTATGAGGTGACTTATAAAATGTCTAAATGTCATACTGTGGACACCCAGTATGAAGGGTTCTCTTACTTTTGGTGATGTGAGTTCTCCCTCATGTAGCAATAAAACAGAGGTCACCAAGTGGAAGTTTGCCTGTTTTATTTTGGCTAATAGAATGCTTTAAACATTTAAATTAAATGCAAATTTAAAAAAATCAGGAAAACAAATAAAGTATGGATTTTCAACTTTCCTTAAAAAAAAAGAAAAAGAAATTTCTGGGGTGCCTGGGTGGCAGTTAAGCGTCCAACTTCAGCTCAGCTCGTGATCTCACGATTCTTGAGTTCAAGCCCCACATCAGGCTCTGTGCAGACAGCTCAAAGCCTGGAGCCTGCTTCAGATTCTATGTCTCCCTTTCTCTCTGCCCCTCCCCTGCCTGCACTCTGTCTCTCTCTCTCTCAAAAAAAATTAACATTAAACTTTTTTAAAATTTAAATTAAAAAAAATTGAAGCTTCTGGCAAAACTATAGCCATCTTTTTTGTAGGCAATCCATTCACTGATCCTAAAAAAGGCAATCCCTTTTAGAAGAGGCTTGTTCTCTTCAGGTCTTCACAGACCTCACCCAGCAGGGAGTCCTCATTCACTGCATGTTCTAAGTTTCCATGGACATGTGATTTCCAAAAAATTTTTTTAATGTTTATTTATTTTTGAGAGAGAGAGACAGAGTAAGAGCAGGAGAGGGGCAGAGAGAGCCAGAGACAGAACCAGAAGGAGCTTGAGTCTTTCAAAACCATTAAAAGGAAAAATCATTCTTTGGCCCAGAGAAAAGCAAGAAGCTGTTCATGCTACTTGTCTCAATTTGTAATTCCATGAAGAAAACAAAGGAAGTCTTTTTCTCCTTTTCTGGCTCTATTCCCTCCTCAACTACATCTTAAGAAAACTTTTTCTATGCCTTGACTTTGGTCTACCTACTTATGATAAGGCCTAGGAGAATCAGTACTTCATCATTCTCCCTGGATTAGCTTGTTTGATACTGACTCATTCTACCAAGCAGATAAAATGTGTCAGCACAAGATCTTGTTTGTGGTAAAAGAACAGTCCAGTCATGGGCTTGTTAAAGCTCCAACTGAGTTCTGTATAGCCTCAGGACAAACACTCGAATGGAATGTTGGCTCCAGGGTCCATGTCCTAGGGAGTTGTTGAGGGGTGGGTCTAAGAGCCAGGACCTTCTCTTGGGGCTTGAAAAAGGATAGGCTAATATGAGTACAACAGGCCCACCTAAAAGTTCATCTTTAAACATCTTTTGTAAAATGGAGATAATAAATTTCAGGTTTATTAAGGATTATTTAGCATAGTGAATGTTAAGTACGTGCATGCAAGAGAGCATATAGCATAGGAAATGGCACAAAATGGGAACTCGGCAAATATCAGAACACAGGCCACTGTATCAGAGGACTCATTCAATCAAAGAAAGAATTATTGTGGTATTTTGTCACCAAAAGAGTCCCTCATCAGAACCCCAAGAAAATGTTTCTCAACAAATGGTTTCAGGACCACCCTTATCAGAATTACCTGGCATGCTGGTTAAAAATACATTTTTTCTGAGGCTTCCTCCCCCCCACACATAGATACACATACATACACGCACACCTGCTGACCTATTACTTCCTCATTAACCTCTCCTTCAAGGACACCATGCAATGAAAGACTAAACAAAGAAAATCATCTTCCTTTCTATGTCCTAACTAGTAAATGGATTTGCCACAGACCTTGAGACCTAGTCATTCTTCAGACTCTTACTCCAGCAGGTCACATATAACACATACAACACTGCCAACATCAGTCAATAACTAGCAAATTGGAAAACTCTGGCAGAGGCTGCATTTGTTCTCTCAAGTAATTATTTATTTAACTAATGGCTGCTGACTTTGCTGAGCACCCTGGCACACAAAGAGTGATGATCCACCTTCCTCTAAGACACCATATTCAATTAACCAGAGTTCCCCAAAGTGTGTCCCACAGAACTATAGTCTCAGGGGGACCAAAGTATACCAATAGATCAATTTAGGATTGGAAATTAAGAATACTGTCCCCCTCTTGGGGATTCATACTACACATTAACATATAAAGGCAGTGAGAAGTCCTATAGTAAAGAATCCTGTTAAAGAACTCTGCTTAATTCTAGGTTTTCCATACTCATGTGACCAGAGATCTCTGCTTTTGTAGCTTCTGGATAACATTCTGCAAAATCATTTTGGGAAACTATCAGGATCACTGTGTAACTTGTCTTCCAAACCAGTCACTTTAAGTAAAAGGGGAATATTATTCATTAGTACCCTGGAATAGCAGATACAATGTGGGTCTGTCCTAAAGAAAACAGGACATATGGTGACTCTAACATATTGCTCCTCCTTTTGTTTAGTGTTACATAAAACCCACCTTTGGGCTTAACCCTGTGCCAGGCCCTAGGACCAGCTCTGTCTCTGGTCAGAAAGAATGAATAAAAGAAGTTCAAGACCCAAAAGCCTTAATCCTGAATCTGTTCTGCTTGTGCTCCTGACCTGACCAAGCCCTTGTACCTCACATTTTACCATTCTTCCCTGTTCTGCCCTGACCCCAAGTTGTTGCTTCAGGCCTGCCTGAAGATCCTATACAAAGATCCTATACACACTGGTCCTATACAAAGATCAAAATCTCAGCCCATATTGTAGATCCCTGCCAGACATCCTGAAACCAATCATCTGTTTTCTCCTGGGCTCCCTGTAAGGATTTCCTGGCTTCTTGGATACTTTTCTATTGTCTGCTGCTTTCCTGGCCTTTTCTTCTATGGCCTCTTTAATTTACATCTGGCTTCCTGTGCTATTCACAAACCTCACCATCCTGTTACCAACCAAGCCTTGTTTTATTTTATTGTGTGTAAGAATGGATTTTTTAAAATAGCCTAAAGGTAAAAAAACACTCAATAATATTTTGCCTAAAGGTATTATTATGCTAATATGCCAAGACCTACAGTTAACTAAATAAACAGATTGCAAATATTGTCATTAAGTCAGGTAAGAGCTAATAAGTTACCAATAGACATTTACCTATCCTCACACTTCTGTCAGTGACATTTAATATAAAATAAAATGACACTGTTCCCTTCTCAAGTAACTACAGATTCTTTAGTACATTATTTATCCTTAGATATTATCTGATGCAAAAATAGAGCTTTCTCAAAAATACATAGTCTTTAAATTATCAAAATTCACCCTGGACACAAACTCATGGCATTAGGCCATGGAAGAGAGTTCTTGAGAACAGGCAAACACTGCTGCTCCCTTCCTCAACCATCCTCTAGCCATTTACTCTCTATCTCCTCTTCTCTGTTTGAGTAGTTCAAGATTTCTAACAGCATTTCAAAACAAATAGAAAGGTAAGGGAGTTTAACCATTGGGTACCATTTCTTACATCTATCCTAAGAAGCAAATTTCTTATCAGGGTAGCTAAAGCACTACTGGGTCCAGTTAGTTTGCAGACAGAAAGTAAAAGATGACATTTTTGATGGGCAGACTACTGTTGGAGGGGAAAAAAGAAAAATAACAAACATAAAATTATTTGATCAAGCCCTTATGCATTTTCCAATTATTGCTATTCAAATACAGAAAAGAGTATTCATAGACTACAAGACTGTGTTCAGTAAGCAGACCTGCAGCCTTACTACCCAGCAGTCTCAGTATATAGCCTCAAATCCAGTGTTTCCCAGAAGGCAGATGGCCCGTAGATGAGTGGGAAAATTTATGGACCAAAGTGCAGCAGATATGTTAATTACATAAACTAATATTTCCCCTTAACATGCTTTCTTTTCTAGGCATAAGGCAGAATCAACATATGTAATGAATGCATTGCTAGACAGGTAGCAGGCAGGTGATAAGGCTCCTTAGTAGTTTTTCAATGTGGCAGATGTTTCTCTACCTGGAGAAGTAGATTGGAAATGCTGGTCACATGATCTCACATGAGGCCCTAACAGTGACTAGAAGAAGAAGGAGGACATCTTTGGGACAATGTCTTTGGGCCTTTGTGCATCTCTTTGGAGAGCCAGTGTTCAGTCTTGGCTTGGCAGGTATTAGGAATCCTGGGAGGAGAGGCTACACAAAGGAACCCTAGGCCAAAGTTTCTTGAATTGTATAAGGCCCTCTAATGCCCTTTCCAGATTTAATATTTGATAATTTTTATTTAAAAAATAATAGGATAAAAAATAAGTAGGATCTCACCCCCAACCCCATGTCTATCTGTATATCTCTTTCTCCCTGTGTTGGGATCACAGAAAATATGAAACAGACTGACAGCTATGAATGGGTAATGGGTAGCTCAGGGGTAATTCATTATGTCTTACACTTCTTCATATCAACTACCTTCATATCAACTGCCAATGGGAGACAACTTCTATTGTTGTTGAGAAGGGAGCAGTGTCATTTCCCATGATCCTTGCCTCCTGGTATTCATGCCCAAATGTAATCTTCTCCACTTTTTTAGATCTATTGAATTGCTTTTAATGAATAAAATACAACAAAAGCCATGGGACATTGATGAGGGAACATAAAGCAAGCTGAGGACAAAGAACAAGCTAACACCCCCACCCCCCCAAGGTGGGATATGTGTGACATTCCTCAGGCTACCCAAGAACAAAGGAAAGGAAAAAGAAAAAAAAAAAATGGTTAACTGTTCGAGATCACAGTCATATAGGACAGGAGTCTCCATCAGTCTACAAATGTCTTAGCAAATGACAAGAAAAAGACAATCTTATCAAAAGCCTAATCTCTGGAAACCTATAGACTCAGTTTCCTGGAGCCCCAATATCACCCTCCCCTCCATAGTGATGTGGAGAACAAAGGCAAGAAAGAAATGGTAAATAAAATTAAATTTCTTCATAACCTGCAGCCCATTGACAAATACTTGAGATAGGCAGAGTAAAACACTCCTCCAGGAACTCCCTACCTTCTTGATATCTTACCAGAAGGAAAACAACCTTAGCTTGACAAGCATGACCTGAGGTATCTTGTGAGTCCTCTTTAGCATATGAAAGTCCCTTTGGAGTCCTCCCTTTTGTCTTTACCTCCCCCAACTCCATAGTTTCTAACCAATCACAACCCCAGTGCAGCTCTTTCTGCCTACAGGTCCTGTCCTGTGCTTCAATAAAATCACCTTTTTGTACCACAGACATCTCAAGAATTCTTTCTTGGCCATCAGCTCTAGACCCCCACCACCACTCCAAAACACCATCAACGTGACTTCCAAGTTTATTACAAAAGACTGTAACTTTGGTCTTGTTCATACTCTCTGGATCTTCTCACTTTCTTTCTCAGATAAAGCAAGCTGCCTTGTCATGAGCTGTCCTATAGAGAGGTACTTGTGATAAGGTAATGAGGGAAGCCTCTGGCCAACAACCAGTGAGGAATTGAAGCCCTGAATCCAACAACCTCCTTGGAACTAAATCCTGCCAACAACCACATGACTGAACTTAGAAGCAGATCTTTCTCCATTTGACTCTTAAGCTGACTACAGCCCCAGTCAACACCTTGATTATAGCCTTGTGAGAAACCCTGAGCCAGAGGACCAAGCTAAGGCATGCCTGGGTTCCTAACCCACAAAACTGTGGAATAATAAATGCTGTTTTCAGCTGCTAAGTTTTAGGGTAATTTGTTATGTGGTCATAGATAATTAATATATACTGTTTATGGAAAATGGCATGTAGTAACCAAAAGAAAGGGAGAATATACTAGGAATAGGGCAATAAAAGGGATTTGATCATTTGCATTTACCTATATTCTCTAGCTTCCAAGAAAGAGAAAAATAGAGTTACCTACTCCCATTAATGGCAGATGAAAATCAGAATAAAAATTTGGATTATAGTGTTTAAGCAAGTAAGTCTTTGAGGGATGGGAATATCTTATTATAATCCCATCACGTAGCATAATAATATAATAGCAAAATAACCATCCTCTTTTATCACCTAGAAGGTCATATAAAATGCTCAAAAAAATTTGCTGAATAAATAAAACAAGTGAATGATTCCCTATTTCAGTCTAAATAGCAATGACTACACCCATGTGAATGGAAACCATGATAAGGGAGACTTTCCTGGCACCTCTATTAACCTGCAACCATTTTCCTATGTAGCTTGTATCCCCTTTGAATCCTAAGGGAAGGTAGAGCAAGCCTTTCCTAGTCAGACACTCTTAGTACCATCCTGTACTTTTCTCTTCACTCATCCACATGTTGGGTGGATGTGGGAGGGGAGCTGGAGGTCTAAATATCCAGATTTACTAAACAGACAAATTAGGGGCTAACCATCCTCTTTTATCACCTAGAAGGCAGCTTTTCTTTACAAAGTATTCCTTAAAATAGGAGCTCCCCTAGCACCTCCAAGTACTTGCTTCCAGATCATTAACCATGTAACAGAGAAGCTGAGGAGGAAAAGAAACTTAAAATGTTCTCTTTGTTAGGAGTGACTGCCCTCTGACAATCAATCAGAAGGAAGACAAAGCATCCCTGAAATCGCAATGTTCATTAACGGAAAGATACGTTTCTATTTACAGAGGAAAAAAATGAAGCAAAACTCTTAGTTTCTGGAAAACAAAGTTTCCAGAATTCTGCTGAAGAAATTGAAGCACAACTCTACCTCTTAGACCTGCTCTGATAAACTGGATTCTGGGGATTAAGGTAAATAAAACAAAACACACACACACACACACACACACACACACTAAAGTTAAGAAAAATAAAGCATCTAAAAGAAAACCAAGAAGGCAGGCATGCTATGCAGAAAAAGATTGGTCCCAGTGGTCCCCACCTCCTGGTGTTTTCACCACTGTATAATCTCCTGCTTTTGAATGCAGGTGGAACTGGTGATTTACTTCTAATAGAAGATGGCAAGGTTAATGGGATGTCATTTCTGTAATTACCTTATATAAGATCATAACTCCTATCATGTTAACAGTCTCTCTCCATCTCTCTCTCTGCACCCCACAGCACCCACCCCCCAGCTTTGAGAAAGGAAGCTGCCATTGATGGGAAGCTCACAAGGCAAGGAACTGAGGACAACCCCCAGCTAACATCCAGCCAGGGACTGAGACCTTCAGTCCAACAACAGTCCAGAAATAGAATTATGGCAACAACCATGTGACCTGGGAAGTGGATATTTCTCCAGTCGAGCCTTCAGCTGAGACCTCAGCCCTGACTGAAACTTTAATTGCAGCCCGTTAGAGATCCTGAGCCAAGGATCCAGTCAAGCTGTGCCCAGATTCCTGACTCTCAAAAGCTGTGACATAATAATGTGTGATGTTTTAAGCTAGTAAGTTTGTGATAATGTGTGAAACTGCAAAAGATAACTAATGCATACTGTTATAATCTTCATTTGACACAAAGCTGTAAAGAGTTATGAACACATATCTGTCCTGTGTTGTATTTACAAGGAGCAGTGGAAAGACAAGAGAGGCCTCATTCTTCAGTTGAATTGAGATTCTTCTTTGCACCAGAAGTGTGAGCATATTGTATTAGGTGTAAGAAGAATGACCAGAAAGTCCCTGAGACTTTAAGGATGGACTTTAGAGGCCCATATGAAAGATAACTCACATTTGTTGACAATCTGCCTGTGCCATGCACTATGCTAGGCAACCCTCTACCTTCACAAACATTATCTAATTAAATCTTCATAATAACATTGTTTTAAATAGTAACGGTGGTAGTAATAAAATAAGGGGAGAAATGAGGAGCAGGTAGGGGAGGAAAAAAGAGAAATAATAGGTAACATTTATTGAATAACTTATTACGAGCCTAGAACTTAAGTACCTTAAAAATATCATCTCATTCAATCCTCTTAACTATTCAAAGAGGTAGGTTATAATTATTGTAACCCTTTATAGCAATAATATGAGGCACAGAGAAGTTAATAACATTGCCCAAGGTTACATGACCAGTAAAAGATAGAGCCATGATTTGAACTCAGGCCATCTAGCTCTAGAAAACTCCATATTCAATCCTTTGCTTCCAAACTGCATGGAAGTTACCACTGTGATTATCCTCTTAAATGTGATATTTTTCCAGGGGTTTTCCCATGCTTTTGCACTAAGACAGGTCACAGCAAAGTTAAATGTAAGCACCATCACTGTATCTTACAAAGCTATAAGTCCTATAAGCCAAACATTTATTACCCTTACCCCAACCAGGTGTGAGAAGGAATGACATAGAGATAATATCACACATACCCTAAAGTAAAAAAACTGGCCTTGTTTTTCCAAGGTTAAACTCTTTCTGAAATATACACAGAGACATACCGAGTTTCCCACTGGGATCCCACCTGCCTGGACAGTGTATCAGAACAGAGTCCCAGAAATGTCAGACAAGTCACTGACACAAAGACAGAAATCAAACCACAGAACAAAAGAGCCAGTCCCAGGAAGAAAGGGTTTTAAATTTCCAGGCCGGCAAAAGCAGCTGGAGGACCATTTCCCTCTGCCTGTGCTCAATTGTTCCTGCTTTGCCCTCTGTCCTTGGCTGGCTGCCCCAGCGACACTCCCACCTGACATTGGCCTTCTTCAGACACACTGAACACTCCTCAAGGACAAGGACTTACATTTATTCCATGAAAGGTACACTGGGTACTGTGCATGTGCCAAGTAGTGTGGTATGTGCTAGGAATCGTTCTACACTTCCATTTCTCATAAAACTCCAATTCGCTCCTTAATGCTTAACATGTGTTGGGTCCTTGATAGATTGCTGGATGAACTGGGAAGGACTTAACTGATGAAAAAGGGAAAGGAGGGATGACTGAATGTAAACTCAAACTACTGAAACTATTCTTCTAGGACAAAAAGAAAGGCCTTGGATCAATTCACTTTGTGATCTTCATAACAACTCTATGATGTATGTTTGATTATTGTTCTCATCCCACAGATGAGGAAACTAAGGCTCAAATAATATAACATCCAAGGTCCTATAGCTAAAGTAATGGTCAGGATTCAATTCCAGGCAGTTTGAGACTATAGTCCATGCATCTAATCATGAAATATATTGCCTTCCAGTGTGGTACCTGGCACTTTGCAAATAGCCACTCAATAAATAGAAATTAGACAGATGGATGGGTGGGTGGATGGATGGATGGATGGATAGATAGATACATGGATGGGCAGATAGATGAATGGGTAGATGGGTAAATGGATGAACGGACAGACAGATGAATGGATTTACTATGTAGATCTACAACAGTAAACAGGGTGGCAGATCAAATGTGGTGTCTATTTCCAGGTTAGTGAGAACAGCAAGTGATAGCTTCTCTCTTACAAATCAATACAGTTCCTCTAAGGCTGGGGCTGTGGCTTCTTTCATTATGTAGGTGGTGGGTAGGTACATTCTTTAAGAGGGCCATAGAAAGATGGCAAGGCAGATTTATAAGTTAAGGGATAATGAGGCCTCAGACAATGTGATTGCATAATTGGATAACCACTAATTATGTTTGTGGCTGTGTTGGCTGGAAATAATGACAAAGGTAATCAAACCTCATGTTCAGGGGGAATGTGTTACCTTTTCTGCTGTCTTTTTCTTGGGCACCATACACTCTTGCATTTTTCAATGAAAACTGGGCACCTAAGGGACTTGAGAGTGAATGTTAACTGGATCTAGATGCTACAACACCTTATCAGGAATGAACAGCCAGCCATTCATTCAGTGCCATAGTTGTTGACATCCGTTTCACAGTAAATAATGACATAGTAGCACACAGAAAACTGGAATCATAGAGTAAGAAAGATGTTCTTGGTACAAAAAAACACAGGAACCAAAGCAAGCATCTTAAAACCCAAGTGAACTCATGTTAGTCATCTGCTCAAGCCTCTGTAATGGCTCCCCATGTCAGCACTGAATAAATGCTCGAGTAACTTCAATGGCCAAAAAGACCCAACATGCTCTGGTTCCCAGTAGGTAACTCTTCTCCCTCTTCACTCCACTCTAGACATGCTGGCTTTACCTTCCCTATGTATCTACATGATTAACTCCTTCGTCTTCAGATCAAATAGATGTCTCCTTCTCCTATCCAGTACTCCTATCTATTTAAGCTGATTTGCCTTGTCTTTTTCTATAGTGATCATCACCATGTAATACATTATGAAGGTAAATTATTTGTAGTGTTTCTTTTTTAACTTCCTTTGTCTCCCTCTACCAGAATATAAGCTTTACAAAATAAAGGATAGTTTTTCTCTTTTTGCCCATCGATATATTCCATACCCCTAAAACAGTGTCTGGTACATGGCAGACACTGGGTAAATATTTATTGAATAAATAAATACATTTTATATTTTTGATGGAAAATAAAAGAAAATCACCTACTTAGCTTATCTCTTCTTAGAGGAGTGGTACTCCAAATTAAAAAAAAAAAAATTCACGTGAAAATTCCAAAACACATGGGGGGAAAAATCCCAAATTGAAATAAATATTTTAAAAATCTGTATTGTATTTGTATTAATGAAAACCTGTTGACTTTTTCCCCCCTCACTTTCAACTATGATCTGAGGAGGTAGGCTTCTCTCTGACTAATAATGTATAATGAAGAGGATACTATAGTTGGTGTCTTGGCATTCTGCCCCACAATATTTAAAAAATCACAACAAAAATTAAATACCTAAGCAATGCCTGGAGACTCAATCCAAGTCATTGGTGCAAATTATATCAGTTTCTCATCCTTCCATTTGCTTCAATGAAAGCTCAAGCCTTCACAACTCCTATAATCGACGTGCTACCTTTGTTAAGACTGTTATATCACTAAATGAGAGTAATGGGAGTAAAACACAGAAGTGAGGAAAGAATTAGGATGGGTGGATGCAGTGGAAAGTGTAATTACCCCATGATGGCTGATTTATAATCATATAAGTTTCTTTGGAAGAAGAATCTGCCCAGGCTCATAGGGTAGGCAACAAGAGGCCAACAGCCTATTGGAATGGTTCTAATCAGGGATCCAGGCTACTCTCATCTTCAGTAAGGGGTGGGGGTTTGTTGTGGGAACTCAAGGCACTAGGCGCCTGCCTCTTCTTCCAAAAAAAATCAAAACAGCAGATTTCCCATCCAGGGCTTGTTTCTATTACATAATGTAAGAAATTAAGAGTTTTTTTCACTTATTTTCTAAGAAGACTCACCAGTGTCACTAAGCAAGCTCTAAGATTTGTAGTTTTTGTCACAGTATGGCAGAAGCTTTGCTTCTTGCACAATGAAATTATCCCAGATAATAGGTGTAAAGCATGACACATAGTAGGTGTCCAACACTACTTCTCTTCTCCTTTTTCTGTTGGGACACAAAGGTAGAAACAACTCATCATTGCTATTGAGATCTCTGTGTCTTGCTTTGTTTTTTTTTAAATTTTTTTTAACATTTATTCATTTTTGAGAGACAGAGAGAGACAGAGCATGAGCAGAGAAGGGTTGGAGAGAGGGAGACACAGAATCTGAAGCAGGCTCCAGGCTCCACGCTGTCAGCACAAAGCCCGACGCGGGGCTCGAACTCATGGACCGTGAGATCATGACCTGAGCTGAAGTCGGACGCTCAACTGACTGAGCCACCCAGGCGCCCCTCTGTGTCTTGCTTTGGAGAGCAAGAGATCATCTTTTATTTCAGCATTTAGTTCTTTCCCTCACAAGTAAAAATTAGGCACCATTACGTACTCCACTCTCTGGGACCTGAAGGTTCCTTCTGGGTTTCTAGAGGTTGTCACTTTTACTCATTCCAGTGTAGTTGGGATGAAAATTGACAAGAGAAACTATAGTGACATCTCATGTGTGTACCAACATGCAACTTTCCCTGAACACACACACATACACACGCACGCACGCGCGCGCACACACACACACACACACACACACACACACACACACACAGTGTTTGACAAAACAAAGAAGAAGAGGCTTCAGGGGAAAAAAAAAGAAAAAATTTTTTTTCAGGGAATGCCAGGTTCCTCAGAAAGGGTGCCTGAGCTTCTAAAAAGAAGCCTGCTAAGCAAATGATTCCATATTCTATGGACCAATCCATCCTGCTTTTACTTCAGAGCAACTTACTTGGAAGAGCTGGGCCCCCTACAAAGAGGCCAATCTGATTCAGTTAAAGAATTGGTAAAATATACCTCATCCTCAGAGGCACCTCAGGCTATTAGGTAGTATTCCAGTGTGTTATTTCATTAAAGAGAAAATGATGGGGATGACAGACAACAAAAGTCTATGTTAATTTTTAATAGCAATGCATTTGCTTGATTTGGGTGGTGATTTATTCATGCACTTCATAATAAATACATATGGTAGCCTGGAGATATCTCTATCTGCATCTCAGGGTAGGAACCATATATTTTATTGGGTTGGCTCTAGACAGAGAAAAGAAGTATATCTAAATGATCAAGGAGTCAGCCTGTGGGGCTGCAAATATTCTTTCAGTGGCTACAGCCACATAATCTGTTGCCTTCTTCTCCCATCCAACCCTTACCTAAGGTTTCAGCTAAACCATCCATCTCTGAAATCCCAATTCTGATGACTCACAATTTTTTTTTTGCCTACTCCTATATCATTAAGTTTGAAGAAAAGAAATAAAACAAAAAGAAAATCTCTGGAAGTCTTCTTCCAAGTCAGTGTGGTCTCACTATCTTTAACCAAGCAGCCAAACAGGCCACATATGGGTTTTTCTATGTGACTAGGAGTTAAGCATTTCTTCTGACCCTGCTTCCAATTGAATTAAAGAGAATGACTGAAAACCACTTGCCAAAAATCTACCTGGTGACCTAAGCTTAGTGTCTTTCACATTGCAACAGCAACTTGAAAGTTGGTTTTAATCAGTGATGTCAATGATATCTCAAAAAATACAGCTTAATGAAAAGTATCTCTGCTGTGGATGGGAACTTCATTTCCACACTTGTGCTAAATGACTCTGTGACTCTCTGGGCAGCAGTCTCTTCAAAATATCCAGAACAAAGGGACCCAAACACTGAAATCCATCTCTCAGGAGAATAAGCAAAAGAAAACAGTGTTATCTTTTCACTTCCTCAGTAGGCATCTTACATATAGGAAATGACACGTCCACAGGCTGAAAAGTTATTTCAGCATTTTTATTTCAATCCATGCTGACAGTATCCTTAAATTCTGAGATAACATATCTGAATCTTAAGTAGGTTTTGTTTTCATATTAACCTGGCTTGATTTTAGTTTTTGTTTGCATTTATTTTGTCACCAATTGGAACGTACTGGAATTTGGGGGTTTTGAAATATTTTTAAAAATCTGTTTTACGACAATAGTGAAAGCAATTTCACCTCTAAGTGTCAAATGTTTCCTCTTCCAATATGTTATCCTCTACATAAGGGTGACTCCATTCCTATCACCAGGAGGAAGAATATAAGCTTTCCTCCAAAGAGGGTAATCCAAAGATGAGATTCATTTGGAATTTCTCCTAATTACCAATCAGGTTTGTCAGAAGATGGTCTGTAAAAGCTTGGAGCAGCTGGGAGGTGGGGACGGGATATAAAATGCACACTATCCCCCTGAAGAACATCGGCAAATGTATAAAGGTCAACCATTTGTAGCAGTTTCTTGTCACTTTCTAGCTATCCTTTGGTTCTGAAACATCATCTGAGGGGTATTTCCCTCTAAACACTTTCTGTGCAGAAACAGAATGGGCCACAGATATATGTAAAGACAGAATCAGAGGGTTGGAATGTAATCATTAAGATGAGCAAGTCCATACAGGTTTCTTAAACTAAATTTTATACTTAGCAAAGTTATGCCTACACACAAACATATTTTTGGATATATAAAAGATGATAGTCTTCACCATTATAAATGCTGGCTTCTATTATTATTGAGAACTTGAATCCCTGTCTAAATCAACAGATTGACACCATGCCAGAGTCTTCTTACCCACTATCTACATTACTTAGTGATATTATCCATCGAGTTCCTATGGGCATTTATGTCTGGGAACCTCTGGCTGGAATGGGGGTGTGTATATTGGGGGAAGATGGTGGTAGGAATAGTGTATCTGTGTGTAAAAGACCATTAATATGTCATGTCAGGGAATTTGGACCCGGTTTTTAGTAATATTTATAATATACCCACACTAAAACTAATATACCTAAACACAATACCTAGCACCTTTTCAGTGCTTATCAAATGCTGAAAACCACATTAAGTACTTTGGATGCATAATCTTATTTAACGTTCATACACTCCTTTGAGATAGGCAGAGTTCTTCACTTTAGGGATATTAACATGTCTTTTCTTTTATAAAATAATGAGAAATAGATGGCAGTTTTTAAAATGTTTAACAAAATCTTAGAAGTCCTAAATTGGTTACCAGTATAAAAAATCCAAAAATCTTTGGGTCACTGTATTAAGAAATCTTCCCACTGTATAGCCACCCACCCCTCTCATACTCTGTACCTTGGATAAATGGAAGGTGGAAAGAGTTTCTCTTTTCTTAAGCTTTTACTAGGTGAAAGACCATCTATTATGTATATCATGTGTATTATTTCATTTAATCCTAAATATACAACAAACTTACAAAATTATTCTTACTTATAACATCTGACTGATAAGGAAATAGGCTTGGAGAGATAAGTAACTTACCCAGGGTGAACATGGACCAAATAATAAGTGTCAGAGGCAGGATTTGAATCCAGCACCTGTGTGGTCCCAAACACCACATCCTTTCTATAACACCCTACTAATGCTAGGGCTCCCATAGGAGGATTTGAGAGAGAAATTAGTAATTTTTTTTTTAAAGAAAGGAGAAAATTTTATCAGACCACTTCCCAACTGAAGATTCCATAGACTCTACTTAGTGATTCATGGATACTATCTTTAGACAGAAGAAGTCAGTTTGAATAGCACACACCTATGTGATACAGAGTTTGTGTTTGATTTGGGGTAAGGAGTTGGGGCTCTATGGAAATATGAAACTGCTTTCTTAGCACAGTTATGACTCAGTCTTTATTCTCAAAGAATCATCAAATACATGACATATACCAGATATTGACAGTTTTGTGTACGTATATTCACATATATGTAGTTGTATGAGCCATAGCTCATATTAATTTGCAACCCTGAGAACCTTTTGGGATGAGCACTGGGTGTTGTATGGAAACCAATTTGACAGTAAATTTCATATATTAAAAAATAAAAAAAAAAAAAATAAAAAAAAAAAAATTTGCAACCCTGACAATCACAGAATGCCCGATAAGGAATTCCTGTCTATACAATGAATGTGAGAAGACATTCTAATCCAAGGAGCTTTTGTGAGGTTTGAATGTCTGCTAATCTTCCTTTTCTTCTTTCTCATTCCTGTCAGCTTCATTCAGAGAGGACAACAAAGAACTTACCCCTAAACTCCCTCTGGACATCATTGGCCTGTGACCTTGGCCACATGGTAGTGGCAGGAAGGACTTGACCAGAATCCCATCCATTTTCCCTCCCCCTCTGGGTGGTCAATGAGCTGGAAAATGAAGGACACAATGCAGGTTTATGAGACCATAATTAGGTCACAGCTGATCCCAATCCCCATCATCTGGCAGCTGGGGCCAGTGGACCAGCACATACTATCCATTTTCCAGTGGTGCCCAGCTTGAAAACATTCTTTCTTCCGTATAGTGCCCCCTCCCCAAAGCTCCTAGGAGAACAGCAGCAGCCAGCCCCAGGAGACCCAACAATGCAGTTCTTCTCTGTATCTGTCAAAAAACCCTTAGAGGGTTTTGGGAACAACACTTTAAGAGAGGAGGCACATGCAGAAGACAGCAAGGGAGAGTGGAGGGAAGCCTGGCAAAGGGAAGCCTGGCACAGAAAGGGAAAAATAAAGTCTTCCAGTACTATGAGCTGACTATGGACAGAAAACCATGGATCAAAGAGTAAAAATGACAGCCATGTGACCTGCGATAAGTCTCTTAACTTATCTATGCCTCTGTTTTCTTCTATGTAAAACTGGAATAATCATAGGACCCACCTTACAGGGTTACTGAAAAGAATAAATGTAACCTAAACACACACACACACACACACACACACACACACACACACACACACACACACACACACCTACATATATACGTATACGTATAGTACCTAGAATGGGCTAGCTGCAGAGCATAGTGTGCACTACATGAATGTTAGCTTGTTGTTACAATTATTAATTAGGCAAATTTGGGCTTAACAGAATTTTTCCTAAAAATTGTAAATAAATGTAAAAGAAATGACCTCCCATTAAGGCAGTGGTAAGCTGGTAAGCTCCCCACCACTAGAAATACTCTAAAGCAGATGCTATAGAAAAGAAATCCCTTTATGGGTAGAGCAACATTTAAAAAAAAGTAATAATAATATGTTTAATGGCACTTTAGACATTCTTCCCACATGATTTTGTTTTCAAAGCCAACCTGTGAGGTAAGTAGGGTAAGTAGTATGCCCACTGCACAGAAGGTAAAATGGAGGCTCCAGTAACCCAGATGTCTTGTCTAAAGCCAAACAGCCTTATTTGAAAGTTTGGAAATCCAAGGGTAGCTCTGAACAGAGAACTCTTCTGTGGCATCTTGAACCTGCTTCTCCCTCTACCTCACCTCCCTGCCTTATCTCAGTCGTGGCCTCATTACCACCGTGGATTTATCCCTGGAGCCTCCCACCCCACCTGAATCCTTCCCTCTCAACCTAATCCTGACATCTGCTTGCTCAAGCCTCCAGAATCCCACTGCCTCACAAATCTCCCCACCTAAGCCTGCATTTGTCTGTCAACATAATTTGTTTATCATGGGGAGGGGAGGAAAATAAATTTATTTCCGAGGAGAGCTATAGCTTAGCTTGAGACTCATCACTAAGGTTCAAAGAAGAGGCTCAGATATCGTAAAGCCAGAAGGGCAAAGGCCTTCAAGAAAATGGTCATCCCCACAGAGGGCAGTGAGAGGAAATATCCTCTGTGTGTGTGCCCCTAGGTGGGCATGACACACTTTTCCACAGTTCTCCCTAAACTGCACATCCACGAGACATGCTCACATTAACCAGTCTATCCCCAGCTCAGAATTATGGGAAAGGGAAAGGCCAATGCCAAGCACTTTGGCAAGGAAGACTGTACGTGGTTCAGTTTCAGGAATATCTCACAGGGGCACAGGGGAGATGGATGGCTTGGCAGCAAGTAAGAGCTTCAGGCCTATAAGCCAGATTGCCTCAGAGAGCGAGTCAGTTATTTTCTCATTCATGGTTTCCAATGGCACCAACAAAGCTTGAGTCATCAGAATCCCTAGAGAGAGATTTTCAGCCTGTGCACACATTTGTGCTCATTAATGTTGGATGGTCCTCGGCTATCTACACCCAACCTCAACACCCAAGCCCTTCCTCTCCAGGGCCATCCTTTACTTTCTGCTCCTGTGTGTGTATATCTGATCTACTCACTTTTCACCCTCTTTGAGGGAGGTGAGTCTTCTAAGAGAACGAAGTGCATGAACTCTCTTTCTCAACCCATTGTAAATACAGGCTATTTCTTCTTTTCTCTGTTTCTCCTTTGATCACTCCTTTTTCCTTTCCCTTTTCTCTCTCTTCTTCTTCCCCCCACCACTTCTTCTATCTTAATTTTTCTCCTCTCCTTCTTTTTTTTCTCTCTCTCTCATCTTTCTTTCTTCTCTTGTCTTCTCTTTTCTTCCCTCTCTTTCTCCAGCTGACATGACAGTTTCCCCTTCACTTTTGGCTCTTTTGAATCCTACCCCCCAACTCCCTTTCTCCCTCCATGGTTTGTTAGTAACGCTAAGGCGCTCTCCTCTACAATATGAGAACAAGATAAAAGTTTATAGAGCCCTGATTCCTTTTGCTCATCTTTTGATTGTTATACTCTAAATTAATTTCTTGTGTCTAAGATGTTACAATGTCACCCAAATGTAAGCTTCTGGAGTCTCTAGAATGCAGATATTTAGACCATGAGATCAATTGTTACTTTTTCTCCCTTAAAGAGATATCTCACTCTTGTGTCACCCTGTGTCACCCTGTGAATTGTGTCCTCCAAAATTCATATATTGAAGCTTTCATCCCCAGTACCTCAGAATGTGACTGAATTTGGAGTTAGGGCTTTTAAAACGGTGATTAAGCTAAAACGAGGCCATTAGGGTAGGCTCTAATCCAATATGACTCTTGTCCTTACAAGAAAAGTAAATTTTGGATGCACAGAGACAGCAGGGATGTGCACAGAGGAAGGGCCATGTGAGGACACTGTGAGAAGGAGGCCATCTACAAGCCAAGAACAAAGGCCTCAGAAGAAACCAAGCCTGCTGACATGTGACTGTAGACTTCTAGGTTCCAGAACTGTGAGAAAATGAATTTCTATTGTTTAAGTCACCCAGCCTGTGGTATTTTGTTATGACAGTCCTAGCAAGCTAATATGCTCTGTGAAGTAAATAAGGTGTATGTGAAGTAAATACGGGTATTTACCTGTATTGTCTTGCATTTTGGAATTTGAGAAAAATTACCTTGTACCTATCAAGTTGTTATTCTTTAAGGATAAATCTTCTATAAGGCGAAAAGGACAAAAATCTACCAAGAGAAGTAACAACCCCTTGACATCTTTCTTCCACTAGCATGGTCCAGAGATAAAGATATAAGTCCAAGGCACCCAGCACTCTGAGCCCCCAGGAAACCTGCCCTTGCCTGCCCAACAGTCAGAATGACACAAAGATATTTGTATATCAAAGGACTTCTTTAGAAGCAATTGGCACTGATTTAAATATACTTCAAAACTATCAACCAGATTCTTCCTGCAAAAAAATAAAAATTCATCTGAGAAGCCAAACAACAGAAATTTTAAAATTTCAATGAGAAAAAAAAAAAATTACATTGTAAAGTACAAAGCCAGGAAGTATCAGGTACATTCAGAAGGTCTGCCAGACTATGGAAGTGACCAGAAAAGGCAGATTATTAAAACTCAAACTATAGGGGGGCGCCTGGGTGGCTCAGTCAGTTAAGCATCTGACTTTGGCTCAGGTCATGATCTCACGGTTCAGTTCATGAGTTCAAGCCTTGTGTCAGGCTCTGTGCTGACAGCTCAGAGCCTGGAGCTTGCTTCAGATTCCATCTCTCCCCCTCTCTCTGCCCTTCCCCCATTGTGCTCGATAGATCTTTCTCTCTCTCTCAAAAATATACATAAAAAAAAAAACCCTCAACCTATAGGAACCTACAGACTTCAATTTGCTCTTAGGCACTTGTAGAAATTAGTTTATAGATTCTTGTGGGTCCCAGACAAATTGTAAATCCTTTTGGAAGCTCCTTCACTATACAGTCTTGAGGTTTGCATACAGAAGTCCTTCTATTAGTTGGTTAATAAATAAAACAATCTGAATGGCCCATGAATGGCTCTTCTCTTAACTATAACCAAAGCCCCACCACTTTTATGAGTTTACTTGTACCCCGATAAATCATTAATGCAGGTGATTATAGTCCCTGACATCACCTGCTAATAGATAAAACCACAAAGCTCACATACATAGATACACAGAGAGTTTATGTGGTGTGGCTAACTCTAACAAGCTGGGGAGGAAAAGGAAAAAAAAAAGACACAGAGATCTCGTGTGTGATTCTACTTTTTCTTTCTTTCCTTAAACCTATTGTCTTACCATATAACCCCAGATTCTCAGCACCATCTCTTCCACCATGCCAGGAGGGCAGAGGGAGGCCATCACAAGGCTTACTAAATCTACATCACATAAATGTACTCTGACTCTAGGAAAGCCACTGTCTCCAGGAAGCAGTACCACTACACTTGTCCACTGTATTAACAGATCAGAGGAAAGGCAAAGACAGAGACTGAATTGGACAGAATGTACGCTTGTTCACACTACAAGTTGGTCTCTAAAGAAGCAGGTCACAATCTCAAAGAACAGGAGGCAGCTCGTATTAGCACAAGGCCCTTAAGAAGTATAGTAAGCCATTCCAGCAATACACAGCATTCACATTCACTATCCACTTCCCAACTTGGACTTGAAGCAACAGGGACAAGGAAGGCCCAGAGAGGACATTCACCCAGGCCTCCATTCAAAGGACCTCTAAACATTTTAGCCTTTAAAATGGACTTTATTGTGATAATGACATTCAAAAAAGTAGTAAGAAGCACCATAAGCCTATTATTACCCAGCTTCAATAATGATCATCAACATGGTTTTATCTAACTTTTTTTTTGTTGTTCCAGAGTATGTTTAAGAAAATACCAAATGTGGGGCGCCTGGGTGGCTCAGTCGGTTAGGCATCCGACTTCAGCTCAGGTCATGATCACATGGCTTGTGGGTTCGAGCCCTGGATTGGTCTCTGTGCTGACAGCTCAGAGCCTGGAGCCTGCTTCCGATTCTGTCTCCCTCTCTCTCTGCTCCTCCCCTGTTCACTCTCTCTCTCTCTCTCTCTCTCAAAAAATGAATAAACATTAAAAAAAATTTTTTTAAAGAAAATACCAAACGTGATAAAATTCAGTCTTTTGGTATTACTTCCAAATAAGTCTGCATTTAAAGCCACCACTAATGAGAATACAAAAAGATGTAAGATGTCAACAAACAATTCTATACTAGAGTTCCATTCCTGGGCCACCTGCCTCTAGTGTACTGTGAATTAATATCATCTCTAAATTCAGTGATTCATATTTTGTGACCATACTGCATTGGGTTTTTGTGTTAACAGCAAATAACTTTTTAAATGTTAACATTTAAAGGTTATTGTAACTATGTTTTTGCATCTCTTGATTTTACCAGGGTGCCAGAAACTTTCAGGCAGAGAAAGGAAAAAAGAAAAGAAACAAAAAGTGATCAAGGGCTCTCTGAACCTCTGAAACTTCCTATCTTCAAAGAAAAATTCAATATGCATTAAATTCAGTGAAATGATACTGTTAATAGCAAAAATTTGTTGAGTGTTTACTATATGTCCAGCATTCTACCATGCTCTTGGGAAGAAAACTCCATGAATGTGGAGTATGCCTTATTCATCTATGTCCACTCCACAGTGCTTTGTATACAGGAAGTTCCTAGTCAATATATGTCTGTTGGAGCTATCTATAACCATTTCAAAAGACATAAAGCCAGAGGCACATATGGAAAATGAGAGAAGGGTGGAGATTAGTTATTGGCAGTCCAAAGGTAGCAACTTATTTTGAGAAACTATTCCCTTCCCTTTTCTCCAGTTAGCTTATGGCAGTTAGTTATTGTCTTTTTAAATCATTTTGGAGTTCCCCTAACCCAGGGACACACAACAATTGCTTCTTTTTGCTGTGGTTTCACATTAATCCAATAAATAGATGCAGAGCTCTTTAATTTACATTCTAAAAGTATGCAGTCATCAGTTGGCCCTGTCTCTCCGGAAAGCAGGGCTCCCTTTGGGAACCTCAGGCCTTAATACTGTAGCCTGAGACTTCATGTGGGAGAGGGTTGGCCCAGAATACAAAGGATGAGGTGAGGAAAGAGTTAAGACGTTACAGGGGTGGCTGAGTCCATCCCAAAGCAGAGGCTGGTACAGTTCATTTTCTATACGATTCTATTTTTTCTGCACTAATTCACTGTCATTATCATATCCAGACAAGCACCCCATGCTTCATTTACTGACATTAATTAATTCCCACCCCTTCCCTTTTATCTTATTTTAAACGAGTGAAGGGGGAAATATCCCATTCTTCTACGGAAAGAATATAGGTTTAATAGTAGCGGGCAGCTGTCTTTCTCTAGTGCAGATGAGAAAAGAGAAGCACACACCAGCTCATTGGAGAGCTCACTAGACCATGGCCATGGCTCCACCTTTCACCTCCTGTCACTACCCTCAACCTACACCCCCACTCCCAGCCTCTTCCCATCTTCAAACTCAATGTTCCGATACTACCTCCTTACATGCACTGAATTACAAAGAGTAGTGATGGGAGAGAATGGCCAACCTTGGACACATGTCCCCTCACAAAAGGAAGATACCCAGTCATGACCAAGGAGCAAAAATCACATTTTTCAGCTCTGCGCTGAAAACCCACAGCTTCACCACGTGGACTAATGACGCTAACTGGAGACATCTCTGAATGTCCTGCCCATCTCTCAAATGGGTAGGCCAAAGGGCTAAAGAGCTGAGTTAAATTGAAACACCTAACTGTTCCTATTAGACACTCTTCTGTGAATGTGTGTGTGTTTCCCCTGTCATTTGCTCCATAAATGAATTACATAATTCCCCCTCTGTATTATTTATTATTATCTATTATTAAAGTCTGTGGCACTAATGTATTATTCAGCAGCTGTATTAACACTCTGCATTCCTGGCATTCTACCTGTATTAATAATTCTGCCTCGTGAATCCAGATAGAAATGTATCTCCGTGATGGGTTTTTTGGTGGGGAGGGGGGCAGAATTGTCAAACAATATGCCTTGGTTCATATAAAGAACGATTTGGCCTTTCCTCAAAAGGAGGCTTACACTGGAAAATCCACCCGGCACAGGAAAATCCACATAACGCAAGTCATGAGCTAAAACTGCCACAATTTATTTCCTATCCTTGGCAAGCCACACTTCTCTGGGCCTTGATTTCCCCATTTACAAAACGGAATTGTTGGGTGAGATGAACTCTGGGATACCTTTTAAAAGCTCTAGAGTTCTGCCTACACAGAGTTAAGCCAGTGAGTTCCACACCTTCCTCTCTCACCTGGAATTTCTCAAGGTATAGAACATGGAACAATATGAATTCTAATTGTGCCTGAATTTTCTTACTTTCTCCACACCATGGGAAAGGGGTAAAACAAAACTTTGGTGTCTTTCATCTTCATAGCATGGCTAAGAATCTCCCTTTGTATGAATTAAATATCTTGGTAAATTATTTAAAAAGATATAACCAAGAGCCAGGTTTGGGGGAAATAAAGAACACAGTTTAAATAGCAAGGACTATTATGAGTTGATTTGTTGGATTCTCTCTTGGAATGCTCCAACAACTTGCAGTTGGCAGAAAGCTCTAGCTCATCCTTTCTGTAGCTAAGTCTCCATGATGATGGCAATAAGAAAATCTCAGTTGTGACATGAAACCAACTACCAGAAATATGAAACACAGAATTTAGGAGGCTCACTAATTCATTCCCAACAAGGAATCCCAAGCAGCAGGTTTACTGTAAATGTAACTTTCCTCCTAAAGATTCAGGGGTTCTAGATACATTTGGTTCTTTTGCTTAAGCCAAAGTCTGGATGTGGCCATTTTTATGATTACTAGCTCATGATCTTTTAGTGAGATCATTTTTCCTAGGATCACTGGAAATAGCCTTTGACATAGGGATTGGAAAATAGAATTTTGCACATTAAGAACTTAAAAAAATAGGGGTGCCTGGGTGGCTCAGTCAGTTAGGCATCTGACTTCAGCTCAGATCATGATCTCACAGTTCATGAGTTTGAGCCCCTTGTCAAACTCTGTTCTGACAGCTCAGAGCCTGGAGCCTGCTTCAGACTCTGTGTCTCCCTCTGTCTGTCCCACCCCACTTGCACTGTCTCTGCCTCTCAAAAAGTGAATAAGTGTTTAAA
The DNA here is from genome assembly GCF_046562875.1 of Panthera onca. Lineage (NCBI taxonomy): Eukaryota > Metazoa > Chordata > Mammalia > Carnivora > Felidae > Panthera > Panthera onca. The sequence continues at coordinate 122,347,292 of NC_138344.1, read as the reverse complement.
AAAATGTTTAAAAAAAAAACTTAAAAAAATAAACTTATGGGGAAAGGAGAAGGTGTCTAAGAGGCTGGGAGTAGAGGAAGGGAAGTGGATAATAGAACACATCAAAGAGGGACAAAGACCCAGAATGACATAAAATAAGGAGAATATGGTAACATCTAAACTGGAATACATTATAGATCACACTATAGGTTACTATCAATGCAAAGCATGAGAAATGACATTAAAAGGAGTAAAGGGCCAATGCTGACTAATTATGAAACCTGCCACTCTAACACTTGTCTCTTGAAACAGTTAAGAAACTTCATTCAAATTATCTCAAGGTTATCCACAGGAACAAATCCAGAAGGTCACTATGTTTGTAGTCGTGTTATCTATTCTTTTTGTCAAAAGAGAACAAATCTAAAAATATGAGCAATCAAATCAGTAGGTCTAAAGTCCTTGTTGAAGTACATGGGACACATAGCAAAGAATATAATAGACTTTTGAATCTGTCCATCAGGAAATCCATTGACAGGCATTTATGGAGGGCTTACAGTATGCCCAGCACTGCTCAGTCCTGACAGCAATTCAAGGAGCTTGGGAGAGAGGGGAAGGTCTAGCTCCAGCTATTTCATTGTCTCCTTTTGTGAACTCAAACAAAACATACAATCTAGTTTGACAATATTTATTAAGCCTCTGTTATAAGATAGGCATGACCCTGGGTATACAAGAAATCCAAGAAGTAGCAAGGCTAACTCTCTGCCTCAATCAGACAGATCAGGGGAATAATAAACAACCATATATTTAACACTTAGACATATCATAGAACAAAGCCTTTAAATAGTCTTGGTGTCCTGATCTATAGAATGGAAATAATACCAATTAATAAGAGTATACCAGCTATTTGAACTTTGGAGTTTGGGATGAGAAATAGCAGTCCACTGACATAAATATATCCAAAGTTTTGCATTTGTGGGAGATGGGATGAGTTCTTTGCTCAAAACTCAATGTTTTTTATTGGGATTATACAATATATAGTTCTCTCTGTTTCATAGGGCTCACCTTAACCTTTGGTGGAATCTGATATAAAGAATCATTTTATCATCTTGTTTACATAGATAATTATCTTACTCAAGTGATTCAAGCTCTGGGGAAATAAAGGGTGGGGGAGACACCTTAAAAAGTTGAAGGGAAGCTCAAGAAACAAATATTTCCTAAAAGAATGCTACAATATAAAAGTAAGAGTCAAGGGGCAGAATGAGCAAAATATCAGAGGTCTTTGGAGGCCCTTGGGAGAAATCCCTTTCCTCTTGGTGGCAACAACCTGAACTGAACATTCCTACATTTTTCTCTATAGAAAAGTCTCCAGTATTCTTGCTATGAAGACAGAACACCTCGAAGGCCACTTTCTCTGCGTGACTCTACTACCTGATACTCAAATTCCCTTCTCCAGTATTTTCCTCACTCTTCTCTTTATCTACCTTATAACTGATCACTCTAGTTCATTCTCTTATGGCATCTCTTGGCACACTTTTTCCTTTGTGTGTGTAGGTGTGTGCATACACACACACACACACACACACATATATACATAGATACACACACACACACACACACACACACACACACACATATATTTAATAGCTATCTTAGTCTATGGGAATACCTCTTCCTACCCCCCAATAGGAACCTATAAGGAGCTTATTTGTGTCCACCCTTTGCTTTTTGTCCTGGTTCAGGTTTGGCAATTCCATTTCAGCACTTGTCTCAAGAAGGACAGCAAAAAAATACCAAGATAGAACAGCTTTAACTAAGCTCTAAATCTCTTATTACAGGTTATGGGCAAGCCAGTGTAAAGAGGAAAAGTATAAAGAATGCAGATCACTTCTCTTATCTGTGCAATTCAAAACACATTGCAGTCATCCATCTTGATGGTCAAAACCCGCAGACTTTGCCTGGACTCTACTGTTCTGGTGGGTTTCCATGACAACAGATGAACCAACCCCAAAAGACTTTGCTGCCATCTCTCTCATCACCAGAATCAATAAAAATTCCTCCTCTAGCAGGTCTTTCCTTCCTTCTCACTGGGAGATAATTCTTCAGTGAAAGCTAACATTTTTTGCAGGTGGGGGGTAAAGGAATTCTGAAACATGAAAGAAGAATAAATAATCCTGTCATATCCACTGTGATATAAAACAGTTGAGTATTTGATAAGAGTGGCCAACCATACTGCAAGTCAGTTAAGATTCATTTTGCACAGAGTCTATCACTCACTACCAAAATGTTGATTGTTACATAATTTTTCTGCCAACCCTGCCTCCCTCTCACCTATGAACCCTGAGTTTAGGTGAAAAATCATTTTATTGGTTCTATTTACCCTACACTCACAAAAACCAAAATGTCATGGTAGACTTATATAGGTGTTTCTTCCTTTGGCCTTCTAACCTCCTGCCACTACCATCCTTGGGGAGAGAAACATAGATTGACAAGATCTCTAGTGACCTTCCCTTCTTGCCCAGTAAAAAGGCCACAAAGAGAAGTCACAAAGGAAAGACAACAGAGAGAGAAGATGGAACAGAAGATGGTGGGGGGGAGAGGACGGGTGAGCAAGTGAACAGACAACAATGAGAAAAAAGAGGAAGAGAAATATGCTGGCTCAGACAAACACATGAAAGGGAAGGAAATCCAGCTAAATACAGACTTGACTGGCCCTTATTTTAACCATATATCTTCTCCACTTCCTCTATAAAAGTAGGAATAGCATAGGAATGAGATGAAAAAGCAAAGCTACAAAATGTCTAAATGACAGAGAAAGAGACAGGTGAGGGAATACTATTACCTAAAGAATATATCCTGAGAATTAACATTTTTAGCTGACACTTATACATAGCTCCTAGGACACTGACTTGCATAAAGTGAACAAAAAATAGTCAATATATAGCCAATTATTTATCAGCAACTCAGGTCAATTACGAAAAATTGTCCAGGAAACCAGAATTACCTTATATTGTTAGAGATTCATAGATGCCACCCAGGATTAAGACTCTGGAGCACTGACTTGGGAACTGAAGTTTTAACAAGTAGTCTTGGTAATTCTAATATTCTCTAAGGTTTGAAGGATGTTTCTCAAACCTTTACACCACCTGTGATTGAGTGCAACTACCTCATTACATTAAATTTGCAAAACATGCTTTTTAAAATTACTTTTATGTATTTATTGAAAAAATTTATTTTATTATTTATTTTTGAGAGAGAGAGAGTGAGAGAGACAAAGCATGAGTGGGGGAGGGGCAGAGAGAGAGAGGGAGACAGAATCTGAAGCAGGCTTCAGGCTCCGAGCTGTCAGCACAGAGCCCGACGCTGATGCGGGGCTGGAACTCAGGAACCATGAGATCATGACCCGAACTGTGAGATCATGACCTGAGCCAAAGTCAGATGCTTAACCGACTGAGCCACCCAGGCGCCCCTTAAAAATTACTTTTAAAAGTGAGACATCGTACATACAACTATAATTGCTGCCACTACACGAGCAGATGGGTCTGTTATTACACCATAAGCCCCATGATAAAGTCCTTTCCCCCCCAAGTTTATTCTGTTAATATCTCAGAGTAACTAATACAGTCCAGTCTGTATAATTGTTTCCATAAAAATAGCATAAAATAATTACAAAAATCATCATATAGTCACACATTCAACTTATATAAAAATAATATTTGGAGCAAGATACAAAAGAAACAAAACTGTTAAGCTGCATAGTAGTTTACAAGTGATAGATTCCAAAATAAAACCCTGGAGCTCTCACTTAAAACTGCAGATTCTGGGGCACCTGGGTGGCTCAGTCGGTTAAGCGGCCGACTTCGGCTCAGGTCATGATCTCGCGGTCTGTGAGTTCGAGCCCCGCGTCGGGCTCTGTGCTAACAGCTCAGAGCCTGGAGCCTGTTTCAATTCTGTGTCTCCCTCTCTCTGACCCTCCCCGGTTCATGCTCTGTCTCTCTCTGTGTCAAAAATAAATAAACGTTAAAAAAAAAAAAAAAAAAAAAAACTGCAGATTCTTAGGCATTCTAATTCAGTGGCTCAGAGAGATACTCACAGAGTATATTTTAACCTGTTCAAGAGCCCAACTTCAGGAAATGCTTAGTATAACCTGGACCAGTTTAACTTTAATAGTTTATTCTTTTAAGTTTACTTACTTTGAGAGACAGAGAGAGAAAGCAAGTAAGGGGCAGAGATAGAGAGGGAGAGAGAGAATCCCAAGAAGGCTCTGTCAGCACAGAGCCCAATGTGGGGTTCTAGTCCACGAACCGTGAGATCATGACCTGAGCTGAAAACAAGAGCCAGAAGCCTGACTGACTGAGCCACCCAGGCACCCCTGACTTTAGTAGTTTAAATCACTACTTCTCAAAGTGTGGTCCCTCAGACCAGCTGTAATAGTATCACTTGAGGTTATTTTAGAAATACAAATTCTTGGGTCCCATCCCAGATCTAATGATTCAGAACCTCTACAGGTGGGATCCAGTAGTCTATGGTTTAACAAGCTGTCCAGGTACAATTCATTCACATCAGCACTTAAAGTAGTGGTTCCCAACTTTAGAATGGCCTGGGGAGCTTTAGAAAATCCAGTGCCCAAACCACTTTTCAGACCAACTATGCTGCTTGGGGTGGAGGGAGGGGATGGACATCAGTAATTTTTAAAGCCCTCCAGGTAATCCTCATGTGCAGCCATGGAAAACCACTGACTTACAGCAATACTGCTTTCTTCACTCATGAAACATGGGGATAGTCACACCCATTGTAACACACTGCTTTGTCATCAAAAAATTATTTACAATTATCTTGATTTTACTAACCTGCTTCGTTCACATCAACCATGTGGATGTTAGTGGTATGGCAATGCTCACATCTCTGCATAGAGCTTGAGAGAGGAGGGAAAAGAGAGGTGCATCTACTTTGTTGTTAGATCAAGTTACTTACCTGAAATGATTTGAAAGTGGAAAGGGCTGAGTTTCGAAAATGTTCTTTCAGCTATGAGCACCTACCTCTAGATGAGAAACACACATAATGAAGCAGGGAAAGCTACCCTAGGTCTTCTTTTTCCAATCTGCCATCAACCCCATGATTATTTCCTCCATCAACCTGGATGAGTGGGCTGGGAGTCACTTACCCTTTCTTTAAATTGCCCCATTTGTGTCAAGGTTATTTTGTACAAAATGATAAGCATTACCCATTAATTCTTTTCTGCACCTCCCACATTTTTCCACAAGCCTAGGCTCTTAGAAAGGCTTTCTCTTTCTTCCTTCTAACTCCTTGAAAAAAGACCTTTAAGACATAGTTACCCTGTGGGTTTGACATGCTTTTCCATTCTCTGATCTCTGAGCCGACAGACAGCTAACTATTATTATAATAAAAATGAGTTATTATCATTCCCCTAAAAATATAATGGTGCCAAATCTTATATTTCCCTCCAGGTCCAGTTAAATGCCTCCTCCTCCATGAAGCATTCCATGTCAGCCCCTCACAATACTAATAACATTCCTTTCTGTCAATTCCTATAATTATTTGTGTCTCTGCACTATACTATCTAGCACTTAAGTGTACTGGCATGTACTGTTTTTAAGTTGTGTAATATAAAGTCATTTATTTTCTTCCAACTCGCTGGTAAACTTCCCAAGGGCAGACACCATACTTTCTAGTTCTATATCCCTCATATCCACAATGCAATTCTCGGCAAAAAGCACAGAGCAGAAATTCAATAAATATTTGACTATCCTTATACCTCTTTTATAGAACATCAAAAACGTTTAACCATTATTCTAGCTTCTCAGATACATTCTCCAAGTGAGAAAGCAAAACTAAGGTCAGCATCCTGTCTCTAATTTCAGTAAGTAAGTTGAGCTTAATTCTCACAGATCAGATAGCATATTGACTCAGTTGGGGGTGGGGCGGGGGGCATCCGTCCCTACCCTCATTCTTTCTAACACAATGTTTTGGAGTTTATAAGAAAATTAAATACATTTCAGTTTCTGTAACTCAATAGTTGCCCTCATTATTGCCTTCAAGTTTCTGCTTTTGTACTTTTTAATCATTATTATAATTTAAGAACTATTTCTCAGATATATTTAAACATTTTTACCATAGAAACCATTACAAATCTTGAAATTCAATTTTAATAATTGAAAAGACATTTGTTCCTTATGGGTAGCATTTGCATTTTAAAGCTGGTCAAGGCTGAGGTAGTGTAGAATTTCAAAGCTGATTTGAATTGGTCATGAAACACATTAAATTTTCATTCTAAAAACAATACTGTATTTTGAGAAATCGTGCTCCCTTCTTTGGAGAAGCATAAGGCTTGGTGACTCACAGTATGAAAGCTACTAAGTGTATTTTAGAGAATAAATACATGTCATGCTCAAATATACAGTAAACTTACATTAAAGATTTTCATTGCATTTTTAGCATATAAATACATTTCTTTTTTTTTTTAATTTCCTTAATGTTTATTCATTTTCAAGAGACAGAGAGAGACAGAGTGCAAACAGAGGTGGGGCAGAGAGAGAGGGAAACACAGAGTCCGAAGCAGGTTCCAGGCTCTGAGCTGTCAGCACACAGCTCGATGCGGGGCTCAAACTCACAAACTGTGATATCATGACCTGAGCCAAAGTCAGATGCTTAACTGACTGAGCCACCCAGGCGCCCCAGCATATACATACATTTCTATGCAAACGCAATCTATCCCCTTGATCTGCACATACACTTTCATAGCCAGTGTAAATAGAAAGGTGCTTTAGAGAGGTGTAAAATGTAGGATGAATGAGAAAAATCTCTTGTATGATTAACTGGGAGAAAGAGGACCCAAAGGTATTGGAAGTGATTCTCTAGACACCACAGGAAAAGCAACAGAAGAAAGAAAAAAACGGTGAACACCTATAAAAGGAATTACTTCCCTCCCCAGAGATACAAAAGAGGAGTTGGGTGATGCACGTACTTGAGGTGGAGAGTAGACCACGGTACACAAGCCTACCCTTTGGATAGGCGTTGAGACTGAAGCACTCAGGAAGAAGTGGAGACAACCAAGGAAGGGCAGGGAAGCGATCCACAGAAAAAGTATACCCCAAGACCTCAAATACCAGACAAGAAAAGAAACATTGTATCTAGGGAGCTATGGAATATAAACAGATCGATTAACAACCAAGAATTCCCAGTTACTACCTGAGTCAACACACTGGCATATTGCTATACAGATTTTTTGGTAATTACACTATTTAATAAAATTTTATTATAATAGTGCTTGTCCTGCATTTTGTATTTTCTCAGGGGTGCAGGGGATAAGTAAACTAATTCCAGAAAGAAATTTATATTATAAATCGATCGATCAAAAGTTATACCTGTTACTGATGGAAGAAGTAGGCAACATTTAATTGGAAAGAAAAATCGTTTTCTGGGAGTTACACTGGCTCTCAAAGTCATATCTATGAGAGAAGGTTATTTTTTTCCTAATTACTCTAACCATCTTCCCAATGCCCCCAGGTTTATAGAGTTACACTGGCCTTACCTCTATTCCCAGATCTGCACAGCCCAGAGCCTTTGCCCTGGGGCCCTCCCAACTTGGGGTGTCTTCTGCACTCTTAGCTCTTCCTTGTTATTCAAATTTCAGTTTAAATATCACCTCTGTGGAGAGAAATTCCCTCAACTAAAATAAAGCCTTCTCACTCACTATCCTTATATTAATTCTCTGGGTATCACTATTTCATGTTTCTTGTTTGTCTTCATAATCTTTTTCTTGTCCTAAAAAAACAAAACAAAACAAAACAAAACCCACCATCAAATGGAGATTAGTCTTGTCCTACCACTGTCTATCTACTACCCAGTATTGTCTGCCCAGTATTGGGTGTGATTTGTTGTAACTTTCATAATTATTATAATGACTATTATATCATTATCCCTATTATAGCAAAGCAGTTTACTTTGGAATGATATTTACTATACCTTTAGTATCTACTCCCTTCCCTGCTTTATTTTTCTTACTGGCACTAATCACTATGTGTCGCTATATTATGTATTTATTTATTCATTATATATCTCTTTAGCTAAGACATAAGCTTCTTTGTCTATTTGGCTTACCTTACTATCCCTCATACCTAAAGCAGGTCCTGGCACATGATAGCAACTCAGTAAATTATTTTTGAATAAAACCAATAGTCATACCATGCTTCTTCTGCTCCTTTGTCTCCTCTAAGCAATGCACAAGCAACTCGCTGCTTTGCTGTTTGCCACTGAGTGCCGTCTTCTTGACCATGTTGTTGGCTCTGTGTTTGCCACCCTGGCTGCCCAGATGTTCTTGGCTAATTGAAGTGGAGATATTCACTATGGCTGAAATGTTCTTTGTCTTCCATATCCTTCATTGGTGGTAATTTGTAGGTTTGGCTATGCTGTATTAAACTCTTCAACTCTTATTCTAATTTTGTTCTCCCAAGTTACACACCTGGAGATAGTCATTCATGCCACAAGTGTTTCACTATCACCACCCACCTTGAGACGCTTAGAAGGGAAAAGAAAGAAGTGAGAGGAAAGCTTGGCAATACTCCAAAGTCACTTGGCTTTAGGAATCATAAAGCTGTTAACCACGACATGCAACATGCTCTGGGTGAGATGGATTAATTCCCATCCAGAATCCTGGCCATGTCAAATGAACTTGCTCCTGTGTGATAGATAACATACCTACTGGAAGCCTGCAGCACGTAGAGCACTATGCTGGCCTCTATGAGAGGTGCAGAATTAAACAGCATACGGACCTTACCTCCAACAGTTTATCATCCAGGAGGAAAGTGAACATGTGCAAAAATATGCTAATCAAAGGTCCACACCTGTCCAAACCTCAAAGTACCCCTCACACATGTCATCAGTTCCCCCAGTGTCATCCATGCAAACTCTATAAAGCAGCCCCTTTTATGTCAGACACTGTATAGGTTGAACTCTTGCTGCTAGGGATTAAATAGATACGAAGTCAATATTCTGTAGTTAGATTATCCCTAGAACAGTTATCTAAAAGTGTGATTCCCAGACTACCTATATCAATTATCTGGGGTATGCTACACCCACTGAATCAGAATCCCAGGGGTAGGCCTAAAGATTTGCATTTTAACACACATACTCCCAAGTGATTCTTCTAGATACTTATACTTGAGAACCATTTGACTAAGATTTATGCAGGATGTGACATTATTTCTGTACACAGTAAGAAAACCAGTACTTCACATACTGATGTAGTAGCATAATGGTGGCCTTTCAAACTGTTGCTACTGGTCACCAATCCTCCCTGTTTCTCTCTAGCAGCCCCTATGATATGGAGCTTTCTACTATCTGTGCCTCCTTTAACAGTATGGCATGGGAACAATCTTGGCAACTACCAACTCCAGCTCTTAGCAACTGAACACACAATTTTGAGCTGACTTTCTGAGGTGAAGGAAAAGATCATGGATGGATATTAAGCAAAGAGATATGACTGCCATTAATCGTGACTTCTCACTCAACATAACTTCAGGCTACCATTGTCTGATAAGGAAAGCCAGCAAGCATACTGGGTCCCAAACATACTGACTTAGAATCCCTAGGTGTAGAGACTTGGTACCTGTATCTTTAACAACACTGTGGTTGCTTCTTAGCAGTTAACACAACACTGGTCCATAGGTCAACAATGGGGAGCCAGTGATCTAGTATAGGGTCTGGGACAAATGTCCAGTTCCTAAAGATGAAAGCTTAATGCCACTGTCATGTATATTTCAATATAGTTAATCACTTAACTTTGAATACGAATATTTATTCTACGCCTACAAATAACGAGACAGTTAACTGTACCATTCCCTGTCTCTTACTCTCTTCTTATCAGATGCATGATGTTTAGTACTCTAAGCATGCTTGTCAGAGGATATTCCAATGATACATCACACATGAACTCACTATGTCTTAAGATTAGCCTGCCTCCAAGCAGGCTCCCAGTGATTCTTGCTTCCTGGTATTCAAGTCCTTTTGTGGTCCCCTCCCACAATGAATAGAACCGAGCTATGCAGTCTATAGGGCATTGAGGAAATGACAGAGTGTGATGCCCAAGGCTAGGTAATAAGAGATATTGCCACTTCTACCTTTGCTCTCTTGGACCACTTGCTATGGGAGATGTAGGTGCCATGTCATTAGGACACCCAAGCAGCCTTCTGAAGAAGTTTACATAGTGAGAAACTGAGGTCTTCTGCCCAAACTGGCACCAACTCACAATCCATATAAGTGAGCCATCTTAGAAAGGGATCCTCCAGCTTTAGTCAAGCCTTACAGACAACTGTAGCCCTGGCAGATATCTTAGCTGCCACCTTATGAAACCTGGAGCCAAAACGATCCAGCTAGCCCTCTCCTGAATTCCTATCCACAGAAACTGTATGAGATAATGAATGTTTGTTGTTGTCTAAAGCCACTATATTTTGTGGTAGTTTGCTATGCTGCAATAGCTTATACAGCTAGTTTAACCCAGGATGGCATCAGAGTCCCGAACTCAGGGCTCTCTCTGTGGCCATAACCAAACAAGCATCCCAGGCAAAATTACTTCATCCTTTTTCCCTTAATTTACTCTATTAAAAAGAAGTTTCACAATAGAGAGGTTTTTCTTTTAAAGAGCCTTAGTAACAGCCCTACTGTATCAAACAGGATTGGTTTTAAATGAACATCCTTGTACTTCTCTACCTGCCAGGGGAGTTGTGAGGCTTAATTAATTACAGATCTTTGGATGAAAGGAGCCCTGAGCACTGAGAATTATCATCAAATAGGACTAGCAAAAATGGGGAAAAAAAGACATTTTCTCTCTTTGCTTGCTAAATTCATTTCACCTAAGATTTAGCAAAGGCTGAGTCATCTATTGTTTAGAGAATATTCAGTTTTTGCTGAGTGCAGGGTAGAAACAAGCCAGCGCAGTGGCAGAACAGAAAGCCCCTGTCCTTTGGCTTAAAATAGGCCCCTTTCCCAAAATAACCCCCAACCCCTATTTTAGGGGGAGTAATGTGGGCATTTGGATCACCTGAGCTCTCAAGGAGGAACGTTGTGATCTGAGTCCCATCTAACAAAACTATTTCCATTTATAACCAAAGCCTTCCTAAATTGTGAGCCAGAAGACAACCCCACAGACATTTATGCCTTCCCTGGGCAAACATTAAATGGAAGAAATATATTTGGGGGTTCTTTTTAGTGTTCTAATGATAATGCTCCTGCCAGACAAAGCCCAAGAGACCAGAACTGAGTCTCCATATAAGGGTGATATGGTGGTTGGTAGAGGCCAGGTAGTGAGGTCAAAAAACAAAACAAGATAAAACAAAAAAAAAAACCCACTACATCTTGAATTTACGAATTCAAATCCTGGCTCCTCCACTCACTAAACCAATGACCTTGGTTTAGTAAGTAACTTAACTTCCCTGACTCTACTTCCCCATGGCAGATACACAGTAATATTGGTTGGGCTGTAGCTCTTAAGGCTATCATGACCTTCCTCCAAACCCCACAGACTTCCAGATAGCAAAGGCAGTACCCAAAGAAGAGGAAAAACTAGTTCACTGGGTCTTAATGCTGAAGGTTTCCATCACTGAAGGGTCTCGTCCATCCTCCCAGGGCTTAAGAAGTAAGGTAAGGCATGGAATCTGCTATCTCACTCTTGAAAGCTCTTTGGGGCTGTCTCTTCTGATGTGTGTCTTTTCCTATAGATCTACAAGATTCCAGCTTGGAAAGGCCTAGCCCCTGTCTCTTGTATCCATTCCCTTCTCTCGGGGCCTCTCAGCAGGCATGCAGGGACTGGGCTTTCCCTTTATCTAAGTAGTAAAATCAGAAAGGCAGGTTTGGCTTTTCTTTTAGGCTGCTCAGGTCTGCCTAGATTCTCTGTGTGGTGCAGAATCCTGCTCAGGGTCTGGGGGGCACCTAAGCCCCACCAAGCAATGGAATGGTTCTTTGTACTGTTTTACTCTTTCAGTGTATATATTTACCTTAATACTTCATGGGTATGGTCACCGGTCTAAGGAATTATATATTCCTGGACCACTGCTATTATAATCATGCCTGGATAGTACAATTATCTATAACACCTGACTGATGTAATGATCAAGAGAAATAATGAGGATGAAAAGGTTCAGAAACATTAAAGCATGGTACTCAGGTTAGTTATTATTATTGTCCCAGGAGGATCAATACCAACTCTGACCTAAAGCTAAAAGCCCTGCTCCATAAGAAAGAAAGAAAGAAAGAAAGAAAGAAAGAAAGAAAGAAAGAAAGAAAGAAAGAAAGAAAGAAAAGGAAGAAAAAATGTGGGGCGGGGGGAGGGGAGGGGAAGGGTAGAGGAAATAGGCTCAGAGCAGGACTTCCCTGCCTTTAGCTGCACTGGGTTAGACCAAGAAAAGGTCTGCTCAGTTCAAGTAGAGACAGTGATCCCAGGACCTTAATTATTTTGTTGACTCCATAAGACCTAATTGTTCTGGCAGTCATCCCTACATGACTTGGGGGCTTCCTCGGATCCCAGAGTCATACTGCATTCCTTGGTTTATGTGTGTTGAATGTGTAGGAGATGAGAGGAGGAGGGAAGAAAGTGAATAAATGGAAGAATGAAGACACTCAGGTAGCACTGACCAGTTTGTTCTGTTTGTAACATGTAATAAAAGCTCTTTCAGCAAGCTTGCTGGCTTTTATAATGTGGGTTTCAAAGGACTTCAAGGATACCCATTCCACTCTGCTCCTTCTCCAAATACCACAAACCTCCCCAAAGAGCCAGACTACATCACATCACAAAGAGATACTCACCCAGAGTGAAGGTCTCATCATAACACTAGAGCAAGAGCAAGTCTAGGCTGCATAGACCTAGTATAGATTAGGACTGACAGAATAATACCTACTCTAGGACTAAGTCTTGAGCCCTGGTTCTAGTCTTATTTCTGACACTCACTAGCCATCTGAACTTGGACATGTCACCACAAGGAGTCTGTTTTTCCATCTGTAAAGTGGGGATGTTAATACCTGCCCAATCCAGTTATTCTAGGACAGTTGTGAGGATCACATGTAGAAGGATTTGGTATACTGTAAAGTGCTTCAAAATGTAAAACATGATACTATACTTGCCATAGATGATACTCAGCCATTTTTATACATGTGCCTCTCCTTCATCTCCTCCCCATCTCCATATCTCTCTTCTCATCTGGCCCACTATTTATCTCCTATACTTACTGTCCCACCTCTCTTTTCCCTTTTACCTCTGCTTATACCTTAGGGGTGTCAGGGGTATGCAATAAAATCCATGTGTTGACCAACCCCACTGAGAGTCAAGACCAAAGTAGAATGGTGATTCCTAATGTAAACATTTTTGGAAACTCTTTTTTTTAAGTTTATTTATTTAGAGAAAAAGAGAGAGAGGATGCAAGTGGGGGAGGGGCAGAAAGAGAGGGAGAGAGAGAGAATCCCAAGCAGGCTTCACACCATCAATGCAGAGACAAATGGGGGCTCTAACCCATGAACTACAAGATCATGACCTGAGCTGAAGTTTGATGCTGAACCAACTGAGCCACCCAGGCACCACTATTTTTGGAAACTCTTCAGGGAAGGGTCTATATCTTGATTATAGATGAGGCTTGTGGAGCAAAGCCTCTCCCACCAAAACCAAACAAACAAACTCCTCTGCATAAGCATAATATTGAGGTAATAAGCTATGGTTTATTATACCAACTGGTTATATATACCAACTGCATGTATAAGTATCATCCAAAAACATGTGAAAAGTACAGATGCCTGAGCCCCATCCTCAGAGATCTGGTTAGGGACACAGGAGAGGTGTTGGGGTGTTCAGCAATGTGCCCTTACAGGCCTTCCCCACCCCAAAGGGATTCACATGCCCACTTTGAAGAATCCTAAGCCTAGGGGTATTGTCAGTGGCATACCTAACAGGAGTCAACTTGTATTATGCAATTAAATATTTCCCCAAAATAGATGAGGCTTATGGAGGCCAAAAATAAACCAGAGGAAAGTCAGAGAGGCAGCCAAAAACCCAAATGATTAAAGCTCTGCCAAAAATGATTTATGAACACGAGGGGAAAAAATCCTTAATATTCTGTTGTTGACTCAGTGACTGGCTATAGACAGATAATTGGCCTACAAATATTTATAAGACATTAACAACAAGAAGGTCCCGGAATTATCTCAGATGTAACAAGGTCAAAGCTCAGACTAATGGGATGAACTCAAAGAAGAGGCAGTTTGGGGTTTGTAATCAAGGTAACACTCATATATTAAGGTTTAAGACATTGTGAATTTACCTCCAAAAAAGAAAATGATGGAAGTTGCATTGTCTGCATGCTAGAGAAAGAAAACTGTATCTGAATTAGAGGACAGGTGAGTCAGATGACACCATGACATTTTATATTCCAGACCTTCTCAGGGAGGTTTCGCAGCATCTGTCCTCAAAACAGGATTAACTGTGATGTGCCCTTGTGCTTCAAACACTATGTGTTGATCCAGGTTGGGTCCTGAAAGTTTCTGGTCTCATCCTCCAACTGCTCCTGTCCCCATGCCCTGGCTGGCACCCAGCAATTTCATGCTAATTCTGAGCCTGCCCAGATCTTAAAGAGACTCTGTTATAGCGCCCCTTTGCCATGGCTTGCAACCTGAAAACATTGATTATTCACGGTGAAAATTAACTATCTAGGTCAGTGGTTCTCAACTGTAGCTGCACATTAAATTCACTCAGAAAGACTTTTTTTTTTTTTTTTAATACAATTGCCTAGTTTTCATCCCAGACCAATTAAATAGATAGTTTGGTAGTAATGCCCAAGCATCAGTATTTGTTGTAAGGTATCCAGATGATTCTATGTATGGGCAGAAGAACACTGATCTAGATAATTATTCCAACTTAAGCTGTACATTAGAATTTTCTGGGGATTTTTAAAAATAATAATACCAAGCCACATTTCCTAGAAATTTGAACTTAATTGATCTGGGATGAGATTCAACTGTCAGTATTTTTTAAAAGCTGCTTTGCGGGGGGGTGGGGGGGGGTGGGGGGGGGGCACCTGGGTGGCTAAATTGGTTGAGCAACCAACACTTGATTTGGCTTAGGTCATGATCTCACGATTTGTGAGATCAAGTCCCAAGTCAGGCATTGCATTGACAGCACAGAGCCTGCTTGGGATTCTCTCTCTCTTCCCCTCCCCCGCTCACTCTCTCTTTCTCTCAAAATAAATAAACTTTAAAAATAATTTTTTAATTAAAAAAAAACCCTACTTAGGTAATTTTAATGTGAAACCAGGTGGAGAAGGACTCTCCTTATGGGAACAGCTCCAGTATGTCAAACTTAGTATCTCCCTCTACCTTGACCTCTCCCATTCTGAGCACCCCCACCCCCCCCGCCCAGATTCAACTCTGCATTTCCTGCTGAATGTCATACCTCAGTTAGCAGCTTTGCCACCTTCTCAGTCATCCAGCCTAGGGTTCCTTGGAGTCATCTCTGACTCCATCCTCTTCCTCATTCCCATACCAAAGAAGAGGCAGAACATCTTACATATCCATTCTTTCTTAAGTCAGTATCCCTGTGTCACCAAGAAGGTCAGCATAACTTCCTTATAGATCTCCATACCCCAACCTCTTAGCTACTGGGGGAGATTGATTATAATAATGGCTCAAATTCTTCATGCTTACCTGTAATCACAACATTTGAATTGTGAGTTTGTAGTTCTTCTCACCTAGAAACAGGTTGTACAGTCTAATTCCCCAAACTATGAATCTGGGTTGGCCTATGACTTGCTTTGGTCAACAGAACACAGCAGAAGTAAAGGTATGCCAGCTCCAAGCCTAGCCCTCAAGTGTGTTGCATATATCTACTCTTTCCCTTGATTCTCTATGATCACCATAAGCATGTGTCCAAGCTACTCTGAAAACAAGCCTAGGCTAACCTAAGAGAGGATGAGAGACCATATAGAAGAAAGCCAAGCCATTTAGCTAAGGCTCCAAAGATGTGAGAGAGCCCAACCAAGATCAGCAAAGTTAAGTAGCTTACCTGCAGTGGACCACATATGGACAAGTGAGCCACAATGCCCCTAAATCAGATCAGCAGATCTGGGGGCGCCTGTGTGGCTCAGTCAGTTAAGTGTCCCACTTGGGTTCAGGTCATAATCTCATGGTTCATGAGTTCGAGTGTCACGTTAGGCTCTGTGCTGGCAGCTCAGAGCCTAGAGCCTGCTTAGGATTCTGTGTCTACCTTTCTCTGCCCCTCCCTTGTTCATGCTCTGTCCTCTGTCTCTGTCTCTCTCTCTCAAAAATAAATAAACATTAAAAAAAAAAACTAAAAAAAAAAAAGATAAGCAGATCTGTCCAGCAAACTCAAGATCCATAGTGTTAATAAATGCCTGGTAGTTTTAAATCACTGAGTCTTGGGGCCGTTTGTTACACAGCAACAGCCAACTGATAGGCTTGCCTGATAGAAATCTACAGCAATAATAAAACTACCATTAACAGTAATAAGACTTCCAGGAAATATATACATATATATTCTTACAAATAGCAGGTGTAGAACCACAGCAGTGAGAATAGTTTGTGTCTATGTGTGTGTGTGCATGTGTGGTCTAAATTTTCACAATGATAATAATATTAAAAAGTCATCCAGATGACCACTCAGTAATTGAGTACTACCTTGCAGTTTCAGTGCTCACACCTACAGGTGTGTCTACAACTGGACTGGTGTCAATTATAGGGTATTAATAGTCATGGACCAGTGAGGAAAGAACAGAGGTGGAGCCAATACATAGCAGATGTGTTCATGCTAAGCAAAGGCCAAATAACATCCCTGTGCACCATATAGTATTCCCTGGGAGTTGGACTAGGGAAAAGTGAAAGGGAGAACTGAGCGAACACACAGCAGAAACAGAATGAGAAAGGCCAAACTTTAAAAGATCTAGGCTATGGCAGATAGTACCATATTCACATCATTCATGAAGATTTCTTTTCATATAGAGTACAAACTGAGCGCATTAAACTAATACTGCTTAATTTAATTTTTCCGTATTGTAATTTGTAATGTATCAACTTGTTTTGGTTGTATACTTGTATCAGAGCATGAAACTAATCCATAACAAATTTTATTTTTGTAAATATCCAAGTAATATTGTCGTAAAAATAATTTAACACACATTGGGTGAGGTGCTACCAACATTTTTAATCTTTAAAAAAGATCCATTCATCATAAATGTTTGAGAAATTCTCTATCAGGTCGCTTAATCCTCATGTCCACACTATAAAGCTGATATCATGGCCCCCAAGTAATGGGTGAGAAGAAAGGTTAAGTGACTTGCCCAAGCCCATGCCCTTAGAAACTGGCAAAGTTGGGATTCTGCCTCCAGGACTGTCTTTTTCCAAACACTGCATCTTTACTCATTCCAAACAAACAAGGCATGAAAAACCTAATTATATATATACCCTGAAAATGGATCCATATGGGAGACAGAATTCTGGAGAAGGAATAATGAATAGAAAGTGGATTTTAGGGATGTAGCTCTAAATCCCTCAAAGCAAGGAATCAAAAAACACTGTCTCCATTTCATAAATCAAGAAAGTATATTAGAATCCAGATGGTAGACAAAACTATGAACAGAAACATTTTAAAGTTTTACCAGCAGAGAATGGGTCACAGGGGAGACAATTTTGCTTTTGTGTTGCTTCTGTAAACATCTGAGTACTTTTACAATGTATACAAATTACTTTTATAAATTTTGCTTTTCTATTTTATTTTCACTTATATAATTTTAATTTTAAAAGTACTGAGGACAAAAACATAATTAATCTTTTGCCTTTAAGAGAAAGGGAGAGAGATTAAGTAGTTCAAGTCTTCAGAGAATCCCTTCAGTAGGTATGGATAGAAACCCTCTATTTCCTATACGATTCTAAGATTTCAAGAGATCCTTAATTTCCCCTTTCAGCCATCCCATCATCCTTGCCCCCCCCACTCCTCAGTCATAAGTTGTACTTCATCAAAAATTCTCCTTTAAAAAATTAATAAACACATACATTAATAGACATCATAAACACAATGGGAAATAACAATAATAACAGTCAATTTCCAGACAAAGGTCAAAGAATATTTTGCAAAGGGGCAATATTGAACACTTCTGTGTTACATAAGGATCTATACAAAATGATGTGTAAAGGCTGGCTGGAGGGGGCTGCCTGGACATTTCCCTTGGTACTGAGCAAAAATTTACTGAGTACTTGCTGTATCTAAAACAACCCACTGAGTGGCCACAGTGAATTATCAGGAAGGAAGAGAATTCTGTGACTGCCATTGGTCTACATCCTATATCCATGAGACAGAAATGAGGCACCTCTCTTCTATGCTATACCTAACATGCATCTATGCCTTTAATATAATTCATATGTAAGAGTACACTGAGCACCTACTATGTGTCACCATCATGGAAGAAAGGGGAAAAGGAAAGAAAATTAATTTCTTGAGTACCTACCATAAGACAGACATTAAATGAAAATATTCATTATAAATGTGTTTATATGTGTTTGTGGTTGCTTAAAGAAATAGCAGGACAAAGATTTCCAGCATAAACCCATAATTTTTCTATTTCTAGACCATCATTCATACAGGAGGATAAGGCAGGAACACTTTTTCAAGATCTCATGAAAATGGCTTCTATGTCTTGAGGCACCACACCAACTCCTATCTGTCACCGAGGTGAAGAACATCATTACATTATTCTTAAATTACTACAAATGGTATACATTTTTGAAGGGTATACCCCTTCAGTGGGATATATACATTTTTTAATGTGACTTTTTTAATTAATCATGTTCCAAACCAACTGTTGGGAAATGGGCAGAGTGGGGAAAAAGGGTGAACAGTGCAGATCTGGGTTAGGAATAGAGTTCTAGGGACAAGTAGGTGTTGCTTGAAGGGGGGAAAAAGATACTTGGTTCCCAGTCATATAGGGTCCTGAGGACATATGTACTCAAAGCCAAGGTCTTTTCATCCCCTATCCTTTATTCAAAAGATGACCTTGTCCCAAGAGGGGAACAAAAGTCAGCCTCTGATTAATCTGAAACAGAAGTAAAGGGCAAGAATGACTGATAGGTAGGTAGGTAGGTAGGTAGGTAGACAGAAAGATGATGGTATATGGTAAGACGCTTGCAGTTTGGGGGATCTACTTACCCAACTTTATTCCCCACTTTCCAAACAAACCCTCCAATCCAACCAGAGACCCAATGACCCTCCCCAAACACAGGCTCATTCCAGCCTCTCTCCAGTTCACTGGCGTATCTCCTAAAGCTTTAATCCATTCATTCTACTCATTCGTTGAGTGAATTAATAAAGGAAGGACTATCACCAAGTCGAATACAGAAGGATTCAAATCAACACCAAATTCTGAATGGATATGGTTGGAATTCCCAATGCCGTCTGGAACAGAAGCAATGTGTTGACTCCAGATTACTACTCAAAGGAGAAGGTGCATGACAAATGATACATTCTGAGGCCATGAGGCCTTTCTGGGTAAAAGCTTCTTGCTTTAACCTGTGGGGAAAGCTTGGATCAGCCACCACCAGGTCTCATTCTCGTTATTGCCACTGCTCAACCAGTGTGTGTTCACAGCAGTTTAAAATAAAGAACAGACATCCGTAGGATATGTTTTAAATTACAAGGTCATTGTCATTAGAAGAACTGCCAATGCCACAGGAGGAAAGCACCATACCAAACAAGAACTATATTTAATTATAGTCATTGTGTTTGTCCGTTTTGCTAAGATCACTTAATGCATAATGATGAAGGTAAAATAAAGGGGGAAAAAAAACCACAGCACAAATTCCCCTTTTATTTTTTAATAAGTAAATAAATTAAGATGTCTGATAACGGGAGCTGTCGAGAGACAGATGCTTTCATTAGCACATCCTGATGTGGAATCCAAGGCAGGGGAAGTCAAGGAGGTCTTTTCTCATTGCAGTTTATGTCAATTTATAGTACAATTACCACTGTTGTCTCCTATGTTGAACCGGAACGTTTTCAATTTTAAGAAGTGGACAAATCCCCCATCTGCTTTTCAGAGCAAGCCCATAAACACACAGTGATGTAGCACCTGGTGACAGCCTCCCAGGGAGATCTGTCCTTCCCCCTGTCTGCATGTGCCTGATGTCTGCAAGAGAAAGGAGGCGAGGTGGCTGTTTGGAGACTACAGTATCACACCCATCCTGGAGGGCGTTCATGGGTCATCAGGGCATCCAAAGGGACCAATTGGAATTCCAGAGAGGCTTATCAGAGAACCCAGAAGCTGAGCATCCTTCCTAGAAAAAGAAGGTAAATGACCATGTGCTGAATGCCACACAATGGGTCTTGTGCCTGGGGCTTTATCTCATTGATCTCTCATGCAAGCCCATGGGGAAAGTGTTACTCTCCTCATTTTATTAGAAGGAAATTTAAAGATCATACAACTGTTCAGTGCAAAGCTGAAGTTCAGAACCAGTTCTTTCCAGCCCCAGAGCACTGCCTGCTCAATGGGAGAAAAACTGATTTTAGAATCCGTCTGACTTGACACATGTATACATTTTATTTAGGAAGTGGTGTGGAAATGCACATTTCAATTATTCTGGTTTTCTAATCGAATTTTCTGAGTTGAAAAAAATAAAAAACAAAAAACAAAAAACTTAGGATTCGATTAGCAGTTCTCACAGCTCACAATGATCCCTGACAGCTGGGAGAACAATTCAAAAGCCTTGGAAGCCACCCTGCCAGTTCAAAAAACACCTCTCTCCCTCCTTAAGTCAGGGCTCAGTTCTCCAACTAATCGGTTGGATGGCTAGATGCTGGAAATGGTCCCCCA
The DNA here is from genome assembly GCF_046562875.1 of Panthera onca. NCBI lineage: Eukaryota > Metazoa > Chordata > Mammalia > Carnivora > Felidae > Panthera > Panthera onca. Next base: position 122,326,446 of record NC_138344.1, on the reverse strand, counting down.
GGGGAGAGGCAAAATGTCCCATTACCAGAATTACCTGAACACAAACTAGGTTAGAGTCTGAAGGAACACCCATGCGGAATGAGTTGCATATTGGCAATGGCAGGAGAATTATTCATCAGAAGCATCTTTGCAAGAATCTTTCTGCACTAAAAGAAGGGGATAAAGGAACATCCATGTGGCCACCAGGACACTCAGAGCAAAACCCCTATGTCAGAATGGACTTAATATTGGCAACATGGCTCTGGAAATAGGTCTTCCTCCTTCAATACAGGCTTTACTTGATTGTGTTTTTTAAAAAATTCTGTAATAATGAAATAGAATTCTCCAGAACCTTTCCATTGAGTGCTTAGCCTTACAATGTTAATTAACAATGCATCTCATGCAGTTACACACATGTAAGCACACACACAAGATTCATGAGAGTTGTGCCAGGAAAACTGCTGATTGACATTTGAACATTCTAAAACATTAGTATCAGAAGTCTGATTTGAACCTTGTGATTAGGATTTGACAATCTACGTGTTAGTTTGTGGACATTTAAAAATGTTTCTGTGAATATCTGTCTCTCAGTTAAAGAGTGTTTAGACATGTGCCAACAGGCCTAATTTCAGAGATGCTTATCTTCAGTTACAAATGAGGTATAAATAAATATTTGTGGAGAGGGAAGGAAGGGAGTTAGAAAGAAAAGGAGTAGGCACACTGATGGGCTAGTCGACTGGTAAACTTAGAATTATCTTCAGATGTTCACAGGAAGCAAAAAGAAAAAAAATCTCCAATATTGCAAATCTTCCCCATATGTTGGCCACATACCAACTAATTAATGACCCAAGAAGGGCTAAATCTCAGATCCAGCCCATACTCCTTTCATTACACTTGATTTGTGTGCAGAGCCAGCCCTATTTGAACCCTTTCTGTGCCCCTCAGTTCCACTTGCTCCTGCCCAGAAAGTAGCTCCCTGAGTCAAAGGACCCATGATCCCCTCTGCTATTCACAATCTCATTGCACTCCACACCCCCCATCACATGACAGTGTGTGGGGGTTGGGTCTTTTCACCATCCACCCCACTCTCTAGATGTCCCACACTGCACCACATGCCCTTCATCAGGCACTCACAGGAAGTAATCCTGCAGGGCTGGAAAGAAAAGGCAGAATCCTGTGGCATAGCACTGTCAGAAACAGCAGAGGTCCTTCCATGGGCTGAGATGGGGAGCAGAATGGGAGAATGATGACATTTATGTGGCAAAAGCAAACTTTACATTCAACCAGTGTCTTTCCTTTGAGCACCTCATACACTGAACATGAACTCATTTGCTCTGCCAATATCCCCATGAGATAGATAGCCAAGTAGGCATTATCTTCTTCATTTTCAAGAAAGGATACCCGAGGCACAAAGAGGTTATGTAACTTGTCCAAGGTCACATAGCTAATCAGCATCCCCTATTTTTTGATGCCCTACTCGAAGTTCATACACCTTTCCCATTATTCTCTTGATTCTTTTCATTTCAACAACAATAAGACGTAACCAGGTCTCCAGCAGAAAGTCTAGCACATTAGCCACATGCCTCTATATCTACCCACTGGATAAATGGAGAAGTTGAAACACAGGACATGAGAGAGGGAGATTATCTGTGCTGTGAGTAGAATCCAAATTGACTGAAAGGGAAAAAGGGGCATCTTCCAAATGTCCAGGGAGCATAATTGTCCCAATTACAGAGCTGGAAGAAGTCTCAGACTCCATCTATTCTGATGTAGGATTTTGCTCTCCAAGGACACATTCCCCTGTGCCATATTTCTTTGAGAGTCTTCTGCTTAGTCACAGGGTTGCAACTCAGAACTCTAGTGGAATTTGGGGAATCCCTTCACAGCCAGGAGGAGAAGGTGGTATTACAATGGATAACCATTCTTCTTATAATCCCTGTTTGCAAGGTAAATATTAATAATAGCTAAAGTTCTTAATCTTTAATCAAGATTAAACTGTGAATGCTATTTGGTAGGATCAGGACCTTACTTCATAAGAATATCTCAAACCACAATATTGCTTCAAAAGACATTTCTCCTTTCTACCCTCCCTGACAATAAGAGAGAGAGAAATACATACATGGATTCACAAAAGGAGAAAAATGGAACACAGCGAGGAAATACAAAGAATATGATTTTACATGGCTAGAGCAATTTAAGAAATAATCAACATAGTAAAGAGTGCCTGCTGAGGGTTTTACACCAAAAAAAAAAAAAAAAAAAAAAAAAAGAGAAAAAAGGAAAAAAGAAAAGAAAAGAAAGAAAGAAAGGAAGAAAAAAACAAAACAAAACATAATTGATTAGTTATGTCTGTCTTGGGCACAGATTTGGAGAGTGGTGGTACACATGTCCCACCTTAGCCATGTCTTTAAAATTATCTAAGCTCCTCATTTTATACCTGAGGATCTTCCTTAGAAGACAATTCTCCATGAAATCTCACTTTTCTGCAGGAGTTGGGCAATGGGCACTGACAATCCTTTCAAGGGCGTTTGAATAGTAAAACATCCTTGAAACTTAAGATACTATCTTTCTCCTGATCAGAAGACAGATTTGTTTCCTGGCTACTAAACAAAGATAGAGAACATCTCCCTCTCCTGAGCCATTCCAGGAGTGTAAGTTCTTTTCTCCATGAAGATTAGCTTACATTCCAGAGTAAAGAAAGGGTTCTTTCTCTCTCCAGAGGGGAGGATGAGCAGGTCACCAGCATCTCTAGATAAAATCAGAGTTTCCTAATGTGACTGGGGTGGGGTACTCTCCTTGAATCACCCCACTTCATGTGCTGGTACCATCCTGCCCTCACACCACCCTGTGGGAATTGGGACTCAGAGAACAGATGCAAGAGATTTCTCTAGTTGTTGCTTTTGCCTTAAGTAATCAATGCTCTTTGTCTCTAAGTAACCAAAGATCCATGATCTTGTATAATCTGTCAATATATATACTGACAGTATTGTGTGTGTGTGTATATAAATTTACATGTGTATATACATGTATATAAATACATGTGTGCATGCATGTGTATATGTGTGTACATGTGTAAATGTGTTATACATGGATATATATACATGCATATATTCATCACACATGTGTATATACGGCCTGTATATATGTTCTATATCTGAATATTATATTCACATACATACATTAATCACATGTATATATAATCATATACACACACATATAAATGCAGCAGACTCACTTACTAGCTTGCACATAGGCTACAGTCTCAGACTTTTCACAGTTTTTGACTCTAATAATTAAAAAAAATGTTTTTTAATCTTTATTTTTAAGAGAGAGAGAGACAGAGCATGAGCAGGGGAGGGAAAGAGAGAGAGAGAGAGACACTAGAATCTGAAGCAGGCTCTAGGCTCTGAACTGTCAGCACAGAGCCTGACGCGGGGCTCGAACCCACGAGCTGTGAGATCATGACCTGAGCTGAAGTCGGATGCTCAACCAACTGAGCCACCCAGGAACCCCATTGACTCTAATAATTTTAATCCTCAGTTCAATGTTCTTTCCATTCACTGTAATGTATTGTCAAACTCTATTTTGATCCTTTCATCAAAGGATCAATCCCACAATCCCCTCTGCTATTCACAACCTCCCCACACCCCACATCCTCACCACATGACAGTGTGTAGGGGTTGGGCCTTTTCACCATGCGCCCTACTCTCTAGATGCCACACTGCACCACCACCCTCCATCAGGAGCTTGCAGGAAGTAATTCTGCAGGGGCTGGAGAGGAAAGGTAGGCTCCTGTGGGGTGGTCCCACGAGAAATACCAAAGACCCTTCCATGGGCTGAGATGGGTAGCATAATGAGAGAGTAAGGACACTTCATGTGGCAGAGGAAGGGAAAAGAAAGAATGAAAATGAAAGAGATGGTCAGAGGGAAAAGAAAGTCAGCCAGGGAAAGAATGAGACAGAAATGGGGTATGCACAGAAAAGGAAACATGAAGCCATAATAGCATCACAGAGAGAAAATTAGTAACGTAGATTTTAAAATTGTGAAATCAAAGAGTGTAAAAGTCCTTCCCAAAATGTTTGAGTCATTAAAACAGGAAACCCTTTATATACTCGCATTTTCATTAATGTCTGCATTTAACATGAGAAAACCAAGGCCAGAGAGCCAAGCAAACCTATTAATACGCCTTATTCCGCTGCTCTGACAAGCCTCAGGGAAGTGCACCTGAGCGGCTTTTGTTCCCTCCTTAGGAGGTTTATTTTCTCTCCCAATCTTACAGAGATGCTGTCAGCAGGAGCCTCTGATTTGAGGTCTCCCACACTAAGAGGGGGAGGTTGTCACATGCAGAAAGACATCAGTGCTGTTTGCCCCACGATGTTTACAAAGGACAGCTCATGCCAGACACATCCGTAGTGTTGCTGGCAGGCCTCTGAGAAGAGGCAGGATGGACAGCGGAGGCCCTGCAGAATGCTGCATGTTTGCATGGTCATCCAGACATTTAATGCCCATCAGGAAATTGTACTTGCAAATTCATTCAAATCGACTAAGAGAAGACCAAGCCTTTCCTGAACTAAAAACACGAAACCTTAAGACAGAAAAGGAGTGATATTCAGTGAGCACAGCCTAGAAATTGGGGGGAGCGCATGAGGGGTCAGACAGGCTTTGAGGAGTTGGCCCAGCTCCAGGAGTTGGGTTTTGCACAAAAGGAAGGAGAATAATCTCCCCTGGGGATAGAGGGTGACTGGCTGCAGGACTCCCAACACATCAATGAACTCCCAAGAGCCTTCTCTGTAGAATGGGGACAGTGGTACTAATTGACTTCATGGGGCTATTGCTTGGAAAAGAATAAAAATGTTCTGAAGGCACTTGGTAAATATGAAGTGCTGTACAAATGGCAATAATAATGTCAAATTTTATTTAACATCTTCATTAAGGACTCAGAGTGGATCAGGCAGTCTGTTAATGAAATCTGCATAGAGTACTAAACTGGCAACAGCTCGGCTCGGACAAGCAAACACCCAAGGGAGGCCATGCACAGTGGACAAATGTCCAGGATCACAGGTCGGGTCCCTTCCTCGGTCATCAACCCACCCTGTGAAGGGGCCTCCTGTGGAGCCAGGGGACAAGGAGGCTGGGGGAAATCACACTGAGCCTCCTCTTTGCCCCCACCACCTATGGTTATCCAGGTAAAATGGGATTCTAGTGAACATCTAGAAGGATGTGAAAACTGTCCCACTATCCACTCAAGATGTGCAAGCATGGAAAGAATGTTGGGAACTTCTCCCTCCTAAGTCTTGGTGGTGGCGGTTCACAGGGACTAAGGTGCAGTAACATTACTTGGTGGTCTCTATGGGAAGCTGGTGACAACCTTCTCATGAGATGGGTCTGTAGGGTTCCAAGACACTTGGGTTCCTCTGTCTTCAATGAGAAAAAGTGCAAGACTCTAAGCCCACACCTGCACCTGTATGAGTACCACAGCCAAGATATCAAAAACCAACCTTGGGAGTCCATGGCTATGCCCCCAAGGCAACCCAAATAAGCCTGTGGCAGAACCCCAACTCCTTATCATAGCTTACAGGTCTCTTCATGACCTTGCTTATCTTTCTAGCCTTACCTCTCACCACCCACAGGTGACGCTTCAGCCAAGCTGAGCCATGTACGGTTCCTTAACTGTATGTACACACTGTTCCCTCAGCCACAAACATTCTTCTTTTCCCTCCTTGCCTGACTAAACTGACTTATCTTTTGGGTCTCAGCTCTCCCACAACTGAGTGGGTACAGTACATCTTCCATGTACCTTATATTTTCTCATCATAGATCCTGACTTATCAATCACTTATTGATTGCCTTCTCTGAACCAGGCACTGTGGAGAAGATATGACATTAAACAAGACAGACACAATTTCAACCTTATGGGAGAGAAGGGCTCTGAGACTTGGCTATACATTAGAACCACCTGGGAAACTTTTTAAAAATAAAATTTAATTGGTCTGGAATGAGTCCCTAAAATAATGGGTATATTTTTAAAATGGTGTTTCTCAACAATGGTAGTCTTTGGAATTACTTAGGAAGATTTATAAAATATCAATGCCTTGTGTTCCCACCCCAAGGCCAATTAAATCACATTGTCTGGGAGTGAAGCCTGAACATCGGTATTTTTTAAGTTCCCAGGAGACTCTAATGTATGGACACGGTTGAGAGTCAACGGCCTAGAGGGAAGAAGAGACATTAAATACTCATCGTACTATTAAGATTGGCCTATTCATTTACCTACAAGTCTATGAACTCCTTAAAAACAAAGATCTTATCCAAGATATTGTTTCCAGGAGTTGGCATTATACTAGCACACAGTAGGTAATCACTAAATGTTTACTGAAAGAAGGAAGGACAAACTCTCAACTATGCTGGTTTAGTCATATACTAGTGAGCAAAGGCTACCATAGCCAACTATCACAGACTAGGTGGCTTAAACAACAGAATTTTATTGTCTCACAGTTCTGGAAGCTGTAAGTCTAAGATCAAGGTGTTGCCACAGTTAGTTCATTCCCTCTGACGGCTATAAGGGAGAATGTGTTCTATGCCTCTCTACTAATGTCTGGCAGTTTGCTGGCAATCTGCATTCCTTCACTAGCAGGTGCATCACACCCATCTCCACCTTCAGCTTCTCATGGCATTCTCTCTGTTGTGCACGTCTGTCTCTGTGTCCAAACATGCCCTTTTTATAAGGACACCAGTCATATTGGATTAGGGCCCACTCTAATGATCTCATCTTAACTCAAATGTCTGCAAAGACCCTGTTTCCAAAGAAGGTCACCTGCACAGGCACTGGGGGTTAGCACTTCAACACCTTCTGGGAGGGAACCATCGACCCATGACATTATGCTGGAGGAAAAAAAGGAGGGACAAACTCTTAAATATCTTGGTTGAATGGGATGCTTCCTTATGCTGGATCATAACTCTCTGACTTGGCTTCAACCAGAACTTTTTCTAGCAGCTCTCTGCTAAGTAAGAAGGCACAAAGTAGGCTGGCCCTTGGCAAAATAATGAATTAGCAAAGACTGTCCACCTTCTCTCCTCCCAAGGCACCTTGCCTATATTCCAGTTCTGAATGGGCTGAAGGTCTCTAGTTGTCTGCTGCATCCAAACAGGGAGGAATAGACTTCCATGTAAGACACTACATGATTTAGTGTAACATATTGCCCTCTTGGAGATATTGGAAATTTAACTGAATATTCATGGGGGCGGGGGACCCAAAACACTAGCAATGCCCCAAAGAATAAATCCCTAAGGGTAGAAGTGTAGGCATTTTGTCAGGAGAAGTCCAAGGAAATGGGGAGAGGGCAAAAGAGGACTCCTTGGAACACCCTCCCCACCTGACCCATCCTCTTCATCTGAAACACACAGGACATTATTGGACTTGGCCAACTAAAGGTTTGCTCTAGATCTCTCTAGGAAAGAAAAAAACTCTTTAGAAAATACTTCCACTCCATGTTCTGTCCTGATGCCATCAGGGGTTAGTTACCATATTCTGTGGAGTAGCCATTCATATTTTTTTCTTAATGGAAACTCACAGTTTGACCTGTGCTCACCACACAAGTTGGCTCTTCTCTTAGAGTTGACCTAGGAGCAAAGCCTCTCTGGACATGGCCTAGTGGCAGCCCCTGCTGGGCATGGCCCTAGCCTGAGTGTTGCCTCCAGAGCCACTCATTAAAGAGTCCACTAACTGCTGCTTAAGCTTCAGCCACCATACTGGGTGCATATAAATTGACCCCGATTGGTAAGGAATTTTTTTTACATGCTTTTGGGGACAAGATTTTAATTTAAAAAGCTCGCAGCTTCTCAACTGTTCTCACCAAGGTTTTCAGCCATTCTAAAACACTGTTACTTATGACTGACAGCTGTCATAGGGGATGATAATGTAGAGGATAGAAAAGATTCTGCACATTTTCCTCATAACAAGAAAAAAGTACTAGACTGGGAGTCATAAGGCACAGATTCTTGACCTGGATCTGTCATCAGCTGGGTGCTGCTGGGAAAATCACCTCCCTTCCTCTCATCCTCAGTGTTCTCAGGTATTAAATGGGAATAATAATAGTCAAGCACTCTTTTAAACTCTATACATGTATGAATTACTTAATGCTTCAAACAACCCTATGAGATAGTACTATAATATTTCTATTTTAAATATAAGAAGATTGAGGCACAAAGAATCAGTTTGCCTAAGTTCACAATGCTAGTGATTAGTGAGCTGTGATTTGAACCAGGTATTCTGGCTCTGGCTTCTTTTCCCTTAGCCAGTATGCATAATAATGGCATAATAATAACAGTAAATATGTCATTAGAACTAGGGATTAGATGAGATAATGTACACAAGAAGTTGGCAAAATATTTAATAACTGTTGGCTATTTTTATTCCATCATAGAGTAGGATTTCAATAAGTGTTGGGTGGGTGGCTAGATGCCTTCTCCAGAGTTGTCTGGAAGTCTTTTCCTGAGGATGCAGTCCATAGTTTGCTAGATTCCACTATTGTCCAGACTTGATGAAGAAATGTGAAAAGGACAATGCTACATGAGGCTAGAAAAAAGTGTCCAGATAAGCTAATGCACAATCTCATTCTGATGCCTGCAAGGTAATGCTGGTCTTAAGAATAGCCAGAGTAACTGGTAAGACTTTCTAATCTACAAGCAACTCCCCTATCCAGATGCTACCTTGCATAAAATGCTGCCATCTTGGTTTAAAGACTACCCTCTCCTTGCCCAGGCAGGACACTTACAACACAAATGCCCACCAGAAGACATGCATGAAGCCCCCTCTTCCACAGTGTAAGTTAGTTCATTCCAGTCTTTTTTTTTTTTTTTTTTTTTTTTTGGCAGGGGAGAATCGTGTGTGTGAGCTATGGATAACTGTAGAAGAAGAGAGCATGGAAAGAAGGGATAAAACATCCTGAATTTCACCTGTTTCGCAACTTTGGCATGCAGCATCCTGGCTCCAAGCCCACTGCTCTTGCTTCTCATTTCAGTCTGTTGTGGAAGGCAACACAGGGCACAGGATGCAACTAAATTTCCAGAACACAAATCAAGTGTCAGACTCTGTGCAGTGTGATTTCTCCACTATTACTCCCTTTAATCCTCACAATACTGAAATGTGGATACTCTCAACCCCCACACCCAGGACCAATTTTCTTTTGTTTTGTTTTGTTTTGTTTTAATGGATAAAGAAAGGCCAGAGATATAAGTAATTTTCTAAGGTCCCATAAACTGTAACCAGAACATCTGGAACTAGAACTCAGATATGTCAAATTCTCAAGCTTGTTCATTGTGCTGCCCCACACCGTATGCACAAGTCACGCCACCTCACACAGCCCCAGGCCCCCGGGTGGCAGGGTGGGAGACATAACCAGAGAGAGGGCACATAAACCAGCCCATGAGAAATCTCACTGCTCCTTCACGTGCAGAGCTCCAGAGGTGGACAAAGTAGCAGAAGGTGAGCAAAGGCCCCAAGACCTTGCTCACCTGTTCTCTCTCTCCCTCTCTCTCCACCCCCTCACATACACACACACGCACACACACACTCCACAGCAAGCACCATCATCTGAAGCATGGACTCTGCTGCCAGCCAGGCCCCGGTGTGGTTGAGAGAAAAGTTATTTACAGCAAGGTCTGGCTTCTCGCGCCACCGTGTAATTCCAGGCAATTGCACTTCCAAATAGATCTTTTTGGAGAAAATCAACAGTGGCTTTGCTTTCAATCTACTGGAAAATGGAGTCCTGTGAATGTGTTACATAAGTCCACAGCAGGCGGAGTGAAGAGTGCAGGAGCCTCCAGATCTGCCAAGACAGGGTGAGGCGCTGGTCCGCCCATCCCTGCAAGAGCCTCTTCCCCCTGGCCCAGCCTATCCCACTGTGTGCTATATAGTTTTGTGGGGTTGACTAGGGAGAAGGGTGGGAGCAAAGTGTGAGTGAATCCTGCCAAAACCTTCAGTGGGGCTTCTGGGGAGAAGTGGGAACAGAGAAGCACACGATGCCCAGTTAGGGAGGATCAGAGAACACTTCTCGTCTTACCCAACCACAGACTGGGTTGCAGTAACAGCCACTGCACACCACACACAACCTCACAAACACATGCGATACCAGTGCCCAGATCCTTTCTTCTTCTACTTTTTAATGTTTACTTCCCATTATAAAAGTAATAAAATCAGGGTGCCTGGGTGGCTCAGTCAGTTAAGCATCCGACTTCAGCTCAGGTCATGATCTTGCAGTTCAAGGGTTCGACCCCTGCATTGGGCTCTGTGCTGACAGCTCAGAGTCTGGAGCCTGCTTTGGATTCTGTGTCTCCCTCTCTCTCTCTCTGCCCCTCCCCCACTTGCACTCTGTGTGTGTCTCTCTCTCTCTCAAAAAAATAAACATGAAAATTTTTTTTAAAAACTGTAATAAAATCTCACTGAAGAAAACTTTGAAAATACAGAAACACAGAAAAATTAAAATACATTGCCCACAATCCCATCACCCAAACACATTTTTAACACAGTGATGGATTTCTTTCCAGCCTTTGTTTGTATACATTTTTAGCTTAAAAAAATATTCCTGATGCTCTTTCCAGAAAGCCTCAGGTATTCATTCACCTCTGAGAACTTCTGTCATGGTGTTGATTGATGTATACCCAAGAGTTTTGAAAGGCTAGATGGTATATTTATTGGTTGGATAGATAGCCAATGGTTCATTAGATTACAGAAGGCCTCTTTAGGAGAATAAAAAGAGCACTAAACCGAGAGTCAGATGTTGATTCCAGCCATTTCTACCACTTTTTTGGGGGGAGGAAGGTGACATTCTACTATTATTGACTGTAGGACCTTGGGTATGTCATATATTCCTTTTTGAGCCTTGTTTGCCTCATCCACAATAAGACACAGAATTGTAGAATAAATTAGGAGTTTGGTGAGGGAGTTCTTGTATTTCTTATATTTTCTGGGAAAATCACATACTCTCCCTGTATATACGTATTCTCATCCATACAATGGGGATGTTAGTACCTATGCTCCAGAAGGTCTCATAAATGTTGTGAAGGTCAAATTAAATGGTGAGTGCAAAATGGCTTTGACAACTGTATAGGATTATAAAAATGAAAGCTATCACTATGATTTTTAAAAATAGAGAAAAATACCTATGCCACACATCTTGTGAAAATACAAGGAGGGAATAAATGTGATATTACTATAAAAAGAATAAAGCACTGTATGTGATGAGGTGATCTGGGGAAGAAGCACAGAGAGAGGTGCTTTTCAATTCAGACAAGAAACCTCAAAAAATGGGGAGGGGGTACCAAGGGAGCCAGGAAAGAAAGTATGCAAAAGAAAGTGACTTTTCTCCTTTCACCTGCTTTTGTCCAAAAAGGCTCTCAGGGCTTACCCTCTAAGAATCCAGATGGAAGATTCAAATGCAGAGGGTGAGATCTGAGTTTGGTTCTGCACCTTAGCAGGAGTTGAAAGAAAGCTGAAGCACCTCTATTAGCAGAACCTTCCCAAAGGTGAAAGTCCAATGAGAAGCACTCTCTAGCCTACAGACTTTTCATGCCGTGAAGCAACGGAATGGATGGGGACGGAGAAGGAGATAAGGAGGAAGCAGGACTGAACTGAATAAAATGCAGAGGAGAACTACCTACCCATCAGAAAACCACATCAATTTGGGGGATCCCTTGGAGCAAAGCTGCCAGGCTGTGGAATTAGTGACAGTGCGCCACCTTCTGGTGGGTCTAGATATTGCACAATTTCCTGTGCCTGTGAATTCTTTCAACTCTCCTTTCCCTTTAGAACTCAAAAGGTATCTTTCCAAGTTAATACGCTGGTTCCATAGCATCTGTTAAGACCAAGACCAAGCCAGGAAAAACTGTTACAATGATGAGATGTGTCTTTAGCAGCTCCCACTTTCTTATTAAACTTGTTCTCTCTAGTTTTGCCCTTCCTTCCCATTTGGCCACCCAAGCCCAGCACTCTTTTTTTTTTTTTTTTAATTTTTTTTTTTTTAACATTTATTTATTTTTGAGACAAAGAGAGACAGAGCATGAACAGGGGAGGGTCAGAGAGAGAGGGAGACACAGAATCTGAAACAGGCTCCAGGCTCTGAGCAGTCAGCACAGAGCCCCACGCGGGGCTCAAACTCACATACCGCGAGATCGTGACCTGAGCTGAAGTCGGACGCTTAACCGACTGAGCCACCCAGGCGCCCCAGCCCAGCACTCTTAATTCATACTTACGTACTCGTGACCTACTGGGTCACCTTCCCCAGTAATACTTTTATTTTAAAGAAGTCCTATGGGAATAGGCATTGATAACACACATCCTACACATTCATTTAAATGAGTATTGGGCATGTACTGTGTGCCTGCTATGATCCTATCTTCCAGGATCTCGTAACCTACTGAAGAAAGTAATAATGTGCTAAAATAAGTGCAAGAGAACAAGCAGGAGAACAGGAAAGACAATAGATTCTCTAGAAATTCCAGAAAGAAACAAATATGATTTATCATTGGGGCGGTCAAAAAAAGTGGTCTTTGACATGATACTTGAACATTTTAACAGGAGAGATGGAGAAAATGAGTATCTAGTGAAAGAAACACAAAGCACAGACCAGGGGAAAAGACAAGATCTGCTCATGGAATATTTCAACTGGAGCGTATCAGACTATAATGGCAATTAACATTTGCATAATGGGGTGCCTGGGTGGCCTAAGTCGGTGACTTCAGCTCAGGTCATGACCTTGCAGTTCATGAGCTCGAGCCCCGTATCAGGCTCTGTGCTGACAGCTCAAAGTCTGGACCCTGTTTTGGATTCTGTGTCTTCCTCTCTCTCTGTCCTTCCCCTGCTCACACTCTGTCTCTGTCTCTCTCTCAAAAATAAAGAAACATTTAAAAAATTTGCATAACGTTATAAAGCCTCTTTTTAAAATTCTATCTTCTCAATCATCCCATGAGGTAGGTATTATGACTATTAAGCCTATTTTACAGACAGAGAAACTGAGTCTTGAAAAGGTTTAATTAATTGCTTTATGAAGTTTCTATAGTTCGGGAAAGAAGGACTCAGACCCAAGGATTCTATCTCCAATTCCAAGGCCATGGCAAATGTGACTCGCCCAAAAAGGGAGACTGCAACCATTCTGTGAAGGGCAAGGAATAGGAAGCTAAAATATCAGGTTAATGGTGAGATTTCAGGCCCCACGATGGTAGAATGGAGTACCCCTTCTGTGGAGGTGACCAGATGTGATGTTCTTTGTCTCCTCTTCTTCCCAGACAGGGGCTGACTCTCACTGGTCATTATCTTTCCTCTTCTTAGAGACGCACCCTGAGCCATACAGCCAGAGAAGAACTTGCGAGCAACCCAGGGAAGTTTGCTTTCCCCGCCCCCCCCCCCCCCCCCCCCCCGTGCATTCATCTGTTTGTTTGATTTCCTGCTAACTGCATTATATGTTATTAGGCCTTAGGGTGCCTTGGTGAATTAAAATGATCCAGTCAAAATGTATGATTAAAAGACTGAGGAGCAATAATAACAGCATAATCATACCATGCATTCATATCCCACTTTAGCATCTGCTATCTCATTTACTCACACAAAATCAGCAGCACACTGAAATAGGAGTGACAGAATGTGGCAATCCAATTTTACCGGTGGGAACATTGAAACAGAAAGGTTAGGTGGTTTGCCTGGAGCCACACAGCAAGTTATTGGAACTTAAACCAGCTATCTTAACTCCCAAGCCAGTCTTCTTTTCACAGAAGTCCAGTCTCTCAGCTCGGGCAGGCTCTGGAAATGAGGGGGACCGTGTGGTACCATCTGCCTCCGCCTCCCAGGAGCTTGGAGTGAACCGTGGACACGGGCATCCGGGCCCGATGCCATTCTTTAATGGCATATGATGCTAGTTTTCAAAGTAAAGCTCGCACACTGAATTCTGGAATGTTGAACCCTGTCATGCGCCATAAGAACGCTGCGTGGGTGCCTAGAAGTGATGGCAAGAATAATCACTCAGAAACAAGTCGGAGGCTGCAACAGACATCCTCGCCAGCCTGACCTAGGTTGAACACCTTTAAGCAGAGCGGCTAGTCACTCTTCACCACGGAAAGCCTGGAGTTAGTTAATGATCGGTAATATTTATCCTAGGATCCAAATGCTGGAATGTCTCCAATTGACCAAACTGGTTTTCCCCTTTCACATCCCAGGATATTGTGAAAACCCCCAAGCTATCAAATGTGAAAACAACAGCAAAATCAACTAACATCTACTAAGTTCTTGCTTTGTGTCAGGGCCTAGGCTAGGCACCTAAATGCTATGCCATCATTGATCCTTTTAGTGGCAAGTGTGAAATATATCTAAAATAGAAAGGCTATGAGGAGAGTATTTGGGAAAATAACACTATATTTCAACACTATATTGAAAAGATATACTGAGTCTAGAGTCACTCAATCCTGCTTCACATCCCAGATCTGCCTCCCAACCAGCTGTGTGATCACACACACTGACACACTTATGTATCAGTCCCTGCGTATGTAACATTGAAGGACCACACTTCGTTCATGGGGTTGTTGAGAAGACTACAGATGATGCACACAAGGTTAAGCACCTTCTGGATGGTCAGTGGACAGGACTGCATAAGCCTTCTTCCCTTCATCTTGCATGTGTATCTTTGGTCTCTCTTCCCCCAGGCTCCACCTCTGACTCATTGACTTGATACCAAGATACAAACAAATTGTGGGAAAGAGAGGGAGGAAGTCAAATGAGAATCGGCTCACCAATCCGAAGAGAACAGGACTTTCACTGACTTAAAAAATGATAATGCCTCTTATGACAGTCTCAGAGGGTTCAGAAGGAGGGAAGATAGTGGATATGATGGGTGTCCGATGGTCATCAGAAAAGAAAGGTGTGTACATAGGCAAGTTTACTGTGCCTGGCCACAGGCCAGCATGGGAACAGGGACTGTGACAAGGCTGTGAGCCCATGAACATAATTCCTGGCCTCACCCCCAACTCCCATCATTTGCAGGGTGACTTCACCTCACCACCCAAGCAGGCAAGGGGCTCAAGATGAGCAGGCTTTTGGACCAGAACCACAGGCACAACTCCCCATGTTCACCAATGCCTGCAAACATCAACTCACTTTCACCTACCTTTCCTAACATGAGCTTTAGAAACACTGTCCATTGAGGAGAGATCCAAAAAAACAAAACTGATGCACGAAAAATGTCTCTAGAGAAATGTGAATCTGAAAGAACTTGGATGATGCATTCACTCTTTCCACTACCACTCACTGATCCCCATGAGAAATAGTTGGTCTCTTCCATCAGGGAGTTCACAGTCTTGAGGGACATGCTGCTCAATGACACCAGAGTCTGGTAATAAAGATGAGCCCAATGCATGGAGAAGGGGGAAGCTGAATACCAACCACACTGCTCACCCCTATCCGGAAATATTTCTTGGCCCGTTGCATATGCATAGACAGCTCCTTCTGCACGCAGATGAAACTCTGCTTGTTCAGTCTGGTCAGGCTCTGCCTCTCCTCAGTTCCCTGGCCTTCTGGCCACACTAAGACTCAACAAACAACATATGTTTACAATCTGAAGGGAATCCAAGATATCATCTTGTCTTACATGTTTTTTTTATTTCACAAACTGAGTCCCAGAGAGCTAATGACTTCTCCTAGGTTGCAAAGCTGGTGGCTCAAGAAGTAGGACACAGGTCTCCCGACCACCACACAAGACAATATGTTATGTTACAAGTGCTGTCCTATGTCATATACGGTTCTTCAGCCTCCTCAGTGAGTTTGCAATCGTCTCCTTTGTAAACCCATTACCCCACAAGTCGCTCCACTGCTCTGCAAAGCTGAAGAAGGTAACCAGAAGCATTAGTTAATTGCCTAACAAGACACAGGTCTGGGGTTTAATTCAAGGCGAATGGGTACAATTTCTTCTATCTATCCTCTAACTACACTCACTCAAAGAACAAGATGCACTATTTTAAATATCTTGGGAGCCTTTCTCAAACACTCCTCACAATGATAATCGGCACTGGGTCCATAAACAGTAGGACAGAGGGGAAACCTCTTGGTTTCTGGAGAGGAAAACATTGTAATACTGGTCAGTTTCTATGCAAACTCCTCTATCCCTTAGAGCTAAATGGCTGGGAGGAAACCAACTTTCTGGAACTGCATATTGTGTTCTTTGGCAACTGGGGATGACGAGGATATTCCTTTAGATTAATCCTTACACGTGAGCTCTTCGTGAGCTGTATTTCCCCAGGGCTCCCAGGGAAGTGGTGTGCTGGAGCAGAGCACTGTCACGGGAGTCATGCAGCCTGAGTGGGAATGTGATTTCTGTGCTATATAACCTACAGCAAGTAGAATCCCCAAGTCTGCACATCTTCATCTGTAAAATGGGGATAATATTACTGTCTTTATCAGGTTGCTGTAAGAACTAAATAAAATATTTGAATAAAGGATCTGGCTTATATCAGGGGGCCCAATAAATATTACTTTACTTTCCCTTCCATTAAAGGGGGGTGGGGAATGAGCATCCCTATTTCTATCTAAGTCCTGAGTCTGATTTTACTGAACACTTCATTTCCTCTCTTCAAGTTCTTAGCTTCCCTTTTGCAAAGAGGACATCTTTCCATTTTCCAGACAGTAATGTGACAGAACTAGTCAGTGTTCCCTGGACAAAAGTATTTACAAAATAAGATTTTAGGGGCACCTGGATAGCTCAGTCAGTCAAGCATCCAAGTCTTTAAAAAAAAATTTTTTTAATGTTTATTTTATTTTTAAGAGAGAGGCAGAGCGTAAGCAGGGGAGGGGCAGAGAGAGAGGGAGACACAGAATCCAAAGCAGGCTCCAGGCTGGGAGCTGTCAGCACAGAGCCCGACGTGGGGCTCAAACTTACAAACAGTGAGATCATGATCTGAACTGAAGTTGGACTCTTAACCGACTGAGCCACCCAGGTGCTCCAAACATCCAACTCTTGATTTCAGCTCAGGTTATGATCTCACAGTTTGTGAGAGCGAGCTTGTGTCTGGCTCTGCACTGACAGCACGAGCCTGCTTGGAATTCTATCTCTCCCTCTCTCTCTGCCACTCCCCTGCTCTCTCTCTTGCTCTCTCCCTCTGTCTCTCAAAATAAATAAATAAACATTTTGAAACAGGATTTTAACAGTATAATTAGTCATATTTAAAGAGTATACTCAAGAGGAAAAAAATACATGATGACTAAGTATCTACTATGTACGAGGCAATTTAAATACCTTATTTCACATAATCTTATAACACCCCTGGAAATAGGATATCTGTTATTATCCCATTTTAAAGATGTGGACTGGCAAGGTTAAATAACTCAAACCAATGTAGAAATTAAGTAGCAGAGCTGAGATGTGAAATTATGTCTGTCATACTCCAAAGCACACTTTCCATTTATGCAACACTCTTATTTTCCTTGGAAGAAGGAGTCCTATTTGGAGAGCAGAACCATCCATTGAAACTCTTCAGAAGAGAGTGTACAAACATAAGCCATGTTAAATATGTTGAATCTCCCTGGGCTCACTGGCCTAGTGATCTTCCTTTCATTGGGATTTTAGGTGATCAGGTGATAGATTTATGGCAGTGACCACCAGAGGGGGATAATAGCTGGTAGAGTGCACAGTGCATGTGCATGCATGCGTGAAAACACACACACACACACACACACACACACACACACACACACACTCACAGTTTCCCCAGTAGTGTAGCCAAATAATAACAGAAGATTAACACACATAGACACTCCCTTTTAAAACCAAGACCCTTGAATAAGCAGGGCTTCCTCTCACCCATCCACCACAGCCAAAGTCCGTTGAGTCTGAGCACACCTTGGGGAAAGAAGAAAAAGCAGGCATCCATACCTCAGGCAAAGGATATTCCTGTCTCAGAAAGAATAAAAACAGATTTGACTCACTGGGCCTCATACTCAAAGACCTGGAGTACACAGTTCAAAAGTATATGGATTTGGAACCGAAAGACAAGGATATTTGAAGTCTTAGCTGAACCACACCAGTTGTATGGTCATGCCCAAGTCCCTTTATGCCTCAGTCTTCCCTTTCCTCACATGTAAATAGGGATCCCAACACCTGCTTTACAAGCTTATTGCAAACCCAGAATGCAATGAGGTGAGGCAAAGTACTCTGTAAACTGTAGAGGCTACACAAATGGGATGATAATCACCATTATTTACTCAGTACTGATGCTCCCACGAGGGCAAGGAACCCACCCAAGGCCTGGTGCAGGAGGAACAGGCCTTGCACTGTATGGAACAGAAGCAGAAGGAGCAAGGCAGGTAGCAAGCATCGGTGTAGCAGGAAAGGGTCCAGGTTCCTGACACGACATTTTTGTGCCTGCCCCATCTTCCCTTTCAGAGGAAGTCTACCAGCCTGTTTGTTTCTGAGGGCTCTGTAACAAATGGCCACACACTAGATGGCTGGAAACAACAGAAATTTCTTCTCTCACAGTTCTAGAGGCCAGAAGTCAAGGTTCTGAAATCAAGGTGTTGACGGAGTCACTCCCTCTGGATCTCTTGAGAAGGACGCCTTCTTGCCTCTTTCATCTCCTCATGGCTTCCAGAATTCCCTGGGTTCCTTAGTGTGTGACTACATCACTATAATCTCTGCCCCTTTCTTTACACAACCTCTTCCGTCTGTCAAGTCTCCTGGGTGTCTCTTTTCTTAAATTAAAAAAAATTTTTTTAACATTTATTTATTATTGAGAGACAGAGAGAGACAGAGCATGAGCAGGAGAGGGGCAGAGAGAGAAGGAGACACAGAATCTGAAGCAGGTTCCAGGCTCTGAGCTGTCAGCACAGAGCCTGACATGGGGCTCAGACTCACAAACCACAAGATCATGACCTGAGCCGAAGTTGGATGCCTAACCAACTGAGCCATCCAGGCACCCTTCCTGGGTGTCTCCTATAAGGACATTTGTCACTTGACTTAGGGCCCACCTGAATAATCCAGGATGATCTCTTCATCTCAAGATCCTTAACTTAATTACACCTGCAGTTGCCATTCTCCCCAATAAGGTAACTTTCATAAGTTCCAAAAATTACAACCACTCAAACCACTACAAAGCCAAACAGAACAAACTCAAAAACACAAAACCATATGTGATGTGGCAGTGTGATGCTCTACCACGGGAGACGCAGGACAGATGCTAGCCCTGGCCCAAAGAAGGGAGAGGCATGAGATCGGAGTAGCCTGAAGCACAGAGAGCAAGTTAATTCTACCTGGGGAGGACAACGGGAGGGTTTCTTAGAGGGGGTGACATTTGAATGGAATCTTGAAGGACAGGTTTTGATAAATAAGGTAAGAAAAGGAAAGAGAAAAAGATTTTGGTGGAGGAAACAGCAAGCAAAGATACAGAAGTTGAAAGGGGGTATCTGGGGCAAGAAAAGAGTGAGGAGAAAGGATGAGATAACGAAGCGTATACCCAGGCAGGAGACTAAAGGGAGAAGTGCCTCACACAGGGTCCCAGATGAAGCAGAGAGAAAGCTAGAAATCAACTGCAGTGAGGGGCTGGCCGACTCTTCTCCACTGCCCCCTCCGACTCGCTTCACTGTTTCCATCCGGGACCTGCCCATGCTTGCTCCCCACTCCAGTGGTCTAAAAGAATAGCTGTTCTGCCTGTGCAAACTACTCCTGAAACATAAGCCCTGCCCTGGGTAACTGTGCCCCAGACCGCGACGCACTCAGTTCGGCAGAAAGGCACAGCTTCAAGGGTGGGACCTGGCTGACGGAAGACAGACACACAGACAGTCGATGATACAATGCTACGGCTGAAAACACAGCAACTTCCTGCCCATCCCTGTGCCTCAGGACTCAGACAGTTGGACTCAGTTAATTGAAATATAAGCTTCAGGCAATAAGATTTATCCAAATACCAAGAAAAGAGCAGGAGGATGCTAATAGCATGCAAATAGATGGATGGAAGCTTTTTAAGACAATCATTCAGTTTGGGCAACCCAGGTACAGACAGCACTAGACCCAGAACACACACTCTACCCCCACCCCCTCCTCACCTCCTTCTGGCTCTCTCCTCCCCCATCCCTCTGCACCTGGACAGGTCTGATTTGCTCTAATAAAAGCAGCCTCAGCCCCAGGGAGCCTGCAGGAGGAACATAGCTGATTTCACCTCTTTAACCCCGGAACCAGGAAAACAGCAGAACGCTGACTCTGGCCTTCCCTGGGGAGGATCCCAGAGCTTTATCTCGTGAGCAGCACGACCTCTAGGAACCTCTGCACAAGTGAGATAAACGCGTGCCCAAGAGGAAACCTACTTATCTCCCAACAAAGCATCTTTGCAAATCACTTTTTTTTTTCTTTTGAGGGAAGGGAGTATTTTTAAAAATAATAGCCGCAATAACAGTAATAATAATCATCATCAGCTGATGCCTGCATCCTGGTCAGTGCCTTGGGGAAGGAGGTACGGGGGCCTGCAGGCAGGATTGTGCTGGGACTGTGAGTGACTCATGTGCTGGTGTGGACAGCTTCCCTGAGGGGCCTGAGCCCCGTGTCTGGTTTGAGCGATATGGCCACCACGTCTCTTCATACAGAATAAACAAATGATTAACTGTCTCATTAGCGACTGTGAGGGAAGACACACAACTCACGTCCCGGCGGGTGGTGCAGCCAAGAGATTTATATTATTTAACAATAAAAGCAAAACAAACGTGGCCTTCCTCCGCTGCCTGCCTGCATGGGGCCCTCGTGCTAGAGCAGGGCAGTGGCACCTGGCCAGGACAAGGAGCCCAGCCAGAAGGAGGGAGCAGGTGCCGGACATGCCTTCCTGGCATTTCAGGGCTGGCATTAGGGTGGGAGTGGTGGTGGTGGGGGTGTTAGAACAGAAGGAGGGAGAGAAGGAATGAGAGGGCTCAGTAATGCAACGCAATTTGCTCAGGAACTATGTGTGGCCTGTCACTCCGTGGGAAAGAGAACAGAACTGGAAATCAAGAGACTCCAATTCCAGCCAAAGCTCCAACCCCACCTAGATGTGTGACAAGTTTGGCAAATTCTGCCTTTGTTTTCCCACCTGTAAAATGGGAGAAGGTTTTTTTTTAAGTGCTATAAGAATGCAGATTACCATTAGTGCTGCCTTTTTATTACACCATACTGAGTGTTTAAAAGATCAGACACTGAACTCAGACTTCCTGGGGACAAGTCCCAGACCTACATTTTAGCTGCATGACCAGGGGCAATTCACATCCCTTTGTGGGCCGTAAAATGAGTTTGCCAGTTACATTTACCTCTTAGGATTAAAGAAGGTAATTCCTGAAGAGCACTAAACAATGCCTAGCATAGGGGAGGAGGCATTCAAAGTGTTAAAGGTGTTACTGTGTTTATCCTTATTCCTAGCCATTGCCTTCATTTTGAACAGACAACCTAGATTTACACTTCCAAGAATTCTAGTTATGAATTATTGCTCCTGCCTCTAAGGTTTTCTCTACTTTTTCCTCCTATCCCAAAGAAAGAACCACCTCCCTATTTCCACAAGATACGATTCCCTTTTTCCTCCTCTGGGGTTTTGATCCAAAAATCATCTCTGCTTTTTGCTGTCTTCAGACCCTTCTATTCTACTGGCTCTGGGTCCCCTCTCCCTATGGACATGTTCGAGCCTCACATCCAACAACCCTCTGTCAACCATGTCTTCCCCAAGCCAGCATCCTTCCTCTTCCCTTTCCTTCTGAAGAGAGTAATCTATTTTCCTTTCCCACTCCCTTGCAAATTTCAGTCGCTCTCCTGGCTTCCATCCCCCCATCACTCTGCTGATGGCAAAAGGCACCAAACAGTCCAGCTAGTCGAGTCTGCCCTGGGACCTCTCCCCAGGCTTCAGGCTAAGTTCTCCGTGACATGTGGCACTGGTGACAACCTCCTTGCTGAAATCCTCCTTTCTCTTGGCTTCCTGGGCACTGCTCTGCTCTTGTTCTCCTCCTTTTTTGCCTAAGTTCCCTCTGCCTCTTTCACTGGCTTCCCGTTCTGACCTGTAAGTGGTGTTACCCAGAGGATGAGCCTTGGTGCCCTTCTCTTCTGGCATCTGCTTCAAGACCAAGTGTCCAAGTGCCCTCAGTAGGGTCACACCCCAAGGTGTGCTAAGGCTCAGAGGTTTGGGGCAGTTTTGTTTGGCTGATAGACTGATTCTAAAGGCACGTGACAGGGCAAGTGTTCTTCAACTGGTTGCAAAAAAAAGCAGCTGAATACCTACTACCTTACATCAGGCTACTTCACACATTTGTATCAACTCCCCCACCTTGGTAGATCTTTGGTGAGGCAGATGGTGAGGCTGTGGCCAGGTTTTTGTAGGACAGTCTTACCCACTGCATGGAGCAAGCACTATGTCTAGTGCTTGTGGAACCCCAACCTTTATTTCTGCTATAGATCCCCCTTTTGAACTCAAAATCAGATGTCCAGCTGTTTCTTGGACAATTCTACCCGGGCGCTCTACAAATTCCTCAAGTGCACTTGAATCATCTTCCCATAAGACCTTGCCTACCTTGGTTACAACGTCGCTACATAACCTGGTGTTGTCAACAGAAACCTCAGGATCGTTTTTGACTCCCAATTAACTCTCTTGCTCCCTAATTTCTAGAGAGGTACCGTGTCCTGTCAATTTTACCAAGAAATATCCAGAGAAAATTTCCCTCCCTCTCCCCCTGTCCACCTTATCACTGTCCTAGCAGGTCTTATCACCTCGCTGTGCCCCAAGTTCTTTAATCAACTTCATCTTTGAAGCCGGCCACCAGGAAGACCTCTCTAAAAAGATCTGTTCATAGAACTCCTTCATCCTCCACACACTTCCTACACCTCAAAACCCGTCCTCTCCTTCTACTTTCCTCCCCATCAAATTTTTCCAGTGGTGTCTCACTGGTTAATGTATACCTGAAAAACACCTGGGGAACTTGTTAAAATGCAGATTCCCAGGTCTCCACCATAAACAGTCTAAGGCAATAGCTCTCTGTGAGTCTGGGAGTGTCTGTAACTGTATCTTTAACAAGCACCCTGGAGGATTTCATGATAGCTCTCCAGAAATCAAACTTTTAGAAACTCTGAATGGAAGCCACAATACAGTTGTTAAGAACCTGGACTTTGATATCAGGTCTGCCGCCTGTTGACTGAATCCCAACTCTTCCACAGGGAGCTGTGCCTTTCAGTATGGATGCTTTCGTCTCCATGCCTTGGTTTCTTCATCTAATGCATAAGGATGGTAACAACAATACCACCCATATAGTGAATGCTTATCACATGTCAGCCACCACTATGCACTTTCAATGCATAGAATCTTGCAAGCATCATAACAAGCATATCAAATAGATGCTACTAGTTACTCCATTTCCCAGAAGAGGAAACTGAGGCACAGAGAGTAACTTGCCTAAGGTCACAGGGCAAACAAGTAGCAGAGCTGGGTTTTGAATGTAGATCCATGCTCACAGCCATCACCCACAAGGTTGTCATGGAGAAGACAAGACATAAGTTACAGGAAGCACTTAACAGGTTGCCCTGCACATAGTAACAGCTAAATAAAAGGCCATCAATCTTCCAGGGGCTATTATTAGTACCAGTACTATAATTACAGAATCAACATTACACTGTCCAGTTTGAAAGGCAACAGAGTGTTACAGTTGAGCAGACTCTAGCAAGCCAACTTGTCGGACACAGTAGTCACTAGCCTCATGTGCCTGTTTAAATTCAAACATAATAATTAAAATTAGGGACATGTGGGTGGCTCAGTCGGTTAAGCGTCCAATTCTTGGTTTTGACTCAGGTCATGATCTCATGGTTTGTGAATTTGAATTTTTTTTTTAACATTTATTTATTTTTGAGACAGAGAGAGACAGAGCATGAACAGGGGAGGGTCAGAGAGAGAGAGGGAGACACAGAATGTGAAACAGGCTCCAGGCTCTGAGCTGTCAGCACAGAGCCCGACGTGGGGCTCGAACTCACGGACCGCGAGATCATGACCTGAGCCGAAGTCGGATGCTCAACTGACTGAGCCACCCAGGCGCCCCTCATGGTTTGTGAATTTGAGCCCCACGTGGGGCTCTGCGCTGACAGCACAGGGCCTGCTTGGGATTCTCTCTCTCTCCCCCTCTCTCTGCCCCTCCCCTGCTTGCTCACACTTTCTTTGTCTCTCAAAATAAATAAGTAAACTTAAAATAAAAATAATAATTTAAGTAAGAAGTAATTTTTCTTTACATTTCAAGTGCTCAATAGCCACATACAGTTGGGGCTACAGTATTGGAAACACAGATTTTAGAACACTGTCATCATTAGAGAAAGTTCTATCGGACAACACTGCTCTGGAGGTAGACTGCTGGAATAAAATCCTGATTCTGATAGTTGAGGGTTCTTTGGAATGATAATTTGCCTCAGTTTCCTCACCTGTAAAACTAGGATAATAATAATACCCACTTCATATGGTGAATTTGAAGAACATATGAGTTAATATAATCAATGTACTGAGAATATAATTAATGTACTCTGGCATAGAGTAGATCATATATAAGTGCTTGTGTTTATTATTATGGAGATGATGGTATCATTAATAATATTATCATTTATACTTGAGCCACTTAGCACAACAAGCATTGACATTTAAATCTTTGTATCTGTCTATACCTGAGATGCCCTTCTCTCCTACCTTCTACTTCCAATTCACCTAACACACTCCTACACTTTCTCCAAAGCCCACTCAACTTGTGATTTTCTCTCCACATCTTTCTCCAGAGCACTCTCACCCTGGCACAATTCATTGCTTCTCAAGTCTACAAAGTCTGGTGGCCACGCCTGTCATTTCTGCACTCCATGCCCCTGAATTCCGATTGCTCTAGGTTCTTACTGCTGTAGTACTCCTTTGAAATATCTACTAAGATCCACAAATCTCATTGGGAATAAGAACAGGCCCCCATTTTGGAGGACAGACCATTGTATGTCAGCAGACGGAGCCTTGCAAACACTTTCATGATGAAATGTATCCAGAAAGAGAAGCAAATGCAATGTTGTGCCTTGGGCACAATGTCCATCACAAACCCCTGGGCACCAGTGTGTATGACCTTTGGAAAAAGTCACACTGGCTGAAATGTCTCTGTATTGTTCTTTGCGTGGCAATGAATTACTCTGGGTGGAGATAAAAATTCTTTCTTGAGTAATTTCTCAAATAGCTGACTTACTTGGGAAGCCCAGGAGTTTGGGACTAGGAGGGGAATGAAAGGTGAACACTATGATTTTGTTTTCACAGAACACTTGCTGCTCTGAGTGCATCCTATAGAAATAGTGAACTTTTCAAAAAGAAGAAACTTGTCAAATTTTAAGAGAGGGTTTAATGTGAGTGTAATGACTAAACCAGAGTGATGTAGGAGGTTGGCATCACTCGTTAATAGTTCTATAACTTCAGCCACAGCCCTGAAGCCTTCTGAGACTATTTCCCCACATCTGAAATGGAGGCAATAGTCTACTATGTAGGAGGGAGATGAGGAATAATCTGTGAGCACACTTCTCACGATACATAAGGTAGACCCTGAATCAGTGGTGGCCATTACCATTACTAAGTTCTATAAAACCTGTCCTTCCAAGGAAATCACACAAAATTTGTAAAGAATCAGGCAAGTGGAGACCAAATATAAGTGCATTCCTATGATATTAAGACTGAGCTTTTCAGGGCCACGAGTAAGGAAACATGGGTGTCCAAAGTAACTACAACTCAGCCATATTGCACACATATCTATTTGTAGAGGCCATTTAATAGTGAGTTCTACAAAATCCTTATAGGGTAATAAGTCAAGTTTCCACACCAGGGGGCACATGAACAACCAGAAAAAGTTGGAGGCATTTATTCACTGCAAATCTCTCTACGTTGGTTATTTCCAGACAACAAACAAGCCCAGGTCTCCTGTATTTGAGTGAAACTGCTATTCTGCCCAGCTTTTCTCTCTTCTCACCACCTGGCCTCCTCTTAGTCACAGCTGCTTGTTGAGTGCAGCAGAGTCTGCTTTTTCTTCATTTCCTGGTTATTTGATCATGGTCTACAGTCCACTGAACCACTCTCACTACTCTCTCCAGTGTCTCCTTTCTACTGGTCCTGACCACTGAGCAGCGGCCCAGGTTCAGGGACTCTGTGACAAGCAAAATCCTGGGAATGACCTTCACCCTTGTCTAATCCCCTCCCCTTCAAGTGTGGGCAGGGCCTGTGTATAGGATAAGACATCACTGTCATGATTATATGCTATTAGATGGTGTTATGGGTTGAACTGACTCACCAAAATTCACATGTTGAAGCTCTGTATCTCAGAATGTGACCTTATTTGGAAATAAGATTGTTGCAGATGTAATTAATCATGAGGTCATTAGGGAGGCCTAAATATGGTTTGACTGGTATCCTTATAAAAAGGGAAAATTTAGATACAGAAATGTATACAGAGGGAAAACACATTGTGAACATGAAAACAGTTGTCTCTCTATAAGCCAAAGGGAAAAGCCTGGAACAGATCCGTCCCTCACAGACCTCAGAAGGAACCAACTCTGCCAACGCCTTGATTTTAGACTTCCAGCTTCCAGAGCTGTGAGACAATAAAATTTTGTTGTTTAAGCCATTCTGTTTGTAGTACTTTGTTATGGCAGTCTTAGCAAAGTTATACATATG
The DNA here is from genome assembly GCF_046562875.1 of Panthera onca. NCBI lineage: Eukaryota > Metazoa > Chordata > Mammalia > Carnivora > Felidae > Panthera > Panthera onca. The sequence continues at coordinate 122,299,785 of NC_138344.1, read as the reverse complement.
GCAAAAGAGAGATTACCTAAGTAGACCGATTTACCCACATGAGCCCTTTAAGAGCAGAGTTTTCTCCAACTGATAACAAATGGGAAGTCAGAGAACTGGAGCATAGGTAGGATTTGATGTTCCAATGCTGGCCCTGAAGATGAAGGAGGGGCCATGGGACAAGGAATGCAGGCAGCCTTTAGTTGCTGAGAGTGGCCCTAAACTGGCAGCAAGCAAAGAAATGAGGACTCCAGTTCTACAACTGCAAGGAAGTAAAGGCATGAGGTTTGAAGTAGGTTCTTCCCAGAATCTGCAGATAAAAGTCCAGCCGGCCAGCACTTTCATTGTAGCATCATGATACCCTAAACAAAGGACCCATCTGAACCTGCCTGCTTTTCCGATCTACAGAGCTGAGAGCTAGCAAATGCATGTGGCTTTAAGCCACACTAAAATTGTGATAATTTGTTACAGCAACAATAGAAAACTAATTCAGGCTCCAACCCTCAGATCCTTGAGGGTTGTGAATTCTAGGATCTTAGCCAAAGACTATTAACACCTTGACTAAGTCTTCTTCATGCCTTTCTGCCTCAGTTTCCCCACTGGCCAGACAGTTCTAGGTCCAGTCATTACAGCACTGCTAACTGAAGTCAGGAAACAACAAGGGATTTGGAAGCAGAAGGAGTTTCACTGAACATCTCTCTTTAACCTGAGGTACAAAAGCTTTCTCAGGCTACCAAAGCTCCCTGCTGCCCTCCCGTCTTTCCACCTGCTGGAAAGAACTGTCTTCTCCATGCACATGCTTATCATCTTTAGCTCCTCCTACAACTGAAGGGTTTTTTTCATGATTGGGGTCACAGGGTTAGGAGTGCTCGCTCCACCCAATGCAGAACAGCTTGATGCTTCTCAGAGGCACATCTTGGCAGCCAGCAATGGGACCAGCAAGTTGCAAAGTCCCTTCAGAAAAATGGAAACAGCACTGTAAGCACACATGGAGGAGAGAGGAGCCGAGATATTTCAAAAAAAGAAAACCTTGAGTGCAGCTTTTGAAGATAGGTCTGGCAAACCATGTACACACTAAGAAGCAGCCTTGCAGATGAGCTGCGAGAATTCCCATCTGGAAATTCCACAGGGTGAGTCAACTTGACTGGTGTTCTGAATATGCCAACCTTGGGATGTAACTTCCAGAAACAAACTCCTTTTCTTTTGTATTACTTCTTTCCCAAGCTCCAAACTCACCTCTCCTCTTGCAGGTCTCATGAGTGCCTCAAACTCAACACATCCAAAGTGAATGCATATCTCTTCTTCCCCCATAATGGTGCCACCATTCTCTCTGAACACTCGTGGCAGAATCCTGGCTTTGGAAAGAATATGCCTTTGGGTTCCAATCCTAGCTCTGCCCCTCACTGGCTTACTGACTTCTAAGCCTTAGTTTCCTCATCTGCAAAGTGGGCATAATGATAACACTATCTCTAAGAGATATGGTGAGGAAACAGTGTAAATCCAACTCTTAAGAGTCCCTGACTTCAACACTTAAAGTTTTTCATTTGGTTCTCCCCTGCCTACCATATTAAAAACAAATGTACCCCCATAAAAATCCCCTCCCTCCTCTTTGTCTCCTTTTGCTCATGCTGTTCCCTTTCCCACGTGATTTACACTTATTTCTGTATTAAATCCCATCAGTTTTCCAAGGCTCAGCTAAATCGTCACATTATCATTGGAACCTTCCCCTATCCCTCAAGCACAAGTAATTTCACTAATCCCTGAACTCCTATTGTAGAACATTTGGGAAACATCATATTGTTTATGGTGTGGGTTTTCAAGGGTGCTCATCCTCAATTTAAGCTTCTTGAGGTCAAGTGCTGAGTCTGATTCACTTCAATTTTCCCTCGTGCCAAATTCTCTAGACCCAGGAGGAATGCATAAACGTTATTTAAATGCTGACTACATGAATACAGAACCCCCTATGTATACTCTGGGTGATAAAGAACTACTACCCAGGACAAAGCCACATGCTGCCTTGCTGGTCTGTTTCAGAGGCTTCCATATTTTCTGAATACATTAAGTCAAGATTTAAGATGGATTGGGGCACCTGGGGGGCTCAGTTGGTTGAGCGTACAACTTCAGCTCAGGTCATGATCTCATGGTTCATGGGTTCAAGCCCCGCATCGGACTCTGTGCTGACAGCTCAGAGCCTGGAACCTGCTTCAGATTCTGAGTCTCCCTCTGTCTCTGTCCCTCCCTCATTCACGCTCTGCCTCTCTCTCTCTCTCTCAAAAACAAACACTGGAAAAGTTAAAAAAAAAAAAAAAAGACTTAAGCTGCATTCCAGTCAGCTATTTAAAAATAACAATTCATTTAGTTTTTAGTGAAAGTTCATTAAAAATCTAAACACCTTTTAAAGATTAGAAAAGAATGGAGGATGAAGCAGATGCTAATAGCATTAGACCTACAATTCCCAGGACTCTCTCTGGCGAACATGAACTCTAAGTGCCCAGAAGGAAAACAACAACAACAACAACAAAATGGATCCCCAAAGTTGCAATCTGTCTTTATAAGGTCAGTGCCAAGTGAGCACAACCTTCGGCTGTCTGGTCAAGGTTGATGGGCTAGGATTTATTTCTTTATTGTTCCAAATGGTTTAGTAAAGAATTGTTTCTGCCCCAGTGCACCTACCTCTCTGAATAAGAGGCTAGCCAGTGCCGAGGAATGAGAGGCTTTAAGCGGGTATGGCAGCAAAAACTTCACATGGGCCAAGCTACAGTACCACTCACCATGAAGGTTCTAGATGGTTTCATTGTTCTTTGGCTGTAAATCTGACAAAACAAGTTGAGTGAAGGTATGGTGTTTGATAAGAGCACTGGACCAGGAGTTGTGAGACATTGGATATTGGCTTTGCCCCTAGATATCTGATTTTATGATGTCATTTAAAGTCTTTGAGTCTCACTTTTGCTATCTGTAAAATGAGGGGTTTGGTCTAGATGGTGGAGCCACTTGGCAACAGTAGTGCTAGAAGCATACTTCCAAAAACACCAATACCAATGCCCAGAGCTCATCCACAGAGATGGACCAATTGGCATCCAGGTATCAGTTATTCTGAAGTTAAGAACCACTGGGCTAATCACACCTTTCAGTTCTAAAACTTTGTGATTTTATAGTACTGTTTCTAAAAACCAGGAAGCTTCATTTTTATCATGTGAGATAAATCTAAGAGAGGAATCTGGCAGAAGCCCAAATGACCTGAGTATAAATATTGACAATATTTATAAGACATCTTCAGAGCATTGTGCCCATGCCCTGTCTCTGGTCATCCCAATTTCACACAGATCCTATTAAAATAAAGTTTGGCCAAGAGAATGGGGCAGGAGTCAGCACCAATAAATGGTAGTCTCTCTGTGTGTCTGAGCAGTTCCTCATTCCAAAGGCAGGTATTAATCATATTGGGTTACTATCTGAGTGAGAATCTATTTTATGATCTCTTTTCCCTTTCACTTCCACCACATTCCAGAGGTATATTATCAAGTTGAGTTCCTTTCCAGTGTGACTTCATCACCCTGATTAGCAGCTTTGGTGGCTACAATAGGATTTGTATCCCCACTACAAAGAAGAAACCTGAGGCACTAACATTGCTTAGCAATATTTAATAGTCATTATTAGGGTGGGGTTGGGTTTGGCCTTGGCTTGGAGTAAGTGTTGATGATAGGGTTAGGGATAAGGTTGGTGTGATAGTTAATTTTACATGTCAACTTGACTGGGTCACATAGTATCCAGATATTCGGTCAAACATTATTCCGAGTATTTCTGTGAGGGTGATTTTGGATGAGATTAACATTTAAATCAGTAGACTGAGTAAACCAAACTGTACTCCCTAATGTGGGGGAGCCTCATCCAACCAGTTGAAGGCCTAAATAGAACAAAAAGCTGACCCTCCCCTGAATAAGAGAGAATCCTTCCTACCTGGTAGCCTCTGAACCAGGACATTGGCTTTTTTTCTTGTCTTCAGAATCTAAAACATTTCCTGGCCATCAAGCCTACTGGCCTTCAGACTAGAATTATACCATCAGCCCTCCTGGATCTCAGGCCTTTGGACTCAGACTGGAACTACACTACCAGCTCTCTAGGTCCTCCAGCTTCCTAACTCACCCTGTGGATTTTGGGACTTGCCAGACTCCACAGTGCCATGAGCCAACTCCTTATAATAAGTGTCTCTCTCTATATATGTACATCCTATTGTTTCCATTTCTTTGGAGAATACTGACTAATGCAGTTGGGATAGGGTTGGTAAGACCATAGGGATTACAGTTTGATACAGGTTTGGGGTCAAGTTGGGTCTAGGGCTGGGATTAGGGTTGGGGTTGACCTTGGTCTAGATTGTGGCTTAGGATTGGCTGAGGGAGGGGAAAATTTGACAAAAGAACAAAGTATCAAACATCTTTTCTTAACGTCATTATTGCCGATATGACCTTGATAAAGAAAACAGAAAATGATTAATTAGTGACTTTCAAGTCTCAAGTGTTATTCTTGACCCTCTTATTTATATTACAATAATGGCAATAATTGTTTTAAGACCCAACTGTGTATCATATGCTATATGAGGTGTTTTGACTATTATATCATTTAATCCTCTTTAAAAAAACCCTCAAATAGGTTTTACCCAATATTTTTAATACAATAAGAAACTGAGGGTATACTGAGGTGAGGAAACTTATAAGTGGAGAATGTGATGTTTGAACTCAAATCTTTCTGACTCCAAAGCCATTTTGTGCCAAAGCACTGGCTGGGATGGTAAAGATTTGGTAACATTGCCCAGAGGATAAGAAACCAAGAAGGACAAAGCCCTTCCTCAGAGGAATGTGAAGAAATGCCCCTGGCTAATGGGTAGAGGTGGGGAGAGGAAAATGTATTATCTTTCTCTCAGGGCAGCTGTGACACCTGTGTTCTCAGCTGGGCCCTGATTTATAACTCCCTTCCCTGAGCAAGGCTGGAGGCACACTTTCCTTCCAGGGGAAAATCTGTCCTCCTTCAGCTTAAGCAACATGCAGCCTCTCTGTCTGTCTTCTGCTCTGTGACATCGTCAATGAGTTATTTCCCTCATTCAGAGCAGCCCCTTCTGGGACCTACCCAAAGATGCAATTTCTTTTCTATTTTTCTCCTCTTTCAGAAGCCTCCTTCCAGAGACACATAAATGCCGGATTCATTATATCGCTCTCAGGTAGAAGCCTGTGTTAAAGAGGCTTCGATCGATCTCTTAAATAAAGCTGGCAAAATATTGCACTTACTCTGGGCTTTCTGTTCCCTAATGTAGTCAGACCGGCCGTTCCTCCCGGCTCCACCTGCTTTGCCAACAACCCAGCATCTTTCTCTTGTACCCCACCTTCATGGTTTGGGTCATAACAAACAGACTTAGAATTTGAACCAACCCTTTTATCAGCAGATTTCACTCTCACAAGGGAAAAGACAGGTTGCACAATTCCTACTTCTCTGCTGGGGAAGTTGAGAAAAAGAAAAGTAAGATGACTTGAATCAGGTGAATCTAGAGAAAATAACTTAAGCTCCAGTCCCTGGGCATTGCTTCCTCCACACCAACAAAACCCCTAGAGGTGCCCCTTGACCGTTGGTTCCTTCCTCTCCTCCTCAATCCTTTATTTACTGGTGCTTTAAAAAACAGTTTTCTCCTCCCAGGTGGACTCTCCTTTTAAGGTAGTCAGGCAGTGCTGATGTCCTACAAAACACATCAGACATGGGGGTTACGGAACGCTGGTTCAAATCCCAGCTCTGCCCCTAGCTCGATGGGCAGGATTTTTAATCCTTCTGGGCCTCAGTTCCATGGGCCATAACCATGGGCATCAGGGGCATGGCCTTCAATGCACAAGTCCCTACTATCAGGGTATTACATAAAGCTCAACTCATATGCCTCTGGAAGAAGCTAAATGGAAGTGTCTGGAACAAGAATAGGTCTGCAGTGTCTTTGAGGGAACAGTGCTTGGCACACCCTGTGAGGGACCCTACAATTTTCCTCTAAGGCCTCTCCAGCCCCTGTTCCAATTTCCTTTTCAATTCTATTCCAGCCTGGCCTTTGAAGAGACATTAAACTTGAGGAAAGTAAATGTGCTGTTTGTGAAATGAGATGAAGTAGACAGGGCCTTGTGCTCCCCAGCATAATCCCCTTGGCCCTCTGGGCCAGTAACCCCTAGCTCCCAGATGCCCTTGACCTATGACTGCACTTCCTGGAACAACACAGGAAGTACCACTTCTAGAGCTGCCAGGAATCAGGTGCCCAGGCCACTCACATGGTATATATTTATAACTTCTTGTGCCTTGACTACAGGCCAAATGTTACATTCACAGCTAATTTCCTATTAATTAGGTGCTGCAGTTCCTCAGCTAAATGAATAATGAGCCAGACAGGAGCCCTGAAGTTCAAAAATGCCACGGACTGTGGTGCAAATAGAAGCTGGGTGGAAGAGGAGGGGCAGGGAGCCAAGAGGGGAAATGGGGAAGAGGAAGAAAATATACTAGTCCAGGATGGCATCCTGTAATAATTAAATTATTACTCATTGACCTTATAAAGCCTTTAGTGGACTGCATTGCTAAGGGTGTTTCTAACACTTGTATCTCAGGGTAAGAAAAGACTGAAGGAATGTGGAGATTCTAGTGGAAAACGTGGACTCTGCCGGCCTCTGAGCCAGAATTTCTCCATGGCAGTCTCTGGATCTCTGCATCAGCATCACCTGGTCCAACCTGAATCACCTATGGAGGAATCTGGGAAACTGAACTTTTAACACCAGGCCATGCCTATGGATACTAGAGTTTGGGAAACAGTATCCCAGGGTAACTGGGATTTCTGGGTCATACTGTAAGGGGCCAAAGGACCTCAGCTAAAATTTTTAAAACTCTTAATTGTTTACCAAGTACCTTCCATGTACTCTTTCCTTTCTTTTATATTCACAACCCAGTGAGAGGGAGAGGCTACTGTTATCCTCCAAATGAGACAACTGAGACTTTCAAAAATTAAGGAGCTTGGCTAAGTCAAAGATGGAGGGAGTGGCAGAAGCAGGCTGGCTTGTCCTAGGCACATTGGATCCTGGCTCTATTCGCTACTTCTTCCAGTCCCACCAAATCATCATGCTGAGATTCCTGACCAACTGCTGAGCCTGCCATTTATGCCAATCAGTAGATCCAGCTCTAGGAAGCTGGATATGATCATATAATCCAGAGACATAAAACGGTCAACAACCAAAAGACTGTTTTGTACAGGACAGGATTCTAGAGTGTTACAAACATAGCTACGGCATTAGATTCCTTCTTTCCCAATCCAGACTCTACCTTACTTTATATTTTAGAAATGTTGGGCAAGGCAGTTTAATTTCTCTCTGCCTCAGTTTCCACACTGTACACTGATGACAATAGCAGTGAGCTCTTCATTATACTATTGAAAGGATTGGGACAACACACAGACTTTGTACCTCCTGCAGATTCTAGGTTCATCTATTGAGTCAACCACAGTGATTCAAACCCCACCAACTGTAGATGTCTCATCCTACATCCCCTCAAAGGTAATAACTGAATCATCAGCCCAGATATTTTGCTTTTGCTCTGGGGATGAATCAGATTACGAAGGCCAATTCCTTGATAAATGCTCTACAGGACATTTCCTCTTGCACTATGAATGTCCTTCCATAAATAATTAAACTAACCTAGTTACTGAAAGAAGTGATCGAAACCCACAGAGGGAGGAAGACGGGAACTTTGGTCCAACAGTCTATCCAGGCATTTCCTGATTCCCTTGGGGGCCCTGAGAATGAAGAGAGGAGTGTAGACCCCATGGCTGAAGAGTTTCCACCCTAGAGATGTGGGGAAAGGCCTAGGGTCTAAGGGTAGACATTGGATCCAAATTCAGAACGGACAGACATGAAGACAGACAGGAAAAGAAGACATCCAGATAGACTTTCCTTGAGAGTGTCTCCTGCAAGACAGATGTAATGGCAACGCAATAACAAAACAACTAGATGGTAGCAAAAATGCGGGAGATAAATGTGGGAGAAGAAAGCTCCATCCCCAACAGGGTAACATAGGAATCCCTCATCCAAAGAGTGGCCTTTAGTTCTGTTCAAGAGTTCCCATGGGATGTACTTCCCACTTGAACCTAGACTACTAATCACCTTTCCTGGAATTCACTTAGGATGCTCTGACTCCCTACCCTTCAGTTTCTGCATATGCTTGTTCATGTTTTCATGCCCATAGGGGGAAAATATTTCCTTAAGCAGACAACTTTCCTCTCAAAGCTAGTATCCCTTTTTTTTTTTTACAACAATAATACAGTAAAACCTAGCTAAGAGGTCCTAACTGGACTGCCTAATGAGCTGGGCATTAAAGGACATTTAAGAATAAATGCAAACTTATTACCTTTTATGAATAAAATGACTACATGGGGCAGAGAAGAAGAAAAGAGGTCTTGACAAACCAATAAATGTTTGCACCAAGAGATAAGAGTCAGCCGTAACTAGGCTAGGCTTGCAAACAGTTAGGCTTTAGTCTTAATTAACAAACCCCTTTCCTTCCCCCAACTCCTCACTTCCATAATGTGGAAACATTTTAGCCCAAGGACCAGATTATCACAAATTCTACATTGATGAGGCCCTGTCATTCAGAAGACAACTCTGCTCAAACTTCCCAAACAATGAACACTGTGTGTGTGTGTGTGCGCGCGCACGTGTGTTGATGGGTGGGGCCCAGGGAGTAGGAGCTGTGGGGGTGGTTATAAAGAGCTCCTAGCACACTAAAAACCTAGGCTGATTTGTTCCCCTGTCTCCCAAATGTAAACTTTCATCATAGATTCCAGGAGGAGAGAAAAAATTAGGGCAGAGGCTGAAAATGAGCAGCCATTTTGGCATCTGAATGTATCCATAGCCCACATAGTCTTTCCTCTCACAGGCATGTCTTCCCTTCCTATCCTTTGTTTCCATACAAATGTGATTGAGGAGGAATTCTCCTTTTGCATTTTTAGAGATCAACATCTCAGAGTAGCCGAGGGATACACATTTTGTCACATTTCAAGAGAGAAAGGTTCATTAAGCTAGACCACCCCCCCACACCACCACCATCCCCACACCTAACAGGCAGAACCCTGCTAACTCAACACAATTCAGAGTCACTAACTCCACAATTATTCCCCTTGGGAACAGTTTGCTTCCTTTATTTCATACTTCCAAGTTCAAGTAGGTACCTTGTGATTTTCATTTGTTTTTAAGATGATACCTTTGCAATAATTATCAGAGCCATTTTCCTATCCACATCTTACTTGGGAAAGAGTAACTTTTGAGTTCAGGGTGTTGGGTCCCACAGAGAAAATGCTGTAGCTCAAATGCCACTGGCTTCTCACAGCACTTTTCTAGTTACAGCAATCATCCAACAGTTTGTCCACCCAAGCCCCTACCCTAGCCCTCCATCCTCCATACTTCTACAGATCTTAGTAACCCTATTTCTTGAACTGAAGAAAAGAGGCAAAGCTACTTCCCAAAAGTCTTAGCTGCTAGCACTGTGCTAGGCACACAGTCTGCACTGGATAAATAAGTGTTGATTGATTTCTTGATCGATGGGCTCACATTAGAATGCTAAGCTTTAGCTCTGTTTTATGCTGAACTGCACACTCATTCCCAGAAAAAAAAAAGACATAGTGACTCTGAGAGGAAGCTTTCTCTCAATTAACACTATTGTCTCTTTAATTCACCTCAGAATATTAGCTGTCTCCCTACCAGCTTATTCAAAACCTTTGTTCTGAAAAGTTTATTTATGCATTTATGTTAGGGAATGTAATTGAAAAGATGTGACTGCCAACTGACATGTGAGGTAGACCCAGGCACTCAGGGCCCCTTGCCCCCATCCCTGTCTCGGGAATGTGGGTTCTCCTTACCTTTCACACTCCCAGAGGCTGCTCCAAGGATGTGGTTTTGAGAGGGTGATGTGGTGTTGAAACCATTTGCAGGGACTCAAATAGTTAAGGGCTCTACATAAACTTATATATATATATATATATATATATATATATATATATATATATATAATTTTTATATTTAGAGAAGGAGAGAGCAAGTGTGAGTGGAGGAAGAGGGCAGAGGGAGGAAGAGAAAGAATCTTAAACTGGCTCCACGGTAAGCATAGAGTCTGACATGGGGCTCGATTCCACGATGCTGGGATCATGATCTCGGCCAAAATCAAGAGTCAGAAACTTAACCAGCTGAGCCACCCAGGCACCCTAAGGCCTTTATGTAAACTTATAACATTTGCCAGGTGGATCCAAGGATCTACTCATCTTGCAGCCACCCAAGACAAATCCTGTATGTAAATTCCCTTTGCTATTTTTAAAACTTCTACCTACCAACCCCTGCCTCTTCCTTCAGTGTCTCTCTGCCCTCTGAGTACAGGGGCCAGTTTCACATTACACCTGGGAAGCTCCCTAGAGGGCGGCGAACCAACAATTTAACAAACATTTGTGATTGACTACTATATGCCAATACTGGGGAGGTAATCAAAAATGACAAAACACACAATTCATAGGAAGTACCACACATTCATCTAAAAACCTCAAGAATGGATATAAAATTGCAGTGATGATAAGAGTTCTGAAGAACGCAAGGACATTCAAAGGGGAAACTGGACACCCAGTCCAGGGATGGTTACCTGGGAAAGCACCTGTCGAGCCATGCCCTGAGCCTTTTTCACCTGGTGCAAAAGAGGTAAAAAGAGGGGGGAAAAGAGAAATGGGCACAGAACAACAGCCTTGACTACAGAACTTCACTTTCAGACAGGTGAGTCACTCCTCCCATCCTCCAATGACCTGTGATGCCATGCCATAGTAATTCTCTGGCATTTCCTAAGAAAACTGTCTAGAGGTGGGAGTGCTGGGTCCCCATACTGTGCTCTCCTTTCCATCGTCACCATCAACCAGAGAGTCTTTGCCACATGAAGGGAAAGGGTGCTTCCTCCTAGCCCCCACTCTTCATCACCAGGACCCACTTTTGAGAACCTGTTTGGAAAGTCCTGAGACAAGACCTAGAGGTTCTGCCTATAGCAATGGACCAAAGTCAGGGTCACCACATCACATGAAAGCTGACACCTTGGCCTGAGGCTTCTCAGCAGTTAAGCTATCAATAGTCTCCTAGCCAGTCCAGGATGTTTCAATTACCATTTTTCAGATCCATGGGGCGTTCCCTAAATTGAGGTGGACCCTATAGGTAATCTTAAAATTCATAGTTTTTAGGTGAGAATATCTATTCTTAATCCAGTTCCTAGCTCTTCCTTTGCCTACACATTACTCCTCCATCCTTACCCTGAAGCTGCTCATTTGTTCCCAAGTGCAACAAATGACAGCACCAGAAGGTGAACAGTGTAAGTGTTTTACCTGGAGGTTGAAAATGATCACATTTGTTTCTGGTGACCCAGATACAGTGATGAAAAGATAGATAAATTTTATCGCATCATTCCCAATAGCAGCCTCTTAACTTTATTAATAATAGCATTTCAAAAGTCTGACACTCACATGTAAAGATATGAATCACTAATTGCAAAGTGGTATAAACTTTGCTCTATTACCTTTCCTACATGAAGATTATAATTTTGATGTTTCATAAAGGTTTTTATTTTTTAAAATTTCTTCAGGTTTTATAATTTCAAAAAGTTTTAAGGAGCACCTAGGTGACTCAGTTGGTTGAGCATTTAACTCTTGATTTTGGCTCGGGTCATGATCCCAGGGTTGTGCGATCAAGCCCCACATTGAACTCTGTGCTGAGCCTGGAGCCTGCTTGAGATTCTCTCTCTCCTCCTGTCCCTCTTCGCCACTTGTGTTCTCTCTCTACATATAAATGAATGAATAAATGAATGAATGGTGTTAAAATACACTAATCAGCCAAATTAATCTATAAAAATAGTGTCCATATACTCATCTGCCTTATCTCTCTGCTTAGACTTCCAAGTCAGCTTAGGGCAAATGGAACCACTTCACTTTTGTTTGTTTGTATTTGTTTGTTTGTTTTTAGTTTCCCCGGCCCAAAAGCATAAATTGAGTGCTCTGCATACAAATGTACCCTCCTACCCCCCAAAAACTGTGTGTTGGTAACATTGGTAGTCAGGACTTTGTGTGTATCTGTTTATACATATACACACACATGCACACACACATAAAGTCCTAACCACCAATGTACTAAAAACCTACAGGGGGTCAGTTTCCCTTGGCCATCAATATAAAGTCCCTAATGCAGCATCATGACACTGCATCTGGCTTCAGACACAGTGGCATGAAACAGGTTCCCAGTCACCCAAATCTAACACCATCCACTCTGATATACAGTTAGCTCTTGACCACTACTGCTTCAGGAGCCCACACTCCCCAACAGAAGCCACCATACACTTCATTGCCATATGGCCTTGCCCTCAAAGAAGATGAAAATTTTCGTTGTATCCTATTGTCAGGTAGGAGATGAGAAATGGCTGCTAAAAGGGAGAGCTAGATTGATGGGGTAGAAAATGCTTTCCAAACCAAAATAAAAAATGGGACTAGGGTCTCAGGAGATACAGAGCCTAAGAATGAATTCAGACTCAATCATGAACTAGCTGCATGACCTCGGAAATGTTACTGAATCTCTCTGTAAGTCTTAGTCACTCTATCTCTGAAATGAGGACAAAAATAAAAACCTGCCCCACAGGTTGTGCTGAAGAGTAAATGAGACTCTCCGTGTAAAGGGCTTGGCAATGTATCCAGCACAGAATTAGCATCCAATAAACATTTGTTGCACTTGTTACTATTATTATTGGGAAAGTAATATAGTGCCAAGGTTAGGTCTAAAGTGCTATGTTACACTGTCTGGGTTCAAATCCCAGTTCCTTCATTTATTATTTATTATTCAGCTATGTAACCTTGGGCAAGTTTGTGTCTCTTTGCCTCATCTGTAGCATGGAAATGAAATTTATCTGCCTTGTAAAGTTGTGAGTTGAAATCAAGTTGTCCAAGTAAAAAGCTTGGCATGGTGCCAAGCAAGTAGAAAACTTTCAGCATATAAAAATCGTTATTGTTATGATTAATGGTACTATTATCATTACTACCAAAATGACTTTCACAAGTCATTTTCATAATGACTTTCTTCTTTTTTGAAGACCCCTACCACCTTGTTCCTGCACTTGCCTTGTTTCCTTGTAAAGCACACACTGACATCTGTCTCCTAGCCTGCAAGAAGTTTCTTGGCCAGTCTGCCTACAGATTGCAGTATGAAAGGAGAGATCCACTTCCTGGGCTCAGAGACCTTTTACTTCTCTCCAAGGAGCTTATGTACTTTGGCTGGTAATGTGGGAATGCATTCTCCCTTCTCCTGCCACATCCAGAACTTCCTCTCACATTCTTTAATTTTAAGGGCAAGACTGGGGAACAAGGAACTGAATACAAATAGTTTAGGACCCTCGTGAGATTTGGCATCCCCAATCCACCAACACAAATGAAATGATCATCCAACCTTACTTCCAGAAATACAGCAGATCTCAGATTCATAGGTGTGAAGATTTGCTTAATTTCTCACTTAATGCTAAATGTAAAAATACCTCCAAGCAATACCAAACTAATATATCTCTTTGCCCTTGCCCAGGCTTTTGTCCCAGAGCCATATGAATTTCACCTTCGCAGTTAATACTCACATGAATTCCAATCCAGATATGTAACATCAAAACAGGAAAACCCTTAGCTAAAGGGAAAGCCAGAATCGGGGTGGGAATTCTAAGTCTCCACTGCTCATGTGTTTCTGTGACCGCCTTAAGAGCTCTCTTCACAAACCCATTAATTCAACAAACATTTATTGAGCATCTCTTCTGGGCTAATCATTCATGTGCTGGTTGGTTGGGATACCAACAATATTAAAACAAGGTCCTGCCTTCAAGGAGCTCATACATTGTCTGTCTAGTGGTAGAGCTAGAGGCATAAATAAGTAATGATAATGCAATGTGACAAGTAAAACAACAAGGAGAGTAAGATGCCCAGGGCATCACAAGCACAGCCTGAAAGCATGTGCAAATGCTTCCAGAAAGGGATGTTTGTGGAATATCATCCATGACTTGGGGAGTTGGTTAGGCAAAGGAGGTCAGTGTGGGGTAGCCGGGAAAGCACATTCCAAACAGAGATCAGGACAGACCAATGGTGCAGAGAAGCAGAGCATGGTGTGTGTGTGTGTGTGTGTGTGTGTGTGCGCGCGCGCGCACGCGCGCAGAACAGAAAATTCAAGATGGGAGTAGTGCAGGATGAGGCTGGACAGTTGGGCAGGAGCCAGACCATGGAGAGAGAGCCTTGTAGGCGGAAGCTAAGGAACATGGACAACATCCCACAGGCCATGACAGGTTGTGATGGTTTCAAGCAAGGGGCTGGCATGGTGTACCTTGCATCTCAGAAAGGGTACTATGGGGGCTCTAGGGCAGGATGGTTTTGAGGTGTCTGGTGATAAGACCAGTTACGAGGCAGTAGCTGGAATCCAGGTAAGAGATAATTGGAGCCTGATTCCTGACCAGTCCTTATTTCTCTGTCTAAACAAGATCCTTGTCTTTAGTCATCAAAGAACTTACCATCCGCCTATCATTCACAGTTTCCCGACCAGCCTCTTGGCCCCAGTATGGGCAAGGAAATGGAAGTGACAGCTCCTGTCTGGATCTATGCACCTCCAAGTAAGTGTAATTCAGCACTGGAGCCAAAGCCGATGACATGCATTAGTTATTACTGTAAGACGGCAATTTGGTGATAAAATACAATATTGTCACTTTCAATATGTACTAAAAGTGATTTACCAGAGCTCATGGGGAGCAACTTAGACGACTGTCTGATTACAATACACAGGATAAATCACCCTCATTTGAGGGTTAAATTATGCCATCTGACAACTCTAGATCAATTTGACAGTTAAAATCAGGGTCTCCACCTTCCCTCCCCAACTCATACTGAGTTTATGCTGGTTGCTGTGGGTGAACAATCAAAACAGTCGATAGACCCTCTCCTTTTTTTTCCATAGAAATTTTTCATCCTTCACTCAGTGTCCAACTGAAGCCCCAGGTCTTCTGAAGTTTTCTCTAAAAACACTAACCCAATCTCCAGAGTATTGGCCTTCATGGTAAATATCTGTATCCCCAGTGTAGCACTCTGTTGGGACAGTAAGGTCTAGAATAAATGCCCCATGAAATACAGTCTCCAAGTATGGCTTCTTTGATGGTTAACTTTATGTGTCAACGTGACTGGGCTAAGGGATACCCAGAGAGCTGGTAAAATATTATTTCTGGGTGTGTCCATGAAGCTATTTCTGGAAGAAGTTAGCATCTTATTTAGTAGACTGAGTTCAGAGAACACCCCTCCCCAATGTGAGTGGGCCTCATCCAAACCCCTGGGGGCCTTAATACAACCAAAAGGAGCAGAAGGGTGAATTCACTCTCTGCTTGAGCTAAAACATCCATCTGGTTCATGCACTGGTTTCATACATTAGTTCTAGGGCTCTCAGACTCACCATCAGCCCCACCTCATCCCCAATTCTCAGGGCTTCAGAATTGGTCTGAATTACACCACCACTTTCCTGGGTCTCCAGCTTGCATATGGCAGATTGTGGGACTTCTTGGCTTTCATAACTGTGTGAACCAAGAAATATCCCTTTATATATATTTGTATATATCCTATTGGTTTTCTTCCTCTGGAGAACGCTAACACAGCTGCCAACAATTCCTCCCCCTCCAATATACAAGCCATTCTGCACAATAAGACTTAGAGTCTGATTCCCTGCCCATTGAATCTGGATTGGCCATGTGACTTGCTTTACCTAAAGAAGTAACAGTGTGCCAACTCTAAAATAGGCAGGGATGCTTCCACTTTGGAGCTCTTAGAATCTAGTCATCATATACGAAGCGCAGGCTAGACCACTGAGTGATAAGAAGCATGTGAAAGAGGACTACAGCCTTCTTAGACATCCCTTTTGGAGCTCAGCTAGGCTTCCAGCTAAATGTAACCATGAGTGACCAGACTGACATTATATGAAACATAACTAACTGGGTGGTTTCACCCAGTCAGCCCATAGCCATGAGAAATAGCAAATCATTGTCATTTTAAGCTACCAAATTTTGTAGTTTATTATTAAACAACAGAGAGTTGAAACTGTCTTTTTCTCCCCAGCTAGAATCCTCATGGATGTACTATAATGACTAGTATAGACTGGCTATTTTTTTTTTTTACATGATGGGCCTTTTATATAAATGATGTCATTTAATCCACATGAGAGTCATGAAAGCTAAGTATCATTATCCCCATTTGACAAATGGGAAACAGGCTGAGAGAGTTATATAACTTGTCCCAAGTTATAGAGCCAGTCAGTACTCAGGTCTGTCTGTCTCCAAGGCCTGGGTGGTTAGCCATTCTTCCATACTGGAATTTATGGTTCAGGACCCAGCAGGTAGACATTTTTAAATCACATGGTTATTAAAACAGTGTGGTAATAAGATGTCTCAGCCTTAGAGTCAGACAGAGTTGGAATCAAATCCCATCTCCAGCATGTGAACCTTGCCTTGCTCTCCTCCCCCCACACTAAACATAGCAACATTTTGATATTACTAAAAAGAGTGGGGCTTCCCTATTACACAGTATGATACTTTGTACTTTTTGGTGATGATATGGCTTTTCACCATTTTCTCCTAATCTTCTGTTCTTCAATGCTAGGATTTGTTTTCTTTACTACTTTTATACGAAGTGTTTTAACAGTGTGCCCCTGGACAAATTGCCGACCTTCCCTGTTATTTATTGTCCTGGACCATAAAAGAGATCCTATGATTCCTACTTTACAGACTAATGGGGAGGATTAGATAAAATAGTTAGTACAACTAAAGCCCCTGGCACATAATAGGCACTTCATAAACTGTTCTGATATTGGTGTTAGCATTAATATTATTGGGCTAAATTGTTGAATCTGTACCAGGTTGAAGCTACTTATTTCACTAGGAAGGAAAACAACCCAAGAATTGCCAAAACATTTTCGGCAGCCACCATGCCCATTTAAAAAGGTAGAAAGTAAGAGCTTTTCCAGGTGACCAGACAAAATGTATTAGCTCCAGATCCAAAGGTCAAGGCAGAGCTCTGTGCCCACCCAGTCCTCACAGTCATGTGCACACCACTTGGATATCAACAAAAAGTATGTACTAAGGCCTCATTGATACCACATTCCACTATTGTGTTACAGACTTCACTGCCTCTCCTTAATTTGACCCTATCATTCCCAGAAAAAGCACAAATCTGAAAAGGATGAGCAACTGACCTCAAACACTGTAGTAGATGCTATTGGTGCATCTCCCAGATTCCCTTATCTGGCAGGTGCATGCATTCCCCAACTGTTACAGGTGTTGGCTGCTAATTGGCTCACACCTGCAAATTTGTCTGGAAAACTGTCTTTAGCCAGTGGGAACCACCTAACCTGGATATGCCTGGGAGGTTACATCTAAGGCCAATGATCAACTGATTCAGGGGGATAAAAACTCAATCCTCTTGCCTCAACGCAGGACAAGCTCTGTGATACAAATCATATTCTATAGCTCTCCCATGGGATCAAGCTGAGGCTAGGCTGAGGCTATATCACATCTTTGCTTAGCTTCTTCCCCTGCACTTTCCTGCCTCCCTCACTTCCTTACAGGTTTCTCCCAAGAGCACTCCCTCAATAAATAACATATGAATCCCCATCTCACTCTCTGCTTCTGTGAAGCCTGAATCAAGATAATCATTTTGATGTCTTCAAGCAAAGGTAGAAAAAAAAAAAGTCTTTCATACTCTTAGCAGGTTTCTTGTCCCCACACCAAAGACTTTTGTTTAAATAATAAGTTAAAAACCAAAAAGTGGTTAAGCAAAGCAATGAGAGACTTCCTATGACAACTTGAGATTTAGATAACCATGGAAGTCCACTGTGCTGATTTCCTAACCTCACCACCATTCTGCAGAGTAATAGTCAATGAAGGAGATCATTTACAAATGAAACAACAGGGTCTGAAGCTGAAGAATTAATATTAGATGATCATACTAGGAAACCACAGACTCGGTCTATAGAGTCTGCAAAATAGTGATGATATGGTTTAAATCTTCACTCTACCACTTACTAGCTGGGTGACCTTGGGCTAGTTACCTAACATTTATCACCTTTGTTTCCCCCTATAAATATGAGGATAATGATGATATGTCTTTCTAGAGTATGTTTGTAAATTGTGAACTAACATGTACCTGGCACATAGTAAGTGCCCAATATTAGCTACTATCTCAGGTCAAACACTATACATATCAGTCAGCATAGGCTAAGTTATGCAACAGCAAAAATGTCCCCAAACTCTCAGTGCCTCAAAACACCAGAAGTCATTCTTCCTCATATTCCATGATATGTTGACCAACGGTAGGGAAGTCAGGCATACTGAACAGCCACCATCCTGAATGTTAATGTGACTGTGCCAAAAGTAGCACATCAGCCATTAAATTCTCTGATTCAGAAGTTATAGACCTTATTTTGGCCCACAATTCACTGACTGGACTTAGTCATATGGCCCCATCCAACAGCAAGGGACCCACAAAGTGTCACCCTGACATGGCCCAAATGAGAAGAGAACTGGGTATCTGTGAGCAGCAGTAACATCGTACCACACTGCACTCAACAATGACACATGTTTTCCATTTAAATCTCACAACCATCCTAAGATGTAGTCACTGGAATTAGTCCCATTCTAAAATTAAGAAATTAAGGGATGGGGGGTTAAGTAGCTTGCTTAAGACCACACCATTACCAATTATAAAGGTTACTTCCCAAATAGAAATGAAATTGTAGGCACCCAGAATCTCAGAGTTAGAAAAGGACATTTGAAGTCCATGAAATCTAACCTCTCATCCAATGTGGTCATCTCTTCTATAAGTAAATCACAGAAGCATGAAGGCAGGGTTACCCCTTAGAAAAAGCAAACTGGGGCGCCTGGGTGGCGCAGTCGGTTAAGCGTCCGACTTCAGCCAGGTCACGATCTCGCGCGGTCCGTGAGTTCGAGCCCCGCGTCAGGCTCTGGGCTGATGGCTCGGAGCCTGGAGCCTGTTTCCGATTCTGTGTCTCCCTCTCTCTCTGCCCCTCCCCCGTTCATGCTCTGTCTCTCTCTGTCCCAAAAATAAAATAAAAAAAAAAAAAAAAAAAAAAGTTGAAAAAAAAAAAAGAAAAAGCAAACTGACTTCCACCCCACCCTATGCTTGGACAGAGAAAGCTTAGGAGCCACTGGTCTGGTGTACTTTGATTTAATATATGTATGGTCAATATGGGGGCTCCTGCAACACCAGATGAGGTACTCTAGGCCTCTACCCTTCCAGGGACTGCCTTGCATGGAAATCATGGTGGTTTTTTTTAATTTATTTTTTATTTTTTTATTGAAGTATAGTTGACACACAATGGCACATTAGTTTCAGGTGTACAACACAGTGATTTGACAAGTCTATACAATATGCTATGCTCATCACAAGTGTAGCTACCATCTGGGAAATGATATTTTAAATTGTAAAATTCCACAGAGTGGGCACTAACAATGTAGAGAATCATAACATGACTAGGCTTTACATGACTTGTCTCAAATCCTTACAGTAACTTTTGGGGCAAGTATTATTATCCCCATTTTGCTAATCAAGATTCTGAGGTTAGAGATTTAATTCACTCCCCAAGATGATATGGTTAGTTGGGGGCAGAACTGGGATTCTAACACAAGTGGCTCTGATCTAGGGACCATGCTGCATCACAGGGGGAGGTGTGTCTGTGTTGGGGGAAGGGGTGTCCACCTAGCCAGAAAACCTCCAGTATTCCATGGTCTGGTCCAAATGCTCAAAAAATACTAAATCCAAAATAAATGCATTAATGACAAGTTAATTTCAGTCACTCATTATCCACATGCTTTATATCATGAAGTCATGTACTGAGTTGAGAGAAAAACTTCCAAATTGCTGACTACAGACTACTATTGTAGTCTAGTTGTAAACTAGAGCTTATAGATGGGGAGAAAAAAAGCTGAAAATGACATTGATTAAATTGTCTACCCCGGCCCAAGCTTGTACTAGTTTTTGCATAAAATTATTTCATTTAATTTTCACAATTCTTCATGAAATCTCCATTTATAGATAAGGATATCTAGACTCAAAAGATTAAGTAAATCCTCCAAAGTCACACAGTTAAATAATGTAAGCTTTCTCCACCAGGTTGTCTCTCCCAGGGGCCAAGGGAAGGAAATCACTGACAAGAAGTACTCATGGCAAGAGGCCCTGACTCCCCTTCTAGCAGCTCCCATATATATGCCTCAAGACTGTGTCCAGCAGACTTTTTTTTTTTCATTTTTTATTTATTTTTGGGACAGAGAGAGACAGAGCATGAACGGGGGAGGGGTAGAGAGAGAGGGAGACACAGAATCAGAAACAGGCTCCAGGCTCTGAGCCATCAGCCCAGAGCCTGACGCGGGGCTGTCCAGCAGACTTTTAATCATTTCAGAGTTAGGCCTCTTTCTTATCATTCTTACAGAGAGGCTTCCAGAATTCCACATCTTTCAGTTAAGAAGGTTTCTCTTCATCAACTGAAGCCTCAAGACTTTCCTCCTGATTCAAATCCAATGTTCCAACTCAGCCCTCCTGACATCAGCTGCTCCCACCCACATATCTCCCCATATGCCGGTACCCAACCAACACCATCTGTGGGACCAAAGATGTTCTGGGTCCCTCTGCTCTGAATAAGAACCCTGACTCAAGACTGAAGGAACTACAGGGCCATTGAAAAAGCCAGTGTATTCTTATAGTCTCTTTAGCCATTCCTTCTACTCCTCTTGCCACTGAGCTACTTTGACACACTGCTGAGAATAAAGTACATATATTGAATGGTAAGAAGGAGAAAAAGAAGGTGTTGGTCTTGTGGATGCTGCCGACCCTGGAGAGAAAATGGTGTCTGAAGGAGCTGTGCTGTTAAGTCATCACTTGAAAAGTTTTCAGCAAAGGATATTATCTCCTTTCTCTATGGTAAACTAAATTTTCTTGGGGCCCACTGGTTCCTCACTCTCATTCCACCCCTGTGCCAATTAGTCTAAGCTAATCAGTATAACCTGTTTTCTTAGGCACAGTGATTGCTCCAGGAATAAGCAGACAATTTAACAGGGTCAATAGAAGAAAAGCCAGGGATTCTTTTTCTGATTACTCAGGAAAGGAGCTCTTAGATCACCCCTCCTTGCCACCCAACTGAGACAGAAACTATGCAGACTGAGGTCTGGAGCTGCTGCATTAATACTGTGATCATGAGGTGAGGAGAACAGAACTAAGTTGAAAGATGAGAACATGAAACCTGGCAATATCACATGAAACTGCATCAAGTTGTACCTCAATCCAGAACAAACCCTAGATTTTCTCCTTATGGGCTCCACTAAAATTCCCTTTTTGCTTAAAGCAGTTTGGGTTGGGTTTCCACCCCCTTATAATTAAAGCAGCCCTGAAAGGGCATCAAGGAAAAAAAAGTCTCAGGGTCACAGTATGCAGCAGAAACAGTAGAGATTGAGGGCTCTCTTTCCAACAACCTCCCTCTATCTGTGTGCCATTTTATTGCCTCTCAGCCTCCTGACCAGAACTGACTCTGGGAAAATCAAAAAGCCACCCAAATAATCTCAAATGTCTCTGCCTCCTCAGGCTCTGCCCTCTCCCATCTCAGGTTCAAATGTCTGAACACTAAATTCATATCAAGATATCAGGGACTTCTGTCCCTTCCCAGAAGTACCTAAATTTGATAAGAGGAAGAGGGTGATGTACAATTCAAAGGAAGCTCAAAGGGCCATTTAGGGTGAGGGTTAAGTCCACAATCAGTGGAGATGTTCAGGTGTGTGAACCTCCCTAACCACACCTCTTTTCTCCCTGCTCTCATGTGTCTTGTATACATTAGCTCTGCCACTTTAGGCTAGGCACTTAATGGCCATGGGTCCAGTTTCTTCACCTGTAAAATAGGGATGAGTCTCATAGAGTTGTGACAATGAAATGGGTAAGGCATGAGGAGCACATATAACAGTGACTTGCATAGAGTAAGAACTAGGTATGTTAGTTCTTATTCTCCTTATTCTTAGGATGGACACTACCATCCAGACTGTACACTCCTGGGCAGTAGATGATATGACTTCCTTTTCTTTGTATTCATAGCAACCATCCCGGTGTCTGACTCCAGAAGTATTTACTGAGTGGCCCTTGGCATGGGTACTACAACGAGATTCATGCATGTGTGTCTCATCCTATGGTCTTATGAATGGATCTCTAATAACGGAATTTCAAGCCCTGAAGTAGGACATTGCGGGAGAGATTCTCGGACAAGTGGATAATTTCTATTAGTAACTGAGAAACAAACAAGTCATGTTGGACAGCCATTCAAGAATAGCCTTCCTCCTGCAATGGAATCCCCAACCCACTCTACCAGAAACCTCCATCCTCAACCTGACTTATGACTTTGGCTTATGACTTTGCCTCAACTTCATTCCTCCAGCATGCAGAAGGGAGACCCACCAGGGAATTCTCTTCCCTTCCTGTTTTGAGAACAGTCACATTCAAGAGAATTTTCTGAACAGATACTTGTAGCATCCTAAAGTCAGCTCCTTAGAGAGACCTATAGGATAGGCTTATTCTTTAGTCCCTAGGCTGCCATCAAATCAGTAGAGAGTTGTAAGCTGTCAGCTAGATGTTTCTGTCTTCAGGGGGAAAGAACCTTAAGCACAGATACTTAAAGGAAAATTTGTTGCAAGGCAAATGAGGGGAAGAAGGCAGCTCAGATGGAGAAAGAGATTCACCAGCACAGGAAGCATTTTCATGTGTTAAATCTCTCTTGCATGTGGATGCACTAGTCCCATGCAGTGTTAACAATTTCTTCTATTATCTTCTTGTCCTGACATATGCTAGGGAGATCAGAAGTGTAAACAGGTAATTCAGTCGGGTAAGTAAATCGCCTCTCCTCCCTGCCAAGCTGTTAAGTGGGCACTTCTAGCATTACACAGGCTTAGATCAGGTTTCCCAGAGGCTGGCTCAATGAGGATGGTGAAATGAGACCTCAGAGGAGTAGGAAATGGTATAGCATGTCCCCCCAGGGCATGGGAAGACTTGGGAATGGTCTTCACTGTGGAAACAAGAACTTTGCCTGACATGTACTTCTTAAACATCTCCATAAAATAGAAATAGGTAACTTCAACATGGTAAGCTGGTAGCTAATGCACCTAGTGTTTTTTTTTTCCTATAGATGTTCCTAGAAATAACAACCCATGCCCATCTTACAAACAGGGGAGGTTTGGAAACTTAGGGCCTAAATAAATATTTCACTAAATTTCATCTGTCTCATTAACTCATTCCTCATTTGTTCAGCAGCCATTTATTGAGCTCCTCTTTATGCCATGCACAGTGAAGCAGCAATTATTAGAGTCCGGTGAGGGACAAGGTAGCATTGGAACATTGGAGATGACAGGATGGGATGGACTTAAGAGGGATTTGGGTATAAAATCAAGAGGATTTTGTTGACTGATGGGATGTGTAAAGGCAACATAGAGAGGCTGAGCAGCAGAAAAAATAGGCAAAGACATGGAGGCTGTGATTATTCCCAAGTGTAGCTGGGCATGGGGTGGCATCACTCATGGAGGAACAGGCCATAGGTAGAGGAAAGTTCAAAGGATGATTACAGTGTGGAACTCAAAGAGTCAATGCTCAGGATTCCCAATGCCCTCTGAATCCTGGCTATAATTCTATCAAGTCACTTCGGTAGCCCTTTGCACTTGCTAAATCCAATTTGACTCAAACACAGGCAGAAATGGCCTTCCAAAAAATAACCCTGGATTTTCCTGATAGAATAACAAGGCTTGTATGTAAAATAATTCTATCTGAGGAAGGAAGAGAGGAAAAACTCCATTGGGGGCTTACTAGCATCGGGTAAGCTGTTGCCTACTTTTTGTGTGTGATCCTCACACACCTGGAAGGAATACTTATTCCCACTTTACAGATAAGACTGAGACTCAGAAATAAAAGTAACTTGGAGAAAAGTTAAATGAGGAATTGTAGGTGCAGAGCCCAGACCAAACTTGTGTCTCCTGATTCCTCCTGGGACAATATTGTTTCTTATTACCATGCTGCTTTTTCTGAGAAATAAAAAGACATGCAAGCTCTGTATTTCAATGGGCCAAACATGGAGTTTCCTACTCATGACTTTAGCATATGCCCCCAGGTGCATAAGCTCCTTGAGCAAATCTAGGCATTGGTTGGGACAGGGCTAGTGGAACAACAAATGTTGTATCCCCCTAGGGCCATTCAGTAGGCTTCCAATCCCTGAGACCCTCTGTCTCCTTCACCCTGCTTTATCTCTGAGCAGCTGGTGATCTTTCAGACCCAAATCACACTGGAGGGAGTGACCAGGAGCCAACATCAATGCATCACTAGGGTACAGGGTTTGTGCATCCTCAGAGGAGAGGTGGGGAATTAGGAGAACAGCCAGGGGAAGGACCTGATATAACTCTACCTTACTGGGTGTACTCATTTCTGCCTCTTTATTGTAAGACCTCTCACCCCCAACCCCCAAGTGCAGGAAGAAACTATCAAGTTGTAGCACTATGGCTCCAATGGTCAGAAAACATTGTAAGACGTCACGGTTGGCAAAAGCAGAGTTGCAGGGCTGGTGTCTTGACTCCTGACCCAGACCCAGCTATACCCCCCAGTTACCACCACTGCTCCCTTGTCTTTCTAAATCCTCTGCTAGGGGATGTCGGTGGGCAACCAAGCATCTAGTCCCCTTTTCCCACTCTGATTTTCCTCTGGGGTATTTGCCTCTCTCCTAGTTTTACTCATGCACTCTGAGGGAAGGTATCAAGGTATCTCCTGTTTTGCCCAGCCACAGTTGGGTCCAATGAGGAAAAGTGAGCTCAGGACTAGGCAGAGGACTAAAGTTCTTGCAGTCATCCTGCTGCCAGAAGGGGAGGGTCCAGAGAGCAATTGGCAGATCCTGAGGATAAAGCCAACACAGCAGGAGATATGAACAGACAGAAAGATCCAGTCCTGGCAACATTATCCGATCTTCTCCATTACATGTGAGCCAGTAAACCTTCTTTATTCTTTAAGCCAAATGCGCTTCTTTCTCATATGCTCATCCTTCAATGCCCACCTTAATTTCTACTCCCCCATGAGCTTCCCTAACCAAACTTTCCAGCCCTTAGTATGTCTTATAGAAGAGCCTTTTCTGAATATGTCTTTGCTTAAAATGCATAGTGTCATTGGAATAGCCCATACTTTGACGTAAACAGAATTTCAATTATGAGTTATCTACTCACTAGCTGTGCAATCCTAGGCAAGGTGCTTAAAACATCAATCTGTATCATTTGTGAAATGGGATAAAGCTCTTTTCCCTCCCCAGAGAAATAAGTGAAATAATGGCATGGTACATCTATTTGGGTAGCAGAGTGGACTTCCTGGGGAAAGAGACCCTTGTGGTTGACTGCCAAGTATGCCAAGAACTCTATATCCTACACATAGCAGACATTATGTCAATATTTCTGTGTAGGCTGAGTGAATGAATGTGTCCCTCCCCCAGCTCCAGGTCAGAACCTGGGAATATTAGCTTAGCCAAGTCAACCTAGCATATTAAGCATCTGTCCACAATCCTTCTGGCTCCCAGCCAGGCTCCCAGACCTGGCAGTTGCAGGAATTCTTCAGCATACCCGGAATCCCCCTCCCTGTCCCCAGCACCCACTCTAAAGGCAATTCAAGCTCTAGGAAGTCTATGTTTTATGTAAACTGTGGCTAGTGACAAACACACTGAGCTGAAGAGGAAGTGATCAGCAATAATAGAATATTTTAGTAGCAAGAAAATAATAGAATATTTTATTAGGCAGGATGGGAAGGGAGACCATGCTCTTCCGTTTCATGATTCAAATAGGGAAAGAAAAAGTAAGCAAAACACGCTGTGGCTATGAAAGACCAGCCCAGGCTAAGATATGAGAAGGACCACCCAATTATCAACTTTATCGCCTCCCAAGGGCAGAATGTTCAACCAGCCCTCCATGTTACTCAATCACTTCTGCTATGTTACCTACCTTTTGCTAGCTTTACCTCATGGGACTCTGAAAGGTCAGGGCCAGAGCATTTGTCTACTTTGCTCTTGCTTGCAGTGTAAGGTATGAGGTTAGTAGAAGGGAAGGCTAAAACAAATGTTTAAAATAAAAATTACAGTTACTCTTGTATTTCAGTTATCTGTAGGCCATGTCACTGCAGAACCACAGAAGACTGACCTTTGAATGAAGCCTTATCACCTGTCATTTTTATCTCTAATAATGCTAATTTGCATTGGGTCTATCTTATAGGCTGCCTGAAATTCTCTTGGAATCAGGTGATTAATAAATGAGAGAGAGAGAAGAGAGAGAGAGAGAGAGAGAGAGAGAGAGATGGGTTGAGATGGATAGGCAGGCAGGCTCTATGTTTGTATGTCCCTGTCCAATGATTCCATTTGAGGACATTTTACTATTCAACAAAACTCATATCTTAATAATTTACCCACCAATCAGGATTAGCCTTTCTTATTACTCCATCTTGTTATTCTAAGAAGGCAGAACATCAATCTGAGCTCACCCAAAAAGTACACATGTTGGTACTAACATTCGATCAACATGCATATATTGAGTATCCACCTGATCCATGCACTGAAATGAATAAGGCACAGTCCTTCATTCCCTCAAGCCCATCACTACTATCCTAATAATTATCTCCAGGGTTATGTTAGGATTTCCACCCAACTCCAGAGCAATAAAACATTGACTTTCTCCATTGTAATTTCCTATTCCCTCATTCCTATCCCTTGACTGGACATTCCCTCACATCCAAGAAAACCAACCCAGGTGCCTCTGGAAATTGGGAGGCTGCAGACAACATCTGGTGCACCAGAGGAATGTGTTTGTCTCAGCCCAGCTCAAAATAGTATCTGACAAGCCTGAATCACACAAGTTCTGAAAAACTCACAAGAAATAACCTAAGAAATCTATAGCTGCCTCCTCCAATTTCACTCCCTGTCTGGCTGCTTATTGACTTCTGCAGCCTGTATTGACAACATGCAACCCCGCTTCTGTCTGCCTGCTCTCATGCAGTAGTAAGTAAAATAGAAAAAAAAAAAAAGAAAAAAGAAAATAGAGAAGATCACAGCTGTAACTCATGCCAAAGACCCTGTTTTGGAGCCAGGAACAGCCTACAGGCAAAATTTCCAAGAAAAATGAGAGATTTATTAGGGAGAAAATGCCTAAGTCCCCTTCCCCTCCTTTTGTTTATCCCCCAAGGGCCACGTAGTTAATTTGGCTTCTTCAAAACCTCTGCTCCACATTTAAGCTTCCAAATACCACTTTTGCACCAATAAAATATGTCCAAGGTAAGAGAATGGGATATAGCCCACCCGCACCACAGCTCACATACCTTTTTTTAAAGGTGACCTAAAAGACTTACCTGACAAGCTCGAGTTAATTTCACTGCAGAAATGGAAATGCAGGGTGCATGTCTCTGGGAAATATCAACCTCAGGGTGCAGAAACAGCGAAGAGAGGGACCACCACATTCCCTAAGCCCTCCAGTCCTGTGTTTCTCCCGGAGCAATTGATAATCTCAGTAACACCTACAAGAGTGTGCAGGAAGCTGCCTTCCTAACACCGCCCTCGGTGTTCGTGATTTTGCAACTCTCTCACCCTTCAAATCTTAGTGCAGCACTGGCAATTAGAAACCTGCACACATCTGGGGCCTGGGATAGGGTGTTTTGTGCATACATTGGGAGCTTCAGCCAGCAAAGGGGACTCTCAGCAGCCTCATCCTTTCTCAGGGGATTTCTTGGAATCTGCAGATTGTGTCATGCCAAACCTATCTCCTTGCTCAGTGTGAATCACTGACTCAGGAAGTCACATGGACCCAAGATTCCCAGAATGCGAGCTCTGTTCTGGGAAATACCGGGGGTACCTACTCTCCTATTAGCCACAACCTTTAAATAACTACTTTGATCAGAATGCATAACAAGAGAGGACATTATGAAGCTAAGTTGCTATTGCAGTGAGCAGAAAAGAAGTTAGGGCAAAAGTCAGCATTCTTTCTACAGCAAACAGTTCCCTGGGGACCCTTCTTCACATTGGCTGGTTCGCAGTTTCAAGGCATTGGCAAACTTTTAGAATACCCTAGAGAAAATACAAGGATCTTGAAATCCCCTTTTTTTCAGACCTATGTCATAGCAGTCCTCAATCCCTAACCTAATCCCAGGGTTAGCTGAGCCACCCAAGGATATTTTGGACTGAATCTGTCATTTCTTTGCTCCTACCTTAGGCAAGAAGTAGAAATTACGGGGTAGGATGCTATATATGGATTTACCATCCTGTGACGCTAACAAATATAGACTCAGTTATTACCCAAACTGTCACAGGGAAAAAGCATCATTCTTATCACTTATTAATAGTGTTAACAATAATATTAATAATAGAAGCAGTTAACCTTTATTATGTTACAAATATTGTTCATAGAACTTTTCATATATTATCACATTGAATATCCCAACTTTATGAGATGTGTATGACTTGTATTCTCTGCATTTTAGAAATGAGGACACCTAGTACTGGAAATGCTACATAACCTTCCCACAGTCCTATGATTAAGGGTGGTTTCAGGATTGAAATCCAGACCCATCTAACTTCAGAACAAGTGACTTTAAACTGCTCTATTCTACCACATTGAGTAGACAGTAAATGCTAAATCATATATATCTTTCATATTTGAAATCTGTGGCCATATATGTATAACTAATCTTCAAGTTACTCTTCTGGTATATAAAAGGGTTTGTTAAAAAATATCATATGCTCATGATCTCCCAAAAAACAACCAAGTTTCTTTTTTTTTTTTTTTTTTTTTGTAACGTTTATTTATTTTTGAGACAGAGAGAGACAGAGCATGAACGGGGGAGGGTCAGAGAGAGGGAGACACAGAATCTGAAACAGGCTCCAGGCTCTGAGCTGTCAGCCCAGAGCCCCACGCGGGGCTCGAACTCACGGACCGCGAGATCACGACCTGAGCCGAAGTCGGCCGCTTAACCGACTGAGCCACCCAGGCGCCCCCAACCAAGTTTCTTAAAATAAGAAAATGCTTTTAAGCACTTGCACAGCACTTACTTGCTTATAATTCATGAAAATATAAGCTTCCTAAGAATATTCTATATTCTATAAAACAGACCCACAAATCCACTTAATAAATCATTGTTCTGATACTGAATGCTCTTGAATATAATTTTTTAAAATTCTAAGTAGCCACTTATTCTGACTTTTCACTCACTTAGACTTTTCTTGTCATCAAATAACAAGAGTTTGTTGGTAGACTTTTTCTTCATGGATGTAAGTTTATTAATACTCATAATATCCTCCGGGCACATAGAAAGTACCATCTCCCTCATCAGTATTCAGAAGACCATGCATAGACTGTAAGCTGGCAGTCTTGCATGGTACATAATGTGTGATGTATAATAAGCTACATGGTTCAGAACATTCATCATCCATTCAGTGATCTAACATTTACTATGTTCAGTGAGAATGAAACACCATGTTAAAGAGTACAATAACTCATTCTCTAAAGTTGTGTGACTTTGTAATCCAGCAAACCGGGGATCAAATCCAGGTTCCGCAACTTACTAGTTTGATCTGGTCCAGGCATTAAAAATTACCAAAACCAGTTACTTATAAACTCATAACTATGTTCCTTTGTCAGGTATTGCCTTTTAGATTATCCTGATTATTTCAGCAGATTATATCAAGGAGTGAAATTTGAGTTATAGATTTAACCCAAAACTCTAAATAGCCAATTCATATAAGTTAGAAAGTCGTCTGTTGCCAGACACTGGCTATTTGTGCAAGTAAAGACAATTAACATCTGCCTTTGATTAGAAAAATTTGAGGGAGGGTTCAGTACAAAGGGTATCTCCACTTTGAAGACAGAGAGACCAATATTTACATACTAAATCCATATTTTAGGAAATCATGATGCTTAATTAAATAATGCCTATTGGGGCGCCTGGGTGGCTCAGTCGGTTAAGCGTCCGACTTCGGCTCAGGTCACGATCTCACAGTCTGTGAGTTCGAGCCCCGCGTCGGGCTCTGGGCTGATGGCTCAGAGCCTGGAGCCTGCTTCCGATTCTGTGTCTCCCTCTCTCTCTGCCCCTCCCCCATTCATGCTCTGTCTCTCTCTGTCTCAAAAATAAATAAAAACGTTAAAAAAAAATTTTTTTAAATAAATAAATAAATAAATAATGCCTATAAGGCATCATGCACAGTCCAGTGAAAGACCAGATGAAATGCCTTCAATACCCTTCATTAGCTCACGGGAATCCAAGTCCTTTGAGGATTCTTAGGTCCATGTATTTTTGCAGTTCCTTTTCCAATGTCTGTAATCCCCATGAAACAAACTAAGTACCTGAGGGTTAATAGACTGACATCTAGGTAAAATTTCTATAAAAGATTCCCATAAATATCAAGAAGGGAAACTGTTGCCTGTTGGAGGTGGAGAGTGGGGAAGGGAATGTTAAGTCATAAAAACACAACCAGTAAAAATACCATCAGATAAAGGAAGACAGATCAAATTTTCTTTAGGAGTCACCAAAATTTTCAAACTTCATCTTTCTGCCTTTTACGTACTGCATTAGTAATGGAATGGACGGGAGAGTAGGGGGAATAACTACTACTTCTAAGCTCCAAGGTCAATTCATAATGAGAGACTGCTATATTTTTCCTATTTCCAAGAGATATTCTCTTACAGGGAAAAAAAGTCTTTTTCTACCATGGCTGCAGCATCCTCTTTCAATATTCCTAGTAGAACAAAGGAAAATGTTTTGTAGTTATTTCTCTGCCAATACTCAAAATTGACAGAAGAGGAAAATAACAAAACTCGAAATAGCCAATTATTTTTTTTCTGTTCCTTATACCTTAAAAGTAAATGAATACTGTATAGATTAAAGGTTCCAGAAAATTTCCCCTAGTTTTAATAATTCTAGTTTCACTCTGAAACTATTCAGCATCTTGAGGGAAGGGCTTTCATTCTGTTTTGTATTTTTCCAGAAAACGTGTTCTACTGTTCCACAAACAAAGCAATTCAATGACTAGAGGTAACATTGACACAAGCAGTTGAAGATCACTATAGTGCTGTGGACTTTCCAAAAATCCAGTCAGACTAGGCGATGGCTACAGTGATATCAAATACAAATTATTGTCAAAAATAGCCAATTCATAGCCAGTTATTAAGGCCCAGCTAAGCATGGGTTCACACGACAGCAGTTAAAAGGCTGATTAAAGTGTTATAGGACAGGTCAGAGCAGTTGGAGATTGGTACCAAAACAAATGAAAACAGAAGAAAAATTCAAGGTCATTAGAAATACGAAGACAGATGAAAAATTCTCTTCCACTAAGCTGGAGAGTCCAGTAGCCTGGACAGCTCCCAGGAGTCTCTGAGTCTTTAAAGCCTGTCTGTAATTAACCATCAAATGATCCATCAGCTTATCATACATTTGTCAAGTCTTTTGGCATTTTCAAGGCAAATGCATAGACTTCTGCTTCAGGGAAGATGAAGTAAGGCATACCTTCTCCTACTCCTTCTATTAAGTGTTACTAAAGGAGCATCTGGGTGGCTCAGTCAGTTAAGCATCCAACTCTTGATGTAGGCTCAGGTCGTGATCTCACAGTTTGTGGAATCAAGCCCCATGTCAGGCTCTGCACTGCTTGGTATTCTCTCTTTCTCTCTCTCTGCTCCTCCCCTGCTCTCTCACTCTCTATCTCTCAAAATAAATAAGCATTAAAAAAAAAAGTATGACTAAAAACCCTAGACATTATATATATATTAAATATAAAAATATAAAATATTATATATAATACATATATTTATATATTTATATATTATATATTATATATTTATATGTATTAATATATATCTACATATATAATATATAGATATAGATAGATAGATAAAGATTCTGAAAGGTGGAGAGAAGGTAGACTTACTAGGGGCCCTGGGACCTAAAGAACAACAGAGTAGTGAGTTCCCTGAGTCTTCTTTTTGTCTCATATGTCTCAGACTAGATGCTGGATAAACTGGAGATGGAAACACTGTACAGTGCAAGTGAAAAAAAAGTCCCATCAAAAGCCTGTTAACTCTAACCAAAGAATCAGGAAAGGTCTAGGAAGGCAGAAAACTTTTATAAAGTAATCACAATCCACCCAAACACCACAAAAAAAGTGCTGTCAGCCACCCCTACCCAGACCAGCAAAGACCAAGTGGGGAATCTAAACTTCCAGGGTGTATGAGGCATCTTACTTTCTTACCTGTGTGATATGCAGGCCAAGTGGGAGAAAGGACTTTCATCTCTGCCAAGCAATAACAACCCCCCACCCCCACCCACACACACATGGCATGGTGTCATTTGAGACCATATGGGGAGCCTGGATCTTTTTACTCCCACCTGGAAGTAACAAGGCACTACTTTCCATCCCTTCTGGGTTTGTATGAGAGGAGCCCTTTTACCACCCCTTAGAGGTATTAAAGCAACTCCTCCACTACCATCATGGTGTTTGTGGAGGCTACTTGGGAGCATCACCACTGCTCTCAGATAAGGAGGTATCAGTGAGGCCTAGCCAGGTCTCCAAAGTCCGCTCAGAAATAACAAGCTCAACCCTCAGGAATCAACTGCAAATAGGGAACTTAGATTTCTACCAGGACCAGGCAGTAAGGAGGTGGCTCCCCCTACCTTTCCCTGATAGCATTGTCAGCCAGAGCCCGGTAAAACAGAAAGTTTGAATAAGACCCAGAATCTTATAGGAACCAAAGTTTTCAGATTTCAACTAAAGATCACAAGTCATAGCAAGAACCAAGATGATCTCAAACTGATTGAAAACAGATAATCAATAGGTACCAATAGTGAGATAACAAAGAGGTTAGAATTATCGGACAAAGACTATAAAAAGGCCACCATAAAGTGCTGTAATGAGCAATTATGAACATACTTGAAACAAATAAAACAATACAGAGTATTAGCAAAGAAACAAAAGTATCAGCAAATAGATAGTATAAATAAGAATAAAATGAAAGAAGAGAAGGAAATGGATATTTTAGAACTGAAAACATAATAACCAAAATGAAAAACTCAGTGGATGGGCACAACAGCAGAATAGAGGACACAGAGGGGGAAATTTGGTGAACTGGAAGATAGAAAGGTATAAATTACCCAATCTGGGGGCCCCTGGGTAGCTCAGTTGGTTGGGCATCCAACTTTGGTTCAGGTCATGATCTCACGGTTCATGAGTTTGAGCCCCACATCAGGCTCTCTGCTGTCAGCACAGAGCCTGCTTTGGCTCCTCTGTCCTCTTCTCTCTCTTCCCCTTCCCTATTCACTCTCTCTCTCAAAATAAACATTTTTTAAAAAATAAAGAAATTACCTAATCTGAACAACAAAGAAAAGACACGGAAAAAAAATAAACAGAGCCATGGGGATTTGTGGGATATATCAAAGGATTTAATATTTATGTCATTGAAATCCCAGAAGACAGAAGAAAGGATTCATGGCTTAAAAAGCACTCAAAGAAGTAATGATTTCAAACTTCCAAAACCGGTAAAATATATCAACCTACAGATTCAAGAAGTTGACTGAACTGTAAGCAGATTAAATCCAAAAAAAATCTACACAATGACATATGCAATAGACTGAATTGTGTCCCCTCCCCTCCCCACCAATTCCTATGTTGAAGTCTTAACACCCAATGTGACTGTGTTTAGAGATAAGGCTTTTAGGAGGTAATTAAGATTAAATGTGGTCATAATTCAAAAGGATTAGTGGCCTTATAAGGAGAGGAAGAGAGAGAACTCTCTTTCTCTGTATCTGCCATCTAGGGACACAGTGAGAAGGTGGCCATCTGCATGCTAGGAAGAGAGCTCTTACCAGAACTCAACCATCCTGACATCCTGATCTTAGACTTCCAGACTCCGGAGCCATGAGAAATTTAGTTTACGTTCTTTAAGCCACCCAATCTATGGTATTTTGTTATGGCTGCCCAAGCTAAGATATCATAGCCAAAATTCCAAAATTAAAGAAAGAAAAAGAAATCTTGAAAACAGCTGAAGAAAAATGGCACCTTACCAATAATGGAAAAATCTTTAAAAGGACAGTGGATTTCTCATCAGAAACCACAGAAGCCAAAAGAAATGGCACATTTTTCAAATGCTGAAAGAAAACAACGGTCAAACTATAATCGTTGTTTAAAATTTATTTTTAAGTAAACTCTACCCCCAATATGGGGTTCAAACTCACAACCCCGAGATCAAGAGTCCCATGTTCTACCAACTGAGCCAGCCAGATGCCCCAACCTAGAATCTGTAGTGAAAATGTCCTTCAGGAATTAGGGAAAGTCAATATTTTCAGATGAAATAAAGCTGAAAGAATTTGTTTCCATCTCACCTACCTTAAAATAATCACTCATGGGGGCCCTTGGGTGGCTCAGTTGGTTGAGCATTCGACTTCAGCTAGGGTCATGATCTCACAGTTTATGGGTTCAATCCCCACATCAGGCTCTGTGCTCACAGCTCAGAGCCTAGAGCCTGCTTCAGATTTTGTGTCCTCCTCTCTCTCTCTGCCCCTCCCCCACTTGCACTCTGTCTCTCTCTCTCTCTCAAAAAATGAATAAACATTTAAAAAGCACTCATTGAATTCTCTAAACAGAGGAAATGAAAAAAGAATCTTAAAGCATCAGGAAGGAAGGGAACACATGGTAAGCAAAAATAAGAGCAAAGTAGATTTTTAATCTACTTGTGATTCTTCTAAATTATGTCTGAAAATTGAAATAAAAATTATAACAAAGATGTGGTTTTAAATGTATGTAGACAAGATATGTAATGTTATAGGTAGGGGAGGGTAAAGGGACATAAAGGGAAGTTTACAAGAGGTGTCTACATTTAACACAAACTGTTAAAATAATGACACCAGTAGACTATGCTTATGTTTGTGTATCTCTGTGTGTGTGTGTATCTAGAGTAACCACTAAAAATAACTTAGAAAGAAATACACTCAAAACACTATGCATAAATCAAAACACTAAATCTAAAAAAATGTTCAAGTAACCAACAGGAAGGCAGGAAAAAGAGAAATAAAAAACAGGGAGAACAAAGAGGGAAAAAATAAAATAAAATGGGAAACCTAAGCCCTAACATATAAATAATGACATTAAATGTGTTAGGTCTAAATATATGAACTAAAAGGCCCCAAAAAACGGCAGAATAGATTAAAAACATGACCCAACTAAATCCTATCTACAAGAAAATCACTCTCAATAAAATGATTGTAGACAGGCTGCAAGTAAAATGATGGAAAAACATATATCATGCAAACATTAATCAAAAGAAAGCAGGAGTGGCTTTATGAATATAAAATAAATTAGACTTCGGAGCAAAGAAAATACCATGTACAGAGAAGATAATTATATAATGAAAAAAGGATCAATCCACCAGGACAACACAATGTTAAGTGTGAGTGCACCAAACAACAGAGCTGCAAAATAAGTGAAGAAAAAACTATTAAAAATGAAAGGAGAAAGAGATCGATCCAATAATGGTTGGAAACTACACACCCCTCTCTCAACCAATGGATAGAACAAGTATACAGAAAATTACAAGGTTACAGAATTCAACAACACCATCAACCAATCATATCTAATTGACATTCATAGAAAACTCCACCCAACAGCAAAAGCATACCCATATTTTCAAGTATCCATGAAATATACACCAAAATAACCCACATCCTAGGCCATAAAACAAACCTCAACAAAATTAAAAGGATTGAAATCATAGAGTACATTCACCAGCCAAAATGGAATCTAATTGAAAAATAACAGAAAATCCTCCAAACTGTTGTAAACTAAACTCAACACTTCTAAATAATGTATCAGTCAAAAAGGAATTTTAAGTCAAATAATACCTTAAACTGAAGGAAAATAAAAATACAACATATCAAAATTTGTGGCAGAGCTAAAGCAGTGCAGAGAGGGAAGTTTATAGCACTAACTGCTTATGTTAAAAAAAAAAAAAAAAAAGAGGAAAAGTCTCAAATCAATCATCTAAGTTCCCATCTCAAGAACTTAAAAAAAAAGAACAAAATGAATCTAAACCAAAGAGGAGAAAGAAGAAAGACAAGAACTAATACAAATGGAACAGAAAAACAATGTAGAAAATTAATGAAACAAAGATATGGTTCCTTGAAAAGATCAACAAGGTTGGACAGAAAGAAAAAGAGAAAGAGAAGGTACAAACTATCAATCAGGAATGAAACAAGATATCTCTACAGACCATGAAGACATCAAATAATAAAGGAATACTGAAAACAATTCTGCATACATACATTTGGAAATTTATTTATTTTATTTATTTTTTAATATGAAATTTATTATCAAATTGGTTTCCATACAACACCTAGGGCTCATCCCAACAGGTGCCCTCCTCAGTACCCCTCACCCCCCCTCCCTCCCACCCTCCATCAACCCTCAACTTGTTCTCAGTTTTTAAGAGTCTCCTATGTTTTGGCTTCCTCCCTCTCTAACCTTTTTTTTTCCTTCCCCTCCCCCATGGTCTTCTGTTAAGTTTCTCAGGATCCACATAGGAGTGAAAACATATGGTATCTGTCTTTCCCTGTATGACTTATTTCACTTAACATAACACTCTCCAGTTCCATCCATGTTGCTACAAAAGGCCATATTTCATTCTTTCTCATTGCCACGTAGTATTCCATTGTGTATATAAACCACAATTTCTTTATCTTTGGCAATTTAAGTGAAATGAACCAATCCACCGCCCCCCAAACGCTATCTATGACAAATCACCTGGTATGAAATAGATAATTTGAATAGTAACTTAACTATTATGGGAAAATGAATCAATAATTAAAATCCTACCCAAAATGAAACCTCTACCCTCAGATGGTTGCACAAAAGAATTCTACCAAAAACTTAAAGAATTAACACAAATTCTATAGAATACCTTCCTGAAACAGAGGAGGAAGGAACACTCCAGTTCATTTTATGAAGCTAGAATTATTCTGATACCAAAATGAAACAAAGACAATACAAAAAAAAAAAAAAAGAAAGAAAACTACAGATCAATATCCTTCATAAATACAGACACAAAAATCCTTAACAAAACATTAACAAGCAAAATTTCACAATATATGCAAAGAACTATACACCAGGACCAATGGAGGTTTAACCCAAGGATGCAAGATTGGTTCAATATGCAAAAATGTATTAGTATAATCTACCATGTTCCCAGGCTAACAAAGAAAAGCCACATGATCCTATCAGGCAATGCAGAAAAAGTATTTGACAAAATTTAACACTACTTCATAACTTTTTTAAACTCTCAGAAAAAAATAGAACAAAGAAAAATTTCCTTCTCTTGATAGAGAACATCTTCAAAAACCCTACAGCTAATAACCAGGAACAAGGCAAAGATGTTCTTATTTAACATGGTATTAAAAATTCTTGCCAGTAAAATAAGGCAAGGAAAAAAATAAAATGCATACAAAACCATCTTAATTGCAGATGACATGATATTCAATCCAGAAAATCCCAAGGAATCTACGTGAGCTCACATAAGATAAACATACAAAAATCT
Organism: Panthera onca; assembly: GCF_046562875.1. NCBI lineage: Eukaryota > Metazoa > Chordata > Mammalia > Carnivora > Felidae > Panthera > Panthera onca. Next base: position 122,262,087 of record NC_138344.1, on the reverse strand, counting down.
ACTGTATTTCGATATATGAACAATAAACATGTGGGCATGAAAATTAAAAAGATAATACCATTACACAATGGGGAAAAGAGTCTTTTCAATAAATGGTGCTGGGAAAACTGGACATCTACATGTAAGAGAATGAAAATGGACCATTTCTAATAGCATACACAAGAATAAATTCAAAATGGATTAAAGACCTAAATGTGAGACATGAAACCATAAAAACATCCTGGAAGAGAACCCAAGCAGTAATTTCTCTAACATGGGCTATAGCAACATCTTTCTAGATATATCTCCTCAGGCAAGGGAAGCAAAAGCAAAAATAAAGTGTTTGGACTACACCAAAATAAAAGCTTTTGCACAGTGAAGGAAACCATCAACAAAATGAAGAGGCAACCTACCAAAGAGGAGATATTTCCAAATGATATATTCAATAAGGAGTAAATATCCAAAATGTATGAAGAACTTATTCAACCAAACACCAAAACAACAAATAGCCTGAGTAACAAATGGGCAGAGGACCTGAACAGGCATTTTCCAAAGAAGACATACCGATTATCAACAGATACATGAAAAGATATTCAACATCATTCATCATCATCAGGGAAATGCCAATCAAAACCACAATGCGATAACACCTTACACCAGTTAGAATGGATAAAATCAAAATGACAAGAAATAATAAGTGTTGGCCAGGCACATGAAAAGATGTTCAACGTCGCTCCTTATCAGGGAAATACAAATCAAAACCACACTCAGATACCACCTCACGCCAGTCAGAGTGGCCAAAATGAAGAAATCAGGAGACTATAGATGCTGGAGAGGATGTGGAGAAACAGGAACCCTCTTGCACTGTTGGTGGGAATGCAAATTGGTGCAGCCGCTCTGGAAAGCAGTGTGGAGGTTCCTCAGAAAATTAAAAATAGACCTACCCTATGACCCAGCAATAGCACTGCTAGGAATTTATCCAAGGGATACAGGAGTACTGATGCATAGGGGCACCTGTACCCCAATGTTTATAGCGGCACTCTCAACAATAGCCAAATTATGGAAAGAGCCTAAATGTCCATCAACTGATGAATGGATAAAGAAATTGTGGTTTATATACACAATGGAATACTACGTGGCAATGAGAAAAAATGAAATATGGCCTTTTGTAGCAACGTGGATGGAACTGGAGAGTGTGATGCTAAGTGAAATAAGCCATACAGAGAAAGACAGATACCATATGGTTTCACTCTTATGTGGATCCTGAGAAACATAACAGAAACCCATGGGGGAGGGGAAGGAAAAAAAAAAAAAAAAAAAAAAAGAGGTTAGAGTGGGAGAGAGCCAAAGCGTTAGAGACTGTTAAAAACTGAGAACAAACTGAGGGTTGATGGGGGGTGGGAGGGAGGGCAGGGTGGGAGGGAGGGCAGGGTGGGTGATGGGTATTGAGGAGGGCACCTTTTGGGATGAGCACTGGGTGTTGTATGGAAACCAATTTGACAGTAAATTTCATATATTAAAAAAAAAAAAAAAGAAAAAAAAAAAAAGAAATAATAAGTGTTGGCAACAATGTGGAGAAAAAAAGAACCCTCATGCACTGTTGGTGGGAATGTAAATTGATATAGCCACTATCGGTATAGCCAGTATAGAGGTTCCTCAAAAAATTAAAAATAGAAATGCCATATGGTCCAATAATTCCACTACTATTTATCCAAAGAAAATGAAAACATTAATTCAAAAAGGTATTATGCACTCCTAAGTTTATTGCAGCATTACCTACAATAACCAAGATAAGGAAGCAACCAAAGTGCCTATCAGTAGACAATGGTTAAGAAAGATGTGGGATACATTTACACACACACACACACACACACACACACACACACACACACACACAGGAATATTATGCAGCCTTATAAAAGGATTAGGTTGTACCATTTGAGACAACATGGATGTACCTAGAGGGTACTATGCTAAGTGAAATTAGTCAGATCAAGAAAGACAAATGCAATATGATTCCACTCAAAAGTGGGATCTTAAAAAAAATGAATAAACAAAAAGCAAAATCAGACTTATAAACACAGAGAACAAATTAATGGTTGCCAGAAGGGAGGATGGGGAGGGGCTGGGCAAAATGGGTGAAGGGGAGAGGGAGATACAGGCTTTCAGCTATGGAGTGAATAAGTCACAGGAATAAAAGGCACAGCATAATATATTGTAACAGCGGTATATGGACAGATGGTAGCTACACTTGTGGTGAATATAGCGTAATGTGCAAACTTGTCAAATTACTAAGCTGTACACCTGAAACTAATGTAACATTGTGTGTCAACTATACTGTTTATATGCGTGTGTGTGTGTGTGTGTGTGTGTGTGTGTGTATATTATGTGTGTGTATATATATGTGTGTGTGTGTGTATATACATATGTATATAACTTTATATGTACTTACGAAAAATAGGCAAGAGTTCTCTCCAAGAAGAAAAAAGATAAAGCCAATTACAATTGTTCAAAAAAAATTAAGTACTTAAATATAAATCTAATAGGACTTGAACACTGAAAACTACACAATGCTGATGAAGAAGATTCAAACAAGATCTTAATAAATTAAAAGACATATTATGTTTGTGGACTGTAAAACCTGTCATAGTAAAGATTTAAACTTTCTCCAATTGATATACAGATTTAATATGACTTCTGTCAAAATCCCAGCAAGATTTGTTTTGTAGATGTAACCAAGATTATTTTAACGTTTAAATGGAAATGAAAAGGAATTAGACTAGCTAAAAGAATATTGAAAATGAGTGAAGTGCAAGGAATTAGTCTACCCAATTTCAAAACTTATATAGCTACTATAATCAAGACTGTATGGTACCGGTGGAGAGATAGACATATAGACCAAGGAACAGAATAGAAAACCCATAAATAGACCCCACACAAATATGCTCAACTGATTTTTGACCAAGATGCAAAATCAACTCAAAGGAGGAAAAATAGTCTTTTCAACAAATGGTGCTAGAACAATTATACATCCATATGTTCAGGCAAAAACTGAACCTTGACTTAAGTCTCATACTTGATATAAAAATGATCTCAAAATGGATTATGGACTTAGAAGTATAATGTAAAAGTATAACCATTTTTAGAAAAAAAAATAAGAGAAAATCCTCAGAATAAAGGGCTCTGCAAAGAGTACTTAGATATGACACCAAAAGCACAATTCATAAAGGGAAAACTTGATAAATTGGTCTTCCTGAAAATTATAACAAAAGTGAGAAAAAATATTTGCAAACTATATATCTAACAAAGAACTAGTATCTAGAATATGTAAAGAAATCTCAAAACTCAACAGTAAAAAAAAATCCTGTTTGGAAAAGCAGGCTAAAGATCTGAAGAGATATTTCATCAAAGAGGATACACAGATAATTAAGCATTTGAAAAGATGTTCAACATCATTAGTGATTAGGGAAATGCAAATTAAAACCACAATGAGATATTACTACACACCTATCAGAATGGCTAAATTAAAAAAAAGTGACAACGCTGTGCTGTAGGATGTAGAGAAAATGGATCATGCATACATTGTTAGTGGAGACGTAAAACTACACAGCAGTTCTGTAAAACGCTTTGGCTCCTTCATAAAAACCTAAATAGGCAACTACCTAGCAATTTTACTACTGAGTATTATTCCAGCAAAATGAAAGTGTATGTTCATATAAAAGTCTGTATGCAAATATTTAGAGCAGCTTTTTTCATAATAGCCAGATCTGGAAACAATCAAGATATCCTTCAATAGGTGAATGGTTAAATATACTGGGGTATGTATTTTGCTAAGTAAATAAAGCTAATCCCAAAAGTTGCATAATATATCATCCCATTTAGCATTCTTGAAATGGCAATATTATACAAATGGAGAAGAGATTAGTTCTCCATTAGAGATTAGTTGCCAGTTTTTAAGAAGAGGCTGGGAGTGAGGTGTGGGGGAAGTGGGTTTGTCTATGAAAGGGTAACTTGAAGGATCCCTCTGGTGATGAAAATATTCTGTGATGTGACTAATATCAATGTCAACATCCTGGCTGTGATATTGTATAATAGTTTTGCAAGATGTTATCATAGGGAGAAACTATGTAAAGGATACTCAGGGTCTCTCTGTATTATTTCCTACAACTGCGTGGGCATATACAATTGTCTCAAAATAAAATGTTTGTTTTTAAAAAGTGGGGGATGGTAAGTTCACATGTATTCTCTGATTGTTTTTACTGGCTGGGTCCTTTTCCTGGAACTCGCTGGATGTAAAATAAGCCATGCCCATTTACAAGGCATAACCATTAAAGAACGGTATTCTCTTCTCTAGTAGATGAGTAAAAAGTCTAGGCTCTGAGAAGCAGAACTTCTCTCTTCTGATTCATCACCATGCCTCTGATTCTCAAAGATAACATTAATTGAATCTCCCTTCCTTTTACCCACTCTACAATACTCTAGGAATTATAATTATTTTTTCAGTAAATAAAATTGCTTTAAGATTTAGCCTCACTCTTTCCAAAAGTAAATCACCCCTCCTCTTTTTAGTTCAAAGCCTGAGGTATCATATTTAGCAAACTATTCTTTTATCCTATGTGGTGCACTTTTGGTCTGAAGGAGATAGTACAGAGAATATACCCAACAAACTTTCAGAGAGATAGAGGCATTAAACACTTATTCAACTTCTCTAGATTTAAAGTCTTCCTGTACAATTCAATAATGGAGATGACTGCTTTCTCCAGATTGATCCCTGTTTGTAAAATGAAGACACTACAACAGATAAAAATAATACATAATCTAAAATAATACAAGAGATGATGATATAATAAAAACAGCAACTAATAATAGGTAACATTTTCTGAACACTTACCTTGTGTTAAGTGTTTCATACCATCTCACTTAACCCTCACCACATTCCAAATGGAGATGCTATTATCATCATCATTTGACAGGTTCATTTCGGCTTAAAGGGTTGAACTAGCCTTCCTAAGGATGCAACCCGGACATGGAGTAGCATAGATTCAAATCTAGACCTTCTGATCCTAAAACCTACAATCTTAGCTACAACTCTGGGGTTTAAGCTTTCAATATCTAATAATTTGATAAGTCCACTCTGTCAGAGATATCATAGGATGGAATTTCTACACTGGGTAGGAGGTTACTCTTCTATGAGCTCTTATCGGCTCTTAGAGTTTATGATCTCTAACGAGTATGTATGTGTCACGTTAATAGCCCATGGGATGGATATATATATATCTATATATCTATATATCTATATATATATAGATATATAGATATAGATATATAGATATATATATCATTGAGCATAGATATTCAACTATGCCAAACCTCAAAACTGTTAACATCCCCACAGTGGAGCCCTGGATAGCTAAACCATGCCCAGTCTCAGTTGCATACCTTGACATATTTGTCATCCAGTGACTTTTTCTAAGACCAGATTTCTTGTGAAAGATTATCATCAAACAACATTTCTCACTAGTAGGTCTCTGCAACACTTTTGTTCTTATTCCTAGTCTCATTGGTCTCTCTTTTCCTCTTTGTTTACATTTACTCTTTCCACCCTCTTTGCTTCCCCATTTCCTCAATTTCTACCCTTCCGTAGAGTTGTCACATCCCTATTTAAAAAATCATTGCACAGTTTAAAGAAAGGAAATGTCTTAAGGCTGGAGAAACCATACCTTATCTTTATATTCCAAGAAGGTGAAAAATAATACTTAAACAATTATTTTTAGTTCTTGGCTCTTATGCAAATATTTATTTCTGCATCAACTTGCACCAATATATTTTTTTTCTTTCATCATTCTGAGACTGTACCAGAAAATACATGTGCTCTTTAAAAAACTTCCTTTTTCTTTTCTATTTTCTTTCTCTTTGTATGTTTGTGAGTGTGTGTGTGAAGGCACACACATGCTCAAATATGCATGTGCACACACAACTTTTTAGGTGCTCCAGTCAGCCGCTCATGGAACTCTGACCAGTTACAACAATCTTTCATAGCATGCTGCTAAGTGCATAAAAGCCCATTCCAGACCACACAAAGAGAAGGCTGATGCTTCCCACTGAGAAAAGCCAGAGTTTTGAAACTGTAATAAAAATAAACAACCAAACAGAGGCTTGTGTATTGTGTCCTTGTGGAGATACTGCTATTCAATTTTTAAAATCTATAGAGATCCCACTTTAGTACACCTCAAACTTTCCATGGGCACATGGCTCACATGGGCTACAGAGAAAGGTCATGCAGGATCTTTTAGATATACTCACACATTTGAAGAATTGACATTCTAAGCAATCCTTGTTGCCCTTCATGACCTCAGACATCTTGTTTGTCTCATCAAAGCACCTCCAACCCCTCCCACCTTGGGCCCTCAGCTAATCCAGACATATAGCCAATTTCTATACGCCTGGGCAAATGAAGAGGGACAGTGCTGAGCTCATCAGAGCAGTGGATTATCTAAAATACTCACTTCACCACCTATGGAATGATCTTTCAAGAAGTTGATTTACATGGTAGTGTTTACTTTATTTAGATTAGTATTAGATATTGATACCCCCTAAAGAAGCGGCCAGGGTTGTAGAGAGAAGTCAGATTGGGAAGAAATGTCCTGTCAATGTAGCAATACATATAGCTAGTGAGAAGTCCAACTGCGGACAAAAGGTTATCTCTATCTTGACTTCCTCCTTACTAAGGAAGTAAAAGCAGAGATGCAATAAACTGTAGCAAAAAGCTAAAATTCTACTTGGAATCTGTGGTATGTCTTGAGATGTAGGGTCCTATGACATTGGTTTCCTATCTACTTGAATCCATATCCCAAATCTTCTAGACCAGAAGCCAGCAAACTTTCTGTAAAGGGCCAGACAGTAAATATGTTAGGCTTTATGTTTCATGTAATCTCTGTCACATCTACTGAACTCTGCCATTGTAGCATGGGATATGATAGACAATACGTACACAAATTAGTGGGGCTGTGTCCCAATAAAACTTTATTTACAAAAAAGAGGTGGTGTGCCACTTTAGGATTAGTTTAAGAACTCTTGCTCTAGATGCTCATGGTAAAGTCCCATAAGCACTTACGTTTTTTAAAGAGTATGCATAAAATAAAGAATAATGAAGGAGTATTTTTTCTACTGGGTATTAATCTTAACTCTGTCCTGTAAAGCTATAAACAACTAAAATAGTGTGAAACTAGTACAAGAATGGCTAAAAGATGAACTGAGCACAGGAGAGAGTCTTCTACATACAAAAACTTGAAAAATTTTGAAAAAAAATAATTCAGGTTAGTACTTTATGTCAAAAATAAATTTCATAAAGGTTAAAAAGTAAATTAAAAACAATAAGAAAATGCAAATAAATATTTATGTAACCTCTGAATGGGGAAAGTCTTTTTGTATACAGAAAAAGCAACCGGAGAAATCATAAAAGGAAACAAAACCAATAGTTTTTGCTAAAAGAAAAAAATATTTGCCACAAGTATGTATTGATCTTACCAAGTGACAAAAATATCAATCAACAAAAAGCCCATCAAAAGAATAAGGAAAAAACTTAAATCTTTAATAGAAAAATAATAGGTCTATGACACAAATATTTCATAGCATAAAAAAATAAGAAAATGTTCAAGTCACTAATAATAAGAATATCAAAGAAAATATATTCCTCAATACTGATAAAGGTTTACCGAGGCAGGTATTGGTTCCCATGCTCTGCAGGAGAGTTAAGAGTAAAACTGATGTAACTTCTCTGGAAGGCAGTGTTTTAATATGTATCAAGAACTTTAAACATTTTTATACCAACTTCAATGATCTGACTGCAAAGACTTATGCTAACAAGGCATAAGTGTCCAAATGTACATTATAACATTATTTATATTAAAAAAAGTTGAATTTATATGAAAAAAATGACTAATTAAAGTATGATACGTTAATGCTAAAGAATATTATTCAGCCATTAAAATTATACTTTTTTAAAATTTAATAACAGGAGAAAAGCATTAAGAAATACCTACAGCAAACTGCAGCAGGAGTTACTTCTGGGTTGAGAGGTTAGGGATCATTTTACCTCTTTTATAATTCTCTATATTTTCTAAATGTTCTATACCAAAAGTCAGCAAATTCTGTAAAGGATTAGACAGTAGTAAATATTTTAGGCTTTGTGGGCCACATGATCTCTATCACAGTGACTCAACTCTACAACTACAGAGCGAAAGCAAACAGAAACAAAAGCAGCTAAGTGGATCTTGTAAGTTCTTATCACAAGAAAAAAAAAATCAGGGGCACTTGTCTGGCTCAGTCAGTAAAGCATGCAACTCTTGATCTTGGGGTCCTGAGTTCAAGCCACACACTGAATGTAGAGCTTACTTAAAAAAAAAAAAAAAACAAAAACAAAAACAAAAAAACAAACAGGAAAAAAAAAAAGAAAAAACTGTAACTGTGTGTTATGATGGAGATGAACTGAAACTTCTTGTGGTGGTCATTTTCCAGTACATACAAATACTGAATTATTACTTTGTACATGAGGCTGATACAATGTTATGTCAATTATACCTCAATTAAAGAGAAAAAAAAGGCAGCCAGAAATAAAATAGAAACAAATAGGCATGACTGTGTTCCAAAAAAACTTTATTTATAATAATAGGCAGAGGGCCAAATCTCTTATCAAAACTCTCCCTCTTCTCTGCCTCCCCCCCAAATTTCAGGATCATTGGTAGAATGTTGCCTACAAATTGGTTTTTCACCTTGACTGATGCAGTGATTCATGACAGTAGTGTGGGTTCTATTTCACTGTGGCTGGCATATACCTAATAAACGTAAGTGTAGTCTAAAGAGCTCTACACTAGGGAGTCAGAAACACAAAGTTTGAACCTTGGTTCAACCACTTACTCGCTAGGGGATTTTGAGCACATTATTTAATGAGAGCTTCAGCTTCTTCACCTATAAAATAACAATTATAGTATTTACCATGCCTAGTCAATTTTTCAGTGAGGTCATATGTGAGAGTATCTGACTCTGGGCTGACACTCATTGGAGATCAGTGGAATTTTCATTTGAAAGTTACTAGAATGAGCTTTGTTTTGAGAGTCAATTATACTTTGATGAGGAGAGGGGCTGTTGCAGACATCAAGTGGAACAGTCCTAGAAACCTTCTACTTCACCCAAATTGCATAACTATCAACTGTCCTCAGAATGCAGCTCTAGCTATGACATCCATATGTTTACTGCTTTTTACTCAATAGGCCAAATAATTTATATCAGCCACAAAATATGTAAGACTATATGATACATATTAACACCATAAGAAAGTAGGCATCAGCTCACAGGCACTCTCCACATGCCTATTTGAGAGCCTGTATTGGGTCAGAGATGTTCTGGGAGAAGGGAGAATGGGAGGGATGTGGATGAAAGATGCAAGAGAGACTAGTCTCTCGAATTTCTCAGAAACATTGTTTATAACTGATGGCCTTCATTTCCAAGAGAGAAGCTACTTCAGCCACATCTCAGCCTGAAGCCCCAGTCCCTGCAAGTGATTACACATCACATGCGACCAAGGCTTTTGACTCAGGCAGCTACTTCTGTGACTTAGCTACTCTACCAACCCTATGAGGAATAAAGCACAGGGATTATCAAGCCCCTTGTAGAACAGAGAAAACATCCCAAGAGGCTAACTCACTTACTTAAGGTCACTTCAAGGTCATATGAAAACTTCTAATGGAATGTTTTTCCTATTAGATAGTCAAGATAATCTTGTCTAATAACTTCACTCCTAGAATAACTGTTTTTTAATTCAAGTTAGTTAACATATAGTGTAGTATTGGTTTCAGGAGTAGAATTTCGTGATTCATCACTTATATCTAACACCCAGGGATCATCCTAACAAGTGCCCTCTTTAATGCCCTTCACCCATTTAGCCCATACTCCCACTTATCTCCCCTCCAGCAACCCTCGGTTTGTTCTCTGTATTTAAGAGTCACTTATGATTTGCCTCCCTCTCTGCTTTTATCTTATTTTATTTTTCCTTCCCTTCCCCTATGTTAATTTGTTTTGTTTATTAAATTCAATATATGCAAGTGAAATCATATGATATTTGTCTTTCTCCAATTGACTAATTTCGTTTAGCATAATACATTCTAGTTCCATCCATGTTGCTGCAAATGGCAAGATTTCATTCTTTTTGATCACCGAGTAAAATCCCATTCTATATATATACCATATCTTCTTTATCCATTCATCAGTTGATGGACATTTGGGCTCTTCCCATAATTTGACTATTGCTGATAGTGCTTCTATAAACACTGGGGTGCATGTGCCCCTTCGAATCAGCATTTTTGTATCCTTTGGATAAATACCTAGTGGTGCAATTGCCGGGTTGTAGGGTAGCTAACTCTATTTTTAACTTTTTGAGGAAACTCCATACTATTTTCCAGAGTGGCCGCACCAGTTTGCATTCCCACCAGCAGTGCAAAAGTGTTCCTCTTTATCCACATCCTCACCAACATCTGTTGTGTCCTAAGTTGTTAATTTTAGCCATTCTGACAGGTGTGAGGTGGTATCTCATTGTGGTTTTGATTTGTATTTCCCTGATGATGAGTAATGTTAAATTAACATCTTTTCACGTGTCTGTTAGTCATTTGGAAGTCTTCTCTGGAAAAGTGACTATTCATGTTCTCTGCCTATTTTGTCACTGGATTATTTGTTTTTGGGGTGTTGAAATAAGGTCTTTATAGATTTTGGATACCAGCCCTTTAACTGTCATTTGCAAATATCCTCTCCCATTCCATCGGTTTTCTTGATTATTTCCTTCACTGTGCAGAAGCTTTTTATCTTGATGAGGTCCTAGTAGTTCATTTTTGCTTTTGTTCCCCTACGTCCAGAGACATGTCAAGAAAGAAGTGTTGGGAAAACTGGACACTGACATGCAGAAGAATGAAACTGGACCACTTTCTTACATCATACACAAAAATAAATTCAAAATGGATGAAAAAACCTAAATGTAAGACAGGAAACCATCAAAATTCTAGTGGAGAACACAGGCAGCAATCTCTCTGACCTTGGCCATAGCAACTCCTCGCATAACCTTAAAAGGAGTTCATGAAGATGGGGTGTTTGAGTGGCTCAGTCGTTAAGTGACCGACTCTTGATTTTGGCTCAGGTCATGATCTCACGGTTGGTGAGTTCGAGCCCCACAGCAGACTCTGCACTGACAGAGTGAAGCCTGCTTGGGATTCTCTTTCTGCCCCTCCCCCCACTCTCTCTCTCAGAATAAATGAATAAACTTCTTTTAAAAAATTAATTAAAAAAAATAAAAGGAGTTCATTAAGCCAACCCCAATGGAATCAAATAATTTGGTACACTTTTTTTTTAATAGGGGCAAAAGATAGGGGTGCCTGAGAGGCTCAGTCACTTAAGCATCAACTTCAGCTCAGGTCACAATCTCCACGGTTTGTGAGTTCGAGCCCCATGTTGGGCTCTGTGCTGACAGCTCAGAGCCTGGAGCCTGCTTCAGATTCTACGTCTCCCTCTCTCTCTGCTCTTTCCTTGCTCACACTCTGTCTCCCTCTCTCTCAAGAATAAACATTAAAAATTAAAAAAAAAAAAATAAGGATTAAAGGTATTCTCCAAACTAAGTAAATCATTTCTTCCAGTATTAAGTTAGAAAGAACTTAAAGAAGAAAATGCCATTTTATTGACCTAGATCTGGGGGTGAGCATAACAGCAAACCTCCAAAATGAGATATGGTATAATCTAGTCATCACAGCTAAGGGGTATAGCAAACACAGTACTGTCTTTACAATCCAAAGTCCAGGATGCAAGTTCTGGTGCTTCCACTTACTAGCATTTAACTTTCTGATGTTGGTCACTTATGTACTCTAGCCTTTAGTGTGTTCATCCATAAGATGAGAATGGCCATTTCTACCTTGCAGGTAAGTAAGGATCACATAAGATAAGTACAAATGTGTTCTGTAAACAAATGTAAGGCATTGTCATGCTAGGCAGAAACATGAGACCTGACATTAAACTATGGCCCATGGAAAATCACAATGTGACTTCCAGTTCTCTGGATGAGATGCTATTGTCTATATTCTCCCACCTTCCTAGCTTCCCTCTACCACAGCCACAAATGACCCTTCATCACAGGGGCCACCATGAAGCCAGCTGTGTGTGACTGCTTAGTGCTGGGTTTAAAGCAATGATCACTGAGATCCTGAAGCAACTTTGGAAAGCAAACTTTAAAATTGATTTTTCTTTGCCTTTATCTATCTCCTTTTAAATTACAGCAAAGAGAGGAAGAGGAAGAAAAAGACAATTTTAAGGCAAAACACTCAATTAACTTGAAAATCAAACATAATAAACTGAATATAGATCTGTCTGACTACTGTAACCATTTCTGTCTGCCTCCATCTATCTATCCATCTATTATCCTCCCATCTCCCTTAAGGAGACAGTCAGATACTGAAAATGAGACTTTTTTCTTTTTATTTTCTGGTGAAGTTAAACTTAATTACCTTAGAGCTCCTTATAGAGGAGAAAAGGAATAAAATGCAGACGAGTTTTCTTCAGTTGTTCTAAAGGTCAAGGTGTATTTTAATACTTGCCACAGATCATCCTGGAGGCTTATCTTTGACCGTGGGATCTCATAGCATTTGTCAAGTGCTCCTTGTGGGTATCATAGGCCAAGACTACAGTAAATGGAAGAGACAAAGAATGTGCTACCTTCTAGGCCTTACAAGACAGTAGATCAAGGATATGGTACCAAGAAATAAGGAGATTAATTCTTAGATGCCTGAAGTTGAATCTGGCACCAGTCTAAACATTTGCACTGGAACAGACATTAGTATCCAAAGAGTGAATCCCTTCCCATGTAGTTGACCTGAAGAATGGCCACCAGTTGCCTCATACACAGAATATTATCCAATCACTGGTCTTCTGTCTCTGGGGGAATAAGACACATTCACCATATGAAAGGGTAAGATGGCCTCCTTTGTAAATGCAAAAAATGTGGGTCCTTAAATTTATAACTGTGCTAGCTCATTGAGTTTAAAGTCAATAATATGCTATTTCTTAACAATATTAATTTCAATTTTAGTGCTGACTTAATAATCTTTTTAATTAACTTAATTACTTTTGAATGAAATGTGTTCATTTTTATTAACCTTTTTTGATTACTAAAGTTATATACATGTGTGTTGCTCAAAGTTTAGAAAATAGGGAGAATAAAAAATTTAAAAAATCAAAATTGTCCTTAACTTTATTATCCCAAAGCATCCCCTATTAGCATTTTGCTTTCTTTGCTTTCCTTTTACTGTTTTTTTTCTACGTATGGGTGAAACTGTATGGTATATGTAAAGTATGGTGTTTTTTGGGATGGAATTCCTAATGTGACTTAAACCAAATTTCTCCTCAGTTCTTTAGCAGATTCCTCTAGTCAGTTTGCATAGGAAACAACCATTGTCAATAAAGAGTGACAAGTAAACAGAAAATGTTGGGGCTTCTACAATGTTTTATTTCCCTGGTTTAAATTTTGTGAAAATGCTAAATGGGTAAGGGGCATTAAGGAATCTACTCCTGAAATCATTGTTTCACTATATGCTAACTAATTTGGATGTAAATTTTAAAAAAGAAAAAAGAAAATTAAAAAAAGAAGAAAATGAAAGAAAACCAAGTTTAATCAAATTTCCTAATTTGGTATATGCCGAAGCACAGTTTTGAAAACTGTGCTTCATGGGACGCTGAAGGATCTATCTTTAAGGAAGCCCAGGAGTTTTCAAAGCTTGAGAGGGCAGTGGCCGGGCAACAGAATATAGGATGGCGAATGGGAGGCCGAGCAAAGTTTTCTCTTTCACCCTCACCTCCTGCCTCAACCACAGCATGTGGTCTACTTTTGCATGCTTTACATCGTGGGTATCAAAATAAGGTTTCATTTGATAAAACTGGTTAACTCTTTAAAAATAAAAGTTGAGGGGCGCCTGGGTGGCTCCGTCGGTTAAATGTCCAACTTGGGCTCAGGTCATGATCTCACTGTTCGTGGGTTCGAGCCACGTATCGGGCTCTGTGCTGACAGCTCAGAGCCTGGACCCTGCTTCAGATTCTATGTCTCCCTCTCTCCCTGCCCCCTACCCTACTTGTGTTCTGTCTCTCAAAAAGAAATAAACATTTAAAAATGTTTTTTTAAGTTGAAAATTGCTGGTAGGGTCCAGATCTCTCATGTTACAGATTAATAAACTGAGGAACATGAATATGAAATTACTTCCAAATTCACACAGCTATTTAATATCAGCACACAGTGGACATTTGTCATTTGGAAGATACAGCTTTCCAATACTCCAGACCCTTCCCATGTTGGAAGAAATCCTTACAGTGTACAGTACGTTATGAAAGCAGAACTGAGGGTAACATCCCTTTTTCCATATTCAAGCAGCCAAGGCATGGACACATGACAGGCTCAACAAATTGGATGCTCTTCACCCAGTGCTAAATCTAGAGCAAATGGTTCTCACATATATCTAGCACAGCGAGGCCTGGCCAGGTTGTTCCTGCTATGTAGTCCCCCAAATCTCCCTTGGTTCCCACCTGTTTTCAACACCTGGTCCTCTAGGCTCCCAGTGATCCCAGTGATTCTCCTCTTCCAATAAATCAATGTTTGGTTTAAGACAGCACTTCCTGATACACAGCATGTGTGCTAGAACCCAGTGATCCTTACTGCTAATCCACTTCTCTTTCCTCTGCACCACAGTGCCTCTCTATTAAACCAGTTGACTCTTGCCATGTAGATGCCATGCAGAATAAAGCATTAACCTAGGGTAAGAAAAAAATGTGCCCCCACTAGGAAAGATACCTTATTAGGGAATTTTCTAAGGTCAAGATATAAAATCTTTCTAGGTTAGAATTTAGGTACAGGTGATAATTAGCATTTGCTAAGCACCTACTATGGGCCAGGCATCATTTTCTACCCCATCTGCCTCTGGCAGATAGATATTATAATTCCTACTTTACTGATGAGGAAAGTTAACCCCCAAGAGTGATAAATTAATTAGCTGTAGAATCAGGAATAGAACTCAAAGACTATTGGCCTCAAAATGAGGAGATTTAAATGTATATGTTTTACTGGACTTTACTTTATACTGTAGGATAATATATGTTCCCTAAATGGATTATTGCACCTACTCTAGAGATCTTAACAAGAAATCCAAATAGTCCAATACCCAGGTCTTTCCATATCAACTCTTTCCTATTCACTTCTCTAAAATTAGATTAGATACAAGACAGATAGATATAATTAGATAAATAAATATGCCAACAACAGAGTGATATATTATCCAGGTATTATTCTACACTGGTTTTAAACCACATGGAGCTTTTCTAGTTACCACATGGGGCTTTCCACTGTGCAGGAGGCTTACCACTGGGGCCCTCTTTCCCCAACAGCTAACTGCACATCCCATTACTCATGTTCACTCTGTTTTCCATAACTAAATGAGCATGACCAGAGGAGATTGTGAACAAACCTTGGCAAAGAAGCCTGATGAAGCAAAGACATCGTGCCAAAAGTGGCCTCCAGTCACTCACAGTTTGCTCCAAGCACAGATGTCTACTCTCAGATACCAGACACCTAAGGGCAGAGCCTGGCCTCTGATTCACATGTAGGAGGGTTATCCAGGGCAGAGTCTGGCACATGGCACTCCTTACTGGAAAGAATTTGATTAATCATTCTCATTACCTTTCAATTCTGTGCACCTGAGCTCATTCACCCTCTGCCCAGAACCAGTAGTCAGTGGCTAAAACGACACATGAACATCCAGACTGACCATGATAAGCAGGTAGAGATAGGGTCCCCCCACTCCCCTTCTGTAATGTGCTCTTAGGTCAGAAATATCATCCAGATCATGCAACACTCCATCAAATCCCCAGGAGACCGTGTCTCCATATGTATCCTAAGCACTGCTACCTTAGAATTCTAGGTATGAATTGGAAACAATCCAATTTTACAATCCTTAGTAAGAAAAGTTACCAATAACCATGGCTACATACCAATTGAAAAGGAGTAGCAAGGGTCTGCAAAGCAAGCAATATCCACTATTTTTAGTATATATACACTTAGCCATTTCTCCTTGACTCTCCTCTCTATTTATATATACATACTGCAGGCTCTTCCCAGGGTTAACTGTAACCACAAGATTTTCTAACACTGACTTGTAACCCTTAAAAAACTAGATCTTACATGGCTCAGTCTCATTGTAATATTATAGTTAAAAAATACATTAGTTAATTTTTTAAGTTCTTAAAAACAAGAAAGATCACCCAAATACATAGCAAAATGTGGCATTAACAAAAACCCACTTTTTCTTTCTACTTTCATGTCACATGGCTGTTCTGGAGTATTTTTAACCACCAGTCCACAAATTTTTCTTCATCCCTCTCTTGGCCCTCATTCAAGAAGTGTATCACCACATCTTTTGCCCATTTGTTAGTAAGTTTGTTGGGTTTTTTCTTTGTGTGTTTGTTTGTTTACTGTTGAGTTTTGAGAGCTCTTTTTACTTTCGAGGATTGAGTTTTGAGTATTCTAGATACGTATCCTTTGCCAGATATGTGCTTTGGAAATATTTTCTCCCACTCCATAGCTTGTCTTTTCATCCTCTTAACAGCATTTCTCATAGAGCAAACATTTTTAATTTTCATGAAGCTCAATTTATTAATTCTTCCTCTTAGGGATTATGCTTTTGGTATCAAGTCTAAGAACTCTTCCTAGCCCCTAGATTCCAAAGAAAATTTCCTATTTTTTCCTTAAAGTTTTCTATTTTTACATCTTACAGATATGCCTATGATCCATTTTAAGCTCATCTTTGTATAAGAGACTTGAGGTTCATTTTTTTCTCCCTATGGATATCCAATTGCTCCATCACCATTTGTTAAAAAGGCTGTCTTTCCTCCATTGAATTACCTTTGCACTTTTTAAAATAATCAGTAGGCATATTTCTGTGGCTCCATTTCTGGGTTCTCTACTCTGTCCCATTGATCTATCCCTCCATCAATACCACAGTCTTAATTATTGTATCTATATAGTAAGTCTTAAAATTGAGTAGGCTCTTCGTTTTATTATTCTTCTTCAAAATCATTTTAGCCAGTCTAGTTGTGTTTATTTTCTATATAAGTTTTACAATAATCTTGTCTATCTCCACAAAAGATCTTGCTGAGATTTTGATAGGAATTGTATTTAACTTGTGTATTAGTTTCTGCGGCTGCTGTAACAAATTACCACAACCTTGGTAGCACAAAATAACATAAATGTATGCTCTCACAGTTGTGGAGACAAGAAGTCTGAAATCAAGGTGTAAGCAGGGTTGCACTTCCTCTGGATGTTCCAGGGGAAAATACCTCCTTGACTCTTCCAGCTTCTTTCACTAACGTCACTCCTCAGCTTTTGGCTACATTTTCTCTCTACTCCATCTTCATGCTGCCTTCTCTGTGCCTGTGTTCTCCTCTATGTGTATCTTACAAAATGCTTGCCTTGGATGTCTACCCACCTTGATAATCCAGAATGATCTCTTCGTGTGAAGATCCTTAAATTGATTACATCTGCAAAGACTCTTTTTTCAAATAAGGTAACATTCATAGGTTTCAGAGATTAAGATGTAGATATATCATTGGAAGGGCCCCAATTCAACCCATTACAACCTGGATTTGGGGAGAACTGACATCTTTAGTATGTTGAGTCTTCCAATCCCTGACACCATCCATGGCTCTCTATTTACTTAGATCTTCTGTGATTTCTTTTATCAGCATTGTCCAGTTTTCAGCATATAAGTCATGCATATGCTTTGTTAGACTCACACCTACGTTATTTCTTTTCTTGACCTATTATAAATGGTATTATACTTTCAATTTGATGCTCATGTGTTCATTGTTAATATACAGAACTACAATTGATTCTTGCATGTTGTTTCCTGGGACACTGATAAACTTAGTTCTAGAAGAGGTTGTGTGTGTGTGTGTGTCTGTGTGTGTGTGTGTAGATTTCTTGGTATTTTCTACGTAAGGAATCATGTCACCTTCAAATAAGGAAAGCTTTGTTTCTTCCTTTTCAATTTCTATGTCCTTTATTCCTTTTCTTGCCTTATTCCATTTGCCACAATTTCCAGTACTACGTTGAATAAGAGTAATGACAGCAGAAATCCTTAGCTTGTTCCTGATCCTGGGGAAAGTATTTAGTCACTCATCAGTAAGTATGTTAACTTTAGGTGTTTGGTAGATGCTCTTTATCAAGCTGAGGAAGCTCCCCTCTATTCTTATTATTCTGAGAGTTTTTATCATGAATGGGTGTTAAATGCTCTCTCTGCATCAATTGATAGGGTCATGCAATTTTTTTCTTCTTCAGCCAATTATTACGGTAGATTACATTGATTGAATTTCCAATATTGAACTGGCCTTGCATCTCTTGCACTCCATCTGTTTAAGATGCATACTTGTTATATATTGCTGAATTACTTATGCTAAAATTTTATTTAAGATTTTTATGACTATATTCACAAAAGATACTGTTCTGTAGTTTTCTTTTTTGTACTATCTTTGGTTTGGGTATCAAGGTAATACTAACTTCATAAAATAAATTAGGAAGTGATCTTTCCTTTTCTATTTTCTGAAAGAGAGTGTATATAATTGGCATTAACTCTTCTGTTTGGTGGTATTCTCCAGTGCAACCATCTGAACCTGGAGACTTATTTTTTGGAGTTTTTAAACTACTGACTCAATTTTCTTAATAGTTTTATGTCTATTCATATTATCAATTTAATATTGGCTGAGTTGCAGTAGATTGTGTTTTTTAAGGTGTTGGTCCATTTCTCCTAAGTTGTCAAATTTATGTGTGTAGGGTTAATTTGTTATTTTCTTGTGTTGTCTATAGCACCTTTTGTTGTCTACAGTGTCTGTAATGAAATTTTCTATTTTATTTTTGATGTTGGTAATTTGTGTCTTCTCTATTTTTTTTATCAGTCAAGGTAAAGTTTTGTCAATTTTGTCAATCTTTTCAAGGAATGATTTCTTTCTCCCCCTGTTGATTTTCTAGATTGTTTTTCTGTTTCCAACTTCATTAATTTGGCTCTTTCTTCTTGTTGTTTGGGATAGACTACAGACTTTCCCTCTTTTCTAATATATCCATTCAGTTCCATAATATGCCTCTCACCATTGCTTTGGCTGTATCCTGCATATATGTTGTATGTTTATTTCCAGTTTAATGTATTATTTGATTTCTTAAAACTTCCTCTTTGACTGATGGGTTATTAAGTAAGTAATATTAAAGAAGTAATATTAAAGAAGTAATATTAAAGAAGTATTTTCTTTAGTTTACAAGTTTTGGGAGAATTTCCCTGTTATCTTCCTGTTATTGATTTCCAGTTTGATCCCATTTTGGTTGGTGAACACACTGTATGATTCTAACTCTTTTAAATTTGTTGAAGTTTGTTTTATGGCCCAGGATGTAATATATTTTGGTATATATTTGATGGATGTTTGGAAGGGAAAATGTGCTTTCTGCTGCTGTTGAATGGAATGTTCTATAAATGGCAAATTTGATCCTGTTGGTTGATGATGTTGTTTAGTTTTTCTATGTTGTTATGGGCTGGATTTTGTCCCCCACCCCACACACCCCAAAAAATCATATCTTGAAGCCCTATCCCCATTATGGCCAGATTTGGAAATAGGGCCTTTAGAGAGATAATTAAGGTTAAGTGAGGTTATAAAGTGAGCCCTAATCCAATATGACTTATGAGAAGAAGCGCCACAAGGGATGTGTGTACCACAAAGGAAAGGCCATGTGAGGACACATGAGAAGGTGGCCATCTGCAAGCCAAAAAGAGAGGCCTTGGAAGAAATCAAACCTGCTGAAATCTTGATCTTGGACTTCTGGACACCAGAACTGTGAGAAAATGAATTTCTGTTGTTTAAGTCTGTGGTACTGTTATGGAAGCCCTAGTCGACAAACACATGTCTCCTTGCTGATTTCCTGGGTAGTTTTCTATCAGTTGTTGAGAACAGTGTGAAGTCTCTCCAATTATAATTGTGGATTTGTCTATTTCTCCTTTCAGTTTTATCAGTTTCTGCTTCACATATTTTTTAGCTTTGTTATTTAGTATATACAGACATCCAGGATTGCTATGGCCTCTTGGTGCATTGACTCTTTTTATCATTAAATAATGTCCCTCTTTGTTGATAGTAATAGTCTCTGTTCTGAAGTCCAGTTTATCTGAGGTTAATATAGCCACTCCTAGTTCCTTTCAGTTAATGTTGGCATGATCCATCTTTTCTCATCATTTTACTCTCATCCTGCCTATATTATTATACTGGAAGTGAGTTTCTTTTAGATAGTATATAGTTGGATCATGTTTTTATCCTGCCAATCTCTGCCTTGTAATTGGTATATTTAGACCACTTACATTCATTTACATTTAATGTAATTATTGATATGTTAAAACATTTTATTGTTTATTCTGCTTTTCATTTCTCTGTTTTCTTTTCCTGACTTCCTGCTGATTACTTTGTTTTAGAAATATATTTTGATTTACCTATAGTGTTTTGGAGTATATCTCTTTCTGTAGCTTTTATAAGTGGTTGCTCTAGGTATTACATTACATATACATCACTTATCACAATTACTAGTGTTATTATTTTACTAATTAAGGTGAAGTAAAGAAACCTTCCTTTTCCATACCCTCTCATGTTTATTACATGATTGCCTTAAATATTTCTGTGCTATATGGCTGGAACAGAGTCGTTGTTTCTTAAGTTTTTGTCTTGCTAGGCTTCCTCTTTCCTATTTGGGAGCTAGAGAGAGTAAGCTTTTCTTGTTTTTTGTTTTTGTTTTTGTTTTTTGTCTATGCCCATTGATATTTCCAGCTTTTCAGATTCTTTAACTCCAACTCTGGAATACAGGCGGCAATACAAACTAAAACAGGTAACTCACAATAGTATATTTCCTTGGGTTCTAGGGCCCTTAGCTGATTTTCCCTTTTCTCTCCACCTTTCAGTGTCTTCTTATCTTTTAAACATAGTGTTCAGGGTTTTCAGTTATATTTAATGGATAGACTAGAAAGAAATATGTCTACCATATCTTCCTGGAAGTAGAAATCCCTATGGCAGTGTCTTTAAAAATGGAAAATCTCATATAAAAAAACAGATCTGTTGCTGTTCTTGAGAAATTGGGACATATGGCAATATGGGCTTGCATTATGCATTCCAACAATATTCTTTAGCTGAGTAGGAGCTGACCTGTTTATATGGAATATGTGACAATTGGAGCCACGTTTCTTCAATGCATTATGCTCAACCTGTGTCACTCATTTATGTTACCCTTAGCCTGTGTAAGAACTTGAGTTTGCAACTTCTAATGATGCCTCCCTGACTAAGCATATCCATTTTCTTCCTGCCAATCTGATTCACTCTCTCCCTTTTTAGTCTTTCAATTCTGCATCACAAAATTCCTAAGAACTCATATAGCAGAGAGGATATTATCTTTAAGAGAATGTGTGTGTGTATGTGTGTGCACATGCACATAAATGTGTGTCAAGGAGGAGGGAATAAGTTGAACAGGTGGAAAGGAGAATTTGCACTGAGACTGAAACACAGAGACTTTGCTTTACAGGGTTCCTTGTTAGTTATGAGAAGGGGGAAAAGCTATGGACCCTCATCTGTTAGTAACTTCTGCAACATCATTTTCCCCTCAGAGCCTTTGCAATTGCTGTTTCCCCACCTGGAACATCTTTCCTCAAGATTATTGCACTTATATTGCCTTAGCTCTTAGGTCTCAGGTTAAATGCCCACTTATTCAGGGATATCTTTCCTGACTACCCAATTTATCTACAATACCTACCTATCTAAAATAGCCCTCCTTTATTGCCAACGCTTTCTATGCTTTACAGAATTTTTCTTTATGGCACTTAATACTTGAAAACACATTATGTATATTTCTTATTTACTTGTTCATTGCCCATACCTTTGAGGATGGAGGCCTTGCCTGTCTTATTTACCATTGCATCCCTGGTTCCTGGCACATAATAAGAGCTTAATAGGCATGTAATGAATGCATGAATCATGTCCTGAAACATCTTAATAAGAATGCTAACAAATAGAAAGTGTTCAGAATAGTAAAGTAAAACATTTATAACCATAAAAATGCTGAACAACTGAGGGATCTCAGATTGAGGATACTGAAAGGTGGGATGATGATTCTCATCAAATATTTAAAGTGTTGCTTATTGGAAGAAAAAGTAGATAAGTATATTCATGTTGCTCCAAAGATAAATTGGCACCCACTATAGAGAAGAATGTCCTAATAACTAAAAATTCTTCAATAGTGAAATACAGCGAGTTCCCACTCACTGAAGCTGGCTAAGCCAAACTTAAATAGCGTCTTAAGGACCAATCGTAAAAGGAATCCCAACTCTGTTTGGGAATTTTGGATAACTTCCAAAGTCCCTTCCAACCCCACAGTTCTAACATACTTTAAGGGAGATAGAGCTGGACTTTCATTTTTTACAATTTCAGGAGGCACCATAGACAGCATCGCTGAGGCAAGGGCTTAATTTAAGAGAGTTAATTACAGGGGGGCTAGGAAACATAAATCTATAAAAAGTTTTAAGTCCCTGATAGTATGAAATATGAAAGAATTGACTTTTACTTGAGTGTGTTACAATTGGAATTCAATGGCAGAAACCAGGATGGAAAACATTTTATAATTAATACAGATATTTTCTCAATATGGCTTTGAATTGTAAATGATTCTCATGTTTAAAGCTATTTCCTCACAAATACTAGGACTTCAGTTTAGGCAACTACTAATTGATGGTCACAGCAAATATAGATCATATCTCAAATAAATATAACATCACACTGTGTTGTAGCACAGTTTTTATGGAAATTATGTTTTTTGGTCAAAGTTGATATTTTGAAGTATTAAAAATACTTATGAACTGTGTCACATGACATATTTAAAAGAGCAATACAGACAAGATTTAAAAAACTACAAACTTCTAGGTATACTTTGATGTGTTCTCACTAATTCTTACTTTTAACCATTGATTAGTGAAGCTTTCTTATTTTAAGCAATAAACAACCATAAAACTCATACTAAAGATTTCTTTGGAGTGAAAGTCCCCTTAGGCACATAAACATGTCTGGGTCAATCTATAGTACTTTAGAAGTTGCTTCTCTAACCTGGTATGTAACCAAAGAATGCAAGATCTTGTTATCTAATATTTACAGAATTGCTTTATAATTATAATGCCCACCATAACTAAATGTGAATCAGTATGTAGGAAATCTTAGGACTCACTAGGACCCGCTAGGGATCTATTTTTTACACAATACCATTTTCATGCTTACATGGAGCTCAAACTGTCCATCTTCCATTATTCAAACAAACCATAAAAGCTCAACAATTCACCTTACTAACACAAAATAAAAGCACACACTCAAAGCCAAAATTAGGA
This sequence comes from Panthera onca, assembly GCF_046562875.1. NCBI lineage: Eukaryota > Metazoa > Chordata > Mammalia > Carnivora > Felidae > Panthera > Panthera onca. Next base: position 122,238,601 of record NC_138344.1, on the reverse strand, counting down.
AAAAAAAAAAAAAAAAAAGGAAGAAGAATATTGGAAATATTATCCCAGCAGCTCTAGTTAGATCCGTCAGGTCCAAGCTAAAAAACCTAAAACACATGGGTCTTTTTCTTCACACAGAAATAGTACAGAAAAAGTGGGTGATGAGTTTTACCATGTTCCTTATCAAGTCCATTTCAATGAATCTGCCAGGAATTCAGGAGGGCTCCATCTCATTTGCAGATGGCACAAGCTATCTTCTTTTGCCTTGTATTTCCATCTCACCACTGATTCCTCTTCCCACCCCACCACTCCATCCACATCCAGCAGCCCTTCCCACATCTAGCAGCCTTTCCTTTGCTGTTGGATCACCACACTGGGGGAAGAATGGGCACTCTGACCTCTGTTCCATTCAGGAGTACACATAATACACGTGCTATCTCCACACACAGCTTTTTTTCACAGGCACCACAGAGAGGATACACAACCACATGGCTTTGTCCCTGGTTTACAGATTTCTGATGAGTGTTTATATATTTAAGACACAGCTGTTTTTGCATTAAGCCAGCTCCACACAGGTGGACTATCTGTTCATCAGCTGAAAAAGAGGCTATTAAGGAGCAGCAAAAGACAGTTGCCATAGGCTGCGGCTGTCGCATATGTGAGTCCTCTGTGGCACCTGCTTCATGGTGAGCTGTCTGATGTTGCTCTACTCAGAACAGCACCTTTCCCATCTCACCCTTGCTCCCATCCTCCTGATGACTACTGTCCCTTCTGACCTCAGAGAAACAGCCATCTCCACTGTGAAAAGCTCCCTTTTTCCTTTGGACTTGAAATCCATGACCTTTGATGTTTAATATACTTGAGATACTTTAAATGTAAAAGTTCAGGGTCTAAACAGGAGAAAGGTATCTAGGTCTTGAGAGTGCACATCAGGTTAGATGGTTCCTTTTCAGGAAGCCCAGACCATGATAATGTCATGAATATTTGATAGAGCCTTTGGTGCGTTAACCCAGAACTGATTCTTTATTCTACCTAAGCTTCCTGCCTTGGTCAATCCAACTGACCTCTTCTAATGTCTCCTATGTTATGATACACTGCCATTTATTTTTTATAACATATATATTTTACCAATTTTTTTCAAGAGGAAGGGGAAGATAGCCATTTATTAAAAACGAAACATAAATATCTGAACACCTACTATGTGTGAGCAGCTATGTACAATGTTTCCAACACATTATCATATCCTTACTTTTTAGATGATCTCCAATAACTCTAATAAAATGCACAGCACCAGTACCTTGCAATTGATAAAACCGGAAATCAAATTTGGGACTATTTGCCACAATAATGCCATGCTCTCTCATATTGTTCTGCAATTCTGTAGAGTGTCATTATGTCACTGTGGGCACGTCACAGTGTTAAGAGACAGACTCTGAAGCCCCAATGCCTAGTCATCACTACCCATAACTGTAGACTAGTCACTCACTGTGCCTCCTTTTCCTATGAGATGAGGAATAATACCAGTGCCTACCTTCTATGGTTTCAGTGGGGATCGAATGTGTTAACATAATTAGTTTAAAACAATACCTAATACATATTAAGAACTCTGCAAATCCAACTTCCCAGATGGAGTATCAACTTTTTGAAAATCAGGGCAATCTACCTCTTGAATTCACAGTAGTATCAAAAATAGGTGCTCCGTTCGCTGGATTCTTTAATTGACTGATACCCTTTCCATTGCAAAGACACAATGTAGAACGAGCTTTAGCCATTGAGAGCTTTTCCTTCAGGCTTATAACAATTGTTTCTAAAGTTTACATCTTGGTCCAACCTTAGACATCCATAGATAATCAGATTTTAAATTTAGTGTGGCGACTGATGCTACTCAAAGTATCAGGATGGTATGAAATTGATACTTGTTCATCACTCATTCATTTGTTCATTTATTCATTCATTTACAGACACTGTTTTTTTTTTTATTAGGTTGCTGTGACAGGTACTAGGGAAAACTTAGACTCTGGAGGTGAGTAAAGGCAAGTAAAGCAAATGATTACCATATGGTCTGATACATGCTAGAGCAAATGGAATAAAAGTTGTAAGAACCACTTAACTACTTCAAGGGAAAGCATCCCAAGGAGGTAACATTGAAGCAGTATCTGGAAAGATGAAGAAGCAGCTACAAAACAGAGAGGTAAAGGAAGAGGGAACATTATGTGCAGTGCACACCAAAAAAAGTGTAATAGCAAAATCATGGCAAAATCAGTAAGTTCTGTGTGCCCGGAACATGGGCTGCATTGGGTGAGTGTCAAGAGTTGAGATGGGAAAACGAAATCCGTCATCCAGATTACTATGTTGGAGCAATCGGAGCAAGGAGGGATTGGACACAAGGAAATCAGTCAGAAGACCACGATAGTAGCATGATCTGTCTTCGCATTGTGGGTGGAGGAGAGGTCAGAATGGCTCCATGAGATCTTCAGAAAGTATCACTGGCTGGGCTAGTAACACATGAGCCAGAGGTGGGGGGGATGATGGAGGGGTGGGGAATGATGATCCCAAATACATGAATTTTATTTTTTTAGTGATATATTTACCATAAGCAGACTCACAGTGTGAACTTTTCTTTTTAATCCAGGATAACAAGTACATAGAACCTCTCTCCAGTCAATGCTTATGATTTGCCAATTGGAATTATTGAGCCTCACCCTGTTAACACTGTCTTTGGCTTTTGCTTACATATCTTTCTTCTTTGAACTAGTCCCACAACATCACCAATTACACTTAACTAAACCCTATAGCAAAGTGAGGCCATCTTCTCTGCCAGAAGCTCTACCAGCTTATAAACTGACTGGAGAAAAAATAAAAAAGTCTTCGCTTCCCAAACACACACTGCTCCATCTTGGACTCTGGGTCAAAGCTTTCCCAATAAATACCTGTTAAAATGCAAATGCTCCACCCTGGGTTGTTAATACACTAACCTGCTTCAAGTGTCAGGAAAGCAGAGAGCAGGCTAGGAGGACATATTTTGAAGGAATACATAGAATATGTTTGTTGACATGGTTAGAAACCAAAAACTGCCCATAGCAGCAGATCTGAGAGGACAGGTAATGGAAAAGGATGAGGGAAGCTAAAAGGATAGGAAAAGCAATTGGACACCAGGCACTAGGAAGAAGGGAATCAAAACTCCAAAAGTGGGAAAGAGAGGCCACGTATGAAGAAGTCTAGCCTTGCCGAGATTCTGAAGACTGCCTTCACAAGTATAATAATAGCATTTTCTTTTGCATAAACCATTCATGACAAAGCACCATTGCATCTGGTAGTTGTGCATTTAATAGCTGTGTGATGTTGGACACGTGATTTAACCTCTCTGAGCCCCAGATTTCTCATTTATAAAATAGGGCTATAGAATGAACTTTATCTGTTCCATTTCACAGGTGGATACATTTCAATGTACAGAAGATTAAGTGATTGGTATTGGGACCCCACAACCTGCAAAACTGGGGCTGGACCCTGAATCCTCTGACTCCCAATTCAGTAAGTATTTCTGTTCATCTGTGGTGCTGGTCCAACCTGGGAGACCAGCACGTGATCCCAGGTAAGGAGTAATTTGTAGAACATGAACAGATTGTGTTCACTCTATAACCCTGCTGCAGTTACAGGTCAAGTAGGAGTTTTAGTCCTCAGGGTGTGACCTCTCATGACCATATCGTTAAGTCTTTCTTAGGACTCTATAAAACTTTAGATATTTATCTTTGGGGCTTGGGAACTCACAACAGTTCAATATTGTCTAAATCCATAGCAGATGGCCACACCCATGGCAGTTTTACATCTCCAGTTTTTCATATACCATTTTAGGAAGCATGTGAATGGCATTGAAACCAAGTCCCACCAGGACACCGGTGTTTAACTCTGGACACCCTGGTTGCAAACTAAGGCTGGGCTCATGGCTCCTCCATGCCCTGCGCCCTAGTAACTAGTGTTGTTTTCTACACTGTTTTGCAAGTGCTCTTGAGTGTCTCCCTGTGTAAAACATGTTTCACTTCGCATGTCCAATTATAAACTCCTCAAGCCACCTTAATGAGATAAGGGATAAGGAAGGCCAGCCCGATTTAGTAAAATGACTAAATAATGGCATTTTAAATGGTAATTTTCTTACTTTCCCCTAGCTAAAACTGCCAAAGTGCTAGTAAAATTGTTGGACTACCAGCTACAATGGATAGATAGAAGAGGCGTGTGATTCACATATCAATTATTTGTAAGGAATAGGTATTTACAAGACCTTTTAAAGTCATTCCCCAGACTTTTGTTGAAAACCTACTTAGTGGTAGGAATAAAGAAAATATTTGTCTTTAGTGTTGCAATAAGATCTTTCCCCCACAGCTTTGTTTACATTATCAATTTGCATTATCTATACCTTGGAAGAAAGCCGGTGAGAGGCAAAAGTAAACTTTGACTCAGGGAAAATCCAAATGAAATCAGGACCAGATTCAGAAAAATGCCAAGATGTTCCAAATGCCCAGTTGCCAGCTTCAGCTTATTCCTTTCTTATCCCCCCTACTCCAACCCCACCCTCCCAAAAAACCCTTTCCAGGACAGGTTTTCTTTCAACTGAACCATGTCCTCTATCCTTTGCTCTCTATTTCTCTTAAGAGATAATGGCACATACATTTATGAAAGGACCTCACATACAGGGTCAACACAGAGTAGTTGAGCACAAATAAATGATTGCTGATTGTGAATTGTAAGCATACAACCAGTATTACTGGACGATGAGAATGAGGTGACTACTACAGCAACATAAGTATTGAGCCTCTTCACTCCTGAATGAATAGTGATTGATTTATTGACTGGTTTTACTGAACCCATGGTGGTTTTATTTAGCACATGGCTTCCAAGGGCCAAGGCAGGTCTTTGATTACCATAGACTAAGCAAGAAAAAGTCAAGAAGGCACCTCTGTCTTTTGAGATATACATATTTTTATAAGTACACCTGGCCCCCCATAATTGCCCACGAAGTACAGAGCAGCAATATAAAGAAAAATGTTAGTTAGTATTCAGGGAACAGAAGTTTCCAGCACATTTCCAATAAAGGAGATGAAATTGTATAGTTGGAAAGCATCATGAATGAGAATGAGACGGGGCAAAGAGCCCACTAGGTTGGTTGAAGAGCTGTGCCTGCTCCTACAGAGAACCTTCTATCTGAAGGACTGTGGAGGTGCAGGAGACAACTTTGATTATCGACCCTGAATAACTGGTGCCAAACTGAAGACCTCACTCTGTGCCTTCCTAAGCTTGAGCCTCTGTAGAAAAAAGACAGGAAGGAAATATACCAACATGATAAAAGTGGTTGTGTTTGAATAGTAGGATTATAAGTGATTACCATTTTTCTTTATGCTTTCCCATACTTCCAATATTTTCAACTATAGGTAGGCATTAATTTTAAATACCTAACTTTTGTAAATATGCATTTTTATTTTTATTTTAAAAAACATTAAATGTTAAGCACAACAATGACCTGATAACCAGCCAGATGGTAAAAGAAGAAAGTTCTGGAAGACCTAACTTGTCATGGCAAATCACTAGCTGAGGTAACCTGCTTAGATAACAGCTTCATCCTTCCTAATGATTGTTAGTATTTTCTTGGTGATATTACCATAGCTACCATTTATTGAGACTTTATTCTGTGTTCAGGTACTACACTAAAAGCTTTAGGTTTATTTCCTTAATTGTCAGAACATCTTTACATGCTGGGCACTGTCATTATCCCCATCTACACAGGAGGAAACTGAGGCTTGAGAGGTCAGGCAGTTTGCTAAAAGAACACATGGTAAGTGGGTGACTACTGAAACCAGGATATAAAGCCAGACCTGAGTCCACAGTCCTAACCCACTGGTAAAAATCACAACTTGCTCAAATGTCACCTTTTACTCTTTTCTCCATTCTGCATTGCTCCCACACTCACCTAAGCCTCTCTTGTTCAGCACACCATCTCAAATGTAAACTTCTTGGTAGAAGAAAGTTTTGTCTGTTTTGCCCACTGCTATGTCACCAAAGCCAAGAATAGTGCGTTTGCATAACAAACACTCAATAAACATTTGTTGGATTGATGAATAACCCCTAGCACATCAGATTCTAATCACAATATTATCTTTGTAGTTGTCCAACATCTACAAACTAAGTAGTTTCCACACGTTTTCAGTCTTCTGCTATGATCAAGATTATCATAATTCTACTGTTCTCCAGTTTTCCTTTACCTACTGGAATCCTACCCAGACAATATTTCCTAGCTTTCCCTGAAGTTAATGATGGCTTATGACTGAGTTCTAGCCAGTGGAATATGAGTGGAAGTGATGTGTCCACTTCTAAACCTGACGTATAAATGCCTAATCTTCCATGCCCTCTTATTTCTTCTGCTGGATGCATGACTGAAGCAAGCAGTAGATGGAAAAAGCCAGGGTCTCTGAGTATCTGCCTATCTGCTCTATTCAGCTGACCTACTCTTGGCCTAGGCATAAGCAGAAAATAAACCTTTATTTTATTAAACCAATATATCTTGGAGTCATTTTTTATAGCAGCTACTCTTCCCTAATACATAATGGTTTCAGTTCAAATTGAGCACACAAACATGACATATATATACATATATATATAATATATGATATATATACATATAGTATGCATGTAAATATGTATTTATATACATATAAACTCTGGTAAATTATGCACAAGGCCTACTGTAACATTATGGAAATTATTATAAAACCTACACCAAAATATGAAACTGAAATGAACGAGATACAGATAAAATAAAAATATTTTTAAGTTTCTTGCTAATCATAATGGTTCTTCTACTGTATGACTAAGCAACATTTCAAGGCACATTGGGGCTTAGAGAAAGGTTTGTCATTAACAGCAATGAAAACAACTCTATATTTCAAATGGTCTTATTGAGGGTTTTTTTGGTGGCTGATGTTATGTCACTCCTGATTATACCTTTATTGTTTTTTCATCATACCATGGCTGACAAAGAGCTCAGGTTAGGAGCAGAGGTGACAGCTCTGCCATTTTCCTGCTGCTCACCTGTAATACTGGTATTATTTTCAATCCAAGGTCTCCTTAGAGGAGTTTGTATAAAACACTTGTCTATTTTGTGAAGGTTAGTTTCATAAAAACTAGATCATGTAACCCATAAATTCACTTTACCAGACACAACTATAATGTGATGTCCCAGTGCACCGAGGACAAATGAACAGATGAAAGTACCAATATCAAAACTTTCCTTTCCTTTAAAATGTCTGTATTGGGTGCCTGGTTGGCTCAGTCGACTAACAATGTGACTCTTGGTTTCGGCTCAGGTCATGATCTCACGACTCGTGGGTTCAAGCCCTGCATCAGGCTTTGTGCTGACAACATGGAACCTGCTTGGGATTCTCTATCTCCTTCTGCCCCTCCCTTGCTCACTCTCTCTCTCTGTCTCAAAAATAAATAATAAAACATTAAAAAAATATGTATTTCAAAAACCTGCCTTTCCTTTAAGACACGTAAATACGATGATATACGGAATCATCTGACATCAGACATTTGAGGATGCTAGCTAGTATCAATGTACATATTAAAAATATGTTAAAACATTTTTTTCATTTTAAAATAAATTGAAGTTTTAGCACTTATGAACTCTGCAATAGGCACTCTATTTTTGAGGACACTATTCTCTCAGGTGTTTTGGACATCCAGATCTTCCTGCTCTTGGTTTTTGAAGTCCATGATCTGCCTCCAAGCTACGCATAGAGTAAGACAACTACTCCACCTAGTTATCTTCTACTATAGCCCCCTACCCTACTCCAAAGCCAGAGTTTCCCCTGGTAACATGGGCTGGACGCCTTAGTTTCCAGTGACACTGATAGATATTAGCTACTAACCTTTCTTTGATTTGCTCTAAGACAAATTACAGAAGAAACAAAATCCTATCTTATCCACTCAAGTAAATATGGCCAAAAAGGTGGCTGACAGGCAGTGTGATTTGGTAACAACACCCAGGGGCTGTGAGTGATAAGATCCAGGTTCTATCTGACTGTCCCTTCAATGAAGTCAACATAGCCCTTTGTATCTCAGTCTCCTTGTCTATGGGACAGGAACAATATGCCTGCCCTACTGCCCGGGAGCTGTGAAAGGAGTATAAAAAGAATAAAGAACTGGGGCACCTGGGTGGCTCTGTCGGTTAAGCATCCAAACTTGAGCTCAGGTCATGATCTCATGGTTCATGAGTTCGAGCTCCGCATCAGGCTCTGTGCTGACAGCTCAGAGCCTGGAGCCTCCCCAACTCACTAGCACACACACACACACACACACACACACACACTCTCTCTCTCTCTCTCTCTCTCTCTCTCTCTCAAAAATAAATAAACATTAAAAAAATTAAAAAAAAAAAAAAAGAATAAAGAACTATGAGAGAAGAGGCTTCTTGTAGCCCTAGCTTGGGTAGGTTGCATGAGGGCTCCAGAAAGGCTTCGATTTGGCAAAAATTTGAGAAAAGGGTTCTCAAAAACAACAAGCCTTTCATCTGATGCTGTCTTCCAGGAAATTCTGAGTAACTTAGGACAGCACAAGACAAGAAAAACCCTAAAACATTTCAGATTTTTATTCCTTTAAATTAAGAGCCTTGAGAAGGCAGGCTCACAGTGGAGAAGTGGAAGAGGAGCAAGGCTTCCTGGGCAAAGTATAGAATGCACAGCAGACTCTCCATTTGGGCAGAGAACACATAGCCAGGGGCTGAACAATCAGATCCGGGCAGAACATTGTGATGGACTTTGAAGTCAGGACTGGTTTCAAATTGAGGCTCTGACATTGACTGAATTTGAGTAATGTAATCAACCTGTATGCACCTCAGTTTTATCGTAAGTAGAGACAGCAATACCTACTTATATCATGCTTATAAAGATTTAATGAAACTGTAACTATGCCTGATATACTCTAGGACTTGGCACATAATAGGTTCTCAATAAACAGTTATCTTCTTCACCATCATTATCATTCACTTGTCTTGCCCTTGCTTTGCCCATCTTTAAAAGGAAATAGATGAGGCATAGCTAACATTTGCCAAGTACTTAAGAGTTAGGCTTGGCAAGCGCTTATCAACATCAGAGGTTAGAGAAGTACTTTGTGGTGGGTCATGCAGAGTGGATGTTCATGCCCTCCAAGACCTTGCCAAGAAGTCACGGGTGATAAGCAGTGAAAACAAAGCAACAAACCCTGGCCAGGTTGAAGGAGGGGCAGTGGGTAAGCGGCTGGCAGCCAGCAGCAGGAATGACCTTACTGACTCAAGGACACTCTAAATGCAATGCATGAAGAGCAAAGAGGAAGACTTAAAGGCCTGGAAGATTTGACAAGAGGATCTTAACTTCTTTATCAATAAAAAGGACCCATTTGATCCAAGTCAGTTGAACCAATCTAACCATTCTCGTGCGATAGCCTCAAGTCATGTCTGAACAAGCTGGCCCTCTCTAGCTCACACTGCACTAAATTCTGTCCTTAGAGAAACACCCAGAAGGACTCCCTCAACAGTGTGCCCCACTGCCACAACGAGCTGCTTATCAAGTTTAAGTCAGATCCCAGGGAGAATGACAAGGTTTGATCCGCCTTATACCCCACAAAACAAGGCCATATTCTTACAGACACATTTAAGGTCTTTTCAACAAGAGACCAAGAGAGATTTGGTGCAGCGCCCTCCCCGGCACCAGACAACTCAAAACTCTCTCCTTCCTCACAGAGGCCCTGCTTATGCATAATGATATGAAAAACATCCCTGTTAAGAACAGGTTGTGTTTGAAGTGTTCTTATGTATGCCCTTTGAAAAAGACAGAGGAAATCCTTCTTGGTAAAAGGAGAGGCATTAATTATTTAATTAAACAAAGTAGTTATTGACTTTTTTTTAAAGCAATAGGCACATTTTTCACAAAGAACAGAATTTTTATAATATGTGCATCTCTAATTCCTGCTCCCAAAAATAAACTAGCTGAAAATTTAACCCGAGTGGAGAAAAAAAAAAGTGTTTCAGGGAGAAACACATTTTGAAAGAATTAATGTGCAAGCAGAAACAAGTGTCTTCCTACAATTGCAACTTGGCCTTTGAAAAGTATCTTGATTTGATTGCTATTAAAATATAAATCCTAATAGCTTCACAAACAAGGGGAGTCATTTCAGGAAGTGGAGGTGAGAGCTGTACCAAATCCATAAAGGATAATATTTGCAAAATACCTTGTAGATAACACAAACCATGCCACTTAATCAAGTATTGAAAAGGTTCAAATTAATCCTGACTTCACTACAGTTAATATAAATGTCCCAAGTCAATAAATCTTGATATTGATTAAACTACCCCTCCCCACTCAATTCAATTTTTAAGACCCACCAGTTCCCACAGGCAGAAGGGGCAGATGTGACAATAGCGATTTACAAAATCAATATAGCGCAAGAGATCTAGAGAAATTAACTACAGAAGAGATGACCCATTAAATCATCCGGTCCATCTCTAGCTCCCTCTTGGCCCTTTGTAGGCTGTTCTCTTCCAATATATTTGAGCCACTTTATCTAAGTAAGTTGTAGAGGTCAACAGAGACAAGGGCTTATTCCTTTTCACGAGAAACTGGTCCCATGTCCTACCTCTCAATGCTGAGCCCCATGTCTCACTCTACATCAATAATTTTCAACTCTGATAGAATATCAGGTTCACCCAGGGATCTTTTGAAATACACCGATGCCAGGCCTCATGCCCAGAAATTTTTATTTAGTTGATCTGGGGTAGGACCTGGGCATATTGAATGTGGCTTTTTTGTGGGTTTTTTTTTTTTTGTTGTTGTTGTTGTTGTTGTTGTTGTTGTTTTGTTTTGTTTTGAATACCCAAGCGATTCCAACATTCAGAAATTTTGAGAACCAGTTCTCTACAAGTTCAACAATCATATTCCTTGTCTAGTTTTTGAATGCTTTATTGTTGGCCACATTAATATTAACTCAATACTACCAGACTAAGATTATAGATGACAATAAATCAGTGAGTCCTAGCTAGCTAAGGAGCACCAGCCAAGAACCCCTGCCATGGGAAATCATTATCTCTGATCAGAGTATGATATACATTGAAGATAGATTGGGGTACCTGAGAAGGAAAATAATGGCTGAGGACTGTGCTTCAACCTAAGGAGAAAAAGACAACTTTCCCAGTAACTAAACCAGGAGCAATTAACCACATGGAAAGCTGCCAAAGATAGAAACCCATCAGATTTGGCATTCCTTTGTTGATCATTTTAACTTTAGCTTTGGGAGGAAATAAAATTTAAATACAAATACAAAAAAGCATACCTATACAACCTAAAAGCTAACTTTTGTTGAATTCTTACCCTATGCAGGCACAGTTCTGAGTGTCTTATGTGTATTACAGTTAAATCTCCCCACAACCCTATGAAGTAGGTGGTAGTATAATCCCATTTTAGAGATGAAGCTCAGGTATCCAAGGTTACACAGGTAGTAAGTCACAGGGTTGGAATTCCAGTTTAGGTAGAGGGACTCCAGAGCCAATGCTCTTCATCATTACTCTCAACCGCCTTGCAGCACTACACATAAAGCAAATGCCTGAAGTTAGAAACTAAAGTTAGCACATTAAGTCTCACAAGGGCTAAGATGCAATTTCTTCAATAAATATATATAAAGCAGTTGTTTCAAACATTAGCACACATAGTAATCACCAGAAGGAATGTTTTAAACAATTGCTGGGCCCCTTTCCCTAGAGATTCTGATTCAGTAGTCTGGGTGGGGCCCATAAACCTGTGTTTATAACAATGCGGAAACACCTTCTGACACTATCAAAGTCACCAGAGAAGTTCAGGATGGGAACTGAGATAAAGCGTTTTCAGCAATGAGGAGGGAACTAGCAGCCTTGCAAAAAAGTCCTTTTGGGAAGCTGGAGAATTAGAAGCTAAGCTACAAAGAGTTAAGGACGTGGAGCCAGTGAGGGGCAGCTCCTCTTCCAAACAGTGTCTTGGTTAAGGGTAGAAATTTGAGGGAAGTTATTTTTAGAAGAGGGGAAAGTGCCAGGAGAAAAGGAGAGATTAAAAATTCAAGGAAGACCAGGAGAAACTGATGATGGAACAAGGTTCTAGAGAAGGCAGGCGGGCGTGTGGCAACTGCAGGGAGTCCACCTGCCAAAGCCTCCGTCACAGGAGAGGCCTCCTAGAAAGATGGGTTCATGCCAGGCCTCTTGGCACTGTGTCTAGTGGTGGAAGTGTGTACTTGCAAACCAGTACTGGATAGCAAGGTTAATAACTATCTTAGAAACAATTTTTCAAAGCCTCTCGAAAAGAAAAAAGAACAGTAAGGCACGACATTACCAAGTCATGTCCAAACCCTCATGGGTACCAGTGCTATGCTTGATTAACATGTTGCTCCTGGAGGACCACAGGCTGGCACGTGCGGAATTCTCTTTTATGCAGGGTTGCTACTCTAGTCCAGGGGCTCACAACCCCAACTGCAGAACAGGCTACAAAATTTATGGGACTAGGCACAAAATGAAAATGTGGAATCTTTTGTTCAAAAATTATTAATAATTCCAAGATGGCAACAGGGGAGCCTCAAACCAAGTGCGGGGCCCTGCTAAGCACGGTGACTGTAGTTTGCCTACCTATGAAGCTGGCCCTGCCTGGTTGCACATTAAAATCATCTGGAGAGTCTTTAAAAATTCCAATGCCCAGGCCACACCTGAGACCAATTAAAACCAGAACTTCTGGGGGTGAGAACCATACAGCAGAATTTCTCAAAGCTCCCCATTGACTCCAGTGTGTAGTCAAGGTTGAGAACCACTGCTTACTTGTCATTGAATATGACTTAATATCAGCTTTGAAAATAATTTTCTTTAAGAAATTATACCTGAAAAAAATAATGGTCCCACAAAATGAACTGTAGCTCCATTTACACACTACTGAATCACATTCCTCCACCTACCCATTCCTATAAACTGACTCAAATTATTAGTATAAAAGAATAAAAAATCTCTTCCTATAATAAATACATGTATTGCCATACAAAAAAAAAAAAAAAAAAAAGGCAACTTGAGCAATGGAGACCATGCTGAATTCCTTTAAGGCCCCTGACTGAATTTTCTTGGCTCTACCAGATAATTTCTTCCAGGATCTGGGCACTGGCCCAGAACTCATCCACCCTTCTGAATAATACATGACCCAAGGCCCTTCCAAGCAACAGTGAGTTTTGGATGGAATGTTCAGTTAAGGCAGGAGAATCTGACCCTCACCAAATCCAAAGCTTGGGATTTATCCCAAGAGACAGGATCAAATGAGGATGATCATCCAAGCAGCATAGCTGGGCAGCTCCCAGCCGGATGCGTAGCTACCCAAGAGTTCTTAGTCACAAACCCAGCCATGTAAGGAGAAGAGCTGCTGTAGTGAAGAGAGAAGACAGGGTCTTCCCACAGGAATCTAAGGCCCTAAATGCATTAAGGAAGCCAATTGCTTCATAATGGTCTTTAAACAAGCAGTACAGGCTGAGGCAAATTATGGAGACCTCCAATGGTGCCCCCTCATAATAACAGCAAGGACTGAGGTCTTTCATTCTGATCCTATCAGCAACAGAGTAACAGGGAATGATCAGGAGGTAGAATTCATGGGTTAGAATCCTGGCCCCACCATTTAGTAGCTGTGTGACTTCTCTGTGCCTCAATTTCCTCACCAGAAAAATGGAACTAATGCAGTACCATCGACTTACTATGAAGATTAAATCAGATAATCCATGTATGGTGCTTAGAAGAGTGCTTAATACATGCTAACCACCAGCGCACCTAGCTGACTCTGGCAGTAGAGCATGTAACTCTTGATCTCAGGGTTGTGAATTTGAGCCCCACACTGGGTGTGGAGCCTACTTAAAAAAAACTAAAACAAAACAAAGCACACAGTAACCACTGAGTAAACATTAGCTTAGTTACCATCATCACTACCGCCACCACAGCACTCCATACAACACACAAATCACTTCTCTCCTACTTTGCCCAAAATGAAACCAAGGTTCAAAGAGCTTAAGTGATTGGCTCCAGGTTCCACAGGCCAGTAAGAGTAGAGACAGGACTGAAGCCCATGTTTCCCATCTTATATTCTCAACTTCCTCATCTCATTCGAGAACTGAGCAGAGACCCTCTCTGTAGCCTTTCCAGTGTGGTATGCATCACAATGACAACCCGCTGTAAGTGAGGCAAGGATCAAAGGAAGTGATGTAAGTAAAGCTGGGATGACCTGTCACATCATGTGCACTCAATCCATGTCAGCTATTGCTATGACTGCCACTGTTATCATCCAATTGATGAACTACTAGGAAAATCACATGTAAATTGACCACATATGTCTACCATATTGGAGACTCACTTGCAGAGCTAGCTATCTTAAGAAATCTGATGTCCGACTCTTTGGTAAAAACAGCATTCTTTTTTGGTACCATAATTAAAATCACCTGCTTAAATTGTCCCCTGCCTACATTGGGAGCCTCCTGTATTGACTATGGTTAAAATAATAGAAGCCATACTTCCAAGCTATCATGAGCAAGGGACAGGGTAAAGATGAAATTTTATAAGAGAAATCCAAATTCAAAAACCTACAGTCACACAGGCAGAGATTGGCCAGTATGGAAACGAAGCCTGACAGGAAAGGGAACCGTGACCTCCGTGTCCTCTAAAGGTCCCTCTCTTCAAGAGAACCTGTATATCACTATGCCAAACCCAACTCTGCTTTTATTGTTGACATTCATAGTGACACAATGCTAGGCCCTTGGTGAGGGCTCACAGGCAGCCATGTTGGGGTTGTAACCCTACTATTTAAGGGAAACTTCCTGATCAATCAGATAGCATTAAGTCACTGGATTTATTTTTCCACCCAAGTGAGTGTCTCTTCCAGAAAGAAATCTGCCCTATGGCACCAATTTCACTCTTTTGCTGAGTGGTCTAGGGGGAAAGAAAAAAAGAAAAAAGAAATTTAAAAAACAACAATGAAGCCGTGACAATTAAACTGGCATATAATGAAAGCCACAAATACATAATTACCATGTCCCACTTGGTACAAAACACTCCAGAGTTGCCAAAAACTGCCCACTCTGATAGCAGTTGCCCTTATGCAGGCCCTAGGCTCTGCAGCTGCATCTCAATGAGCCTAAGTGGGCTGCCTGGAATGGTTTCCCTGGTAACGGGGTTCTGGCTGAGAGGGACATTGATTACCCCGAGGAATGAGTTTCCACTTGGAGGGAGACTGGGTGAATGCAAAAGCAGAGAATTTGGACGGGGAGGCAGGGTCCAAAGGGGCAAGGCAGTCACTAAAGACCTGGGAGGGGTCCCAAGCTTTTCCCTTTCTGAGATGGAGGAAAGTACCATGTAAATTTGTTGCCTTGAGGACTTGAAAATCAAGGGCTAGTGTTGAAATATCCCATCCACTCCTGACTCATGCATGCTCCTTATCAGGAGAACTGGACTGGTTATCAAGAGGTAGAGTTCTAGTCCCACCTTTCTTATTAGTTCACTGCGTGACCCTGGATACATCAGGTAAAAATCATGGGGGCTAGAATGTAGAGATTTTCTAAGGCTTGAAAGCTAAGGCCATCTGAGAAGAGAGAGGGCCAACTCAGACCATGACAAAATGAGAGAATTTCTATGTTAACAATTGTCCCTTCCCTTGCCATTCATATTTTTTAATTCTCCTCTCCTGTCTCAGATTTTCTACCACCAGTTTCCAAGGTTGCCTTTAAGAGAAAGGTTACCACCAGATTTGGCATTTCCACCACAAATGGAACAAATCTGAATGTTACATGGATGGGGACGAAGGCGCTCCATTGTTGCCCATGCTGAGAGCAGCTGGAGGTGATAACCTTGCCAGTCCCTTTCCTACTATGATTGTGTGATTCTCTGAATGGCTTATCCCTCCCCACCTATACTGCATTAATGGATGGTGGATAATGAATTCATGGGATCTCAGAGAAAGAGCAAGAGAAAAGCATTCCAGGCAGAAGGAAGAGCATATGTAAAGCCCCTGTGGCTGGAGAAGTAGGTTCATATGTGGCCTGAAAACCTGCCAGTGTGGTTAAAGAATTGCAAACATGGGAATTATATTGAGATATTGGGGGTAGGGGGAAGGGGCATGGTGGGCAGTGAGGCAGGCAGGAGCCAGATCATGCAAGCCTTGTTAGTGGCCATGTTAGGGGTTTTATTTTTATCCTGAGTTTTGGAAGCTATTAGCCGGGGAGAAAGTGGAGGTAACATGACAGGATTTTATTTTGAAAACATTATTTAGTTAAGGACATGAGGAAACCAATTAGGAGGCTATTGTCATGATCAAGGCAAGGATGACATTGACTTGATGAACAATTTTCGAAAGGGGAGAAGAGCTGCCACGTAAGTAACCCCTCCTACTGCTTCCCCTGCTTCCAGGGAAAGTCTCTGGTTCATCTGCTTCACCTTGTTCAGCATCACCCCCTGGGACTTGGGTGCTGACCCTTAATGTCTCACCACAGACGGTGGATTCCCTCCACCCTCTCAACGTTGCACTGACATCTTACTCAACTAAAAGCCTATGAGTGTCCAGAGATTTTTGCAGTCCTTGTTCCCTCAGAAAGCACATAAACCTTGTTAATGGGTGTTGCATTTTTATCTCACAAGAGTCACTTGCAGTAGAGAGGAAATGTTTAGTAAACACTCATTGTTTAGGTATGATGAGACTAAAAACAAAAACTCCTCCCTTCTTACCACTGATGCCAAAAGGTAGTGCAAGCTGCACTAGAAACAGGAAAATCTGGCCCCGGAACCCTTCCTGTGTCCCAAAGTATTGCAGCCGCTGAGGAATACTTCCCTTAAATTTGTCCCAGTAATCACTTGAGATGGTATCTGTCTGGACTGAGTTCCTATTGCGCTGAAGGATAGAGGACAGAAAGAGGCATGTATGACTTCTGCAGCTCTCAAAGATGGGTGATTTGGTGGCAAATTTGGACATGGGATAGGAGAGGCTAGGGCGACAGTGTAGGGCAAATGTCTACTCTGGGTTTCAGATGGACAGAGGTAGAAAGGGAAATGTGGCAATCACACATGCTTTGACATTTCTCCGATCAGGAAGCTGGGAGGGGCCGTGACTCCTGACACTGTTCTGTGGCTGCTCTGACCAATAGAACACAGTAGATTCGATGCTGTGCGAGTTTCTCTTCCAGACTCCACAAGTGTACAGAGGCTTCTCTCTTTTGAAGATACAGACCTAATTAAGTTGGATGATGATTCTTATTTCAAATGATGCTTCCCATTTCAGACAGATTTTTCTAATGGGTATAACTATTATATGGCATCTGCTAAAATAAATAACATAAAGTTATAGTGTGAATACTCACTAACAAGTTAATATCAATCAGAAATCAAGTGAGAATACTTTTCAAATAAAAGTGCAGGTCAATGGGAATAAAAGGACTTTATTTTTTAAGGTCTGATTTACAAATGACCTTTTTAAAGAATCTAACTGCAGAGTGAAGTTTTACCTCCATAAACAATCCCAGTAGACTCCGAAGCTCTTTTTGTATAAGAAACCAGAAGTTCACAATTATTGCAGGTTTATTTTATCCCCTTCTGAATTTCAATCTGTACTCCTGGGACCCATCTCTGAGGATATAGAAATTGCCTATTTCCAGGTACAAACATCTCTGGAAATGTAGTTCTCCCTTAGTCCCGAGGCATAGACAACTCCAGGCTCTCAAGGCCACTAGGGGAAGGGACACACATAAGAAGAGTTTTGCAGAGGTTTCTGGGTTTTTTTTCTCTCCTCAAAATCCTTTTTTCTCCAGTCAAGGGGAGCAGCAGAGTGAAAAGTAAACTTGGTTGGGAACCCAGAGCCTGGATTCTCCAGTGTTCCCTGTCTTTCCCTAGCACTATAACCTGGACTAGCTACTAAACCTCTTCCTACCTCAGTTTCCCCATCTACCAACACAAAAGAACATGATGGACAAGGTAATCTGGCAGGTCCTTCCAGTCCCAAGAATCTAGGATTTTACACTTGTGACAGAGGGTAGGATCTGTCCTATCCAGTCATAACTTTGAGGAAGACTCAAACTCCCACCCCAGTCACATCCTTCTTCCTATGACCCAAGCACTTGGCGGCTGTATTAAGAGGAGCAGGATGCTTGGTGAAAAGGTGGGACTCAACCAGTCATACCAGCCCTCTTAGAGGAAGGAGTGGCTACCCCAGGAAGTTCTGGTTGATGCAAACCAAGATGGTGTGTGTAGTCACATACAGGTTACAGAAGACCAAAATTTCTTCTCTCCCTGGGTTCGAGAAATATGGTGCCCAACTTTCCATAGCTTCCCATGGCCTTCCCAATGACAGCAAACTCTCCGAGGACTGGCCCAGCCACCAGCTGTGTGCTCTCTGCTTACATTTAGGTCTGAGATGCCACAGAGGCCTACAGTCTATGAGACTTTTTCCAGTTACATCCTCACTCACTCCCTCAGCCAAATGTAAATCTCTCTTCTTTTATCTTAAGACCATTTCTGAGATGATGGAAAAGCCAGGGATTTGCTTTTTGTACTCTGATTTTCATACAGAGCAGACAGAGAGACAGCACAGACAGCAAATGCCCCCAAGGAGCCAGCCAGGAGACCAGGTTTCCCCAACAACAGGTCATGATAGTCTTAGGCTTCACTGGAACTCTCTAGAATCCCCAGGAGAAGACTCGTGATGGTGCTGGATGGGATTGGGGTGGAGGGGCTAAAATGGCAGTTTTTTAAAGTGCTCTGGTGCCTGTTCAGGGGTAAACACATAGACCAATGGACAGAAAAGAAAGAGACTAGGATTTGCAAGGGATCTGGGTACATAATGAAGGGAACACTATAAATCTGTGGGATTATCCAATAAATATTGTGGGGCAATTAGCTTTTAAAAGAAAAAATTAAATGGAATTATATTCCCTGTCTTGTACCACTTGCAAAAAATATTTTCTTTTTTTTTTTTTAAGATTTTATTTTTAAGCAATCTCCATACCCAATGTTGGGCTTGAACTCAAAACCCAGAGATCAAGGGGTTGCACACTCAACCAACCAAGCCAGCCAGGTTCCCCTAAAAAATGTATTCCTGGGGCACCCGGGTGGCTCAGTCAGTTAAGGGCCCAACTCTTGATTTCAGCTCAGGTCATGATCTCATGGTTGTGAGATCAAGCCCCACATCGGGCTCTGCCCTGAGAGTGGAGCCTGCTTGGGATTCTCTCTCTCCCTCTCGCTGCCCCTCCCCTGCTCATGCATGCTCTCTCTCTCTGTCATAAATAAATAAATAAATAAATAAATAAATAAATAAATAAATAAAATGTATATGTATATATGTGTGTGGATATACATAATATATGTATGCATAGGAGCTTTTATGACACTGAAATAGGAAAATATTTATTAGAAAAGACATAAAAATACAACTCATGGAGATTCAAATTAACTTGACAATATCAGGTTTTAAAAATCTCTTTTTGGCAAAAGATACTTTAAACAAAATGTAAAAATGAGATAAAATGTAATAAGGTATTATTTATAAATATATATACACATTTGTACATATACACATATGTATTTTATATTTCATATACATATGTGCATGTACATATGTATATGTATATACAGAGAAAGGACCGGCATCCAGAATATATAAAGAACACTAACAAATCAATCCAAAAATTGCAACCCAAATGATGAACAAAGAATATGAACATGTAACCTAAGAGAAAAGGAAATCTTCAGGCCCATACACGGACATGAAAAGTTACTCAATATCTCTGATAATCAAAGAAATGCAAAGAAAAATCAGAGAAAGAAAACGTTATAAGGCCCATAATAGCAAGCGTTGGAAAGCACATGGAGAAACAGAATGTCCACTGCTGGTGGGGTTTAAATGGGTACAATCACATCAGAGAGTCTCTAGCGCTGTGTGCTAAATTTGAAAATGTATGTTCCTTAAAACCAACGATTCCATTTCCAGTATACATCCTAGAATGACCCTCATACATGTGCACAGGAGAAGAGTGCAGAATGTTCATACTAGCTGAAATGTTTGCAAAGGCAAATAACTGCACAATCTAAATGTTCACCAATATGGGAATGGAAAAAATATCAGTGTGACAGAATACTATATAACAAACAAAACGGATATACTAGAGCTAAATGTATCAACACTAAGTAAAACTATTTGCAGAAAAGTATGGTAGCCATTTCCACAAATACTACATATGAATATTTAACATGAGACTATCATAGAAAAGCCTGGACTGAGATACATACCAGATCTTTAACAATGAATGCCTATGGCAGTGGAGTGGCAGGTGAAACTAAGCAGAGAAACTTTATTCTTAATTTAAAATTTTTTAGAATAAAAAATAGATTTGAAGAAAATCTGACAAAATGTAAATATTTGTTCATGCTGGGCAATGGGCACACAGGTATTTGTAACATTATTCTCCAGATTTTTCTATTTGCTCATAACCAAGGAAAGAAAAGCAAATAACGTTCTCACATTAAATGTAAACCCTCATACCCTAAATATGTCTACATTCTGCTTCCTCCACCTACCAGCCTTAGCTCAGACTCTCATCTCTTCTCTAACACACTGTTACTGATCTCCCTGCCTCCAGTTTCTAGCTCTACAATGTTAGCAGGATGATCTTCCTGAAATATAAATCTTAAAAAATTATAAAACGAAATGCAAAGCTAACT
This sequence comes from Panthera onca, assembly GCF_046562875.1. Taxonomy (NCBI): domain Eukaryota; kingdom Metazoa; phylum Chordata; class Mammalia; order Carnivora; family Felidae; genus Panthera; species Panthera onca. The sequence goes on along the minus strand of NC_138344.1, from coordinate 122,217,870 downwards.
CTCTTAATATAGACCCTTCACTTTCGGAATAAAATCCTAACTTCCTTGCGTGATAGACAAAGTCCTCCATAATCTAGCCTCTGCTTCTCTCTCTGGCTCTAAAATGCCACAGTCCCTCCCCTTCACCACACACACACCCCATGCTCTGGCCACACTGCTGTCCCAGAGTCCCAACTCCTGGATGCCTTTGTGGGGCACTCTCCCCCACCAGTTTCTGCTTAATGATGGTTTGCTCTTCAACACCGGGCCCAGGCATCACCTTTTGCCTGCATTCAGGGCTCCTTCCCCAGCCTCCCAGAGAGCCTTGTGCAAACCATTTCTGCAGTTAGCACGCCACATTCTAACCACTCTCTCTCCGGGAGGACTGCAAGCTTCCAGTCTGCAGGAACCACATCTCATCAAGCTCTTTCCCTTGTGCCATAATTAGTGCTCAGTAAATTCTCAGATTGATAAATGAAAATAGGCATGCATATGTGAAACACCCACTTAGCACAAAGTATCACCCTAAGAGTTGTTTCCTGCCTGCCTTCCTTCATTCATTCATTCACTCATCCATTCATTCCTTGGACACTGACTAGGAATAATATGAAGAACAATAGCCCTCCTTTGTTGAGTGTTTATAATGCACCTGCTAGGCCTTGAGGGGGAACACAAAGTAAGGAGAGATACAGGCCTTGTCTTCAAGGAGCTTCTGGTTTTGTTGGAGAGATAATACTAAGAATCAGCCTGAAGTCTGTAACTATATAGTGTGTAACTGAAACCTAAAACAAGTAATGTCCAATTCCAGCTTTCCCTTAAAACATTTAGATATGGAGTTGTTTAAAAATGAACAAGAGGTAGAAACTGAAAAAGAAAAGAGATGGGGAATGAGAAAGGAGGGGAAGGCCACGAAAGTACTAACGCTCATTCCAAAGTATCCAGCTTCCTGCTCTGATGGGAACAGACACCGAAGCTGGAGCAGGCCCAAATCAGGTTAGGGCACCATGGATGCCTGCCTGTCAAAATGCCCCATATCCCCAGGATTAATAATTTAGGGATAAAGGGGGCTGGCACTGGCTGGCAACTTGGCCAGACAGCCCCAGCCCTTCCCCTGCACCAGGGCTCTGCTGTTCAAATCAATATTCGTTAGCAGGCAGAATGAGCTCATTTCACGCATGTTCTAATTAGACAATGGAGATTATTACAAAACACCTGCAATGTTTGTAATCGTTTAAAATAATGAGAATCAATATTAGCTTCCAAAGGCACCATATGGTAAATGCTCATTCCAGGCATGTGGTCCCTGATAGGCTTTCAATGCTTCAAAACTGATCATTAACATTTTTTAATTTGCAAAAAGTTACTCTTGGTTAATGAATTGGCTGCCCGTGTGCCCTATGCATGGTGACCGCCTATAAGTGATCATTTAATTGTAACATGGCCTCAGTGCCCACTGGAGCACATGAGGTCTGCCGCAAAGGACATGCTCCAGGATCAAGAATATGCAAATATCCCACCACCAACTAGGCACTCCTCAGGTGTCTGATCTCCAAGCCCCTAAAGTGATGGTTCTCCAGTCACCCAGAGAGCTTGTGAATGGTGAGTCCCATCCCAGAGTTTCTGATTCGGCAAGCTAAGGGTGCTGCGTTTCCAGCGTGTTCCCAGGTGACGCAGATGCTGTTGGGCTGGGTCCCCCACTTGGAGAAGTGCTGCCCTACTAGGTGACACCCATCTCCTTACTCCAGGCTAACAGCTTCCCCATTGGCAAGAACTGCATGCAGGAAGTTTCTCCCATGTTCCCTGAGCAAACTTCCAGGACACCCCTGGTGAAATTGGCAGTAGGCTTCACAGAGCATGTGTTGAGCCAGACTCTGTGCTATACATTTCCTTATCTTGATTAATCCTCACCACAACCCCTTGAAAGGGGTGTTGCCACCACATTTGATAAAAGCAACTGAGGTACATGCTCCAGGGTCAACCTGGCTGATACACATTGGATCCAGATTCAAATAAGGGTTTTATGTCTCCAAATCCCGTGTTTCATCCACAGCAGGGCACTGTCCAAATGACCAGAGAGTAAATGTGTGCCACCTCATTCCTCACCCAGAACCTGTGCCTCTTCATGCCTTGGACTCTACGTGATAGATACAAGGTGAGGAGGCTCCTTTTGCAAGCATGCAGAGGATGCAAACTTGCAGAGCCCAGGCCAGGATTCACTCTTCTCCCTCTGCATCTGGTCATGAATCCTTCCCTCTCCATAAACTGGGCACACAACCCCTTCCGTTGCTTTGCTTCTACCTCTGATCTATTAACTCAGTGCTGCTCAACTTCGAACGTGCATAGGAATCACCTGGGGATCTTGTTAAACTACAGCCTCCAAATACACAGGTCTAAGATCACTGAGTAACATTTCTGACCTATTTCCGGGTGAGGCCGATGCTGAGTAGCTTTCTACCAGTGTAGACAAGGAGGACCTGGTATGGTGGAAAGCATGAGCTTTGGAGCCAAACGCCCCCAAGGTTCAAATCACTTCTAACATGTTTTTCCTTATAATTGAACTTCTCAAAACCTCAGTTTCCTAATCTCTAAAATGGGAGATTTTCTTCTAAAATCTCTAAAATCTCTAACACCTACCCCACAGAATTACAAGATAAACAATATATGGAAGCCACCTAGCATCCCAGCACTCTCTCACTCCGTCTACAAAAACCATCTGCAACTACTTCACCCTCCTTTGGTATCTCCCTTCTCTCACCACCTCTCACCCAAGCTTATGAGCCAGGGAGGTCTGACATTTTTACCCATTTTAATGGTGGGTAAATCATGGGCTTCTGATCAACTAACTCCCAAGCCAGGAGTTATCTCAGATACAACCTATCTCAGGGCCTATCTCAGATACAACCCCGGGCTCCTGGTTGCAAGCTGAATGCTGTCTCCCAGGCTGCATGGACCGAGGCCTCTAGCTTCCAGTTGGGTAGTGGAGAAAACACATGAACAGAGTCACCATAGGACAGAATCAGCAGAGCTCTGCAGGAGCCCTGAAGAAGTAATTGGCTCATACTCACCTTACCTTTTGTTGTCCAGAAACAGAAATATTGGAGGTGGGTGGGGGGGGGGGGTCAGATTTCAGTACTTACTTCAGTAGTTACACATGGTCTTATCTCTATTTGGAACTCCTATCTCATCCAGGGAGTGTCTTGGTAAAACACTCCTTGGGATAACACACAGGACATTAGCCCCAGGCAGTGTGCCTAGAGAAAATGTACAATATCAAAAGAAGGAACATAGATAACACTGAGAAATCATAGGTAGGATTTATAGCAAAGTTTGCTTACGGGCAGGTAAATTCACTAGGCTCCCTGAGCTCTTTCTTTTTCTTCTTCCTTTGATGTTTTAAAATACATAAGATTCTTGTTTTAAATCGTCCCCATAAAACATCTCCTGCTCCAGAAGCTGCAGCCAGGGATCCTCCTAGCATCGGCATTTGTCACTGAGCTCATAATTCACAGCAATTCATAAACTTTTTCAAAATGCTGTGAACGTAACTTCAGGGGGTTAATAAAACAGCTTTCTACTCCTCTACTTCTTTCCATTGATAACTTATTCAAATCGTAATTGCCTGTAATGTGCTCCCTCTATCACATCACTGCTCATGCCTCATGCACTCTCCCACCCCATCCATCACCCCCCCCCCCCAACTGTCAGCCAAGCCCTCCTTCCTGCCTTGCATGCAAAAATGTGACGGCTTTTCTTCTCACATCTAGTGGACAAGCCCTTGCCCACAAACCACCCTCTCCCACCGCTTCCCACTGGTCTCCCAGATGGGGGATCCTGCTGTCCCCTGTCCACTCAGCGGCAGGCGTTTTGTCTCAGAGTTATCTGTGACCTAACCATGTGACTCATGGCATGTAGGTTTGCCGGGTTAGGTGGTGTGGGCAGTTATCAGAGCATGTGCAGACAGTGTAATAAACAGTGAGGCTCTTCTGGGTAAGGTGAGATGTTGGATGGATCACAGATTTAAAAGTCAGAAGACCTCATCTCATCCCAGCTGTGTTGTGAACTCTCTGTGTGAGTGTGGGTAAACCACTTAACCTCTCTGGGCCTGTTTCCTCACCTAGAAAATGGAGGCCATAATACCTGCCCTCCCTATTCCACAGGACTGCTGCAATTGTTTCAAGGAGGGACTGAGGTTATTTCTGAGGCTGTCCTTGACTCACACAGAGTCTAACATTTCCCTTCAATTATTCCCCAGTGGAGAGAGCAAGTTTTCATGTGAGTTCTTAAGATGGGACCAAGTAGGGAAGGAGGTCATCAAAGTGGGACCCATCTTCTAGAAACAGATAAAAAAGATATTAGAATTGCTCCAATTGTTTTGTGTTGAGCAGATGGGCATCTGATTCTGGTGACCCCCAAGGTGGCAAAATAAGAGGTCAAGGTTGTGGCAGGGACCAACCAGTGACCTGGGGCCTGATGGGCACTGGGGCACAAATGCACAGGGTGCTGTCCCTTTTCCCTCATTGCCCCTGCCTCAGATCTCAGCGTGTAGCAATGGTTTCAGAGCCTCATTATTGGGCTCTGAAGGACCTCCCCTCTCCTAAGCATCCACCTCTTAAGCTCAGGCTTGCGGAAGAATGGAGTTACAGCCTTTCGCGGCCTTCCCATACAAAAACACCCCCACCTTCTCAGAAGTTCTGGTGTGACACAAGCCACCCCAGGCCCTGCAGAGTTCTCAAGTCAACATGCCATTTGGGGGCCTGTCGCCAGGGATCTAGCTGATGGCACAGAAAAGCAGCGTCTTTGTTCCCTGAGGTTCTTTGGAGTTGCAGCCCCTCTCCTCCCCCCAGCTTTGTTAAAATTCCCCCCAACAAGTTGCAGTCATAGGTTTGCCCAGCAGGTGCCAGAATGTAAAGGAGAAGAGGGAGGGGAGATCTCGGAGATTACCAAGAGACCTCCCAGGTACCCCATCATCCTGTAATGGGTTCCTCTTTAGAGCATATGGGGGAAACTAACTGGTTTCCCGCACCCACTGAGGCTGAGAAGGACAATAAAATGAAGGGGAGGAGCAGAGAAGAGGAGAAGTCTCTAGATCCCACAGCGAAGTCTCTGGCCTTTTGCCTGAGCCTCTGGGAGCCCCTAGTCCCTTAGGAAGAGGCAGGTGTAGGAAAATGCTCTTTTCTGCAGCTGTTACCACTTACCACAAATCATTTATTTCATCTTCTTAGCAAGCGCAAAGTGTACCCAATCCCACCGACTGCTTTCTTAAAATCTTAAGACTTAGCATTCTCTGGTAGGACTTCCTCCCGAATGAGATTGCCTTCCTCGTGTGATTCACATTAGCAGGGAGTCTGTTATTAGCTTGATATTTTATCTCTGACACTGTGAGAAATATTGCTGCCATAAACCCGGGTGTCCTTAGTAAAAGCTGAACTACTTGGCAAAAGCTAATAAAGTGAGGAACGATGAAAGCAATTGGCTATGAATACCTAAGGAGCAAACATGACAGCTGCCCCCCAGGCTGGGCCATAGGCATGCGCACACACGCACACACACCCTCCAGTGTCACCGTCCCTAGGCACTGCCACAATTGCCTTTTCTCCTGACTTACCTGAGCCATTCTCTCCCAACCCAATGCCCTACAGCCCAAGAGTCTCACTTCTTTATTCCTGAGAACTGGTGGATCCAGGCTTTCTAAACCATACCAATGTTAGTGCAACGGCTGTCATGCTTCAGAAGACACAGGAAATGCCTGGGGAGCTTGCAAAGAATTCAGATCCCCAGCCCTTAGCACCTCCAGAGATTCTGAGAGCAAGGTGGGGTGTGGGAAACTGCGTTTGTCACAAGCATCCCCAGGAGGTCCAAGGGGACCAGACTTGGGTGAAGGCTTATTAGCAGAGACACAGTGAGCAATTGACAAGCAGGGTTCTGCCCCTGCACCACCATTCAGTGAAGAGTGGACTCCAGAACAAAGGAAAGCTGACTCAGCCCCCATTTCGGAAGATGTGGCTATCCAAGGGCCCCAGAAGGCCTCCGATGAAAGCAGCCACATCAGAGAGGCAGCTTCCGCCATCCTGAAGGCAGGTGCCAGCCTGGCTTCTGGGCATGTGCCTCATGTGCAGGAGGAAGGGAGGATGCTTGCTCCGTTATATTAATGAGCATGTGCTGTCAGTCAGTGAACGAGCCCAGAGGAATTTCAATCAAGTCAGCGTCTCTTCCTCTGGCTTGGGCTACCTATTTAAGAAACTTTGCCACGTGAGAGAATCCTACGTGGTAGGTGAAGGTAGATGCTGATTGGCATTCTTTGGTTGAGGGACTCCAATATGCCCAGAAGTAAGAAGGTCGGGTGTGGTTCCCAGGATAATCTTATCCACCAGCTGCTTCCGGTGGCAAATAACAAAAAGCACAAAACCACAAGCTGGACCAATAGTAACTATACAGCACGTGTCTTTTTCACCGAGAGAGAAAGTGCCGGGAAAATGGGGGTAGGATCCAGCATAATGGATAGCAAGCCATCTTGGAGCCAAAGAGATGGCATAAGGCTATGGTTCTCAACCCTGGCCACAGAGTGGAATCATCTGAGGAATTAAAAACTAATAGTAACCACCAACCCTAGAGATCCCAATTCTGGGATCTGGGATGGGGCCGGGCATGGGTATTTTTTTTAGGGTTCCTCAGATGATTCTAACATGCAGCTAGAGTCAAGCATCACTGCTTAATAGAAGTTCTGGGGACTTTAAGGCTGTGTGCTCCATCTTCCCTGCCACTGAACCTCCTGGGGAGTTTTACAATATATTGATGCTGGGGTCCCCTGCCCAGAGATTTGGAATAACTGGCCTGGGGACTTTTAAAATCTCCCCAGGTGATTGCGATGTGCAGCCAAGGTGGAGAACGAATGGCTGGAAGACATTTCCTGCTGACAGCTGCCCGTCCTTTGTCTCTGGTTTTAACCAAGCCATCTAGTGGGAAGCACTAGATTTTGAATCAAGAGAGTGAATTTTAAGCCTTAGCTTTGTCACACACTTGCTGTGGCAATGTAAGCAAGTCATTAACACTCTAGGCCTCAGCTCCCTTCTGATTCTACCTTGCAGAGTTGGTATAAGAATTAAATAAAATCATTTGAAAGTAGTCTGAATAGAGTAACCTGCCCTAAAAACATTACTGTACCCTTTCTTAGCCAAACTTCAGTTTCTACAGGGTTTACCTCTCAGCAGGAAGGGACAGCATGTACAAAGAGGAAGGGGGCCCCAGGGGCAGATAATGACAACAGTGATGCTTTGATGTTTGACCATCCTTTAATTTGACCTCACCCTAGATAAAACCGCGAGATTATGATATCCCATATTAGAGAAGAGGAAACAAAGGCTCAAAGCCCCATCTCACTGTGGCTGTGGCAAAAAAAAAAGGGGGGGGGAGGAGGAAGATGGGGGGAGAAAAAGGACAATCTAAGTATTGTTAATCACATTTTTAAAATGCATATAAGTGAGGTACCTGGGTGGCTCGGTCAGTTGGGCATCTGACTTCGGCTCAGGTCATGATCTCACAGCTCATGGGTTCAAGACCCATGTCAGGCTCTATGCTGACAGCTCAGAACTTGGAGCCTGCTTTGAATTCTGTATCCCTCTCTCTCTGCCCCTCCTCCACTCACACTCTGTGTCTCTCTCTCTCTCAAAAATCAATAAACATTAAAAAAAAATTTAAATGCATATAAGGTTAACAGACTCAGTGAAGCAAAATATACTATCAAAGACACAAGTGTCCCACCATACCAGGGGAGGGGACTGGGAGAGGGCCCCTAGAAGCTGGAGAGCATAGCAGGAAAGGCTTTGGTACCCTGGACTCATGAATAATAAGGGTCTAGAGGATTTGAACCCCAATACATTAGCCATGTGACTTTGGACAAGTCAATACAATTCTCTAAACCACAATTATCTGTAAAATTGAGAAAATCATAGTACCTGGCTCACAGAACTTCTGTGAAAGCATTTAATAAGATAATGAATGCGAAACACATAATTTACCTGACATATATGAAACACTCAATAAATGGTAGCTGTTATTTATAATCATTATTATTACTATCACCAATCAAACCACTGTCACCATCAGCAAGTGCCAAGTGAGCATATAACTGTGTAAAGTGCCATGAGATGTGGCCTTAGGAAGCACCCCCCGCCCCACAACCTATATAGAAGACGGTAGTCTAAGTATCACTTGTGGCAGTCCCTCCTATCTCAAGTTCAAGTAGAACAAAACGGATATTCCTTTGAGACTCTTCTAACTGCCTTTGAGCTCAATGGAGATATGTGTATTGTCACCAAATCATTATTGTGGGAATGGCTCATCTGAGAGCTCATTATCTCCCTCCATCTCTATCCCGGTTTTCCCAGAACTTCTCAGAAAGTTTCACATCCCAGGAAATCTCTCTGACTCAGGCAAACAGGACAGTTGATGCAGCAACCTCTATTCTGCATACCCAAGTACTCTCCAATCACATGAATATTTAATGATTGACATGGGCAAGCATACTTTAAAGGTGGAAAGCAAGGTAAGGATCAGTTGTCCTATACCAGACCAAAGTACAAGTGAATGATAGCCTCAACTTTCCTATTTCAGGGTCCTCTTCTATTCCCCTTCAAGAGGGATCCTAAATACACTTATTCTGGGATGTAAAAGCTGTTTATGAGCATAAACGATTCCTAGTTTGGGGAATTTGCATTTCAACAGAGAACCAAATATTAGTTGAAGAGTTGAAGTAATTACGTGCAAAGTAGGAGATGTGTACTTGAGGGTGAGGGATTTTGGACAATTCTGAACCCCTGAAACCACAGACTTCTAGTACAAGGGATACAAGCCTTCCTTTCCTTGCACCAGGGATTCTCATTCGAGAAAGGAGCACATCAGAAATCATCATGCCCAGGGGTCAGCAAATTACAGCCTGCGGTAAGCCAAATCCTGTCCACCGTCTATTTTTGTAAATAAAATTTGATTGGAACACAGCCATGCTCCTTTGTTTACATTTTGTCTATGGCTGCTTTACTGATACATCATAGTTGAGTAGTTGTAGCAGAGACCCTATGGTCTGCAAAGGCAAAAAATATTTTATTGCTGGCACTTTACAAACCAAACTTCTTGCTATTTAAAGTGTGGTCCATGGGCCAGCACAGGACATCACCTGGGAGCTTGTTAGAAAGGCAGAATCTTGGATCCTATCCCAAAACTTCTAAATCAGAATCTGCATTTTTAACAAATGTCCAGGCAATTTGTGTGCATATTAGAGTTTGAGAAGCAAACCTAAAGGGCTTTTTTCAAAATATTTATGCCTTGGACTACATTTTATGGACACCAGTTAACTTCTATAGCCCCCATCCATGACCCCATAAGAATGCCTCCCTTGGACAGCCACTATTATCACAGAGCTGTGAGATAAAATATAAACTATCCAGTTAAATTTGAATCTTTAAAAAGCAACAAATGCCCTTTTTAGTATAAGTATCAAATATTCCATGAGATATACTTATAATTTAAAAAAAGTTTTGTTTATCTGAAATTCATATTTAAAATACAGGGCATCCTGTGTTTTTATGTGCTAAATATTGCAACCCATAAATTGGGAGTTTGATACTTAACTAGAATAGCTCACCCAACTCAGGAAAACACTCTACTTATTATTATTGATTTATTATAAAGGCTACAACTCAGGAACAGCCAAATGAAGACATACATAGGGCAAGGTATGAGGGGGGAGGGGTGCACCAAACTCCCAGCACCTCACTGTGTTCACCAACCCAGGGGCTCTTGGAACCCAGGGGCTTATGGAGGTTCCATTACAGAGACATGATGGATTAAATCATTGGCCATTGGTGATTAACTCAATCTCCATCCCTTTTCCCCTTCCTGGGGAAGCTGGGGGGTGGAACTAAAAGGTCTAACCCTCTAATCAAGCAATTGGTTCCCACCCTTGAAGCTATCTAGGAGCCCATCAAAAGTCATCTCACTAGCATAAACTCCGGTATCTTGAAAGGCACTTATTATAAGTAACAAAAGATGCTTCCCTCACCTTTGTCATTCAGGAAATTCCAAGGGTTTTAGAAGGTCTAGGTGCCAGAAATTGGAGATGAAGAGCAAATACATATTTCTTACTGTCATCTCTTATGTCACTATGTCATACTTCCTATGACAATTTTCCTGCAAATAATTTTTCTGTTTTTTTAAGTTTATTTATTTTGTGAGAGAGACAGAGAGAGAGAGAGAGAGAGAGAGAGAGAGAGACAGAGACAGAGCACAAGAGCAGGAGAGGGGCAGAGAGAGAGGGAGAGAGAGAGAATCCCAAGAAGGCTCTGCATTGTCAGCACAGAGTCTAACATGGGGCTCAAACCCATGAACCATGAGATCATGACCTGAGCCAAGGTCAAAAGCTGGACAGTTAACTGACTGAGCCACCCAGGTGCCCCGCCAATAATTTTTCTTATGTGTGCATGCCACTTCTCCCATCAACAGATAGTCTGTTTCCTTCCCCCTGAATCTAGGCTGCCTTGAAACTTGCTCTGACAGGTACAAAGTGGCATAAATGACACTGTGCCAGTTATAGGCCTAGCTCTTAAGGAGCCCAACAATTTCCAACTTCGTTCTCTTGGAACCCAGCCACCATGCTACAGGGAAGTCCAGGCGATCCTGTTGAAGAAAGGGGCCACATGAAGAGGCTCTGGAAGAGAATAAGCCATATGGTAGAGACAGAGGCCTCAGGTAGGTGAGAGATATTTTCTTGATCTTCTATCCCAGCCTATCTGGCAGATGAAGGCAGCTGTATAAATGACCCCAGCAAAAGTACTTGGGGCAGAACTTCTGAGTTAACTCACATAATGATGAAAAATAACAAATTGTTGTCATAAGCAATCTTTTTGTTACACAGCAATAAATAGAAGATAGACTTCCACTGTCCTGAGTTAGACACTTGACTTCATTCCCAAAGGCCCCTTCCTGTAAGGCTATATTGGGTAAAGGAAATAGCCATCCTCAAACCTAAAGACCTAAGAAGCATTAGACAGGTCTTCTTGAGACAACATGGCCTTACTTTCCTCCATTCACCATCCTAGAGGATGTAATTCTGTTGCCTGCCAGTTGGTGGCTGGTTTTCTCAATTCCCTCTTGGACTTCCTACTTCAAATCAAGCTTTTGATGAGCTAGTATTTCCATGGCATGCTTCCCTCCCAGGAACTAGTGCAAGCCATTGGATGAGAACAGCATTCTTCTCTGCCATCTCTTCACCCCTTCTGCCTCTATGAATTCAAGCTGTTGGCAGAATACATCCTGTCGTCTTCTCAGTTATTGAAGGTTCTAGGTTAAAAGGAGTCTAGAATCCCTCTTCCCACCTCCCTGTGGGGGCACTTCTCCATCCCAATGCCCTCCATCTACTTTTCCCTTCTTCAGAAACTCCAGCAAAATGGTCCCTCAGCATCCTCGTTAAGCAAGTCCCTGGTAGTAATGATTGGAGCCAAACTAACTGCAGAAAGATATATACTTTTATGTGGCATCTCAACATTCAGGAAACTCATCTTAAGGGCTCACATGTGTGCAGAGCAGGAATCAGCTAGGTGCTCCTCTCTGCCAGCAGTTTAAAAGAGGCATTCCCCTCTTGACTCCAAAACAATTGGTAGACCCATGTATCCACCCAACTCCAAAGTTACATGGCTGGAAGAATCCTATGTCTGAGAAAGAGTGACCCCAGGGTCTGCTGACACCCTTTTCAACTCATACTTTCAGATATAAGCAATGCCATACATGCACCTCCGGTCCAGGGTCCCTGGTCCCTTGCCTTGTTGCCACTAACTCGGTCTGCTTGTTACAGCACTATGGAAGGGTGCAAAGACCTTTGGAATGGCACCAACCTAAATTTGTACCCCATCTGCTGATTAGCTTTGAGACTTTGGGCAAAATTCTGAATTTCTCTGAGCCTGGTTTCTTCTTCTGATAAAATGAGTGAAAAATATCTGCTTCCCATCAGACAATATATTTTAAAGACTAGGTATAGTGCCTACTATGTGGTAAAGATTCAAAAATAATACTTCCCTCTGTCTTTCCACTTCTACAACTGGGTCGTCACAAAGCTTAACGGGCCTAAAGACCCCCAGACAATTATTCTATTTACCCTAACAGGTGTCCTTGTCGAATGAGAAAAGCCACTCATTATGGCCAATCAGGCCATAATCTTGCCTTCTTTGAGAAGCAGTGTGTCCAACACAAAAAGCAAAGATTTCTGTCAGGGGCTCTAACTCTGTCTCAGCCTAACCTCTTCCACACCTTGCACACGTCACTCAGCCTGTCAAAGGCCCCTTCAAGTGTTCAATTGTGAAGTCCAAGATTGTAACCAGAGACTATATTTTCCTGGTTTGGATGCTGCTTCTATTTCTTTGTAAATCGAATTCACCCCAAGTTGATTAGTCCTTATGCTTAGCATATTTTACCCATTTTTGGAATCCCAGCAAGTTCCCTGCCACCCTGTGCCCCATAAGTCTGTCATTTCCATTCCTGGACTGGTTATCAGGTAGGCCCTGGGTATGTGGCAACTGCTGGACCCATTGAGAAAGAAGGTCCCCACGTCCCCACCTGCAAACACAGGCCCTGGGGTTCTAGTCCCCCAGGTACTTTGAGGCAGCTTCATCAGGTAGGAATGTGTGCACTGATGGAAATGTTCTATAATTCTGTGCTATTAGTCACTAGGTGTATGTGGCTATAAGCACTTGAAACATGACTAGTGAGACAGGGGAACGAAAATTTAAATTTTCTTTCATTTTAACTTATTAAAATATAAATAGCCACATGTGGCTAGTGGCCATTGTATTGGGTCGTGCAGCTTTAATGGAAATGTTACAGAGAAGCAGCTTAAAGGGCAGAGCTGGTGGGAGTCACAAATATGTCTGCAGACGACATTTACTCTGCTGGGAATGATTTATTCTTTGGGGCCAGAAAGGTCTGGCTCACTCTTAGTAATAACAACCTAATCGCCAAGGAGAGGAGAGAAATATACAATACATGCCCCGACTCTCCATCCTCCCACAGGTATTCACCTGTCTGTTCACCTCCTGCCTGGGCACTCCAAAGTCACCAAGCTCCAGGATAACCTAATCTGGCTCAGAAATGACCCTCAGGATCTTAAACTTTGACTGTAAGCCCATCTTCCTATATACTTCATTGACCCCAAACATCCTTTATTCATCTCTTCAACTCACAGTGCTCTGAATAAAGGAAGTTAAAAAATAAAGGCCTCTTGGGGAAAATAATATCAAAACTAGTACCACACACCGTGGCCTTTGCATGGCTCCAGGAGCAGAATAAATTAGGATGCTTGAAAGAGAGAAATTTTGTTTAGATCTTAAGCCTTTAGAAAACTCTCCAGTGCTACTAAGACACAGGGTTGAATAGCCTTTGCAACCTCAGGGCGGGCCCTGTGCACTGGCAAGAAGCCACCAGTCAATTAAAGACTGCTTGGCTCCCTCCTGATGATGGAGGCAGGAAGCTGTCCCCAAGCCCAGGTCAGCATTTACTTTATCATCCCCAGAGATGCTCTGCCTTCCCAGTGCCCCTGCTCTCCCCATTACCTTCCCTTTCTCTCATAACCCCTGCTGCCTACTTCACTAATTATCATTGGTACTTACAACACAACAAGATCCATAACTAGGATAAGTGACCAGTGCTTTGTTCCAGGACACCAGAATTTAGAGCGTGTGGAAATGGGTGGTGCCCCTGAACTGAAGGTCAAAGACAGGGGTCATGCAACTTCCTCTCTGTACAATCATGGAACCCACCATCTCCCTCTTTCATTTGGTTCTTTGCTCTCTATGGCCCAGTATGTCCATTGCTATGAAGGCATACTTGATACCTAGCCCCAGAAGCGAAAATTACAGCAAGCTACGACTTCACATCTCAAGATACCACTGAGGCAGACACCAAATGTACTTGAACAAAAATCGGGGCTTAGACTACATTCCAGAAAATTCTTGGAAATTAGAAATTAAGAAAATTAGAGTAGGACCTGGGTTATAAACATATATATGACCCAACACCCCTGAAATGTACACACGGAGAGACAGAGGCACCTAAGGATAAATGAGTTGTCTTAACCCTAGCACAAAGCCATCGTCCCAGTGCAATGCACTGTATCCAACAGGATGCTGTCCCTTGGCCATCTCCCCCAAAAGTGCTCTCATAGGAGGGCAGACAGGAGGGAGCCTTGAGGGGAACATATGTCAACATTTACTATTCAAACGTGTTTATTGAAACACCTGCCTGCTATGTCTCTAATGACTAACAGTCACTGCACACAAGTCACTCAACCACTATAGGCTCTTCCTTTCCTCCCCGTCTCTAAAATGTGGAGCAGAAGGCCTCTGCAAGTGCCAAGCACACACTTGCTAACTTGAAGCCTGGAATTGTCTTAGAGCTTCAGAGATGGAACTCCTTCTGGGGCCATAAATATAGACCCAGAAGTCCCTAGAATAGAAGCTTCCAAAGAGCAGGGTCTTGGTCTTATTCACCCATTTACTCCATATGCCTATAACAGTGCCTGGAACAAAACACATATTCAGGAAACACTTACTAAATAAATGAATATATTTAAGTATCCTTTTGTCTTCTGCACCAGTTCAAACTCAGGCCTGGGAAAGCCGGCATAACTTAAAGTCAACTGAGGATCAAGGACACAGGAGAAAAGGCAGCTACTGGCAAACAGATAATTAACACATTAAAGACAATCAGACCTATTCAAAGAACCCAGACCCAAGCCTCACTCACAACTCCAAGTTAAAGCATGGCAGTTCTCTAAATTGTAGTCTCTAGAACCACCCACAAAGTAAATAAATACAAGCACCATATTAAATGCAGATACCTGGGCCTTCACACCAGACCATTGGGTCACTCTCTGGGAGAGGGGACCCAGGAATCTGGATTTAACTTGCCTTCCCCAGTGATTCAGAGGCACTCTGAATTTCGAAGACCACAGCTCCAAACTACATTCTCCTGAGTCTGCTTTGTGGAGTCCCTTTTTAAAATGGAAAGCTGGAAGTCTTTTGTGAACCCAGGCAAAACCTTCAGAGTTGGGGTTCTGGTTACCTTAGCCATGTTCTCTCTAGACTCACATTCTTGCCCATTAGCCTTACCTGATTGCTTGTACCTTCCCCACGGGTTCCCGAATTTACATTTCATGGAGCTGGAGACAAGCCTTTTGGTGGAGAGAGACTTCAGTCTCAAAATCATTTCTGTCATGATCCAGAGACCTCAGTAGACTGCAAGAGCCTCATGAAACACTTCCCCTTTATACTTAGCAAACTAAGGGGGCCGGAGGTGGGAAGTGGGGTGAGCAGGCTGTGGCTGCCTTCCTTTTGGCTACTGTAAGTTGTTTAATGCTCTTTTTCTGTTTTACTGGTGAGTTGAGGCTTTTGAACTAACAATATTGGTAATCAATCAATAGAGCAACTAAACACCCACCAGGTACAAAGCACTAGAAGGTGAGAGTGATAGAAAAGGAGCCTGAAGTAGCTTTAGGACAAGTTCTTACCCTCAAAGTCTCTACAGTCTAGCCTGAGAAATAAGATACAATATATGAAAATATAACTAATGATAAAAAAGAGCTGACAAAGAGCCTGAGGACTACAGACAAAGGGTGGAACTTGAGACTTTCCTATAAAAGCCTAAGAAAGAGAGAAAAAGATTTTTAAGGTGCAACAGACTTTGTTCCTCTCAAAGGAACCGTTGCCCACTACTTGGCATTGCCCAATTATTTTTATCATTTCAAGTGTAGACTCAAGATATGAAGAGTATTTTCTGAACCTCAAAAGGAATTTGGAGAAAGAAGTGGAATTGTTCAAATTAGGAACTCCATGGGGTGATAGCCTAGAAAAGAGTCATCTTGAGGTGAGAGCCTGGAAGGATACCTCCCCTGTTTGAGTAAGGACTATCCAGGGGCCCATGAGGGTCCTGAGAAGGCTCCCACCCTGTGCCCACTGCCAACTAGCTCCTTTCCTGTTCCTCCATGGGGAATGACTCTCTGGTTCAACCTTCCAGGGTTTGCTAAGGATATAATGTCAGTGAAACTGCCCATTGTTCTGTCTGGTCCTAGGAGGTACTTCAACAAGTGTTCATGGAATCTGGATGTCCCCTTTAAAAAGGGATTCCTGGGCCCCCTGGGTGGCTCAGGCAGTTACATGTCCAACTCTTGATTTTGGCTCAGGTCACGTATGCGGCCTGCTTGGGGTTCTCCCTCTCCCCCTCCTTTTGGTCTGCCCCTCCCCTCCTTGTGCTCTCTTTCTCCATCTCAAAATAAATAAATAAACATTAAAAAAATAAAAAGGGATTCCTTCTACATTAGGCATACTGGATGTCCATCTTACTCCAATAGGGACAAAGAAACAGGACTCCCTTATTCCTCTCTTTCCCCTTAGAGGCCCTAAATTAATAAACATTCCCTTTCTCCTTCATCCAGGCAGTGGTCTGTAAACTTCTTTAATTTCCCACCTTGTTTCTTTAGAAGTTGTAACCACATAGTAAGCATATCACAACACATAGGCAAACAGAAAAATTTAAAGACAAAATCAAAGATAAAGAGAGGTTCTAAAATGTTCTTCCTAACATCCTGGTGGATCATCTTGTAGCCTCCTCAGGGAGCAGACCTTCCACCCCAAAGATACCTGAATCTAAACAGATAGAAACCTCAAAAAGGCAGACAAAGTAGAAGTCAGCCATGGATACTGGGTCTACCCAAATCTACTCCGGGAGACTGAGTTCTGTCAAAGGCAGGAAAATCTAACTAAAAACAAGTGATTCTGGTAAGTGCCCTGGCTTTAACTGCCATCTTCATATTGATGACTCTCTAATTCATATCCAGTTCTATATCTATAACTAACCCTAACCCTGTCCCCCAAGCTTCAACCTCAAACCCAACCGCCTCCTTATATCTCCCCTTGGATGTCAAATTCAAATGTGGGCATCTCAGGCTTAACATGACTCAACTAGGCTCCAGCAACTTCTGCCCTAATTGCCTCCTCCTTCAGTCTCCCCATTGTGGTCAAGGGCAACACCTTCCTTCCTGCTGCTCAGGACAAATGCCTTGGAGTCACTGCTGATCCCTCTCTTCTTCTTGTCCCCCTCATCCAAACTAACAGCAAACCCTAATGCGTCTCCCTTCCCGATAAGCCCAGAATATGCCCACTCTCATTCTCTCCACTGTTGCCACCCTGGCCCACACCACCCTACCCTCTTACCTGGATGCCTCCTAACAGCTCCCTTTGTTTCCCTCCTAGCACACATCAGTCTATTGTCTGGACAGCATCCCAAAGGCTTCTATGAAAATATAAGTGAGATTCTCTGCTCAAAACTTTCCATTGACTTCCCACTTCTCTCAGTAAAAGCCAAAGTCCAAACAACAGCCATCAAAGGCCTATGAGATATGTCCCCCCTCTACCTCTTGACCTATCCCCTATGTTTCTCCCTCTTGTTTACTCTGCTTCAGGCACATAGGCCTCCTGGCTGTTCTTAAACATGCCAGGAAGGCTTTCACCTTTTCCAAAGTATTCCTTCCACTGGTCCACTCTCCACCCAACTCCTGATCTGGATGTTTACCCTGTGTATCATTCAAATATCACAATCTCACTGAGATCTCTCTAACCACCTTATATAAAATGTTCCATTCCTCACTCACACTCCTAATCCACGCCTATCCACTGATGCTTCATGCCCCCCCCCATTAGAATGTTAAGACCCATAACGATCAGGAATGTTTTCATTGGTCTCATTCTATGACACACTGCTAATGCCAAGAATGTGCCTGGAACATAGTAGGCACTCAATCAATCTCTATTGAATTTGCACTCAGAAGTCACAGGTGCAAATCCCTTAAAGCACTAGCCTCATGCCCCCACCACCACCATGTTCCCCAACAATCCCTTCTCCCTACAGCTGGCTGGCTGACCAAGCACCCTCCAGGACTACAGGACTTACCAGTCCAAGACCCTGGCAATCTAATGCCTACCAATCCAAGGAAAATAGTCCTGCCTTAGGTTTGGATGCTCTCCAGCAAACAACTAGATTAGCACTTGCAAATTTATCCAGGGACCAAATCAAGAAGCACAATCTCTGGAAAGGTCCAGCACAGTAAACTTACCAATAAAGTTGTGCAGAATCTCATGGGCACACAAGTCACTGGCATGGTAACTGTAAGTTATTCTTAGTTCTGATTAAAGCAGTCCTGGGAGCCCTGCATTTCATAGCCAGGTTAACTTTACAACTAGGTAAACAAAGGCCACATGAATAAAAGAGTGACAATGTTCATAAATTTATACCTTGTGACACCAGGGTGGGACTGGCTGCAGACAAAACTGACTCCTATACCAGCAAGCCAATAAACCAGTAATTTTACCATTAGGGATTCATTCCTTCAGGTCGCAAAAAGTACACAATGCTCCAAAGTTGTCTGTAAAAGGTTATAAGTATTATGCTTGATACTTAAAACCTTTGTCAGCGAGCTCCATGGAAAGGGTAGTAGAGCACAGCTCTGAAGAATTGTGGCATAGAACAGGGGCCAACCGGAAAAGTGATGAAGGAGCAAGAAGGGAACTGAAGGAAAATTAAGAAAAATCATTTATTGAGGGCCTGCCTTGTGCTAGGTATTCTGCTACCTGCTTTACTTACATACATGAACTTGTTTACTTCCAAAGCACTGTGGGCAGTTCCTCATTCTCAGATCCTTTCCAGAAGAGGAATCAAAGGCTCAGAGAGGTTGATGACTTAACCAGTCACAAAACAGGTAAGGGTTCTGACTTCAGATCAGCTTAACTCCAAAGATCATGGTCATTTCTCAACATCAAACTACAGAGTTAACACTCAGCTGTTTCATGGTTTTTCTTGAATCGGCTAGGCTGACAATAATTAAGTGGCCCTTGTTTTAAGAGAGCCTGTGGTACTGTCCACCAATAAATGGGCAGCAGAGTGAAATTCTGGATCTCAAGATAAAATCATTATTATGTGGAATAATCACTCACATTCAGATGCATCACATAATAACAGCTCGTCCTCGGCCCACTCCCCAATCTCCAGCTTGCCGATCGTCATCACCCTTCAGGTGCCGTTCACTCTGCAGTCATCCCCCTCGTCGTGAACAGCACTTCCTCTTCTGTCCACAAATCCTGGAACTGTGCACTACCTGTTCCAGGAAGTAGCCTTTGAGCACAGTTTTCTGGATTACATTCAACTATAATTGGTCCTTTCTGGGAATAAAGCTTCTCCAAAGATGGTAAACACTCTGCCTTTTTGGAGCTGAGATTGGGAGGACCACATGTAGCCTGTTCTCTCTACCCTGAGGATGCTTTGCATCTTGGGGTCTCGGAACATTTCAAATTCATCTTTTCGTCTCATGTATCATTCTTCCATCCCATTATGCATTTTTTTCAAACTAACAAGGTCAAACTTTTGTTCCTTTTTTTTTTTTTTTTTTTTTTTTTGAGAAGAGTACTTTCAAAGACGGTACTCAGTAGCTGAACTGAGAAATAAGTGAGGGTACAATGAGGAAAGGAGGCTTATCATCCAGGGTGTTTAAATCATAAATCCAGCCAGTGTTTTCCAAACTTTAGTGAAGGTTTTAGATTTAATCATCCTCCTTTCAAATCTACAGTATCCACTCTCAAAATCAACTTATACATTTTGGTGACCTTTCTCAAACTGGGCTTTGTAAATCCTTGTGGTTATTCTTTGACATTATAGGCTCATGACAAGCCAAATACCCTGCATAAAATATAAGAGCCAGAGCCCTGACCTGTTAGAATTTGCATGCTCAAACACAAAAGCAAACAGATGCTGGCTCCAATGTTCAAAATATATGAGAACATAAAACTGAGAAATGGTAGGAAATTTACCAATATCTTTTATTCAAAAAGAGGAAGTGGGTGTGTACTTAGTGAGGAAGAAAGAACTGCTAGAAAATCTGTACAGGTTATCATTCCATTTACAAAGATGTTAATTAGAATACTAACATCTATATTAAGTACATATTAAAAATCTAATTGCAAAGATTTTAATAATTAGTTAATATAAAGACTTTAAAACTTGATTCTAGGTGTCAGTCTATTAAAATGTGATTGAACTTTGCTCCCTCCTGTGAAGTGCAACAGATGAAACAAATTCAAACAAAACACAAGTATATCATTACCTAATGATGGCTTTACTCATGCAGAATCTCTTATTTAAAGCAGATAAATTCTGCTGTGGAAAAGAGATTTGAAAAGTAAAAAGCCTGAGTTTTAGACCATCTCTGAGACTAATGCAATACGATGGAGAGAATTACGTTGTCTGAGAGACTAAAATTTGTTTTGGGACAGGGTTGGAGTAGAAGAGTTTCCCAAGGCCACTGAAAATTGGGTGGGTTTATTCCATGTGAAACAAGAGGGAGATTTTCTCAGTATTTTGGGGAAGGAAGGATCATAAGGAGAGAACAGAAAGGGGATGAGGGTGGAAATCTAAAATCGAAATCTCATAAAGTGTGATACTGCGAGTATCATATAGGAGTATCCCATTGCTGTGATTACTAACAGTACAGAGACCAGCCTACTTTATAAAGAAATCAAATTCTGCAACCATGCATCAGTAAAGGGCCTCCCATAGCATATGATGGAAAACACACCAATTATGGCCCAATGAGCACCAACTGTTTTGATGCTCATAAAACAATAATAATGAATGTGTGCATATTTGGAGCAAGGCTGATGAAATCTTACTATCAATGCTCCTTCTTGCGAGGTCTCTGCAAGTCTTATTCCCAAAAAACTTCAAATTCCAAAATATTATAGAAAAATGAGCTCCCTATTCTCTGCCTTCCCTCCATTTTGCCAACCAAGAGGCATTTAAAACAGAAGAGATAGGGGCGCCTGGGTGGCGCAGTCGGTTAAGCGTCCGACTTCAGCCAGGTCACGATCTCGCGGTCCGTGAGTTCGAGCCCCGCGTCAGGCTCTGGGCTGATGGCTCGGAGCCTGGAGCCTGTTTCCGATTCTGTGTCTCCCTCTCTCTCTGCCCCTCCCCGGTTCATGCTCTGTCTCTCTCTGTCCCAAAAATAAATTAAAAAAAGTTGGAAAAAAAAAAAAAAACAGAAGAGATAGAAAACACTCATAGAATTCTAGGTGCCCATCCAAGCTTCCCTAAAGAACATCAAGGAGAGAGGTAGGTAGATCTTCTGTTTGGATACTTCTCATTCATTCCCACTGCCCCTCTCAACCCCTGCTTCTTTTTGGCCTAATGCACAAAACTGTCAGTAGGATAAGAGTCATTTGGCGGTGACTGCAAGAAACAACTGTGCATTTTATAACAGTCCATTAGCGCAAAGCTCTTAATGAAAATGAAAGCCGTTAATGAAGCCAAAAGGCAGTGGAAGCCTCCATTCTGGAGAGGGCAATTAGATAGGAGCGGGAGAGAGAAAAATAAATACAAATCCAAAACAAGGTACTCTGTGATCAAGCACTGCACATGATGTAATCATGACAAATCGGCCAATTTATTCCCTAGTTTTTTAAAGAGACATATACAAACACTGAAAACTCATCATGCTGGCACCCACCCCTCTCCGCCAGACTCCATGTTGCCAAATGATTCAACCTCAAAATTTTGGATCCATTGATACTTTCAAAATATAAACAGCAAGTGGGATTTTAACTCCAAGAAGAGCTCCCTGTAGAGTGCCATGATTTAGAGCAAAGTGAGTCACGAAAGTGAACTTTGTAATTACTATATTATTTTTATAACTCCTCTGAATCAGAAGCTCTCTTATTTTAACACGCTGTAGACAAAGGCAAAGATTACAGGAGAATAGGCCCCCACCAAACAAACTATTTCTGAGTAGGATATTTCCTGTGAAAAGACAAGTCTGTAGAAGCCATTCTGGGATGAGCACAAAAAGATCTCTGGCTTTTAGCACTGTGACTGGGGCCATGTGGTAGAATTTCTCTCCCCACCCCAAGTGCCTGCTACACTTCCTCTACAGCCTAGGTGTGCAGTTATAAGATAGCACCTTGCCTCATGTATCTGACAGCTCCTCACCTAGACATTGTTTTATGTGCCAGTACACAATTATGCTGTCTCAAAGCCTTTCTGGATGCCCAGAGAGAATGACACACTTCCTGCCGGTGGTATCTCCACCCCTGTGCATACTTTTAATTACACTGGATTAAAATTACATATCTGGAAGATTCTTGATATCAAGGTCCATCTCTGTATGCCTGGTATTTAGGACACTGAAAGTTTAATCAATGCTTCAGAATTTATGCATCACCTCTATACTTAGCCCACTAATGTGCCTGTGCTGAGCACAAATATTTGTGGAATGAATGACTAAACAAATGAATGATCAAATTTAGATGGAAAGCTGTCCCCACCCTTGCATTAGCCTTTTTTTTTTTTTTTTTTTGCAATTCCCCAGAGCCAAGTTCATTTGATTTTTTATTTCTATTACGTGGAATAATTACACCAATCGAATTGTATTGCATCAAATAGCTGAATATGATGCTATGGTTAATGATGATTGATGTAACTAAAGTCTTCCACCCCAGGGAACATGAATCAAATCTCCTTTCTTATTAGTTACCATCTGGGCACTTGGGTAACTGCTGGAAAACCAAAGGGACCTCACCCTAAGAAAGCACTGTAGCAGAAGAATCATTGTCTCGTGGGTGAACAGCCAAGAAAGTCTCATGAAGATTTGTTTTTCTAGATTTCCTAGGAGCTTTCACTCACCCATGCCATGTGGTAGCTTTGCAATATATTGGTTGGCTAGGCTGAACTGTCTAATTGCCTTTCTTCTATGCTTCCACTCAGAGTGGGCTTCAAGGAAGACTCTTGGGACACTTGCAGGGTGGAAGACAACCAGCAGCCATTTTGCAGCCCATATGCATATTGCTGATCTGCTGATCCACCTCATTGGTGTGAAGCAATGCTGAACCCGCAACAGGCCAATAATAAATCCACATAAAATCTCCAGCTTCTCATTGTTCTGCTTCTTTGGTTGCACTGACGGATACTCCCGCCATGGTATCATCACCTACCACCCTCCTGTCACTCATTTGGCTCCAGCCTTACTGGCTCCTTGACATTCTCCAAACACAGCAGCTTAGGCCCATTCTACAGATAAGGTTGGTAACTTGCCCACGACAACATAGCTAGTAAGTAAACCCACGTTCTTCACGGCTACACATTCTGACATCCCCTCCACTAGAACAAAGATAGGCTGATAATCATCTTTGTGTGATCCCCACACCTAGAACAGATCAGGACACAGGATAAGTAAACACTAAATAAATATTTGCTGAATGAAATGTGTAGCTTTAAAGCAGTTTTGTCTTCATCCACTTTCCCTTCGGGTGCCTTGCCTCATCCCACTCTACCCTCCTGGGCGCCCTAGTTACCTTCTCTTGCCCTGCATGCACACACGTGCACCCGCCTGATGCATGGTCTTTTGTTCTTTTATTCCTTCTTATCAATTACTTCCTCTGGCTTGTCAATCATCTGGATGACGCCCTCACAGCACCCTTCAATCTGTCACCTTTTTAGTCCCTGAAGAATCCAAAAGTGAATATGTTATTCCAGATAGAGCACCAGAAAACAAGACCAACTCTTCTTTTCAGTTCGCTCTTTCCGCAGAGGAGCCTCACTCCATTTATTGAGCCTGTGAAGTGGTGCCTTTCTAAGACTTACTATTCTCCTCAAGGCTGGAAGTAGCCAAGAAGAATCCTGAGTGGAAAAAAGCATTAAGTGAGACTGAGTCAATGTAGATATGAGGAATGGCCACAAGAATGCTTTGGCACCTCCACTGCAATACTTTCCCGGATAACACAATTTTGAATAGCCCACTCCTGCCATAGACTGAATATTTGTGTCAACCCCAAAATCATACATTCAAGCCTTAACTCCCCAATGTGAGCATATTTGGAAGTGGGGGCCTTTGATGGGATTAATGCCCTAATAAGAGACAAGAAATATTGTCTCTCTCTCTCTACCACATGAGGGCACAGCAAGAAGGTAGCCATGTACAAATGAGAACGCAAGTACTCACCAGAAACTGAATCGAACTGCACCTTGATCTTGGACTTCCTAGTATCCAAAATGTAAGAAATATATTTCTATTGTTTAAGCCACCTAGTCTGTGGTATTTGATGATAGCAGCCCAGCTAAGACACCTCCCCATGAAAAATGTCAGATGGCTTCTTAAGGATGGTTCCCATGAGCTCAATAGAACTACTCAGTTCTTACAGATGTGTATTTGGACTGCCATGCAGCACTCCTACAGTCTCAATTATCCCATAGACAGGCTGACCAACCATCCTGGTTTGTCCAGGACTAAGGGACGCAGTCCAGGACTAAGGATGCAGGATTTTCGGTGCTAAGATTGTATGAGCCAGTCAACTCGCTCATGGGTGGCACTGCTGGTAGAGAATAGGTCTGTAGGGTAATTAATATGTGCTAGTAGATATACTCCAAAGCTGACAACTTGGATAATAAGAAGCCCAACTCACTTTGTATTTGTTTTTAGAGTTGCATGAACTTTTTGAGCTAGAAAGACCTCAAGTTCAGCTTCAGATGTTTATAGATGTGAAAACAGGAGAAAAGAGGCAAAATGACTCCTTCACAGTCACCTATAACAGAGCTTAGGAAACAATCTGGATCCTCTGACCTTCTGCTCTTTTCACTCTGTCAGTTTTAGACTGTGTTCTCTGATGTGTCTTCCCCTGCTTTAATCAGAAAAGACATTATATATTTTAAGTTGGTATATACCTCTACAGGTATAAACCACACACACACACACACACACACACACACACACACACACAGAGCAATAATGATGTTCATGATGATAAAAATAATAATGATATTAATAATGCTTATCAAGCACTTACTACATACCAGCCATAATGCATACCCATTCCATTTATCTAATCCATATAAAA
Source organism: Panthera onca (assembly GCF_046562875.1). Lineage (NCBI taxonomy): Eukaryota > Metazoa > Chordata > Mammalia > Carnivora > Felidae > Panthera > Panthera onca. The sequence goes on along the minus strand of NC_138344.1, from coordinate 122,192,926 downwards.
CCCCAAAAGTAAGTACTATTATTTTTCCATTTTACAGATTAAATGATAGAGTCAGGATACAAATGTGCACATTGTGTCATGAGAGTCCCTGCTTTGTTAGGTCAAAGACACTCTGAAAGTCAGAGTAGTTCCGCCTCTAAACTATCACATTCAAGAGAAAGGAAGGAGGTGGCTGGGTGGCTCAGCTGGTTGAGCACCCAACTCTTGGTTTCAGCTCAGGTCATGATCCCAGGGTCATGGGATCGAGCCCTATATGGGGCTCTGAGCTCAGTGGAGAGCCCGCTTGAGATTTTCCCTCTGTCCCTCTCTCCCACTCACAGGTTTTGCTCTTTCTCTCTCTCTCAAATTAAAAAAAAAAAATTAAAAAGAGGAAGGAAGGGACTCAACCTGACAGGACCATGGATGTTAAAATATCTACCATGGCCCAGATGTCTTTTTGCTCCCCAAAACATACCTCCTGGCCAGTCTTCACATTCTGCTTAAATCATGGAAGGATAAATCCTTGCATGTTCCAGGACCCCGGTCTCACATTCTTGTTCTGATGGTACTAGATACACACATTTTTTTAATTAAAAATTTTTTAAATGTTTATTTATTTTTGAGAGAGAGAGAGAGAGAATGAGAGCAGGGGAGGGGCAGAGAGAGAGGGAGACACAGAATCTGAAGCAGGCTCCAGACTCTGAGCTGTCAGCACACAGCCTGACTCAGGGCTTGAACTTGTGAACCGTGAGATCATGACCTGAGCCAAAGTTGGACGCTTAACTGACTGAGCCACCCAGGCACCCTGATATATACATATTTTTGTCTGCAGACTGTTCTCAAGGAAATTCCATTTGTCCTTGCCTACAACCCTCTCCCATTGTTCCTGCCTGCACGGCCATGGCCTCCTGACCTTGACTGTCATCCTCGTATTCTGTGCTTCCGTCCATGAGCCATCACAGTGACACCTCCCAATTTAGCATCATGTATGAACGTCATTACCAGGAGCTTAGTCGTTCTTCCCAGATCATTAAGTGATGATGGCTAAATTGGGTCTTCTCACCTGACCCCATCATACCCCGAGAGCTATGGTCATTTGTCATCACACCCTTCGCCCCCATCTCCCAGCCAGTTCTCACTCTGAATGGCACGGTTTCTACCCTGGCCAATTTGAATTAATTTCTCAGGCAAGATTTCAGGCCATTTCTCCTTCAAGTGATTTTATTAAAATCTAGATATATTACATCCACTGCATACTTCTCACCTTCTAGAACTGTGATTTGCTTTTTTATACTGATCAAAATGTCCTGACATGATTTGTTCTTTTGTAAATTCCCTCTCTTTACTTTGTTCTGTTTAACTGACTTTGTAAATTTCTATCATGGCTTCATCTCTTAATTTGGTTTTGAAATTAACCAAATTTAATTTCAAATTACTTGGGAATGAAGGTGGATGTAAAGGCAATGGCTGCCCCATTAATATGACTTCTTCCCTTCTGAAAACACAACTGTTCTTAGATAGCTGTTATTTTTTTCTTCCCTTCCTATTTTCTGACAGCTCTATTAATGGGTTATGTCTCAGATGTAGCTCCATGTGAGCAGGTGACTTGGCTGTCCTTTCCCCTCTTGTATCCCAGCACCCACAGTGATGCCGGGCATGGAGTAGGTGCTCAGTGAATATTTACAAAGACATATACACTTTGCAGTGCACACAGTCCTTCCATATCCATTCCCTCACCAGATCCTCAGACCCCTCGTGGTAAGCTGGATGGATATCATTATCCCCATGGCACAGATGAGGAGACTGAGCTTGTGAGAAGTTGAAGGCAACAGAGTCTAGTGGTTAAGAACTCAGGATTGGCAGAGAGACTTGAGTTCCAACCCCAGCTCCTGTTTCTCATAGTTACTATGAGCTAGTCTGTTAACTAGCTGAATCTATTTTCTCATCTATAATAGGAGAATAGTAGCACCCAGTTCATAGTGTTGCAGATGGAAGCAAGATCATGGCAATGAAGTATTTAGTCTCTGGCACTTGATATGCCAATGCTGCCTTTCTAGAAACTGTTCATGGTAGGTAAGTACAGAAAGGAGACCACAACCCAGGTCTTCTCCCAGGTCCAATGTCCATGCTGACACCCCACGAGCCCTCTACAGTAACCATGGCAATGGGGACCCTTTAGTATCCTAGGACTGGCCTCTCACTTACACCTGTCACAGGCAAGGTCAGGGCACATACACCTAACCCTTCTTTACATTCACCAGACTTGGGGAACAGCGCCCTGACGTGAGAACATTTGCGCAGATGTGGCACTACGGTCGGGCCTGCAGGGTCTGACCACAGGCTCCTTCTAGTCTGGCCTCTTCCCTCCTGCCACAACAGACCTATCCACCGATACATCCCTGCCACACTGCGGCTTTGGGAGGATTCAGTGATGATGCCATTTATGGTAACAACCCTCCTTTCCATTCACAGTGTACTTTGCAGTTTATAAATGGCTTTCATTTGATCTCCCAACAGACCAGGGGCAGGCAAGGCAGGGTCCTAACTCACTCCTTCTCAACAGACAAGGCTCTGTGTGTGCTGTGATTTCCCCAAGCTACACAGCTGGAAATATGGAAACCTGGGCTTCTCTGTCCACACCAGGGCTCTTTGATTTGTGCTCTCTCTTCACTGCCTTCAATTCACCTCCTTCTATGCTGCTCCTCTCTTCTACCCCTCCTCTCAATTTCCATAGCCCCTATACCACCCTTCTTCATCCTTCACAAAAACAATACTACCTTGAAAATATCCAGAGGTTGAACATGGGACGACACATAAAATTTTAAATTCGCATTTAACTCCTCAGGTTCTTATCCTATGAGTCCCCTATCTCTTGGTTACATATTTATGCCTGGCACTTTAAGAAACTCTGTGCAAAACTATTTAATCAGATATAGCCTATCTGTCACCCTATAATCATCAGGTGTCTATCTGTAGAGGCATCATGGTGGTCACATCACAAGGAGTAGAAAAGGAGGTGCCTAGCCTCTAAGAGTTTACAGGCTGATTGGAGAGACATGAAGAAAGAAATATGAGCCATAGAGGGGGACAATACACGGTAAGTGGCCACTGTGTGGTACTACAAAGCTCTGTGACATTGTGAAGACCTGAGGTAGTCAGGCAAAGTGTCCCAGAGGAAGTGACACTTGATTTAAACTTTAACGCATGCTAGAATCAGGAAGAAGGTATCCAAGATAAAGGGACCAGCGTAAGAAGAGCCCCGGAGACAAAATGGCACCTGGGATATTGGAGGGTCATGAGTTAGCAGAGCCTGGTTTTGGCAAAGGGTTCCATTAAAAGGGATGGATGCTGAGGTGAGACCAAACTGTGGCATACTGAAAGCCAAGCTAAGAAGCTTGGGCTTTATCTGGTAAGGCTAGCCTATAGGGGGCATCAAAAGTGTTTTGTTGGGAGAGTGACATATGGGCACAGAGTTTTGACTGTGGTCCTAACAAAAGATAGTACATCAAGGCAAGAAACATGACAGAGACTGAGAACAAAGAGAAATTTAATAGGGCTACCCAAAAACCTAACGCAATACAGCTGTTGGAGCACATGGGCTCCAGAGTACATTTCCACAGGGCAGCCAGAGCAAGGGGGAGCTCGCAAGAGAAGCATGTTCAAACAGAGCTAGAATCTAGGAGAAACGATCACCGCTCTCCAGATAGCCACAGAGTGCAACCTCTGCTCCACTTCCCTGAGTTTTCCTAACATTCTCCGCATTTGCAATTATATGTTTGACAGCTTTCTTCTCCCAAAGCATTGTAAGCATTCTGAAGCAAGGAGCCAGCCTATCTTACTCATTCTTATTCATGCTAAGCCCCAGCCCCTAATAACCCTTAGAGGCTCAATAAAGTTTTCCAGTTTACATGAAAGTGAGATTCAAGGGCCAATTAAAGGAACAGCAAAGCTGCCCTAGAGATTGAGGCAGTGTGATAGAAAGGAAGAAATGTAGAAGAAGCAGGAGTTTGATGTTAAGTTCATTGAAGAAGGTGAATGGTCAAAAAGCATGTACCCGAAGTCCCCACCTGATATGCCCTCAAAGCTCTCCCCAATCTGTGCTAAGGTTCCTTCAAGTAGGTAACTCCTGGTTGTCTGACAACTCCTGGTTGTCAAAATCTCCAAATCTCTGACATCCAACACACATCAGACACACAAAAACGGATGTGGAAGGGTGGACCAATCTTGGTTTGGAGCCCATGGAACACAAAGGCGGAATGCACTGTCAAATGTATAGCTCTGTCTATATTGGCTCAGGGACCTTGACACTTCAAAACTACGGGGCAGAGAAAGATGCCTGGCCCCTCCTCCCCTCCCTCTACCATGGAACCAGAGACCCTGCCCTGATGACTAAAGACAAAAAGGTAGAAAGCACCTAGACCTGCCATTCCTTGCATTAGGCAACTGCCTCAGAAAAGTTTTAGCAAGGAGAATAAGCTTGAGAGCCTCGAGGGAAACTTAATAAAACCTCATTGTGTTCACTAAAGAGCAGGGGACAGGAAGAGAAAGAGAGGAAAAGAGAGTTCGCAAATACAAATATTTATAAACCAGAAAGAAACAGAGAGGACAGGAGGGTGTGAAAAGGAACATAACAGTTCTTTATGGGGAATTGACTTGGCTCAGTCTTTAGGGGTAGCTGTAATCCCTGAACTATTTGCTTATCCCTTGGTAGCTTTGGGAAAGTTTTTAAATATCTTGATCACATCTGCTCCCTTAGGGCAGTGGAAAGAATGCAAGACGGGGGCATGATAGCACCCTGGACTTGAATCCAAGCAAAGATAATTCAGAGCTGGGTGACCCTAGGTGAGAGGCTGAATCTCTCTCTCTCTCTCTTTTTTTTTCTTGAGAGAGAGAGAGCGCACCAGCATGTGAGCAGGGGAAGGGCAGAGAGAGGCAGGTATACAGGATCTGAAGCAGATCCTGCACTGACAGCAGAGAGCCCGATGTGGGACTCGAACTCATGAACCGTGAAATCATGACCTAAGCCAAAGTCAGATGCTTAACTGACTGAGCCACCCAGGCTCCCCAAGAGGCTGAATGTCTTTAAACCTCAACTTCCCCATCAGTGAAATGGGAACAACAGAAGCTCCCTCACTGGATTATTGTGCGGAAGCAATGGCCGGTATACGTTCAGCTGGAGCATATCACATGAGAAATGCACACCATGTCCCTGACACCCAGCAAACCAACAGCGGGAGTCGGCTGGGGCCTCCTTTCCCTTCTCCCTTCAGACCCACTGGGAAATTGTGGGATTAAAAGAAATCACAGACACAAGCATTTTCATTCCTCTGACCACATGCTAGGTAAATATTAACATTCTTCTTATGAACAGCAAGGTAAAGGGTCTTATTTGGATTATTCTCAAGGCAAATTAGTTGAAGGCGAGGTGTCTGGCCAGGAGCAGATAAGGTCAGATCTCGCACAGACGACCTCCAGCCTGCTCAGAGGCTCCTGGGTGGAGGAGATTAACGCCCATTCCACGCTTCTGGGACCCCAATGATGGAATAAATAATTCATTTCCATCCCTGTATCTCCTCCTGCTGCCTAAATTCAGATTTAAGTTTCAAACACTTGCATTTGTAACTACAATAACAACCAACATCCTGGCCAGCGCCCCCCACCCAATTCCCCCAAGTGGTGTGCATTCTCTCTGACTCTCCTGCAACTGGATTAATCCCCAGGGAAACCCTAAGACCCACACTTTAACCTTTCTCAGAGCGGATTGAATAACTAGCTCTACGTACAGCTGTTTATGCGGTATCCCTGAAGGCACTAGGTAAACACCTGAACCCTGGCAACTGCCAGCTGGAAATCGGAGCCAAGCTTCGTCATAGATCCCTTAGCCAACATAGGCACAGGCAACTAATTGTGAAATAAGAGCCACCTAACTCACTTCTGGTCTCCAGTAGCCACCCCAGGCTTCTTTTATCTTCCCTCTAGTAAATAAATACTTCCCTCCAAATAAAACAATGGAGTCAACCAGACAGTTAAATGTCCTGCTTTGTTGTATCATCAGATTACATTTCCTAGGCATTTCCTCCTTTACGCTGTTGTTTAGATCTGATTCCTACTGGGGGATTACACAGACAGGAAATTGGAAGAATAAGATCAAATAAGACTGTACAGAACACAGGGAGAGCGAGACCAACACTGCATATGCAGAAGAAACTTAGTTGAGAGCATACCCACAGGAAGCTGATGTGCAGGGTTCAGCCCCAGGCTGGCAAAGATGTATGTCATCACCGCCATGGGTCTCCCAGGCCTCCAGCAACCACTCATGTGTAAGGAGAAGCTCTGGGGAATTTGAACAAAGGGTGGGACTTGAGGCTGGGACACATATGATGTTCTTACCTGTTGAGAATTATAACCAGCATAGAATGGGAGCTTGGGAGCCATGTAGACCTCCCAGAATTGGGTCCCAGAGGTGATCTTTTAGAGACATAGGCTTTTTTAGGAACATGAGGTCGAGTCTGGTGGAGATGGAAATATAGGCTACGGCCATGTTTCTCTCCTGGTGGGAATGTGTATCTGTCACAAACACCATGACTGAGTTCCCGGGAAATAAGCCAATGTCGCCATACCCCATACAGACATGGGGACAGGCAAAGATTATCACTCCACTTCTACCATCTAAAGAGGAGGAGAAGGCTTGAGTTTCACCAGGCATCTGCTGGCTTGCCTGAAGATAACAAATGACTCCTAAGAATTTGGGTCTCAGCTCCCCCACCTACTTCCAAAGACACGCTGTTCTTCTCTTTTACATTCTGACTTATTAAGGAACCATATAAGGCTCAAGGTGACAGCCTTACGGACTAGCCCCTCCACAGTGCGGACCACACTTCGTCAGCCGCCTGAGTCTCCCCCGGAAGCCTGATAGAAATGCAGCATCTCAGGCTCCACTCCGAGCCTCCCAGATGAGGAGCTGCATTTTAACAAGATGTTCGGATGATACATATGCACCTTAAACTGTGAGAAGCACAGGCCTAACAGCAGTTTCAGAAAGGTCAAATGCAACATTGTTGCTAAGGGGCAGCAGCAGTCCATCAGAGAGGGAGTTTTGCCCTCCAGGGGCTTGGTCTGGATGCAATAACCACATCCTTCCAACTACTGTAGCTCCGTCAGACCCATTCTGTTCTGCCTGCCACACTGGCTGCCCCTTCAGCCAAAGGCCCCTGTGACATGGGGGGTGGAAGGGAGGTGATGAGAGTGGTGGTGACAGCTAACGTCAGCAGTGACACTAGGGAGGCACCGCCTCAAAAGCCCAGACAAAATGTGTGGCTGAGAATTAGGTCAGTGTGCCAAGGGGCAGCAGCTGATTAAGCAGCAGCTAAAAAGAAAGACTCCGTGAATGAGGCGAGGCATTTGAGAAAGAGATATTTACTGAGAGCCACTCCGTTAAAAACACACTTGAGACTAGAGGGCTGCCTCACTCCGCCATCCATCAGTAGCAATCCACGTCAGCTGACCTAAGCAGGGGCCCGAGATCCAGGCAGGAGGATGCGACTCCATCAGAGCCCTTTTCACCTGAAGCAAGTCGCGCCTGGCATGCCCTCCAGCCCCGCAGACATTTTCCCCGCCTCCTTTCACGTCAATAAAGTAAGATCCCAAGATACGGATTCCTTCATTACGTGGATGCCAGGATTCCAGTGGCCTTCGCCTCGCAGCTCTCTGCTTCCAAGTAGAGCCTCTGCTACTACACGCCCGCACCCCCCCCCCCCCACTGATACCCTCTCCTCATGCAATAGGGGCACTTAACAGCCAAGCAGAGAGGGTGAAAGATACACACCCAGAGTTTCCTGATTCCTGATTAAGGACTTGGTTGAGTTTGGCTTCAGATTTTTCCAAGTCTCCCATTCGGGTGCAGCTGGCTTCAGCTACACAACATCCATTCCCCTAGTCCCAAAACTTGGGGTCAAATATCCAGCCTCCCCCTGAATCTCCTGTGCTGCAGGGAAAACCAACTCTTCCCCTTAATTCTGGAATCTGAGCATATGAGTCAGGACTCAGATACCAGCAAAATTCATCCCTCTGACGACAGTGATTGGGTCAGAGACAAACATCTGACTTACGATGGTCCAATTAGTTGGAAACCCCAGAAATGTTGCTGAATTGCTGGGGAAGATTGCTACTCTTCTCACTTACATGAACCGAAAAGCAAATCACCCTGGGAATGGCCATCAGCCATCTGGGGATCACTAGGGAAGCAGCCTGCCAAGAAGGAAGCAAACACCAAGAAAGCAAAGCCAAAAAATGGGCAAAGTGAGACACTAGGTCTTGGTCAAATCCTTTGAGTTACTAGACTTTTCAAGAACTGAGACCATAAATTCCCTTTGTTGTTTAAAAGGCAGCTGAGGTGAAAGTTCTGTTATTTGCAGCTGAAAGCTTCCTAGGTGACATACCAGGTAAATAAATCATTCCCTGCTGGGAAGAAAGATAATGTCTCACCAAAATTCTCTTGGCCTGGGCATATATTAGACCCTCCTGGCTCTCTTCTCCTCCTCCCCACCCCCCCCCCCCCCGCAAACGGATGGTCAGACCAAAAAAATAAATGAAATAAAAAATAATGAAAAAATAAATAAACCTCTCAGATGAAGAGGCCGGTTAAACCGGCTACAGAAATTTAGCTGTCCTGCCTTTCTGCATCCCCAGCTCTCTGAAACAATAACCCCAAGCCAGCTTAGGTTTTTAATCCTTTCTTTCATCAGGAGTTTCTTCCTTCACTCCATCTAAGGAGTTAAATATCGGAAACAAAACGTCCACCCCTCCCCTGATTCTGCGGCCCCCCTCCAAGTCTCCACTCCCTCCATCACTATATTTAGCGGGTGGAGGCAGCCTTTCTTGTAATCCCAGTGCAATGCTCTGGGCTCTTTCCTAATCCCTCCACCTGTGAGATAATTGCTGGCATTTAGGAGAAAACTCAATAGTAATCATAGACTTGCACACAAAGACACAAAAAGAGGCAGATAAAACAGGAGAAAGAAAAGAGTCACAAGCCCAGAATTATCCACACTCTGACATCCATTCCAGAAGTACAACATGGCCAAAGGGATAAAGGCCCAGCTTTACAGCAAGGGGGTGCATTTCAAAATATCATGGTTGTAATGGTTCCTATACATATACTCGAGTAAGATAATACAAATGTAAAAATTAAAATGGCTTGCCATCATTTAACTATTCACAAGTCAGCCACAAATAATAAGCAAGCCTACTAAACCTGGATTCCTCTTTATTATTGTCTTAATGCAACAAGAAATTCTTCTGGGGCACCTTCGTGGTTCAGTCAGTTGATCATCCGACTTTGGCTCAGGTGGTGAGTTTGAGCCCCACATCTGCTGGCTGCTGTCAGCATGGAGCCTGCTTCAGATCCTCTGTCCCCCTCTTTCTGCCCATCCCCTGCTCATGCTCTCTGTCTTTCCCCAAAAAAGTAAAATAAACATTAAAAAAAAGTCTCTTAATCAAGGGTGTCCCGTGTTAAGTGATGAAGAGGGAAAAAAGATGCTGAGCTATTCTTACCCAATGATCAGAATAAAACAAAATGCTATAGAATCGGGCATTTGGCCCCACTTCATCAATGTAGGCTAAGATCCCAACTACATTTCTAGCTGTTGGCTTCTGGATGCAAGATTGAGATCAAATCCCTTAAAAAGCTATAATAAAATTTCACGCATAACAAGTAGGTTTGTAAGCTAAGCTAAATGTGAAATTTGTTTTAAACAATATACAACACTTGAACAGAGTCAGACACTTCCTTTCTGGTTTGCTTTCTTCCTTGGAATTTGCAGGAGCACTGTGTGTCTCAAATTTGACTGATTATAAGAATTACTTAGACCTGCAGATTCTGGGTTCTACAGCAGGAACTAAAGGTCTTTAGTCTCATGAGTATCCAGGAGGATTCTTCTGACTTTGAGAAACATTATGGTAACTCGGAGGGTTTTATTTAAAATGAAATACATGTATATATTATAGAAAAAGGGAGGGGCAGGGATCCTCTGTCTCGCAGAAACCATGGAGGCATTGCGTTTGTTAGTTTGAAGGAAGGTAGGCTGCAGAAGTCTAACAGGCCTGACACAAGATGATGGAAGAAGAGAACACAACTCACCACTGGGGCAGCTTCGGTCATCACGTCCACCAACCCCCTTTCCTTGTCCCCCTAGACACACAGCTAAACAACATTTCCCAGCCTCCTTTGCAATTAGATGGGATCACGTGATTGGGTTCTGGCACACACTACTTCCAGGCTTTAAGAAAATAATCCTTCAAGCTCCCTCTTCTCCCTTTCTCTCCATCTGCCAGTTGAATGCAGTGGAGGAGGAGGTTCCAGAAAATGACAAAGCTACAGGATGGAAGGTGCCTGAATGACTGTGTGGACCAGAGACCCCTCCTCCACGGTGCACCACTCTGCACTGTAAATGGCGATGTGGACAAGAAACCTGTTAATATTAAACTTAGGGGATTTGGGGACTGTTTGTCACAGCAGTAAGTCTACCCTCACACACACCACTACTTCCCTATATCTCTCCATTCTATCCTGCTCTCCCAGCCTACTCTCTGGACTTCAGGGTCAGGTAAACACAGTCTAATTGGAAAACAAGCCACAAGTAGCTGCCACAGCCATGTCAGGATATCTCAACCTCATGGGAAACTACTTGCCCCTAGTAAAAGGCTCTCACATGTTAAGTAGAATTTGGTACAGACAAAACCCAAGACAAAAGAAAAAAATACATGAATAGGTTTTGGAATTCATTATAAAGGTGTTTTCCTCCTACCATATTGTGAGCTGCTTAAGAACAAAGACTGATTTTTATTCACTTTGTGTATCCCTTGTGCTCATTGCTTGTTAAATTCAATTAAACTTTGTTGTTACTGTCAAGAATGGAAGGAACATATTATTTATTAAAATTACAGCAAGAACCCGACATCTTTTATGCACTTAACATGTGTTAGTTCATTTGCTTCTCAATTTACCACCAGTAAAACAATGTATTGTTTATAATACATTATATGTAATATTATCTATATGCACTATTGAGAATATATTATAATAATATATGATTATCCCCATTTTATAGAAGGGAAAACTGAAGTTCAATAAAATTAATTGAAGTGATGATAGGCTAGGCTTTGAGGTCAGGCAAAGCTAAGCTTATCTTAGTTCTGGTGCTGGCTCTGTAACTACTTTTGCAACCTTGGACTTCTGTTTTCTTGCCTGTGAAAATGGGGCTAATGCCATGTGATCATTCTGAGATGTCTTTAATGCAACATGGTAATTCAAGCTTAAAAAAAAATTGCTTTATGTAGAGAGGAATTGGTGGGGAAACTTAAGAATCATTTCAGGCAAGACAAGCCATCTCCAAGAAGGAAGAGGCACTGACCCTTCTAAAACAAACTGCCCAGCAAGGGCCAACAGAAGAGCCAGTAAACGGAAATGCAACTGCTTACCTCTAGGGAGAACGTCCCGTCTCTGTCCACCAAATGGATGAAACAAAAAATGCATAAAAGGCTTCCAGCTATGGGGTTGGCCAGAAAGGGCATAAAGGATGCTAGAGAGAAAGTGAGGCTGTGAATCCTCAAATGTATTTTTTTCCTGTTATTTTTGGAGGAAAGCCGACAAAAACAGGAAGGGATCTGGAATGTTGACAAAAATCATTATTCTCCACAAATTACTTTAACCTTGCCTCGTCAGTGACCTTCATACTACCACTGGTTTAATGACATTTATTTCAACAGTAGCTGATTTCACTATTAAACAGAGACGCAGCGCACAAGATAATACAACTAAATCACTCTTGTAAATATTTAATATCATTGCCTTTCTTTTTTCCCCTTTTAACAAATCACTATCAAAGCTGAGCACATAATAGAAAACACATTTATTTATTCTATCCTGGAAAAAAAGCTTAGTGCTCATGCATTTTATCTATCCAGTTCTCCAAATGACTTTGACACTTGAGAGCCCTTGTGATCAAAACAGTCTGAAGGAAGGTAGTTTTGCAACAATTTAAGAACGGATTTCATGTGCTGATCAACACCCCCAAAAGTGTTTAATCCATCACACCCACGGCGAACCCTGAAGGAGAAAATTATTTTTTGAAGAAAACGAAGGAATAATATCGGCTTAAAGATACATAGTTCATACTTGAGGGAAAAAAAGGAATTATCCTTTTTAGTTAAAAAAATTGTAAATAAAATTACCAAACGATTCGTAAAGGAAGAAAGGAAGTGGGAAAACCATTAACTAACAGTTGGAATATTAGTCCCAAGTGAATTTCCTCATGGGCATCCACTCTTATAAACTGGCAACACAGGACAGTAAAAAGAAAAAAACAAATGGGTGTGAAAGCTCTCTAACGTCATCTTGGTGTCACCACCTTACGTTAAGCCCAAAACAAAGCAGCTGACAGGGCCAGTCCATAAATGGTGCAAAGAATTCTAAAATCCTGAAAGTCAGAGCAATTTACGGACAGTGTCAAATGCTGGGTAGCAGTCAGCTTTCAGGGCAGTCACGTATTTAAGAAACATCTTCTTTTAGAGTGCCCACACTCTGATTTTTCCTGAACCTTTCTTACACTGCATTATCAATAATGATCTCAGCAGCCTGTGGATGATCTATAACAAATACAGTTCTTGCAGTGATGATGACAAGTTGGTGGGAGGGAAAAGAAAATAGCACTGACAGTCAGAAGGTCTGGGTCCAACACCAACAACATGACAAATTATCATTGTGGCAACTAACAGGGCGTTTCTGCCCTCTTAGCATATGTTTTGTCATCCACAAAATCACTGTGGGATGAACTGAAGGAATTCTGAGCTTCCTTTGAGCGCTGAAATTACACGCTCCTAAAATTTGGGGAAGCAGATCAGCATTTTTTATAAAGTAACTCTTAGCTAAATGTTTTTTTGTTTTCTTCATGGTTCATGTAGTTTCATCAAGTAATAGAACGAAATCCCTTAACTCTCTGTGCACACATACAGACAAACACATGCACCAAACACCTAAAGAACAAACTGGCTTTATCAAGATTACTTTTTTTTATTATTATTATATTATTATTATTATTATTATTATGGGAGGCCCTAAAGGAAGAGGCCAACGGTTCCCTCTTACAATGGAAGTGCCCAAAGACCTCCTACTCCAAGTATAATGGAATCACAGCAAGCTTGGGTCTGTCCACGTTACCAAATTCTGCTAAGAGTTACTAGCTCGGTTATTTCCAGTGCCCACTCAACAAGTATTCACTGAGTCACTTCCACCATGAGGCAGTCACTGGTAGAGGCACTGGATATACCATGGTGACCAATACACTTATTGCCCTTAATTTTGTGGAGGGTATGTTCTTATAAACTACTAACTCCTTAACATTGTGTAGTGCCAGTCTCATTTGCACAGCACTTTAGCTGCATGATGCCAATTACTACCCAGAACAAACCTACCAAGTATGTATTTTACAGGCAAAGACATAGAAGATCAACAAGATTAATTTGTTCAAAGTCCCCAGATCCATGGTGATACGGACAATATGTACTTATGATGCTGATAACTAATGTTTTTTGTTAATGTTTATGATAACTAATGCTTTTTTAATGTTAGATCCAAGCTTTAACATTAGCCTTTGATATACATTGTCTCACCGGTTCCCAGCCATGCTGTGAAGTATGTAGTATTATTGTGCCCATTTTACTTATTAGGATAATAAGGCTTAACAGGGTTATATAGCATGTGTCAAGCACCAATATCAGCACTCTCATCTATCATGTTTTCTTCCCCAGCACCTCGAATTAGTCTTCTGACACTTAGCTCAGTGCCATTTCTATACCAAGTGTTGACCCTGCATTAGAATTATTCACACCTGGATATCTGGTGTTCCAAGCTCAATTGCTACATGGATCAATTAGTTTACAACTGGGAATCTCACCCATAACAGTTTTGGCCAAGACCTTTGTAAATGCTCATCGTCGGTCACTTGGGAGAACGAAGCAGGGTATGTCTGGTTCAGAAAACTAGTCTCCACAACCAGATTAACAGCCCCAGGTGGATGGTCTAAACAGACGGATCAATGGCGGCCACTTCATCCCGAACAGACAGCACATAAATAGGACAAAGTCTTCAGCCTTGCAGTGAGAGAGCTCACAAAATCCTTAGCCGAGCCAATGATTTCTAAACACAGTACAAGTCATTCTTTCCAGGAAGAATTTCTCCAGCCTGTATGTTCGCTCTCTGGGGAAAACAAAGCCACTGATGGTCAAATTCTCAGAGTGGTAGTGAGAATGGTCTCAGCAATCAAGTGGACAGATAACCACAACAACTGTTCACAAGCTCCAAATTTCAAAGCAAATAAAACTTAAAGTTCCCAGTAATTTTCTCATCTTGTGCTGAGATCAGCCCTTCCTGGAGTGAAGCAGGCCATTATCAGGAGCGGTGTTTACACGCAGTAGATGGAGATCCGTTCGAGTACTTAGGTAATACAAACTGCCAGCGTTTTAACAAGACTAGTGTCTTTAAAACTGCAGTTGTTTTAACATCTGTGTTATGCATTTTACCAGGAAGCAGTAATTTCCCTATTGAAACTAATCCATCCTCAAAACTATTCCCAATCAAAACAGAAAATGTAGTCACAAAGATTCTTGAGTAAAGCCAATCCAAAAGCCTCTTTCAAATTCTAGAGACATTACAACTCATAATATTAGACTTGGAAACGACTTGAGAATTATCTTGTCCAAAGTTTTTCAACTGAACACTAGTTTTAATTCTAGCTAACCTCATCCAAAATGTAAATTTTTTAAAGTTTATTTATTTTGAAAGAGAGAGAGGCAGAGGGGGAGAGAGAGAGAGAGAGAGAGAGAGAGAGAGAGAGAGAGAGAGAGAGAATGAATCCCAAGCAGGCTCCGCACTGTCAGTGCAGAACCCCCAACATGGCACTTAAGCTCACGAACCATGACATCATGACCTGAGCTGAAATCAAGAGTCAGGTACTTAACTGACTGAGCCTCCTAGGCACCCCGTGCCCTCCTCCCCACCCCCCGTAAAAAAACCATTTCACATCAAATAAATTTGGGTAACTTTGAAAACTACATTTTCTTTCTTAAAGATGCATAACTCAACATTGTCATAACAAAGGCTCTGAGAAGTCCTGTGGTCAAAAAATCTGTCTTCAACCTATGTTTTAAAAACTTATTCGTCTCGGTGATTTTTTTTCTTCAAATATTGTGAGCATGTCTCAAAATTCTTCTAGAAGGTGGCAATCTGGCTGAACACACTGTATAATATCAGATTCTGAAAGATGACAAAACTTCCTCAAATTCACACGCACGTATGTTTTTCCTTCGGGCTATTTTGAAACCAGGTGATGCACTAGTTTTAAAGAAATATAACACTTAAAACATCTCAGATTCTTCTAGACCTAAACAGTAAGCAAATGGTTAGTATTTTTTAAGTTTGTTTATTTTGAGAGACAGTGCAAGCTGGGGAGGAGCAGAGGGAAAAGAGAGAATCCCAAGCAGCTCGGAGCCCTACGTAGAGTTAGATCTCACTAATGGAACTCTGCAATCATGACCTGAGCCGAAATCAAGAGTCAGAGGCTCAATTGAGCCACCTATTTTTAAAGGAACATAACACTTAAAACGTCTCTGGCTCCTCTAGACTTAAACAGTAAGCAAATGGTTAGTATTTGATTGACCTCCACAGCCCTCCCATCAGCTGAATAACACACAAGTCCCTAGAGACATGATGGTGCAGTAGAAAATTCACGTTACAAAGTTCACGTTCAGAAAGAACACCAATAATTGGAGAAGGTGTTTTCTCAATGCATATTTTAAACCATTTACCAACAGGGAACAACTGATCATAGTAACACACTAAGCTCGGTTTAAATATTTCAAGAAAATGGGTTGAGAGATTTCCCTACCTTTCTTTGTTGTTTAGCACCCGTGTTATTTTGTTTTGAGAGAATTCTAAAACAAACACATACACACGCAATAGTATCTGAGGTTTGAGATTTAGTTTCGGAAAGTATCAAGCCAAAGAAGTGACTCTCATTTCAATAATGGATCTGCAGGCATTTGCAAGGCACCGTCATTAGCTTATCTTTAAGTAAATATTTTGATTGTCAGACAGCTCCGTTGCCAACAAGGTTCTTTTCCAAACACTCCTGATGCATCCAAGCCCACTTGCACCCTTAGTTAATAATCTGCGTCTGTGCTAAAATATGAAATCATCCTAAGAAAGTTGAAGCACAGAAAAAAAAAAAAGCATGTTTGGTAGGCTTTTCATTTAAAAGGGCTCCAGAACATGTGGGACCCCATTCTCTTTCATCACTATGCTACATCACCATAAAGCTTAGGAAGTGAGCTATTACACACCATCATCCCTCCTAACTTCGATCACAGAAAAATCACACTCACAAAACAACATTAATTGTCAGAATTAGCAACCATTTAAAAGGCAGCTGTTCTCTCGCTCTTAAGCAGGCTCCAAATTTCAGATCCTCTCCTTTTACGGGGCTCCTTGATCTATTATTGCTCTTAGACACACACAGTGGGTCCTTAGCCAAGCAAATTTTTAAAAAAATTTCTCCATCCAAAGAATACAAGGAAATATTATGTATTAAGCAACATTTTCCACCCCAGTACTTGCCATCATTGTTACAATCAGCTGACAAGCTTTCAACCTGCAGGGAAGCTCTTGTTACAGCCCAGGTGAAAGGGCTCTGATTTTTGTGGCGTGGAGGGAAAAAGAGCAATATCTCTTTAAGAGTCAACAGTAAATTAACTTGCCCAAAAGAGTGAAATAATTAGCAGTTAGTAGCTTATTAAAAGGATGGCAAAGGCCAAGCTGCCATCTGGGATCTCCAGTTTCTTGTGATTGTTATTATGTCAAGATGTGCAAGCTGCATTAGCTTTCATGTCACCACGCTTGCCCTTATTTTACATGTAAATTTTAATGAAAGATGCGGCACTTTAAAACATCAGACGTCCATCAAAAAGTGTTATTAGTCTGGCTTTTTACAAAGCATATGGTCTTTTCTACCTCTGCTGTTCTACTAGCCACTAATGCCTTAGGAAAAAAAAAAAAAAGAAAAGCCCAATGATATCAATTAGATGTTCTCTTTGTGCCGAAGGAAATCCGAGTGGCTTCAAAGACAGGGGGCAAAGCTACACCTCATCAGAGGGCAATGTTTGTGACTGTTTAGATACAGCAAAAAACCACAATGCCTCCTTTTCTCACAAGGTTAGTTGTTCTTAATGAAAATGAAAGCACTCTGGAGCCTGCCTGCTGATTACTACGTGGATATGCACAGCTTTGGAGGCAGCAGAGAATGCATGCATTTATTAAAAATAAGTGACAGAAAGCATGACAGAATGTTATGCAGGTGATGGGTTCAGTATCTTGATCTGAACGGTAACAACATGGATGAATATGGGTTAAAAAATATTTAAGCTGTACACTTAAGCTGTGTGGATTTTATATACTCTGCACTGTGTGTGTGCTATCTCTCAATAAAAGAATGAATGAATAAATGAAAACTCTGCTTGTTCACACACAAAGCAAATTCTCTTTTCTGCATCTGAAAATTTAAAGGGTGGGTGATTTGAACTAAATTATTACCTGAAAGTTTCCCTGTAAAATAAATAAAACTAATTTTAAAACTCTAGGTATATTAATAAGTTGAAAACAGAATTTATTTAGAATGTTAGAAGAAGAGGTGGTTGTTACATCAGAAAGTCCTTTTCAAACTCCTATGGACTGTCACCGAGGTGTCAGAGGCTGGGCCCATATCAGTGCGGTCAGCCCTGTGTACTCAACACCTGGCACCTGGCCCAGCACATCGTTGGCTCTCTGTCAGTTTTTGTGGAATGTTGAATAAACATCGCTTTTCTAATGTTACAGCAGACAATATGCTAAATTCAGATGCACAGCACCCTAGAATGTATAATTGTCAGTACACCTCAAACGGAAGCCACATGTGAGAACACATTTAACCATTATAAACCTATGAATATGTATTTGGAGAAATTCTGTCTAGACCCAGATACATTATACTGCCCTGCACACCTGAGAAACAGACCATGACATATACAAGCCTAAGCATATAAGGCAATGCACTTGCTTGTTCTCTTATTCAATATTTTTCCATCACACTACTCTTTTGAATTCTCTCTATAGATGAGATATGTCATAAGGATATTACAATTTAATTTGAGAGATCCTTTACCTGTAGGTGCTGTCAAAGCTAAGTTTATATGAGTATCCACAGAGATCTACAGCTGAAAATTATACATCCCCTAAGATTAACCAGTTTGGTTTGACAAAAGTCTACACAAGCAGAGCAGTATTCACCTTCGAGGAGAAAGTGTTTTATGATATATATACACATATAAAAAATCTGTGTGTAATCGATTAACCCAAATTGATAATTGAGGAGGAAATAAACATGTTGCTTAGAAATCTCAGAGATATTTTCCCTTGTGTGCTCAAATGGAATTTAATTGAAATATCCCATTGATCCATCATGCATTTTACTAATAAATCTGTTCACATTAACATTTTTAAAAATGCTCCAAGAAACAGCTGTTCTAAGAAAAAAGCCCTCACTGTCCAATGAAAATTTCTAAACAGGGAAATTAAAAAAAAATTTCATATTTTTAAAGCAGCATTTCAAAGATGTCAATGTCAAAAACACAGAGTTGTTAAAATCAGGCAATTTTACTTTTACATTTAAAATAAATCTATTTTCCCCCACAAACTTTCAAAACATTGGGGGGGGGGGAAACATGGAAAACAGACTTCTTTAAAAAACAAAGTGATTTTATTCGTTGTCAAGCGGACAAATCAGTAGTGGTTGAGAAACAGATGAGGCAAGAGATGGAAATGTAATATTGTCCCTATTTTATTATAATTAGATATTTATAGAGCACAGATGAGTTTATTTTCATAATTAGTAGCTGGCACTGCATTTACTAATTTGCATAAACAGTTGGCTATCAAAACAGTAACTTATTTGCAGGGCTCACTGGTCCTAGCAGGGACAAGAGAGGGCTCAACTCCTCAAATCAGCTTTCTTAATGTTATTACCAGCAAAATACAATCTACATGAAATCCTGTTCAAGTTCATATAGTTTGATTATCCCTTTCCAGTTTGGCCAATACTGATTAGTTCAGCATTTGAAGGCCAATGATGAAATCTACATGGGGAAAAATACGTGTAAATAAATCGGAAGAGGCCTCTAAGTTCTGATGGACTAAAGTAGATCTTAGGGTCAACACTATCTAGTCCACTAATAAAGAGTTCTGTAAAGCAAAAGGTAAAAAGAAATTAAATGCCACTTATTATTTATTTTTTTAATGTGAACTTTATTGTCAAATTAGTTTCCATACAACACCCAGTGCTCATCCCAACAGCCACTAATTATTTAAAAATCATGCCAGTTCTTGGCAATCACTGCAGGTGTCTGTTATCTCTCTTCCTGGCCATTCTTAACATTTGTATACACTACCTAAGCATGCCTACCCTACTCTACAAAACCAACTTCACCCAACATGTAGATCAGGCCCCCTGGCAGGAGTGCCTAGGGTATGAAAGAGAGATTACTGTACCCTGACCAATGCCACAGGCAAAGAGAAATTTAATCAAACATGACTACTTCCCACTATTGACATTCAGCAAGAAATCTGAGAGGAATATCTTACTCCTTCCTCCTCAAGCCAAAGGTCAAAAACTTGTGGCTTGTGGGCCAAATCAGTGTGTGTGTGTGTGTATGTGTGTGTGTGTGTGTGTGTGTGTGTGTGTGTGTGTGTGTGTGTTCATACATACATACAGCAAGAGATGCCATGAGCTGATATTTTTTAAAAAATCCACTTTTGGCTTTTCTTGAGGAACTGGTGGCATTGGACGTGCATTCTTTTTTTTTTTTTTTTTACTGTTTATTTATTTTTGACGGGGGTGGTGGGAGGGGCAAAGAGAGAGGGGGACAGATGATCTGAAGTGGGTTTTGCATTAACAGCAGACAGTCTAATGTGGGGCTCGAATTCATCAACTGTGAGATCATGACCTGAGCTGAAATCAAGTGTTGGTTGCTTAACGAACTGAGCCACCCAGGTGCCCGTGGGCACACATTCTTCATTGCAGCAAGCAGCTGGAGCAGAGGCTGCTGCCCTAGACAGGATTTGTGCTCTCCAGTTTGCCACGGTCCCCAATACTCCCCATTGTCGATCTTACCCTAGAATTTTTCTTACATGAGATCTACTCCTTGATGATACCTATCAGGCCTCTGTTGACATTTGAGTCTGCAACACCTACTCTAAGTTCAGTTTCAAGGAAAAGTATTTGGTAACCTAACCCAGAATGGGCAACCCCCAAATCAATAAGAAAAGGAGGATAGAGGCTAAGACACACTCTAAACACTTAAACAAAGACTGTCAAAATCAGGTCAAAAAAGCTGACCAAGGCACATTGCTGAGTAACTCCTTTGGTCGGCCACCTCCAGGTAGTCACTTTGCTTTCGGCTCAGTGCAGCCAAAGGCCTCCTGAATGTGGTGATTATCATTATAGCCTAAACACTCTCAGTTTTGTATATTTACATTATATACATTTATATACATTATACATATATACATATATACATATATATACATTATATACATTACAAATATATACATTTGTATATTATCATTATAGCCTAAACCCTGCTCAGTTTTGTATATTTAACTTCATAATTCTTTCCATTATGGGTTCACTGCTTGGCTGTTCAGCTTTAAAGAATGACAAGATGTAAGGCTTTCTTTTCTCTGACCAGCTCCTAAGAATAAACCCAAAGGCCTTTCCCGCTTTTATTCTGATACAACCCGTGACCATCTCCCTCTGTCACTTGCACACACAGGGCCAAGAGAAGGCCTCGGTGAGGAAAGAACTGGAACCAGAACATTTGGCCTCATTCCATGACCCACTGGGGCTTCTTTGCTCAGTGGGTTGGGGAAATGAGGGTAGTGATTAAGGGGCACAGGTTGTTGTACAACTCGGGACCAAATACTGAGCTAAGTGCAGTGTGGGTGACAGAAATGGCCAAGATACAGCCTCTGTCCTTTATGAAGAGGATGCCTGAAACACATGAATAAACTTATTCAAGGCAGTTTGGCACAGGTACTCTATAACAGAAGCACAAAATCTGGCACACCTAGGAGGCTTGGCTTTAAAGGATGATAAGGAGGAGAAGGATGTTCCAAGGACATTCGAGAAAGAGGGCAGAGCTCAGGCCAAAGACCAAAGGCAGGAAATCATACTGTGGATTCAGGCAGAGTGAGTTGTTGACTTCAGGAGAAAGGCAGCTGGCAGGAGTGATAGTATGGAGTGGAAAATATCATAGAAAATAAAACTGGGAAGGCATGTTGACAATTATACAATGAGAATCCTTCAAAAGCTTTTCAACAGATGAGCTGCATGATCTGATTTAATTTTAATTTTTCTTTATTTTCACTTTTAGGAAAATGACTGACAGCAGGATAAGAAGGATTAGAGATTCTGAGTCCCTTCTACATGTAACCTACCATACTAGACACATCTGGACATTAACAAATGAATATGTTTGTCTTATACATACTTGCCATCTTGTAGAGCAGAGTGCCCCAATTCTCAAATAACTCTAACATAAAATATTAGAGAGATACATGAAGAGTGAACTCATCTCTGATTGGAGCACTCAAGGATAACATCAACTAGGAAATGAAATCTATGTGTGATTTCGATAGGCAGAAAAAAGGGGGGGAATGAGCTATTACAGGGGAGAGACACAGAATAAGTAATGCTAGGAGACAAGGAAAGGTCCAGTAAGGTTATCTGGTATCCTATTTGGCAGCAATTTTGCATCTAAGATTAACAGGAGAGAAGGTTAAAGGTAAACAAGGTCATATTAGGGATGGATGGCTTTGACAATGAGATAGCTAATCCTGCACTGCATTTGGTGGACAGCAGGGTTTAAGCACCTCTCAGTTAATGACAAACTGGAAGAGAATAGAGGTGGGAGTACTAATTAGGCTAAGACAATAATCTAATAAGGGCTAAGTGGGAAGTGAACTAGGGTGTTGGCAGTAGAGATGCAAGAGACATTCCAGAGAAGAATCCCAACAAGCTCTCTCCACTGATCACCTGGGAACAGAAAAGTTCAGGAGAGATAGAAAGCAATTCCTGGTTTTCAAGTCTGGGTGATGAGGTGGATAGGGACACCATTAACAAAAATAGGGATGTCAGAAAGAGAACCTGGATTCTGGCCAGATGATACGAAGACTGACTTTAGACATACTGAGGTTATAGTAGTGGGACAGCGATATGGATATGTGTGCCACAGAATGCAAAGTGACAGGCTGGAACTTGAGACAGGTTGGTGCCAGGGAAATAGTTGGGAGGTACATACACGGAAGTCATCCTTGGATCCAAGAGAGGCAGTACGAGTAGAGGTTAGAGACCCAGATTCTGGGTTTCATTTCCACTTAGTAGCCATCCGACTTAAGTAATTTGGCTCTCTGAGCCTTGTTCTACTCATCCATAAAGCAATGGCAATACCATCACCTACACCATTAAACAGGTATGAGGATTGTGATAAGGCATATAAAGTATATGGCACAATGGCTGGAACATAGGACATGTTCAGTGGTTAGCAGCAGTGGCCAGAGAAAGAAAATAAGACACCCATGTGCAAAAGGTAAAAAGGTCTATCTTGCAGGATGGTTTAGGGGATTAGGGAAAGAAAAGGAGAGTGCTGGAGGGGTGGGAAGGGAGGAAGACAGGAAGAGTGATTCTCATGTGATCTCGTAGAAGCCAGTGGGAGAAGAGGCAGGGGACACAGTGCCACATGCTTCAGAAGGGTTGAGTTCTGGGCAAGGATTGGTGGCTTTGCCTATGAGGAGATTGCCGGCACCTCTGGTTGAATAAAGCAGAGAAGTGGAAGGGGCAGCCAACTGTATGCTTCCATTCATCCTTCCTCCTCCTCTTCCCTCATCCCCACCTCCTTTCAAAAGGCTCCAAGCTCACAACAGGGTAAGGGTTTCCCATGACAAGTCTCAGAGAATGAGCCTGCCTGTGATTCATGTAAAAAAAGAAAAAATAGGCAATTGACCACCTCCAAAATGGAGAGGACCAAACTGCTTCCAAGGTAACCATCCATAACTTCAAAAATCCAGTAAAGCATGGGACTCAAATGAGAGATGGCCCATTCACAGACTAGTATCAAATCAGCATGTTCAATAACCCATCAGTCCCTTCTTTCTCCAACATCCTCATGCCAGAATTCACACTTCCTATTCCTGTTATTTGTTGGCCTTTGCAGCAAGCAGCAGCCTACAGATCCACAGAGATGGGGCCGGAGAATTAGGAGGGAAGAGGGGAGAACCAGATGCAGATGCAGATACGCATTTATAATTTATCAATTAACCTCTCCCTTCACTCCTGCACAGCTATTCCAGTTTGAGCTGGTGAGCCAGGTTCTTGGGCACGCGTCTCTGATAGCTTTCATTGGCACAGAGTGAGCTGTGGTCTCCAAAGGTGTAAAGCTGAAAGCCATGTCAGAGCACTGGAGCAAGCCCACCCGCTCAACACCTCTCCTTTTTCCTGCCTACCTGGCAAAAGGTTGACTTCGGAAGCGAAAATCCAGTGTTACCTCTCTCCGTGTTCTCCTTCCGATGGAATGCACTGTCATTCCTGTGTTCTTCCACAGCCCCGGTCCCACCCTTCTTAGCCCACTGCCCCCAGTCAGAACATTTCCACTCCCCCAAATGCAGGAAACACAGAAGAGAAAACAGCAATACATAAATATCTCCAAAATTTCACATTAAATGTCAAGCAGTTCACCATTCTTCTCCCCTTTCTTGTCTATCATCCTTCCCTCACAAATGCTGTCCCTGAATGCAGTTGTCCCCGAGTAAAAGAAACAACATTAGGCCCTTTCACATCTCTCCTGTTCCTTCAACACGTTTACTGGGAGGGGATCTTAGACTATCCCATGTTTAAGTAAAATAGTTCTGCATAACTACTTTCAGAGTCTCCCATTCCTGCTAGAAATAGTATGCCATAATGGATAAGACCCATCCTGGATTCCGAGAGAGGCAGGCCAACTCGGAATGATCCCCAACCACTGAACACGAAGTGCACTGAAGGGAAATGATAGCATTGGCTTTTTTTTAAATTTGTTTATTTATTTATTTAAGTTGTTGTTAAAAGCACTCAGTTATAATCTGGATTGTATTCATCAGAATCAACAATTCCCCTTGGATACATGAATATTTCAGAAGGCAGATTGATAGTTATAATGAGAAAAATAAAATGATCTCTACCTTTACTTCTACCTACAGAAATGAAGTGGAAGGTCCAATGAAGTAGAGGAAGCAAGGTGTCCACCATGGAGACGGTAAGAGAGAGAGAGAGAGAGGGAAAGGGAGAGAGCAGGGAGAGGAAAACATCAGCACACTGCAGACACACAAGGAAATGTAACATACATAACAAAAAGCCACAACAGTAAAGGCAACAGCACTACAATATCTGGAGAAAGCAGCACAAACAAAGGCACAAACATGAAGCCTAAACAAGCCAAAACAGTGTGACCAGCAAGGCTGCCTTCACCAGCTTCATGTTTAAGCTTTTCCCATTCGTTTCTTCCCAGGCCCATCCTTAGGAACGTGACCAAGTCTGCATGCAAAAGCACCGCGTGGCCACATGTATGTGAAACTGCACACACTTAACCAATGTAACTGGTATGTATGTAAAACTGCTTAGGGAAAGTCTCAGAGAAGCCACGTCCGCTGGTATTTTCCCAATGTTAACATGAGTCTTGAGGACCAAGAGTGTCACATACATGCACAGGTGGCACACACACAACACACCTAAATATTTCCAGACATATTTTCAGGCATCAGATACAAATTCTGGAGAATCCGTGGGAACCATACAGAAATATTTCTTTCATGTTGAAGGAATAGGGGAAGGAAAGCAGTATAGATGGGAAGCAGAGTTGGTTATTTAGACAATCATCACAGGGCAAGAACAGAGAAGGGAGTAGAAAGTGGGGAAAACAGGAAAGGAGGGGAATGCAATCAAAGGACCTTCTTAAAAACATATTAAACTGCAAACTGCAACTTAAAAATTTAGAGGCACTGACCACCCAGAAGAATTCTGCATCCTTTCTTGAAAAACTCTCTAAAGAGGAACTCCCAGTATCTGTGTCTGTCATTCTTTCATTGCCTAAAGACTCTATTTCTAGAAAGTACTTGACTTACCTCCAGAGCATGTGTACATGAGTGTGTGTGAATTCTCTACTCAGGTACACATTGATGCCAGGGACCCACGAGAAGCTGAGGAGGGGGTGAGAAAGTGGAGGAGTTGTACAGGTCAAATCTCCACATGCTGTTCATAACAATGTTGGGATTGAGCCCTCCAAAACACCTGAGCTGCACCTCCAAAGGGTCTAAAATAAGCCAAATCAAGATTAAAGAAGTCCCACTAGCCTAGCCTATCTGCCTAGTCTCTATCCAGTCACAGCAGCCACATGATGCCATCACACCCCCAAGCTACTGTTGGAAGCTAGGAGGACCCCTAAAGAGCAAAGGGGAGCACAAGGCAAGAATGAAAGGGGGTCTTGTCATCAGGACTCCAAGGGTCTGCTTTTTCTGGTGGAACTTGCTATCAAAGTCAGGCCACCAGATCCAGCAATTCATAGAGCCTGGGTCATCCTGCTTCACAGAGATGTGCTTAACTTTCTCAAGCTCCCAAACACCAGGTTGACATCAATCACACCTTCTGCTCATACCCACTTCAGGGTTACCTGCTGTTGGCAGATAACTTCCCTCACTCTCAGACAAGAATAGCGAGGCTTCATCCCAGTCTCTTCCAGAGTTCCATCTAACACTGGCAAACTCACTTGACCTCCTGCCTCCAGCTCTGTTCTTTGACACTCACTCTGTATCAGACAGTATCTTCACTGAAAGTCTGGAATGCACATCACAGATCTTGGCTCAGGTCTGGAGGATACACTTCTAGAAAGTGTGCTTCCTCTTTACACTGTCTTATCAAGTCAGGATGCCCAAAACTGCCCACATCAGCTCCCTGGACATCATAAGCAACTTCTCTCAGCCCTGAGTGGTTTCTTGTATCTAAGCATATTCCCCTTTATGGCAACACTATCTGATGGGTCTAGTGTAAGGGAACAGGGAAGGGAGACTGGCCCTTCAGGAGTGCCCCATCCTCCTCAAAAGATCAAGAAAAACCAGGAAACACAGAAGGACCCCATCTTCCCCTTTTCTTAGGCCCTCCAAAAGAGACACTGAGTCCTGTGTTTATTTTCAAAAGAAACAGACAAGAGAAATTAAAGTATACTCTTTGGGTGTCAGGGCAAGGCAGGTAGACCAATCTTGCAATCATCCCAAGGCTCAGAAGAAACACAATAGTAGCAATTGAACAGTGAAGGAAAAGACAATTTTAAGTAGGCTCAGTTCTCAAATCCTGATTTAGGCTGATGATGTGGAAAATTTTTATTTAGGAGAAAAAGGCTTCATTCACAGCCCACCCTGTGCTTAGCTGAGCTGAATTTCCTGCACAGCTCATTCCCTGCATATTTGAATATTTTAGGTTGCAGATGCTGAATTTACAGATCTTTATATGCAGTTTTCTTCAGGGTGTATAATGAGTTAGAATCCTGCCATGAAGACATTAGCATGTTCTTTCGGTGGTTTTTGCTTTTATATAAAAGTGAAAACAGTCAACCCCCCAAGGGCTTCCTTTGACCATGTGGGGCTGAAAGTCATTACAATGGGCAGTAGGATGGAGGGGAAGACAAAAAGCAAACCTTTACTCAGAGTGAAATTCAGGGAGAAGCCCAGCTCCTCTCCCCCAACCACAGGGCCCCAGCATGGGGCCTGGGGAGGAGCAGGAGGAAGTTAACCGCTCTGCTGCTCTGAAATTAGCTTCATTCACCCCCATTATCGACGCCGTCATGCCTTGTTTCATGCTTCTCTCTTGGAGGCAGCCTGGCAGGGCCAGCGCCCAGAATGACAAATGGTGGTGCAGAATGGACAAGCCAAGGGGATGATGGGGACAGGAAACCAAGATGCATCGGGAAAGGTACCCCCCACCACAGGGTGGCCACGCTGCCAGCCTGACCCACAGCAGGAGGGACAGGCAGCGAATGGCCTGCCAGCAACAATGAGGCTCTGAGCAACCAGCCAGAGGCACAAAGGCAAGCAATTCAGGCAGCTGCAGTGCCACAAGCACAAAGCACCTACCTTGTTCACTCATCATGAGGTGGGAGAGGCCTTGAGGAAGGAAAAGAGGGGGAAAGGGGTGAGGAGGGGGAAGGGGAAGGAAAAAAGAAAGAAGACAAAGTTAAAAATCCCCAATGCAATGCAATCATCAATTAGTTCTCAAGTAAGAGGAGGAGTGAGTGGCAGGACATCCACACTCACACACATGCAACCAACACTGAGAAGCCACCTCCCTGCTGCTGACAGAACAGCGGCCCTCCAGGTCAACCCTCTGGGTCAAGGACACTCTTTGGTTTACTGAACTGCTCTGGGCCTCACCTTAAGAACCTTCCACTCGCCACTGTTCTATGCAATGCTCAGGATTTGAAATAAATCGAGTAAAGATTAGGTCCCTTAGGAAGGAGACTCAAGATGTGAGGCCAAGCATGTTTCCTTCTTTCTTTTAAATGGCTTTTTACACTAATACATGGTCACTGTAGCAGTTTTGGAAAATTCAGAAAAGAAAAAAAAAATCCGTTGTAATCCCACCATCCAGAGGTTACCACCCAATTTTATTTTCTGGATACGATATTCTTTTCTACAAAAATGGAATGAGTTCCTGCTTCCAAGAGTTGCTCAGACAACCTGAAACTGTTTCCCCTCTCACCTTTGTCTTGGACAGTGATGACCACAGCCTTGCCTTCCATCGCTTCCCCACCCCCATCTTGTCCTAGAAGGTCTCTGGCCCTTGATCAGGGAGGTCGAGACCAGCACTGAATGGGTTAAAGAAGGTACACCAAAATCCCAATTAACAAATAACACAACCTCTGGCTATGTTCTTAAGGAAGTCAAGCGAGGCTATTAAGAGCTCGTTACTTCATGAGAAGCGTAAACTCTGATAAATCTATTAGAAGAAAAGATTTTCCAACCAGTAACGAACTGCACCAGTTATTTGCTCTACCATCGCTTTGATTACTACTGGAGATATTTGACAAACTCCGTATCACCACACAGAACCTTTGCCCAAAGCGAAATTCAGGGACATACAGGATTAACAAAGGAGAAAAATCTCCATAAAGTATAGAAATCCCTAAATGTTTTTGGAGATTACTAGACTTAGAAATGTAATCAGAGGCAAAATATGGGTCAACCATCTGAGTTTTAAAAGATCAATGATATATTAAATACATAGATACATGTGTCATAAATGTCATGGAATCTAGTTTTTAAACAAATTTCATTAACCTATAACCATATTTTAAACGCACATTTCTGGCAGACCTAGGATTAATATACTCACAGAGGAATGGAATCATGGTTAGGGTTAGGGTTAGGGTTGAATTTAATCAAAAAATTAAAAAATAATTTTTTGTCTTTTTTGGGAAAGGATAATAGGAGAGAAGACAAAAGGCCCTATATTTGGCTAAGAGAAGCCTCAGTGGAAGTCACTGTTCCTAAAATGCCTGATATTTCTGCACCAAGCCATCGCCTTCACCATCCAGATCAAGAGCGCTAAAGGGGAGGTCTGGGGCAGGCAGGTGGGTTATGTGTAAAAGTGAATATTCATAGGAGAGTTGTAAGAATTAAGAATGAGAAGATGGGGCACCTGGGTGGCTCAGTCGGTTGGGCGTCCAACTTCGGCTCAGGTCATGATCTCACAGTCCGTGAGTTCGAGCCCCGTGTCTGGCTCTGTGCTGACAGCTCAGAGCCTGGAGCCTGTTTCAGATTCTGTGTCTCCCTCTCTCTCTGACCTTCCCCCATTCATGCTCTGCCTCTCTCTGTCTCAAAAATGAATAAACGTTAAAAAAAATTTTTTTTAATAAAAAAAAAAAAGAATGAGAAGAAGAAGGGACACCTGGGTGGCTCAGTCCCTTAGGTGTCTGACTTCAGCTCAAGTCATGATCTCGTGGTTTGTAAGTTCAAGTCCCACGCTGGGCTCTGGGCTGACTGCTCAGAGCCTGGAGTCTGCTTCAGAGTCTGTGTCTCCCTCTCTCTCTGCCCCTCCCCCACTTGCACTCTGTCTCTCTCTCTCAAATATAATAAATAAACAATAAAAAAATTAAAAAAAAAAGAAACGAGAAGAAGATCCAAGAAGAAACCTAAGAGCAAAAGAAGGGGTTAAAAATGAAAAGAAACTAATACTGTATTATATATTTGCAAGTTGTTAAGAAAGTACAGCTTAAACGCTCTCCACGAAAAAGAAATAGTGATTATGTGAAGAGATGGAGGTGGTAGCTAATACTATGGTGCTAATCATTTTGCAATATTTAAATATATGAAATCAACACCCTGTACACCATAAACTTACACAACGTTGTACATCAATTACATCTAAATACAGCTAGTGGGGAAAGTTTAGAATTTTTTTAAATTTAAAAATGAAAGGACAAACATTTCACACTTACAATTAAAGATGTTTAACAGCTCAGAGAAGACGTGGTAGAGTCTTGTCTTTTTTTTGACTCAAATAGATATTGTAAAAAAAAAATGTACTGAATGAAGATTAAACAGGACAATTGGTATAAGAGGGAATCCAAAGCCCTGGAGATGGGGTTCATCTATGTGTTACATGTGTTTCTTTAAAGCAGTGTTTCCCAAAGTGTATTTCAGGGACCACCTACATCAACCACCTGGGGATGCTTATTAACAATGAAGATCCTGGGCCCCTGACCCAGGACCCTAATAAGTTAGAATCTTGGGAAGGAGTCTGGGGAAAAGTCTGAATTTTGAACAAGTTGCCCAAGTGATTCCCATGCTCACTAGAACTTGAGAGCTACCCCTTTAGAATGGCATATAAATCAAATTTTGGTAAATTAAGTTGTATGATAAATGCATTAAGAGGAACTGGATATTTAATGAAACCCTGCAGTGGATCCTTTTGTAAAAGAAAGAATCCTTTTAAAAGGCAAATAATCCACCACCTGTGTTTTTTAAATTCAAATATGTACTTATCAGGCTTTATTAAGCTACATATGTAGTTGCAGTACTGCAACTCGAACAAGATATTCATATTCTTCAACTTACGAAAATCTTAAATAGAAATATTAGACCAAGAATGTAAATCTGGGATCCTGATGTTAAAATTGGTTTTGCAGGCAAAGAAGCAAAATGGACAAGAGACAGGATGGTGGAAGGGAGAAACTACAACCATGATATGGTTTAAGTTTTATTTTGCTTTTGGACAAGGAAATTTTATTCCACTTTCAAGAGCTTTTATATCAGTATCTTCTCTTATACAAATCTATTCTCAACGCTTGAAGGGTCAAGAACTGGAAACCAAGAATCCCAGAGTGTCCAGTTCTATTCTGTAATGGTTTCTGTCCCCTCTTATTCCCAGACTCTCCCACCTGCTGTTAAAAATCTCAGCTGCTACCCCTCCCCACCACTCCACTCCCCGCTCCCCCCCACCCCTGCTGGTCAAATGAATGGAAGAACTAACAATCCACCAACCAAGTGATGCAAGTACCTACTAGATGCAAAGACTGGATAAGATACTGGAGATTCAAACAAGTATGGTAGATGGTCACTAACCTGTAGGAGTGTAGAGTCTAACTGGGAAGATGTTATGTGTTTATATTTACATAAACATGCATGTGATACATATTACTGGTATCTGACAGTGAAGTAAAGGGGTTAAGATCAAGGACTTCAGAGCCAGATGTGAATCCTAGCTTTGTTGCTTTCTAGCTTGTGACCCCTGGTAAATTTGCTGAACATCTCTGTGCCTTGATTTTCCTATCTGCAAAATTTGGATAATAATAATGCCAAACTCATAGGTTGTTTTGAGGATTAAATAAGTGAATATACATAAAACTGGGCCTGCACATGGTAAGAGCTTTCTAAGAGTTATTGTTGTTATTTTTATTATGCTTTAAAAACATACTGATGTGTGAGGCAACACCTAGCACAATAACTGACACATAGATGGTGCTCAGTACATGTTTGGTGACTGAATGAGGAATGAATGAATTGGTTATTACTAAGTGTCAAATGATGAATTCAGACAATAAAGACCACAGGACTGTGAGGGGGACCCTGGGTGTACAGGAAAGGTTTTTGGAGGAAAGTGGGATTTGAAATTAACCTTGGAAGATGGTTTAGGATTTAAAGAGATGCAGGACACTCCAGGTAACACCACAGGGCAATTGGTATAAGAGGGAATCCAAAGCCCTGGACCACAGAGTGAATTTGCATGGGCTTTCCTGTTCAACTTTCCAGAAGGACCTAGGACACTGTCAGGCACATGGTAGGCATGTAATACATGCTATTCAAATAACAACAAACACATATAAACAGTTCATATAAGGAAGAAATGAAAGGTGATCTTAAGAATGAGAACAGGAACCATTGTATGAAAGCCTTGACTTTCAAGGCTAAGGATCTTACAGCTGGTGGGGCACACTGAGGGTTCATGGGCAAGGGAATGACCCAGGGAAAATGATGTCGAGGAAGATTGCTTTGGCAATGGTGCGGACAGGATAGATGAGAGGGAAAAGAGACAGAGGCAGAAAGATCAGTCACAGGCAGAGGGCCTAGATTAGAATTGTGGCAACGGGGAGGAAAAGGAAAAAGAGGATCCAACAGGCGTTGGGTGACTGATGAGGTTTTTCAGGGGAGGAGTGGATGGGAGGCTGAGTGAACATTGTCAGAAATAGGAAGGTGGGGTGGGTTGGGAGATGAATGGGCAGTGAGGGCAATAATGAGTTCTGTTTTAAGCATGATGAGTTGAGGAAACAGAAGAATCACTTAAGCAAAAAATGTCTAGGGTGCATTTTAAAATGTAGGTCTAATGTCTGCAAGAAAGTCAGGACAAATATCAGGGTATATCACCTCTCCTTCATGGAAGAGAGGGTCTGTGCCCATGTAAGTCAATGAATCATCAAAGAAAAAGGGGCTAAGCACTGAGACTTAACCTGGGAAAGATGGGAGGGAAGTATGAAGATAGCTTGGAGGTTCTTTTATTTTTTCCATCATATTCAACATTAAAATAAAATTTTACATTCAAAAAAGAAAAGGGAACGATATGGCTTTCAAATATAGATACAGAAAATAATGCTCAAAAAATCTTAACTGAGAAGGATATAATTAGTAAGGGAAAAAAAGGAATCTATGCTGGGTGTGTGTTATCTGTGCGGCTGATGAGGAAGGGGGAAAAATGAAGACTGGTCTTCTCATCAACCTCAGCAACAGAGGGTCAGCAATAGCCCTGCAGGCTACACAGCCAGCCCTGGTACTAGCTAGCACCTGGCTGGGTTTGGAGTTTGGCATTTATTCCAGGTATGATGTTCAAGAAAAGACATGGCTTGGAACAGGGGCTCGGGGAAGCAAAAGGGACCACATCTTTCCTCAACAATCTCACCATGAGCTCTGGATTTGAATAGATCCTCAACTAAGACTCAAAAGTCAGCTCCATAAAAGTTCACCTAGTGGAGGGTAGGAAACCAGAGGTGGGCTCGGATGAGCCTTTGATAGGCAGGATATTGAGAATTGCCAACACGGAATTCTTATGGAACTACAGCACCTTTAAAGAAAAAAAAACAATTACAAAAAATTGAAAGCAACTGAAAAGTGTCTCCTATCTAGATGTGACAACCTGACAGGGTGCTATGCTAGCTGGATCCAGGGACCATTCTGGATCCCAATAAGATGTCTAATATGTTTATCCTTCATCTCATTCTTTCTAGCTATATCCTACCCTCTTGTGCCTACCTATCTGTGTGCGCAAGTTCTCAGGGTAGATGCAAGAACAAGAAGAGAAAAAGATCACCAGTAGGTAAGGCACACAAAATTGAAACTGCCGTAGAACAGACTGTAAATCATATGTAAATTATATGCAAAATATACGTATGGCCCTCTAAATACTGTTACATCCTTTGGGAAAATCCCCATGGAGATAGCAGCTTTGGCAGCTTGGGAGAATGGAAATGGCTATGAAAGCAAAGTCATTTGTAAGCAGCTATGGCCATCATGAAGCCTGTCATGAGAATGACTGATACAGAGAATAGAAACCATTTACTGAAATAGGCAAAAGGAAGATGCAGTGTTCAGGAACCAGGCCAGAAGTTGAAGGCCTTCATCATTTAAGCTAATAATGTTTCCCTCTCAAACCTATAATATCCCACCCACCTCAGATGGTTTTCAATCCATCCTACCTTCCTTCATTCTGCCTGAGTAACTGGGGAAAGTATTTCAAGGGAGGAAAGAAGTCACTCATGGGAGGAAAAAAAAAAAAAAAAGATTCAGGAAAAAAAAGCAAGTGATTCCTGCCAAGACTTTTCTTTCATTCACTTCCAGGGTAACTCTTATCCCAGTATAAAATCCACATATATCATCTCTTTTTCCATGCTGAAGTAGAGACATTAAATGTCACTAATTGCTGCAAGTGCCAAGTGCTAACACTGAACGCCTATGAAGCCACAAGAACTTTTTAAAAGGGTAATTACATAAAATCAGAAGGTAATAGAAATAGTCATTGATGTTTCCAGAGGAACTAAGAAGATGTGAAGAAGTGAAGGTGGTAGGGGGTGGGGCCAAATGAGGAGAATCCATAAGCCACAGTGACTACGGGGTGACTAGGAATTTGGAAAAGAGAGAAGAAAGAAGAAATATACAAGTTGGCATTTTAAGTACTCAAAAGAGAGGAAATCTGGTTAAATCTGGAAAAAGAATTATGACAATAGCTAATATTTGTTACTACAGACAAGACATGGCTATGTGTCATCTTATTAAATACAACTCAATGGGAAAGGCATTGCTGTAATTTCAAGTTGACAGGTAAGGAAACCAAGGCTTAAGAGGCACAGTCACATTAATTAGTGAGTGGTGAAGTGAGGATTCTAAGCCAGCAGATGGACTCTCCAGGCTGTGATGGTAGCTATGACATGAGCCACACTGCCTCCTTCAGTGCTGGTGGATAAAGGAAGAGACAAGCCTTGGAGAATTCAAGAGCAGAAAATAGTGCCTGGATATTAATTCAACTTTATTTATGACTCTGGTCCAGCATGAATAAGGAGCCCTTTTAAAAGGCCACCATCTCCCTCCCTCTCCCCAGTCCCCACACCCAGATTCTTCTAAAACATGAAGCCTTTACTTACTGGGGCATATTTTAGGGCTATTAAGCCACCTCCCCTCATTAAACTGCAAATGTGAATATGAGACACACTCAGGTTCCCCAGCCATTGACACTGTCCTATGTGTGAAATCCTCAGAAAGCAAAACCAAAGATCTTCCTTCAAAGACAGGAGCAGCACAGGGACTTTGAATGAAGGAAAGACAAAAACAGGCAGTCACAGACTGAGGAAGTCTGGCACTGTTGGGTAGGAGACATAACTCAGGAGATAGGGTAGGAAAGGAGAGAGGAATATTTAAAGGGAAGAGACGGGTCTGAAAGAAACCTTCACCTATTTCCACAACTGTGCCCAAACCAGCCCTCCCCTGGGCAATTCCCTGACCTTCATCATGGACTGTAGTTTCCTTGTTCTATCAGGGGTTCACCAGCAGTTTACAGCAGAGCCTACGCCTGCTCAACATTTTGATCGGTGACCTGGCTGAAAACATTCATTGGCACGTGTCTGGATGTTGTGATGAACTAAAGCTGAAAGGAATAGCTAATTTGTTATATATCAAAATCAGAGTCCAAAAGGATGTGGACAGGCAAAAGTGAAATTTAATCTTAAGGGACAAATGTAAATTCTGGCACTTAAGCACAACACCTCCTATCCCCTCAAAATAAAATAAGACAATAGTCCTCCCTCTTCTCAACACTGAATGTACCAAACCTACGGTTTTGGTTCAGAAAATGGTGTCATACACTAGGAGGAGCATTAACAAGGTAGGATGTGTCCAAAGGAGAAAATCAAAATGGTCAGGGGTCCAAAATGACATCATGTGAAGAATGGCTCCAGGAACTGCTACTTACAGCCTAAACAAGAGCAAGCAATAAAAGGACAGGAGAGCTGCCTTCAAGTATTTTTAAAGTTGCACAGGCAAGACAAGGGAGCAAGCAAATTTGGCAGGAACAGAGAGGGTGGAGTAATAGGGGAAGTCTCACTTTCCAGAAATGCCACAGAAGAGAGTCAGAGTGGGGTTTCTGGAGATAATTACCAAAAATCTATTCCAACTCAAAGACACTATGCCTCTATGAACCAAGATGATCTCTAAAGAGGCCAGCTATTAGGTTGAATCATACAAAACCGAGAGTTGACTGCTTTTGACCTATAAAAATGACTATTTTAAATGGTTCGAACTAATGCTCTGAGATCACCATCCAGAATCAAAAAGGAAGAGAGTAAACAAAGCTTCAATCAATCACCTGACAGCAATCATGAGCTGACACTTGGGACAATCACCCATTTACATATGTTTTTGGCTTTTCCATGAGCCGTGAATAGTACTGGGGATGAACTGAATAGTTGGACTGATGACAAAGAGAGCCTGAGACTAATTCTCCAAGCCAGATGCACTCAGGTCCCAGCTTTTGGGTTTGCCTTTCCATGTTGCCACCATGTGCCATTCTCACCACTAAACCCTTTGTAGGATATAATTGTACGAGCCCACAAACTGTTTGCCTCTAGACCAACATTGTACTTACAGCTTGGTGGCTGTACTGAACAGAAAGTATTTCTTCTAATGTCACCCAGGAATCACCAATAGCTTCTGTATGGCATAACCATGGGGCAGAGGCAAGAACCCAGGGCCTTTGCAAACTATTTCACCTCTTTAAGGGTGGAAGGTGGGTTGGGGTTTCCTCTTGCATGAATACCATGGAAAAAAAGAAATGGAGGCAGTCATGCTTTATACCCTAAGGGTTAAAGGATCTGCAACTGTGGCTTTTAGAAGAGACTCTTCCCAAAGGAGAAGTTCTTACACTCCAACTGTCATGAACTTTTCTAAAATTGTTCTTTATTCATAAATGACACGAAGCTGGAAGGGACAGCTGATGCGCTAGATGAAAGAACTTTACCCTAATAGATCTTAGTGTGCTTGATTTTAAAAATCCAGGGCAGAATTGAACAAAATCAAAGGATGATCCCAAAGTCTAAGTCAAATAAGCCATTTCACAGAACAGGAATGGGAGAGAAATAGTTTAGCAGCAGTGCACACAAAACAATAAAGATTTTCAGTGACTTTATGTTCAACTTAATGCTATAGTCATTAAAAAAACAAGCAAAGGTATTTCATACCACCACTGATACAAGTAGGAAGTCTAGAAAAAGGGAGCAGTAGGTTCACTCTCTAATGAACTGGTTGGGACATGTCCATAATACTGTATGTAGTGTGGGCATGCTTCTTTGGAAAGGATGCAAAAAAAAAAAAAAGTCATTTTTTGGAAAACAATGATCTGGATGAGAGAACTTAAAACCCTTGTATGAGAATGCCCAAGGAAACTGGAGATATTTTAGCCTTTAGAAAAGAAAATCCTTAAAGACAAAAGCCCCGTCTTCAAACACTGGGACTGTAATTAGATCTATTCTGTGTGTCTCCAAGGGCTGGAAGCAATACAGGTGGTAAAAGCTAGAGTGACTCAGAATAAGGAAGAGCTCTGGAACACTCAGTGCTCTTGGAATGGGATGGAATGGTGAAAGGAGCAATGAGCTGCTCATCACAGTAGGGGTTCAAGCCAAGTCTGAATGAACTCTTACAGAAGAAATTTAAAAAATTAGGTGCACAGAGTCTTGACAACCTTTTGGGTCCTTTCCATCCCTGAAATGCTGTTTCTAACAACAGTTTCATGAGCACATACAATGTGACAGGTAGTGGGGATGCAAGCATGGATAAATCTCTGTTCTCAAAAAGTACGACACCTCGTGTCCTCGAGAGCCCACAGTGGCCAAAGAAGGGGCTTGTGAAGGACAATACACAGCTGACTATAATGTATTATGATGATGGCTCTACTAGCCCCATAACCTAAGGTGCCACTGGACCTCAAAGGGGGAATCATTCATTCCATCCTCCTTTCCACTTGCCCCTCCAACTTCCTGCCTCCCTTAATGTTTACAAGGTAGAAAATAGGGGCTAATGCTGGAGCTTTCAAGTTCCTTTACCTTCCAGATCATGTTGCTTTAAAACAGTGGTTCTCAAACTTTGGTCATTATCAGAATCACCCCGGGGGAAATGTCTTACTTTAATAACCCTGGATCTCCTTTACTAGCTTTCCAGGGGATTTTTGATGCTTACCAAACTTTGCAAACAACTGCTCTAAACCATCCCAAACCTGAATTCAAATCCCAGCTCTACCTCTTACTACCTATGGGATTTTGAGCAAGTTAACTCTTCCATGCCTCGCTCCTGTAAAATATCTTCTCAGGATCACTGTAACAATCACGTGCAACCACGTATGGACAGCACTTAGCACAGTTCATCGAACACAGGGAAGGCTCAAAAGTATGCAGTCATCACTGTCATTATTAAGAAGAGTGGTACATCTGAGCCCTCTCTTTGCCCCACCTCCCGCCTCTTGGCAACACCAGTCTTCCAACAAACTGGCAGCACTAACAGACCACCTGCCTAGTGTATCCTCAGGTGCCTTCCTCCATGGTCATAGTCAACTGAGTTGCCCCACAGGGGACCCACTGTCCTCAACCCTCAGCCGCATTTCATCTCCCTAGCCCTCCTGAGACCTAGCCCCACAAACCGACTAGCTTAGCTCAGGTCCTTACCAGACCTTGCTAGGTAGGTCTCCGGACTGAGAAGGTCAACAAAGCTGCCATATACAAGCTGTGTGACTTACCTAAGTTATACGGAAGTTCTCTGGTCTCAGTTTTCCACCTGTACAAGGCAGGAATTGGTCTATAAGAGTTTCTCTATGGTCTCACCAATGGCATTTTGAGGATACATATCTTTGAATGAGACTCTCCCACACATTACAGTGCATTTAGCATTCACTGATTCTTCTTAATGCCACCAATGCCTGATCATCACTGGAGCAATAACTATATACCCCACATGTTTGGCAGGATCAGGAGGGGTGGGGCAGTACTGTTCCAGTGAGATTGTGAGATATTTCTAATGATGTTTTTCCAGCTCTAACTCTGACCTTGCCCTACAGAACTAAGAAACAAACTGGGACCATAAGCAGCAGCCGAGTAGGTCTGCCTTGCCAGGACAGTAAAGGACATGATTTTAAAATGATGTAGAAAAAGGCACCAAGGGCCAGTGGTCTACCTCCTTGAGTTAGCCAAAGCTGGAGGCAGCTCCCCACCCACACTTACTCATCAAGAAGAGCCACAGCAAGGTGGGGGTGGGGGGGGGGGAATTTTCCCCGGCCCCAGTGGGCAACTGGCTGGAAGCCGATCACTGTTAGCCCAGCTGAGGACCCCCTTCCAATCCAATTATGCACAGCCATGGTGGATTCCCTACTGCCTACATCCCCCACTGACCCAAGCCCAAGACAGGCACTGAATAAAGATTCAATTACCTTCTATCTCAGGGTGAACACCTATACAAAAAGCAGACTTTCTCTCAGAGGAGTGAGGGGTAAAACTAAGAGCTGAGTCCTGAGCACTATTTATTCATTGAGCCAGTATTCATTCCATTCCTATGATCTATTGGCACTGTTTCAGGCCCAGAGCATAGAAACAGTGAACAGGGGTGCACCTTTGTGGAATGTACATTCTGGTGAAACTTATGATGCCAGGAGGCCTTTCCAGGGCCAGACACACCAGCGTTTGCATCTTGCTCTGCCACTTTTTTCTGGCTGGAACTGGTCAGTTAACATCTCTGAGCCTCAGTTTGTTCATGGGTAAAATGGGCCTAATAACAAAATCTATTTCCTGAGGATGTCAAAAAAACTAAATGATGTGTGCAAAAACTTAGGTCTTTAGTGCCTGGCTCATAATAAAAGCTCAGGTGTTTTTCCTAAGAAATAAGGGAGAAAAGCAAATGTGCCCAAAAGAATAGGAAAGAAAAGACAAAATACTGTACAGGTATGACTGATGTTGGGAACTGTTGAGTCTTTGGTAACCAAGAAGGCAGTTTCCTGATTGCTGTTCCCCAATGTATGTCAGTTGGAGGCTGGATCCTAGATCCTCAGAATGAAAGAAGCCTGAGAGGCCATCTGATTTAACCCCTCCACACTAAAGAAAAGAGAGGGTGCATGACTTACCCAAGGCCACACAACCCCCAGGGAAAGTAGCAGAGCCAGAAGGAGGCAGAATGAGAGCAGAAATCCCAGATATGTGTTTAAATCCTGGTGCCTACCATACCTGCTTCTGACCTTGGGCAAAGGATATAACATCTTGATGGGTGCCTGGCATACAGTTGGACCTCTGAAAGTATCGGTCCCTTCGTTCCCCCTCAGTGGGATTCCTCGGCCTTGCTTCACAGCAGTCGTGGCCAGGATCTACGTTTGAGGGACCTCTTCACTGAAGGCATAAAGATCAGGACAGATGGGAGAAAATTTGTGACAAGGGGAGCATAGCAGGTGTCTTTCGAGGGGCTCTCCAGCACAGGATTGGTGGCATGCCTGTGAATAGTTTGGAAGACCAAACAGACCAAAGAACGTCTTTTGTTTTAAACCCTCTGAGCCCAAGTGTCTTCATCTGTGAAATGAAAACATGTGGAAAGGATCAAATGAGAGAACTTACAATACTGGCTAATTTATACATGGTTTACCATGTGCCGGGCACTGCTCTAAAGACTTGACATGCATGAGCTCACTTACACAACAGCCCCTGTTGGTGAAGGTACTTCCTGTCCCCATTTCACAGATGAGGCAAGTAGGGCCCACAAAGGGAAGGTAACTTGAACAGGTCCTACTGTTCATACGGAGAAAAAGCTAGGATGTCAACCCAGGCATCTGGCTCCAAGTCTATGCTCTAGACCGAGGGTGGCAAACTTTTTCTGTAAAGAGCCAGATGGTAAATTTTCCAGGCTTTACAGGACACACAGTCTCTGTCACAGCTACTCAACCCCGCCTTTGCAAAGCAGCCAGAGACAAAACAGAGACAAACAAGTGTGCCTGTGTTCCAATAAAACTTTATGAACACTGAAGTCTGAATTTCATAAAATGTGTGCATCACAAATTATTTTTGCTGCTTTCAACTATTTAAAAAGAGAAAAACCATCCATAGCCCACAGGCCATATGAAAGCAGGCAGCAGGCTGGATTTGGCCCCTGAGCAGTTGTTCACGGAAACTTGTTCTATCCTGAGCTCCCCTGACTCACAGTATGTAAATTCTTAAGTCGAAAGGGCCTGAACAGTGACAGGCACAGACTCAGTGGTCAGAGAGTGTTCATTCCCTTTCCCTTCCCTAATCCCATCCTCCCTCCCAACTCCTGTCAACCCAGAAAAACGGAAGAGACGAGGAACATGACATTCGTGGCCCCAAAGGGGAGAAGCTGGACTCTTTAGGTCAGCACATCTCAAGCGTTAATGTGTGTACATACACCTGGACATGTTGGTAAAAAAGCAGATTCTGACTCAGCAGGTCTGGGGCAAGGCCCGAGATTCTGCTTTTCTAACAAGCTCCTGCGTGAAGCCGAGGCTGCGGTTCTGGGGGCTCTCCTCCACGGAGCAACTTCTAGGGCAGACCCTCCGTGTCCATCACACGAGTCAGACACGTCGGCTCTGTGTCTGACTTTGGGTTCAGAACAGTGTCCCTCCCAGAGACAGGGCTGGACTCCCCAGAGACAGGGCAGGGCTCAGGACAAATAATCAGGTCCCCTCTCCAAGGACAGCCTTGAGATGACTTAAACTGAAGGGGGAAGACACCGAGGGCAGAGATCAAGAGTGGGCAGAGGGAGGCTCAAGCGAAGGCCATCAGTTGCTTCGGGCAACAGCAGACCGGGCCTCCTCTGGGCCTCGGCAGACAGCAGCCCCTCCTCCTGCGCCTGCCAGGGCTCTGATGGACTGAAGCGAGAGGCCTATTTCCTCATCGGGCCTCTGAGTAACTAGGGCACTTGCACAAGGTCACAGTTATTCATTTAAATTCCAGCTCTAATCAGCAGGCGGTCTGAGAAATTATCCCTTCTGAGGAGAGAGACTGTCATTGGAGCACCATAAAGAGCCCCTCCTGGCTGGAGGGGAAGCACTGGGGGAGGGGAAGGGAGGGTTCTTACACCTAGAGGCCCCAGCACTGTTCCCTGCCTCCTAGATCCTTTCTCGCCTTCAAAGGGCTTGCTCTCCCCTTGGAGAGAGTTCTAGAACACATGGGAAAAAGGGAGAGAGCTAAGGGTGTGATATGGTACTGGGCTGGGCCTGCCCACTCCTGCCCCCAGGCAGCACAGGGAGACCATTGACAAATCCCAGTATGCCAGAGGCGTGGGATAAGTACCTGACAAGGGTCTCTTGCAGGCCACAAACTGGTTACCTGGCCTTGGAGATGTCCCTGCCACTCCCTGGGCCTCAGTTTCCTCCTTTGAAAAGTAAAATAGTTGTACTCTTTGGACAGGATGGCCTTTCAGCTCAAATATGGCTCAGGGACCCTACAGACTCACAATGCCCTGATACTTGTTCCCACACTCCCTGCTCAATAAATTTTTTGAGGCCTTACTATGTTCCATACACTTCGCGGAGAGCTAAGAGTACAGACACAGATAAGAGGCCCACAACTCTGCCTTGGAAATGCCAGGGTTTCAAAGAAAAAGAGCACACTCTTTGGAACCAGACAGATCTGAGATCCTTGTCTTGTCCTAGCAGCTGGAAATTCTGGGCAGTTACTGACCCTCCCTGAGGCTTTTCTCATCTGAAAGAGGACAGGGGAGGGTTGAGGTAAAGAGTTAAATCAGAGCTGAGTGTCCCTCACCTCCTTCAGGTCAGCACCCTACAAATGCCTGGTGCTACTTTTTTTTTTTTTTAATTTTTTTTAACATTTATTCATTTTTGAGACAGAGAGAGACAGAGCATGAAGGGGGGAAGGTCAGAGAGAGAGGGAGACACAGAATCTGAAACAGGCTCCAGGCTCTGAGCTGTCAGCACAGAGCCCGACGCGGGGCTCGAACTCACAGACCACAAGATCATGACCTGAGCCGAAGTCGGACGCCCAACCGACTGAGCCACCCAGGTGCCCCTGGTGCTACTTTATTATCTGAAACCTCCCTCCTAGGGACTAGGAGGAGGGGCTGCGGATCTTCCCACACACAAGTCCAGTGAAGTACCTATCACCTGCCGCTTTTCTCCTGGGTGTTTCCAGGACAGTCTCTCCAAGCCCCAGCCCATCTCCTGAACCTTGAGGAAGGTGCTGCCTGCTGGGCCCCATTTCCAGCTGCGTCTTATACAGTAGTGTTACTGCTAACCAATAAATTACATGTAAAATTGTAAACATGTAAAATTAATCAATCGTCCCTCACAGTCTTCCAGCGGCCCCTGGGTAAACAGTTACATTAGCTCATAAAATCCCCAATTTGTCTTCCTGAGGGGAAGGGGGGAAAATCAGTGAACCACTAAAGGCTTCTTGTTTCAGAGCCACAGCACTGCTGGCTCCACACTGCCTGGCCAGGGGCTCGGAGAGGCAGGAGGCTGCCGCTGACCTCAGCCAGGGCCAGGCAGCCCAGGCTGCCTCCTGCTACGTCCTGGGCCACAAGGAAAGTTTCTGAACTACTGATTTGCTTCAGGCTCAGAAACCACAAAAAAGCCGGGGGTCCGGGTTGGGGGTGGTTACAGGATTGGCTATCAGCTCTAGACCCTTCAAGGGCAGAACAAAGAGTGCAAGATTTGGAATCAAGCAGGAACCCTCTCTTGGCCCAGCTACTAGATGGCTGGGTGACCTCAACACAACATTTAGCCTCCTGGCCTCAACTTCCTCTGCAAAAAAATGGGACTCAGCAGACACACCTTAGAGGGTCATTAGGAGAATAAGGTGATGCAATGCTCATTGCAATGGTGCTAAGCTGGACTAATTATAGTTGCTGTTAACTAAGGGAGGGTCACCCACCCCTCTGGAAAAACAGAAGCCTGTGTGTCCACTGCACTTTACTCCGCCATGCTGTTTCATCCAGGACCAATAGAAGTCTTTGTGAGAATTACAAAAAGGTGCCCCCTGGTGAGAGGCAGCCCCAGGATCATAGGCTTGGCAAGAGGAATGCAGGCTGGATATCAGCCCCACTTACTCCCTCAGCTGGGACCCTCCGGACAAGACACAACACACACAAGCCAAAGTGGGGACCATGGGTCACCTCTCTGCCAGGAACCAGGATGAGGAGGGGTTGAGCCAAGTGGCACTTTTCCAAACAAAACTGCAGGTGTTGGGCTTACTACCTCACCTCCTTGAGGTATTCCAGAAAATATCATCTG
Organism: Panthera onca; assembly: GCF_046562875.1. Classification (NCBI taxonomy): domain Eukaryota; kingdom Metazoa; phylum Chordata; class Mammalia; order Carnivora; family Felidae; genus Panthera; species Panthera onca. Next base: position 122,149,463 of record NC_138344.1, on the reverse strand, counting down.
AACAGAGAGCGCATTCCTGACCACCCTCTATAAATTAGCAACCTACTTTTTAACATTTTTGTTTTTCTCCACAATGCTGATTGCCTACCCTCTGATACAATACATGTATATATTGTATATATAATATGTATATAGGTGTGCGTTTATATCCAGTTCATTAGTTCACTGTCTTCCCTCAAGTAGAATAAAAGATCCATGAGGACAGGGATTGTCTTCTATTTTGTTCACTGTTTTACCCCTAGTGCCTAGAACAGTGCCTGGCACATAATAGATTCTCAATAGATATTTGTTGAGTAAAATATTATTAAATAGAAAATTAATTTAATGGTATCTTCTTAGGAAATGCTGTCCTGTGCTTCATTTCAACCACCAATTATTTTCAAAGGTGAGGTAGGGACAGAAAAAAAAAGGGAAATCCTGTGTATTAGCTGGAGATAACTGTATTATTCTTTTTTGTATGGCTATGTAATATACCATATAGATCAATGGTGAGAAACCCTACTTAAGTCTGGGTGATTCTTTAAACAGGAAAGGAAGGAGGGAGGGAGGGAAGGAGGGAGGGAAGGAAGGAGGGAAGGAAGGAAGGAAGGAAGGAAGGAAGGAAGGAAGGAAGGAAAGAGGGAAGGAAGGAAGAAAGGAAGGGGCATCTGGGTAGTTCAGTCGATTAAGCATCTGACTTCGACTCAGGTCATGATCTCATGGTTTGTAAATCTGAGCCCCACGTCAGGCTCTATGCTGATGGTTCAGAGCCTGGAGCCTCCTTCAGATTCTGTGTCTTCCTCTCTCTGCCCCTCCCCTCCTCCTCAAAAATAAACATTATTTTCACTCATATGTGGATCCTGAGAAACTTAACAGAAGACCATGGGGGAGTGGAAGGGGAAAAAAAAAAGTTACAGAGAGGGAAGGAGGCAAACCATAAGAGACTCTTAAATACTGAGAACAAACTGAGGGTTGATGGGGGGTGGGGGAGAGGGGAAAGTGAGTGATGGGCATTGAGGAGGGCACCTGTTGGGATGAGCACTGGGTGTTATATGGAAACCAATTTGACAAAAATTATGTTTAATATAAAAATATTTTTAAAAAATGAAATACAGTAAACCCTTGAACAACACAAGTTTGGACTTTTGTCATTCCACTAATACATAAATTTTGTTTTTAAATATAAATAATATTATAAATATAAAAAAAATTATAAAAAAATAAACATTAAAAAAATTAAAAATAAAAAAGAAAGAAAGAGAGAGAGAAGGGAAGGATAAATTCATTTGGAAAGAGGACTGCTAATAATGAAAACATCACATTATCTCTAAGCAAAAAATCAATGATAATCCCCTTAGGAAATGTTTACAAGACCTTCAGTTGCTGAGAATTTTCAGTGATGGAATTTTCAGTATGTTCCAATGGAATGTGCCTGGGCTTTAGAGTCCCAAAGTCCTAAATTCAAATCCCAGTGCTACCACTGACAAGCCCTATGACCTTGGGCAAATGGCTTAACCTGTTGGGCTCTCAATTTCCATCATATTAAAATATAATTGAATAGATGTTATAAGAATTAAATGTTAAAATGACTAAACAAGAAAATGTATGTGAAAATAGCAAAGAAAGATGATATTCCCTTCTCATTTCGTAGGGTTAATTACTCCTCTTAACTCAAAATTCTATCCAGTTTAGAATGATCTCCAAATCATTCTAAGTCATCTCACACTTCTTATCCATATATGGTTGTAACCTCTTATATGAGCCTGTGTGTGTGTGTCTGTGTGTACATATATGTCTGTACACACAGACACACACACAATGCTTACAATTAGAACTCTGGATGAGTATGCATTTTAAAAAGAGAAATGCACAATTAGCATGAGAATGGTTCTTCCATTTGTTCATTGACAAAAACCATTCCTCTTCTTTATATTTTCATTTTTTTTAAATACAGTGAACATGTATTAGTTACATAACCTTTTAAAAATTGCCAATTTCATCGTGGGGCAGGGGAAAGCCATTTCTTAGAATTCAAAGAAATAAGACTTCTTCTCTCATCACATATTTTCTATGCTAAGTATTCATATCTTCAACTTTCAACCACATGAAACTATAGAAGATAAGTAGATTTATGTATGACAAGGCAAAAATGCTCATTAAATTGGAGAGTTCATATCTTAAGAATATCTTTAAAAATATTTTCCAAAAATGCTCATTTTCCATTTCTTTGATTCACCCAGAAATTTTAATCAGAAGGAAGTGACTGTATAAGCATGGGAACCACATTCCTTTGGTTTTAAAATGGTTTTCAAAACCAACATGAACACATCAATTCAAGGCATTTCTTATTCTCAACCCAAATCAATGAAAACGCAATGTACTTAGATTTCTGTTCTGTTTAAGAGTCCCTAGAAAAAGGTCTCACTCAGAGTCAAACCATGCACAATCTGGCAGAGGGGAAATTTCCACAGCAGCTGTACAAACACAGAAACTCACCTGGACCTTGACTGACATCTGTGGCAGCATTTTCAAAGAGGGAAAGGCAGAGGAGAGAAAGGGGGAGAAAAAGGAAGAAGAGTGTTAGAAACACACACACACACACAGTGCAACGTGCCCTTGCATGACTATCATGTTCATGCAAGACCCCAAAGGTACTCAACCTCTGAGCACTTAGTTCTACCTTCACCCAAAAACCACCCATGCAAGCTGAGGGGCCAAGCTCCCTTTCCACTGTGCATGTAGCAAGAGAGGGGTGTTTCACATCTGTCCGGAAAGACATCATCCTGGAATCAGATAGGGCTCCAAAAAAGCCAAGCAGACTGGAATCCTGCAAGAATATTGGTTAAAATATTCTGGTTGATTTCTACACAACAACACCCAAGCAAATCCTCCTTGCCTCCAGATACAGAACACTGGACATGATGTCAAGCAAGTTTCCCCACAAAGAGAAAAATAATAATAAACCACTCCCTTGAGGAACAAAGAAAAAGAGGCATAATAATTAAGAGCAAGTTGCAGCATTATTTACCATATAGGACTGAAGGACAGAAGATAACAAAACATTTATAATCCCCTCCCTCCCTGATATACCCAGGGACCATCCTTTATCACAGACAGCAGCGTGTGTACATGAGATTGTATGTGAGTGGATCATTTGCCATACAAATTGAAATCCTGTCTCCCCTTTTAATTTTTCTCCTTGCTTTTCACCCCATCATTAATGACAGGAATTGCCATTTGAAATCACTTTTGACAACTACAAATAAACATCCAGCCCTAGGAAGGTTGACATTTGAATTAAGCCAATGAACTTTCAAAAAATGAAGAACGGTTCACTCCCATTGTCTTCATGAACACAATCTCCTCCTCCTACCCTCAAATGCAAGATAGAATCGTGCTGAGAAGCTAAGTCAAGAGCAGGCCAAAGCTTTGTTAAAACCTCTAGACCCAACCTGAAAGGATATACCTGAGCTAAGAAGATGGAACAGGGGGTTTCTTCAAAAACCACTGGCCATCCAAGCAATCCTGGGTGACTCACTTAGAAGCATTGAAAGGTAGACCTGGGATACCCACAGACATCATCTAGCTTAATTCATTTTTGGCTCAAATGGGGGATGAAAGAGGTTGAGAGACTCTTGCAAATTCACGCATTTAGTTCAGGTACAGAGACTAGATAAGACCCTAGACCTCTTGAATCCCACCCAGTCCAGCATTTATTCAACAGAAACCCAGGTCTCTCAAGGGCATACGGAACCCAAATTCAGTTTGTAGGCTAAAGTGAGCATCCTGAAGCCATGGGAGAGACCCTCCTAGCTAACCCATGAGTAAGTAATGCATTATCCACTGCACCTCTAATTTGCTGCAATTAGTTTTGTAAAGCTTCAGCAAGCTCCTTAGGAACTGTAACTCTTGCCCCAGGAAAATGCAGGCATTGACCTAAGAGAGCTGTGCCCCCCACATCCAGGAGGGGCAAACCCACAGCAACAGCTGAGCATTTCTTTAGCCCACACCCTGTATTCCCTAAAAGCTGTATCTGCCCAAAAAGACTTCTAGAGAGCTCTGAATCATTCCTCAGCCACACCCCCTTTCAGATTTTCTGGTAAGTTGCTAGATTCAGGGGTGGAGTGGAAGGAAGAAGTGGCAAAATAGAAGAGGTAAGAAGGGAAAACATTCTGTATAAATAACTAAGCAGGGCCATTAACCGTGACTGATGGATTGCCTAGAAGAGTAGTAATTAAAATACCCCTTCATTAAACAGGATATCAAACTATTTACACGTGGTGGAGTTCAGTGGTGGGAGTGTCAACACCATTGTTCATGGAAACATGCTCTTTGGAGGTACCAACATGTAAGGGAGACAGGATACCTTGGAACCCCAAAGTTTCCCATTTCAACATTGTGTTTACAATCTTAAACTCTGGAGAGAGACAGGTTTGAGTTCAAATCCCTGCCTACTGAATGGCCTTGGATCAATCACTGAACCTCTGAGTTGTTTTCCTCAGCTACACAATGGGAAGAGAACAAAACCTCCCTCATGGCAGTGTTAGGAGATTAAATACTTGTAAAGCACTTAACTCAGTACAAGGCAAACACTGCATAAATGTTAGCTGTGCTGATTGTTATCACTTTGAATTACCACAGACAGAATTACCAAAAAATGTTGACCAGATGGCTCCCTGGAAACACCAAGAGACCACAGGAATTAAGGTGTGTGTGTGTGTGTGTGCGCGTGTGCGTGTGTGTGTGTGTGTGTGTGTGTGTGTGTGTGTGAGAGACTTTGGTTCAGTTCTACTTGTCAATGAAGGCATGTGTTCCAGCCCTCCCCCGCCTTGGGTCTTATTCCTCCCTTCTTCTCCTCAGTGGGAAGTGGGGCAAGGGAGGGTTAAGAGATTGTAGGAGAGCAGGTACAGGAGTCAAAACAAATGCTGTTCTTGTCTCTTTTGTTTTCCCTCCTGAATCCTTAACTGGCCTCAGTTCTAGTCATGAGCATAAAACATACAGCATCTCTTCTCGCCAAAGAGGGGCAAAAGACCACCAAGATAAGCTTCCTACAGTGACGGGTAGGGTCCAGGTTCAGTTTTTAGCTGTGTCACTGAGCTGGAGGTAGTTCTGAACGTTGTGTCCAACTTGAGGAAGAGAGAGACACAGTGTCACCTGGCCCCTGTCCCAAGAAGCAGTAACCTGAATCTCCACATTCAATTCTAACCAAAAGAATAAAATGGCAAAGGTTGAAGGGGGTGTGGGGGAATCATCTGTTATATTGCCTGTCGATCCTTTACCCCTTCTTTCTTGTAACAAGTTGCAGTTATCTTCTGGCGAACTCCTTTCCCACCCTAAATCCATGTGGCTTGGTAGAGATGACCCCCACCCCCACCTTAGCTCCAAGAGTAGCCATATGACTCAGACCAAGTCACAGGAATTGACACAGAAAGGGAGATCCACAGCTTGATTGCCAGGTCTACAGGCTATGTAGACCTTGGGTCAGTTACTGAAACTTTCTGTGCTTCAGTTTTCTTATCTGTAAAATGGGGATGATAACAGTTCCTACCACCTAGTGTGGCTGTGAGGAGCTTAGAACAGTACCTACATTTAGAAAGCCTTCAATGTTAGCTAGTAATTTTATTACCTTCATATATGAGAAGACAAGGGTATTAAAAATCTCTCCTGTGGTCACAGAGCAAGGAAGGCTGACCTAGGATGCAGCTGTGAGCATTTCTGATTCTATGCCTTGCTGCCATTCCACTTCCTAGGTGACCATCCCCAGAGCTCCCTCTGTCTGTGGTTGCTACTGGTCTGCAGCCTAGAGTCTATGTATGGGGAAGCAGCATTGGACCCCAGGACTGGTCAAAGAAAAGGTAAATACGTAAATGTGTGTATGTATATCAATTTTTTGTGGAAAAAAAGGGGAGCAAATTGCAGAAGAAAAGGCAGTTGACAAACAAATAAGATTGATCCAGGAGAGGTGGCATCCTCACCCATGCCGACACTTCCTCTGTTCCCCCCCACTGTTTTATTTTCTCACACTGCTGGGCCTGTAGTTTTCCAGAGCACCACTGCATTTAAATCTATATTCTATTTTCTCTCCTAGAAAATAGGTCAGACCCAAGACAGAGTTCACCAGGTGGGATCCCAAAAGATTTGGCTGGGCCTCGCCTCCACGAGGCTGGCTGTGCAGCCTGCCCCACCCTCCCCAGAGCTCCTGTGTGTGTGTGTGTGTGTGTGTGTGTGTGTGTATGTAAGTAGTGAGTGGGGGGATCTTAGACTCCTCCCTTGTGAAATGATCTAGACCAAATGAAGGGTGAGGCAGGAGAGCTCCCTCTGGAAACACAACAGGAGCAGATGAAGGGTCCCTCATTTTTCCCCCATGGTTAGAAGAACCAGATCTTCCCACACTACAGTAAAGTGTTTCCTTTTGAACTTCAAAATAACCATGCTGAGCATATGTACTTGTGGCTGAGGTTATTGTTGAATACACCATAAGTATCTGCTGGATACTGAGTGAAGGGCGAATGCCCTAATTTACTTCTTCTCTGGTTGTGATGCTAAAGACAGTAGGTGAAGTGTGGCAATGGCAGCCAAATGCTTCCTCTCTGGGTTGCTCCCCCATCCCTGCTTTAAGCATGGCATTCCTAACAGAAATAGCCCCAAATTGGGCCAGAATTTGTTTTCATCAGGCATTTTTTCCATCAAGATCAGTGTGAGTGCCAGAGCTAGGGGGCCAGAAGAGAGAAGGTGCAAGGTTATGAGAGCCAGTCCTCAACCCCCTACCATAATAGAAGTAACTAACACTAATTGAGCAAGTCCTGCCTGCAGCCTATGCATGTGCTAAGCACTGGACTGAATGGTCTTTGTCAGGCATATATAAGGCCATTTCTTACTTTCTTCAGGTATCAGCTCAAATATTACTTCCTCAGGAAGGCCTTTCTTAACCACCTTCACTAACATGGGACCCTTCTCTGCCACTTACCCTGATTTTCCTTTCTCATGGCACCAATCACTATCTGACATCACAGGATGGGTCTCTGCTTTTATTGTTTATATCCCCCTGGAAATATAAGCTTCATGAGAGCAGCACTGTCTCTCTCATTCATTGCTTGTATCCCCAGTGTGTAAGCTGGGTCTGGCCTACTATAGGTGACCAGCAATATGTATTGAATGGTTAATAAATCATCTTGATTAATATTGGTATCTCCATTTACAATTGAAAAGGGAGGCTCAGAGATGTTACGGCACATGCCTATGGACAGAGGGGCAGAGCTGCTATTAGACTCTGGGTCTGTCTTAATCCCCTCCTTAATTAAGAACAACTGTTTTCTCCTGTGCTGCCCTCATGATCAGGTGGGTTGTCCCCATGTGGTAACAAAGATGGATCCTGTCAGCTCTAGAGAAAAGGGAACAGCTGATTTCCTGGTAATACTGGCAAAATTCCCTGGGAAGGCTCTCATTGGTTTAGCTTAGGTCACATGTTCTGAGCCAATTGCTGTGTCCAGCATCACATGTCACAGGGTAAGTGTGGTGATAAAATATAATGTCTATATATCCCTGGCACAAAACACTACTAACTCATAATAAAGCTCACATTTATCAAATATTCTGTGTGCGGGGCCCTGTGTGAAGTGCTTTATATACCTCATCTTATTTCTCACCAAAACCCTAGCAGGTAGGAACATTCTTCATCCTGTTTTACAGACAGGGAAACTAAGACCCAGAGAGGAGGCTCTCTCATTATCAATATCTCTCATACTCAGAGTAGCTTATAAGGGTCAAGCTATATTTCTAAATAAAAGAGCAAACCAGGACAAGTACCATCTGACCCATCAAGCAACAAATCAGGGATAGGAATGTAGGGCATCTCACAGAAGTGAGAAAAAAAGCACAGCCCAGGGCAGAGGGAAGGGGTCAAATGCAATATGACCATAGGCCTGGTTAATTGGGGCCCTTGCCCTGGGCGATATGCTTTACAGGGAGGAGCATGCTCTGGCCCTCCTGTAGCTACATCTCAGCCCAGGATCTGAGGAGTCTACAGGGCCAACTAGATGTTCCCATTGGGAATCAGCAATTCCTGCCACTAAGCCCTTTGTAGAGTACAATCAGGTACTCAGAATTCCTTGCTCAAATTGCCCCAAATTCACATGGGTCTCTTCCTTGGGTCCATTCTCCCAAAAGCTGACCAGTCCACCAATGTGCATACTCTAGTGTCAAGAAATGGCCAAGGGAAAGCAATTTACAGGAGCTATGGACTTCTATAGGCTGGGGTGTCCACACAAATGTCCAGAAGGATCTCCGTGCTGCTGGAGGTAGAAAGAAGGGAGGCTGCCCATTGTCTCTCATGTACATTCTTGCCCCAGGCCCACAAGCATCAGATCAGGCCTTCAATTGAAGAGTACACCAGACTACAATGTTAGGAGAGGGAAGAAAAAAAAGGCAAGGACTGCATCTCCCCAATGGCCTCTCCTTTCATGCCCCTGGGGAGAGTGAGCACAAGGTTCTTCCCTCTACTTCAGGAACAAATACAGAAACAATCTCGTTAGTTGAGCTAAAGCAAACTTCCAGCAGCGAAGCGGCTGGGCTTCCTGTGTTCTGGGGCTCTTTCCAGCTTTCAGTGTTTGAGCTCTTCAAACACAGGAAGAGATGTCTCTCCACAAAAGGCCAGGTGGTATTAACTTCATCCTCAACACAGAACCTATTTATCTGCCTTCGTAGAAGACTGAGCCCCCTCCCCTCCCCAGTCCCACTCTCCTTGCTTTTGTTCTTTGGTGCTAATAACTCCAGCCTGTAAGATGGAGGGGAGAGATAGCTGCTGGGTCAAGTGCCAGCCAGCCAGGGAAGGTAGCAGCAGGGAGAGGAGTGGGCTGCAAAGCAGGAAAGAACACGGATGGCACACCCCTGGGCTCAGTCAGTACTGTGCCCAAATACCTTAGGGGCTCTCACATTCTTGTAGTGGCTCTGGCTTGAGGAACCAGAGTTTGACTGACAGTTGGGGGAAGAAGGAGTCTACTTGTTACACACGCAACCAAAGATCAGTGCAGACACCAGGGTTTCTGGTTTTGTTTTGTTTTGTTAGTGTTTTAGGGAATTTGAGCACAGACATGGGGGTAAGGCAATCTGGGGTTTGAATCCTGACTTTACCGTTAGTTATTACAAATATTTTTGTCAAATTGCTTAGCCTTACCTTCTACTTTGTCCACATAAAAATAATGTCGGGGTAATCAGTTTGGTTAGAAGCATGTGTCAATTCTTAACGTCACAACACTGTGCAAAATCATGCAGTAAAAACACAAGGCTAATGGGGAAAATGAAGTTGGGGCATGACACCCAGAAACCTCATCAGTGACCCATAATAGGAACCAGAATAGGAGCCAGTTTTACATGTGTTAAATAATTAAGAAATATATAAATACTACCACCAGTAGAGCCCTTGAAAAAGACTTGAACTGTGCTCATGGAAACAGGAAGCTTGTGAGCTGTTGCCAAGTAGTTAAAGGAGGATGCTCTGACACCGGACAGAGCTGTGACACCAGATGTGCAAGGGTGTGGCTCACAGCACACGTGCTAACTGAAGGAGCTTTTGAGGTGTGTGCATTTGTGTATTTCTACACAGCCTGGTTTGGCTTGCCGAAGTTTTCTGCCTTTACCTAGTGTTTCTTGTGGACAAAATTGTGCATAATCAAAGGCAAAAGCATTATGCCCAAATTGTTCCCTAATAGATCGATCACACTGGAACAAATTTGTATTTTCAAAATAAGCATTCTAGCAGAACTGACTGTACCTAATTTATGTGACTATTATAAGGGTCAAATGAGATGACCCACATAAAGGGCTTAGCACAAGGCCAGGCACAGAGTAAACATTCAATAAACACATTCTGAAGTTGTTATTAGGAATGTCTGTGCTGGCTTGTTGATATACGCCTTGTAAACTAAAAGTGCCAAGTTTAGCCTCTATCCAGATGTTTAAGCCTTGCAAACAAAAGTCATCCCTAGCTAAACAGTACTTCTCAGTATTAGGCCGTGAGGTTGGCACCTGCAACAGGCTCCCGCCTGATAAGTCTTTAGAAAAGTCCTCATAGCAGGTGGACACAGCCAGGAGACGGGGCCCAAAGGCTAACTTCCTAGGTAAAAGTGGATATTACCCTCCCCAAATGAGCATGACCCAACCAGGGAGAAGAGTAGACACCTGAACACCAGGAAATCAGGAGACAAACTGACCTAGATGAGAGGATGTCCCTCATCTTCGTAGGACAGAGAGAAGTGCATCACAGGAGGGAACAGAAATCAGGGAAAAACAGCTGAGGTGCAGACACCTTCCATTTCCCTTCTTCCTGCAGACAGCACAGGGGTTAAGAGGCAGGATCTGGAGTAAAAGACCTGGCTCTTCCACAAACTGCACATGAGCGTGGCTGTGCTAACTGACCACCCTGAGCCCTAACTTCTCAATCTATAAAATGGGGAGAGTTTACTTATCTTGTAAGACTGATGTAGGGGTTATTAGGAGCAAATTACGCAAAAGCACTGGGAGGTTGAAGAAGAACTAATCAATGTTAGCAAATCATTGTTATTTGACCCAAGTGGTTTCCATGAGACTGAGGATCAGTCCTCTTTCCAAGAATTCCTTGCTGTCTGGAAAGACTAACTCCTTGGGCTTTTGCCACTTGGAAGAATGATATGGGAGAAAAGGGTCTTCTCAGCAGAGGTGAGTTCTATAGATTTTGTAATTCAGTACAATGGGCGTCGGAAGAGGCCACCCCCACCCTGGCTGCTCATTCCTCTGTAGGGAGTGCTGTTATGTGTAGGAAAGAGCCCTGCCTTTGGAATCAGAAGCCCTGATTTTTTTTTCCTAAATATTTTTGTTGTGGTGGTGATAACATACACATTACATAACATTTACCATCTTAAACCTTTTTTTAATTCTTTATTTTATTTTAGAGTGAGTGTGTGTGCACATGCAGGCACACAAGCCAGGGAGGGGCAGAGAGAGAGAGGGAGAAAGAACTTCAAGCAGGCCCCACACTCAGTGCAGCGCCCCGCTTGGTGCTCCATCTCACAGCCCTAGGATGATGACCTAAGCTGAAATCAAGAGTCGGATGCTCAACTGACCGAGCCACCCAGGTGCCCCATCAAGTCCATTCACACCACTGTGCAGCATTGCACAGTCTTCACTACGTTCCATCCCTGGACTCCTTTCACCATGCAAAACTAAAACTCTGTTCCCATTAAACAATGCCTGCCCACACCTCCTCCCCCAGCCCCTCACAACCACCTTTCTACATTCTGTCTTTACGAATTTGACTACTCCAGGAACCTCATGTAAGTGGAATCATACAGTATTTATCCTTTTGTGACTGGCCTATTTCACTAGCATAACACCCTTAAGGTTCACCCATGTAGTGGGTATCAGAATTACCTTTCTTTTCAAGGCTGAATAATATTCCATTGTATGTATGCACCACATTTTGCTGACAGAAGCCTAGGTTTTGAGCCCTGACTTTCTAGCCTAGTATCAGCTGTGTGACCTCTGGCAACTCACAGCCCTCCCTGAACCTCTTTTCGCAACCATACCTAGTATCAAAAAGATTAAATATGGTAACTATTCACAATGATATTATAAAAGAAACTTGGGGCACCTGGGTGGCTCAGTTGGTTAAGCATCCAACTCTTGGTTTCGACTCAGGTCATGATCTCATGGCTCCATGAGTTCGAGCGCCACATCAGGCTCCGCACTAACGGTGTAGAGCCTGCTTGGGATTCTCTGTCTCTCTCCCTCTGTCTCTGCCTCCCCCACTTTCTCTCTTAAAATAAAATAAAATAAAATAAAATAAAATAAAATAAAATAAAATAAAACTTTAAAAAATGAAAGAAACTTAAAAATATGACCCAGAAGACAAGTGCAAGGGTCATTCATTGTCCATTATAATCTCTGCTATTTAATGAAGGCCTCCTGTGGTAGCCCCCTGTGGTAGCATCGTATATACATAACTTCATCTAATGCTGATATAGACACGGTTGTTATCCCCACTTAACAAACAAGGAAACCAAGGCTCAGGGGAGTTAATACCCTCAAGCTCACTTCACTCAGAGTATCCAGGATTTTAACTCAGATTTCTCTGAATTCAAAGTCTTTTTCCTTCTCACAGTACTGTTTATCCATTCCCAATTATTTCTTCTCTCACTAGTCAACCACCCAAATCTAGGTCATGGGGAACTGGGGGCAAATTTCAAGAAATCGTGGTGTGAGGTTGCCAATTCCAGTGACAATAATTGTTGATGGTCATTAGCAAAGTAAACCATCAACAAAACAAAAAGACAACTTACTAAATGGGAGAGGATATTTGCAAATGATATATCTGATAAGAGGTTAATATCCAAAATACATGGGGCACCTAGTGGTTCAGTCAGTTAAGCATCTGACCTCGGCTCAGGTCATGATCTCATGATTTGTGAGTTCAAGCCCCACATTGGGTTCTGTGCTGACAGCTCAGAGCCTGGAGCCTGCTTCGGATTCTGTGTCTTCCTCTCTCTCTGCCCCTCCCCCACTTGCACTCTGTCTCCCTCTCTCCCGCTGTCAAAAATAAATAATAAAACAAAAAAAAGTCATCTGCAAAATATATGAAAGACATATACAACTTACACAACTCAATACCAAACAAACAAATAATCCAATTAAAAAACAGGCAGAGGACCTGAATAGATGTTTTTCCAAAGAAGATATACAAATAGATGGCCAACTGATGCATGAAAAGATGGTCAACATCACTAATCATCAGGGAAATGCAAATCAAAACCACAATGAGATATCACCTTATACCTGTCAGGACGGCTAGAATCAAAAAGACAAGAAATAGCAAGCGTTGGCAAGGATGTGGAAAAAAAGAACAATTGTGCACTATTGGTGGGAATCCAAACTATGCAGTCACTATGGAAAACAGTATGTAAGTTCCTCAAAAAATTAAAAATAGGATTACCACATTATCCAGTAATTCCACTACTGGGTTTATACCCAAATAAAACAAAAACACTAATTCAAAAAGATCTATGCCCCCCTATGTTTACTGCAGCATTATTTACAATAGCCAAACTATGGAAGAAGCCCAAGTATCTATCGATAGATAAATGGATAAAGAAGATGTGGCATTCCATTGTGTATATAAACCACAATTTCTTGATGCTAAGTGAAATAAGCCATACAGAGAAAGACAGATACCATATGGTTTCACTCTTATGTGGATCCTGAGAAACTTAACAGAAACCCATGGGGGAGGGGAAGGAAAAAAAAAAAAAAAAAGAGGTTAGAGTGGGAGAGAGCCAAAGCATAAGAGACTGTTAAAAACTGAGAACAAACTGAGGGTTGATGGGGGATGGGAGGGAGGGGTGGGTGGGGGATGGGTATTGAGGAGGGCACCTTTTGGGATGAGCACTGGGTGTTGTATGGAAACCAATTTGACAATAAATTTCATATATTGGAAAAAAAAAGAAGATGTGGCATATATACACAATGGAATATTAATCAGCCATAACAAAGAATGAGATCTTGTCATTTGTGATGACACGGATGGACCTAGAGGCCATAACGCTAAGTGAAGTAAGTCAGAGAAAGACAAATACCATATGATTTCACTCATATGTGGAATTTAAGAAACAAACCAAAAAAAGAGACAAAAAACCAGACTCTTAAATACAGAGGTGGTTGCCAGAGGGTCGGTGGGTGCAGGAAGAGTAAAATAGATAAAGAGAATTGAGAGTACATGTATCCTGATAAGCACTGAGAAATGTATAGAATTGTGAATCAGTATATTGTACACTTGAAACTAATTAACCATGTATATTAATTATATTTTAATAAAAAAAAAGTCATTAAATTTCTTGGAGCATTTATGACTTCAGGACCCCTATTTCACAGAAAGGATTATAAATTGAGGCAACATATCCAGAACAGAATTCCACAAAAACACACATCCAGTAAAATGTAAATAGGAGTTCCTCGCCAACAGCAACAAAATAATAAATGTAGAAACAACTGAATTAAACAAAAATAATCAAGTTTCTCTATGGCAAGACTTCAGAAAGCCTTGCCTACACTAAGATACACTGTGAAGTCAAAGAAAGGATACAGTATGCAGTTTTACAAATGTTTTTGAACACTGGGCACTTCTCCTTCCATAAAGTACCTAGTAAAATCTCGTGGAACACAGTTTGGAAAAGGCTGGCTGAGACATTCTCAGAACAGCCAAGAAGGCTTTCAATTTGCCATAAGCCTTTATCCTCACCCTTTGTGTTCCCAGAGTGAGCCTCTGTGTCAGGTTCAATTTGAAATAACTAACATTTACTGACCACTTATACATGCCAAACACCAACTTAGGCACTGGGGACTGAAAAAAAAAACTGCCCTGGATGCAGTTAGTAGTAAATCTAATAAAGCAAGAGAGTAGATAAACATGATAGGGTGGCCCTATCTGGCCTATTATTGCACTTAGCACTAATACAGGATTTAGGGTTGACAGAGAATGCTTCAAAGTTTTGTTTTTTTTTTACTAGCGTAACCTTGAAGTGGCCCCAGAGGATGGACAGCGACAATTAAGTGGAGACACATCTCATAAGAACGTTTCACCATTACTGGCCTGGTGGTCAGATTGACACCTGAGGGTAGGACTCCCTGGAAGGCATGGCAACATGTAAGCTTTGAGCCCTACCAACGTTGCTATTAGATGACTTTGTGTAAGTTACTTAAACTTCATCTGTAAAATGGGGATCATTCACATTTGCCAGAAGGTTCAAAACAGACAAATGTATATAAAATGTCTAGTGCTTAACACACATTAGTTTCATTTCCTTTGGTGACATTTTTGGAGTAATGTGTTAAAAAAAAAGTCTGAGGGGGCACCTGGGTGGCTCAGTCAGGTAAGTGTCTGACTTCAGCTCAGGTCATGATCTCATGGTTCGTGGGTTCAAGCCCTGTGCCAGGCTCTGTGCTGATAGCTCAGAGCCTGGAGCCTGCTTTGGATTCTGTGTCTCCCTCTCTCTCTCAGACCCACTCCTGCTCACGCTCTGTCTGTCTGTCTCTCTCAAAAATAAATAAACATTAAAAAGCTTTTAATTTTTTAAAAAAAGAGTCTGAGGCTGCATATGGGTTTGGAAAGAAAAGGGGGTCAAGATTGATTAGCAGTGTCTGCCATGGGCTTGAGGAGGGGGTCAGATATTGGCTCATGTTAGCTGGAGACTTTCAACTAAATTCTCTGAGAAAAGAAGTTTCTAAGTGACCTGAGAACCTCAGAAGAAAGCAAGTAGCCCTAAGGTTCTCTCACTGCCAAGCTCTCATCAACTCTTTCTGCTTTCTCTTAAACGGTCTCCCTTCTTTCATTTTCAGAAAATTAGCAAGGTTGACTTCTTCCCTTTGAAAAGCAGTGTGTGCTGTGATGTGAAATTAGTACACTATCTGCTCTGCAGCTAAAAGAATGATTTTCGAGTCTGAGAACCATGTATAGCCCACTAGTTAGTACCAGGCCTATTCTGAAGGGTTCAACAGGATCCTGCAGGCCCTGGCAGAGGGAATGAAGAAGCCCAGGCAGGGTGGCATTCCACTGCCAGGACCCATAGAGAACAAGCGAACAGAGGGGGAGTTCTTAGGAGGGATTTCATATTTTATATATCAGTAATATGCTTTTTGAATTAAATTATTATTCATCACCATTTTTATCTTATAACTTCTGTGGTACTACAGTTAAAAAAACAGTCAAAACATTAGAAAGGGGGGTGTTTATGAGATTGTTTTGGAGAAAATACAGTAGGAGAGATGTAGAGAATTTTAGAAGTGGAAGAACTGTAGGGTGTCCAGCAAATCTGTGTCTTCTGCTTTACAGGTTCATTCCGTCGACACATATTCAAAGCACATACCCACGAGTGAGGGATTGTGCTAGGCACTGAGGGAATGGCAGATGAACAAGACAGATGTGGGGCCTGCACTCTTGGATCTTAAGGTCTAGCTGGGGAGATGGGCCACAAATAACCAGATAATTAGTTATTTAATAATCATAATTGTGATCAGTGCAATAAAGTCATACAGGATCCTTTGAGGCTCAGAGGAGAGACACAGACCCTAGACCAGGTAACCAACATGTCCATCCACCGGGACAATGTTGATGCTGAAGCCAGAATTCAGATCATCTACATCCCAGTTCACCTCTATTCCCACTGTGCCACAGCTGGGGTACCAGTGCCCCAACAGGAGGGCTGGGAGAAGAATCTGGCACTGAGAATACAGTGGTGGCAGTTGGGAGAGAAAAGCAAGTGACCACATCTCTGCAGCTTTCATAAAGGAACAAGAGCATGAACTTGGAGATTTCACTGTCTTCTCAGACACTCACTCATGCTCTGTAGCAGTGGAAAATGGTTTCCACTACCCTACAGTGGGGGCCCAAATGCTACAGCCTTCAATGATCAGGATAACAAGGCAGTGAGAGAAGAGCCTCCCCCAAAACCAATTAGAAAGTGCAGAGAATAGAGGGTGTAGACCCACCACACAGGCTGAGCTCTAATCTATCTGCTGTACTTTGCTTGGGAATTAATCACACAAATCCCTAGATAAATCTGAGGCCATTATTAGACAACACTAATATCCCCCTTAGAGTAATCCAGACAAATACAATGAGAGAGGGGGGAGTCCCAAGTGGCCAGAAAACAGGCCGCTTTCATGTTCACACAGTTCTGCACATGAATACGGCGGGGGGGGGGGGGGGGTACTGCCCCCCTGCTCCTCACCCCCAAGCCCAGATGTCAGCTTCTCAATAGCAATGTGGCTTCTGCCCTGACTGCTTTAGGGAAGAGGGGGTGAACTGAAAGATGGGAGAACAAGGTCTGGATTCCCTCCTCTCCCCAACTCTGCCACTGACCTAATTCTCCGCAAGAGAGGATTTTTCCTTTTTGGTCCTGCTTGTTTGTAAATCATGCCACCCCAGTGCACACACAGCTTAAGGCAGGCCTAGTTAGGAAGCAGGGAGAAGCCAAGAGGCTTCGAACTGGGGCCCCAGCTGTTATTTCTCAAGAAGGCGGGTAGGTGGAAGTTCCATTAGACTCAGAAGGGGGAATGAGAGGGTAGGAGCAGATAGTATGCCATCAAGATCAACCCAATCTTACATTCTGATATGTCCTTCACTGAACCAGTGGAGTCGTATATGCTGAAATAACCCAGAAGAACTCTGCCAAGAATATGATGTATGACCTTGGGTAGATTTCTTAATCCTTCTGGATCACTGGTCTCTTTCAGCAACACAGAATATTTGGATCCTGAATTTTTGACCTCTCAAGTACATTTTTGCACCTGCTAAAAACATTAGGCAAGAAGCTGACTTTAGTTGTAGGAAGATGTGGTTCTTCGAACTGTAAAAAGAGACCTGGAAAAAAATCAGACCTGTCAGGAAAAAAGTCAACACAAAATGGAACTGACAGCAGCTAAAAATGCACATAGTAAAATTTGTTATTGACTAAAAAATTGAAGGAAGAATCAAACATTCTTGACAAAATTTAGACCGGCAAACTTGATGTGAGAAAATTGGATGTGGTAGAAATAATGACCACAAAAAGAACATTCACAATGGCAGAAGCTATATAGGCAAAATTTGATAGGCACACACACACACAAAAATAACTGATCGATTAATCAAATCTTCACTGTAGAAGACACATGGAGCAGAATCGATCTGGTTAAAACTAATTTAGTAAAATATAAATGAATTGGAAAAATAAGAAATGGTTTAAGTATGCTGAAGGAAAATTGGATTGAGGAATCATCTGAGCCCCACATCATTTGCCTCTAAAAAATACTCCTATAATAAAAATGTTTCAGTGTTTGTATAATCTTGACTACACCAACATAGAGTTAAAATGTCTCAAGGTCAAACTGTGCAATCAAAACATCTTGATAAATGCTGAAGAAAGATAAATCATATGATCTCAGAGCTCCTGTCCAGATGCATTTTTTCTGATAAAAGATCAGAATAGAAAGTGAAAACAATTATATAAATACTTTATTCATAGGAAGAAAGTAGCATGGAAGCCACCTATTGCCTGCCATAATAACTGGCACACTACTAGATTTTACTCTCCTGTAATATATTTCAAGCAATTTAGTAATTTTGGAAACATAGAATAACTATATTTTTATTTTGCCAGGAAAAAGCAAAAGCCCCAAAACTGATGCTTTGTATTACCAGGCTTTCTTAAAAATAAAAAGTAGTTTAATACCAAAAAGTAAAAGGGCATAATCTCAAAGTTAAAAAAAATGTGCCTTTACAATAAACTTCCTACATTATGTTTATTTCTCTCATTTTCCTGACGAATGGCAAAACTTCATTCTGGTATCTTTGCATGTCTGCCACAGAAGGTAGATGGGGAAAGTGTGCTCTAGTCTGCTCGTCAGTTAAATGGGGACAAAAGATAAAACCACTCACACAGAGCCTGAAACATAGTAATTGTTCAATAGATGTTAGCCTAAAGCCCAGGAAGCATAGGACACTTAGCATCAAGCAGATTCCCAGCCTCAGACTGTCCCCCTACTCCTCGAAGCTGAGAACTGTTTACATGTTCTGGACTATAAATGTCCCTGGGAACAATAACTGAAGAGTGTGGATTAACCAGGGCAACCCCCTCTGCCTCTTCCTGCACCGAGAAAACACACATGGCAGGCAGGAGCGCCTGGGAGGGCAGCCCGATAAAGTCAGCGCTAGGAGGAAAGGCAGCTGTTTGGAAATGCCGTGGGTGGCCCTCACACTGTGCGGCTATTTGGGGAACAAGTGTCTTTGGACTGGCAGCTAATGACACTCACTGGCTTGCTTGTTCTAGCAGCCTTTCATCTTCACCTTCTCTACATAGAGCTTCCTTTACACAGAGATTCTACGCCCCATCCTCACCTCTAGAGTTCAGAACTCTGGATGGAGGTGTCCCCTAGATATGCCCATTTACCAGACAAGACCAGAGTCCTCACCCTACCATACTGAATGAAGGTTTCTCTTGTTCTTCATCCGTCCTCTCTCCCTCCATCTGCATTACCCATCAACCATATTCCAAACAAATATTTACAAATAAAAGACACAGCTCCTGCCAGGGATAAGAGACTAATTACTCTTGTCCTTAGGCCAAACAAGTGACAATGAAGAGATGCTGCCCCTCTCCACTGCTTCCTCCTGGTTCCTTCTCATCTTTACTCTCACTTCCTGGGGGAGGGGGGGCGCCTCCCTGAGCACCCTTTTTCTCATGAGATCTCCCCCCATTCCGCTCTTGCCATCTATACCATTCATCACATTTATAATTATTCACATATTGGATTAAGTTTCCATCACTGTTTTCCTCTAACTTGTAAGATGCACCAACACAGGCACCATAGCTTCACCACACACTGTGCTTGGCAACCCGTGTTCTGTGGAATCATCCAGTTCTCTTGGGCCACCTATCTCTTCTCCGTGTGATATAGGGGAATGGATGCCAGACAGGAAGTTAGAATACCTGGACTCTAGTCCCAGTGCCTCAGCCACCTGCTGGCAGAGTGGCCTATTGTAAGTCACCTTCCACTTATGAAACTATAGTGGATGCTACAGGAGTTCAGGAACGCCATTTAGTCCACATGGAATGGGCTGGGTATGGGGTCCAGGAAAGCTTTCTGGAGGAGGTGAGGTCTGAGCTGAGATCTGATGGAGGAGTAGGAATTAGTTGAGTGGAACTAGAGGCCTGTAGGAGGTTGGTGATTAGAGGTGAGGAAAGGGTAAGGACAGGATAGCAGGTTCTCTCACAGGGAGACTGAGTCTGGGGGATGGGCTGAATTGGAAAAATGAGGGTCTGAGTCACTGTTTGTTGTGTGTTGTATGAATACTTTTACTTTCACAGTGCTCCTCTGTTATTTTTCCTTGTTGTCTTAATATCCATGACATTATTATTCTATCTGAAAAAATTCTTGAGAGGATCCACTGGAGAATGAGCTTTGGTGGAATACCTCTCGTCCATTTTCTCCTTAGCTACACAATGTCTTTAAAAACTCAAACAGTGGTGTGGGGGAAGGGAGGAAGAGCAGACAAAAAGAGACAAGCAGGACCCTGGAGACTAAATGAACTACGTTTTCTGTCTCAGGAGTTCATGTAGCACAGCACTGAATTTGGGGTTGTGTAACTACCTCCCATGTAGCATAATGGCTAAGAGAGCATGTGCTCTGGAGTTAAAACACCTGCTTCCAATGGAGAATGACTGGCAGCATGACCTTGGGAAAATAAGCATATGTCTCTGGATCTCAGCATATCCATCTATAAAATGGGAATAGTACAGCACTTCCTCAGAGAACTGTTGTGAGCATTAAATGAGTTAAGGTGTGTAAAGTTCTTAGAACAATGTCTGGTGCATAGATACTCTTAACTACATGGCTAGCAGTGACCATTACAGAGCCTGGTGCAGGGATCAAAAACCATAATGGTTCTCATCGATCAAGCATCTGTTATTTGACAATCAATGTGCTTCTTGCTTTGCCTTCATTATCTCATTTAATATTTGTAACCACCTTATAGGGTAATCACCCTCTTTTGCACCCAGGCTCGCTTCTTAGGCAGATAGATGACTTTCTCTCTTCAACTCTGGCTCCTTCATCTACAGCCAAGAACAACAGAACCTCTTTCACAAGAGGTGGTTGAGAGAATTAAAGGAACTTACATTTGAGAGCACTCAGCCCCATGCCTGACATGTAGAAAGTGCTTCATGAGGATTAGTTCTTCATCATCATCATCATCATCATCATCATTAAATTTAGTCAATCAAAATAATCAAGTGATATAAATCTATAAGATTTCCACAAAATTAAAATGGCATCATGGTATGGTTAGAGCAAAGCACTAAGCTAAACTCAGCCTTGAGCCTACCAGCTTCTCTTGTGGTCTGTGGCCAGCAGACTCTGACTGGGAGAGCCAGCCTGAGAACTGCATCTAGAAAAGCCCTGGACCTCTTGTGATTCCTTAGAATGTCTTAAGCATACCCTTGAACTTCCCTGAGTCTTTGTTCTGCCAGGGTTGAAGAGGGACCCCTGAATGCACAGAGACCACTGTTACACTACACTTCCCCTTTCAAAGCATCCATCACTTGGTAATTGCTTGGTGAATTAAGCAGCATGAAGGCATGTCTGTCTTATTCACTGTTCTACCCCCATGCTCCCTCCCCGACACACAGTAGGTCCTCAGTAAGTGTTCATTGGTGTCAAGGGTGTGGAAAGAAGTACCTCTGGAATAACATCATCAGTAAGAGATTTCATGTGGGCATGCACGCTCACGTAGGCTCCATTTCTTGGTTCCTATCACACGCCAGCTGGGCCCCTAACACCTCAATTTCTTCTGCTTAGAAAAATGTTCGAAGGCGTTCCCCCTCCTCCCCAGGCTCCCCATTCTGACTTATGCTGGATAAGCAACTTCAGATTGCTGAACAGCAACACACAACACAGCTGGGTGAAAATTCCTATGTCCTGAAATTCCTGGAAAACTGTGCTGCACAGCAAGCATTCGGAGAACGGACACAGCACCCACCCCCAGCCCTGAAGAGTCAGAGACAGGAGGAAAGCAGAAAGCAGGCAACTAGAAGAGAGCCTCAATTTCCTTAAGAAATGATTTTGCTCCCTTTCCAAACACCCCACCCATGGCAAAGGTAGAAAAACCACAAGTGAATTAATTACCAGCATTTACATCACTGGCTGCTGAGCCAGGGGCTTCCAAAGCCCCCTATGTGGAGGATCTTGCTCTTTTAGTTTACAAGGACCAGAGTTAGAAGATCTCTTGCCTAATCCCAGGAAAAGGTGCATGGCTTTGAACTGAGTGCCAGTGCTGGCATCCTCAAGAGTTCAATGCCCAGCTCCAAGAAAAACATAGACAAGGCATTTCATGTTTAATCACATGGTCTCAAATGCAAAGCACAAATAAGAATGCCAACTGGTTGGTCTTAGGCAAGTCATTTCTTTTTCTCTGGATTTGTTTCTTTCAGATCTTTGAGTCCTTGATTCCCACAGGATTCTGATATTCTGGGAGCCAGAAATTCCATCATGCGAACATCCAAAACCCTCAGTTTCACCATCTCTATCCAAGACTTCACTTCCTATTTGTAGAAATTTTCTCAAATGAGCAGAACACACTAGATTGAAGGTAGAAGAAAGGCCAATGTGAATAGTTTTTAAATTAAACTATGTAATCTTTTGATGCTGTTCTACTACATTCAAATCAGTGTCCCAACTCCAACGAGGTTAAGGAGCATTCTTTCATTTATCGACCAGTGAAGAATTTTAAGGAACTTTCCTTTGTTCCTAGTTTCCTTCTACATCTCTGGTCATCTGCTTTCATCAAGGTCACAGATTCCTTTTTTTCTACTATCTATAAATATTAAGGTTCCCAAAGGTTCTGTACCTTCTTCCCCTCTGAATTATACTCTTTGCCTAGACAACCTCATCCATGTGTAAGCCTTCTTTCACCCCCACAACAACTCTGACATCTATATCCAATCCCACCCTCCCCCCTAGAACAACCATCGCCCCCACCTGCTTCTGCACATCTCCTTGCAAGTATCTTACAGAGTCAAAAGAGAAGGTGGGGTACAGACAGACAAACCAAAATTGATTATTACCCCCCTCTTGTCTTCACGCCAGATCTGTTCCTCCCACTGACTTTCCTGCCCTAGTTATACCTACAGCCAGAGCACATCATCAAAGCTCTTCCTTCCCCTTTTGAAGAATAATTGATGCTAATTAGTAATAATGGTTAACATTCACTGAATGCTTACTACGTGCCAAGTGTTGTCCTAAGAATTCTCCATGAGAATTCAGTAAAACCTCATAGCAATCCTAAATGGCGAGCACTATTATTACACCCATTTCACAGATGGTGAAATTAAAACACAGAGAAGTTGTCCTTTATCCAAGTTTGCACAGCTAGTATGTGGCAGAGCCAGGCAGCACAAGTCCAACACCGCTCAAAGTCATTGCCTTTCCAATTATTAAGTTCTTTTTCTTAACATCTCTGCAATTGACCCTTCTTCCATCACTACTCCTTTGGTATAGACTTCTCTCTCAACAAAACCACACAATAGCCTCCACCTAGCCTCTCTGCTTTAAGCCTTCCAATAGCCAGCCAATCCATCATGCAAACTGCCCCTAGGGCCATCTTTCTAAAATTCAAATCTGTTACTACTCAACTGAAAAACTTCCAATAGCCCTCAACTGCAGGAAAAAAATAATGTCCAAAATCCTTACAAAGCACTGAGATCCACCCTGCCTAATGCCTCCTCTCATTCTTTTCCCATTGGCCTCCATCCTTCAATCCAGCCACATTAACTACTGCAAATAACTGGTTCACAGGGCTGCCCTGAAATGTCCTTTCCCCAACAGTCTGCCAAATAAAACTTCTAAGTCTGACTGTGAAATATCCTCCCATCCCAAGCAGGGTGGGACACCCCTTCTGGAGCTACTCTATTAACATTCTACCTGGTACTTTAGCGGCTCTACTGCATGCTATACTTCTTTGCCTGATAGGCTTCCCAACTAGACCACAACAAGCTCCACATGGGCAGGGACCTCCCTGGTACATAATAGGCACTCCCTCTGTGAATGCCTAATCACAGAATATACTTATTCCAGTAAATAGATGGCCTACTCCAAAAAATAGATGATTATACGTCAAGAACTGCTTTATAAATGCTTGATGATACCTCAAAGACTTTGTTCTCTTCCACAAGCCAAAATTGCCCCTGAAAATGCCATGATTTTATGCTGAAAGAAGCTCTGAGATAGTATTAGGAATTCCAAACAGTGAGGCCCCTGAAGGAGGGAGGTATGACCAGAATATGTTCCCATGGGACCCTCCAAAACCACCTGGCCAGGTCAACAAGACCACCACGCACAGGGCTAAAGACAGAGGACAAGAGCCCAACACACATATCCCTGGTGTCAGCCTCCACCTGAAAACTACAAGCCCCCGGGGGGAAGGAATTGTAACAGGAGGCCAAGAGTAACTACAATCAACTAAAGAGAGATAAATGTAAATTTTAGTATTGATCAGTGGCCTCTAAACCTTTCTGAACAAACTGCCTATTAGAAAAAATAACTTTAATATGTTGTCGCAAGAGATGTTTATCTAGTTATAAATAATTTGTATGTAAGTTAACTACACACATCCCCAAAGAATGGTCCTGCATATGCCCCATTTTTTTTTTAATTTTTTTTTAACGTTTATTTATTTTTGAGATGGAAAGAGACAGAGCATGAACAGGGGAGGGGCAGAGAGAGAGGGAGACACAGAATCTGAAACAGGCTCCAGGCTCTGAGCTGTCAGCACAGAGCCTGATGCGGGGCTTGAACTCACAGAGTGTGAGATCATGACCTGAGCTGAAGTCAGACGCTTAACCGACCAAGCCACCCAGGAGCCCCCCCCCCCATTTTTAAGGCCAATGATCTAGAGAATAATCTTCTCACCCCCACCTCCTGAAAGGCAGAGGACGAACATGATCAAACATAAGGGTGGGCCTGGAGGCCGAGACCCTCAGAACCACGGCGTCCTTAGTGTGAAGGCACATACACACCAGCACACACTGGCAGGTGTTGCCCCAGCACCTGCTGCATTCCCTCCAGAGATGGGGGGAGGCATGGTCCGACAGCTCTCAGCATCAGGATTCTTTCTCTGTAGCTCTGATCTCTCAACCCTCCCACTCAGTATCCACTTCCTCTTCTTCGTGGCAGCTCTTCTGATATCCGAGGACAATTATCCTGTCCCCAGTGAGCCTCATCTTCTCCAGGGAATCCACACAAGCTAATGGGGCCTCTCCATCTCCAGTGACAACCACATGTCTGCTTCAAACAGCCACTGCACAAGCATTTACATGGTCCCAGGCTGGCTGCTGCCTGTAATTGTTACAGGAAACCACTGGTTTGTAAACAAACAAGAAATTCTTTCTAGTCTGTCTTCAACTAGATCAAACCAGGTAGAAAGTGTATGCACTTGACACAGATTCAATGAAAACTGCCCCACAGTAAACATGCCACTCTTTCCATTCAAAGAGAGGAGGCATTTCCAGTGCCTACTGCCCACTGCAGTCCAAGTCATATCTGATACACCACCAGTTAAAGTGTTAAACAGGTATTACTAAACTCACATTCCTGGGAACCTACATCCATCCATCACGTGTGTTAGCACATGAACGCAGACACCAGTGCATGCATACAAAACATGAAAGCGCACATATATACACACAGAATGTGCTTTATTAATGCAATATTTATTGAGCAACTGCTGTCTGTCACACTCCAGTGGTTTAGCACCAAGCCTGTAAATGCAGTAATTAACAAAGGGAAACAGCGTTTTCCCTTGGTTTCATGTCTTAGAGTTCTCAAAGAGAGTGCCTCCTTATATACACTCCTGCAACAAGAATCAGGAAACTCAACTGAGTTATTGCAACTTGCATTAAGGACGTGAAAGCCAAAGGGAGCCAAGAGACACATTAAAATGTAGCCACTGGTTATATATTCTACATGGGGGGAAAAACAGCCCCAATCTGCATTAACACAAGGCTGAACACTCAACATCAGGAAGAGCAAACAGCAAAGTTTTCTACAGCAACTAAAACCCAACCATCTGCCCACGTGCCAATTCTCACATGACCATGTGATGTGGTCATGCCCACTTCCCAGCACATGTGTGTAGTCCACAGAACCTGGATGGACAATGAAACCCCGGAGTAGAAGCTGATGACTCTGGATACATTTCAAGTTTAGGGGTCAAAATGGCCTCTGTGGGCTTTGCTCTTAAAAGTAAACTATTTTAAATCAGAAAATTATGAGATGAGTTCTCCATTCTTTGCTGCAGTGTCAGTAAAATGACCACCAGTGAGGAGGTGGCTGAGCGCCAGGCTACCCTCGTCCCCTTTAGGTTGCAGGATGGAATTTGCTTGGCAGGTTTACAGTCTATGCCAATGTGAGAGGAACATGTTCTAGCCCTGACTAATCCCTCTCCCTAAGAGACTTTTGCCCAACAGGGCCAAAAACATGGGAAACCCAGGGCAACCTGGCAGAATAGAAGCATTTTTGGATCGGGCATTTGTTTCCAAGGCCAGTTTCCAGAAGTAGCTACTTGATACTGCTTCGTTTTATGATCTTCTTTTTCTAAAAATCATTCTGTTAGGCTTTTTAGCAAAACCTTGATGTCTATTGGGGGGTCTGACCCTGGATGCCAGGATGGGTTTGTTAAGCTAGACCAATCCAATTCCACTTTATGCTACTCCATAGCATTCTAGAACGTCTATCTTATTGCCGAGCCATTAGAGATTTCCAGGGGGCTCCCAGGAAAAGCAGAGATGCTGCAAAGCCAGCGGGGTGTGGAAGAAGATGGGACATCTTAGGGGGGTGAAATGAGGCACAGACAATAGAGCCAGAGATGGGGCCAACCATGAATCTTCCAGAGTGCAAGAGCCCTAGGAACAAAATGACTAGAGCATGAATCACCTGCTTACCTCAGAGTCTGTTCCCACATCAGTCCCTCCCACATTGTTTAAGATTAATCTCAAGCACTTAATTCTAAATAACTCTGTGATGTGTGGGCCGCTAGTGCCATATTAGAGAATCCCGTATGAATTTTACTTGACACAAGAGTTAATTCTTGCAGAGCAGCATCCAGAAATGTTATGACCCACCCATCCCCTCACCCACAAGGCCCATTGCAAAGGTCAGACTGCTTTAATCAGAATGGGGACCAGTGAGGACGTGGCTAGAGGCCGACCGCAGCTGATGTAGGAAGAGCTAGCTCCCTGACCCTCAGGAGTGACCACAGAGAGATACATTAGGCTTCCCTGAAAGGCACTGAGCCCCCATCCACCACTGCAGTTGACTAGGGCTATTTTGGAGAGGAGGAAATATGTCTTACACAGTGGAGAAGAGGGTGGAAATGGGTAGTTAGACCCAAAGATCCTTAAAATCCCCTCCAAAGTTATCATCCCATGATTCTTTACAATGTACCTTGGTTTCCAGTGCATTACATAGGCAAAGCCAGGACCAGAAGGCAATGTAAATGCCTCACTGTCCTCTAAATGGATCACGGGATCTGTGCTTCATCCCTCATAGAATATTTCTTCCCCAGCACCAGGGTCCCCCCAAATTTCAGTGTGCCTCCTCAAATCTGAGAAGGGGCTCACAGCACATCTTCTGAGCCTAAACTCCAGCCTTGCCTCTCCTGATCTAGGAGGAGCAAGTATTCTAGGGGAAGATTAGTCTTTCAGGAATCCCACAGTTGAGAGGCTTACCATCCTTTAAGCTCACCCTTCCCGCTTCCTTTAGCAGTCCAAGCTAGCCATGCAAGAGACAGGACCCCTTCTGGAAAGGAAAGAAGCCTTAGAGAATGAGGAGGAAGGAAGAAATCATGAGAATGTGGCAAGTTCCCAGCCTTGCCAGCCCTGTTCCCACTGTTTGGATCGCATACGTGTGATTTCAGCCTGGCTGGTCCCTCCTCACAAGAGGGGTATTGTTTTTATTTTCAAGCAACTTATTAACTAAAAAGCTCAACACTCTCTCGCTGCACTTTGTCTATTCTCCTGGGGCTGCAGGTAACACATTCCCAATAATACCTGGAGGAGAGGGTATGGGGTTGCCTGGAACGCTCTGCCTGAGACAGCAAAGACACCAACCCATGTGTTGCCAACAACCACGGGACTATTGAGATTCTGTCTTCTAAGAACTTTGCACCGGCAAATAGAACTGCTTCAGGAGAACTAAACCAGCAGTCAAGAGGCAAAAATATCAGAAGATCAGACGTAGAGAGTCTCGTGGAGAAACTTGACAGAAAAGCTCCTCAGAGTCATCTCAGGTGCAAAGATACTTAAATAAGAGCCTCAGTTAAGCCCAAAGGATCCTAAGTGCATGTCACAGCTTAAACCAAGAGCCTCATATTGCCTCCAGCTCATGTCCCTGCCTTTCTTTCATCTCCATCCTCTTCAGGCCCTTGTGTACCTCACAGAATACAGTGTTTTCCCCCCAAAGAGCTGAAACATTAGCCGTTTGTAGGACCACGTGTGAAGTAAGTTTTAACACAGAGCAGAGCTGGGCAGTTTGGCCAGATGACTGTGAGATCAATTTGTTTTTAAAAGCTTGCTAGTATTGGTTCCTGAATTTAAAAAAATTTTTTTAATTGGAAAATGCATTATTTAGGAACATTGTGGACAGCAGTGGAGGTCTGAGAGCAGATATAGATGGTGACACATTTAAAGAGGGCCCCGTATTGCTTTCGAATAGGTTACCCAAAGACATCAATTTCTGGAGAACAACGGCAGTAATGACAACCCACTAGCACTGTCAGTTCCCAAATAGATCACGGAGACAGGCCTGCCGAGCCACGCTTTGTCCCTCTCCTCTGTCAGCCACAGCCTGTCACCTGTAACACAGCCCCCCAGTGAGCCGCAGCGAACCAAACATCCCAACTATAGCTGGGAAAACCTCAGGAGGAGGATGCGGGTGCCCCCTCTTTTTAAACACCAGCACTTTCCTCTGCATCAACAATAAACATTTCTAGACATGGCCTCTCTCTGCCCACTGGATATCCTAGATGCCTCCCCATATAACATTCCTAGATGCCCCTCATCCTCCACACTCCCCCTCCAAGGCTCTTCCTGCCCTGCTGGTTATGAAGTGAAGGAAAGTGTGTCTGTGATGAAGGGTCATAGGCCACTGGGGAATCACATGTACACCCAGAGCAACATTGTTGCCACTGGGCAGCAACAAGTCTTAACAGAGGCGGATCCACAGAGGTGGAGCTGGAAGCTGATGATACCCGGGATTCCTTAAGAAAAAAAAATCACAAATACAGCATTAAGTATGGCACCTTGAAAGGGACCACGCAAGTGAGGATATATGAAAGGTTTTGTTTCCTGGTTAAATCCGCCTCTGTATTGATTCCCCTCCCCCACACACAAAGGGAAAGAGAAGCACAAACACAGAGAAAGAGAGTTTGGTTTTGTTAGCTGTGAAGACAGTCAGAAGGCAGCAGGAAAGCAAGAAGGAGTCTGACAGAGTAATCCAGGAGCTCCATCTTTTACCGCCAACCCTGGGTGTGATGCTGGGCAATTCCTGGTACTTGGGAAACCAAAGGTTAAGTCTGAAGAGGTCATGCTGTCCAGCGATGCTCCAGCGTGGTGTAGTTGTGCTCCAAATGCCTCATGACCCATGGGTCCAATCCCCAGTCACTTCACTTCAAACCAGGGTCTTGAGGGTGGGAATTGAATACTCAGACACATTCATTTCATCCTCTCTCATTCTCTCATATTCTCGCTTTCTGTCTGTCTGGGAGGAGTAAGGCTCCTTGGGACTGGCCGAGCTGATAACCTCCTACACCAGGAGGTTGACATTTTGCTTATCACCAGCATCCAGGGAGGCAACGCTCCATTTCACAATGGAGACACAGGCCATTTGTGTTAATGAAGGGAGCCTAGGAGCAGAAATAAAATGCCACGTTGGGAATCTGGGTTTTTAGGTCCCAGAGACACCCGCCAAACAGGCAGCATCCAAACTTGCCCTCATACCCACAAGCTCACTGGAGCCTCATGTCTGGGTCTCCTCACTTTTCAGTGGGATGGTAAAGCCTGTCCTACCTGCCTCATTGTGTTGCTATGGGGGCCAGAACACCACAGGTTTGCAAAGAGTTCCAAATATGGTCCAACAGGCACAACCATTATCATTGGCTCTCAGGCAGGGGCAAAATGGCAATGAAACTGAATTCCCCTCCTTTTGTTTCTACCATTTCTCAAACTGGGATGCAGGAAAATGGCAGAGGTGGGGGTACTCAAAGGGGAGCATCAAACCTTCTACAAGACCAAATTGACACACAGTTCATTCTTACAAGCACCAGGAAGACCAACAGCCCGGAGTCAGGACTTGTTCTTTCCCAGAGACTATGTAGATAACTCCGTACATTTCATCTGCTTTCATACTCTCAACAACTCCACGACAGACAATTTCTTACCCTGATTCGCTGCAAGGCAGGATGGTACAGTGGTTAAGTGTGGTCTGTGAAGCCAGTCTGCCTAGATACAAACCTCAGCTTTGCCTCTTATTAGCTGTGTGACCTTGGACAGATTATTGAACCTCTCGTCCCTTAACTTCCTTGTCTACAAAATGAGAACGATGGTGTGTTGAGTGGCTGTGAGGGTTATAAAAGTTAACTCATGCACTGCAGTCAATATAGTGTAGACACTCCTTGAATGGTAGCTGCTGTTAATTATTACGATTACTGATGAGCATACTGAATCTTCTAAAACTTTCTCCAAAGACACACAGCTTATAACTGGACAGGCCCAGATTGAAGTCCAATCTTTTTCATTCCAGAAGCCATGCTCTTAAGACTACACTAAACCTTCTTCAAGTTCCAAATTTCTCTGCTCCTCACTTTCCTCATCTGTAAAGTGGGGCTAGTTAATGATATCAACCACACAGGAGTGCCGTGAGGATTAGATGAGACAATGCGCATAAAGCACCTAGGCTGTCAGGCACATGATGGCATTCGATAATAGTAATACTGACGTCATTATTATTTTTATCCAAGGAAGGGTTCCTGACCCTCACAGCCCTGCCCTGAAGCCTCTCGCTCAAGTTCCACCTCTGGGCCTTGTTGCACAGGACACCCACTGCAGGGAGAGTATGTTGGCCCCATCCCCCAAGCATACACCCTATCTCTTCTGTCCCGCAAAGAGGGCAGAGGACCCAGCTGATGGGCAGCTGCCCTAGGAACTGGAAACCATCTTTCCCTGACAGCCTGCAAAGGAAGATAGGGGCCATGAAGATAATTAGCCCCTGGTGCTGGGCCTGTGGTGTCTCATTACCAAATGCAAATGCAAGCTCACGTGCCACTCCAAGGCTCTTGGCAAAATGCCTGGGTAACCCTCAACCCCACTGAATTCGGACGAAGCATTTACCCTGTGTCCACCCCCTTTGTAGCCTGCAGCTGGTGTATGGATTCTGCGAAGGGAGAAAGAAGACTGTTCTCACCCCCCTGAAGGGGGAACAAGGAAAAACAGTCTTATTTCTTTAAAGGAGGCAGAGATGCTACTGTGGGGTGGGGGGTGGGGGGTATAAAAAAATTGCTCTTCCCTCGGCAGTTAAAAGAGGGATAATTGGTGCAAGTGGCAGGCGGCTGTTCTGCCATTTAGCATACAGCATGCCCAGGAAATCTCACTTGGTAATCAGAAGGAGAGGAGGAAAAAGGAGCAATCAGACCCCTATTCAGGCTCCGTTTAGCGACAGCCCCTGCTGGCTGGCTGGGCTGGTCCCACCTAACGCCTGAATGCTGGGTGGGAATCAAGTCTCGGAAGCCGCAGTTCTCCTTTGTGCATGTTGTAAGCCCTTGCTTCTGTGCCACAGTCTCCACACTGGGGAGAAGGATTCTGAAGAGATAGTCTTTACTGATTGCTCACCACTCCCCTGCAGCTCCCACCCCCACCCCTATCCCCAAGCCATGCAGGGTTGACATGGTTTAGGAACAACACTGCCATGTTACAATTCCAGCAGGATGTGCACTGGGGATGGGGAGGGAGATGTTTGTGTTTTTACACAAATGCCCAGAAATGGAGGATCAGCTGGGGCAATCACTAGAACCTTAACTTCAGCATTGGAAGCCTTTGGCCCTTGGTAAATGCTCAGGGGAAAACAGTCTCTTGGTACATCATTCCATCCCAGTTCTGGCTTGGATAAATGGGGGAAGAGTCACAAAATCCTCAGTAAAAAGAAAAGTAATTAAAATTCACTTTCAGGAAGGCATACCAAGGCCACACAGTGGTGTTGAGCCATTAATCCAACCAACCTGCAGCTGCAGACAGCTAGAGGGATGGGAAAGGGAGGCCAGTAGGTACAACTCAACGGTGTGCTTGTAATAAGGCTTGGGCCCCTTCCACCAACACCCACCGCTATACCTCACTGTCGGATCACACCACCTGAGAAGTTAAGAGCTAAGACTCAAGACTGCAGCTTCTGGTTTGGGCACCTGCCCAAGTCAGCAGGAAGAGATAGACAATGAACATTTTTTCCCCCAACTGAATAGGACCTCATGACTCTTCACTGAATTAACCTAAAAGTGGGGACACACAAGTAGTATGTGATATAGGTAGGCCCATTTAATGAGACTTGGGAGGATAAATCAACATGTGATGCCTTCTCCATCTTTCCCTGGCCCTACCCCACCTGCAACAGGCTGACTTCATACTCAAGGAGCTCCTCAGTAAGACTATTACTGAAATGTACACACCTTGGGAGCAAATCAATTCTTCATGACCATAAGGTTGTTAAGAAATTCAATACATGCATATTCATAACTAAGAATGGTTTAAAAATAAAGTATCAATTTCAACTCATTTCAAGGTAATAATAAACTCTCAATGACCCATGAGGGGACAGCTCTTTTGGGGGAGCTCAGGATACCTTTTCATTGCCCAGTGAGCTCCAGGATACTGGTAACAGGAGACTGGGCTAGATCAAAACCAGTGAATATGCTGTGCCATAGCTCGACTATATTCCAAAATAGATATGTTTAATTTTAAAATCATTTTGAACTACCTGCACTTCTTCTGTCCTCTAAGACCCTTACTAAAAAGGCAAGATTACACAAACAAGTCCAAAGTTGAGCACCGGAACATTTTGTTTACAAACATAACACCTGGAAGTAAAAATCTGGGACCTTTTCTCCACCATGTGCCAGAATGTTCAATGTGACCATTAATTAAGTTAGGAGCCTAGGAATGAAGTTTTTCTCAAGTAGGATGTGTGGAGTTCAGTCTGCAGCCAGAGAAAATAACATTTCACCACATGAAAGAAGATAGTGAGTCCAGGACCTCCAACCCCTAGGCCCAACTTTTCCACAGCAACCATCTCCAGTATCTTCTAGGTTCTTCCTAGAGAAGACACCCA
This sequence comes from Panthera onca, assembly GCF_046562875.1. Lineage (NCBI taxonomy): Eukaryota > Metazoa > Chordata > Mammalia > Carnivora > Felidae > Panthera > Panthera onca. Next base: position 122,116,562 of record NC_138344.1, on the reverse strand, counting down.
ATGGGGGATCAGAAGAGCCCAAAGCACATAGGGGAGATAGGCCCATCTGTGCATTCTTCCCAGGGTGCAGCACAGAGATATTCTGGAGCCATCAAGGCATGGAAAGCCAGACAGGCCAAGCAAACATCAATGCTGCCAGCATGCTAGAAGCTAATGGACCACAGAGAGCGCCTCTGATAGGCCCCGACCACATCCATCTGAAGCTGCAGGAGACCTCCCAGCTCTTCCTGCTCTTGAATTGCTAAAGCATGAAGTAAAAAATGGATCTTCCAAACTGGGTGCAAGCCCTCACACAATCAAATGTCAAGGCCTATCCTACAAATCAGGACAATCAGATAGATGCCTGGCACACAGGACCAACAGCTGGGAATAAGTATGCTGGTTTCCGGTCTATGACGTGTACAACTGAAAGGAGGCAGAGTAGGGAGTGGATGCATCCTCACAGCCAACCTCACCACATCATCTTTAGACAAATGGGTAGGCATTTGTTTAGACTATTCATCTTGTTTTAGGTACATTTGCTTAAATTTGTCCCCCTTAATATTTTACAGGTGAGCTTTTCCTGCTTACTAGCTAAAAATTAACTATGTGTACAGAGAACGGGTATTTTCTAAAAGCCTGTAATGTATTTTTTGTGACTGATTAGACATGATGACAATTACCAGGATCAACAGACTCCAAGTTATCAACAGTCAATTCTGATACCTCTCCCAACACCCACCCTCACCTCAACCTTTGCACTGCTCTGTTCCAAGCCAGCCAACTGTTACTGTTACGACAGAGTTCATTTACTCTATTTATGTATCAGGAGAATAAATGAGCTGTGCTCTGTGTTTGCCTTCTTCAGATAGAGGTATCAATCCACAGCCACTAGACGATTTGAACCCTGCAGAAAGAACTATTATTAAAATATCCATGTTGTATTTAGATATTAAAAAATTGACTGCCTACAATCTGCTCTAAAGAAATGCTACTGGAGACGTGAAACACACACACACGCACACACACACCCCAAAAGAGAGAGAAAAGACAAATCATATACATATACAGTATGGAAATTCTTCCTGCAGAAAAGTGCTGATCCAGACCTGCCCAAAGGAAATGAGTTCTTTTTAAACACAAAGAATGCAATCAGGGATAATCAGCAAGTTAACAACACACTTGCAAACACCCTAGTCCCTAGAAAGGAAGAATGCCAGCTTTCAATGCAAGTTCTGAGAACAGAGCAGACCCTTTGGGCGAACAAGATGTCAGCGTCTTCAGGCAGAACTTTCTCCAAAGCGAAGAAGCTTTGGAACGAGTCAGCTCCAGAAGGCACCTGCTTACAAGAAGTGCTTCAATAACCACATTCCCAAAGTGGCTTTGTGGGCTGGGGTGGCCTCGGGTCCTCTTCCCCATCCACTTTTCCAATGGGCTCCATGGTGAAAAAAAGAAGCCAATAAAAAGTGGCACGCATGTCTTGAATCTCCCTCTCCCGCAGCCCAGCCACAGGAGGGAAGATGTGATGCCCAGCCCAGCAGAGGAAAGAAGCAGCAGAGACCTGGGAAGGGCTCCCACAATAGCCCCTACATGACCTATAAAGGGGTCTCCAACAAGATCCTCGAAGTGTCCTACTCTCCAGCATCCACCACCTATGAAATAAACTTAGCTTTGATTTAAAAAAAAAACATTTTTAATAGGAGTGGTTAAAATTCATATGAATTACAACCTGCTTAGGGGTTGGGCTATTATGGGATGGCTTGAGGAACACCTACAGACACTATTTTTAATTACAAATCCCAAGGCAGGGGCCTCACCAAAATGAAAAAATCCTGGAAGTCAGTGCTGGGACACTCACCTAGCCCCACCTACCTGACCTCCCTTGACCTGTTGGTTCTCAATCTTGGCTGCACAGTAGAATCATCTGGGGAGCTTTAAAAATACACATTAGATCCCACCCCCTACAAAATTCTGATTGAATTAGCCCATAGGGTGGCCTGAGAGTTTTTAAACCACCCTGCAAGTGATCCTAATACGCAAAGCCAATGTTGAGAACACTGTTCTGCCCTATACCATCCCACCACCTTCCTGGAGAGACCAGAATGGGATGGCAAAACATTTCTAGAAGAATCCAGGGCTTGATTCAAAAAGGAGAAAATCAAACTTCTTTGCCTCCTCCTCATTCCAGCCTCTCAACATGCATACCCCTGTGGTCAGTTCTCACATTCTTTGTCACTTCAGTGCTTCCTCCTGCTCAAAGCCAGGCCTTCAATGAGTCCTGGAGTCCATGAATCTGGATTTTAGGTACTTGTCAAAGTAGAGTCTGGGCCACTTCTCTCGGATCTAATCCCATACAGTCAGAATTTGGTGAATAAGGTGAGGGCAATCTAAGTCCTCAGGCATGAGCCTCACCTTCCCTCTCCCTGGGAAGCTGTGGTTGAACTTGAGAGGCTCGTCAAGGCTATACTGAGTATTGCCAGCCCCCTTGGGGGTTTGGCTAGACAAGGCTCCTGTCAGTCTCTGTGCCTTCCTGACCATTCTCAGTACATGGAGAGGAGGAGGAGGACAGGAAAGAGGAACCTCATACGAAAAATCCTGCCACTAGAATGAGGAGGTGAGTAGTCCCATCCCCAGCTGCCTCCTCCACCCTCCAGGCACCTCCCCAAAGACTGTGGGATGAGAAGCAAATGGAAGGGCTGGGATGATAGTGGGCCAAGAATGGACCTGCAGTCCATCCACCCTCATTCTCCTTGGCATGGGCACTCTTTTTCCTGGGGACTAAGGAGGAAGTGATGAGGAGTGTCCCACCCATCCCAAGGGCCCAACTCTCAAGGGATCAGGAGGGACAGAGATAGCCACACTGCCCATTTCTATCAGATTCTTGCTCTGTGCTAACCCTGCTGTCTGCAGTGGAAGCAGCTGATCTGGGGCACACATCCTTCAGCCTGCTCCATCTAGCCCTTTGAGCACAGCCAAACATCTGAGTAAGAAGCCCATGGTTGAGTAGCCAGGATTCTCTCCTTGCCAAGATCTGATGGGTTTTCCATTGACAGCAATCGAAGGATGTACACCACCTCCTCAGGGAAAGGGACCCAATTATCCAACATGTAGCTAAAGATGCCCTTCAACGATAGTGGTGGTTTCTATCCATGGTCTTGGCCTCACCCAATGCAGTGGGTGGGTCTCTAGTAAGAGAGGACTTGGGAAGGTCTTACCTTCTGAGCAGAGCTTGCCACCATAGCCAGTGGTGGAACAGTCACAGGTGGGGTGGCCATCCAGGAGAAAGCAGATCCCACCATTTTCACAGGGACGCTCACCACAGGGTCCCTCAGCATCCAACTGGACACCTTGGCTCCCCAGAAGCCGAGGCTCTGAGTTGCCATATTTGAGATCCAGGATTAATCCTCTGAAGCCGGGCATGGCCTGTACTCCATCAAGGGTCAGGGCAGAAGGTCGTATGTCCGCGGGGACTCCGCCAAGGAACAAGTCACTGACCACATCCATGTAGGGCCGCTGGGGCTGCAGCTCGCCCGCCTGGCCCTCACCGTCAAGCACCAGCACCGTGCGCAGGCGGTCCCGGCTCACCATGAGGAAGTGCCAGCTGCTGTCATTCACCTGCTTGTTGGACAGCACAGCGGTCTCCGCACAGTCCATGCTGAAGCGGAGCTGCACGCGGCCATCTGCCAGGGAAAGGCAGAGGAAGTCACAGACGCCGCCATCGTCCAGGTAAAGGAGCAGCCCCGTGGAGACATTGGTCTTGAACTGGAAGCTCAGGTCACTGCGCGTGCTGGCATCCCAGCGGAGGTAACGGGCCCACTGGTTGGGGAGGCCCATGAACTCGAGGCCCAGGCAGAGCCCCAGCAGTGACCCCAGCAGGACACTCACCTTCAGGGTGAAGAAAACCGAGTGCGCAGTGAAGCTCATTGTGGCTGCTAGGACTGAGGCCAGAGGAGCAGACTGGCAAGGAACAGCCCTGAGGGGAACAATCCCCCTTGGCAGCGGGAAGGGAGAGAGGAAGAGGAGATGGGTGGGGGGGTACAGAGAGCACACAAAGGGAAGGAGGCACACGCACAAATATCCAGAGGGTGAGGAAGAAGGAAAGGGAACAAGACGGCCCCAGATGGGTGCACGAGCAAGAAATCCAATAAAGAAGCAGGGGGGGAAAGACCGGGCAGCAGAAGAGGAGGAAAGTCAAGTGGGAAAATGTGGGATTAGAGTGAGGAGCAAAGTGTCTTTCTCCAAGAAAAGATCTCAGCTATCCATGTGGATCCGGAGGCCTTGATTCAAGGAGAAGAAGGTCCACGGCAGGAGGAAGCCTTCAGCACTGCACTCCTCCCAAAGGACCCCCAAATGCCCCAGCCGGGGAGGCCGGGGAGAGGGCTGGGCTGGGGGTGCCGTGATGGAGGAGGCGTGAGCAGTGAGGTGAGCCAGGTGAAAGGCAAAAACAGGCCAAGGACCAGTCCTGAAGTTTTACCTCCTAGCAGCAGGGGGCTGCAGGGAGCAGGGCAGCCCAAAGCTGAGTGCTCAGGCAGAGCAGGGCCCAGGGCAGAGCGGGAGCAGGTTCAGACTTCATGGTGCAGACCAGAGGCAGTCCTGCCCATAACCTGCCTCTCAGGACTCCAGAAAAAGATCTGCAGGGAGAAGGGGTGCGGGCAGAAAAGAAAGAAAGATTAGGGCGGTGTCAGGAAAATACTGCATCTCATTCACAAATATTGATGGAGCGCTGACTATGAGTCTGGCTATTCTAAGGATTCCCCCAGTGCCTGGTGCTTCAAACAGGAGAGAGGGCCCAGGTTCCTCCAGAGCCGTTGCAGGACCCTGAGCTCAGTGCCTAATAATGCACGCAGTTTTTCCATATGCAAAAATAGTACAAAACTCCCAAAGCCGTATCAGCACATTTTTACAATATTCATATCACAGGGTCACATAGCTAAAATTTATTTTTAAGTTAAGTACTAACATTTCATACACTTGAATACACACACATAATTTTAACTTATTTACCTATTAAGAGGCATGAAATGACATTGATTTCTTTTTAGATTTTTCTTTTTCAACTTGACAATCCAATGCTTGGGTGTAGGCGGCCTAAGACAGATTCCCACTTTTAAGTTTGTGAAAGAAATATTTATAAAAATCAGCAAAAATAAATTAGAAAGTGAGTAACGAACAAAACAACTCTCATCTTTTAATAAATGTTGGTGAAAAGTTCTTACAGGAAAAAATGTTTTGAGACTTAAAAAAGAAAGGCTGTGTCTGAAACCTGGTTCTTTTATGTTGAGCTTTGAGTAAATTTCTTAACCTATCTGAGCTTCTATTCCCTCCCTAATAAAGCAGAGGAAAATAACTTCTAAGTTTGGAGAGAGGACACCATGAGATCATGTATGGAAGATCTTGGCATGATAGCAGGTTATCAATAAACACTAGGTTCTTTACTTTCTTATTTTGGATACAAAGGGATAGGAAGAACTGTTGTTGATGTGAGTGTATGTACGTCTGTGGAGTAGGGGCAGTATATAAAACCACAAGTACTTTTTTAAAAAAATTACAACAACTTCAGAATGAACAACAAATGAGGAATACAACAGACCTAGAGCACATTCCATATGTTTTGTACTGATTGGAAGTGCACAAAAACCCAGTCAAGTGGGTGATCTAGATGTTGAAGGCAGACTCTGGCCCACCTAGCCAAGTGGAGACTTCTTTGTTCACATAAGAGCAATGAGTATAATTTCCAAGAGCTGTTCAAATTGCTGCTTATTAACTGGCACATTCGGTAATTCACCACAGTCTCTATCAGACCATTACTGTCCACGATTTTTATGATGATGCCATTAGCAAAGCTGGTTATTACCCCTGCTTTGAAGAGGAAAATGTTCCTTAACCAGGAACAAACATCTATGCCCACTGAACAAACAGATCAAACCAACAAGAGGTTGATTGAATCCAACATAAGGAAAGCCTTTATTCTATACATGATTTTGTCCAAGCAGTGCTTCCCGAAGTGTGGCATGTACTACCTCCAGAAGTACAAAAGATGCTTAACTAGAATACAGACACAGCAGCATGGAAGTGTAAATCATGTGGGCTTGTCAGAGCCAACCGTTAAAACTTCAGAAATTTTTGAACCGGTTAAGGTCACTTTAGCAGCATGGAACCAACTATGCTAGGCGTATTTACACCATGGAAATAGTCAAAGACCACAAATCCGAGTCTTTGAGAAAGTGAGATTTAAAGAACACCCTGAAAGAGAGTGAGGGAATTAGCCATGGGAAGAGTGTCCCAGAAGTAATAGTAACGAAGGCCTTGAGACTAGAGCAAACTGGTATGTGTGAAGAACAACGAGTAGGCCGATGCTTTTAGGGTGGAGTGAATAGAAGACATGAAGCCAAGGGTGGATTATCAGGAGGCTAGGTGATGAGACATGACCCACTCTCGATGAATGTGACCATTGTGTGAGGTGAAGTATGCCAACCAAGGCAAAAGGCAACATCCCAGGGAGAGAGGAAACCCTGGTTCTGAAAAGAGGACTCCTTCTGGTTTCAACAACTGCCACGTTCACATATTTCCTTAAATCAACTTGTTGAAAGGGGCCCCTTTCAGGAAATATGCTCAGAAGACAGCTGCTCCTCTGTCCCCTCCCCATGTCATGCATTTGATTTAGGTTAGTGGGAGGAGCAAGAAAAGGGGGAGCAAGGCAGGTGTGAGCAGAAAGAATAAGCCTCTTACGGGAGGTATTCCAATCCTGGAATTATTGATGAGCCAAGAATATAAAAATCATGTGGCCATAAAGGAGCTCAGTGTGTGTAAGCCCAAGAGGCTTGGGAAAATTTTCTCAGTGACACCACCCTGGTTGCTTCACCTCTTGGGGAGGTGGGGGAACTTCCCTCTCCTCTCCCTGTCCTGCCAGTTTAAACCAGGGAGTACACTGGCTGACAGGGAAGGCCTAGGCTCAGATGGCCAAAGCCAATGCAGGACCTGTGGGAGGAAAGGACATGCTGAAGGAGGTCTCAGTGTTATGGATGAGCAAGGACATGGGAAACCCTTGAAATAGTCCCAGAAACTTCCAGACTGATCTATACTATCTATCAAGTCACCTCTGAACCTCTGTAAGTCACGTATTTGTCTGTATAAATTAAATGACTTGCTCAATTCAATCTGTTTATTGAGCTCTGATTCATTCCAGACACTGCTCTATCAAAGCAGAATAAAAAAAAAAAAAACATCCTTGTTCTTAAAGCAATCAAAACCTAGAGGGTTCAAGTGTGCTTCAGAGATACAAAGCACAGCAACGAAGAGCTCAGGCTCTGAAAACTTGATGGAGAACTCCCTGTGAACAGGGTCTGCTTCACCATGGTGCCTGCCACAGGGCCTTGGCATGGAGCAGGAGCTCAAGAAACATATGTAGAGAGAATGGAAAGTAAAAACAGAAGCTGAAGAGCATCCCCATGCATCATCTGACTTCTATTCTATGCAGTGGCCTCCATACTACCTCACTTTACACAATGATGGCAGTCCTGACCTCCCACACTTCTCTGGATGCCAACCTCAGATGATCCCAAAAGGCAAAGAAGCATATGCCTAGTTATCTGAAGAAACCTATGAATTAAGAACTAAGCATTCCAGAACACTCCCCTATAAGGAAGATCAAGGGAATTTTCCCAGCCTGCTTTGGGGTGGCAACTCCATCCGGCCTGTTGAGTCTTTCACGTCAGATTCATAGTCCTTCCCTCCAGCCCAGACCAGCATTGGAGATACCCATGTTCCCCTCCCTGCATCAAAGGGGATCAAAAAGGCTATCTGAGGAAAACCAAGTTTTCTTTCCCCCAGGTGCCAGGAAGAATCTGATTTCAGGACTGGTAACATCAGAATTGGGTTCATCTAGACTTGACACCCTATAATCTGCCCACATTCTCTCCTAAAGACTTTCCATTGCTTTTTTGGATTGTGGACATTCCCATGGCCTCTGGGAAATTGCCAATATGGCCAAAAGCTAAAGATGACCTTACATTAAGTAGCACAGGCCTCAAGCCAGTTGCCCCAGGTGTTTATTTTTCAGCCTTCTCTAGCCTTCTAGCAGGGATACACAAGGCTCAAGAAGTGGGAAAATGGGAGCAGAGAGCCCTCTCCACCCAGTCAGCCTACTTCCACTCTCTCTTGAGCCACAGGATGGCTCAGGCAGCTGTCGGTAAGAGTGGTTTGCCCTAGAGCCTGCACAGAGGGTCTGGGCTGGCGTAGAAGCACAAACGCTTTTCTGTTATGTGGGAATCTAGCAGGAGAGGGAAAGTGAGTGACATTATCTAATTGCCAGCTAATTTACATAATTATCAAATGGCACACTTTTTACATGGGGTTAACATCTTTGCAAATGTCTCACAATCCAACTGCTTGGGTTGGGGGCGGGGTGTGGCTCTCACAACTGCGACTTGTAGGCTATTTGCATGAGGCCTGGCTTGGAAGAGCTGGCTGCCATTTGCCCTTCCACCCCTTCCCTCCATTTCCTCCACTTCTTGAGACAGACGCAGGAGAAAATGGGGCCTGTGTCTAGAGCCAGGATGGGTATGTGAAGGCATGATGGTGACTGTCCTCGCGCCCAGCCCTTGTTGGTACGCCACAGTCCTCAGACTTGCTTGCCATATTTCCACTAGAAATGCTCATTTATTTCCCTCTTATTCCCTTCACCAGAACCAGAAAATCCATAAAATAGCTCTCTGTTGGTTTTACTCACCCCACTTTCACCACATCCCCACTCCACTCTGAAGCTAAGATGACTTCCACTACCAATCTCAGTCCTGGTCATTCAGGTGTGGTTTATCTCAATCCCAGATCCTAATTAGAACATTCCAATCTCGTGCCACAGCCATTAGTTTAGAGACCAACTTGTCCACCAAATAGAGTCAAATCAGAGTTAACCCTGGGCCTTTTTCTGGAATTATTGATAGAAAGGTCCTCTCTTCTCACCATGCTGTCAAACTGTTAGAATGAAGCCCAGAGTTGATGATAGATACCAAGATGATCTTGTCTAAGTATAAAGAAACAAGGAAAAAAACAGAGCCAAGAGGTGGCTAAAGACAGATTTCTAGTGAGGTTTTAGCACCTAGATGCAGACAGGCCTGAAGCCGAGTGTCCAATAGATCCTGGGACTTCCACTGTATGAACCACAACTTTTTTTTTCATTTAAGCAAGTTTTAATTAGGCTACTAGACCTCCAAAAACACTGTAATTGACACATTGACAGAAGATTTCATTTCATATGGCCACCCATACCTCTCAGGACTCCCTGTGACCTGAGACACATGTCAGATGGCTCACCCCCCCACCACCAGTGCTCTACACCCCCACTCATCCATGTTCCTGGGCAAAAGCATAGGATGTGGGCATGCTCTATCCCTAGGTGCTTTGGAGGGGAAGGCAGGCTTGGTCTTATACAATAGCCTCAGAGATTCACTAAGTTGACTAAACTATGCCCCTCCTGACACTATATGATTAGGGCAGCTTCACATGCTGTCCTCCCTACCTTAATGCAACAGTGAAGACTCTACAGCAGGCAGTGAAGAAGGTAAAGGCATGAATTCTCTCCAAGATGTGAAAGTAGTTCAGGGTAATGATGCACAGCAACGGCTTTGACATCAGACAGGGCTGCATTTAAACCCAGACCTATTATTATTTCTATTCAGCCTGTGGCATCTCTCTGAGCCTCTGTTTGTTCATCCAAAAAAATGGGAATTATAATATCTATCTCATAGGGTACTTTTGAATTTTATTAAATTTTAAAAAGGATAGAGGTACAACTACTTCCAGAAAATTATATGGCAGTAGCTACTAGGGCTGAATGTTTTTACCCCATGACTCCATAATTCCCTTTCTAGGTATATACCAACAGAGATGCTTACATATGTCCAACCAAAGACATGCATGAGATGTTTATAACAATGCTATTCACAATAGCCAAAACCTAGAAAATAGCCAAATGTCCATCTGCAGTAGAATGGACAAATAAATCGTAGTCTATTCACGCAAAATGCTGTAGAGCAGTGAGAATGACAGGTCTTCATCTCCAGAGAGCATATGGAAGAATCTCACAGAAGGGCACACGCTGAGTATGTCCCATTCATATGAGGTACAAAAAGAGGCAAAATTACTCTATGATATTAAATGTCAGAATAGCAGTTACCCTTGGGGGAGTTGCTGACTAGAAGAAGGCAAAGGAGTAAAGGAGTTCTATTTATGTACCTGGGTGATGTTACACATTGGGCTCAGTTGGTGAAAATGCATTGGTTGAGCACAATGTATATAATCTTCTACACATACGTTATACTTCAAGTCAAAGGCAATCCCTTATCTGGGAAAATATGGGCAAAAATCCACAGGGTCTTTCAACAGGGAGCTCACTGTCCTCTCTTCCTGGCCCATGCTGAAACTCACTCAGCTCCCTCTGTTCACAACGTATTCATGTCCAAGCATACCACCACCTCCCACTTCTATTTTCTCTTCCTCCCTTGAAATCTGCTGAGCTGAGTCTAGTCTTAAAGGTGTCTTGGCCACCAAGCTTACCCTACCCTCTGTTAGCTGTCTTTATGCCTCCCTGAAAGGTAAGGGAGATTAGGGAGGCCTCTAAGGACCTCAACTCCAGTCAGTCAAATGGGCATACAGAGAAGGGTGTTTGAGCTTTATTGTGGTGAAAAGAGACCAGAGGTGGGGAGAGAATTTTGTAAAGCCTTTAATTATAATAGTTTTTTTTTAAAAACTCAATTTTCCATAGAAACTAAGTAGTCTTGCCAGACTAACTTGAATTCCTTTTCTGTCAAGAATAGTAATTTCTTATAGTAGAGACACATTGGAGTTATAATACATATGGACTTCAGGCATTGTTTTGGAAAAGTTTCTCATGATCTGAGGAATGTAAGGTGGATAGAACCAAGAAGATGTGTCACTGGCTGAACAACAACATTCAAAGAGGGTGAGCCTTCTGGGAAGCAGCATCTAGTGTGAGGACAGGCCTTGCCCCATTCCTCACATTCATCAAGAGCTTGGATGAAACTCATCATGTTTGTGGGTAACCCAACACTGACAGTCTGTGAGCATCCCAGGTGATGCTGTGGGATCCCAAGAGGTCATATAGGCTTAAACAGCCTGTGTTTAGTAAGACAAACTTTGATGGAGGTAAATGGAAAGCTATATGGCTTGATCCCCCCAAAATAAACAGCCCATAAAGATGGAAGGTATAGTTTGTAACTACATAGTAGACTAGGATGGAGGGATCAAAGAGACAAGATGACACAAGTAAGAGACTGCATGTGTTTTGTGACAGATAGTTTACATGCAATTTTAGACTAGTTAAAATATAACTTAGAGGAAAAAGACAATGATCATTTGTGTCAATTTTATTATTAGATTTTTATTCTGAGCCCCACTATCTGAGAGAGGTGTAAGTAAGCTGGTAGGTAGTAAACTGAAAGGAAGTCTTTCTGTTAACTTTCTTTAACCATAGAGCACCCATGCTATACAGAGAAAGACTAAAAAAGTAGCTCAAACTCTTCAAGGCACTTATGTGCTAGTAGAAAGGAAAGACATGAGCCTAAATAACATAAGGAGGTAGATCAAAGGTGAGAAGAAGGCTCTATCGAGTATGGGCTCGATACAGCAGTGGTCCATCTCTAGGGTGCAAATAGAACACGGTGTTAGGATAAATAACCCCATTCACAGAGGTCAAAGGCCTGGGCTCTGGAGCCAGACTTCCTGGGTTCAAATCCCAGACTTACTACTTACTGCTTGTGTAACTCTGAGCAAGTCTGTGTGCCTCAGCTGCCTCATCTATAAAATGTTGAATAACAAACTGCCATAGTAAGGCATCTACTACAAGGTAAAGCCCTTAGAAGCATGCTAAGCATAGGTACCAAGTAAATGTTCACCATCACTGCTGTTGCTGTTACTGTTGCCCTTGATATTCATACTTCATCCTGGCAGCATGGCTGATGTTGGCACCTCTCACCTGGCCTGCTCAGGGACAGTAAGATGGGAAGATGGACATCTTTTAAAATTCATCCCAATTACAGAAGCAATGTTAAGAGTCATACCTGAGTCTCTTTACATGAGAAACCTTTGGAGGTACCAGGGTATTAGGACCTACAGAGACAACTCGGCAGTAGCATGAGCAGTACCTTCAGGGGCCTGAAGTGTTCTTAAATTGGAAGAGAGATCTCACGGGTTCTCTACAGCCCTTAAAGATAATAAATCTGAGGAAGAGTATTTGAGTCCTTATCTTACACACAGACCATCTCAAGACGAAGTGGGCGTTCCTGTCATTCCTGTCACTGGAGATATTCCAGAAGAGGCTGGACAGCCTTTGGAATTGTATGTCCAGTAGTAAATAGGTCTATACATGTAGTGTAACAGAGTCCAGAGGAACATGAGGTGACTGGCCTAGTGAAGTCAGTGAAGACTTCTCAGAGAAGTGGAACTTACATGGAAACTTGAAGGATGAGTAGAGCACAGGCAACTGGGAAGGAGAAGTCTGGTGCAGGGGAAAGACCACTTGGCAGGGGAGAGTGGGGGTCAGAACAAGCCTCTGTCTTTATACTAACTTTTGGCCAAGTGACCTATGGAAAACTATTATCTCTTGTAAACTGGAGAGAACAGTGAATACACTTCCAGGATGTTGTGAATATCAAAGGAGGTAAAGGACTACATGGTGTAAGATAATAGTCATGCCTTCTTACCACATCTTGACAAGCCTCTAAGTTTCATATCAAACATAATCCATGGATTTAGTTTCTCCCCTGTCTACCACTTCTAATCCATCCCCAAGGGAGCCCTGAGGTGTCTAGTGGGCAAAACACAACAAACACTTGCCCACAGACTGCAGGACTCAGGCCTGGCAAGGTGCCAACAGTTTCCCCAGCACCCCAGGTTCAGCCAGGAACCCAAGAAGCCATGGTCATTCATGATTCAGACTCCTCCCTTCTCCCGTCCTCTTCTCTCCCAGCCCAGAGCTCCAAGCCACGGGTTCGGAAACCATCTGGCTGCAGGGGGAGTTAATAATTTATAATGGAGATAATCACCCTTCAAGATCCTCGCCTCTTGGGACCATTAAAAAGGATTCAATTGAGAGTCAGTGAGTTCTTTACATGAGGGGACAGGGAGACAGAGGGAGGGGAGGGGTGGAGGTGGGGAGGCAGGGAGGAGGAGAAAGGGAGGGGGGAAATCAACTAGATATTTAGCCGATCTGTCCCCCTAAAGGAGGTAGGGGAAGAGGGAAATTATTCAGTCCAAGAAGACAATCTTATCCAGCTTCGCAGCACCAGCCCAGCAAGGGTGCAATTTACAGGTCTTTTCTCCTAGCCAACTCTCTCTATACAAAGGAGAAAAAATCAAACACATGCAAGAGATGGGGAGAGAGACGCAGACAAGAGAAAATAAGCCTGCCCAGCAATCATGTCTGGGGCTGCTGGGATGACTCTCTGTTCTCTTTCCAGGGCACAGTAAGGCCCCCACTGTGCTAATTATTCCCATTACTTGACAAATTCTCCATTAACAAAGCAAGTAGTGCCAGAGCTGGCAGGGGGATGTGCAGAGGCTCCGGACAGACTGGAGCTGTTCACACCCAAATCAGACAGCCCCCAGCTTCACCACGGGGCGAACATGGGGCACAGATGCATCTGTGGGGTTCACCTCAGAGGTGTGAGGTGCAGAGCATGCTTCTTTCAGTGTAATGCAATGGTTGACAGTGGGGAATGGGGAACACGAGTACAGGAAGCAGGGACAGGGCTATGCCAGAGAACACCATCTCCAGGAAGGCGTGTTCAGGACCAAGGCCAGTGGCCATTTGGTCCACCCATGATTTTGGAAAGCCATTGGAAAGGCTGTTTTACAGTTGTGGCGATACGCGTATCTAACAGCAGTGGTACTCATATCACACATTGTGCAAGGCATACTCCAAGTATGTTATACCTGACTTCCTACAGAAACCATAAGAAGTGTACCTATTATTATCCCTGTTTTATAGATGAGTAAACTGAGATCCTCAAGAGATTAAATAATTTTCCCAAAGTCATGCCATTCATAAAGGGCAGAATTAGGTCTAAGAGTCCCTGCTACAGCCCCACCTAATCTACCATATCCCCTTCTCTACCTCTCATTCTCTCCAGGGTTCCCTGACTCTTTAGCAGAGAATTCCAGGCTTGGCCCAGTGACACAAGACCTCATAGGGAAGAGCTTTGGCTACACTGGCCAATTAAGCTATCCCAGTGTTTGTCTGTCTCCTGGACTATGTACTAACTAGCCTCCTAACCAGTGTCCCTGCTTTGTCCTTGCCCCTTATGGGATATCTTCTGCACAGCAGCCAGAATGACCTTTAAAGTAGAAGTCATCACTCCCTCATTCTAAACTCTCCGATGATTTCTCTACATACTTAAAAAGAAATCCAAAGTCCTCCCTATCAATACAGTCAATGATATTGTAATTGTATGGTGACAGATGGTAACTACACTTGTGGCGAGCACAGCAAAATGTTTAAACATGTCAAATCACTACCCTGTACACCTGAGATGTGTACAACATTTGTAACATAACGTAACACTGTATGTCAACTGCACTCAAAAAAATGTTTTAAGGAAAAATTCTCCCTGTCTTCCACAAGACCCTGCATAGTTCGGCCCCCTGCTAGGTCTCCAAGCTCATCCCTGACTTCTCACTGGACCCCACACATACCGCCCCCTTGGTATTTTCAGAAATCGCTAAGTACAGTTCAACCTCAGAGACTTTGCTTTTGCTGTTCGCACTGTCCAGAATGCCCTTCCCCAAACCCTGTCATGTTGCACTCCTTCTCCCTCCCCCCAGGCCTCTGGCCTCCTCTATCTAAAATAGCTGTGGGGAACCAGCTAGTACTCTCCAGTTTTCTCTCCTTCCATACCTTGTGAGAGAACTGTCCCTCCACATCTTCCCATCCTATCTGTTGCTGAGGAACTGAGAACAGGAGGTGCTGCTGCCAAACAAGACCTCAGCTCCTACAGTTACTCAAGAAGTCACCACCTGAGAGAGAGAGGCGGCCAGGGATGGGGATCTAAACCCTGTTGGTGCCTAGGCAGAACACAATGACTCAATGAGCCCACCTGTTGGAACACCCTCAGGTTCCCACTGACCACTGCCCCCAATGCCAACTCTTACAAGGTATAATAGTTCCAACCCTCATACTCTGTCCTACAGAGAGATGTAAACACAGGAGGCAGAAAGAAAAGAAAGGAAGGCTTGGGGTGGCAGGAAAAGACACAGCAAGGGAGCAATCTTGGGACCCTCCCTGACCAGGGCAAGTGTTAGCAGTTTAGGAGCTTTGAAGGTGGGTGTGGTGCCTGGCACAGAGTAAACCATAGATGAATGATTGCTGACTGGACTAAGGTGAGGAAGCAGGTGGAAGTTTGGAGAATTCAAAGGACAGATATGTATGTGGGTCAGACAATTGGTACACTGGCTCTAGAACTCTACCCTGACAGTGTAACAGGCACAACTTCCAACTTCACCTCAACCCGCCTCAGAAATACAGAATATCATAGCTGGATAAGAGCATAGAGACCTGCCTCAAACTCCTCATTCTGTAGTTGAGGAAGGAAGGGAAGGACCCCAGGGACAGTCAGGCAAGTGTCTAAGATCACACAACTGGGCAGTAGCAGAAGTGGCACTAAGATCCGGGTATTGGGACCTTTTGACCAGAGATCTTTCCATGAGAAAAGGGATTTGCCTTTATTAAGCCACCAAAGCCCTTTTTTTTTTTTTTCTAGAAAAAGAAACGGTGCATGAAACCTCAAAATATGACAGAAGCAGAGCTGTTCTGTAGAAGTAGAAGGTGAAATCTTGCCTCCAGGACTCCACCTTGACTTCTGCAATAGTCCTCAAGATTTTACCACAAGAAAACTCCAAAGTCCTAGAGAGCACAGTTTCAAAACCACTGCACCATACCAACTTCAACATCTAAGGGAATATCCCCTAAATCTCCTACTTTCCTCTGAAAAACCCACAAAGGAACTATCATTTATATAAACGTTTCTTGAACAGAGTTGCCTTTTCATTCATACTAATTTGGGACTGAGTCTCATAACTTTGGCATAACAGCAGTCCTACCATCAGTAAATACCCATGCAAGGGACACATTTCTTGAGTTTTCCACATTTTGCATGAAACAGGGCTGCTCATTATTTGTCCTAAGCCTCTCTCCAGTAAATTTCAAGGGATATCCTCACCCCCAGGTTCTGGTATTCTAGAATTTGGTTAAGAGCTAGGTTCTGGAGTCAGACAGAACTGGATTCTTATCCTAGATCCACCATATAGGAGCTTTGTAATCTATGGCAATTACTTAATCCCTCTGACCTCAGTGTTCTCATTTATAAAGGATAGGTAATACTGATGTCTACAGAAAAGGCTTCTGTAAGGATTCAAAGGGTGAGGGAATACACATAAATCTTCTAGCACAGAGGCTGGCCCACAGTAAGCATGCAATAAATGTTAGTCATTACCATTATCATCAGTGCTAAATCTCTGTTCATCTTATTTGCACCATGATTTTAGAGATCTTTCCCATAATGTTGTACAATAGTTTGATACTACTAATGACCCAAATTCTTCACCTCACCCTACCTCCGCACCCTTCCCCATCTAACATTACAGTGCCCAACTTTTGACACCCCACTCAGACTTGTGACTTGCCGTGGCCAAATGGAATGTTTGCAAAATGACTCAAGCGGAGTCTTGAACACCACAGATAACCAAAAATATGGGAACTTGGTGAAAGTCCCAAGTGAAGTGGTGGGCCAAGTCAGTGAATCAGCCTCTGATTCATGGTTCATGTGTACCATGAACCAAGAATGTAAAACAGACAACACACATGGAAACCATCATAAAACATGCATGGAGCAAACAATAGGTATTAAGAAGATATGGTGTGTGTGTGTGTGTGTGTGTGTGTGTGTGTGTGTGTGTGCACTGTGTGTGTGTGGAGTACTTCAGAGTTTATGAAACATTCTCTCATCTAAACTTCAGGGCAACAAAGTGTCAACTTTTTCAACTCTCTTTTACATATGAAGGAACTGAAGTTCAGAGGGAGAATGGTTTGTTCAAGGGTCACAGAACCAATAACGTAATATAACTGAATCTTAAATTCTAGCATTTGGAGAAACGGAAACCCTATTGCACTGTTGGTGAGAATGCAAACTGGTACAGCTGCTCTAGAAAACAATGTAGAGGTTCCTCAAAAAATTAAAAATAGAACTACCCTATGACCCAGCAATAGCACCGCTAGGAATTTACCCAAGGGATACAGGAGTGCTGATACATAGGGGCACTTGTACCCCAATGTTTATAGTAGCACTTTCAACAATAGCCAAATTATGGGAAAAGCCTAAATGTCCATCAACTGATGAATGGATAAAGAAGATGTGGTTTATACATACAATGGAATACTACTTGGCAATGAGAAAGAACGAAATCCTGCCATTTGCAGCAACATGAATGGAACTGGAGGGTATTATGCTAAGTGAAATAAGTCAGTCAGAGAAAGACAGATACCATATGTTTTCACCCATATGTGGATCCTGAGAAACTTAACAGAAGACCCTGGGAGAGGGGAAGAGGAGAAAAAAAGTTACAGAGAGGGAGGGAGGCAACCAATAAGAGACTCTTAAATACTGAGAACAAACTGAGGATTGATGGCGGGTAGGGGGGAGAGGGGAAAGTGGGTGATGGGCATTGAGGAGGACACCTGTTGGGATGAGCACTGAGTGTTGTATGGAAACAAATTTGATAAAAATTATGTTTAATGGAAAAATTAAATTAAATTAAATTTAAAAGATTCTAGCATTTGAACAATAAGTCCGGTGTTTCATTCATTATGTCAAATGATTAGTAACAAAACAATGTTTCTGTTGTTTTTTTATATGCATTTTACTATTTTTTCTTTACATTTTTTATTTTAAATCCCAGTATACTTAACATACAGTGTGAGATTAGTTTCAGGCGTGCAATATAGTGATTCGACAATTCCATACATCACCCAGTACATCACCTATACATCACTACAAGTGCTCTCCTTAATTCTCATCACCTATCTAACCCATCTCCCCACTCCTTCCCCTCTGGTAACCATCAGTTTGTTTTCTATAATTAAGAGTCTGTTTCTTGACTTCCTCTCTTTTTTTTCTTTTTGTTCACTTGTTTCTTCAATTCAACATATGAGTGAAATCGTATGCTATTTGTCTTTCTCTGACTGACTTATTTCACTTATAATAGCTCCATCCATGTCATTGCAAATGGCAACATCTCATTCTTTTTATGCCTGAATAATATTCCATTGTGTACACATACCTTATCTTCTTTATCCATTCATCTATCTATGGACACTTGGGCTGCTTCCATAGTGTGGCTATTGTAGATAATGCTGCTATAAACATAGGAGTGCATGTATCCCTTTGAATTAGTGTGTTTGTATTTTGGGCACCATGTCAGCCTCATAATCTGGGGACCTTTCAGACAAGGAAGGTAAATACATGAATACTCCTTCATATGTCCACAGTACACTTCACTAATCAATCATAAACCTTTCTATTGAGCCAGATGGAACCTCAGAATCCTTCTCAACCAAACAGTCAAGACATACACCACTCACCCGTCAATACAACAGGCATGTGAAATGAAACCTTTGGGCTCACCCTGCAGTAATTAAACACATTTGGATGTTATTCAATGGACCCACCTATGCCAACTCTGCCCTATAACAAACAGTGAGTTCTTATAGAATGACAAACCTCTCAATCTAGGGTTGCTAATCCAGAATTTGCAATCATTCAAATCCAGTTCCATTATCTTCAAAGGTTGAAAGTTCCAATTATATCCTTCTCTACAAAGTTCTAGATTTTACTTAACAGTAAAAATAATTTAAAGTTTTTGAAAATAAAAAAAAAATCAACTATTCTACCATAATGGCTTCAACTTCTTGTCTCTGTGAATAATCCTGAAATGTTTATGGTCTTTTCTTTATGCTATATTATTATACAATCAGGACCAATACAACCTGTAATTTTGCATTAATTTTCCCACTTTACTTATTAGTATCTATTTATATCTTAGCTTTTAAAAATGTGCTATGCTTGAAAGGTAACAACACTACATCTTGTTTTTAAGAATACCTTATAACTCCATCTCTCTGCTAAGCCAGGTTGGGCTTTTGTTGTTCCAAACCAGGGGGGTCTTTTTATATACTCAGAAAGGTGAGCCTAAGACAGGCTAACCAGAGGACACTAAGAGATCACAATATTTATTATATTCAACACAACTCACACTCATTTATTCAAGTATTCATTCAACAAATCTCCAATAAATACCTGCCACTCACCAACCAGCATGTTAGGCCCCAAAGCCCCAGAGATCCCAGCCAAAGCTTAGGGAGTGAGGGGAGACAGATATATGAGTAACAATCATAAGGGGAGGTGATTGGTAATTTAATAAAGATATGTACAGGTGTTACATGAGCACAAAAGATGAGCCAGTGACTGGCCAAGAGATATAAGAAGGCTTTTGAACTACGCTTCAAAGAATGAAGGGTTTTGCTAGACCAAGCCACAGGGGAGGTATATCCACAGAGGGAAGGCATGAAATAAAGACAGGAAGATGTGAAAGATCAAGGGGTATTCAGGAAGCAATAAGAAGTCCTATCTGGCTGGAATGTAGGATGTGTGGGAGTAGACGAAAACGTTAAGCTAAAAAGTCATGTTGAGGACAGAGTTGTAAAGCTCCTGGGTGCCAAAGCTAAGGAGGTCTTGGAGAGCCACTGTGTTTTAGATGGTGGGGGAAATGGTTTTGAAACAGAGAGAACAATCAGCAGACCTTGCTCTTATCCAGAGGAGACATGAGAGGGATCTGAATTCAATCCCTATACTATGTCTTAACAATACATGGCCATTCCCCATACACCTGAACAGCCACATTGATCCCAGACCTGAGACCACATCCTACCCAAATAGATAATCCAAAAAAAGGAGAAAGAAGTTAACAGCTCCTATTCTAGATTCAGTGCCTTACCTTGGAACTACCTGATTTGTGGAATTCTACCTGATCAAGAATTCCTGTGGACAGGTGTGGCATGTCCACACCTCTCAGCCTCTGGCCACACCCCTACGCAGCCCAGTCTCTTTGTCCTCAAGCCTCCAGAGAGAAAGTCATCCTAGATGCCTCAAATCCTCCCTGAGGTGCAGGGTGCTTGGCTTCTCTGGGGATAATGGACCAAATAGAAGCTTAGCAGGTATGAATCAATCCTGAAACCTGAACATCCACTTCCAACATCATCAGGACAAAGAATAACCATATATGTCTGAACCCTTTGGGTGCTCTAAAAAGCACATCCTGAGCACAGCAAAACAAAACAAAAACATTAAGTTTGGTGCAGGTATGCCCATGAAGTTGGCATGGGGGTGACCAGAAGAAAATCTATAAGGATCAGTCCACCAGAATTAGCCTAAACACATACTTCCTAAAGTATGCTCCGCAGAAAACCAGTCCCATTAGGTGCTCTAAAACCAAAGGAAAAAGAAAGGAAAGAAACCCTTCTATTTATATAAAGTTTGTCAATAGCAAACTCATATGTGGAAGCCTGATCCCCAGCGTGATGGTATTAGTACGTGGGGGATTTGGGAGGTGAGTAGGACATGAAGGTGATGCCCTTGTGAGTGGGAATAGGGTCCTTATAAAGGGAGACACCAAAGATCTTACTTCCTCCTCTCTCTACTCTCCACCATGTTTGGAACAAGAACACAGTTGTCTACAAATCAGGAAGCAGGTCTTCACCAGACACCAGATCTGCCAGCACCCTGATCTTAGACTTCCCAGCCTCCAAAACTATGAGAAATAAATGTTTGCTGCCTGGGGCATCTACTCCATAGTATATTTGTTATAGAAGCCCAAGCTGTCTAGGCATCAATTGCTTTGCTGTTTCAGAGATTCAAAATGTACAACAGAATATTGAGGCTGCAAGGAGCCTTGTAGAATAGAAACCTGAATACCTAAATGAATCTGGTCAAGCCTCCCTCTTTTGCAGATGAAGCAAGCTGAGGCTTGAACCATTTCTATATAGCTCTGCATTGTTAGCTACTGTTCCCTAGGCTGCAAGTGAAGATAGAAACCATCTGGCAAGGATTATGTCTCACTCTCTATGAATGCCCAGAGCCTGGACATCTGCTTGATAGCAAAAGATCCCTGAATATTTGTTGACTATATGACCAAAAGAAAGTTTGGAGTTCTTTAAAGTGGAGACAGATACACAAGCTGTTAAGCTTCTTATCACTCATTCATCCACTCAAAAATATTTACTGTGCACCTATTATGTTCTTTGTGTGCTCTCAGCAATGGGAATAGAGCTAAGAATAAAACAGGCTCAGCTTTACCCTCAGAGAGCTTACAGTCTAGTGGGGGAGGGAAGGTCAATAACACCCAAAATTATTAAGAGGTTCTGCAAAGAAAGAAAATATCGGTTTGAGGTGCTCCACCCCCATCCATCTTTCTCCTAGAGTCTCTCTTTCCAAGGATGGATGCTATTTCTATTACTGTATCTCCATTAAAATAGTTTCCTTCCCACACCCACCCTCTTGCTTCCTTATTTGTAGTACAAAAAAAAAAAAAGTTCCAAACACCCTGTCAGAGTAAAAGCAATTGTGAAATCCCAAGTATAGTATGGAGCTGTGACCGCCTCTCCCTAGAAACATCTCCTCCCGGGAAGCATCTGCCCTCCTCAGTTAGTCAGAAAGATCCAGCACGCAGAGCCCCATTCAAGGCAATGTGGGGGCTGGTCTTTACAACACCTTCCCAAAATAATAAGTCTCCCGGAAAGTTTACCTTGGGTCAGTCCAAACTCTTCTACCAGCTGTGTGTGTGTGTGTGTGTGTGTGTGTGTGTGTGTGTGTGTGTGTGTGTTTCTGCCACTTTTATTCCTAAGTCTAGGACTCCAGGTAGCCAGGTGCCTCCTGATGCCTCTTCCGAACCCTTCCCTTTGTGGTCTCTGTAATTCCTGCTGTTTGTATATGAATCCCCACAATACAATAACCTGTATCTTCTCTAATGAAATGATTTATTTGCCAAACATTCTCAGTTGGGGCCACTTGTATCTCAGGATGGGAGCAGAGCAGACAGCATCCTTTCTTCCTGATTTTGTCATTCAAGGGTCCTAGGCCATCTGCAATCCATCCTCTCTCCATCCTCATAGAGTTTATCTACCACCTGTGATCAATTAGGTTATTGTGCAAAAAGATTCACTCATCACCCTTATGATCTCCATGGGTGAACTGTACTTCCCCGTCCCTGGACTTTGTCCAAAGAAATGTTAGCAGGCACAACATGACTAAAGGTTTGAAAAGTGCTTGTTCCTTTGCACTTCTGCTATCATGATGAGAAGAGCAGCCTGGGCCAGCCTGCCAGTCCCAAGAGCCATTCCAGGCAGCCACCCCAAGCATAGCCAACCTAGATCAGCCAAATCCCCCATCCAACCTGCAAATGCAAGATCAATAAATTACCCAGGTGAGTTTGGCCTAAACCAACCATCTCCAGGTATGGAAAGCTTAATCAACGCTTACTATTGTGTGCCACGAAGAATTTTTTTGATTATTTGTTATGCAGTAATAACCGACCAATACATCACCCCAAGATTGCTCTGCCACTTTCACTGATACGTTGAACTCCTAGCTAACAGTCACCTTCTGCACCCTGACTCTATCCACTATGTATGATGCCCATGTGTACAGTGCTCTAGTTTCACAGTCCCGTGCTTTCTTCTGTTTCATTAACCTTCCCATCATCCTCACTCCCTTCATACCGCCTCCCAGACGTTGACCTCACCCAGAACTGCTCCATCAAGTGCCTATCTCAGAACAACCTTATTTTGGGGTCCCTGGGTGGCTCAGTCAGTTAAATGTCCGACTTCAGCTCAGATCATGATCTCACCCTTTGTGAGTTCAAGCCCCATGTCAGGCTCTGTGCTGACAGCTCAGAGCCTGGAGCCTGCTTCAGATTCTGTGTCTCCCTCTCTTCTGCCCCTCCCCCGCTCACACTGTGTGTGTGTGTCTCTCTCTCTCTCTCTCTCTCTCCCCTTCAAAAATAAAGAAACATTAAAAAATTTTTTAAAAACCTTATTTCTATTTCCCATCTCTTCCTAATTATCCCTTTAACCTTGTAAATCCATGGACCTCCAACTCTTGACTCTGTCTGTATATCACCCCTTCCCCACCCCCTTAACTCCTGATCTAGACAGGACTTCATGGCCAACCATTCCACCATGGAGGACATCTAAGCACACACCCCCTTCCTCCTAACTGATCAGTACCAGAAACCAACATCCCAGTGTGCTAGTGAGTGCAACTGTAATTCTGTCCCTCTCAGTCTTGGTGACTCAGGCCTTAAACTTTTCCTCAGTCTGCTCTCTTCTTCAGTTCTTCCCTGAACTGAATCCTTTCCCCCTTCCTCACTCAGCAGATGCCACAGGGACTTCCATTTTACTGGGGAAATTGGGACCTGTGGGCATACAATTCTGTATTTCTTTCCCCTTCAGCTACTCACTTTTTCTCCCAACTGTTTTCTTCACTCTTACCTTCTCAGTGAAAAATGGTCCCTTCCAGACTGACTCCTCCCCCATTACCTACCTCCTAACTATCACCTCCCCAGGACCTTGTTCTATACCTCCATATCCCCTCCACTCACCCCCCTCCCACCCCACCTGCTGCTCAGCCTCAGGCTTGGAAACTTCAAATAAAACATAAACCTTCCTTCTTACCTCACCTGTGAGATACTCTGTAATTCTTCTGTCAAAATTCATCATCTCCACTCCTCCTTTTCTGTCCTCATCCTCCATATCTGGCTTCTGTCCCCAACACATCCTTGACTCACAAAGCTCTTCCCAATGTTACCAGTGACTTTGAAAATACCCAAACCAGAGCCTCTTCTCAGGTCCCACTTTCCAAGGCCTGTCTATTGCTTCTGGCCCTGTTGATCCCTTCTAGGAATCTTCCACTTCTTAAAAATCACTCTGCCTGTGAAAGTAACTCTTAGTTGCCCTCCCCCACCCCACCCTTTGGATGTCAGTGTTCAGTGGATCTCTGTCCCCAAATCCATTCATCGCCTACCCACTCCTGGTCCTGAATGTCTCCCAGGCAACTCAGGCATACCTGGACTAAAACCAATTTATTATTTTCCTCATCCACACTCTCCCTTAACTGTTCTTCCTCATTTGTTATCTTCCCTAATATCATCATCCATTCCACAGGTTCAGCTAGCAACCTGGGCATTATCCATTATCCTCACCTCTCTCACACTACCCCACGTGCAATCAATCTTCATGTGTCCCAGTGCCATCTCGACAGCCCCTATATCCTTCTCTCTTCTTTCTACATCCCTCTCCCCTCCCTCCCTCCCCACCTCACTCACTCTGTTCAGGCACATCTCTCTCATTGGGATCATTTCAAATGATCTTTGTACTTGCAACTTTTTCCAACTTCCAACCCTCCTCATACACTGCTTCCAAGACAGAATTAACTTTCTAAAATTCACATTTAAACATATCATTCGCAAGCTTCTGAAGAAACTCAACGGCTTCCTTGTTGGATGCCAACAGGAAAGAGTCCAATCTCCTTAGCTTCAGCTCCAGGATCAACTAACATTTTTGAAAGCTTACTGCATATCAAGCAATGTTTTCATTTTATCCCTGCAGAAGTCCACTGATGTATTATTACCTGCACTTTAGGGATGGGAAAATTGAGACTTCAAGGCTAAGTAACTTGTTTAAGGTCACACAGCTAAGAAGTAGCTGAGATCAAACCCAAGCCTTTCCACTTGGATTGGGGTGCCTTCCATCGCGTCCTGTAGTGGTTAGTCTTTGAGATCAAATCATTATGACTTTGGCTACATGATATTCTATATTTATCTGATGAAGTTTCTCAAAAGTAGCCTCCCTCTTCTACATTTTTCACCCTATTCAATTTCTGCTAGAAACCAAAATATGAGTAGATCTCACTTTAATCCTGGTTTTTCTGGTCCTAACAACCTTCAATTACTATACAGGTAAAAATCCTCAGGCAAAACACCAAAACATTCTCAGCATCAGGTGTCACAGAATTTCCAATGTTCCCACCATCTTCTGGAAATAGTCACCTTTTCAACCTCCTATACTCCCAGGAAGGTCTTCATTCTCCCACCAACTAGTAGAAACTTTGTCTCCAGCAGACTTGCCTTTGCAAGCCACTGTGAAACTCACGGGGACTGTTGGGTTGGAGTTCAAGGGGCCCTTGTAGTTTTACCACCTCCAGTCAGGGCTATGGGTGGTGGCAGAACAAGGTGGGAAGGGGCAGTGCTGGTACAGGAGCCGGCACTAGTTCGTGAGCTCTGCCGAGTTGAGCCTCGGTTTGCTCATCTGGAAAACAGCAACAAAAACAACTACCAGGCACAGGGACATTTGGAGGACAAAATGAGATTCCATATATGAAAAACACTTACAAATGCAAACTATTACTAGCCCCAAGCAGTCTACTCACACCTGGACCAAAGAAAAGACAATTAGCCCCAGAAAAGACAATTAACTTAATACTTTTAGGGAAAAAGAAAAATCTGTCTTTGAATATAATTACTTTTACACTTGCTTGGGAAATCTCTCCCCAGTCTCAAGAGGATTAAAAATGAGGAAGGGAGACACATCCATGCTGAAAACGGTAGCAAAAAATAAAACCAATTAAAGTTTTACATCACACTCCCTAAAACTTTTTTTAAATATAATTTATTGTCAAATTGGCTTACATACAACACCCAGTGCTCATCCCAACAAGTGCCCTCTTCAATGCCCGTCGCCCACTTTCCCCTCTCCCCCACCCCTATCAACCCTCAGTTTGTTCTCAGTATTTAAGAGTCACTTATGGTTTGCCTCCCTCCCTCTGTTTGTAACTATTTTTTCCCCTTCGCTCCCCCCATGGTCTTCTGTTAAGTTTCTCAGGATCCACATATGAGTGAAAACATATGATATCTTTCTCTGACTTATTTTACTTAGCATAATACCCTCCAGTTCCATCCACATTGCTGAAAATGGCATGATTTATTCCTTTCTCATTGCCAAGTAG
Source organism: Panthera onca (assembly GCF_046562875.1). NCBI lineage: Eukaryota > Metazoa > Chordata > Mammalia > Carnivora > Felidae > Panthera > Panthera onca. Next base: position 122,090,460 of record NC_138344.1, on the reverse strand, counting down.
TATTCTATTGTATATATAAACCACATCTTCTTTATCCATTCATCCACTGATGGACATCTAGGCTCTTTCCATAATTTGGCTATCGTTGAAAGTGCTACTATAAACATAGGGGTACGTGTGCCCCTATGCATCAGCACTCCTGTATCCCTTAGGTAAATTCCTACCAGTGCTATTGCTGGGTCATAGGGTAGTTCTATTTTTAATTTTTTGAGAACCTCTACACTGTTTTCCAGAGTGGCTGCACCACTTGGCACAGAAACAGACACGTAGACCAATGGAATAGAATAGAGAACCCAGAATTGGACACACAAATGTATGGCCAACTAAACTTTGACAAAGCAGGAAAGAGTATCTAATGGAAAAAAGCCTCTTTAGCAAATGGTGCTTGGAGAACTGGACAGCAACATGCAGAAGAATGAAACTAGACCACTTTCTTACATCATACACAAAAATAAAATCAAAATGGATGAAAGACCTAAATGTGAGAGAGGAAACCATCAAAACCCTAGAGGAGAAAGCAGGTAAAAAATTTTAATTAAACTTGTTCCTCTTTTTTTTTTTTTCCTTTCATTGGTCATCTTGGCAGAAAATTCCCCACATTAGCCTTATATATAGGGCCAGTTATCAGTCACCATGCTGAGCTTTATTATCTGGAGTCGCTGCTGGCACCAGGACCACTTTCTTGGAAGGATGCATTGAGGAGAAGGAAAAAGTAAACAGAGAGGAAGGGTCAAAGTTCAGAACACAGAACAGAGGGGGGAGGCCCTGGGAGCTTTGACCCAGGTACACAAGCCTTGGGAGTGGCAACAAGATCCAGAAATGGGCATGAACAACCAGAGAGAGTGTGTGGAGAGGGCATTTCTGTAACCTTGTAGCATTTTATGCAGTGTCCCTCATGTGCAGGGTGGAAATCACTTCAAATGTTTGTCTATTTCCCCAGTTCCAGCAGGGCTGCAGTTGGGTATTTCTTCTCTTTATAAAGACCTTCCAAAAGCAACTTCCACACACATTGTTGCCTTCTCCTCTTCCAGCATTTAACTACCCTCAGTGCCAGAAAATTCTTCCTGGGATCAGAAGAATCTCTCAAGCTAGAGGCCAGTCTTCTCTTGTTCTGTGTGTTGGAGTCTGTCAAGTGATAGCCTCCTTCCCATTCATGAGTGTTTACGGGCTCCCTGATGAAAGAAGCCTTTAGACATCAGTTACCACTACCCTCTCCTTTCACTGATAAAGGGACCCAGGCTGAGGGAGGCTAAGTGATGCCCCAACTATCTGTCACACTTCCTTTTTTCTTCATAGAACTGATGCTCCCCAAATTTAACTTTTTCAGTTCCCTTGAAGAAATACATAAAAAATACCCTATCCACAAGAGAAGAGAGGGCTGAAGTGCAACACCATCAGCGGTAGATAGAGCCTGATGGTATCCCCTGTCACCTGTCACCAGTGGCTTTAGACTTCTTTTACCAAACAGTAATAAAACATGACACAGTAAGAACATTTGTAAATACTTCAGAGTTTATGAAAGGCACCCTTTCACATACTATCTCATTTAATCTTCTAAGTTTCCATTTAAAATACACCCACTTTGGGGCGCCTGAGTGGCTCAGTCAGTTAAGTGTCCGACTTCGGCTCCGGTCATGATCTCACAGTTTGTGAGTTCGAGCCCCATGTCGGGCTCTGTGCTGACAGCTCAGAGCCTGGAGCCCGCTTCAGATTCTGTGTCTCCCCCTGTCTGCCCCTCCACTGCTTGCACTCTGTCGCTTGCATTGTCTCAAAAAGAAATAGACATTAAAAACAAATTAAAATACACCCACTTTACAGATGAGGAAACAGCCAAACCAGATAAGGCATATGTACTTAAGTTCAGATCAACAGCGAAAATAGGGCCCATACAGAAGCCAGGCACCTGCCTCAAAATCACATGCTATATGACCACACACAGCCTCCCTTGGCAATGACAGCACTGGGCTTGGAGTTGAAAGTCTAAGGTATGAGTCCAAGCCCTGGCACACACTAGCCATGCCAACACGGGGAAGTCATTCCACCTCCACAGGCGCAGTCTGTGTTCCAGACTGTTCCAGACAGTTCCAACATGAGACAGGAGGGTTGGGTGCACAAGGACCTCAAAACTCACTCCCAGCCCTGGAGGAGCATGTCTCACCCTGCCTTATAGTTTGTTTCTATGTGCGTTTTATTTTTATGTATTGGATATCCCAGTATTGTCTTCACCTTGTCTTCCATAGATTATTTCCTAAAACCAAACGTTTGAGCATGTCCGGCATACCAGGCACAGAGATATAAGAAACAGCAAAGACAGACCCAGTCCTGCCCCTGTGGAGCTTCTAGTCTAGTGGGAGAGCCTGAGATTAAATAAACAATCAGCCACAAAAGATGTACAACTGTGCCTATAATAAATGCCACCAAGGGAAACAAAAAACACAGTACTGTGAGAGTTACATGGGGACTTTGGTCCTCCCAGAGGAAGGGAACCTTAGCTGATGTAGGAAGAAGAGAGAACAGGACGCAATATCATCCCAGACAAAGGAAATATCATAGACAAAGGCCCTGAGGTGGAAATGAGCAAGGCAAGGACAAGAGACTGAATGATCAGTGGGGCTGGAACAGGGACAGTGAGGGGGGTATGTGGTATGCAATAAAGAATAGGCAAGACCCCTGGACCAGGCCAAAAAGGATAAAAGGTGTGGTCTTTATCCAAAGAGCAGTTGAAAACTACTGTAAGAGTTTAGAAAGCCAGGGGTAAGGGGGTGAAATGACCAGCCACATCAGGGTAACTTCAGTAATGCAGAGGGATCTTTACTGGAGGCCTGCCCTCAACAAGCTCAGATGATATGCTCGAACACAGCTGAGTGGAATCCCACCACTTGGACACTGAGCTCCTGGGAAATAAGCAGGCAACATTTCATTATGGCTGTTCCCTTGGTCTGGAAAATATCTGACTCTCTTCCTCACCTTCTTGTTTCAGCAAACACCTCATTGCTAATCTGGGGTGGCCCTCTCCACGGGGGTGGTCAGGGAGGTATACCACTCAGATACCCTTCAAGAGGACTTGCTGCAGAGTTGACAGACAGCCCCGCTTACCACCCCTTTGAATCCATCACTACACATCTGATGAGGCCACACTCTCCCCAGGACTGCTCCTAGCTGATGACTAAGCATGTAGGAGCAAGGTGAAGTCCATTTCTCTACAGTGGGAGACTTCTCTAACAAGTAACTTTTGCTTGGGGATTCTCATCAGGACGGCTGAAACTCTCAGAGCTGTGTTGCAGTGGGCCTCTTCAACCCCAGTCCTTCCTGCCTTCCTCCCTGCACCAGGTATCAGATCTGCATCAAGGTCTGAACACTCTGCCTGCATAGTTTTGCTCCTTCCCCCTTTATCCTTCACAAGCGTTTCTCCCAATAAAACTCTTGCATGTCTAATCCTTTCTTGACACCTGTCTCTTGGAACACCCAAACTAACATACCTCCCATGCTTGCCCTGCTTCTATTCTCTTCTTCCCAATTCAGATTAGTACTTTGAAGACTGAGAAGATCGTTACCGCCCTGGTCTTACTTTCACAGGGGCTCTCTGGGACTCGGGAAGCACACTTTGTCATTTCTTATAGCACCTTGCCCAACATCTAGGCTTCTAGCCATCCTCAAATGTCAAGAACCATTTGTTTCCAGGGAAAGCAGTAGATAAGCTTTGCCAAAGCTGTGGTTCCTCAAAGTCAGTCAAACCAAGTCTGCTCCTTAGGGCAGAGTTTTTCATCAAACCATACCTATGAAAGCCAGGCACTTACAGATGCTCTATATGAATCAAACAAAGGGGTGGCAGGGCTTCAGGGCCTCTAGCCCCACTATTACCAGAACTGCTCCATTGTTATTTTGTTTTGTTTTGTTTAATTCTGCTGCCAAAAGTAAAAACATATGTAATATAAAAACCACTATCGGCACTTTCTCTTTCTGATAATGGCAGGTTATTACCATTGAAAACAACTAAAAATCTAGATAAAATATGCAGTGGGTCTTTTTTTAAAATCATCAAAATGTTGACAAGATAGTAAGGAAATACTAATTCAACACTGAAGGGAATCAGGAACTCAGAGAAGTATGGACATCACTTTTGCCCCAAAGGCATTTTCTGAATCTGGCAAATCTGAACTTAGTTTTGAAAGTCTGCCAGAGTTAGAGACAGAAATCAAGGCACAGAACCTGTACAAGATGTGGACACCGAAAGAAGACCTTTCTCACAATGAGCTGTGACCCTCAGGGTCAGAAAGAACCAGAAACTTACTAATCCTGAAGAGGACCTGTAGAGTGGGTTTGAATTGCCTATGTGTTGAAAGAACTTCAAGCTTTTAATAGTTGGGGGTAGGGGTCTCCTAGATTTACAGTGCTTTCAAAAAACTGCCAAAAAAATAAAATGTCTTTCTGTAGGAAGGTATCTTCTTCATCTAAGCCCTTAATTTAAAAATTTTTTTAATGTTTATTTATTTTTGAGAGAGAGACAGATCATGAGTGGGGGAGGGGCAGAGAGCGAGGGAGACAGGATCTGAAGCAGACTCTGGGCTCTGAGCTGTCAGCACAGAGCCCGATGCAGGGCTAGAACCCACAAAACGTGAGATCATGACCTGAGCCGAAGTCTGATGCTTAACTGACTGAGCCACCCAGGCACCCCAGCCCTTAATTTATACTTATATTTTTCACATACAATGACCAACACACAATCAAAAATAACCAGGCAGACTATAAAAGCACCAGTGAGAACCTGTGGAACCAATACATATGAATGAACTTCTCTTTCCCTCAGTTCTGAGACTCTGTTGTGACTGGAAGTGTCTCCACCATCCTGGAATATGACTAGCCCTATCTGTAATCTCCCTCCTAACAAAGTGGGAGTCTCTATATTCTCTAACCAAGAAGGTCAACTCTGATATGCCCTAAAGGACACCCATAGACCCTGAACATATGACCCCAGAGTCAGCGATGTGCTTTTGCCACATGGAGAAAGTTCCACAGGTATCTGTCCCTGTGGGAAGGTGGAACCAGTTACATCATCAAGACAACAGTGCCCTCCCTTCAGCCCAGGACCACCACATTATAGCTCTCCTTTTCTACTTTTTTCCTCTTCCTCTATAGTTCTGACCCTGCCTGCCCTCCCCCTTGATCAAGACTGCTCTTCTAATTAAAATAAACAAATGTCAGGAAGCAATTACTATAGAGAGTGAGGCAGATGGTAAAATAGTGGCACTCTGGTATTGCATTAAGCAGTAACTTGCTATCTCTTCAAAGTTTCTGCACTTTAATTAAGCATCGTTATAGACAGGTTCAATGAGCTTTGGAGTGGGGTTTATCAAATTAGCTTCTCACAGGGCTGATACTGTGTGATTGTAAGAGGTGTTCCTGATGCAAAGCTCAGCTGTGTGAGAGGGCCCAGGAGGGGAGCAAAGGGCAAGAAGGCCCAGCTCTACCCCTTGTACAGGTCAAAAGATGGACCCAAACCCTACCCACAGGGGCAGGGATGGTGAAACCAGCAGGGACAGCCTGAATCAACACTGAGGTAGGGAAGCCAGACATCCCCCAAACTGAGCATGAGCTTTTCTCATTCTGTGTGTGCTGCACACAGAATTCTGGTCCAAAGAGGACAACCCAGAATCTGGGAGGTGGTAGAACACAGAAGTTAAATCAGAAAGACTTGGATGTCAGTTCTTTCTGGGATCTGAATGACACTGGGAAAATTACTTTACTTTTCTGTGCCTCAAGGTTTTTTTCTCCATTTGAGAAGTGGAAGTAAGCATAGCCAACAACTATTAAATACTGACTATGTGCCAGCCACCATCTGAAGCACTGTATGTGTTTGCTTTGCCTCATTTACTCTTGCTCCCCAAAATCCTACAAGGTAGTACGGTTATTACCCCCATTTAACAGATGAGAGACCTGAGGCACAGGGAAGATAAACTTGCCCAAAGCCACACAGCTGGTAGGTGGAGGAGCCAGATTTCCAACCAGACAGCCTGGATCCAGAGCCCATGCTCACTTGTAGTCACAAAAACTGCAAAGCAGAATAAGAAACCCTTTTCTAAAACTCAGCAAGAAAATCAAACAAACCACTGCCACATGCAACATGGATAAATCCTAAAAAACGTTACACTGAGCAAAATAAAACATGAGTAGGAGTCTGATTTTATGAAATTATAGAAAAGGCAGAGACAATAAATAATGACAAAAATGACATTAGTGGTTGCCTGTGGCCATGGGTGGGGACAGGAATTAACTGCAAAGAGGTACAAGAAAATTTGTTGATGTGATGAGAATGTTCTAGGTCTTGATTGTGGTGTTTGGTTACACAGGTGTGTATATGCCTGCCAATATTCCTTGAACTGTGTATTTGAAATGGATGCCATTTATGGTATGTAACTTATACCTCTAACAAAAAATTGTTAAAGCTATGTCCTGAATGACTAAATACAAAAATACAAATGGCAGTTATCCTTTTTTTTGGTGGGATTCATTCATTCAACAAATATTTATTAGGCACTTAGGATGTGTCACTAATGTTCCAGGTTCCAGTGACATATCAGTGTAAACGAATTAAGAAACTTGCCTTTATGGGTTGTAAATTTTATTGGGGAGAGTTAGATAGTAACCAAATACCTAAGTATAACAAACAGTGTGCTCAATGATGATAAGTACTCTGGAAGAAAATAAAGCAGGGAAAGGAGAATTAGGAGAGCTGGAAGGAAGGGGTTACAAGTTAGGTAGGACAAGGTGCTCAGGGAAGTCCCCCTTCTCAGCAAGGCACGTGAGCAGAGATAAGAAAGAGAGTGAAGCAATCATGCCCACCATGACAGTAGGCGCATCCAGTCTCTGTATTCTCCCTCACGATCTACCCCAAAGCTGCCTCCCAAGGACACAAGCATCCTGGCTGCCACCTCATTTCCCTCAGGCTCCCCAGACTCTCCCTGCGTCTTGTGCCTACAGCTGTCATTGTCTTACCCACCAAGGTCTCCAGCCCTCTTCTCCCTCCCTCTCCTCATGCCCCCCCCCCCACATACACACACCTCCCAGAGAAGCCTTCACACCTTGCTTCACACTACCTGCTCAGTTTAAAATATATTGCCATCTTCTAAATGCAGACTTACCTCCTTCATACAGGTTCTATCGAGAAAACAAAACCAACCCTGGGGATAAGATTTGGGAGGTGTGTGTGGCCGAGACGTGAACTTCACCCCAAGTGAGATGGCCAGTGTCTGGGTGCATGGCTTCAGGTAACCATCAATATTAGTGATCATCTACTAGGGGAGATACTGGGATTATAAAGCTGAGTATACACAGAGCCCCAACCTTCATGTAGAGACATATGTAAACTATAAATTAAATAGTATGTGACACCTGTTTTAATGGAAATACATCATTAACAATACGATAGTTGCTGTGAGATTACCTATCACATGCTGGCAGTTAGACCCACCCTTAGCATGCATAGTGCCATATTATCCTCGCAATAACCCTATGAGGTAGATAACCTATTCCCGTTACACAGATGAGGGTCAGAGAAGGTAAATAACTTGCCTAAGGTCAGACAGCTTGTAAGTGGTTGAATCAGAATTGGAATGTCTGTCCCACTCCAGAGCCTTCAGACTAACCATTATGATAAAATATGCCCAGGCATCCAGGCATGAAAGTTGCTCAGGGGAAGAAGTGTTATCTGTGTCCACTGGTATGGGGATGGCTTCTTTGGATTATGAAAGATTAATAATTTATCGGAAGGTTCGTAAGGGGGAGGAGAGATTGAAATGAAGAGAAGAATCATCCTAGGATTAAAAAACACACACACAAGGAAAAGCACAATGGTATGAAATGTGACAAATTGATGAGTATTGTTGAAGGTACAGGGCCAAGGGCAGGGGGATTGAGAACTTGAGCTTGGAGAGGTCAACAGGGGCCCAATTTTGAAAGGGCTATATGTCAAGCTAAGGAGTTATAACCTTATTGTATTTAGCAAGCCCTTATGTAGTATTTGCTATGTGATAAGCACTGTTTTAAGCACTTCACAAATACTAAGTCATTTAATGCTTATAACAACCATATGAAGTATTATTATTATCTACCATTTATAGGTAAGGAAATTGAGGAATGGAAAGGTTGCATAACCTACCCAAGATAACTGGTAAATGGAATCCAAACCCAGACAATCTAACTCAACTTCAGACTCTTAGCCACTAGCTAGGGCACACTGAAGAGATTTTCCATGTAAGGGAGTATTTTACATGACGAATGGTGTGATTAGGTTTGTTTCCTTAAGATTGCTCCCACAGTGTGTGGGAGAAGAAGAGACGATAGAGGAAGAAAAGAACTGATGGTAGGAAGCCCACCCAAGAAAGTGTCAGAGTGTTCAAGTTGAAAGCTGATTAGAACCCATTGGCAAGAAAGACACAGAAGAGCAAATAGAGACCACAGCTATTTAAAAGGTAGAACCAAAGGAGTGTGATGACTAATGTGGTGGGAAGAGAGGGATATTGAAGCTGGCTCCCAGCTTTCCAGCTCAGATTCTTAAATAGGCAGGGATGCTGCCCACTCAGATGTGCAGAAAAAGATGAAAAGCAGATAGTCATGTAGAGTTGGATTCTCAACTTGCTATCGATTCTCAACCAGTAGGCAGTTGCATATGTAGGTCTGAAGCCAACACTGCTAGTTTTATAGCTATTGATTCTGATGTGCCTGTGGAGGGTGAGACCAGGATGTGGATGATCTAAAGTGTATGAAGGAGTTCAAGCCTAGAGGTACCAACTGTGGAGTCATACACCTGTAAATAGCAATGGAAACCATAGGAGTAGATAAGATCACACAGAAAGATGAGGTAGAGTACAAGGGAGGGAAGAGGGTGAGTGGCATGTCCCCAAAGAACTCAGACATTTAAGGTCACAAAGAAGAAATGAATCAAAAAGAAGGGGTGGGTCCTTATAGCTTTTAAGAAATAAACATCCTTATAGATCTATGGCTGAGTAAGATTTTTTAAAAGCCCAACATGGTGAAACGGGAAGAGAATCCAGAAGACCCGCTCATTATGTAACCTTGCGCACGTGGTTCTATACCCCACTGAGCTACAATTTGGACTTAATGAAATTGAAGATCTTCTATCTCCCTACAAGTTATAAATCTATGAAACATGTCAACAACAGCAGAACCATAAAGTGAAATCCAAATTGGATCTACTTAATCAATCTTGGAACGTTCAGGAAGGTAATTCCATGGAAGGAGTGTGGGCCAACCAACTAAAGAGGCCACTATCAAGGAATAAAAGCTATCCCATCTTGGCTGTCCACCCACTGTTTTGTTTGTCTCTTAGCCTGTCTGGGCCTCTGATCCTCTCTACTTACACAGAGAGAATCATTCTTCACAGGAGACAATATTGAACTCCTTAACCACCTAGTAATTCTTTCTGGGCAGAAAAGAGAAGGGGAACCATGGTCTTCCTGGGATATGAGTGACCCAAGAGAAAGTGAAAACCACCTGAGTGACTATATTCTAAGAACACCCACTTATGATTTCATAGAATACTAAGTCCAAACTCTGTGCATTGAAAGAAACTTCTCTCCTGCACTTCACAGGAATTGTGTGAGGATCTGTGAAAAGTAGTCATGAAAGTGCTTTGGAAGAAAAGTCCTATTTTATATAGAGAAACTCCTCCATGGTATTAGGAGACAAAAATGAATCTCTTTTGGGTAGTTTGCAAAATATGAAGAAAGAGTGTCTTCATCTCTGTGTCTCACTGACACTTCAAACACAATATCAGCATTCTACTAGCCCCAAAATCTGCTGCCTGGCCTAATTTCTCAGTCTCAACAAATGGCACTCCAACCTCCTAGTTACTCAGTTTGAAATCTCCCCACCACCTGACCATCCCTCTCCATCCTCACTGCCCCTGTAGTGGGTTAGTTTCACCAGCACCTCTTAACCCGAATTACTGAATAGGCTCCAACCAGTCTCTCTGCAGCCAGCCTTGGTCCCCTCTAACCCACCCTCCATGTTGGAACCAAAGTGGTCTTTCCAGAAGTTGAGGCAGGTGACACAATCCTTTCCTTAAAGCTCTTTAATGATTCCCTGTTGCTCTCCACATGAAGTCCAAACTCTGACCTGGCAGACAAGGCCCTTCATCATCTGCCTCCCACCTGGTCAGCTTCATCCCTCTTTTCACTTGCCTCTCCCCCAGCAACTGGTGTCTCTAATGCACCGTGCTGTCCTTCCACCTCTGTACAGGCTATGCCCTCTACCCAGAATACTCTTCTTTATCCTCTTGGCCTACCCAAGCCATAGTCATTTTTTTTTTTTTGGTCTTTCTCCTCACTTTTTCCAGAAAGATTCCATGAGTCACTCCAAGCTAATCTGATTACACCTCCTATGGAGCTCATAGCACCCTATACTTTACTAAGTTGGACTTATACCTTGCAATAATCTATTTACCATTTATCTCCTTCAATTGATTATAAACTCAGGGATTTTATGTTTTACCATTATATTTCCAATGCCTAGTAGAATGCATGACAAGTATAATAAGAGCTTAACAAATAAGAATGATGAATGCATAATGTACACACTACTTAAACATAGAAACATAGGGTTATAGAAACACAGACTTGGAATGGCCCTTAGTGGTCATCTGAAACAAACTCCCACCCAGTACAGAAAACTCTGACAAACATCTGGAGGCTCTGCTGGACACTTTCCATTAGTCCACTGACCATTGTTGAGAATCTCTGGTTTCCAGAAGGGTCTTTCTTACACTGAGCTGAAATGGGTCTCCCCTCATCAGCTACAGCTCTGCTCTCAGGAGTCACACAGAACAAGCTTATTCTTTGTTCCTTATGATAGCCCCTTACATATTTGAAGCCAGCTGTCCTGCCCTACTCATTCCTTCAATTACCTTCTCTTCTCCTATACACTGTACCTGTCTTAAGAGCTCCTCTCTGGGGAGGAATTCTAGTCCTCTCTCACCATAATTACTGCTTCCTCTGAACCGATCCTCAGACTAAAGAGTGATGCCCAAAGTGAACTCAGTATCTTCATCCTCAGAGCACTCATAGCCAAAGGCAAATAAGGCAATACAGCATGGGGCTGTAAGTCATAAAGGTAAATGAAATTTCCAGTTCTTAACGTTCTCATTCACCTAGGATGAAATACGTAACAGGAGAAAAACCCATGGCATGGAGTGCCTGCAACTCAAAATAAGGGCATCTTCACGTGGAACTTGAGTCTGGGGAAAATAAATCCATTCAATTGTTGACTCAATCTCTCTGCCAGCTGCCCTAGTTCACCTTCCTTTATTATGAAGTTTAATATTTCCTTTTCCTCTGAATATCACTTAATAACTATCATATTATGAGCAAAGACCAACACTGACCTCCTCCCACCATCCTACTACCCAGAATTGAATTAGCCTCTTTTAACCAAACTCTAACCAAGCAATTTCAAAGACTTCCAAACCATCCAAGTATGCTGTGAATCATCTCAGCCAGTCAGACATATCCAACATGTGATATATTGTACCATCCAGTGAGACACTGTGATGGGGGGGGGGGGGGGGGGTAAAAGACACTGGCTTGGACAAGTGACTTAATCCCTCTAGACCTCCATTTCCTCATCAGTAACTGAAGGACTGGCATAGGATTCTGTTCCCAACATATTGGGGTATTTATCATTACCAGAAATACACAAACACAACAAAAATCAATCCCACCAGATGCCATTAGTATATCCATCCTTTGTCATTCCCTGCCTTTCAGTTTCCAAACAACAACCCCAATAGTACTGAGATACATCAGTGCCTTGGATGGCATGTCCTATATATCCTGTTGTCCAGGGCAGTGGGCACCATAAGTAGGTTCCTTATCCCACCATCTTGTTACCCCCAAGTAAACACAAAGGACAGAAAAGCAGATGGAAGCTAATCTTGATTTCCTTGTTTTGACTCTATCCTCATTAAAGCCCCCACTAGAAAATGGTTCTGCAAATTTCCAAAGAGCTCCACTAGCCTCAAAGAATGTGAAGACTTGATAACCTACAACGTCCTTGGAAGAATCTAAGTGACTCAAAATCCAATTACTCAGAGCTCTTTATTTTCATGTGTAATATTTTAGAGTTCACTTGCTAACATCCGCTTTGTGAATGATTACAATACTAATACATGTACTTGTTAAAATTTTTTGAAAACACAAGGGAAAAAGTATAATTATACCATTCAGAAATGATTAACATTAACCTTCATAGCCTTTTTTCTATGTACATATTATTTAATTGAGATCATTATGTACATATTATTTTATAGCCTGATTTTTCCCTATGCTATTAAATTATTTTAATGATTGCATAGTATTCCATTATTACCATTAATTTAACTGATTTCTCATTGTGAGCACTTAGGTTATTTCAACCTTTTTGCTCTTATAAATAAAACTGTGAAAAATATCCTGTAAAAGATGTTTAAATATACCTCATTTCTTGGGATAGAGATCTAGTGTTTTTGCATTACATTGACACAGGAAAAATCAAAGGAGGTCAATAAAGAAAAACAAACCAAGATGGTTGACATCTGTTTTTTTCTTATATTCCTAACAAACCCATCCACAGGTCCTGACACTCTATCTTAGCACTGCTTAAGGTTGAAACAGTGAACACCCTTTTTGGGGGGCAGGGTGGTCCTATCAAATAAGCAAAGATTGGCAAAAATATATGGTAAGAGTATTAGAAATGTTTATTCTCATACATTACAGGTGGAATGATGATATAGTCTAAACTTTAGAGGGAGAAACAGTAATATTTCTAATTATAGAAAATGTAAGGCCTAAATTATCTACTAATAGGGGATAAAGTAAATTGTTACATCTATATAATGGAATATTTTATATCCCTATAACATTTTAAATAAAAGTTTAAAGAATATTTATTGACACAGTAATACATTCATATTATAACACTAAAAGAAAAAATAGACTATGTACTTCTGTTTTGTTTCTGTAAGAAATATATAAATGCACACAATGTCATACACACACACACACACACACATCTAGGAAAATCTATACCAAAGTTTTAATAATAGTGGTACATGGTAGGAAAATAGTGATTTTTGCTTTGGTCTCCGGGCTTTTCCAAATTTTTTAAGTCTTCAGTATTGTGTATTATTTACATAAAATACTGTGTGTTAATAGTGGCAATAAAAAATTTATCAAATTACTGAAGAAAACAAAACAAAATTAACTTGGATTTCCAAAGTCTGAGGTGGTCAGTCCAACTCACTGCGTCTCCTTCCCCAACCTCTCTGCCTTTGGCCATACCCACGAGAGAAAAGAACAAAAACAACAGGGAGAAAGTAAGCCTGTAACATTTCCCACCCAGTTCTGAAAATGAGCCAAGTTGCCGAGAAAGACTGGGATCAAAGAAACACATCAGACTTGAGAGCTGGAGCCAAGCACCAGGCTACCAGTCACTGATGTCTGACCCTGAAACAGTAACATGGGCAGAACACTTTATACAGATCTAAAATGCCAACAATGAGTAATTAATACTCCCCTCGGGCCCCAGGAAGGAGGGAGACTGAAACAGAAAGGAGGGGCTTCCCTCCACACACCTGACTCTTCTCACCTGCCCAGTAATTCACAACCCCAGGGCCCTAGGATGTGTTCCAGCTGGGAAAGCCTTTTCCCCAAAAGCCCGCTCTCCGGACACCGGTATAAAAGCGAACATCTCACATGTAAAGAAGGCACAGAGGTCTCAGATATGAACCTTGGCATGTCCCCATCTTCTTCACAAGTGTCTTCAAAAAGATAAGCCCCCATTCCAGCCTGGGAGGCAGAGTGGGAGGTCACGGCCCTGATCACAGCTGTGAACTGGAGGTCTTCACTTGCTGACCGTGTGACGGCATTCAAGGGTTTGGATGTCTCTACATCTCCATGACCTCATCTAGAACATGGGGAATAGTAATCCTACCCATCCCCTGTGATTATTGTGCTGATTCAACTGAATAATAGACATGAAGAATCTCACCCCAAGCCTGGTACATGGTACTTAAAATTGGTTCCATGTCCCTCCTTTGCCTTTGTTGCTGGGAAAGGCCAGGGACTCTTCCATGACAGTAGCATGCCTCCACCCCAACAACCATGTCTTCCCTGTCTGAATGTTAGCAGGGGACTGGGCTTCATATGAGGAATCTTGCTTAGCTCACTTGACCAATACCTATAGAACAAGGTCAGTCACTAGCATTTATTTTCCCATCTAACAGATTTTTCACAAGAATAATAAAGAGTTGAGAGGGCCTTTAAGGTTACCTGGTTGGACCTCCTGCCCACTGCCCTCAGCTCCCTACCTTACATCCCCTTCCAGGGAAGCCCCCCAGCAGCACATTCTGGTTATGGTCAGCCCACGCACTTGACACCCCAAGAAACGAAGACAATCTTGCTGCAATGTGCTTCACTGACAGGGAACCCACAAAATCCTTTCACAGAGGACCTTCCCACAGATTCAGATTTCCCTCGTTTCACATTTTTTTATTTTAAGAATTCTGTCAAACCCTGTCTGGCTATAGACAAGAACAGCCTTTTCCTTCATTTTCAGGCAGGGAAATGGAGTCAAGTCGGTAGGCCTTTTGTTTCTCCTACTGCTAAACCCAGGACAGCACTCTGCTCTCCAACCTTGGAAGACTAGACAAGGCTCACCAAAGGCAGCATCTCACCTCCTGAGTTGATGCTGGAAAAGGAGACCCAGGAGAGGTGAAGCAGGGGATGGGGGTGCACTATGGGAATTTCTCCTGTCCGGCTGCTTCCATGTAGAGCTGCATCTGAATCAGCCACCCATTCTTGTCCCTGGTGGAGGCCCTAGCCTGTAGGGGGCTTTGGTCGCCAACCCATTTCTGTCGTGGTAACCTCGCTCAGGGAGAAGTGCAAGCGGGGCACGCTCAATCGTGCTTTCTTCTGGTGGCCTCCCGAGTCACACTTCAGAAGCCCCTCCTCTGAGAAGACGGAAGAGCAGCAGGTCCGCCTGTCTGACGATGTCACAGCCACTCTGGCTCTACCTGCTGCTTCATCTCTCTCACCAGCCCATGAGCTCTCTTCCTAAGGCGGTGATATTTCTCCTTTCTCCTCCACCTTCTGTCTCCAGCCTGAGACTTGTCAGCAGCCCCTTCGTGTAGCAAACATACAAGTTGGTTTGCCTTAAAAGGTCAATTGCAGCAGATTTGTACATGTTCTCTCCCTCTGACGCCAAAGTCCTGTGCAAGCGAAGGCAGTACAAGCAGTCCTCGATGCAGGCTCCCCCTGCTCCACCCCCAAGCCTGAACAGTATCTTCAGCCAAGGAAGGACAGAAACGCTCACAGGCTGGATGTTTCTCCCAGTCTTTCCTGCAACAGCTCCAAAGCGCAGCACACATATCCAATCAAGTAACCCAGTGGAAGCCACCAGAGCCCCAGAAGGGTCAGACAGAGGGATACCTAAGACTGAGGGATTAACCCTCTGTGTAGGTTGACCTCTGTGCTCAAAGTCTTGGCAATGTGGGACAAAGTCAGGCAGCCTATTTGGCTACATTCTCAGGAAGTCATTTCTATTAATGAGGCACCTGTCCGAAAACGCAGGTCTCAAATCAGGGTCCAGGGCCTTCAGTGCCCTAGGAGATTCTTCCAGATGGTCAGCAGGCTGTCGCTTCCAATATTAATGCTTATAATATGACGGCATCAACACTTCTGTCTCCAGCATGATGTAACCATGGCCTCTACTTGGCATATCTCTGAGAACCATGGAGTGTCACCACAAGTAAGGAACTCAAAGAGCTCCAAATCCATGCCACTTCATAGATAAAAAACCTAGGTCCAGGAGCCAGGAAGAGGCATGTGACGAATACATGGTAGGGCCAGAATCCCAGTGCAGGCTCCCATTCAACTACGCCACACCACCTCAAGGAAACATCAGCCAAAACCATTATCAAACCACCAATCTCCCCCCAACTCAAGTCCAGTGAAGGTTTTTTCATGTGAGTGGGGTAGTTGGACCACGGGGAACTTGGCCTGAATTACTGGAGAACCACTGTTGTTAACTGGATGAAACCAAGGAGAATTAAGTCTATTTTTCATTACACAACAGGAAGCCAGAAAGTGCAAGGTTTTCTCTCCCCTCCCTGAGAGGACACCACACTGCCACTTACCCTAGTCTACAGCTGTGGTTCTCAACTATTAGCATGCCTCAGAATCACTTGCAAGGCATTTCAAAATGCAGCTCACTGGGCCCCATCCCCAAAGATTCATATTCAGGAAGTCTGAGGTGGGGCCCAAGAATGTGCATTTTACACAGATTCCCAGGGGACTGGGGACCCATTGAGAACTATGCACTTGAGTTCCACCAAGGCTGACACTTCTGTTTCCACAAGCCCCACTCCATACCCCAAGCTGCACATCCACAACTGATACACCCTTGTTCAGTCTCCTCCCATGGCTGGCTGTAACCTTATCTGATGGTTCTGCCCAATTAAGGCAACTTGCTCATGCTACATCATAATCCGTTGCCCCATTAACAGATGCCTGAAGATTCAGGCTGGCCCTCTTCCCAACATGCCTGTCGTTGTGCTATACCAAGTTTCCCCAATCAAGACAGAGCAGATGAACCAGAGAGGAGTTTCTAACTATCATCCTAACAGCAAACCGTTCCTGAAATGCCTCCCATTACACCAGCCTTGGCAGGGATTGTTGCACCCCAGGAACTCCCACAATCTAGAGGGGAGACCCTCAAGGCAACATACACCCTTGGTCTCCTCTATGCATCCCCAACTTGCAGGTCTTTGCTTTGTTTCCAGAAGCAGTTGGCACTCTCTGACTGCAAGTACAAAAGTCTATGACATCCATCCCAGGGGTACAGCCACTCCTACATAATGTATTGAGTCCCTCCCTGGCTCAGAGCATATTGGGTTGCCTTCAGCTCAAAAAGGGTACGGCAGCTGCTCACATCAACAGGTGTCTTCCGGGAGTGGGGGTGGGGGAGCAGCCAGGACTCGGCAAACCTCCTGAGATACTTAGTCATTCACTGGGACGTGGCCAAAGTGAGAAAGCAGGACCCCACTGAGGCTCCAGGTCCATATTAACAAACAAAGTAGTAGAGTGCACTTAAGAACATGGCTATGTGGTCACAGAGGCCAGGATGCATGGTCCATTCACCTCAGACTAGTTGTGTGGTCTTGGGAAAGTTGGTGAAGTTTTCTAAACCCCAGTTTCCTCATCTGTAATTTGAGGAAATAATGATAACTGCCTTAAAGCTCTGTTCACAAGAATTAAAAAAAAAAGACACCTGCGAAATGTTCAGCAGAGCACTTGGCAAAACAAATGTTAGCTGCTCGTACTATCCTTACAATCAAGGAAAACAATAAGGCCCTATGCCTGGCTCAAACTGCTACACTTCAAAGACCGCAGGGAGCAGGGCCTCAGATCCAACAAATGCCTCTGCAGACAAACTGGCTGGAAACCTGAGCAACCCCCAGTGGCACCGGCCCAGATCTACTCCTCGCCTCTGGTTGCTGCACTTGGTCTTCTCACATGAGGCCTCTCTTGCTGTTTTCTAGATAGTTCATCTTGGCCTCTCAAAAATGTCCATTTGAAGCCACAATGCAGGCTCTGACGAGACGCTTCTGCTGACCTCAACACTTCTTCCATTTCTGGCATCACCGGAAATTTCCTTGGAGTCAGGAGCACCATCCTACGGCCAGTGATCAAGAGGTTTTCACTCCATCACCATATGACCGAGACATGCCTGTCACCTGGTCCAGACAGGAATCTGCCAGCTAGACACCAAGCAAAGGAATCTTCCAGAAACTTGCCCCAAACTGTAGGAAATGAGCTGACATCTGAAGTTTTATGGGAGGCTAAGTGAAAGAAAACACAGCTCTAAAACCTACCCCCAGTCCTTCCCTTTGAGAAAATTCTATCCTGCTGCCCTCATCTAAATGATGGAAAGCTCAGAGAAGACTTGGACTGTTTAATAAACTTTTAATTTGCAAGAAACAAAGGCCCTCTGTGGTTACTTTAGTGGCTTGCTGGGAGGATATGAGGAGCAGGACAGGTGGGACCACAAAGTCATTAGCAAAGGAAGTAGTTATACCTTCTTTTCTCTTTTCCCTTCCTTCATGGCATCGCTGCTTTGCTTTCTGTGTCATGTCCTATTCTCCTGCCTCTGCTGGTCACCATCTCCCACCCTCATGGTCTTTGCACTCAGGAACTGCCACCACCAGTTCACCCAATTCCAGACCCCTGAGGGAGCAGAACCATCAGCCTGACTCATCTTTTTTAAGCTCTATATTGCAAGACCAGGACATGGCTGGCAGCCACGAGTGCTGACCACCGGCACAATAAGCTATGACTGTGGGGTGGGCAATGGATGGGGTCACAAGATACAAAGCAGGGTTGCTGTCCACCCAGCAGGGGTGTTGGGAAGAGCAGCTTCTCTCGGAAGAGGGTGTGACAGAACAGTGGGGAACAAAAGAAGAAAACTGAACTCATGTGCCAGGCAGAAACCAGCCCAGCAGAGCACTTCCTTATCCAGAGCTGTGCCAAGACCTTGAATTGTGACCAGCAGAACCACAGCCAAAGGACAAGTGCAAAGAGTAGAGCCTGGTCCCAAGGATTTTCCAAAGTGGTACAGAGTCCATCTGAGTCATAATCACCCTCAAATGAAAATATTTTCAAATGTTCTTTGCTCTGGGTTGGAGGAGCTACATGATGACTCAAGATTTTTAAAAATATATAGACAGCAATCAACACTCTTGAATGGACATCAAGAAGGTATCAGACAAGACAAACACGTCTATCACAGATAAGAGGTATTTAGAAGCTATCTCTTGTCCTCCCTAGGCAGGAGAGAAGGAGGGAACAAGAAGAAATGGCCCCAATAGTCTCTCAAAAGGAAAATGCTTGGTCATGGAGCCCAGGAGTCAGGCTTCTCTCACGAAGAGGGGCAAGAAAGACTGCCCCACCCAGCAAATACCCTACCAGGAAGGAAATAAGGAGTCCATACCCTCTCTTGCCAGCCTGTCCAGCAAGTCTTAGATATGTTAGAAGGGATCAAAACCCTTTTCATGCAGTGCTAGGAAAAGCAGAGTGAAAGGCTCAGCATGTCGGTGGCCTAGGTATTCTCCAGGTTGGGCTAAACAGGCAAGAACCTCTCCAGCTGCTGAGCATGAGGGTTTGGGGCAGACACCGGAACCATGGCCCACCTGCAAAATCCTACCACAGAGCCTTAGAGGTAAGTGGAAGCCAGAAAAAGTGAGCAGGAGGGGGATGGGTAGAAAAAATGCCAGCGTGCAGTTGAGCACTGTGAATGCAGATGGTCTTCTCCAGCACCGTAGATAAAAGCAGTGGCAGCCTCCTATACTGATTATACATGCATGCCACTGAGTGAACAGGCCCGCTGGGCAGGGCCAAGGCCCGCTGGATAATTTATATGCTTGCGCTGGCCATGGGCAGAGTTCAAAGGAAAGAGCTGGAGAATAGACATTCAAGACATAAGTGAACTGCCACCTTATGGCATCCAGTAAATAGGCAGAGAGGTCTCCTAAGGAGATCATGCAGAGTGGTGCCAAAATGTGTGTGTCGTGACACACTGCTCCCACTGTCCATGACACATCCTCCAGCCCTGAATCCCAGCCACCCCTTCCCTTGGCAGCTTCCTTCAAGACCAGTAGAGTGTCACCACCTAGAGGAAGGCTGATCTACATTCCCAAGTTGGGCTAGGTGACCTCCTTAGTGCTCCTCAGATAACCTAAGGTTGCCTCCATCAGAGCCTTCCAAACCATGCATCATTCAAAGCATTTCTTCCATCAGGAAACCTTCTCCAACACACTCAACAAAGAGGAACCTCCCATTAGTTTCAGACAGCTCCCTACAACTCTCCTTCATAGCTCTATCCCAGTTTGTACTCAGATTTTTCAGTACTTCTATGCTCACTTTCCTTCCCCCACACCCCAAATGCAAGCTCCATGAAGAAGGGACCTCGTTGGCCCTTTTCACCTGTGCACCCCCTGTATCTACTACAGTACATGGCCTACATAGAAACACAATGGAGAGTGACTGAATAAATGAATAATCAAGTCCTTCTACAACATATTACGGTCATATTAATTGCTCTACCTTCCCAGCCAGACTGTGAGATCCTTTAGCACAAGAATATGTCTAATTGGTCTTTCCTCCCCAGCACCACAGGAAGGGGGGGTGGGGTCAAGTATTTCTGGCACCTTTGGGTAATTATTTCCCATCACAAGAGGTGAACCAAATAACTCCCCTCTTTTGTTCTTTCACAGTCCTTAGCAAAATTCCTAACCCATCACAGGAGTTCAGTGTCTATTTCAGATGATTCACCTTTCAAGGAGCCCACACCTAACACTGGCAATGCGTCCTCTATGCCAGCCAGTGGCAATCAGCCCCTCATGAATAAAAGCAGGATTTAGAGCAGGAGGGGCCACCAGGAGATAGGAGGCCTCAGTGTGAGTCCCCACCATAGACTTCCTGGCTTGTTGGCATGCAGAAGGCACCAAACTCCCAGGTGTACAGTTGTTTCAGCTCTAAACATGGAAGACGTTTCCATGGGTCCAGAGGCATTGATTCTACCACCCCATGTTGTGGTTTCAAAATACAGCAGTCAGTCCTTTGGACCTGCGTTTGAATCCTACCTCTGATTTTTGGCTGTGTGATTCAGGATGAGGTACTTGATTGACCACTATATTGACCACTGGGTCTCAGTTTCCCCATCTGTCAAACAGGATTCACAGTAGTTTATAAGGATGGAATAGGATGATGCATGAAAATTTGTTACAAATGAGCACATAAGCAGTTTATTAATGGCAACAGGTAACAGAGGAAAGATCTTAGGTTTAGACTGAGATGATCTACTCAAGGAAGCTGGGTGATAATGGACAAGCTGGGTTCTGAGGTTCAGTTTCCTCATCTGGAAAACAGGAAACAAAACCGTATCTCCTCATTCTGGCCAAGGTCACTCCCAAGTCCACATCCTGGATGTCTACACTTGCTGTTCCCAGCAGGGTGGCACCTCCCCAGCTCTGCCATGGTTCTGTCCTCATTTAGGTGTGGTCTCCCCAGATGGCTTTCCCTGCACCTCTCCAAAGTCACCCACCTGCCCTTTTATTTCCTTCCTGGAAGTCACTTATGTCTGAAATTGTCTAATTGCTATATGTTTATTGTCTACCACACTTCTCACTAGACTGTCAGCTCTATGAGAGCAGAAACCTGGTCTGCCCTGGACTCCAATATACCACCAGAGTTTAGAATGCTATCTTGCACATGCCACGTGCTCAGAAAATACCAAAAGAATGAATGAATGAATGAATGAATGATTGAACAAATGAATGAACACCCTTCATGATCACTGTGAAGAAACAAATGAACAACACAATGATAATGCCCACTATAGTCCTGGCTCACAGTAGCCACTTTATGTTGATTTTCCTTCCTTTCCCTGGGAACTAATTTTTCAAGAACTACAGTCCTTAAACATTATCTCAGCTTGAGATTTAAAACTTTTAAATTGAGCTAAGGTTACCAGACAGGGAGGAAAAAAAGAGAGAGAAAGAGAGAGAGGTAGGGGGACAGTAATAATTAACCTCCCTATGCAGATCTCCACCAAGAGCTTCTTAACACCTCTGCAATGTCTGAGCAACCAAGCCTCCCAGGATCCCCTGAGTGCTCCAGAAGACAGGTCATCAATTGAGCCACTTCTGCATCTGCACAAGTTGCAGATCAGACACAAAGACAAATGGCGCTCAAATCAGTGCCAAGGGGTCAGCGCCAACCAGGGCATAGATTCAGGCTGGGCCCCTGAGAGGACTCAAGACTGAAATGCAGGTCCAGACAGGCACTGACCAGAATGGGGACCGAGATATCTACCTCAGGATGCTGGAGCACCCTGCCCCCTCTGTGACTGCTGCCCCTCCATACACTTAGTCATCCATCTCTGGACTCCCTCTGCTCACTCTGGCGCATCTCACACTACCCTCCTTTTGACACACCCAGCTTGAGTGGCTCTCCTACTCTGCCAGAGACCCCAGGTCAACATGGTAGATAAGTCTACCCTCCCTCCTCCTGCCAGATGCAGCTAGACTATCCCAGGTTAGGCCCTGACTAATAACGGGCAAAGGTGGCAATGACCTCACCTCGTCCACACATTCTAGGTGTCTACATTCTGAGCCATTGAGCCACAGCTTCCCTAGAGCTCAAAGAAGTAGCACATCAGAGGTCAGAAACCTCACCCAGGTGGCTGTCAAGACTCCATCTCCCCAGTGGGCTCTTGCCCAGTGTGCTGAGCCTAAATTCTAGATATTAGCCCTGATGTGAGCTTCTATTTTAAATTTCAAAGAAAAGTTCTGAAGTTCTCTACACTCAAACACAGTTCCTATCAAAATGCCAAAGCAAGGCTGCAATGGGACTGATCTGTGGTTTCCAACCATTGCACTCAGCCCATTACACCCAGAAAACCCTTACCACATGGAGAGAGTGGACTGATGTGGGTCTCACATCATTCTCCTGCCCCAAACCCAGCTTGCATCATCACCACTGGACTAGAGCATGGGCAGTGCTCTCCCATGCTCTAGTCCCAGTGGGTCAAAGTCCAGAGGCAGAGGGGGAGAATTAGCCAGCCAGCCAGCTGCAGAAAATAGGCACTATGATATCAAGTCTAGCAGAATAGGTTGGATGAGGCAGAGAAAGACACAAACAAGGTGGCCCTCAAGCCATGACACATCAATGGCTCCAGTGCCTGGAGAGAGGACTTTCCAAGAGTGTGGGCTGACAGATAACCTTGAACTCTTCTAGCCGGTTCAGCTGTAATCTTGACCCCTTCAGTCCCACTTTCACTTGATACTCAGGTTTCTTAGTGAGAGAGCCAGTTCTGTGTATAGGACACGGGCTTTACCCTCCCCACTCCAGCAGACTCCTGGGGTAGCCTATATTCCTAAATAGCACTGGCTTGACTCTCTGGGATCCCTTTCTCTGATGCTTTTCCAGCCTCCTCTCCCCAACTTTACAGTTACTTAAGCTATCTTATTTCCCCATGTCCAACCAGCTGTGTGACTTTATGCAATCCTTAACCTCTTTAAGCCTGAGTTTATGTATCCCTAGAATAGGGGGTGGGGGTTAAATTAGACAAGCTCCAAAATTTCGTTTTAGCACTAACATTCCATAATTCCATAACTGTTTGAAAGAACATTAACAGCTGGAGTCATCTGTGACAATGATATCTACTTTATCAGAACTGGACGTGGACTGATCTGTCTTCCTGGGTCCCAAGCTGAAGAGGTTTTATGAAGTTTCTCTTAGCTTGGTAAAGGTTCTACAAGTCCATTTCTCCTTCCCATATTCTTATTCCATATTGAGGTAGTAAACCAGGAAGGTAGGAGGCACTGGGCAGATTGAGGAGAAATCAGGAAGTACTGATGAGCAGTAATTTCTTATAAGGAAGAGGAAAGTGCACAGGTTCAAACTCACTGGCTGACACTTCTCAGGGCCTCTCCTTCCCCTCCCCTTTTTGAATTATGTGAAATCTGCCCCAGCAATCTGGAGCCATGCCACCCTCCCTGGGAGAGGAGTTCTGATGCCAAGCTTCTGATGGCTACTCACATCAACACCCTGGGAATCATTCTCCCCACTGATCTCTCCCTTATCCCCATATCCAATTCATCATCCACTCAAGTCAAGGGGGCCACCAGAATATGCGTCAACTCTGCCAGCTGTCACCCACACCGCTGCCCCTACTCCAAGACCTAACACAGTGTCTGGACCCAGCAGGTGCTCAATAAAGATTTGTTGAATGAATGGAATCCAAGAAGACTTCTCTTTCCCTGAGAAACAGAACTGAGAGACAGGCTATTTTTGCAGGACAATGGTGAGTTCAATACTTCCTACCCAGCTAAAGCACCCAACCTCAAACCCCATACCACTGTCTGAGTGCAGAATCCCTCTTGCCCTTCTTCCCACTCAGGTTGCAAGACTCAGGAGTGACAGTGAAACCACAAGCATCTCCTCACTCTGTGGATAAGACCTAACTGTAAGTGTCAGTTTAACATCTGAGCAGCATTAATGCCCAGGAACCATCTCCTGCTCTCTGACAGGGTAACAATACCCAAACAATATATAGCCTGCACTTCCACCCATGCACACCCACACATACCCCTTGCTCGGGGCAGCAGAAGGGAACAGGGCTAGAACTCAGAACCCCCTGCTGGGGCCACATAGTACCACCCCGTAAGAATGTTAAGTCTGCCCCTCAGTCCACTGGCCTATGGTTTTCATGAATTCAAGACAACCTTCCCACCCACCACCCTGCAGCCCCCATCACCAGGGTCAGATATTCAGAATTTTTACACAGGTCAAAGAGGAGAACGGATGGTTTAATACCCCTGCTCACCCCCAATTTCTGGAACTCCGCATCCATCTGCAGGGAGTCATTTGCCACAAATGTCCTAAGCTGGAGAGTGACGTGAGTGGGTGGCTGTCTGGTTTCCTGACCACGCCTATCTCCAGATTTGCCTCATTATTTCACATTGGTGGCACAACCACCAGACAACCTTCCAGACAAATACACAGAACCAGGCTCTAACAGCCCATCTGGCCATACGGTAGACCAGCTCTGGGGGCTGGGAGGGATCCCTACAAGGGGTCCTCCCATGGAAAGTCCCAGCCTCACCCTCAGTTTCATTGAATGTATTTCCACACCTGCCCACCTGCCCCTCCAGCATGACTGCTCTGGAAGTATGTTTTGTTGTGGTTATGAACATAGCCACCGGAGTCAGACACCCTGGGTTCAAATCATACACCGCTGCCCATGAGGGGGTACACCTAGAGAAGTCCCTTGACCTCTCCACTGGTCTCTGTGTTCTCTGTAAAAGGCAATTCACAATGCCTACCACACAATATTGCCAGGAGAATTAAATGCGTTAACTACTGTACGTTAAACTCCGGGCACAGGGTAAGTAGTCCTTCCACTGCTGTCAGTCTCCAACCTCCTAACCCAGCCCCACACACCACACTAGTTACAAATTTGCTTGCACTGAATACACAGATCCCAAGGCCTTAAAGAATGCTCCATCCAAGTAGAAGCTTTGAAAAATAAGCAAAACAAGGCAAACATGAATTTCCCTTATACCTTTCCTGAGGTGTCTCTGTCTTTCCTGTATGTGACCTTATCTGGTTAGAAACTAACTTGTTAAGCTAAAAAAGAGAGTCACCGATTCTTCCAATTCCTAGTCACACCTTTCCACAGTTGTCACCATCATTTTGTCACCAGTATCCTTAATAATACCTTCATTTCTAGAATGTCCCTCCCAATTCATCCCTCCCCCCTAGGAAGAAAACCTGTGACCTAGGGGAAAGCTTGAGGGGTAGGCATCTCAATAGTAACAGTGGTTCCTTCTGGGAGGTGGGATCCCAAGTGATCTTCATGTTCTTCTTTACATTTTTTATTTTGCTTAATTTTTGAGTTTCTCTTTCTTTACTTCTCCCCCCCCCCCCCACCAATGTGCATGGCAAATGTATTCCTTTTTTAAAGGAGAAAAAAATGGAAAGCTATTTCAAGAAGTCCCAGGCCTTGTCTCTAGAAGGTGGTTCATGAAGAAGAATGAAAGAGGATAATATACTCTCATTTGATCCTCAAAGACTAGGCAAGAAGTGACCCACCATAAGAAGGCACCTGAATTATGGAAGCAGGGACAGGGGCATTCATTCATCCAGCAGGTGTTTACTGAGTGCTCACCCCGTGCGAGGTGCCATGTGTGAACAAAACAAAGTCCCAGCCAGCCCTCGGGGTGATGAGGTCCTATTCAGGCAGACAGACAATAAGCAAAATGAACACATATATACTATGTCAGATGGTGTAAGGTGCTGTGAGAATTAGGTAAAATAAGGGGATCTGAGGGCTGAGGAGGGGCCTGCTATTCCGGAAGGGTAGCTGGGAAGGCTTGCCCAAGGATGTTCAGTTTGTGCAGAGACCTGGGGAATGGAAACAGCCAGGGGAGTGGCCAGGATAAAGCATGGAGGTTGGACTGGGCTTAGCAAGTTCAAAAAGCAGCATGAGCAAGGAGAATGAAAGGAGAAGAGGGTGGACAGGTCTGGGGCCAGATCTGGTGGGGCTTTGTGGTCATACTTAGAGCTCTCCACCATGGTTCACTGCATAGGAAGCCACTGGAAAGGTTTGAGCACAGTAACATAATTTGACTTTCATTTTAAAGGATCATTCCAGCCTGTTGGGGGCGGGGGGGGCGGGAAATGCACAGAGGCGAGAGTGGAAGCAGGAGTGCAGTAAGGAGGACCTTGTAATAATCCAGGCAAGAGGTGGTGGCAGTGGTTTGGACCACATGAGTAAGAAATATGGCCCTATTCTGGGTCCATTTTTAAGGGAGAGCCTACAGGCTTTACTGACAGCTTGAAGTCGGGACAGGAGAGCCAGAAGGGAGTCAACAACAATCCTCAGTGTTTTAGGTGTGAGCACCTGGGAGGATGACGTTGCTTTCTTCTCAAACAGGAAAGACTGGGCAGGGTAGGAGGTCAAATTAAAGGACATAAAAGCACAGAAAGTTTGAGTTGAATCAAGAGATGATAGCTAAGCAGGTGCATGTTCACACTTGAGTTGAAGGGAGAGGTCCAGGCCAGACATACAACTCCGAGAGCACTAAACCAGTCCTCATTTGACATTCCAAACCAATCTACGGGGTGGGTGTGACTTCGTTCCTGTTTTGTAAATGGCAAACCTGGGACTCTTAAAGGGGGAGTTACTTGCCCAAAATTTATACACACGGAATAGACTCATCTGCATTCACAACTGAGGCAGTCTGATGCCAAAGCCCAGGACTCAGACCTTAAAAAACCCAGATTATAATAACCAGAAAGCCAACTCAATTAACATGGCAGCCTGTACCTCCCCCGCTCAGTAAGCTGAGCCCCACCTCCTTCTGAGATCGCAATTGTTCTCATTGACTGAATACCCATGGCATATCCTGGCCCCAAAGTGATCTAGCTGTTATGCACAGGCTTCTGCCTTTGTCTCCTGATTTGCCCCTGAGTATCCAAGGAACCTGAAATCAGGCTCCAAATGCCAACCTTCAGCACTGTAGCCTCACTGCCCCATCAATTCCTGCCAGGCTCCTCCCTGGGCAGGCACTGCAGGTGTCTGCGGCACATTTGGGAGGTAACCGTGAGCCTGAAAATCCCATGGCCTTAACCACAGCTGGCTCCTCCCTCTGGGGGAACCTGGCCAAATCATTTGACTGCTAAGCCTCAGTTTCCTCAACTAGTAGAAAGTGGGGGTTAGACTAGAATCTTTCAAGAGTCTGTGAAATACTCAGAAAGTCAAGTTTTTCTAAACACAGGTATCCTGCAGTAGAAAACCCTTGGATCCAGCAGTCCCTTTTTGAATCCTGTTCTGACACTCACTGTCTTAGGGAACCATCACCAATTTAGTCCCTCCATCCTGTCCCTCTATCTCTAATATGAGGGTGACAATATCAACCTTCCAGGGGTGTGGGTAGGACAGTCATGTGGCACATGGGTGTTCCCTATATGCTTACTTATAAAAGTCCCAAAAGCACACAGTGAGCCCAAGATCCCCACTCCACTTAGGGACTCCCCTTCCTCCACAGCACACAAGAAGGACTCTGGCATGTTCCATTCAGCCACCTGATGATTTCTCTCACCTCCTGCCTCGACCTACCCAATCCCCAAAACCCTGAGACCCTAATAGCTCACCCTTCCACTTGTCTCATTTCTTCAACTCCTGCTTCCAAGAAAACCCAGGTCAAAATATCAGGAGGGAGAAAGATGAAAAGAAAATCTGCTGGCCTGTCCCACCCATTACCAGAAGCAGAGGCTTGCTATTAGCAGAATCCAAGCGACACATCATAAAAATTACCACCATCATCAGTGTCATGGCTATGGCTGCTGTAGACCAGGCAGAACCAAAGTGGTATGAAAAGGGGAGCAGACCATGGATGTGGCATCAGATCACTTGGGTGATCTAATCCTCCCATACCAGCTACAAAGTAGCCTTGGAGAAGTCATTTGATTCTGAGCCATCCCCCAACAACAAGGATTATGTTATAACTCTGATTTATGGACAATGACACTGGACTCAGGAGGTGAGGAATCCACTTGACTAATAGATAAGCAGCAGGAAGTTACCCTAGGTCTGCATGTGTGATCCCAAAACTCATGCTTTTCTGTCACATCTTGATACCCAGAGCATTGCAGGCTTTCAAGTCAGAAACTACTGGATTTATATCTCACTTACTTGCTGAGAGGCTTTGGGCAAATTACTTAATCTTGCTGAGCTTTTATTTTGATCATCTATAAAGTGAAGATACTGCTGCCTGCCTCATGGGTCATATCATGAGGGGCCAGATAGCACAGGAATAGCTCGGACACAGTGCATGCATGAAGCAGCCCCCCAGTGACTTAGAGATGCCTTCTCACTGCTACCTCAGGGCTACTGCAGAACAAGAAATGTTTGTATGGTCCAGACAGTTCTGGAACACAGTAGGTCCTCCATACCTGTTCTCTGAAACTTATAAGCCAAATGTCCAATGCTATATGACTATGAATGATAAAGCTAATATTTAAACATGGCTCTTTTGCCCTAAGTCTAGATATCACCTAAAAGTCATCTCAGAGCAGTTGGGTAATCCTGAAACCTGAGAGCACCATATCCCAGGCCCCATCATTCTAGCTCAATTTCCAGCTACTCAGAGTCACACACAGGAGGAAAACCACCATGGCAGAAGAGCCCCCTTTTTGTCAGCTCAGGGTGGGATGCCCTAGTAAAACTTCTGCCTTCAATTCAGGGAACAGAAACAAAAAGCATCCTATTGACTTTGAGGCATAAAGCAAATTAATTCTCCAAACATAGTCCAGAGCACATAACAGCCCAGCAAGGGCCAGCTAAATATGATCAGAAACCAGCAAAGCAATTCTGAAGCCATCAGATCCCTGAGGAAATGAGGATGTTGCCAAGGCACCTATCAATCAAAGCTGATCCAGGAGGAGTTGTGCATGGACACACTGCAAAAGGAATAAAAAAACAAAAACAAACAAAAACTCAAATCCATAAAGAATGAACTCGAGTTCCTGCACCTCAGGCTGTACCCGGGAAACCACAAGTCCCTTTAGAAGTGTTCTGCAAGAAGCACCCACACTCAGGCTTCCCTAAAACACCCTTAGCCTCTTTTCTCTGAAGAATGACAAAAAACCACAGGAGAATGCTGTTGACAGATGAAGACTGGCTTGGTCCTTTGCAAGTTATCCTCTTGCTCTGTCTGTGTGCCAGGATGAGTCACAGGCACCCACGTGGACCATATTCTGGGCTGGGCTCAATGATCCAGCTTGGTGGCTTCTGCTGAGAGAGTAGACCCATGTCAGCCAGGCAGTGTCCTCCTTGCTCCGAATTCTGGAAATCCAGTGACTTTCCCTTCCCATCTCTAGAGTTCTCCTACTACAAAGGTGAAAAGGCCACCCTGCTGCTCTAGTATGTCCCATGTTCCCCGGGACACACACACGAGAGTCCTGATGTCTTTACCCACTATCCTGCAGCGACCAGCATCCACTCTACCCCCACTCATGGTGAAGTAGCCACATGGTTGGGACTGGATGCCTCCGTCTGCTGTCAGGGCAGAGCAAGAGGTTATAACTGCTCAGAGTTGTTACAACTCATTCAGAGAGGGACCTGTGACCTAATTGGTCCAACCAAAAGGAGGCCCAAGACTTTTGTCCAATGGCTGGGCGAAGAGAATTTCTTTACTTTCAAGGGTGAGCTGTACCCACATGAGCTCTAGAGTTGCAGAGCCATTTTACTACCATCGACAGAGCCAGGCTGAGGCCCTGACAATATTGGGCACCCGTAGACTGAACCACAGCTGAGGTCCATTCTCCAAAACTTGAGTTATGTAAACTCCAAACTCCATTCCCCAGAGCTCCCTCTGTATTAAGCCAGATTGAGTTGGGATTCTAATGATTGAGATCATCCCAACTGAAACACCTACCATTCCAGGTCCTTTGAAAATGAGCTGGAACATCCTTCTCCAGCCCCATCTCTCACTCAGTCCTCTACCTATGTGCTATAAAAGGTCAATCTCCTATGTACTGAGGACAAATTCCTCATTTTCTTGCCTTTCCTCATGTGGTTTCCTTGGCCTGGCATCCTCAGTCCTTCTCTTCCATCTACTGATGTCATTCTTTAAATTCCATCTTCTCAGTGAAACCTTCCTCACACTCCCTTACTTCTCAAGAAGGAATCCTCCCTTCCATGAAAGCCCATGTGGTTCCTTCTATCCTGGATCTAGGCCCTCTGCTGTGGTTACATACAGTCATAATGTCCTTCACTAGAAAAATGCCAACCATTACTCTCTTCTGTGTCCCTAGCACCAGACACAATGCCCCACCCCCTCCCGAGGCAAAGGAAGTACCTTGTAGATATTTGCAAAACTGAGTATGTGGAAACCTGCACCAGGCCAGCTTGGTCTGTGAGTAATACTGGCATTCTAGAGGGCATTCTTCTCTCACACCCCATTTCCTAGGCCTCCATAGACCCACAGATGTGCATATGAGAGATAATGGCATGGGGTACACTGTGGATAAGGAATGGGGTAGGAGATCATTGAAGGGCAGAAAATCAGACCTGTATTGCAAACCTCCTTTCTATACAGTATCCAAACTCAATCAAGGTCACTGGAACTCCTCCATCCAGCCTGAATGGGCTCCCTCTATACCACTTCTATCAAATCCACCCCCAACCATCATCATGCAACTCTCGCTAGCTCAGCTCCCCAAGTTCCAGCTTCAGCTCTGTCATCAACCACCTGTGTATTCTTGGGCATTTAACTGCTCCTAGCCCCCATCTCTACATTGAGGAAGGTGAACCAGCCATGCGCTAAGGTTCCACCCACTCTCTAGGATGCTAAGGTTCTATATAAGAGAATGGAATCTCTCCTTTCCAAACCCCCATTGGGAGAAGTCCCAGACTCTAACACTAAATAAGGGCCAGGATTTTTCCCACCCTTCAAACCTTCTTCTGTCCCTTCCTTATTTCCTGGCAAAGCGACACATTTTCTCCCAAAGGGTCTAATATGGTGATTGTCTTAGGTACCAAGGAAGGAGAGGCTCAGCAATCCTTCCTTAAGACAGAAGATCTTAGATGCCAAAATTTGCCAACTGCCTCATTACACCCAAAATCTAAATCTGGAAGCTCAACGGCATGAGAGGCTGTTGTGAAAAGTGCTCATGATATATCTTTAAGTGAAAAATCAGGCTAGTGTGAGAGCTTCCAAAATGTGATGTCGGTGCCTGGCACAGAGTGGGCTCTCAATTAGTATTTGTTAAATGAGAGAATGAACTTCTTTAAAAACAAAATAGCACACCCTGGTTTGTGGATGCTTAGAAATGAAGCTGGAAGGACAGCTTTCAAAATTTTCCCACTGGTTATTTCTGGAGGGGGGATTTACAGGTGACTTCTTATTTTTGTTTTTAGTATTTTCCAAGTGTTCTATAACAAACACACATTATTCTGTAATAAGAAAACAAGTCGCTTTTCTTTAAGGAGGTGAATGTAGAAAAATAAAAGTAACCACACACATATGATAAAAGTGCGTGTGCCGGTTATCCAAACGCCACGGCCCACACACAAGCCAACCTCCTTACCTCCCACACATCCCACCCCTTCTCGGAGAAAGCTTCCCTGCCTTCTTTTTTCTGTCTCAATTCCAGGAATCTGGGGAGTGGCCTTCAAGTGTTAGGCTCATCAGAGTCAGAGCCAAGTACTGAGGCAGCCCCCACCACGCCAAGGGCTGCAGAAAAGCAGACGAAAAGCTTGACTGCCCACTTCTGGCATCCCCCTGGCCAGAACCACCCTGCCAATCCTGGAAGAGGACTCCAGCAGGGTACAGAGAGGCCTCCATCTCATAGGATGCTTGTCTCCACACACATATTTGCTCACCTGCATGTCAGGTCAGAAAGGAGGTTGAAGAAATGAAGTCCTGTGTCCTAGCAAACTTTTCAGGAATTCAGTATTTCACCAGTGCCCTGTGAACACATTTCCTTTCTCTTCATACATGGTCCTGACTCTCCCTCATGACTCTAGACCAAGTCCGTGACCTGGGTCCCTATACTTCTTCCTACCTCGACTCACATCTGCTCAGTGCAGATCAGCTCAGGGTGGGCCAGAGTACTCCATAGCTCAAAGGCAGAGGAGACCTCAGATGAACACAGGGAGGGTGTTCAGAGGAGGAGGGAGGGAACTGCAGGTGACCAGCATCTCACTAATTAGCAACAAGTAGGGCTGAAAGGTAGAGGACAGAGGGTAAGCATTCCCTATGGGGCTTGTGGGCCAACAGACCCAAAGGCTGGCCTTGTGGCTCTTGCGAGAGGAAAGAAAAATGGAGACTGCTCATGATACAGAGACTGCTCTGGCTGCCCAGAGAGAGGGCCTTTGTCCCTCCCTCCCTCTGGGTTCTCCCTGACCCAGAACAAGCAGGCCTGTGGGCCTTGGGAGAACCCCCACCGTCAGCCACTCTTTGTGATTAGCACTGCCCAACAGGGGAGACCCAAGCAGCCCAGATGGGGTGGATTTCAGATGGTCCACCGTCTGTAAACTCAAACTCTCACAGCCTCAGTTTCCTCACCTGCAAAAAGAGGATAAGAATTCCTACTGTTTACTTAGTTATTGCGGGTATTCAGTGACATAATTTTGGCCAAGGATTTTGCACAATGCTTGGCACCTAGAGCTCCACACATGGCCAGAATTATCAGTATTTTCTTTTTTTCAATTATTTTAACGTTTATTTATTTTTGAGAGACAGAGCACAAAGCAGGGGAGGAGCAGAGAGAGAAGAAGACACAGAATCCAATGCAGGCTCCAGGCTCTGAGCTGTCAGCACAGAGCCCAACGTGGGGCTGGAACACGCAAACCACGAGATCACGAGCTAGGCCGAAGTCAGATACTTAACCATGCAGGTGCCCCTTATCATCATTTTCTTAACTTCTCTGGTTTTTCCTCGCCCCCACCTCATCCTTCTGCCCTCAGAACAAATACCAGGTCTTCTGAGGTGGGATGTTTGAGGTGGGGGAAGAAGGTCAGACAGACTTCAGTTGTTGTCCCAGCCTGGGCACTTCTCTGTGCCTCTGTTTCTTCCTTTGCAACATGGTAATAACAATAGTACTCCCTTCTGAGACTAAGCGTGAAGATAAAATAAGAAGGTGAGGCCTTGGGGCGCCTGGGTGGCTCAGTCGGTTAAGCGTCCAACTTCAGCTCAGGTCACGATCTCGCGGTCCATGAGTTCGAGCCCCGCGTCAGGCTCTGGGCTGATGGCTCAGAGCCTGGAGCCTGCTTCAGATTCTGTGTCTCCCTCTCTCTGACCCTCCCCCGTTCATGCTCTGTCTCTCTCTGTCTCAAAAATAAGTAAACGTTAAAAAAAATTTAAAAAAAAAAAAAAAAAAAAAAGAAGGTGAGGCCTTTATAATAGGGCCTGTGCAGAGCGAGCACTTGATCAATCTTAGCTGTCGTTTCCTCCACACCATCATGCTACATCAGGGCTCCAAAATTTGCAGTGCCCCCCGTACTTTTTCCTTCGGAGCAACTCATCATAACTAATGATTACATATTTCTTCGTGTTGTTTAATATTTGCCCTTCCACCCAAGCTTAAGCTCCATCAGAGATAAACCAAGTGTCTCTCTTCATTGTGGCTATATTCCCAGCACCTGGTATGGTGCCTGGATATAGTAGGTGTTTAATAAATATCTGTTGGATGAATAAATGCACGAACAGATAAACAGAATAGTAGCCCTAGCATGGATGATCACCAAGGTCCCTTCCAGCTCTGAGAGTCTCTGACTATTCTCCATTTTTTGACAGCTTTGGAAGAAAAGTTTAAAATGAGCCCCAGAGAAGCTGTTTCACCGATCCCTGGGGAAGACTCAGGGTGGTTGCTGCTGACAGACTTCCAAACACTCAAGTTGTGCAGAGATTTACTCTGATTTTTTTAAACCTGAGAAGGGAGCCTGCCGAATTTCCAGGTTGAAATCATCCTCTCCTCCCTCAGGGCTGCTGCGCACAGGGCACCACGCAAGGCTTGGCAGTGGGTAGCAGGGACCCAAGCCAGGTGACAGGCTTTCCCACGCCAGTAGTGGCCAGCGGGTCCTGAGCAAGAAAGGCCTCATCTCACAGAGCAACAGGTAACCACAGCAGTCCCTGGCATCGCCTTTTTGCCCTCCAAAGAGACAGGGCTTCACAAGTACTGGCATGGGACAGAGGGGGCTCTGAGGCTGACCTTGTATGTCATGACTTCACCCAGCCACAGAAAGCGTTTGCTTTGAATGCAGATTCCTGGGCTCCACCCCAGGACTCCTAACTCAGATGTGCAGTGGGCTGGGCCTGCGAATATGCATTTTATAAGAGCTCCCCAGACATTTTGATGCATACCAAAGTCTGAAAGAGGCTCTTCTCAGAAGGAAACCGATCAAGATAAGCAGTGTCCCCACTGGGTCCTGGGTGTGTATAACTAATTACTTCCACAATTCCAACGTAACTCTGGAAACAGATGCTGGCCTAGCCTGCCAGCACCTGCTTGGTAGCAGAGAGTGTTCTGAACCACTGGTTTGCAAGCCTGACCGAATCACCCAGGCAGCTTTAAAACATACTGATGCCAGGGTCTTTCCCCTAAATATTCTGATTTAATTAACATGAGGTACAACATAGGTTTGGGACTTAATACAGTGATTCTAATATGCAGCAAAGTTTGAGAACCACTGCTCTAACCGAATGTCACCACCCAGCTCACCCTACAGGCTCCAAGCACTGCGAACACCCCAGAACAGCCTTCGCCCAACCAGAGGCTCGAGCTGAGAAAGGATCAGACAGTGGGGTTCACACGGCAAGACCCCAGATATTCCTGAGGCACATGATCTGGTCAGAGCATCCATCCTAAGAGCCCCACATACTTCCCTCCTAGAAGTTGTAGGTGGCTTGCTGAGCAGGCCCCGTGTCCTCAGTGTGTATGAGATAATGGAACACAACTGTGAAGGTTCCTAGAGTCCTCTTTACTAACGTCTTACCTCCGTTTTTACCTCAGCTCCATCCACCAACTCTGCGACCTCAGGCAAGTTAAGCTCTCCAAGCCCCACTCTCCTCATCTTTAAAATGGGAATAACACTCCCTGACACTTAGCCACTACATCCTCACAAGCTACACGCGAGGCACTTAATGCACCTCCTGGCACATGGTAAAAGCTCAATCAATCTTGGCCAGAGATCAAATATCAAATGGTTCTGTTTATTGCCTATTAGATGCTGCATTCTTTCCTTTTTTTTTCCTTCGCAGGAGCTTGGGTCCTTGACAGCTGTTCTGCCAACCTGATACTTTCTACTCCTCCAGAGCTCCCTTTCTTGCCAGGCTTTGCCAGCTCTTTGCTCTTGAACTTGCTACTTCTCCGAGCCTCAGTTTCCTCATCACCAAAGTGGGGGTATAAAAGTACTAGCACCAAGTTTGCTGAAGGATCCCAACATGAAGCCTGGCACAGGGTAGCTCCACAATGCAAAGATGCTGGGGAAGGTGAGGAATAATCATTTCTCCTCCTTGAATTGAGGTTCGGCAAAGAACATTCTCCATCTGCTCTGGCAGCCAGTGGGTAGAAAAGATGCCTCCTGAAGGCTCATGGGGAGATGGCAATTCCAAATTTAGAGCCCAGGGAAGAGGCAGCCCCAGCTCCCCTCTACCCCCCTGGGGCAATGTGCAGAATGCTGACTCCAGCTTGGGGCCCCTCTTACCAGCTCCCCATCCTCCTCACTCCATTTAGCTCTAGCAATCCAATTCCCTTTCCTCCACCCGGAAATCGATGTTTAATTAACACATTATTGGAAAAATAAACACAGTCTTCAATGGGACTGCAATGAAGCTAATGCAGCTCAGCTTGGGGGCCTCAGACCATCCCCTCAGTCAGAAAAAATATTCTTCTCTCCCCTGCCTCTCAACCAAGAAAAAGTTCTTCCTTTCCCCGTGGAGCCCTCCAGCATGGGGAATCCCAGATTCCTCCCTCTGTGTATCCCCCTCCCTGGCTGTAGGCAGAGAGACCACCCATCCCTTCTGACCCTTGACCTGATGATGTCGACACAGGAGGCAGGAGGTGGGATTTGGTGTCAGTACATGTATCACTATTCCCTGAGGGAAAGAGGCACCTTCTTCTGGATGCCCCTTGACTCCACCTATGAAGCTGTGGATGAGCCTTACCTTCCCCCTCCTCTCCAGACTAGAACCAGCATTCATCCAACTGAGGGTTCAGCAGCAGTCTTGCCCTGCCTGACCAGGATGATGAGCCCCGGATACCCCCTCCAGCCCTCAGCCTCAAGAGCTGATCTGAAGACCTCCCCTCCTCTAGGCCCCATTTTAGATGTTCCAACTCCTGCCCCCTCTCCTCCAGGGTTCAGGAGGGGGAACAGTGCAAGTTCTTGGAAACGGCATGAATTCTAGAGTCAGACTCAAGGTCTGTTACTTCTTTCTCACTGTCCGATCTTAGACAAGCTATTTAACCCCGTTGGTTTCCTTGTCAGACAAATGAGAACACTACCTATCTAAAGGAAATATGGCAGAACACCACACTTCGCTTACAGCAGGTGCTAGATGACAGTCCACTCACCCGACTCTCCCACTAAGGGCCAGGCCCTGCTGTGGGGGCCTTGGGGAGTGTGAGCCCATCAAGGATCAGGGCCACGGAGCAGAGAGAAATACATTGCAGGTTCTCTGCCTTCTGCCAACTCACCACCAACCCAAACAACCTAAACTCCTCCCTCTGACAAGATGCCTAAAGTGAGGAAGAAGGTAACAGACACTGTGGGGAACAGAGTTTCCAAGTGCCATCACAGAGACAACCAGCAGTGCCACTACAAGGCCAGCAGTGTCCTCCCCCTAAGCCTAAAGTGGCAGCAACTGACTGGCACTAATATCTTCAGCATGTCCCAGAGTTGTCAGTCAGACTGCCCAGCAAGT
Organism: Panthera onca; assembly: GCF_046562875.1. Lineage (NCBI taxonomy): Eukaryota > Metazoa > Chordata > Mammalia > Carnivora > Felidae > Panthera > Panthera onca. The sequence continues at coordinate 122,053,418 of NC_138344.1, read as the reverse complement.
GGGTCAGTTCTCAGAATCAGGTTCCCAGACTTGGGGAACTGGAGGACAGGCCCACAGAGGTGGTATGACACAGTAGTTAAGACCAGAGGCATCCGAGCCAGGCCCGCTGGATTCGAATCGTGACCTTGCCACTTCTACCCACAGTACCTTGGACATGTTATTTAACCTCTTTAGGCCTTGGGGAAGGGGGCGTAATACAGAAATGATAATAACAGCACCCACCTCATAGGGTTTGGCAAGATTAAGGGAGATAATGCATGTCAGGGGCTTAGCATGGTATCTGGCACAAAATAGGACTCAAATGTTGGCTAGTGTAGTAAGAGTAGTGAGATTAGTAGTAGTGGCGATGTTTATAGAAAAACTAATCAAAAGATTCAGGTCTTCATTCTTTACAAATGTGGGATAAGTGGAAATATCTCTGGGGAAAGGCTCTACTCCCAGTCACCTTCTTCCTAAAATTGGATTTCTGTCTCTTGTATTTCCCTTTCCTCTCTCTACCCATTAACAGAAAGTGGGTGATGCCATCTCAAAGAAAGATGACTATATATTTTATCATCCAAACCAGGACACTTTTGAAAGTTAATAATTATACACTAGGACAAAGGCCTAGACGAGAACTGTCTCTGCAAACCAGGGCATCTGGTCACCCCATCTCAAGGTCACACAGAAACAGCTTCATGCCCTATCTCAAGATCCAGGCACGAGGTAAGTCTTCCCTGGTTCTCAGAATCCACTTTACTCTGGCCTCCTTTCCCCCAGCACCCTGACCCCCAAAACACACACACACATAAACACAACACACACACACACACACACACACACACACACACACACACACACACACACACACACACACACAGGGCTAGGAGGTCTAACCCCTCCCCAAGTCACAGTCAGTTCCTAGGGGTGAAGCAGAGGGATTTGGTAGGGGCCCTTCACCCACATTTCATGACATCGTGCTCCCCAGCCAGCCACTGGACATAGAAATGAAACACATCAAGGCTAATGTCTGACCCCATGCCTCCCTTTTTTTGAGAAACAAGGGCTAAGCCAGTCTAGGAGAAGTATTCAAGCTCCCAGGTCAACAAGATCCAGTCACCAGCTGCTCGGACTTCTGAATGGAGCCCCAGCTGTATATGAGAGTAACCTTAATGGGTAGGGCTACATGGGACTGAGAACCTAGAGCACGCCACTGCAGTCTCTTCCTCCAGTACATTCAGAGGATGACCTTGACTAGCTCTCAGAGACTCCAGTAACCTTGGAGTATAGGCCAGCAGTCTTCCTCCAATCTCTCTCTACTCTGTAAGAATCAAGCCTGCCCTCTTTAAAGACACACCTACTCCCACTCATCTCACCTGGTGAGGAAAGACCCACTCCTCTGACAGAGGAAGGAGGAGAACTAAGAGGGGCCCTGAGGCTGCCACTAACACATTATCCTTTGAGAAGGGATGCATACTCACAAGGCAGCATGATGGTGTGAAAAGAGAAATACCTGGACAGCCAGGAAACCTGGACTCCAGCTTTGTCTCTGGATCAAGTGTCTTTGGACAAACCACTTAATCTCTGGAAACCTCAGTTTTCTTGTCTGTATTTGAGGGCACCGGGTGAGATGATCGCTCAACTCCCTTTTACCTCTAACAGTATAACATAAGGGTTATGAACTGGGCTCTAGGAGTTCAAATCCTTGAACTGACAGGTTACTACATTACTTTGTGTAAGTCTAAGCCTTGGTCTCCTCCTCCTTTGTCCAAGGCAGGTAATAAGAACATACTGCATTGAGCAGTCTGGAGAATAAAATGAGATACTGAATGTTTACAAAACAACCCATCTTGGTGCAGAACTTGGTACATATCAAGGTCCTCAAAAATGGCAGCCATACCAATACTATTACCACTACCACTATGATGATGATGGCTAATATTACAGGGATGAGGAAGGAGGCAGAGTCACTCTGAGTCAGGCATGGAGACCTTTCTCAATCAGAAAGTTTCATACTTTCCAATCCCTCCAGCAGATCTGGGACTTGCAGGGAGGGATAAGACAGCCAGAGGCCAAGTTCAGCCTTCCCAGAAGACAGGTCCAAACTGCTAGAGAAGAAAAGAGAACCCCAATACCAAACCCATATGGTTCTTTCCTCCAATCAACGAATATTTGTTGAGCACCTACTACGTGGCAGGAAGTGTCCTAGGTGCTGGGAACACTGCGATGAACAGAAACAAAGCCCTTGAGCTCCTGGAGCTTGCATTCTAGAGGAGACGAGATCACCTTAACACTTCAGTATATAATACAGTACTAGGTAGCGATTAGCAAATTTGAATTAAAGGCAGGGTAACAGGCTGGAAAGTGGCTGGAGGTGGGGTCAGGGGGTTATTTTAGAAAGCCAGTCAGTATAGGGCTCTCTGAGCAGGCATCATTTGAGCACAGACCTGGAGGAAGAGACTGGGAGCAGGCCCCACACATAGCCCCTGCTGAGCCCCGTACTGCCACCTGTGGCTGGCCCAGCTGCACGGCCTCACTTAGTCACTGCAGAGCAGCCAGGGCTGGCCCTCAAGGGTCAGAGCTGCGCCTCAGCCATTTCCCCCTGCAGGTGCATGCTTGGGGGAGACCCGGCCTGATCACTGCCGGGACTAAGGTACCAGGCAGGTACGTTTCTAGGAGGCAAGCTTTGGAAGAGGCACTTCCACTTTTTGCAAGTCCCCCATCCACACACAAGGGTCATAAAGAGGTAAGAAGAGAGGGAGGATCCAAAGAGCATTCTCTAATCTGTGTCTGGCACAAAAATTTGCCCCAGAGGCATCCTACTCGCTATTTCTCCCCTTTCTCTGGCAATGACGTAACCCTTTCTCCCTAACTCTTCAAGGTCAGCCCCGGGAAGGGAGAGGGATGTCAGAAATGGAGGACAATCAGCATTTTGCTCTGGGAGGTTTTTTTTTTTTTTTTCTTTCGGGCAAAATGTTTACCAATTTCATTTACAATTGCATAAAGAAGGGCACACCTCTAGCCAAAGGAGACAGAAAATGGCGTCTGATAGTTAAGGCAGCTGGAGCCCCGAGCACTGGGGGCTCGGCTGTTTTCCTGGCCCAGGGAGATCTCAGCTCCTGGGGGCTGCAGCCTCAACCAAGGCCGAGCCTCCCAAGGGTGGCTGGTGCTGGGAGGGCAGGGCCCTTCTCCCTGGGGCTCCAGAGATGGTGGGGAAACCCTCAATTTCACCCACCTCTCTGCCTTCAGTCTGCATCCGCCCACCAGTCATCCACGAGCACCCCCCGCCCACAGGCTGGTTTGGGGACGTGGGGACCTCACGCAACGCTTCCACTGGAGACCCGAAAGGTTTCTCCCCCTCCACCCCCTTCTCAGCTATCCTGAACACTCCATTGCCCTCTGTCTCCCACTGAACACCCTCGCTTTTTGCCCTCCCCTCCCCAAGGGGAAGTCAGCTTCCCAGGGCTGGCACCCCCACACCTCTCCAGAGCCCCGCGCACAGCCATGGCCAACAGTCACACTCCGGCGGCACAAACAGGCAGTCAGCCTCCTGCGTGACCCGCACACATGGTGTCGACACTCCCATGTGGTCCAACTGGACGCACACTGGTGTCTGACAAAACACAAACATCCCCCCAGCCCCCACCCGAAGGGCAACACAAAGGCCACGAAGAATTTCAAGACCAGACGACATCGGACATCAGAGAGAGAGCCGGGTAGGACAAAGACATCACTCCGTGCTCGCAACGAACAACGACAACTCTGGGACGTTCTGCAGTGCCCTCTGGCTTGACACAGCCCACTGAGCAGAGCTGTGTGTGTTGGCGTGTGTAAGAGAGCATACATATGTGTGGGTGTGGGGGTGGTGTCTCTCTCTACTGTCCAAGCAGCAAACCTCCCCAGAGGTAACCCAGTCCAGACTCTGATTTCCCCGCAACCTTCCTCCAATGTGCCGCAAACGCATATTACACGGATGGTTAAATTGGATCATTATCACTGGGTGCTTATTTGGCCAAAAAAAAAAAAAAATCATTAATGTCATCTACCCCCACTCCACTCCCCTTTTCAAGAGGCGCCCTCCCCCAAAGACTCTCCAACATGCTAATCCCATGAACTGCGACACACCACAGCTTTCGGGAAAGAATAATGGCGAGGAGAAAGAAGAGAGCAGTGTGGGGAAGAGACGTGGATAACGTTACTGCATTGCCCGTATGAAGATGGGTGGAAAGGAGCCATGGTGGAGGTAGGGGTGGGGAGAGCCACAAAGGGGAATGAAACCAAACGAAATCCAGCCCTTGGTCGCCTGTGTCCGTGTGTGTGAGTCTGTGTGCAAGAGCGTGTGCAAGTGCGTGTGCAGATGTGCCGACTTAGCCCTCCTATCAGAAGGCTGCATCCGTGTGGCATGTAGGAAAGGCCATCGCACCACTGTTGTGTTGCAAGAAAAAAAAAAAGGAAAGAAAAGAAAAGAAAAAAGAGCCGCAGAGCCATCAGAATCAGAATTTTCTCATCGAGATGGAAAGGGCTAGAGGAAAGGGGGAGGGGGTGTATGGGTAGGGGAGAGCCGCGTGTGGCAATAGAAGGCAAGAGGAGCATGGCAAAATTGGGGGAGGATAAAGGGGGTAATTGGTGGTGGGGTGGAAAAAACTACACGAGCGCCTGAGACACACACACAATACCCAAACGCCAACCCCACCGCTCCACTGTTCATCTAAGGCTGACAACCTGTCCCCCATCTCCCGCTGCCTCTCTGTGCCCCCAAAGCTGGTGCCGGTGGATTTCTCTATCTCGGTTTTGCAGCAGTGGGCTAATTACAACCAAGCCCCCTTACCAAATTAACCCCTCCCCTCCCTCTCTTTTTCTCTCTAAAAGGCCAATTGAAGAATAATGTGTTTTTAGAGATAATGGATTTTTTTTCCCAAGGAGCGAAAGAAAGGGGGATGCAGAACAGAAATTCTGCAAACCGGTGACTTCCGACCCCATCTCCATCTCCCCTCATATCCCCACTCGCTGTAGCTTCTCATCTACCATTTTCCAACCATCCCCTTGTCCCCCACCACCCAAAAGAAAAGACCTTCCTACCATGCATATCGACAAACACACCAACCGCCACCCAATCTCAGTAGCCGATCTCAAAACCCCAAGCATCAATCCACCTCAATACATTCTTTCCCTTATATAAGAAGCAAATCATCAACATATTCAGTAGAAACGCAGCATTAAAAAGAAATTAACAAAAAAGGAGGCCAGACCCCGTCAAACCCCCAATAATTAATAACAGGGAGCTACCAGAGAAGCAAAGAAGTAGTTGTCTCTCAAAATCTAGAATCCCTTTGATTTCTGGCACCCTCATCTTAAGAAACAATTTTTTTATATCATTATTTCACTAGAAAGGGCCGGAAAGCTCCAGAAAAGGGCATTCGCACAGTCCGGTTGTTCAAAAAAAAAAAAATTAACCCAGCCCTGTTGCTCACTTTAATAACGAACTTCCAGCATCCAGCCTTTTCCCCCTCTTCCAGAAGGAAGACTGGCTCACAGGATGAACCCCAGGCTGCAGAAAATGGGCCAAGAGCCCTTGCTCTCCACTCCCCAACCAAAAAAAAAAAAAAAAAAAAAAATCAAACAATAGGAATGTCTCTGCACAACCAGCACCCATCTGAAATATCGTTTGCCCCAATATCACTTAGGCAGATTAAGCTAGAAGATTAAAAAAAAAATACCAGCCTTGCTATGTCTCTCCCCCCCTCCAACCCTCCGCCACGTACCCAGTAGCCCTTAGGTAAACTTGCCCATCATAACCAGCGGGACCATTTTAACTCGAAAGGCGATGCAGAAGCCCTTGAACGATGAAAGGAGACTCTACCCCAGAATGGCAAATTCATAGAGGGCTAGTTCTTCAGGTTCACCAGACCTAACCTCCAGGTGCCCCCAGATAGACTATCCCGAGCACAGAGTCACCCAGTGCGCTGGGAGTTCAAATTTCCATTGGAACCTTCATCACAAAGGCAAACGGTCATCTGACCCCTGAAACTACACTGTCCTCCAGGTGTGATGAGGAGTGACCCTCATGCTCCCAGGGCCATCCATAGGACCCAGGGCAGAGAAAGAATTAGGAATGTTGAGGTGGATTGGTCTAGTAAAAGGAAACTATCTCCCCAAGCGGGAATGACCGGAGGAAGCGGGGAGAGGACGGCCCCAGCTCTCCCACTTTTCCTAGGTGGTCTGACTGTGTCTTGCTCCATCCTAGCCTAGCTATTAATGATCTCTGACCTTTGCATTTAAAAAAAAATTAAAAATCAGTGATCAGGGGAAAGAAATCCTACCTTACCTAAACCCCTGTAAGAGTTAGCAAAAATACAGTTGTCTCACTGCATGATGATATTTCTATATCAAGATCAAAAGAGGAGGCATTTAATGGAGGGAGGAAGAAATTTATTTTTTTTAACAAGTAATCACAGGGTAAGTCACCTGCAAATCAGCCGAGCCCATAGGTTGGTATTACATCACTGGCCTAGGAAGGGATGGGGGGTGGGGGGAGGACAGATTATTTTTCCCTTGTCATCAGGATGATGTTTCTAAAGCAGTTAAGTTTCATGGTTAAAAAAGAGAGAGTGAAAGAGCCAAAACTCTGGGTACAACACAATACCTTGAAAAAAAAAAGACATCGAACCAGCCTTTAAGGTCACTGAGAGCTTGCAAAACCCACAGTGCTTACACAGAGTGGAAGTTTTCAGGCAAGCCTGCTACTAAATCATTAATATAAACAAATGGAAGGCAGAGAAGGAAGATTCCCTTGTAACGGATCCAAACAGGAGCATACACGCGCACACACACACATACACACACACACATATACATACTCCCTTTTCACCTCTGATTATGCCCACCTTCACAACAAGATAGCGGGAGTCCAACCTGAATCTTGAGACTCAAGAACCACATCCTCACACCCCTTCCAAAAAAAATCTATTTCTCTCTCTCTCTCTCTCTCTCTCTCTCTTTCACACACACACACACACACACACACACACACACACACACACACACCCCTCTCAATTCCTCAACAGCTAGGGAAATCCCTGTCTCAATTCAATTTTGTCTTATGATCCTCAGAGTGTCTCTTCTCCTTCTCATTTGAACCAGCCCTCCCCCCCCCAAAAAAAAAATAATTAGGGGGAAAGTAACTACAAAATGCCAAAAAACTATCTGCCCAAAATGAAGTGACAAGCACACATCATTTCAGACTAAAAATCCAAGCAAATAGGAGAAAGACTTAGAAGAAAAAAAGATTTAAAAAAATCTAAAACATTCTCTGACTTTTCCAACATCTGGAGCAAAAGAACTCAACTTCCAGGAGCAAGTGAAGGAAAAGAAAGGCAGTTGAAAAGCCATTCCCGTGGTCAGCTGAGACTCTCTGATCCAGCATCCAAAAAAAAAAAAAGAAAATCTAGGTTGGTGGCTCCCAACTGAAAACTTCTACCCTCTCAGGAGCAACCTCTTCCCAGAACGAACAAGAACCTTGAGTTGTTTCACATCCTGCCTGCCTGCCTTTCCCCCAAAACCTTACCTTTCCAGTTGAACAGAAGATTTGGGATCTGTTTGTTTGTTTGATGTTTAATCAACTGAGTTTTCTGGGTATGTTTCCTCTTTGGAAAGGTTCAAATTCCAGAATATTTCTCTCTCCTTCTCCTTTTCTCTCTCTCTGGGAGGGAGTGGCGGGGAAGAAGGGAGGGGGGTGTCGGAGGTGTGAAAAGCAGGTCCGCGGTGGCTCAAGATGCTGGCGGCTGCGAGAGAGGGGAGGACACGCTCGCCTCTCCCTCTCAGGGAGTTGCATGCAAGAGGAGATGTGTAGGGCTGAGCTCGGAGCCTGAGACTGCCGGGGAGCCCAGGAATTTCACGCACTCCAGAGCCGGCCCCTCCCTCTCCCACACAGACCCCGGCATTTAAAGAGACAGCCAAGCTGCCTGGCTCAGGGCTTCACCTCCTCCCTGACTGTTTTGCAAACAGCTGAGAAGATACCATCAGGGAGGGGCACTGTGCAGCCCCCTAAGACTAAGAGGCAGTGTCAGGAGCTCAGTTCTCCCCCTACCCCAGCCTGAGGAAGGTTCTTTGCCAAAACCGAAGCAGGAATGAAAATAAAGACAAAATCTTCATTTATGGGTTCAGTAGACTAACCACTTCCCCACTGCTGAAGATGCATGTGTCTCATTGCAGACAGGGAGTGGAAAGGACCCTGACCTAAAAGCATGCCTCAGTTTCCCCAAGTAGCCACTCCTTGCAAAACCAGGGCAATCCTTGAGCATCAGATGGAGGCTAGGGCTGTAACTAGGACACAAAGCCATTCCTTCAACAAGCACTTTGGATGCCTGCTTAGGAAGAGGCACAGCGTATAGGATGAGGGCTGGGGACATAGAAATGAAGGTGACAAACTGGGCTTCCCCTCCAAGGGCTGCTAGTTACAAAGACAGATGGAGGCATAGCCAACCCTATGCACAGGGGCTGTGAGCTAACAAAGACAGAGGCAAGGGTCTAGCACTGTGGTGGGTCAGGGGGATGGCTCCCATCTGTGGCTCACACCCTGAGCTCATGGCCTAGGTATTTCTACTGCACCCCCAAACCCTTCAAAATCCATTGCCAGTTTTGCTGAACTAGTCTATGTCTGTGGAAACACTTCCGCATTCAAGACTAAACAAGAGATGACAGTCGGTGGCACCAAACACAAGGTTTTGTTCAGCATCAGGCCCTGGTGCCTCACAGTGGGAAAACAGCCCCACCCCCTTTCTTCTCCAGCCTTCCTTTTCTGAAGGGCTACATGGCATGTCCCTCATCTAGCCAGTGCCAATGGCAGGTATCGCCGCTAACAGCTGTTGAGCACTTACACATGCAAGCACATGGGTCATCTCATTCAATCCATGGAGACCGGTGCTATTTGACAGTTGTCCATCTTACAGTTGAGGAAATCAAAGCTTTAGAGAGGCTCTCTAAGGTGGCATAACCAGAAATAACCAGACTGAATTTGAACTTGGGTCTGACTCGAGAGCCTGCCTACTCAGCCACAGTGCTACATTGCCTCCCTTCTATGGAGGGTAGTTCTTATATTTCTGTTCTTTACTGGACATACTGAACATTCCAGCCATCCTAGCACTTGCCCAAACCTACAAACTTTGACAGCATGTGTACCAGGAAACATGCTAACCCGAAACAAAATGAGTGAGACGAGTTCCCTGCGCCAAGGAGTCCCCTATGCATTGGTAGAAGATGGCCATGTGTTTCTGTAAAGGGAAAAACAGCAGTCACGAAAGCAACGTAAAGGAGGCTGTATGAGATTATCAAGACGCAAGTGATAAATGTTGATGCTACAGCAAGCTCGGTGGGCTAAAGTGGCATTTAGGCTGGGCATGAATAGACACATGTGACACCAGCATGCCTAGTCTACTCTTCAGTCTGCTTTACCTTTCAGATCATAGTCTCATTTTTTTATGTTTCTTTGGGTCCCCAATCTTCAACACCTCTATGGTATTCAGCACCTAATAGGAATACAAACAAACATGTCTTAATGGATTAATTTCATGTGTGACACTTCACCTCCTGCCAGTTCATGCCAGACCTAAACTGCCCTGGCCAGCTGATCTGTATCTTCCTTACCTGGCCTTCCTTGAAGCCCATGTACCTTATTTGTTCTTGGAACCCAGAAGGGAAATTCAAAGAATACAGTGCATGGGGTTCAGCAAGCTGTATGGAGCTCTGGAGGGAAGAAGCATGTAAAGAAACCACCATGATCCATCAGGATGTTGGAAAGAGCTGCACACACACTTTTGGGAGCAACAGGAAGAGACTTAAGGGACATCAGGGGGACATGAGGGCATTAGCCCAAAGGGAAAGCCTGAGGGCTCACTGCCCTGAGATGTCAGTTCCCACCAGACTCCTTCAGCAAACACTGGCCTTGGAAGAACATCCCCTAGGGAAGTCCACCGCATGTCTGCATGGTAACTTAGAAGTTAGGACGCATACCTGGATTCCAATTCCAACTGGGCCACCGATGTTCCATGTGACTTGAATAGTTTGCTTTGCCCTTTCCAAGTGTTAGCATCCTTACCTACAAAATGGAGAGGACACCTGCACTTACTTCATAGAATTTCCACGAGAATTAGTGATAAAATAACACACAGAACACCTGCCCCACAAAAGCGCTAAACAGGTATCTGCTACTTCGACCCAAAGGTCTGCCTTTGCCCCTGCCTGGGATTATTAACTTCGGACTGCCCCCTATAGTTAGCATTCTCTTATTTCATCATTTCACTTACTTGTTATCACTGTACTTACTCTCGTTTACTTGTTTTTAACCCTTTTGCTTTCTAACCTTGTGTACTTTGAATATATTTATTATTATCATTTTATTCCACTTAGTGGTTTCTTGGGCTTAAGTGTTATTTATCTTTCAATTACTCTGGTGTATTCTTTTAGTCTGCCTTTTATCATGAAATCTCTGGGCTCATTTTATTCATTCCTCCATAGCATTTTAGCTAACTACACTCTGCTTGTTCTCAGTGATCTAGCATTCCCTCAGCTCCAGATTTATGAGGGTGGATATATACAAAAGAGCAGAGAAAGACAACATCAAAGACAAGAAGACAGGTCTCCTTGCAGACATGGAATGCAACCACAAGCATAAAGCAATAGCAGGTGTTTGCCTCAATGATGGTGCCATGTCAGCTGTGGTACTGATTTTTCTCTAAAGGGAAGAATCAATGGCAGCTACCACAGCACTCGGACAATCTGGTCTTTCACCACTCACACCTCTTGCTGATAGTCGTAAGGCCACAGTCAAAGGTCATTAGGTCAGAAGGTTCCCTTGTGGGAAAGAAGCCTATATTCCTCTCCCCCGGCTGTGTGGCTACTGCCTTCACTTAGTTCAAAGTGAGAGCAAAATGGGACAGAAGCTGTTTCGGCTTTTCTCAAATGTACCGGACTGGCACTTTCAGGATGGAGCAAGGAACAATGTCATCGCCAATCAAAAGAACAAGTTGTCCATGACATTCTGGGAAAAAAAGTCAAGTTAATACAAAGATGTTAATGACAGTAATAATAACCATCAGCACAAGTCACCCTGCTGGCCCTCTACTTGGTAGCATTGTGGTTAAGATCCCAAGGCTCTGCCTACAGGACACCTGAGTTCAAATCCTAGCTCCATCATTTGCTGGCTATGAGACCACAGCCAAGTTAATAACATTTCAAGCCTCAGTTTTCTCATCTGTAAAATGGGAATGATACCATCTTCAAACACTTCCTGTGATGATTACATCAAGAGCATCTATAATTGAAAGTCCACAACAAAGAGAACCAGTTATCATTATCAGAGTGGAATTTTATTTTTTTCAGAATTTTTTTAATGTTTACTTTTGAGGGGAGCGGGACAGAGAGGAAGACAGAGGATCTGAAGCAGACTCTGTGCTAACAGCAGACAGCCTGATGCAGTACTCGAACTCACGAACTGTGAGATCATAACCTGAACCGACGTCAGACACTTAACCAGCTAAGCCACCCAGGCACCCCCAGAGTAGAATTTTAAATATTTAATATCTGAGATGTTACAGGTAGCAACCAATCAGACTGGAAGCTGGCTGTAAGCAACAGGTTTGACCCTACCAGGGCATACCAACTATCAGCCCCGATCATTAGCATGATCACCACCTGCCAGGTACAAAAGTAAGCACTTGGCATGCACTAATGCATTATCTCATTTAGTTTTCCACAGCAAGTTGCCTTTATGTTATTTATTGAAATACATGCAATTGCATATTTCTACATAAGACCGTGCCCATAAAATCGGGGTTACAGATGAACAGACTTAACATATACATTGCTGTCACTCTAATAATTCTTGCATATGAATTTCAGGAATTTGCTTTGGCTGGGAATTTTTAACCTTCATTAGATAGCTTCCTTCTTTTACTTACCAATTCTTTCAATAATATTTGGAAGATAATGATAATGGTCAATGGCCTCAGTTTCTTCATCCATTAAATGGGTGTACATCCTATCCTTTCTTTCTGAGTTCCCACGACTCTACCCCAATCAATCCTGGGAATATCAAAGGTTTCTCAAGCCAAGACCAAATCACTAGAAATTGGACATTGAACAGTTCTGCTAATCCCTGGCCAGCACATCCGTCAAGATAAGTTCTCAGGTCCCCACATGCCCTGCTCCTGAGCAGATGTCAAATTCAACTTCAAATGCTCTTGGCTCTAAGCAGTTTGCCCAACGCTCCTTGCAAGTATCCCTTACACTCTTCTTTCCTATCTTCCCCCAAGAGCCATGCAGCATTGCTGGCCTGCTGGAATTTATTTGACTTTCTGTCACCTACGTGATGATGTTTCCAGTGTTATTAATAAGTGACTGCTTATTAATTAGTATTATTAGACATGCACCGTGCAGTGCAGACAGCAGCACAGAGGGGCCTGGCATCTTCAAGAAGAGGATTTGCACAGAAGGATTTGTCCCTGCAGCCCAGTTAGAGGACACAGGGCCAGCAGTGAGTCCCAGGGAGCAGAACTCCCCCCATTCTGAAATCTGTGCACCTAATCCAGACCCCTGTGTTCTGGCATAGGCTGGAAGGAGAGCAAGTGCACATGAGATTTGCAGGGGTTTGATGGCATAAGCCCAAAGGGGAGACTGAGCATTCAGGCCCTGAGGATGTTAGGGCCCAAAGAGCAGTTCTAACTCCAGGCATCCCTTCCGCCTGTGTATCAGCCACCCCCAAAAGGTTGCAGGAAAGACTAGCTCTTGGGAAGGCCAAAAGTCTCCACCTCTCAGATCCAACAGGGAGCTCTCTACCCTCATTTTCCTTTCCTGCTTATTCTATGGAAATAAAATATTCTCTGGGGCTTGCAGCCAGCAGAAGCCTCTCAGCCACCTCCATGAATTCAGCAGGCTTCCACCAGCTGAAAAGAACCAACCCTCGGTATGGGACTCCCGACTGCAGCCTCAGGGAGACCCAGGCTGGAATGTGCAATGGCATCCCTGCGGCTGTATCCTTCTCCCTGAGCACCCAGGAGTAAGCAGCTCAGCTAGACTGATGACGACAGAATAGCTCACCAGAAACTTTACAAGGAAAAGACTGAGAAGGAAATTATTTCCTCCCACTCTGATCATGTTCAGAGCAATTCTAGAATTTCCTGCCTGGGGATCAAATTTTAACATGGTCCAGGTATATTTGGAGTATTTAATAGGTTTGAATGTTTAAGTGACAAGGAGTTACCTATTAATACTTGATGGTTGCTTTTTAAAAAATTACAATTTTCTCCATTTTTGATTTAAGTTCTTGTCTGTTTTACACTTCATTCCTCCCACCAGAGAGGTAAGAGCAGACGGGGTTGGCACAGCCACTTTTAGACTGAGTGCTGAGAGGATAGGACAGAAGCAGCATAGTGTGGTGGCAAAGGTACAAGCCTGCACAGGCTGGAGCCCAGTTCTACCACATACAAGCTCTGGGACCTTGAGCAAGTTGCCTGACCATTCTTGTATCTCAGTTTTCCCCTCCATACAATGGAGATCATGATGGGACCTACCTCATAGGGTTGTTACAAAGATTAAAGGAGTTAATATTTTTAAAGTACTCAAACAATGGTTGTCACAGTATAAAGGCTGTCTAAGTATTTGTTAAATAAAAAATAAAACTTCCCATCAGCACTTCTCCCAGGAGACCCTTAATAATAATAAGGGAAATGGTAACGTGCTGGCTCTGGAGTATCACAGGATCATGGGCAGGAAAGATGTCTATTCCGCTATCATTCCTGGCAACCTTGGTCGTGGAGGTTCAACGGGGCCCAGTTCCCCGTACCTCCCCCTGCCCCGTCGTCCCTCTTTCTCCCTCTACTGGACAGCCCCAGTACCGTCCCTACCCCTTCACACTGTAAAGCCAGCTCAGCTGCAGGTGCAAGCAGGAAAGACAGCAACAGCAGAGATGATTTTGTGGAGCCCAAAGCATGCCTCATCTCCATCCCCATCCCCAGCAACCATTCTCTCTGACCCACGCACTACGACTATTTTTAAATGATATACTTTTGCCCAGTTGTGGGGGGGGGGGGGTGGAAGGGGGCGGGGAGAAGAGAAAGAAACACCCTCCCCAGATTCAAGCTGAAGATGGAATGATTGCCAAATGCTAACAGCTTTTTGAACAGGACGCAGTTAAAAATATGTTTGAAATGGTTTTAACTCAAACTCAAAAAATAGCTTAACTGACTGGGGAGCCATAGGCAGTGGGGGTGGGGAAGCAGAAGAGGGATTCCCTTGGGAGGGGCCACAGCAAACCTCATCACAGGGACACAGGAGAGATGCCTGATTTATTTTCCCACATGAATAATACCTTTTGAAAACACAGACCAGACCTCCAGGGAAAGTAGTGACACCAGAAAGCTTGTTGCTGCTCTGTACGCAGAGAGATGCTCCTGATGATGGCCATGCAGTGAGGCTTCCTGGATCCTCATTGCTCTAAGTGTGGCCACCCCTACCCCCAGCAGACCTGCTGAATCAGACGCTGCACCTTAACACGACACCCAGGTGATCCAAATTTCAATCTTATAGGTGCTATTCTAGACTCTATCATGATACCTCAACTCTAAAAGGATTGAACTCAAATTTTTCCCCATATGACATATGAGGAAACGGAGACACAAGTAGGGACTGATCTAAGATCACCAGCTGAGTCAGGTCTAACAGTACCATCCAAAATCCCCCAGGACTTTAAGCCCCAAATTAGGCTTCATCATCAAACCTAGCCAAGGACTACAGAGAGCTTGTGATGTCTTCTTTCTAGAGGCAAAGGACCTGGAACATAAAACAACCACTTAAAGCAGTGTTTCTCCAAATATGCTCAATTGGTCACTATTCCTACCAGATACTCTGTGAAAAAGAGCTCTATTGTTAAATATATTTAGAAAATTCATAACTCACATTAACATATTTAAGTCTTTGAGAAGTCCTTTGGAAAATAAACTTGCTTAACATTTTTTAATTCAGTGTTTTCCAAAGCCATTTTACCAAAAAACCCTTGGTTCCCCACAAGAGACCTAGTAACATGAAAAAGATCATGTTCTAAGAAATACATGTTGGGATTCACCACCATTTACCACTTAACATGCTCAGCCAGTCTGCAGGAAAGCGTAACATTTCATAACGTTTCTTAAAGGTTAAAAATGTCACCATTCAATCTGTGGTTGATTACTTCCTGCAACAGGGAGGTCACTACCTTACAAAGCAGCCCAACTCATCGTTGGACAATTCCAATATTTAGAAACATTATTATGGTAAGCCAAAATCCTCATTCTTATAACGTCTGGACCTATAATTGCTTAAACTCTATCACTAGCACACATAGGGAATTAATCACTGTTTCTCACAGTTATTCTTCACATACAACTCTAATAATAGTAGACTAATAAGTCTACTCTGTCCTCTACAGTCCAGACCTTTAAATATTCCCCAGAATCACAGAATTTTAGAGCTTAACAGTATTTTAAATATCACCTAGCCCAACCCTTTATTTTATAGATGAGAAAACTGTGTCCAAGAGCAGTCAAAATACTTGCCCAAGATCAAACAGGTAGTGGAAACTTAACCTGGGATTTTAGATTTGAATATAACAGGGTTCTTGTGTTCTTTTCTTGTAGGAGAGCTTTTTTTCCTCACCAGGAATTCCTGGATGCTTGAGGTTCATGTCTAATGTCCAAGGCCCATCACAAAGAACCTCATAGTCTCCAACATCCTTCTTCCTGGTACCCCTGTCAGACAGCACACTGGGGGCCAGATGAGTCACAGAGCTCACCCAGTGTGGGGAGTTGTGTTCCAGCCTCTCCCCCATCATGGAGTGGCCGAGCTGGGACTGTTCTTCACCCCACGCTGCCTCCTCACCACCACTGCCATCTGCACCCTCCTTCTCAAGGATCACCATCTGCTTTCCTGATACCACTCAGCCGCCCCCAGCACTTTGCTCAGTTTCCTAACCCACTGCTTGAGCCACTCTCCCTGCAACTTGTGATTTCCCTTTCTACAGTCCATCCACTCCATCATCCCATTCCCAGCCCACAACTTCAAGAGCTTGCATGCTATAATCTCCTGCTTTCTTGCTCACTCCCATGCCAAGGCCCCACTAACGTAGAAATTCCACCAGAGTCCACTGCTTGGGCTAAGATATTGCTACTGTACTATGCATGTCTGCTGAATAAATAAATTAGGCTCTTTCTTTCTGCCCCTTCTCTACCTCAGCCTGGCCTCCCATTTTCTGACACGTACTTAAGCCCCTTGCCCCTCTTCCTACAAGTTTATTCCCTTCATACAAAGTAAACAAGGGCTGAGCACATAGTAGTTGTTAGGTAAATGCAAAGTGATAGTACAGGGTCACTAAAAAATATTGCTAAAGATTACTGCTGCTCTTTTTTTTTTTTTTTCACTAGAAAGGTCTATACTACAGGAGGGCAGTGATCACGTCTATATAATCATACTTAGCACCTAGAAGTACTCAATAGGGGTACCTGGGGGGCTCAGTGGGTTGAGAGTCCAACTTCAGCTCATGTCATGATCTCACAGTTTGTGAATTCAAGCCCCACATCTGGCTCTCTGCTGTCAGCATAGAGTCCACTTCAGATCTTCTGTCTTCTTTCTCTGCCCCTCCCTCACTTGTGTGCACACTCTCTCTCTCGAAAATAAATAATTTTTTTAAAGTTCTCAATAAATATGTGAAAAACGTCTAAAAGAAGGTTTAGACACTTATGCTACTCATAATGATTTCCACTTGTCTGGCATCTATTCCATGCCAAAAATTTCGCATATATATTATCTCACTTAATACTTAGAAGAATTCTGTAAGGCTGGAAAAGGAGGTTCAGGGAAGGGATTCTATTTCTAGGGCTTTCTGGCTTCCATACCTGTGCACATACCTTTTCCTCTCTGTACCCTCAAAGGTACCCATCAATAGGTCCAACCCCAGGTCCTACATCCTCTTATTTCTTTTAATAAAGATTAGTTTCAGTTCTCTACTTCCCCTCTGTCCTTCCTAATCAGTAGTTCTCTTCTCTGACCACCCCCCCCCCACCTTCTACATATCCAACCGCTTGAGAAGCTCTTCCCATTCTTTTCTCCCCATTGGATGTATGGAAAATGCATATATCAGCAAATAGAAGTTTTGCACCAAAGGCTACTCTGGAAGCAAATCAGAGTCCTGTGTGAAGGATAACTGTGAGAAACAGATTTCAGTGATTAATGCCCTATGCACACTGGTGGTGAAAATAGACTTTAGGCAATTGTTGACTAAGAAAATCGCAAAATATGAAAATCTGGCATGTAACTATGGGGACCAGGGAATCAACCTCTTCCCCCACCAAATGCTCTAATGCATCTGCTTCAAACTCTGAATTAACTGGTTCAAGTCTTCTCTCTGCTTTACAGCCTCTGGTAAGTGAATAAGTGGGCACTATCAATGCCAAAAACTGGAAAGAAATTTTTTTTTGAAGTTTAGAAAATCAACTAAATATGGATAAATCACCTTTGAAGAATTCAAATATACCAATAGCTTCACATTCTTGGTTTTTAAATATTAACTATCTACTTTGTCCTTCCATGTCCCATCACCTTTTCTCCAATTTATCTTCTATCTCATGTAACAAGTGTGGATCACACTAAAAACTGATGATCCCACACCCTCTTAGTGTTGTGGCTCAAACCTGTGAGAACCATGTTGCTGGGGATTGGCATGATCTCTACAGTAGGCATCTGAGGGGGAAAAAAACCAAGATGCCACTTTTACTTACTGGAAAAGTCAAGGACAAGAGATGACAAGATCATGAGTTGGTCTAAATGCCTCACTGTCCTAAACCATATCCCACCCTCCTTCATGTCAATCTCCAATGTGAGCAAATACGCAGAACAACTCTGGTGGAAGGGTGAGACATACTAGTCTTGCAAATACAGCTACCAAGACACCTGTTTACTTTGGCTTCCAAGAGCTAGCGGTTGCCCTTGCTGATTGGAACTGGTTCCTCATCCAGTTCTCTTTTTTATAAGCCATATCCTGACTATTTCTCCCTTTTATACTTGCTCTTACAAATCTCTCTTCATTCAGAGGACTTTATTAACTCTTCCTCTCTCTCTGGATTTTCCTCCAAAAGTCTGCCAAACTATTCTTGGGCATGGATTCATTATTGATCATATCACATTCCAAGTAGAGGGAATACAGCAGTAAACAAGACAAACAAATCTCCTGTACTCATGTACCTTATTTACTAGAAGGGATGATGGATAGAAAACCATAGAACACATAAACAAGGAGATACTTCCAAATAGTGATAACTACTATGGCCAAAACAAAGCCATAGGGTGTGATAAAAAGTGGTTAGTAGAAGGAAGAGGCATTTTATACTGAGTGGGCAGGGAAGACTTCTCCAAATTTTGACTGATAAGAAGGAGCCCAACATGAATGAATTTTTTATAGGATAGGACAAATATTACTTGGTAAAATTCAGGTAAGAGGTAAATACAATTTCACAAATGGCAGTAAGGTGTGTCATTCTCAGAAGTCAATTTGTAAAATGACATGAGACACATTTGTTATATGAAGGACATGAGAACAGAGGGGAATCAAGCCATCAAAATACTTTTCTTTACCTCAAGAAACATGTAACTGCTTCCTAGGAAGTTGTAATCTTCAGCTTTTTATAGCATAGAGATTAAGGGAATGGACTCTGGAAGTAGAATACATGGAATCAAATCCCAGGTCTGCTATTTACTAGCTGTGGGACCTTAGGCAAGTTATATGAGGCAACTTCTTTGTGCCTCATTTTCCTCATCTATATAATAGTTATAATATCACCTACCTCAAAAGCTTGTCATGAGAATTAAACAATATATGTAAAACACTCATAACAAATCACATAATGTGTGCTATATGAGTATTACCATCATATTGCCAAGTGCATCCCTTTATGAACACCCATGCACACAGCAGCATCAGGCATTCTCCCAGACCACTCCTCAGGACAATCCGTGCAGAGACCCCTGTGCAAATTGAGGGATCTAGATCCCAGCAGGAAATGAATCCAAGCCTAAGCTTGAAGAGATTTTTTTAAGCCATACATAGAGACTCTGTTCATATAAAAATATAGAGGCTTCTGCTTCCTTTAGAACCCTCTCAAGCCACATGATGTTCCTCTACTGTGACACATTCAGGTTATAGAAGTCACAAAAGGAGCCTGAGCATTCCCAGGACTTTTTCCAAGTCTCTTGGCTATCACCACTACCTGAAGTTCAGAGTTGTTAGTCACCAGATATTAGTTCTTGTCAAGGCAAAATGCAGCTCTTCTGGAGTCACCGTTCATCTGATTCCTGTATGAGCTGTAAGTGTGCCCAAGGCTCTGCACCTAACACATTGCCTAGCATATTAAAGGTGCCCAACAAATGTTTGCAGAATAAATGAATTGTGGCTCTTTCATTATGCTTATGCTTCAGGTGGACAATAATATACTCCTTGTAATTAATACAAGCATGTACTTTCCCCTCTCACCATTAGGAAGGAAACTAAATAAACGGAGCATTATAAAACAATCAGTTGGCAACACAGAATAAAAGCAAATGTGAAAGCAGTCATTAGTTTTTAGGATGGACATCCATCCAGCAAGCCCTCAACGTCTTGCTACTCTGATTTCATCTCAACCTTCCTGAGGGGCAATGATGATATTTAGAGCTGTTTGTGGACAATTTCCACTCAAATTCTCTATAGAATTGTATTGCTGCCAGCACCACAGCGAGCTCCCTACAGCTGCCCTGTTCTAGGAGCGGCCTCAGTTTTCTCAGCACCACGGAGAGCTCCCCTGCTGCACAGCACGTGTGCAGGACTTCCCATCTTTCACAATCAATGACAACTCCACTAGGAATAGCGGACCGATGAACCCCAGTGAAACCACCTCCACTGCAATTCAAATATCAGAACAGGGCAAAAGGTGATCCTGGTAAAAAGCTCCCCAAAGTCCAAAAAATATCCAAAGAATCTGTTATCCAGCAGTAGGGATAGAAAGAGTGGGTCTGAAGACAGCTGACTAATGATTGCAGCTACTTTTATGCCAGATCGGCATTTTTATTTCCCTTTCCCCCCAAGAAGTTAAATACCCCAGGTGAATTCAAAAACCGCAGTCCAACCTGTGATCAGATCAACGTGGCTGCACAGACAAAACTGATCTCATCTGAATGGTGACTTTATCCACTTTGGAGAGCAGAACTCATTACAATAATAAGGAGCGACAGAAATGGGAGGAAGAGCAATCACAGCAAAGCCAGGAAAGAATTCACTTTACTATCATTTTGGAGGATTAATTCTAAGCTTCCCTCCTATAAATGTCATTTTTCACTTCAGCAGGAGGTCCAGGGTCTGAAATTATTCTAGCCGACTTGCAGAACGCATCACTTTGCACCTGATTTGCAATCCATTTCTGCTTCCTCCTACCAAGCTCAATGGTATTTGTTTAATGGTCACCTGGCCCTCTGCATGCTCCACTGTGCTGGCATAGAAAGGTGTACACACACTGGAGATCAGGGATACAGGGTATTCAGGAAGGTCTGAGAGTATGTAGGTAAGGAAAACAAGGTGTAAGCTTACAAGCATAAAAGAGGTGTCCACACTCTCACAAACCAGGTTGTATTGTTGGAAGGGGAAATGAAGAGGGAAGGAAAAATGTTGAAGCAGCTGTGATTGAGAAAATTGTATTATTTCTTGACCTGCCCCCCCCCCAGGTCCCTTACCTATTACCCAATTTAAATGGGATGATTGTATAATTACCTAGATTCTCCTCATTGGAGACACTAAGTATTTCCAGTCTCATCTCAGCAGCCCCTGAAATGATAGCCACCCTGGATTAATTGCCTTTCCTCAGACTTGCTACACACTTTTTTACACCTCTAGGTTTTTACTCATGCTGTTCCCTTATCCCAAAATTCCCTCCTAACTATTTCCTCCTCTCCACCTCCCCACCCAATTAAAATTATATTCACGCTTCAAGGCCCAGGTTAAAGGCCAGCTCCTCCATGACCCTGCCCCTAAATCTCCTCCATAATAATTCACGTCTTTCTCTTTGTCCTCACAACAGGCTATTTTTAACTCATATTAGAGTTGTTTTCATGTTTCTCTCTCCCTCTAGATTATAAACTTCCTTGAAAGCAACAGTCTTTTTAATCTTTATATTCTTGAAAGAACATTGCACCATTCCTAGGTCATCATAGACACATTTCAAAATACATTTTTGAGTAAATGAAGGAACAAAATTTAGCAATATAAAGCACAAGCCAGAATATTTTCCTCTATCACCTTTTGCCTCAAATCTTATACTATAAATAACTTGGAAATGGCCAAATTTTTCCAGATCCTGATTTTCTCCTACCAGTTTAGCAACTGAGAAAGAGAAGAAGTCTCTTGTGTCCCTGGCTAGGGCTAGATCCATAGTCCCCAGCAATAAACAGAAGAGAGCCTTTGACTTAAGAGCACACATCATTGACTCTTATGTATGCCACTAGCAACATCTCTTCAACTGGTGGTCAAATTCTGGACACTACTCATAGCCTCGTCATGCTTAAAATTTCCTGTCCTAGTACACAAATCTGAACTTGACTTCTAGCCTTTTAAGATTTATATCATATCTCTGTAATTTTATAAGTCCTAGCTTTCTCTCCAAAATTCATACTCTTACCTAGTAATTCTTTACCACCCCACTGCACCTCAGATCCTGGATCTTTAAAGCACTTCTGTACCTGGTACTAATGCATTATCCCAGAGTAACTGTATGTGTGAGTTTGAATGTGAATATGACCAGACACTATAGCATGTATGTATAAAGTTGTTTGGACTCTGCATCACCCTGTGTTCCATTATACAAAGGTTGGTGCACACTCCCATTAAGAACAGAGCACTCTTCACAGGAAGAACATTGATAAACTCAATGTCAGTGAAATGCCTCCATTGTCTTCTTCATAACTATTCCATCTAAGAGCAATTTTCAGTCCCCAGCACATCCTCCACATTCACTACTCTTAGGATGGAGTCTGACCAATGGGAAAAGAGAGTGAAGGCTGCTGAATCTCAGGTGGAGCCCGCCTTTTCACTGGCATCATCTGGGAAAGACTGCAGCTGGCGTTTATTTTCCAGCGTCCCAGCTTTCCCATTCCATGCATCTCCCATCACTGGCTTCTTCATGCACCACCCCCACATCTTGCTCATTTCCTTTCAGATTTCTTGGCTGAATCTTATGGATGGATTATGACCTTCCCATCTTGCTCAGTCCACTGGAGTCTGTGTCCTTTGATTTTCATTGACTTGCTTCCTGAGTCTTGAGCTGTCAGTGGGCTTTATCTGCTGGAATAACCCAAGAATCTTACTTTTCCTGCCACCCACATCCCCTGACAAGAAGAACAATATAGAACACCTGAGAAGGAAGAGATAGGAAAAGCAACACTATGCTCTAGTGGAGGGGACAGTCTTGCATCCTGAATGATCCTTGAGTCTCATTGTAATCGCTTTGAGGGCTTAGTGGCTAATTTCCACTGTTCTGGGATCACTTCTCATTTTTTAAACTAGTACCTGCTATTTCTGCCAGAATCAAAGGAGTTAAAGTCAACATGTAAAAGAAGAAGCATTATACTGAGTTTGAACTTATTTCTACTTCTTCAAGCTCTGTGACTTACCAATCTTGAACTTCAGTTTCCTCATCTATAAAATGGAGATCTCACTTAACTCAGGACTGCAATGACTAAACCAAATGGCATAAGTGATGGTGCCTAGGACACTGGGCACATATGAGAAACAGTTTGTTCCTGTGCCCTGTGGGGCAGGCCTTGAGGACTTCCATGGTTAGTGTGGACTTGTGGCAGCTGGGGGCAGCAGAGGGCCACTGGGGTAGAGGAAAGCAAGGGTAGAAGGCCCTGAATCTTTGGTCCTAGGAGAAGGGTTCCAAGAGCAGGCATCTCAAGGCAGGACAGGTCCTCCAACAGGAACAATAGAAGATGGAGTTCATAGGCACACAGAGGTAAATATGTAGTGAGGGTCATGAGGTCTAGATGTCAGAGAACTAGCATCACAGAGCCAGCCATGCCAGCTGGAGAGACTGGGTTGCCACATAGAGAGGGCAACAACCAGCCATTACAGAGATTTCCTCCTTCAGTGGCTTCCAGCTACTACACCATGGGAAACAGGTTTTCCTCCATCTCAACACAGGCAGCCCACATAAGCAAAACTATTTTGCTGGGAAAAGTTTTTTTCTTAATGTATAATTCACATCCTGAGCACAACTATAAAGATTTAAGAGTTTCTCTTGGACAGGGGCCCCTGGGTGGCTCAGTCAGTTTAAGCATCAGACTTCAGCTCAGGTCATGATCTTGAGGTTTATGAGTTTGAGCCCCGCATGAGTCTCTGTGCTGACGGCTTGGAGCCTGGAGCCTGGAGCCTGCTTTGGATTCTCTGTCCCCACCTCTCTCTCTCTCTCTCTCTCTCTCTCTGCCCCTCCCCCACTTGCACTCTGTCTCCCTCTCTCTCTCTCAAAAATAAACAAATGTTTAAAAAAAATTTTTTTTAAGAGTTTCTCCTGGCCAGATAATGTCCCTGCCTTGAGGCACTTGCTAAAAAGCTCATCCTCGCAGCCTCCATGTCTCATATTCTCCACCTACAAAAGTAACTCTCAAATGGGCTGCCTAAGGTACCTGGGGTAGGTATCAAACAGCCACCCTTGGAAACAATGGAGGTACCTGAACCTGAATTTTGTCATATGTACAAAGGATTGGGCCTTTTTCTGTATTTAAAACCTTGAAGGTTCAGAAGCTGGGAGCTTCAGCTTTCCCTTCATTCGTCTTGTGCTAAGAGTGGCAGCTCCACACTGAGTGACCTCTTGTGGTGATGATATCACTTTACTGCTAGGGACCCTGAATGGGGCATCAGAGTAGTTCAACTGTCCCCAACACTGGCTCCTGGGGCTTTGGGGGCATTCAGACCTTGAAGATGTGTACACCACACATGGGTCTTGGCCCCCAAAACCACCACTGGCTGCACATTGGAATCATCTGGGAAGACTTTAGGCTTCCATAACCAGGAATTTTTTTTATGTTTGTTTATTTTTCAGAGAGAGAGCACAACCAGGAGAGGGGTGGAGATAGAGGGAGACCGAAGATCAGAAGTGGGATCTGTGCTGACAGCAGGGAGCCTGATGCAGGGCTCAAACTCACCAATTATGAGATCATGACCTGAGCCGAGGTCGGATGCTCAATCTACTGAGCCACCCAGACACCCCATGAATAAATTGATCTAAGGCACTCTCTGCCCTGGGAAAGAGAACAAGGAGATGAGGTGGTCACACAGTTTTGAGGGCAGAGCCAATGTCACCTTCCCCTTTGACTCTCCAGTGCCTCTTACAGTGTGTGATACATAGTAGGGAATCAACAATATCTGATGGATGAATGAATATCACTAGTCCTCCATGGGCTTCAGTCAGGAGGCAAATGACATATATAACCCCACAGAAAATACACATAAACAATGTGCACATGCTTCTTACCCATTCTATAAAGCTGGCTTTATTTTTATTGGATGAAGTGAAGTGGGTGCTGTTCATTTTTCACATCAAGCATTTTCAGGGCAATCACTAAGTAGTTTAGGAGAAAGTGGGGAGTTCTCATCTTTGTGTACCTGCTTCATCCCAATCCCTCTCCTAGGTCCAGGAAAGCTTTCTTTGTGGGTGAATTTCTAGCAGCACCAGACAAACCCTATGTTCTTGTTTCCAGAAATTCTACTGGACAATTCAGTTCTTCCTCAGTCCCCTGACACGTCCCTGGGCTTGCTGCCCCAGCTGGAACTATACTGGAACCGTTTCCCCACTTCTCTTGACACACTCCCCTAAGCCCCCACAGCACTGACCCACTTCTGCCGTCTGCACCATGGTGTAGGTCTCTGGCTGAATTAGGCATGGGGGGAGGGGGGCACCAGACAGCTATTTGGAATCTTAATGAGACCAAGTGCATTTCATTATGTTGTCATTTCATATTTCACCGCCTTGACGGAGAAGGCACAAGAGACCCCAGAGGGCCTTTCTGCTTTGCAGACACGGTGGAGAGGGGAGAGGGAAGAGGGAAGTGGTTAATAGACAGGACACCATGCCTCCTCCGTCAGCCTCCCTGCTCGCACTAAAATCAAAGTAGGAGAAGACAAGTCCTTTCTTTTGAGACTAACCATGAGAGCCAGATTCAGGAGGCTGATAAAGAACCTTTCTCCAAGTTAAAGACAGCCTCATATCAAAACAGGGCAGGAAGGGAGGAGCCCCCTCAGTGCCAAGCTCTCACGTGTTCTCAAATACAAACAGAGCTGGCCTCAGGGCATCATAGAAATTGCTATTATAAATTCAGATGGTACACCAGGGGGTGCCTCATTTTCTATTATTGTGGTTGGTCTCGTGAGCCACTCCAGCAATAGGATCTCAAAAGTGCAAGTGCTACCCCCAGGGGCACCGTTAGAAACACATTATTTTAAAGCACCGCAATAAAGCATGAACTCAAACAACTTCATTGAAATAAAGATTAATATGGAACATGTGTTATTCAGCCTCCTCCCACCCAAACACCCCAAAACCCATACCTTTTTCCCCCACGCAAATACCTGGTGGTCCACTGCCCTGCCTACAGCCCAGTGCTTGATAAGGTATAGGACACAGAACTCAGGAAACCCTTAGGAGAAGAGGACATAGAAAGGCCAGGCAGTGTTCGATATAACATGAAGAAGCCGAGAGGCCACTCTATTGAGATTCCATGCCCGTTAGCAGTGACAGGAGGCTTGGATGGGAGTCCTGGGTTCTGGCCCAGGTTCAGCCACTAACTAGAGGCATTAACCTGAGCACATCATTTAACCTCTCAGAACCTCAATTATGTTTTCTAGAGAAGAAAGCTAAACATACTTTCTATTATTCCTGCTTCACAAGGTTACAGTGGCCATGAAACAAGGTAAGCTGGGTTGAATTAAACGTCATGAAAACTAAAATGCACCATCCCAACCTAAGGTACATCTGCCCTTCTGCAGGGTGTGGCCCATTAGAAAAGGCCTCATTTCTTTCTGGCCACTAAGCCATAGGAAAGTGAATGAGCCCACCAGCAGCCAAAGCAAGCCCTTCCTCTCAGCTCACCAGAGCTGGGGACTCGTGGGAAGGAAGGAGGGGCTCATGCTATGCAGGGCAGCCAGGGCTTGGAGAGGCGCTGACCAACTGGGACACTCTAGGCTTTTCTATGAAGGCCCAGAAGATTCAGGCAATACAGAGGTGGGCCAGTAAAAAAGAAAACCCACTGACCTACTGAAAAAGGCTTAGAAGAAGAGATATGTTCCAAGAAGGCAGAAATAAGTAATGAAAATAATCTTGCTGAAATTCATAACCTTCCATCAGAGAGCACTGAGCTTTTATAGTCTCTAATCACCATGGAGAGTAAGGGTAAGAGACAGTCTTCCTTCTGTAGACAGATGGGGCATAGAGAGTTTATCTAAGTCAGGGGGCAAAACCAAGGCTAGAAGACCCAGATCCTGGACTCAGGGCCTGAAATCAGGGAAGATCTACAGTCCAGGCAGATTGAGCCAAATTAAGATAAAATAAGCAGATTATAAAGCAGTAGCATTGGCTTCCACTGGCTTCCACGATGGTCTCAGCAGGCATCTGTGACTGATCAGAGCAAGCCTGGGCTTCTGGGTTTGGGAAGCGAATCTGGTGATATAAGGAACCAGTGGACTAGAGGTACAGGTGGGACTACAGGTATCTAGAGGAAGGATGAGGGAAGGTCAGGGGACATCAAGGAGTTTTGCTTACCAGAAGCTCAGACAGGACAAAGAGATTGCCAGTAGAAAGGCTGTTTTGTGAAATGCTGAGCTCCCTGTCCATGGCAGTATTCAAGTAACATCTGAATAAAGGAGATTTCTACATCAAGGCAGCAGTTACCCTACATGAAAACTTAAGATCCCATGATTCCATTACTTTTCGCCGCCTCCTAACTAACCTAACTTCACACATACACACATACACTATTACCCTCAACTACCCATGTCACCAAATTAGCAAGAGAAACTGTTGGATAGCAGAGGGAAAGTATACAAGTCCAGTAAAATTCAAGGTCATATCCTCTCAAACAAAAGCTCTATTATCTGCCATGTTCAAAAGGTGGACCCAGAGATCTGTTTCTCTCAGTTATAACCAACTGAGTGTTACTGCAGTGTTCTTATGCCCTCACTGGGGATCAGTATGTTCCCCCAGGTCAGCATCTTAACCACAGGGAATGAATCCTGATCAGTTCAAGACAACATCATAATTCCACCCCCTTTACTAGTAACTGGTTTTAAAAATGGCATTGATGCCATTTCGACCAATGAGACCTAATGGGAAAACCCAGGCTTCTGGGAAATTTTTCTCTCTCCAAAATAAGCCTATGACTATTTGCATGTGACACCATCTTGGGACCATCTTGAGACCACAAAGAGAGGCCAAACTAACAAAATCAGCAAAGACACAAAGGATGGCAGAATGTGAGGAGAGAAAGAATCTGGAGACATGTTTGGGACACAGAGTTAACCAACCCTAGAATGCTTACACCTAGACTCCTTGTTCTTAGAAATGACATAATATTCTCCTTATTATTAAAACCACTTTGAGCCTTACTACCTGCAATTAAAAGTATTCTAATGGATAGACACAGCATATCACTCTCACCTCTAGGGCCTTCACACGTATGCTCTTTTCCTTCCATCTGGGCCCTCTTTTCTCCCTGGCCTTCCTCATCACTGGGGTTTCAATGTAGACATCATTTGCTCCAGGAAGCCATCCCTGACCCTCTCCTATCTGCTTCCCCTGCATTCCTTACTTCCCTTCTCGCAGCACTTATCCCACTCTTCTGCCCTGTCCTCCACCAGGCTAGAAGTTCCATGAAAACTGGGACAGTTAACATATTGTTTGTTCACTGTTACAGTGCAAGTCTAGCACCTAATAGGCACTCAAACATTTTATCCATTCAACAGATAAAAGGAATAGTTGATACTTATTAAGCACTTTACATGAACCAAGTTCTATTCTAAGCACTCTAATCCTCACACCAACCAATGAAGTCGGCCCCATTTTTCATGTGAGAAAAAAAGCACAGAGAGGTTGAGTCACTTGTCCAGGGTCACACAGCTAGAGATTGGCTAAGCCAGGATTTTAGTGCAGGTGGTTTCTCTCCTCTACACAATACAAAACCATTGTTGAGCACCTACTGTATGCAAGGGATGGTTCTAGATTCTGAACATACAGTAAGACAAAGTTCCTGCCTTTGGGGAGCTTACATTTTAATGGGAAGAGACAGATAATAAATAACAAATACAGAAATGTAATGAATTAATTAGTGAATGAGAGAGGAGAAATACAGGGTGTAAAGCAAAGCGATGTAGAATACATACTGGTCTTGAAATCCCAATACTGAGATTTAAACCCCATGTCTTCATTTATCAATGGTATGGCCTTGGCCAGTTATTAACCCCTTCTGAACCTCAATTTCATCATCATGCAGAAATGGACTGATGTGGGAATAAAATGAGAAAAACTTGTAAAATGGCCTTTCACCCTATCTGCCTTATAACAGGAGCTTAATAACGGTTACTTGAATCTAGATCCTACAAAGTATGAGTCCCATGAAATGAAAGGAGTCTTAGAACTGGAGAATGGTTGAAAGAATCCATAGAAAATCTGATAGCTAACTTAGGAAAGAGTAATTTATCTTCTGAGTCTAGAAGGATTGCAGAGCCAGGCCAACTCCTGATACCCACTTTCCCCCAAGTTATCATCTACATCTGCTGGAGACAAAATAGGGATCATCAAGTCTGGGGACCAAGTTATTAATTTCTGCTACTAACTCACCATTCATGATATATGAGAGGCTGCCCATGTGTTTGCATTAATAAAGCCCTATCTGGCCTGTTAAAGTCTCAATAATTGTCCAGGAGACCAGGAGGAGACCATCATCAGTAGAACAGATCCTAAAGGTGGATGGTGACAGAAAAATGAACCCCAAAGTCCTAATTATTGATGGATTCTTTTTTTATATAATTGCATTGAATTAATTAATGCATATTAACTAACCTATTAGAAACCATTCATTATTTCAGAATGGATAAATGGTAATATATTTAACTGGTATTATTTTGAAAACTGTAATCCCCCTCAACTATCTTTTTTACTGCTCCAAAGCAAGGAAAAACCAAACATTTACATGAAGCAGGGGAGAGCTGACCCCACCTAACATCCATGAAAAAGCAGTCTTAACCATCAGACGAACACCCTGGCCAGGCTAAGAGAAGTGCAGGATTCTGCAAAAGATGGCTTTCAAACAAGTGAGACTGCTCCCTGGCTACCATGTCACTTAAAACATAAGCTCCAAGATTATGGGAGAAAATCCTCTGCCTTGTTTTGTAGGGAGTGCTACATGTTCCTTATAGAACCAGAAGTTTTATATCTAAAAGAGCAGGCTCTCCTTCAAATTACTCACCTTTGAAATCCACACACTTAAACCAATGATTCGCCATGACTTAAAACATTCAAGGAACGCTGCTTTTGGATATAACATTAAGTCAGATTGATCCACTCAAGGAAACCAAATTTATTACTCTATAGTCACATGGATCTGTTGGCTTTCCCAAAATATATTAGCCAGTTTAATAATGGAGATACCTAGGCTTGGCTCTAAATGACTTCTGGCTGTTTCCAAAAATAAAATCTATCCTCTTCAAGAAAAATATTTAGGCCATGGAGAATGTTCAAAGCAATGTGCTACAACATATTTTTAAGCAGCCTAAATGACTGTGTAAAGATTACTGCCTCAGTTCAGTGAATAAACATGCATATGTCCGTGTATGTGCTTACATCCATGTTTGCAGATGCATAAAAAATTACCAGGAAGGGGGCGCCTGGGTGGCTTAGTTCATTGAGTGTCCGACATCAGTTCAGGTGATGATCTCATGGTTCATGAGTTCAAGCCCTGCATCAGGCTCTGTGCTGACAGCTTAGAGTCTGGAGCCTGCTTCAGATTCTGAGTCTCCCTCTCTCTCTGCTCCTCCCCCTCTCACATTCTGTCTCTCTCTCTCAAAATAACAAACTTTATAAAAACAAACATTATAAAATAAACATTAAAAAATAAACAAACATTTTTAAAAACCTTAAAAAAAATTACCAGGAAAATACACTTTACTTTTGACAGGGGTCTTCTCTGGGTGCTAAGATTATGGACAATTTATTTTTGTGTGTGTTCTTGTACTTTCCAAACTTGCTGTAGCAAACCTATATAACTTTTGCATTCAGGGAAAAAGAAGCACAATGAATATTTTATATTTTTAATGTGCCACAGACCCTGAAGGCAACTTCAGATCAGAAGTTACAACAATGCTTGGCCCAGGAAAGCGTCAATGGATTAAATGCATGCCTTTCAAGCTACAACTTTTGAAGGGCACAACCCTCATTTAGATGTACAACTTCTATTATGTTACTCTCTATTAACTTAGGGCCACACTGTAGAATGTCATTCCATCCATGCCAGTGGTGACTAAGCATTGTAATGAAGACCTTCCAGAACGTGCAGTCACTAACCCCTGTGGACAGAGCACAAGACAGGCCTGCATTGTGCCAAACGCTATTCTGCTACATAGGGTCATGGTCCCGAGCAAGGCCCCAGTGAATTTCCTTTGAAAACTACAGCGCCAATTCAAGAAACCTTTCGAAAGGAGAAGAAAAGGCATGACCCCATCTGAAATGTAATTTCTTATGTTCTCTATCACAAGATATCCAAGGGTATTGGCAAGAGGCAACAATTACAATAGCTGTAATGACAGGGTAATCCCAGATGTTTCAGGTACTGTAAGCAAATAGGAACTTCTGTCCCTTTTTCAGGGACCAGGTGGCCCCAGGCCTAAATTTCTTTATGATGTCACAGTTGATACTTACTAGTAAATGGGATGAGAGAGGAAGTGCAGTGAGGTAGGGTCTGATTTTACTGCACTGGCCACAAAGTGGTAAGGTTCTTGCAATAAAGAAAACGGACCACTTAGATTCCTGGGACTCTTCAAATTTCCAGAAAATCACTTTTTCTTACAGGAAACAAATTTTCTCTCTCCTGATACATTTGCCCATTTCATGACACCATCTCCAATCTTCCTGATGGGATTCTGCCTTGATTCTTGGTGTGGAATCACCAGGAATACTCAACAACATCAACAACAATATTGTGCATGATGGTAAAATTTTTTTTAAAAAAGCGGGGGAACAGAGAAAACAAAAGGATCAGGAGTCGTAGAATGACTGAAATGTTTTCAGCAAACTGGAATTTAGGGGTGCCTTTCTCCTGTACGATGTGGCCTAACAACAGCTCAGATTAGCGGGACAGCTGGCAGGGGGGAGCCTAGATTAGAGAGAACAATAACGATTGCCATAGCTGTCAGCTTCATTATTTTTCATCTTTAAAAACTTCATAAAATCCTGAGATTTCACAGAAAGCTAGAAGGGCAGGGGGTTGGCCAGGAAGAAGAGCTGTAAGAAACACCTGGCCTCACCATATCTCTTACACTTTAGATGATAAGGTGAACCCTGAAAGATGATGTTCAGTTTTGCTGTATATAAACTATACCCCAATAACATGGCTTTTAAAAACAAGAGACATAAATGCAGAAAGTGTGGAAATTCTCCTATAGAATCTGACCCTCCCCCCCAACCCCATATAACTAACTCTTGGTAATAAAGAGGAAAGTCCATGAGATCTCCCACTCTGGGCTGAGTGTCATAGAATAATCTAGGAGTGCTCCCTCTTCCCAGATGGCCTAGATATCAAGATACTTCGATGGAGTCTTGAATCCACTAAATGTCTTCCATAGTAATAAAATTCTTCCTACTGTGAAACATCTTTAAACTTCTCTGTACCTCTTAAAAACAGACTCCTGAAAGGTACAACTGTGCATCTGTAATGATGTAAGAGAGAAATACTTTCCTTGCCAAAAAGCTAATCAGTCAATCAACACCTAGCCTTTTAGAAAGAATTCATCCACATTTCACTGGGCTCCCTGTCTATCTAAAAAGAAGGAAAGCTTCATGGGATATGCCTGGCAATAGTTCAGCAGATGGCAGAACTTTAAATATGGAAAAAAATCACCCAACCAACCATTTTTGAGCATATGTTCTTTTGAGACACAGGACTAGACTCGGGAGGAGACCAAGTGTAAAAGAGTTTCTTTCTGCCTTTAGTAATTTCTGATCATCATTGGAGAGATCACCTACTTGTTAAACATGGAGTATTTCAAAAAATGTTAAGCTATTAAATTATATACAAAGTGAAATACAACAGTTTATAACCATCACTTTCACATACATTAGTCAAACTCTTCCTATATAGCTATGAAGTTTATGTTAATCACCCTGCCTCATAATTAAGTAACATAAAACAACAACATAAGTGTCTTTCTACAGGATATGAAGACTGACAAATGTATAATATGGGTAATAGATGCCATGGGTCTGGTTTCACAAAGGAAAGGGAACATGAGACTAAAGCTTTATGAATATAAAATATTTGAGTGTAAGAAAAGAGAAATAAGGACATTTAAGGTAGAAAGAGTGGGATGAGCCCAGGCATGGCTGCATAATGACTGCCAGAGAATCAACCACTGGACTACAGAATACCTTGGCCCTGGACAGAATGCAAGGTTTATGGCCATTTAAATCCCATATGATGACTCAGAATGAATGCCTGTCCAATTTGGGTGGGAGAAGGGCCCTAGGTAGGAGTTCCTTGGCAAACCAATTCTCTGATCTTATCTAGAAATATATGACAATCCCATACATTACAACATAGAAAAATAATCAAAAAGAGAAGGGGGTGGTGTCTTAGTCCATTCAGGCTGCTATTAGAGAATACCATTGCCTGGCTGGCTTACACAACTTTTATTTCTCATATTTATTTCTCAAATGTTTATTTCTTTAAAAAAATTTTTAATGTTTATTTATTTTTGAAAGAAAAACAGAGTACATACAGGAGAGGAGAAGAGAGAGAGGGAGACACAGAATCTAAAGCAGGCTCCAGCCTGTGAGCTGTCAGCACAAAGCCCATCACAGGGCTCGAACTCACAGACTGTGAGATCGTGACCTGAATCAAAGTTGGACCTTAACCACTGAGCCGCCCAGACACCCCTAAAATGTTTATTTCTTAGTTCTGGAGACTGGGAAGTCCAAGATTAAGGTGTCAGCATATTCAGTTTCTGGTGAGTCCTTGATTCCTGGTTTACACAATTATCTTCTCTTTGTATCCTCACATGGCCAAAAGAGAGGGAGAGACAAGAGACAGCTCTCATGTCTCTTTGTAAGGATACTAATCCCATTCATGTGGGTTCCACCCTCATGAACTAATCACTTCCCAAAGGCCCTACCTCCAAATACCATCACTTTGGGGGTTAGGATTTCAACATAGGAATTTGGATAGGGGAACACACACTCTGCCTAAAACAAGTGGATATCAAAAGGGGTTGTGCTAAGATGTTTGGAGAGAGACTTCTAGGTGTCAGGGTTCTGAGTCATCTCTACACATCCAGCACCACTGGCTAGCTTAAGCGCTCTTAACCATCCTTTTCTTCTTTCCTCTGCTAAAGAAAAGAAAAAGAAAGAAAATTTTAAGGTGGTATGGGATGTTGCATTGTTTAATTATCATTCAGATAATTCTCCAAAAATCTTTCACGGAAAATACTACTATAGTATAAAATTTGTCATTACCAAAATCTAGAATAGTCTTGGGTTCCTGTGGTAAAGAATTTATACAGCTTCTTCTCTGAGTTTTTCAAACAGGTGGGTAGACCCAGTTGGCAAGCAAAGAAAAAAAAATGGCTTAAAATAAATTGTAATGTTTTACTGTAATATATCAGTCACTGAATTCAAGTTTTATCTAAACTGCATTAACCACAATGTGAGTGTCCCTGTCTGACGTTAAATTCTAAGCCAGGTGCTTCAGAGCTGGGTGCTGTTCCCTTCTCCATGGTCTGACCCAATGACCAGGCATTTATAAGTGTTCTTTCTGTAACCAAACAGCACGTATTCTGTATTTTTTGCTGCTTAGGCTGTACCACAGAGGCAGCTGGAAAATGCCTCAGCAGCACGGCTTTTTGCTTTTCCCTGGAGTGGTTAAGCCTTAAGCAAGTGTCTTATCCAGATGTATCTTTCCCCTCCAGATTGGGTCTTATCACCAGCTCAGTCACCCTCTTAACCCACTTCTGAGAAATGAAGACTGGGGGCCAGAAGGTATGATTGAGTAGCGCCCACTCAGACTCCTGGACGAGCACATCTTATTCTGCAGTCACATTTTCTGAGAGGTTGAACAAGTAGATGTTCCAAACTGAGTGATCCCATTATGGAAACTTCAAAGGAATAAAATGAACATCACAGTTCCTTATGTGGGACAATATTCCAAAGTTCAAAATATTATTCCATCTGGAAGACTAGATAGGACTTGTCGGTACCATTTGCGTGTATGTGAACAGACTTAAAAGAAAGGCAGCATTATGACTGGTGGCCTCTACCTATGATCCTGTCTACTACAATATAAGCTGTTTTCTTCCGGGAGAGATACTACTGTACTACAGGCGATGCACACCACGTAATTCCAAGTAACTCAACTGCTCAGCCTTCCCCCCTTTCAGAGATCACCACAAGAGCCCTCAAAGCCAAATGAATCCCACTACTTTCCGAACCAGAGGACCACTGGGTTGCTTTTACGTCGCCTATATGAGAGTCCTCATATTTTGAAAGTTTGAATGTTACAGAAAGCAACATTGGTCTAGAAATGAAGATCCTCATCCCTAAGAAAGTGAGTTCTAGTGACCTATTTCAGTAGGAAGAATGGTGAGGATTAAATGCTTAATATTTATCGAGTACCTGCAGTGATCTATGTCCTGCTCAGAACATAGCAGAGGAGGCATAACTTCTCTTTCAATCAGGTTAATGAGGAATTGATTTTTGAAGCTTTTTAAAAACACAAAGTACGATAGCAATGTTAAACACCAATCATATTGGGAGTGGTGCTCACCTAGCTGACTGCCTAATATGGAAGGGGAAATGTGGGCAATCGATAGCAGATCTATAACTCTTTCCCAGGGTGGTCTTAGAGTGCTTTCACCCTCAGCAGCAAGTGCAAAAACACAGCCTTCTTTGCTTTAATCTGTGTTGGGAATCAGAAGCGGACTCAACTTCTCCCTATAAGTAAATGAGTGCCCTTTGTGATCAGGAGATGTGGCACAAACAAAATTTAGAAAGGAAGACTTAGCCCAGGAACAAGCAAAGACTGTTAGAGCCTTTTGCAAAATGTATGTCATGGTTTCTCAAGACAACTGAGCCACCTGGTGTTAGAAAGTTAACAGCTAAAGCTCCTCTCTTGTTGCCATCCTTGGAGGACAGATAAAGCTTTCCCTAAATGGCCTTAGGACAGTGTTAGCCAACATCCTCTGTAGTGAAGGTGAACTCAGCATGAAGCTTCTTAACTACAAACATTTTCAACACTAGCCTGGGAACACGCAGGAGCATATCCTGCATTGGTCGGATCTGGACTGTGCAGATAAATTTAAATCTATTGAGACCTGGGTGAGAAATCCACACTGGCAACAAAAACAAAAATAATGGTAGCTACCATTTATCGAGTATTTAGTATGTGCCAGGCCCTGTGTCAGAAAGATACCTTAACTATAGTATCTCATTTAATCTTTACATCAACCCCATGGACTAGATATTACGATCACCATCATAGAGATGAGAAATCAAAGGTCATGGAGAAGTGAGTTGCCCAGCTGATGAATGGTAGCATTGGCATTCTATCCCCGAGTGTCAGGCTGCAGGTCCTGTCCCCTTGACCACCCTACTATCTGCCTTATAACAATTATAGCTACCATCTACTGGACACTTTGTTACATGCCATGCTTAACAATGGGCAGATTATGTAGCCATCTCATAATATAGGCAATCAAGGTGAGTAATTTAGCAACTCTTTAGTCCACTGAGGACTGACCTCCTCTACCATGCCAAGATGTTTTCTAAGTGGGAAGGAAACAAAGGTCACTGCCCTCAAGAAGGTCATCAATCTTCCAGCTGACCCAGAAGTAGATCCTGAGATAGCATCAGGGTGGCTTTCCCTACTGGAACAATAATACAGCCAGAACACAGGAAATATATAAATAAAGAGGCCTGCCTGCCTTCATTAAAAAGTCTGAATTTTAAAACATTTTTAATAAATTCACGCTTTCCACTAGAAAAAATATATATATAACCAGACTTAAGGTAACAAAGTATTGCCAAGAAAAAATCCTGAATAGCTAAGAAAAATTCTGTTTATCATTCCTTTCACTTTTCACAAATTACAAGTGCTGCTACAGGGCCTGTAAATAGTTTATTCTCTCAAGATGAAAGAGTCCCTCTGAAATCCAACTGCCGCCTGACTTATGACAAATTCCAAAATAGTGGTCCCCAGTAGGATTTCTATTAATGAACATATATTTTCTCATATTGACTTTTTAAAATAGCTCTTTCCTAAGGAATGCAAATGGCTTTCGTCCATCATCTCATTTACTTTTATATACTAAAGTAGGATAAACTGTGATCCATAGATGAAGTTACATCTCCCAAGTCACACATGGAAATGAAAATAGAATCCAGATCCTGCTGTGCTGAAACTTCTGGTCCAGCCCATGTTTGCTCTTCACGTGCCTCCCACCCACCCTATATAAGTAACGATATCACATTTAATGATAACAGAAGTTACTCAAGGAGGCTCTAGTACCCAGCAAGAAAGGAAGAAAACAAGGAATGGAAGGAAGACTTGTTTGTCCATTATATACGTTTTTAAGTTTAGAAGAAACAAGGAAGAAGACCATGACATATGCCAGAACTGTTAGCTATGCCTCTATTCTAGTCTCTGCTGCTTCCTTACCACAAAACCCCAATTTTGTTCAGGTCTACAATACACTCAGCTAAAGACATTAACCTTTCCAGACGTCTTCAGAGTGAGTAGTCATGTGACCCAGTTTTGGCCAATGAGACATAAGCAGAAGTCTATTGGGGATTTCTGAGAAAAGCTTCTATTTTCCTGATATTGGCATTTTCTCTTCTTTCTTCCTCCTTCTTCTTTCTGCCAAGGGTGTAAGCAAGCATGTCACAATCATGAGGATGAAAGTCACATGCTATGAATGACAAAACAAGAAAACAGAAGGAGCCATGGTGTTCAATGACACCCCTCAGCATCTGCGCTAGCTGTGGACCTCCCTCCACCCCTGCCACCTGTGGGCTTCTCTCATGTGAAAAAAATTTTATTTAATCCACTATAATCAGGATTTCTATTATCCTCCACGAAAGCAATTTTTTAAAGATTCAGTGTATTTGGGGGTGTAACCAAGACTTAGGGTACACAGTTGAATGGATCTATGCAGGTCATCTAATTAAACATGTTTTTAATCAAATGAGTAAATCAAAGAGCAAATTAGAGAAGATGTGCTCAGGTCACAAAGCTAGTGCTTCTGTCCCCTCAGCCCAATGTTGCCTCTATGACTCCGTGTTGCCTGCCCTGAAGAGTTAACACTGGAGGAACTAGAAAAAGAAACATTTCTTAGATAGGCAGATAAAAGCAACTCTGCAAGAGAATAAGACAGACTCAGTATCTGGACAGAGATGTATTCCAAAACTGTGTTAAAATAGTCCTTGTAAGAGAAACAAGCACAAGACGAAGAAGGAAGAGGGGGTAGGGGAGAAGGAGAAGAGAAAAAAGAAGGAAAAGCTCATGGACCTCTATAACCAGAAGCTGGAAACTGTTTATTAGTTATTTTTTAGCAATCTCCCCAGAGTAAGCTGAAAATAGCAATGTTGGTTTTATTCTTTAAAAGAAAGTGGAAAATTGCCCTCTTCTTCTTTGAGAAAAAATATTCAAAAGACAGTTCATTGTCTATACAGTTTATATAGTCTCCGTACAGAGCATTTTCTATCTCTAGAGGTTTAGAGCATGGACTCAAGCCAGACTGCCTAGGTTCACATCCCAACTCTACCACTTATCAGATGTGTAACCTTAGGTAAGTGATATAACCTCCATGCACTTCTGTTTCCAACTGCAAAATGCATTACTTACTAGTAAGGTTGTTGTGGACATTAATTGAGGTAATATATGTGAAGTCCTTAAAAGTGTGTGTGTGTATATACACATACATATATCTACATACACACACACATATACATATGTAGATTATCATTACTGTGATAGCCATGGTCACATGAAATAGAAGATGAAGGCATTCAAAGGAAGAAAACCCAAACTCCCAGAAATTTTTCAACAAACTGAGAAGAAAACACCCATGTAAATGACTTCCTAATTTGAAGGACTCAACCAAATATTTGTTGATTGAATGAAGGATTGCCATTGGTTAAAGGTAGCTGCAAGCATTTTTGATGCCTAACAGGCCTAAAGTCCCAAAGAATCTTATAAATCTCAGCAGGGATATCTAAGGGTAATGCAAAAAACAAAAAACTTTAGTCAAATTCAGAAATATTGCTAGGATTAGTTAACTCATAAATTACAACTAATGAACAGCAAGGAAATATGTAATTGTACTTCTGGCATATAGTTTTTTCTTTGATAATCTGCTAGAAAAATGGGGTGTTTAACTTCATAGGTTTTATTTTATTTTATTTTAAATATTTTTTAATTTTTTTTTGAGAGAGAGAGCATGAGCAAGGGAAGGGAAGAGAGAGAGAGAGAGAGAGAGAGAGACAGAATCTGAAGCAGGCTCCAGGTTCTGAACTGTCAGCACTGAACCCGATGCAAAGCTTGAATTCATAAACCATCATATCATGACCTGAGCTGAAGTCAGACGCTTAACTGACTGAGCCACCCAGGTGCCCCTAACTTCATCAGTTTTTGTAATAAAATTATATTTTTCCTTCAAAAGACAGAATGGCTACAAATCTGTAATGGAAACCTTAACAACCCCAGGGAGAATGCCAGGACATACGCAACACCTGGGGCTCACAACGCAGTCCTGGCATCTACTGCCACTTGGTGGACACTCCCCACCACCTCTATATTCACAAAGATAATGACAGCAGTGGACTGAGAACCAGGACCCTGAGCTCTGGGTATTGCAGTGTGACCTTGGGCAGGTCAAAGAACCTACTTGGGCCTGTTTTCTAACAAGAAAAACCAGAGTCTTGGATTAGATCACTACCAGTGTTTCTTGGTAAGTCCAATTATTTCAAGAAATCTTCTATAGAAATACAACTAAGGGGCGCCTGGGTGGCTCAGTCGGTTAAGCGTCCGACTTCAGCTCAGGTCATGATCTCACAGTCCGTGAGTTCCAGCCCCGCGTCGGGCTCTGTGCTGACCGCTCAGAGCCTGGAGCCTGTTTCGGATTCTGTGTCTCCCTCTCTCTCTGACCCTCCCCTGTTCATGCTCTGTCTCTCTCTGTCTCAAAAATAAATAAACGTTAAAAAAAAAAGAAATACAACTAAAAGCTAAAGGATATAAATGATGATAAACGCCACAGATTTCAAGCCAAGGAAATCAATAAGTATGTTTTTTAAGGCTTGACAAACTTGGACTGTTTTATTTACTTTCAATGTACCTATCACTACTCACCTGTAGAGTTTTCACAATGATTACCACATTACTGTTGCAGAAGTAGTATCTTTTGCATTTGAAATACCTAAGCTATTGCAACAACCAGGTATGGGGTCAGATAGCACATCTCTGAGGCCATACTCCCAAGAAGCAAAAACAGGGGATGGTGGGGGTGATAATTAGAAGATATTACAAGAGGGAAACTAAAGTCATGCTCAAACCTTCTGTCAGAGAAATCATATTGAATGCCATGTCATTTCTGGATGCAAGGGCAGAATTTTGAGGCAATGGTTGAGTTGCAGTAGAGAACATATGTCGTTGCCCCAGGATCTGTTCCCATTTTGCCTTTCTTAACATCATCCTGAATTTTCTAGGCAAGAGTTTAGCTGAGATGAGCAAGAGGAATTGAGTCCTGACGGGCCTAAACAATTCTGTGTATCTTCTCCGCCCTGGCCATAGCGATTGGTTGAAGGAAGGCACATGTTATTGGTGGAATGTTAGTGTCCCTCCAAAATTCATGTGTTGACATCTAATCCCCATGTGATGGTATTAGGAAGTAGGGCCTTTGGGAGGTAAATTAGGTCATGAGGGTGGAACTCTCATGAATGGGATTGGTGCCTTATAAAAAGAGGCTAGAGAGTTAACTTACCCTTTTTCCACCATGTGAGGATACTACCTGGGAGAAGACCTTCATCAAAACCCAATCATGCTGGCATCCGGAACTATGAGAGGTTTCTGTTGCTTATAAGTCACTCAGTCTATGGTACTTTGTTATATACAGCTTCAACTAACCAAGACAGCACATGATCAAAATGAGGCCAATCAGAGCCAGTAAGACACAATTTTTGGTTGAGCCCTCAGGGAAAAGTTTCTCTTCCTCCAGGATCTGAATGAGGAAACTGCCAGGGGAGATGTTCATAACAATCTTTAGAAGCAAGAAGACAGCCTGCTTAACAACAGGGCCAATGTCAAGGAATGGGGAGAGAAGCCAGGTTCTGGTCACTTCATTTGAATTCTAATTCAAGCTTTACCCAATCCATTTAGGTACAAAGCAAATAGATTCCCCTTTTCAGCTTTCGCCAATTTGAGTTGAATATTCCATTATTTGCAAGCGAACACTTCCTAACCAAAATGTTTTGCTGACTGTTGAGATGGGGTTATTGGAGTCAAATGAGGGTGCATAATAGAGCTGGTCACGATTCAAGAGAAAAAAATACCAAAAGTAAATGAGTTAGCAGGAAACAACTAGCACAGGAGGCTGGTGGGGAAAGGTCTGAGAGAATTCCACTGGAAGCATCTGCTCATGTCTACTTTTAAGAGATAAGGCACACACCTTCCTACTGGTGACACAGGATGTCTTATGTGGGAGAAGTAAAGGCAGGAGGCTTCTGGGACTCTATCTGTCAAAACGCGGAGGAATTCCACTAAGAGTCATATCAAGACTGTTGTGCAGAAAGCAAACAAAAAGGCAGGCAAGGCTTGGGAAGTGGAAATCATTAACCGTTGTCCAAAAGGCCTGGAAAAGCCTGATATGACTTAAAGCAGCATCAGTAACTACAGTGTCCAGCAAGATGGAGTAAGTGCCTCTAGGCAGCAGCAATACATGCGGTCAGAGGATATGGGATGGTTCCAGGAGGAGTAATCCATGTAGAGGCAAGACCCAAGCAGGATGAAAAGTACAAGGGAAAAGATCCCACCTCTTGGGGCAGAAGTTGAGATGAGCAAGAATTGAGCAG
Source organism: Panthera onca (assembly GCF_046562875.1). NCBI lineage: Eukaryota > Metazoa > Chordata > Mammalia > Carnivora > Felidae > Panthera > Panthera onca. The sequence continues at coordinate 122,012,025 of NC_138344.1, read as the reverse complement.
AAGATCCCTCTCCTTTCACTTCAAATGTCATTTCTTCTGTACTTCCACCCCCAACACTTCAATAGCCTGGTAATTCAGTGTTGTACTTTATAGAGACCTAGGCAGAAACACTGATGTTCATGAGTATAAGTCCCATCAGGGAGGTGACTTGTATCTGTTTGTTCACTCTTCCATCCTCAGCTTCCAGCACAGTGCCTAATACATAAAAGGTGCTCAATGAATACTTGTTGAATGAATGAGTGTACTTGGTAAGCTACTCATTCCCAAGGTACCAGAAGAGTCTTCAGCTGCAATGGAGCAAGTGAAGCTTCTACAGGAAAATCCTGGGAGGGGAAGGTTGATGGGCATATAGGTACAGCCAGTTCATTGTCGGCAAGAGGAAAAAACACCAAACCTCATTTTCTGGGAGGGGATTAATATGGATGTCAGAGCTGACACTTGGCAAATACACATCAGTTCAGCTCTAATGGCTATTTACAGCTAAGTGGTCAGTGCCATTGCAACACTAGTTTTAAATATTTAGAATATTACCCTGGGGAGAGTGGGTACAGTACTTTGGAAAGTACTCTCTAATCTGGACATCAAGGCCCCCAGGCCTAAGCAAGACTAAGCATGCAGGTGAAATCTATCAGGGCCAAGAGATGAATCAAGATGGCCAAGGCAAAGGTTGATAAGGCAAGACCTTAGGTTCTGTGGCTGATGCCAGGATAATTTTTCAGTAGCCATAACCCTTTGGGGTCCTGGAATAAATTCAATAAAGGCCAACAGTAGTTGAAATCACAAAATTTAAGGAAGTTTTATGTATGTCATGTGGTACCCTTTGTATCATGGAGAACAAGGTATGGCCCCAAAATAGACATTCTGGAAAAGGTTTATAGGAAGGGGAAAAAATACCTTTTCCTTCACTTTGCCACTGTGATCTTCATCCTTAATTTGTGATGTCTATCCTGGACAGTCCCCTCATACTCAAATATCCTGATTCAAGGTCACTCATTTATTCATTCATTCATTCAAATAATGTGCTTTGAGCATAAGAGACTGTTAAAAACTGAGAGCAAACTGAGGGTTGATGGGGGGTGGGAGGGAGGGGAGGGTGGGTGATGGGTATTGAGGAGGGCACCTTCTGGGATGAGCACTGGGTGTTGTATGGAAACCAATTTGACAATAAATTTCATATATTAAAAAAAAAAAAGTTCTGTAACTACATATGGTGATGTATGTCAACTAGACTTACAGGGGTGATTATTTCACAATATATACAAATATCAAATCACTATGTTGTATACTTGAAACTAATAGAATACTATATGTCGATTATGCCTCAAAAAATAAAGTTGTCATGCTGAACTAAAAACAAAACAAAACAAAACAAAACAAAACAAAAAACAAAAACAAATAATGTGCTTTGAGTTTATACTCTGTGCCAGGCACTGGAGTTACAATAGTGAACCGAAGATAAAATATCCCTTCATCAATAGAGTGTATAGTCTAGTGAGAAAGATAATAAGCAAATAAACAAGATGAGGTCATTTAGAAAGTGGTAAGTGCTAGAAGGAAAATAAAACAGGGTACTCGCGTAGAGAGCAACCATAAGAATGGGAGGTGCTTTAGGCAGACTGGCAGAGAGATGCATTTTGGGCTTCAACCTGGATGATAGAAGGTAGCAAGTCCAGCAGATATTTAGGAGGGTTAAGGTAGCAAGTCCAGCAGATATTTAGGAGGGTTTGGGAATTAAGGACAAGCAAGTGCAAAGACCTTAAGGGTAGAATTTGCCCAGTGTTTTCAAGATACTGAAAGGAAGCGAGTATGGTTGGGCTATAGCAAGCAAGGGGGACTGACAGGAGATGAGGTAGGAAAGAACAGGGCCTGGGTCTGTAGGGACTAGAATTAGGAATGCTTAGAAATTAGGATGCTAATCAAGTTTAGTGGAGAGCCAGAGGATTTTAAGTAAATGGGTGGCGTTATCTGAGTTAAGTTTTGAAAGATCATGCCTGTGTGGCTAATGGACTATAGGAGACAAGTGTGGAACCCCAGAGAACAGTCAGGAATAGGTTGTGTGTAGACTCTGGGCAAAAGATACTGGTGGTTTAGGTGGTAAAGGTGGTAGCAGTGGACATGGAGAGAAGAAGAAAATTCTCCTTGGGAGCTCTTAGTACCTTGTAACATTTTTAGTCCCTTTCTTACAGCCACATCAAAATATAACCACAGCAGCAGCTCTAAGCAGTAAGTGTGTGCCAAGCACTGTTGTTCTAGAGATGTACTTTTCACTGAAATCTCATTTCATCTTCTCAAAAAATCCATGAGGAAGTTTATTTATGGACTAAATTGTGTTGCCCCAAAATCCACATGCCGAAGCCTTAACCTCTGATGTGACTCTATTTGAAGATAGGGCCTTTTAGGGGTGCCTGTGTGGCTCAGTCGGTTGAGCGTCTGACTTCGATTCAGGTCATGATCTCGTGGTCCGTGAATTCAAGCCTCATGTCGGGCTCTGTTTTGACAGCTCGGAGCCTGGAGCCTGCTTCTGATTCTGTGTCTCCCTCTCTCTGCCCCTTCCCCGTTCATTTCTGTCTCTCTCTGTCTCTCAAAGATATATAAACGTTAAAAAAAAATTGAAGATAGTGCCTTTAAAGAGGCAATTAAGGTTAAATGAGGTCATAAGGGTGGGGCTCTGGTTCCATAGGGCTAGTGTTCTTATAAGGAGAGGGAGAGAGACCCCAGGGATGCTCACACACAAAGGAAAGGCCATGTGAAGATAGGGAGAAGGTAGCCATCTATAAGCCTAGGACAGGAGGCCTCAGGACAAACCAAGCCTGCTGACACCTAGATCTTGGACTTCCAGCCTTCAGAACTGTGAGATAAATTTCCATTTTTAAAGCCACTCCATCTGTGGTGTTTTGTGATGGTAACTGCAGCTAATGCAAAGACACTAGCATTAAGTAGGACATCAGAGATAGACTTCACACCTATTTTGTGACTTCACACCTATTTTTTTATGTTTTATTTATTTATTTTGAGAGACAGAAAGCATGAGCAGGGGAGGGGAAGAGGGGCCGGGGGAGAGAGGGAGAGAGAGAAAGAGAGAATCCCAAACAGAATCCACACTGCCAGCGCAAAGTCTGTCACAGGGCTTGAACTCACAAACCATGAGATTATGACCTGAGCCAAAATCAAGAGTCAGACACTCAACCAACTGAGTCACCCAGGCACCCTCTGAATTCACACTTTATTAACTCACCTACTACCTTGGCTCCTTTACCATGATGCTCTGCTGTCTACCAGAGAAAGAGCAATTACTCTAATGAATATAAATTAACATCAAAATTATATTAACCCTACATATCATCCAGTGGAAAATAAAGGCAAAATACCCCCAGCCTAAAAAGAAGGCAATCTGTCAGTGAGTGGTTCTATTTGACAGGTAATGGGGGTAGGTGGGAAGGAAATATGATTTAGTGCCAGGGTTCAGTGGGAAAACAGATGTGCCCCTAAAGCTTTGACTCCAGACCCTTGTCACCCGCTGATTGAAGCCACCCTCAATAGGTTCCATTGGGCTACAGAATCACAGGTTAGCCCCAGAAGAAAGAATGCGGTTTCTATCTCATCCAAACCCTTATATCCGTAAGTGAGGAGACAAGAGGCCCAAAACGGCCAAGTGACTTGTGGAAGTTCACACAGTTGGCTGGGACCCTACTGTGGAATTGGCCAACTACAGCTTTAATGGATCAATTTTTTTCTTAATCTCCCTGCAAGTCTATATATTTTAGCAGGACATCATCAGACAACGCTTCAGCCTCCAACAAGGCTGGAGTTCAGGATGATCTAATGACCAAAAGAGCTCAAAGGAAATCTCCTGGGGCTGCTTCTTGCCATTATTTTAATTCTCTTTTCAAGGACACACAGCCCACAAGATGGTCAGGCAGGTGGGAGCAAATTCCTCCAGAGCAATTCAGCCACTGGAAGGGATGGGGCACCGTGCTCCCAGTAGATTTTTTAAAAATAAATACTCCTCTCCTTCCACATTTTGCAATAGGACCATTTTGTGACACACAAGTTTTTCCCGTTCACATTCAGCTGCCTGTACTTCATTACTTTCTACTGATGCTTCCAGACTTCAGATCACGCCAGCTCTTTGTCACTGATACACTCCTGCCATTGAGCTGAAGTTAGCAGGAGGAGGGAGGTGGCACTTCTCCCTTGAATGGCTGAGAAAGTCACTCGCCCCCACATCCAATCAGCCATGAAAGTCTGTCATTTATTCCTTCCCAATGTCTCTTGCATCTGTTCCTCCCTCTCCACTCCCACTGTCACTACCCTGGATCAGGACTCAATTGCCTCCTGCCTGGGCTGCTAGTGCAACAGACTCCTGCTTTTCCTACCTCCAGCTTCTCCCTCTCCACCACGAATGGATACCACCATTCGAGCCTGACCTCCTGTGGCTTAATTCACTCCCCTGGTCAAAAACTTCATAGGGCTCCCCATTGCCCATGGAACGACATCCAGCTGAAGCTAAATCCTGTGTGTTGGTCCAGTCTGCCCTCCTAACTAGATCTCTCACTCCAGCCCTGTGCTCTAGCCAACAAGAACCCAAGTATTGCAAAGATGGCATGCATCATTTCCTTCCCGTTATTTCTCTTGTCTTTTAGAACTTCCTGATGGTCTTCCACTAAAGCGCTACTGATTGTCTAAGATCTAGCTCTTCATTTGTTCAACCTTTCCTCATTTAACAAAGCATTACTGAGCAACACAGTGGCTCTCCCAAGGCACTGGGGAGGCAATGGGTGAACAAGGCAGCTGTGATAATTCCTTTACAGCATTCACAAGCTAGTGGAAGATATAAATAACTAAAGTCATAGTCATAAATATGATAAAGGCCAGGAGAATTCTTCAAGAGTTGGACGATTATTAGGGTACTCACTTTTGGGTGGGAGGTCAAGGAAGTCATCTTTGGAGCAGTGAAATCTGAGCTGAGAGCTAAAGAATGAATTGGCCTTTACCAGTGAAAGTGGGGTGTCATGAAGGCTCCATGAAGGTATCAAGGAAAACAGAAGTAGGTCTTCCCTCCTAAGAAATTACAGTACAGAAAGAAAAAAAAGAAGCCACCCCTCAAAATGCAGATGACACACACTTGGAGTACTCATTTACCTGTCCCTTCTGAGAGGAGAACAAAACTTGCAGCCATGAGCTGCATGATGATGACTTCTCCATTGGTGTCTACTGATCCCATACTCCATGTTCTATGGGCCAGAGCTGACTTTAGCCTCTGCAGGCCCCCATGAGCTATGGGCAGAAACCTCCTAATCATTTGTCTCCATCATGTGACCAGCCAGCTTACCTGACCTTCTGCTCTGGCTCTTTCTTTCCATTCTAGTTCACCCACTGAGATGGAAGCCCAGTCCTCAAGTCCAGCAACACTTGACCACCCTGTTGCCCCATGACTATTAGTGCTAGCTACTCCCAGCACTAACAACTATCCTTGCCAGAATATCCCTGCCCCACCTCAGTTCATCCACCTATATTCTGATACTGACAATTATCAGACCTTGAGCCACATGTTCTTAACCATCCATGTCAGACTCACCAGAGATACAGACCCCCAGGCTGGCCCTACCCCAGACCTTCTCGAGGTAGAATCTAGCCATTTGTATTTTTAACAAATTTCCCAGATAATGTTTTTGGACATCAAAGTTTGAGAGTGAATTTTCTAAACCTTGAAAACTTGCCAATTTAAGTAATGGTTGCACCTCTTTCCCAAAGCCAACCTTGGTTTCCTTTTTTCTCCCTGCCAAAAACTCCCAGGATACTGGGGAACCCAGACTATGCAACCCACAACAACCCCAAGCAGAGTAGCTTGAGCATGGTTAATAATTTACAAATATGTTCCAAATCATTGTAACTGGCCTGCATCGAGAGTAGTAGCCTGTCAGGGGACTCTCTATGCATGCTTGCCTCTGTGTGCCATTCTATGTAGGTGAGGGCCATAATTCCAGAAGAGCTAGTACATAAAACCAAGTTGCAACCTGTATTTTCACACTAGGCACACATCTTTTTCACCAACACAAGAAGCACCCTGAAACTCAGCTGATCACTTGGTCATTGGTTCCTGCAAACCACCTCTGTTACTGGGCCAGACTCCGAATATGTGAACACCCAACAGAGAGTGGGACACTGATCTCCTCCTCACATAAAGCCAGTGTATTTTAGAGTCATTATTATTACTTTTCTCAGGATAAAATTAGCTTGCTTTTGCCCATGTATGTTTATATTCAGGCCAATAAGAACAACAAAATTGGCTCCTTAATTGAGTACTCTGATCAACACAGTTACCTGTAATAACTCTCATTACTGCCTACAGCACAAGGGCACTGGAGAGCATCTCAGTGCAGCCATCCCTCTGTTTTATTGCACTTTGCAGACAGAGCAGGGTTTGTTTTATTTTATAAAGTTTTGTGGCAACCCTGCATCAAACAACTCTATCAGCGCCATTTTTCCAACAGCATTTGCTCATTTTGTGTCTCTGTGTCACATTTTGGTAATTCTCACAATATTTCAAACTTTTTAATTATTATTATACTTGTTATGGTGATCAGTGAGGACTCATCTTTGATGTCACTGTTGGAATTGTTCGAGATGATCATGAACCGTGCCCATATAAGAAGGCAAACTTAATGTTGTATGTGTTTTGACCCATTTACCGACCAGCCATTCCCCTTTCTCTCTCCCTCTCTTTGGGCCTCCCTGTTACTTGAGACAAAACAATATTGTAGTTAAGCCAATTATTAACCCTACAATGGCCTCTAAGTGTTCAAGTGGAAGGAAGAATCATGTCTTTCATTAAATAAAAGGCTAGAAATGATTAAGCTTGGTGAGGAAAGCATGTTGAAAGCCAAAACAGACCAAAAGCCAGGCCTCTTGCTCCAAATAGGTAGCCAAGCTGTGAATGCAAAAGAAAAGTTCTTGGAAGAAATTAAAAGTGCTAGTCCAGTGAGCACGTGTATGAGGAGAAAGCAAAACAGCCTTACTGAGAAAGTGTTAGTGGTCTGGATAGAAAATCAACCTGACCACAACATTTCCTTAAGCCAAAGCCTAGTCCAGAGGAAGGCCCTAACTCTCTTCAATTTTATGAAGGCTAAGCGGTGAGGAAAGTACAGAAGCAGAGTTTGAAGCTAGCAGGGGTTGGTTCTTGAGGTTTAAGGAAAGAAGCCATCTCCATCACATGAAAGTGCAAGATGAAGCGGCAAGTTCTCCAGAAGATCCAGCTAAGGTAGTTAATGAGGGTGGCTACACTTAACAGATTTTCAATGTAGACAAAACAGCCTTCTATTGGAAAAAGATGCCATCTGGGACTTTCATAGCTAGAGAGGAGAAGTCAATGCCTGGCTTCAAAGCTTCAAAGTACAGGCTGATTCTTGTTAAGGGCTAATGCAGCTGGTGACTTTAAGTTGAAGCCAATGCTCATTTACCAGTCCAAAAATCGTAGGACCCTTAAGAATGACATTTAATCTATTCCACCTATGCTCTCTAAATGGAACAACAAAGCCTGGATGAGAGCACATCAGTTTACAACATGGCGTACTGAATATTTTAAGCGTACTGTTGAGAGCTACTGCTAGGAAAAAAAGAGATTCCTTTCAAAACATTACTGGTCATTGACAATGCACCTGGTCACCCAAGACTCTGATGGAGACATACAATGAGATTAATGTTATTTTCATGCCTGCTAACACAGCAGCCACTGTGCAGCCCATGGATCAAGGAGTAATTTCAACTTTCAAGTCTTATTATTGAAGAAATACATTTTGTAAGGCTATACCTGCCACAGATAGTGATTCCTCTGATGGATCTGGGCAAAGTAAATTGAAAACCTTCTGGAAAGTATTCCCCATTCCAAACTGCATTAAAAACATTTGTGATTCATGGGAAGAGACCAAAATATCAGCATTAATGGGAGTTTAGAAGAAGTTGATTCCAGCCCTCATGAATGACTTTGAGGGGTTCAAGACTTCAGTGGAGGAAGTCCCTGCAGATGTAGTGGAAATAGCAGTAAAACTAGAATCAGAAATGGAGCCTGAAGATGGGACTGAATTGCTATGATCTCAATGAGAAAACTTTAATGGATGAGTTGTTTCTTACAGATGAGCAAAGAGAGTGGTTTCTTGAGATGGGATCTACTCCTGGTGAAGATGCTCTGAAGACTGTTGAAATGACAACAAAGGACTCAGAATATGACATAAACTTATTTTAAAAGCAGCAGCAGGGTCTGAGAGGACTGAGTCCAATGTTGAAAGAAGTACCGTGGGTAGAATGCTATCAAACAGCATCACATGCTACAGAGAAATTGCTCATGAAAGAAAGAGTCTATTGATGCAGCAAACTTCACTGTTGCCTCATTTTAAGAAATTGCCACAGCCACCCAAACTAGCAGCCACTGCTCTGATCAGTCAGCAGCCATCAACACTGACCCAAGACCCTCCACCGCAAAGAGATTACAACTTACTGAAAGCTCTGACGATGGTTAACATTTTTTAGCGAAGTATTTGTGTTTTTAGACATAATGCTATTCCACACTTAACAGACCACCATACAGTGTAAACATAACGTTTATATGCACTGGGAAACCAAAAACTTCATTTGACTCACTTGATTGTGGTGGTCTGGAACCAAACCCACAATATCTCTGAGGTATGCCTGTATGGAAAAGCAGAAGGGGACACTGTGTGTGGCTTTGACAGACAGGCAGACCCAGGTTTAATCCCAATGCCAGACCTCATTAGCTGAGTGATCTTGAATAAGATCTCTGGATTTTAGCTGCGAACCCCTGGAACTTCCATTTCCTCATCTGTAAAGTGGAAATATACTTCCAAATTAACATGAATACAATAACCCATAGCCCTTCCCTCCCTTCCTGGTGATTCAAACAAGGGCTGGGATGAGGGAGCCAGTATAACCCAAAGCATTGTCTCTGCTTGCAATTTGAGTTATGAAATCAGCATCTGTCCCAGGTCCCTCCACAGTTCCTGGGCCTCAGGAGCCCAGGACAGATCTGGGGATGAATAATGAAAAGAACCAGTAAGCCATCATGGCTAAGCAGGTGACAATAAACCGGGATTCCCATACGTTGGGTCTCCTGCCTGGGTCAAGACACTCATTAGTCTTAAATGGTCCAAAAATCAGAGTGACCTTATACTCTGTACAAGAATAACGTGTGGTAAGTGTAACTTTGCATTTCACATAAGCTCCATGAGAGCAGAGACTGAACACATCTGAGGTAACTGTTGAAGAACCCTGGCCCAAGGCATTACATAGCCATAAAGCAGAAGAAATCCTCAGGCCTCTTTCTCCCCTGCCGCTCCCTTCAAGAGGAGGAACTTATCAGGTCAGTGAAGGAGAGAGAAGAAATTACATATGCAGCATTCCACCCACTGTCTCTCTCATTTGCAAAAAGCCCTGACCTCTAGGTAGTTTTTTCTCTGCTTGTCCATGCAGGAAGTTTACCGGGTTCTGCACAAGAAAGAACAACAACAATGATGATAACAACCAAAGCCAACTGAGTACTTAAAATATACCAGGCACTCATTTAGCATTTTATAGGCATTAATGTGTTTAATCCTTACAACAATAAGGTATATCACTATTGATAGCTCCATTTTACAGATGAGATAACCAAGACGCAGAGAGATTAAATAACTTGCCCAAGGTCACATGGCTACCAAGTGGCAGAGTCGGGATTCAAACTCAGGCAGTCTTGTTCCAGTGTCCTTGCTTGGGACCACAACACTCTACTGCCTCTTGCTATACTGCAAAGGGCAAGGTGTCCATTTAGGGGTCAACTTCAATTCAGGGGCATGTTTTTACAGAAGCACATTGGAGCATATGTTAAGCCATGTTCTCATACTCAGCCATGACTTCTTAGAAGAGAGGTAATGAATATCAACAACTCTCTGAAACCAGGACAGACAAAAGGCACCAAATAAAATAGTATATGATGGGGCACCTGGGTGGCTCAGTTGGTTACATACCCGACTTCTGCTTAGGTTATAATCTCACACTCCGTGAGTTCAAGCCCCATGTCAGTCTCTGTACTGAGAGCTCAGAGCCTCGAGCTGCTTCAGATTCTGTGTCTCCCTCCCTCTCTGCCCCCCCCCCACCAGATCACACTCTTTCTCCCTCCTCTCTCTCTCCCTCTCAAAAACAAATAAACATTTTTTTTATTTTAAAAAATAGCACATGAGCATGCACCCAAAGCTCCCTGGGGGAATCCACCTGGAAGGAAAGCCCAGGTACCTGCCAGAAACACTCAACCATCAGCCTAATTCATTAATTCCAAACCAGAGGCAGCGTCATATGGAAAGAACAGCAATTGTGAAAAGCACATGTGTATGACTTGGGAATGAAGAAAAATTATCATGGTAATAGCAAATATTTACATATGACCAGAAACTGTTCTAAGGTCTTTGTTCATATTATCTCATTTACTCCACACCACAATCCTATGGGGAAATATTACTGTTATTCAACTTTACAGATGGTGAAAATGAGAGAAGCTGAATTACATGCCCGAAGTCTCACAGCTTGTAAATGAGGGGGTGAAGATTTGAAGCCAAGCAGTATGGCTCCAGAGTCAGTTCTCTTGACCATTCTACTCTGCAGGAGGGAAACAAATAGAGAAAGGAAGCAAGCTCAGGCTCTGGAGTCAGAACTGAGTTTGAATCCCAGCTCCGCCACTTCATGAAGTAATAAGCCAGTTGTAGAACCTCAGACTCTGTTTACTTCTGTGTAGAAGAGGACAGCTCCCCAGGAGGACTGTGCTGAGGATTAAGTACCAAACCACATGCCCAGTGACCAAGGACCTGGTAGGAAGTCAGTCAGCATTGGTTTCACCTGCTCCTGGCATCTCTCAACACCTGACCCTGTGTTGGGCTCTGGGATGCAAAGTTACCTAGATCTCATCCCTGTCCTCAAGGATCTCCCTGCCTTGCAGAGGGACACTGGAGGAACACAAGGAAACAAGATTATAACATTAGGTGAGACCTTACAAAGAGAGGCATGAGCCTAGGGCTACAGAGGACAGAGGATGGAGTAATTTTTTCTGCTTAGGAAAGTCAACCGTTAGATCTAGATCTTGCTAGTTACATGACAGTTTGCCAGGTGAGGAAAGGAGTGGCTATTTCCCATCTAACTTAAAAACCTTTCAGTACCACCATTGTCAAGGTCAGCCCCAGCATTTAGATTCTGTCTTCTCTTCCTGTGACATTATGAGGTTAAGAATATCTGTTTCACTAACTTCTTTGAAGGACATCACAGGCCAAAAGCAAGAGAGCTGACCCCATCCAGAGGGCTGTCTGTGGGCTGCATTTTAAACTGCTATTGTTTTATCATAACACAACAGGGAACCTAAGGGACTATTTGATATTCCAAATACCTGAAGATTCTAATCCATTATGGGGGTGTATTTGTTCTTGGAACTGAGAATACTGGGCAAAGCTGCAGAATTAATTGCCCTGAAGCTATAAATCTCCTATTTATTTCTTGATGAGTTTATAATAGCAACTTGTAAATGCCTTCATACCTATCTATCTACACACACACACACACACACACACACTCTTGAGGGATGTCTAGTTGGAAAGGTAAACCAGGGAGTTGATTGTATCAGTGACAAGAACATAATAATGGCAATAACAGAAGTTACAATTCAGTAAGTGCCTCCTGCATGCCAGGCTCTATATTACGTGCTAAAGCTACCTGATCTCATTCAGTCCTCCTAGCAACCCCATGAGGTATGTTATATTGCCCTCATTTTAGATAAGATGACACACTGAGGCTCAGAGCAGCTCAGAGAGGAAAGGTAATTTGCTCAAGACACAGAACTAGTAAGCAACGTAAGGACTCAAATCCAAAGCCATGGCATGTCCACATCTGTAACTACAAGCTGGCTCAAGAGAGCCCAGGAACGTGAGACAAGGTCCCTGCTGAGTGCTGATACCAAGCAAAGACTCCCAAGCAAAGGTTTCTGGGAAATCAATATGTGGATCCCCAGACTTGTGGGTGGAGCTCAGTGCCTCTGGTGCTGGGAAGAGCAGAAACCCAGGGGCTTGCAGGGTCAGTGCTTTGAAAACCAAAGTAGGCACCTGTTTCAGTTCCCAGGCCAAGAGGCTGGTTATTGGGTGATAGGACCAGTATATAGAGTGCTCAGTAAATGATGAATAAAGAAAGTGCAGAAGGGAGGAATAAAGGAGGAGACTGCCATAATGGAGAGTAAGAGGGAAATAAGGCAAATGAACAAGTTTTCAGAAAACAGAAACTCGGGAAGTAGTTGCTACGGCATTGTAATAAATTCTGCCCAACGGCACATTCCTCACCCAGGAGCCCTTGAGACAAATCGACTAAACACACACCAGTAACTACTTTATAACATCTTAAAGGGGCTGCCTGATTCAGGACAAGATCTGTATTGTCCCCCAAATAAGCCTCAGCCCTTTGTTCTCCACACTGCTGACCCAAGCCTTATAACAAGATTATATAAGGGCAAAGCCTGAATAATTCATTCATTCAACAAACATTTATACTATAGTGCAGGCAGTGTACTGGGAGCTGCCGATACAGCAATGAATAAAACACTCACAGGGCTTAATACCCTAGTGGAGAAAACAAATAGGTAAAATATAAAATATGCTACATAGCCATAAGTGGAGAGAAATAAAGTATGAAAGGGGGCCACAGAGTGCCAAGTAGGAGATGGGAATTGTGTTTGGTTTTCAATAGGAAAGTCAGAAAAGACCTCATCTGACAATAAACAAAGGTAAGGAGAAGGTTGGAGAACAATGGGGGTGGGGGAATTCAAGCAGAGAAAACAGCAAGTGCAAAGGCCCTGAGGCTTAAACATGCCTGAGGCAATTGGAAACTACCAAGGCTGGGGCTGAGTGATCAAGAAGATGTAGAGTAGGCCAGAGAGATCAAGGGTTGGGGAGATCTGAGGCCACTGTGGGAATTTTGGCTTTTATTCTAAGCAAGATGGGGGAACCACTGAAGGTTTCTGGGCAGAGGAGTGACATGAAGAGATTTATGTTTGATCAGCATCATTCTGGCGAAATTGAAAAGAGACTTGATGGTCTAAAGAAGGAAGCAGGGAGGCCAGTGAGGAGGTTCTCACGGGAACCCAGGTGAAACAATGAGGGCTGGGATCAGGGTGATGGCAGCAGATGTAAGGAGTGGCTAGATCAGGAGAGGCCAGAGGACTGGATGTGAAGCATGCAGGGAAGAAGGGTCAAAGTTAACTCCAAGGTCATCCATACCCAACTCTGAGCTCTCAGCTCAGTTCCTACAGAGCACTCAAGTCTAAGCCCCCTTGAATAAAACATGAAGACATTTTATTCTTCACATGGGTTTGATTTTCTTCCAGTATACCTGAAATTCGGGAGCTGTGGGCATTACCACCTACAGGGAATGAGGAACCACTTTCACATTATGCACGGCTCACATGGGTTCTCATGTAATCCTCCCCAACCCTCAATATGAACACCATAATTGCTACTTCATAATCTATGGTTCAGAGAGATGAAGAGCTTTTGTCCAAGTCCACCAGCTAGAATGGGGTGATGTCTAATCCTAGAGCCCAGACCTCTAAACTGTGTTTCTCTTGAGCTTTCTATTACCTCAATGGTTCTGATTTTGTCAGTTTATTCAACAAATATTTATTGAGCATCTCTAGGGTAAATACCAAGCACTGTGCTCATGTCTGGGGCATAGCAGGGAAGCCCTGATCCTGGCACTGAAGGAACTCTCAGTGCTGGCTTAGGAGGGAGACAGACCCAACAGCCCTCCACACTGGGAAGTGCACTCCCCTGTGCCTGCAGAGGGAAGGGGCCATTTGTCCTGTGCTCTCCCTTCTCCCTTTTGCCTCCTCTCATTCACAGGCAAACATGCCCTTCTCCCTAAAAACACTGCTAGAATTCAGCTCTAGACCCACTGGCTTGGAACTGGCATGCTGACCCAGTGCAGATGAAGTCACTGTAACCCAGGCTCCCAGCTGGGTGTGGCAGAATTGGCCGCAAGCACAGAAACGATAAAGAAATCTCTAACATGTGCCAAGGGAGGGATTATCATATGGGCTCTTGCTTTTTATGAAATAGGAAAAGTGGATTTTTCTAGTTGACTGCATTTGATCGTTTTTCCTCCATTTGTTTTAAAGTTGAACATCTGATCTGGCAGAGACTCCTCACATTCAGCTGAGAAAAAAAAAGATATCTTTTGAGCTCCTCTCCCAGCCTCTTATCATAGGGGATGGGGATGGCAGGGTTTGGAGCATCATTCTACCACCAGCCCCTAACAACACATCGCAGCCCTCGGCATGAATCTGCCTAAAATTCCTTTTCATTTTGTCCATGCTTCCCCACCCAGGAACGTTTTCCTTCTGGGTTTATCAAAATCTCTTTATGTTTTCCCCAAGGTCTATTTTTTCTGTTACCTCTGAATTGTCTTATACAGCTGGCCTCTGCCCCCGTGGTAAGCCACCTGAAAGCCAAGAAGAGGACATCCCAATTGGACCAGAAGGCCCAAATATCTTCCCTATCCAAATCCAACATAAAACAACTATTGCCACTGACCTGAGGCTCTCATATCTGAATCAAGTCATGGATGGCTTTGAAGCATTGAGGCAGCAGCAGGCAGTGGGGCAAGGCATCCCAGTCTTCAGCGTGCACACCAATCACCTGGGATCTTGTTAACATGCAAATTTTGATTTCGTAGGTCTACAGATTCTGCATCTCTAACAAGCTCCCAGGTGATGCCCATGCTGCTGGCCCACAAACCACACTTTGAGGAGCAAGGATGAAGTAGAAAACCCATGGGTTAGGAAACTGTGACTCTACAATTAATTCATAAATCTTCCAACTGGGCAAGATTAATGCTTCCAGAATGTGGCTTGTAGAATATAAACCCCTTGTGATGATCCTTTAAAAAAAATGATTTTATGGTCAAGGTCACAAAAGCTTGAGAATTACTGCATAGTTTACATGAACACCACACTTGCTAGCAAAGTCTCTGCAAAACCCTGTTTCAATATTGTTCAATATTGTTTAACTCTGCTTATCCCAGCGGGATGTACTTTCAAGGTCCCATTCCCAGCATGATTTGTAAGTTTTCAGCCACCGAAATGACAGCCATATGCCATCCTTGTGGCAATAATTCTGTTTCTGTCCAGAAAGGGACCTATTTTGGGGGACCTATTATCACTTAGGCATATGTCTGCCTTTTTAGGTTCTTCTCCTCCTCTCTCCTCTCCGAGTCAGAAAGAGAGGGGCCACCAGGGCATTCTTCTCTCAGGTCTAAGATTTGGAGGCAGACCCAACAGCAGGGTCTGTCATAGACAGTGGGGCCTCAGGCAGGGAGCCAGGCGAGGCAGGGGAGGGGGGAGTGGATATTCCAGGAAAAGAACCCTAGTGCTGCAAAAACTTGAAGAGGGCTATCTCCCACAGGACTGAATCCTTCCTTTGTACATAGAATGAGTTCAATGAAGGTTGGCTCAAAATCTAGGAAATCCTATCTCTTTCAGAAATCTCTTCCTAATCCTAACTTTGCAAATGTCTCACACAAACAAGGCTAGAGGGAGAGAGCAGGCAAAACCTAATTTCAGTCCCCCACTTCTACACAGTCATTTTGTCAAAGTGCTTACAGCCAGTGCTGAGAAGAGGCCCTCACAGTCACAGAGAACCACAGAAACTCTTTGTCTTCATGGATTCCCAGGAGCTCAAGGGCAAACATACCAATAAAATAGACAGACTTATAATATGCTTTATTTATATTCTGAAAAACATCTTGTAGCTTGAAGCCATAGTAACAGCAGCACTTAATCTCTGGGGCAGGAAGTGGGGGTACAAGAGGGACAGAGACCAATAGCCAATACCCAACAAAATCATTTTAGTTATTTTTTTTAATGTTTTATTTATTTTTGAGAGAGCACACATGGGGGAGGGGCAAAGAGAGGGGGACAGAGGATCCAAAGCAGGCTCTGTGCTAACAGCAGTGAACTTGACGTGGGGCTTGAACTCACAAACCGTGCAATCATGACCAGAGCCAAAGTCAGATGCCCAACCAACTGAGCCACCTATATGCCCTCATTTCAGTTCTTTAAATGAATTTTTTTTAATGTTCAAGTACAAAATACCCTAATAGAATTGACTATCTATTGGCCATCAGTCACTACTTACAGCCCAGTGAAATTACAAATTAATAAATGCAATGAACTGTATAAACTATTCATTTAATAAGTAACTATCTGGTTCCACTGGGGCTGGGCAGAGCTGGGGTGGCAGAGGGGACAGGGAGTAAGGGCAGAGGCAGAGACTGATCAAGCTCCGTAAGTCACTGGTCATCGAGATGAAGGTTTTAGGACAAAACATGAAGCATCTGAGAGGGCTTCTAACTTCCTTCCCACCCACCATCAACCAAGAAATCCCAAATACCTGAACCACCTGGTTTCAAGGCTAAAAATTTTAGGGTCTTTATCAATAAATTCCCTCTTGATCAATAACTGACAAAACTGAGAGCAGAAAGATCAAGGAACTTACATATAATCACATAGCCAATTAGTGACAGACTCTGGGCCCAGAAGAATATAGAACTCTCTTCTTGAGTAGAATTCTACAAGACTGCCTTACTGTCCAGCCCCCTCCTATCCAGTAACCTCCACTGGGCCCCTGAGTCTAGGGGACAAGATAGGAGGGGGGGAGGGGGGAGGGAAGAAGCGAAGCAGGCAGCAGTAGGTACAAAAGGCAAATTCAGTTTAATCAACATTGGGCCAATGCTGCCCAGTCCTTCTACCTTCCAACCAGATACCAGGTAATATAAGCATCACAGCTACTATTGCTTAAAAATGGAACCCAAGGCGGAAGAGTCATTTCCCCTCCAAACTGAGTCTTTCTTGAGATTGTAGACTACTGGAATGAGGGAATAGAAGCCTGAAGTAGAGAAGAGCCATCATTTCAACTCATTACAGCATCTTTGACCTCTTTCCCATTTCTTAACCATCTAGCAATTTGAACATCATTGACTTGACTTTAACTCCTTAGTTAAACAGAATTAACTTTGGGGAAAGTTAAGTCTACCAGTTAGTCACACCTGGGTATAAATTACTGTTATTCACCTGATGAAACTGGCTAAATGGCTGGGGGAGGAGGGAATGCAGAGACTTTAGAATAAAGGCACTTGCAGAAGGGCCTTGGTGACCTATTAATTACAGCATTCTAAATTGCTCCTAGCACTAAGCTAAGAATACCAAGTAGAATGGAAGATGTCTTTTCTAACGATGCTTGAAAATCTACAAGGCATGTTTTTAAGTTGATACATATTATTACATTAAAAATTTTTTAATAAAAATATCATGGCAAAAAGCAAACCTTATAAGGTAAGCCAAAAGACAATAAACAGCAAAAACATAATAACATTTTCCACTTGTGTCACAGATAAAGAGCTTATCTTCCCAATATATAAAGAACTATCAGAGTCTGTAAGAAAGAACTACCAGAATTGGTAACGATAAAGTCCACTGAAAAATGGGAAAATATTAGAGTTAACAGAAAATACAATGACTCCTGGACATATAAAAAGATGTTCAATCACCATTATAATAAGAGAAATGCAAATTAAAACACACTACAATGCCATTCTTCACCCATCAGACAGGCAAAACTCCAACAGTTTGACCATATACTTTGTTGATGAAGCCATAGAAAAACAAGCACTCTCTTACTTCCTGGTGGGAATATAAACTCCTACAGCCCCAGTGGAGGATAAGTGAATAAACTGGATCAAAATTATAAATGAATGAATGAACCCTATGTTTCTGCAATTCCATTTCTGGAAATTTATTCTATAAAGATGCTTACATATATGCAAAATTACATATACACAAGGTTATTTCCTGAGGCAATGTTGCAGTAATAGCAAAGATCAAAAGCAACCCAAATCATGATAAGGTTGGGCTAAATAAATTATGGTACAACCAAACCATGGGATTCTATAAAGTTATTAAAGAATGGCGATGCTTCCTATTTACAGACATCAAATTATCTGGATCTAAGCTATATCACAAGAAGAAATAAGCATAAAATTAGGTAGTATATAACAAACATGATTATGAAGCAGGGCATAAGAATCTTTATTCACATTTGTTTGCATAAGCATAAAGAAATTCTGGAGGCTTCTCTAAAAATCTAATGACAGCAGTGCCTACAGTGGGGCTGAAGTTGAATCTCAGTGGATGTCCAGGTTGAAGGTAGGAGCTAGAAGATTTTGAACCACATAAATATACTACATATTTAAAAATTTTAAAAAAATTAAATAAGGGGCACCTGGGTGGCTCAGTCGGTTAAGCGGCCAACTTCGGCTCAGGTCATGATCTCATGGCCCGTGAGTTCGAGCCCCACGTCGGGCTCTGTGCTGACAGCTCAGAGCCTGAAGCCTGTTTCAGATTCTGTGTCTCCCTCTCTCTGACCCTCCCCCATTCATGCTCTGTCTCTCTCTGTCTTAAAAATAAATAAACGTTAAAAAATAATTAATTAATTAATTAACAAAGTATTCCAAAAAGTATTACTAACACATACATCCTACCTCAAAGAGCTCACAGAGTACCTGTATATATCCATATAGATGCACACACAAAAGGACCTACTATAGCTCTACTTAATGATGCCCTACAAATAAGAATCTTGTTTTTAAAGTTTATTTATTTTGAGAGAGAGAGACAGAGAGACAGAGAGAGAGAGTGGGGGAGGGGCAGAGAGAGATGGAGAGAGAGAATCCCAAGCAGGCTCCACGCCATCAGTGCAGAGCCCCAGGTGGGCCTTGATCTCACAAACCAAGCCATAAGATCATGACCTGAGCTGAAATCAAGAGTGGGAGACTGGATACTCAACCAACTGAGCCACCCAGGTGCCCCAAAGAGAACTTTTTTTTCCTTTAATCCAAGTTAGTTAACATATAGTATAATAATGGTTTCAGGAGTAGAATTCAGTGATTCATCACTTACAAGAACCTGTTTTAAGCAGAAAATGAAATCATCAGAACCCATGGCAAGACAGGCTTGCCTCCATCTCCTCTTTCCTGCAGCCTCCTGTGTCAGCACTTGTGTATCTGAACATAGCAAGGCTCCCTCAGGACTGAGGGCCCAGCTGGGGCTCCTCCAAGCTACCCATCTTTAGAAACACAGCAAGAATGTCAACATGGCCACTATGAGTATGGGCCCACTGGCAACCAAGACTCCCTGCCAGCCAACCACCTTCTCCTGCCACCTCCCCTATCACACAAAGGTGTTTGTATTGGGGGCAGGGAGTGAGGACAGGGATGCATTGAGTTGCAGGAATGTTCCTTATAAAACCACCACCTGCCTTAGTTTAGATTCCCCACCAAAGTAGGCCTGGAGACAGGAATTCAGATACAGGTCTTTTATTTGGAAGATAATCCCAGGAAGCACAGCAAGGGCATGAAGAAATAAAACAAAAAAGGGAGAAATCAGGTAAAGGTGTGTCAATGAACAGGTCACTGCTGTGGGGAAAAGTGGAGCTCAAATCCCACCTGGGAACACTTTGAGAAACTGTGTAGAACACACAACAGAACTGATGCCCCAGTGGGGGAGGAAGCTGGGATATTGATCTACCAACTGCCATTCCTCATTGGTTAAAGGACACTCTAGGGTATTTTTCTGCCAGCATTTCCATCTTATGTGAGTAGACAGTGTACATCTGAGGCCTGAGAATATCTGCAGGCAGAAACACAGGAAGGCATCATGTCTAAGAACTACATTAAACTAAACTCAGGGTGGGTCTCAGGGATTTGGCAATAAACCTTCAGCATCGGTGACACTACCCTGTGCAGAGCTGAAGGGTAATTTGAAGGAAAAAAGACTCAGAAAGACACCCACCAATATTTTCAAATGTGTGAGGTCTCACACAGAGTTTGTGGAAGTATAAATCACTACAAACATTTTGGAGGACCTTTAGAAATTATTTACTTAAAAGTCCATAAATCACCCAGCCAAGTAATAATTCAGTCTTTTCTGATCTTTCCTTTCTTCCTTCAAAAAAAAAACATATGTGTACCAGGCACTAGGAATACAAAGATTAGAATGTCATATTGCTATCCCCACTCAAGGAACACACTGCCTACCCCCTACCACACCCACCATCACCAAAGTCATCTATTCCATGTCCCGTGTTTTTCAGGTGTTGTAATTTAAAACAGCTAGGAGGACCAAGAAGTAACACAGATGAAAGAAGTGAGTCAAAGTAATGAAATAGAATACAGAAAATGGCAGGGACCATGGCAACTTGAGAACACAAATCCTCTCTAAGGACCTTCAAAAGTAATTAAAAAGAGAAGGAAGGAAGGAAGGATGGAAGAAAGGAAGGGAGGAAGGAAGTGGGGGAAGAAGGAAGGAAGACCATTACTCAAGGCTTCTATTCCAATATCGAATAACAGGGAGATTTGCCATCCTGCCTGAAACAACCAAAAAATCAAAATGTATATTTTTAAAAAAATGGTTTTTAAGACACTTGATATCAGACCATGAGAGACAGTGATACCTGAAAGTCAGGAAATAAATGAGGTGAGCCCTAAGATTATCCTGCTTTCCTGCCTTGAGAGACTCTCCAGACCACGATGGAAACCAACAGACTCCCTGAGCTGAGTAGACAGTTGAGAGTCCTAAGGCAACTACCACTTGAAAGTCAAATTACCATGAAGGAGAGAACCTTAGAGAGAAAACTCCAAAGATCTACAAAGCATCCTCCTCAAGTTTTCACGCAAGTCAAGAAAATAACAAGGGCTGAAGAAAGAATCACCCAAAATGATTAGAGGAAAGAGCACCCAACATCCACTTGGGGCTCACAATAGTGCCTGTTCCTACCAGCCAGACTAGAAAAAAATGAAATTTATCAGGCATTGAACAGAATATTCAGAAGGGTCTTCCCTCAGCAGTGGAAAATAATTTGCCCTAGACTAATCATTCCTCAGGTTCTGTGTAATAAATCTTAAAATCAAAACTTGAAAGGATCACACTGTTTTCAAATAACCTAGATGCATCCCAAAACAATAATCACATTAAATATAACTGGTAAATAAATAAATAAATAAATAAATAAATAAATTTGTCTAAACACCATTTTTTAAAAATTCAGAGATTGTAAGATTGGTTAACAAATCAAGACCCAACTATATTCTGTCTATAAGAAATGTGTTTTAAATATAAAGACACAGGGGTGCCTGGGTGGCTTGAGTCAGTGGCTCAAGAGCATCCAAGTCTTGATTTTGGCTCAGGTCATAATCCCAGGGTCATGGGATCAAGCCCTGCATCAAACTGTGGAAACTGCTTGGGATATTCTCATTCTCTCCCTCTCTCCCTCTCTCTCTCTCTCTCTCTCTCTCTCTCTCTCTATCTCTATCTCTTTCCCTCTCTCCTGCTCCCCCTCTCAATAAACAAACAGACAGATAAGTTAAATATAAAAGGATGGAAAAATGGTATGTTAACACTAACAAAGAAAGTTTGAATGGCTATATTAATATCAGACAAGGTATATTTTTGAGTAAACAATATTACTAGGAATAAAAAAAGATCATTTCATAATGTTAAAGGAGTTGTTTTGTCAAGATGATATAATCCTAGGGGCACCTGGGTGGCTCAGTCAGTTGAGCATCCAACTTCAGCTCAGGTCATGATCTCACAGTTCACATGTTCAAGCCCCGTGTTGGGCTCTGTGCTGACAGCTCAGAGCCTGGAGCCTGCTTCGGATTCTGTGTCTCCCTCTCTCTCTGCCCCTCCCCCA
Source organism: Panthera onca (assembly GCF_046562875.1). Taxonomy (NCBI): domain Eukaryota; kingdom Metazoa; phylum Chordata; class Mammalia; order Carnivora; family Felidae; genus Panthera; species Panthera onca. The sequence goes on along the minus strand of NC_138344.1, from coordinate 121,990,210 downwards.
CTCACGCTCTGTCTCTCTCTCAAAAACAAAATAAAATTTTTAAAAATTTTTGTAAAAAGAAGATATAATCCTTTTTGCATTGTTGGTGGGAATGCAGGCTGGTGCAGCCACTCTGGAAAACAGTATGGAGGTTCCTCAAAAAACTAAAATAGAACTACCCTACAACCCAGCAATTGCACTGCTAGACATTTATCCAAGGGATACAGGTGTGCTGTTTTGAGGGGACACATGCACCCCCATGTTTATGCAGCACTGTCAACAATAGCCAAAGTATGGAAAGAGTCCAAATGTCCATCGATGGATGAATGGATAAAGAAGATGAGGTGTATATACATATAATGGAGTATTACTCGGCAATCAAAAAGAATGAAATCTTGCCATTTGCAACTATGTGGATGGAACTGGAGGGTATTATGCTAAGTGAAATTAGTCAGTCAGAGGAAGACATAAATCATATGAGAACTTTAAGAGACAACACAGATGAACATAAGGGAAGGGAAGCAAAAATAATATAAAAACAGGGAGGGGGACATCACAGAAGAGACTCATAAATATGGAGAACAAACTGAAGGTTACTGGAGGGGTTGTGGGAGGGGGGATGGGCTAACTGGGTAAGGGACTCTAAAGAATCTACTCCCAAAATCGTTGTTGCACTATATGCTAACTAATTTGGAGGTAAATTTAAAAAAATAAAATAAAATAAAATAAAATAAAATAAAATAAAATAAAATAAAATAAAATAAAATAAAATGAAGATATAATCCTAAACACTTATACACCTAATTACAGAGCTTCAAAATACATTAAGAACTGATGGAACTGCAAGGGGAATAGACAAAGATGATGCATTTACCGTCAGAGATTTCAGTACCCCTCTCTCAATATCTGACTGGACAAGTAGATTGAAAATCAGTAAAAATATAAAAGATTTGAAGAACACTATCAAATAATTTGTCCTGACATTTAGATAACCCTCTACTCAACACATTATACATTCTTTTCAAGTACACACAGAATACTTACCAAGATAAACTATATCCTGTGCTATAAAGCAGTCCCTCAATAATTAAAAGAATTCAAGTCATGCAAAGCATGTTCTCTGTCCATGTGGAATTTAATTAGAAATAAATATGAGAAAGATCTTTGGAAAATACTCAAATATTTAGAAACTAAATAACACACTTATAAGTCATCTATTGGTCAACAGAGAAATCAAGAGGAAAATTAGATAGTATTTGGAACTGAATGGAAATGAGAATACAACATATCAAAGTTTGTGGGATGGCACTAAGGCAGTAGTTGGGGGAAATTTTATAGCACTAACACCTATATTAGAAAAGAAAAAAGAGTTCTTTTTTATTGTTTTTTTGGAGAGAGAGCACACATACATGGTGGAGTGGCAGAGAGGGAAGAGAGAGAGAATCCCAAGCAGACTCCTAGCTGTCAGTGTAGAGCCTGACATGGGGCTTGATCTCTCAAACCATGAGATCATGACCTGAGCCAAAATCAAGAGTCAGACACTCAACTGACTGAGATACCCAGACACCCCCCCCCTTTTTTTTTTTTATCTTAGAGAGAGAGAGAGAGAGAGAGCGCATGACTGGGGGAGAGGCACAGAGGGAAGAAAGAGACAGACAGACTTAAGAAGGTTCCACACTCAGTGCAGAACCCATCACAGGGCTCCATATCACAGCTCTGCGATCATGACCTGAGTTGATATCAAGTGTCAGACACCGAACGGACTTAGCCACGAAGGTGCCCCAAGATAAAGGATTCTAATCAATGATCTAAGCCTTAAGAAACTGGAAAAACTAGAGTAAATTAAACCTAAAGTAGGCATAGAAAAGAAGTAATAAACATTAGAATTGAAATCAACGATGTAGAAGAAAGGGGAAGAAGAGGAAGAAAGGGGGGTGGAGCTGGTTCTTTTAAAGAATTTATAAAATTCATAAACCTCTAGCTAGGTTAGAAAAAAAGAGAAGATACAAATTACTAATATCAGAAATGAAGATACAGATGATACCACTATAGCTTCTGTACATATTAAAATAATAAGGCAATTTTATGAATGACTTTTTGCTAGTAAATTCAACAACATAGATAGAATGGACAGATTCTTTCTAACAAATTGATAAAACTTGCTCAAGAAGAAATAGGTAATGTGAATAGTCCTATATGTATTAAAGAAATGGAATTTGTAGTTTAAAATCTCCCAAGAAAGAAAAATTCAGGTCCAGGGGTACCTGGGTGGTTTAGTTGGTTAAGTGTCTGACTCTTGATTTTGGCTCAGGTCATGATCTCATGCATCATGGGATCAAACCCCATGTAGGGCTCTGCGCTGATGATGCAGAGCCTGCTTGGGATTCTCTCTCTCCTTCTCGTTCTGTCCCTCCCCCATTCACATTCTCTCTTTATCTCTCTCTCTCTCAAAATAAATAAATAAACATTAAAAAAATTATTAAAATGAAAAATTCAGGTCCAGTGTCTTCACTGGTGAATGGTACCAAACATGAAAAAATACTCATCATTATATATAAACTCTTCCAGAAAATTAAAGAGGAAGGAAAATTTCCCATCTCATTCTAATAGGCGAACATTATCCAGACACCAAAACCAGACAAATATATTATAAAAAAAAACTACAAACAAATATTCCCCAGCCAATGTAAATGGAAACATCCTGAGCAGTATTTTAGTAAATTGAATCTAACAATATGATAAAGGATAATATAACCATGTGGGATTTACCTTAGGAATGCAGGACTGATTTAGTATTTTTTTCAAAAATCAGTGAAATTCATTGTATTTAACAAACTAAAAGAGAAAACTATATGATGTCAATACACACAGAAGCATTTGGTAATATCCAACATCTATTCCTGAATTAAAAAAAAAAAAAAAAAAACAATGAAACTCTCAGCAAATTAGGAATGGAGGGAATCTCATCAACCTGACAAAGGACATCTATAAAAGAGCCACAGCTAACATCATACTTAATGGTAAAAGACAGAAAGCTTTCCTGCAGAGATCAGGAATAAGAAAAAGATGTCCATTCTCAGCACTGTTTTCAACATTTTCCTGGAGGTCCTAGCCAATACAATCACACAAGAAAAAGAAATTTTAAAAATTTCTCTAAATTAGAAAGGAAGTAGTAAAACTGTCTTTATGCAACCTATAGTTGTTGATGTAGGAAATTTAATGTAATCTCCAAAAACTAATAACCAAGGTTACATAACATGCAAAAACTATGTAATAAATATACAAAAATCAATTGTATGTCTATATTCCAGTGATCAACATTCAAACATTGGCTTTTTTTTTTTTTTTTTAGAATACTGGGAAAAGAAAAAAAAAACACACACTTTATAGCCCTCCCAGATAGTTTTTCAAGGCTCTCAAATGCCTTTAACCAGAAGAACTGAATAAACATAGAATTTAAGACAGGTTTCACAAGGGAAATGCAGCTGGACAGTGTCTGAAATGCAAGTTCTGATCTCAGAGTAATCAAAAGTCACCAGGCTAAACTGAGATTCATCTCAGTGAAGTCTCTAGCTCCCTGACAAGGGAAGTCCCTTTGTGATTCTAGTTTCTCTATCTACAAAAATGATGCGACCTCGGCCATTCCTCCTGCAGTTACCCTGAAATGGCCATTCAGTATGAAAGTATGGTAGGAATGCAGGAAAAAAAAAAATTGTTGAGTCCTAGGCTCAGGTTCAAGGTCAGCCCCAGACAGTCTCTCTCAGCTGCAGAATTGTCAAATAAGAAAGTTCCTTAAGCCATGGAAAAAAGGAACCTATCGATAAAAGCAGAATTTGTCCCCAGAAATCCTGGGCCAATAAGTTCCAAGAGCAGAGCCTATCCCCACCCCCACCCCCAAAACACAGAGAATCCAAAAAGCCAAGTTTGTCTATGGAAGAGAAAGCAGAGAATGATATAACGTATCACCTTATAAAAGGCCCTTGTTTTAGCCTACTTAACAAAGTCACACACTGGGTGGCTCGAACATTTTCCAAAAATTCTGGAGGCTAGATATCCAAGATTTTCAAGGTGTGTCAGGAGGGCTGTTTTCTTCCTTGGCTTGTAGATGGCCATCTTCTCCCCATGTCTTCACATGGTCTTCCCTCGGTATATGCCTGTGTCCTAATCTCTTGTAAGGACACCAGTCATATGATTGGATTGGGGCTCACCGTAATGACCCCAATTTAACTGAATGATCTCTGTAACCATTCTGTCTCCAAATACACTCATATTCTTAGATACTGAAGGTAGGGATTTCAACATACAAATTTAGAGGACACAATTTAGTCCACAGCTACTCCCCCTGCTTCTGAAAGATCCAAATCCTTGCCAGTTCTTATCACCCTCACAGATCAGGTCAGAGGGAAGCAGAACTGCTCTCACATACACCGTCTTCCACTGTCCAAAGCCCATAGCCATTTTTCCCTCCATTCACTTAGGGTTTTCTAGCCCCCCAAAACACCAGTGGGACCCTGAGCCCACCTTCCTTATCCCTTTGGATACCAGTTAAGCACTTTTCCCTCCCCTCCCCTGTTCATTTCAGGATTACCACATTTAGAGAGCCAACATGACCTATTTAGGCTCTGACCCACTTGCAACAGAAATACCAATCACAAACACTATCCAGAAGGGGGAAAAAAATGACCACAAATTTAACTGATCGTATATTAAAAGAATGATAAAGAAGAAGTCTTCACTGGTGTACCTATTGCTGATGCTACTGCAAAATGTCCTGAGGGGAGCTGTTATGGAAATGTGGGCAATACCTAAGCTGCCCCTTTTGGCATCAAGGTACTATGTAGAATTTCCAGCCTTATAAGTGACCTAGAAATCAGTTAAATTGGTCCGTTTATCTTGTTTTGCTCAAAGATGAACTAAGCGTTTCCAAATGTCTGGAGTACATTATTTCCTGTCAAGAGATGGGACAACCCTCACACAAGTGTGAAAATGGAGGAATCAAGGGGCATACTGGATCAGCCTTCCTCAACCACCCCAGACCAAGAATGAGTGGAATTAGTCTACAGGCCTCTGGAACAGGAGCTTTTGTAGTAAATACCAGTTTGAGTAGCTGCCTGACTCACAGCAGCAGTTTATTTTTTTTTCTCTAGCAATGGTCTATTTCCCAAGGATAGCCGTGTCTTTGCTATGTGACAAATCATCTTAAACTCCTGTCACAGTTTATCAGTCCCAAGAAAGAAACTTGATCCAAGCCTGAGCCAATCAGATTCTCTCAGGAATTTGAGACTTCAAGAGATATGAGGTTGGAGAGACTTCTGATAAGGAGGCAACTGAACCCTCTAGGAACCCTAGACAGCCTGCTTCTTGCTCTTCCAGAGACCTGGCCAGTCTCTTCTGTAGATTTTGGCGACCATCCCAATACCCCTCCTATTAATTGCCCATTTGGTTTACATTAGCCAGGGTTCCTCTCTATTATCAAAAGAATCACAATAATAACAATAGTGTAATACAATCTTATTTTATTCATATTTTGGTCCCAGCACCTACCACAAGATTTAACATGTCACATGGTAGACATTCCATATCTTTGTTCTTAATTTATGAAAGGCCAACTTACCCCTGCCAATCTGCACAAGATAAGAATAAGAACAACAGAGTGCCATGGGGTAGAGAGGAAAATATTCTTTGGTGCCAATCTTTCCTGTCACAACAAATTATATAAAGACTGCTTCTGGTTTTCCTTGAAAGGGGAGAAGGTGCTAAAGTTTTCTAGCAAAAAGAATGACCTGGTACCAGATGCCCAGCAAGTTAGAAGTGGGAAATATTTGGGTCCTAATCTCTGCTAACCATGTGGGCAACATCCTCAGGGCTTCCAAGAGCAGGCTGGAGGCAATAGGCACTGGTCTTGTTGAGATCTGCTTACCCCAAGTAGAACTTCACACAGTTATATTCTCACTGTGGTTCCTCACATTTATATATCTCTTCATGCAACCTCCATCCATTTGCATGGCCTTGTCTAAGACTTGGGATATCCACCCAGCCATCCCACCCACTCAAGCTTTGAAATTTACTGAGCCCTTGGTTTTGACTCTAGACTGTACATGTAGGTGACTATGCTAGTCCCAACAACACAGGGGGTGGGACAACCATTGCAGGTCACTTTAGGCCCCCCACTCATCTCTAGACTTCTACAGAACTCTTCTAAATTATGACTCAGTCCCTGGCCTCTTGCTTCCTGGTCCAAACTTCATTACACCAATCCTTTCTTCCCAGGATGTCAATTTAACCATGGTACTTTCCTATTCCTAAACCTGCAATAAAGCCCAAACCTTTACCTTAGCATTTGACAATAGCTACAACCTAAACCCCATCTTTTTTTCTTTAATTGATCTTTAGGGGCACCTGGGTGGCTCAGTCAGTTGAATGTCTGACTTAGGCTCAGGTAATGATCTTGTGGCTCATGAGTTCAAGCCCCATGTCAGGCTCTGTGCGGTCAGCTCAGAGCCCAGAACCTGTTTCAGATTCTTTGTCTCCCTTTCTCTCTGCCTCTCCTCTGCTTGCACGCTCTCTCTCTCTCCCCCTCTCTCTCTCTCCCTCTCAAAAATAAATAAACATTAAAATTTTTTAAATAAATAAAATAAAATTGATCTTTATTCTTCCAAATTTATCTCCTGCATGAAACCTCTACCCTCACAGAAGCAGCCTATTCACGTGCCTCACTGCTCAGCAGAAGGGTGTAAGCCTAGAGCTTCTAGAAGCCATGCTGCCAACATGTGGGGAAAAAGAAGCCAACACACAGAAAGCAAAACTGAGTGGTGGAAAGAGGTTCCTGGTGACATCACTTGGGAACCAAGATAAGGCCTCACGTTAAATCTATGTCTGGACCTTTTGGCTATAACTTTTTTTTCTTTGCTTGATCCTTTTTTACCCCTGTACAACTGAAAGACTACTAATACAGCCACCTACATTTCATGGTTCACTTTTAGGCCCTGATGCCTCCCCAGGGCCCTCCAGGGCATGGTAACAGCTCTCATCTCTAATTTCCTATAATATCATGGGCTGTATCACTCATGGGAGCCTTTCAATATGCCTGTCACTAGACAGGTATTTCTTGACCCCTTTATACAGGCAAATGGCTTCCAATCCCTTCCCACTGTCCCTTCCATCCCAACTTGCTAAAACCAACACCTGGTTCAGTGGTCAGAGGTACAGGCTAGGGCAGCCACAAGAATCCAGAAGGAGCAGAGCCTCTGCGGTCATCCTGAGCTAATGATCTAAACTCCCCTTTCAGAACCCACTCTGGCTGAGCCTTGGACAACTTCTAGCAGTCAGCACACCTTAGGGGGCAGAGGGAGGCATGTCCAACTGGGGAAAATGACAGCCATGAATGCCCTCAGTGTCCTCCCTCCTGTAAAATCCCAGAGTCTCACTGCCACTTAGAGGCTAAGGTGATGTGATACAGCCACCATAGGGTACTTTAGGAGCCCAGAAATGGACTCCTGGGAGGCACAGCATTGCCCCAGTCTTCTCCCAGGCCAGTCTTTCTCCACCACCATTGCCCATTCAAGGATAGAAATGATTTTCCTACAGTGCAAGAGAATTTGGAGTGCAAACAAGGTGCCACGGATGGGAGTTACAGAACACTAGACTCCATGACTCAATTAGCATGGCAAGAATTTAAATGCTGTTATCCTGATGGCCACCCAAAGAGCTCCAGGGTTGCAGGGAGCTATCTCAGCACCCCCATGGAAGGTGAAAAGGAGATGGAAAATCAGAGCATAGGCACCTTGTCCCATTTCATCCTAGGCAGCTCCCTGACGAGCTATCTTTGTCTCTAGGTTTTTGGTTTGTATTCTTTGCAGCATGTTTTATTTATTTATTTTTACCATTTTAACCACTTTATAGTATATGGTTCAGTAGCATTAAGTACATTCACATATTATACAGCCATTACTGCCATCTATCTCCAGAACTTTCCCACATACCAAACTAAAGCTCTGTCCCATTAAACATTAACTCTCCACTACCCACCACCCTCTGCCCAGCTCCTGGCATCCACCATTCTACTTTCTGTCTCTATGAATTTGACCACTCTAGGTATTTCACGGAAGTAGAATCATCAGGTATTTGTCTTTTTGTTACTGGATTATTTCACTTAACATAATGTCCCCAAGGTTCATCTGTGCTATAGCATTTATCAGAATTTCCTTCCTTGTTTTTTTAAAGCTTCTTTATTTATTTTGATAGAGAGAGCATGTACATGCAAGCAGGGGAAGGGCAGAGAGAGAGGAAGAGTCCCAAGCAGGCTCCACGCTGTCAGTGCAGGGCCCCATGTGGGGCTCAATCCCACAAACTGTGAGATCACGACCTGAGTCATGATCAAGAGTCAGATGCTTAACCAACTGAGCTACCCAGGCATCCCAGAATTTCCCTCATTTTTAAGGCTGAACAATATTTCATTGTATGTGTATTCATCCATCTAAGGACACTTGGGTTACTTATACCTTTTAGCCATTATGAAAAATTCTATGAACATGAATGCACAAATATCTGATTGTGTCCCTGCTTTCAACACTTTTAAACATATGCCCAGAAGTGGAATTGCTAGATCACATTGTAATTCTATTTTTAATTTTTTGAGAAACTGCCATACTGTTTTCTACAGTGACTGTACCATTTTATATTCCCATCAACAGTGTGTGAGGGTTCCAATTTTCTCCACATCCTCAACAACACTTGTTACTTTCTGCTTTTGTTTTTGATAATAGCCATCTTAATGAGTATACTTTTAAAAAAAGCCACAGCCGGTTAGGTTTGGAAACCATTGCTCTAAAGCACTCAGAGGTCTCTTCCTTCTTACTTTCCTGGGCCTCCCTGTCATCCTATTCACCCTGAATCCACTCTTTGACCCATCAGATCCAGGCTGAGTGAGCTCTTCTTTCCATCCTTCACACTCCGCCCCCTGGGCATATCATGGCAAGGCCCCAGCTCCACACCAGCCAAGCTTTGGATCCAGACTGCCTACCTCATATGCCAACCTCGGGATGGTAGACTGCTTACGAGACATGCCCTCGGGAAGCTCCAAATGGCTTCAGACATTCAAGTGCATATCCTCTCCCTGGCCAGCTGCCTCCAGGCCAGTCACTTTGTCATCTCAAGAGCCAAGGCAGCCAACAACATGTTCACCAGGTCATGAAAAGAACGTGAGTACAGAAATCTCCTGCTCAAAATCAGTACATCCTGCTAACCAGCTATGTGATCTTAAGACTTATGGGAGGCTGAACATTGTCCCCTACAAAGAAGCCTACACCATCATCCCTGGAACCTGCAAATGGTTACCTCCCATGGTAAACAGGACTCTGTAGGTAAGTTAAGGATCCTGATGGGAGATTTTCCAGGTGGGCCTGATGTCATTGCAAGGAGAGGGAGGCAGGAGCCCAGAAAGAGAAGGCGGCAATGTGACCATGGCAGTAGAGCCTGCAGTGGTGTGGCTGCAAGCCAAGGAACATGGACAGCCTCTAGAGGCTACAAGGGGCAAGGAACATTCTGCCCTGGAACCCTAAGAAGGAACTAGCCCTGCGGACATTTTGACTTTAGCTCTGTAAGGTTCACTGGACTTGTGACATCCAGGCCTGCCTGCAAGAGGATAATGTGTGTGGTTTAAGTCCTCTGTGTTCTGGTTGTTATAGAAGTAATATGAAACTTATACAGGGCCTCTCTGGTTCTGTTTCCTCAGCTGTAAAATGAAGGGCTCTGAACTACATTGTAACTTCCTGTTCTAACTGTCCTGATGAAAAGAGCTAATCAGGTGCTCGTCATGTGCCAGACCTTTATGTTCTAAGTCCTTTATGTGCATTACTTCTTTAAACCTCAAAACAAGGCTATGAGGTATGTAGCATGATCATCCCCTTTCAGATCAAGGAGGAAACCAGAGCCTAGGAAGGTAGAGTAACTTGCTCATGGCCACACAGTCATAGGGAACAGAGCCATAGCCAAGATTTGAATCTCAGCAGTCTGGCTGTAGAGAACCTGTGCCCTTCTCCACCAAGCCACACCAATATTGACGTCCTGCTCACAGATGAGGAAGCCCAAGACCTTTGTCAAAGTGACATGGCTAGATAGTAGCAAATCTAGACCTTCTGAAGCTGGCACTGGTCTCACCATTCCATCTGATCTCCAAATTCCCAAAGTATATTTAGGCAAAACTCAAGACAATGAGAGTCTAACTTCTTATTCCTAGAATCCAATTGTTATGCAGATATCCCACCCCTGCCCTCCACTCTCTCATCTTAAGTCCTCTGCTCTTTAAACGGAGTAAAATAAATTAACTACATGGATAGGTTTTCTCCTGTTCCTTCTCCCTACCTCACCAACTCCATCTTCGGTCTGCCACCATAAATCACTGGCAATTCAAAAAATGGTTTCTGAGAAAATGGGCTTTCCTGGCTTGATGGATGTATAAATTTCCATCTCCTCCATACATGCCTTACTTTTCAGAGGGAAAAAAAATCTTTATTGGCGTTAGCACATTTATGAGTTTAAATAAAAACAAATACATCTCTATTGACTGTAGTTATTATGCTCAGTTTCATGCAACGTAAGTGCTTCAAATAAAAATAGATTGGTTGGAGTAAGCGTGCATCAGTTCCAATAATGATGCAGCCGGTTTCCGTAGCGTGTGTGTTCCAGTTAATGTTCCCCAGGCTTGCAGGAGAAATGCACATTGCTGCACAAAGCTTTTAGGCTCCATTTTCTAAATGTCTAAATGCTCTGGGTAGGTGTGAATGTTTATTAGTGTCGTGAAATTCATCCAGCAGGCCAAGTCTGGCCTTTGCAGAAGAGACCAGAACCCAGTGCCTGAGGATGGGCCAGACCAGGCAGAAAACGCAGATCTTGTGCCATGTGAGTCCAGCACCAACCCATCAAGCGTGCATGTGGCATCCACTGCACATCTGCCACCTAAAGAAGGGCCATCCTACAACAGAATACTTATTACTCACTTAGGCCTGCCTTTGAAAGGGGTCGTAGCTCATGAGAAGGGCAGCACCTTTCTTTTCTGCTCACACAGATTCTTTGTTAGATTAAACACATGGGCTTGGGCATCAGACTGCCTAATTCAAATCCAAGCCCTATCATTTCTAGGCAAGCATTTATGGAGCACCGACTGTATACTGTATACCTGTTCTAGGTACTGAGACGATCACACTAAGCCAAGTCTCTGCTCCTATGAAGCTTACATTCTATAGCAGGGGAGGTTTGGCTCCGAGTAAGCCATACTTCTGGAACCTTAAATTCTTCATCAGTAAGATGGGGATCATAGCACCTGCTATGTAAGAATGTTGTGAAATTTAAATTTAAGTGAAATTCCTCTAATGTATTTAGCACAGGGTCTGGCGCACAAGTGGTGAGAATCCACTACCTGCATTACTTCTGCCAGTATGGACTCCCCCATATGCACCACTTTATATGCTTCTAGCCTCATCTCTTATTCCAGCCCCTGCTGCGGCACACAGCTCAGAGTGGCTGCTGACAGGTCCACACAGGTGCAGCCTGACAGTCCAATCCCCTTAGGGCCACATCTAGAACTTCTCACCCCCCTACCCTAAGGGTCCTCTGTGCCAAGTAGATCGCCTTGGCACCCATGTATATGCAACCTGGAATACAGTAGAGTTAGCATCATGGGGAGAACCTTTAACCGTGATGTTGTGGGTTGAATTGCAACCTCAAAAAGATAGTTGAAGTCCTAACCTCCTGTGACATAAGAAATACATATGCTCCCTTTCCTGCCACACAGCTCCTAAAATCACTGGAATCTCCAGAAGGCCTAAGTGTCTTTTGTATGCTAAAGAGATGACTGGTGGCTAGAGGCTCCTGGAGAGCCTCAGCAGCTGCTTGTCTGGGGAACCACCCATGATTACAGGCTAGAAATTTTAACCCCACCCATCGTGCAACCCCCAGACCTCCAGGGATTGGAGAGGGTTGGAGATTGAGTCAATCACTAATGGGCAATGATTTAATCAATCATGCTTACATGACAGAGCCTTTATAAAAATTCCTGAAGTACTGGCTCCTAAGTTGATGAACATATAGACGTGCTGGGAGGGCGGCATGCCTGGAGATGACATGGAAGCTGGGCACCCCTTCCCCCATATCTTGCCCTCTGCATCTCTTCCAGCCGACTGTTCCTGAGCTGTGTTCTCTTATACTCAACTGGTAATCTAGTAAGTAAACGGTGTTCTTGAGTTGTGAGCCACTCTAACAAATTATCAAGCCCAAGGAAGAGGTCATGGAACTTTCCCCTTTATAGTGAGTCTGTCAGAAGCACAGGTGACACCTGGATTGCAACCTGCCTTTGAAGGATGGGATCGAGCCCTTAACCTGTGGGACTTAACTCTACACCCAGGTGGACAGTGCCAGAATTGAGTTAAGTTGTAGGACACCCAGTGGTGTCAGAGACTTGCCTGGAATAACACATCTGGTATCAGAAGTGAAGTATTCAGAGTAGTGCTGTGAGCAGGAGGAACAAAGGTTACCCTTTTCACTTCCATACTTGCAAATGGGACTTTATTTGGAAATAGGATCTTTGCAGATATAATCAAGTCCTAACTTGATAAGGTCATCCTAGATTAGGGTGGCTCTTAAATCCAATGACCGGCAGCCTTATAAGGAGAGAAGGATTTGGAGACACACGAGGGGGAAAGGCCATGTGAAGACAGACAAATCAGAACGATGCAGTTATAAGCCAAGGAGTGCCAGCAACCTCCAGAAGCAAGGAAGAAGCCAGGAAGGAAACTTCCCTAGAGCCTCCAGAGGGAACACGGCCCTGCCAACAACTTGATTTCAGACTTGGAGCCTCCAGAACTGTGAGAGAATGCATTTCTGTGTTTGTGGTCATTTGTTATGGCTCCCAAGGAAATGAATACACACGAGGTATTCAAGTGGATGTATAGATGCTTCTTCCTCACCCACCCTGGACAGGTGGTCCTGAGATATGTTTCACAGGGTCAGATGTCCCATGGGGTCTATCACTAAGTCACCCATAGCTGCGGCCAACTTAATAGTGCAGTCTGTTTGAGCTTCCCCTCCTTCCTTGCTTTGCTGTTCCTGTCCCTCACTCCTGCCCTACCTCCGATCATTCCCCAATAAAGGATTCCCACATAAGCCATCCATCTCAGGTTCTGCTTTCTGGGAAACCCAGGTTAAGGCTGTTGGTACTTGGCACATAGTTGACATTCAACAAATACTGACTGATGAATCAATGAAAATGTGAATGAAGACCCAATCCTACCCTCAAGAGTCTTTCAAAAAAAGTATCAAGATAAAAACACTCACACGGTATAAGGAAATAAATTACAGGGCATTCAGAGGACAAAGAGAAGAACTTGAAACTCCCAGCTGCCTGACCTAGCACAGATGGTAAAATGGAACAGCCACTTCTAATATTTTCTACGGCTTTCATCCCTGGCCCCTCCATGCACTTATCAATCAGGGTTCTTAGAATCCACTCTAATTTAAGAAAAGGAATTTATTAAAGGCTACTAGGTATTTCACAGAATTTCTAAGTAGGCCTATCTCTGAAGACAAGGGACTAGGAAGCCAGGAGAAGAAGGGCTCAGCAAACTGGACCCTGGCTGCAACCTGAGAAATCCACAGAGTGACCTTGGCCATGGTGAGATCACTCCAATCCACAGATGAGCCAAGAAGAGTAGACTGAACCAACCAAACCTCACCCACTCCTGGGCCCTATATTAAAACTCCAAGCCCAGGGTAAGCTAAATTGCAAACTCTTTTCTAGGACTTTCAGATGTTACTATAATGTACCATGCTTTCCTATCTGCTAAGTAGCTAAGCCAGGATTCCAGCCCAGGGTCCAGACCCTTTATGCTCAAAATATGATTTATGGATAACCAGTGGCAGCATGGCAAGGGCTTGTCAGAAACACAGAATTGGGGCTCTGACCAAAATTGATTGAGTCAAAACCTAAGGTTTACCCAAATGACCCCCAGGAATCACTCTGCATATCAAAGTTTGAGAAGCCCTGGTCTGGTATCTTTTCTCAATTCTGTGGTTCCCAAATCTAGTTGATCATTTGAATCTTCTAAATAACTTTTTTTAAATGAAGATTCCCAGGCCCCACTCCAAATGAGCTTATTGAATAGGCCTAGAGTGGGGCCCAGGCACCTGTGTTATTTTTAAGTTCCTTGGAGGTTATTGTGATCTCTGCTTTTGGGAACTGACACCCTACAACATACAGCTCTAGTCCCTCAATGACTTTCTCTCAGCACTGTGACAATCTCAGGAAGGCCATGAGGCTAGCATTCCTGGTAATCACCTGGCAAATCCGACGAATATGCAGATTTCTCATCCTACCCTCAGAGATTCAGATTTCATAAGGTCTGAACAGAGCCATCTGAAGACTGAAGGAGGCCCCAGGTACTCTGTGGGGGCGCCACCCTACCTCACAATCAACAGATTAAAGTTTATTTGTGTATGGGGGTGGGGAGGGGGGGAGGCAGAGAAAAAGGAAGAGAGAGAGAGAATCCCAAGAAGGCTCCACACTGTCAGCATAGGGCCCGACGCAAGGCTCCATCTCATGAACCTTGAGATCCTGACCTGAGCCGAAATCAAGAGTTGGAGGCTCAGCCAACTGAGCCACTCAGGCACCCCACACAATGAACAGATTAAAAGCCATCTGCATCCCGCATTAAATATAAATGACACATAACCATGTGAGAGTGAACAGACTTGCGGTTGATAAGTTGACAGTTACATTTCTAAATATTTAATTAAACATTTATTAATTTTGATTTTACAATTTTTTTTAACATATTGTGGCCAATACTTCTTTCCTTTCAGGGCTCAATTCAGGGCCCGAATTGCTTATAAGCTTTTCCACCCTAAAGCACTGAATGGATACAATGGTGGTAAGCCAGGGAAGAGCTCAGGACTCCATATTTTAATAGGACCCGAGGGTGACCCTGGTGAGGTGGGTGAGATGATCCACAGATCAGACCTTGACCACAGCTGGGCCACTGGCATTCAGAAAAGTGAGGGTGGGTCTCCAGATCAGGCCTGCATTAGGATTGGATGGCTGGGGGAAGATGGAAGGCAAGCTCTACTGCTCTGCCTGGAACATCCCATGATTCCAGAGAAGCCCCAACCACAGCATGCTTCCCATGAGGCTCACCTAATAGAAAGAACATGGCATACAGGGTATGCTGCATCTGCCCATGCTATTCAGCACTGCTCAGACTGTCCCCAGGGTGTTGGCCTTACACCAAAGAAAACCAGCTGAACTTGAAAGGGTCAGAAGAGCATTACAAAGTGCATAAGCAGGTTAGCAAGTGGATGGTTGTAGGAAACATGATTATTGAGTGTGGGAAAAAGGCATCCAGATAACCCACAATAGCACTGCAGGCAAATGATGAGCAATTGTGTGGGCAATAGGCCTCCCTGCCTGAACCTGGGCATCTGGCTTGATGGGGAACCTAGGGGGGCAGGCCTGCCAGAGCTTTGTTGTGGGATCCCAGGATCTTTCTAGGGGAACTCACAATCCATGGAAGCCCAGGGTTGGGAAGGAGAGATTAACCTATGCAGGCTCGCAGACCTACTCCCAGTCAGTCCTCATGAGAACTAGGTCTGAAGTCTGGAGGGCTGGGGGATGCTGGAAATAAAACTGAAGAGAGACATCTCAAGAGAAAATCTATGAGATCAGGACAGATGCTGCCTTCCATCAAAGCATGACCCCAAAAGTACACTCAAAGGAATTCTCTGTCTTCACTCTACTGTCATCAATCCATGCTTTGAACAGGTGCAGGGGCAGCCTTGATGGCTCATGGGCTTCAGAGGAAGGATGGACAGGCATGGAGAGATATCAGGTGGGAGCGTCCACTGGCAAACAGTCGGGGAGAATGGCAAGGGGAAGAACCCAGTGGGCTCAGGCAAACCCTGAGACTCCAGACCAGCTCTGATGCAATTGCTCAAGACCCTTGCCCCTGGACACTCCTAGACATATCAGGGATAGAGGGCTGAGGTCCCAGGTAAGCAGGTAAAGTCAGGAGCCAGGGAACCAGTCGTGGCCATCCATGTGACCCATTAGCACTCTCATATCTATAAGTCCTGGGAAATAGGTTGGCAGGGTGAACAGTGAGTTGTGGGGACCAGATGGCCATCACAGGATCAAACAGGGAGCTTAAAGGCACTGACCTTGATCCTTTCCTGAAAGGCAGATGTCATGGGTACATCAGAGCACAGCCACAGTGAACAGATGTGAATCAAACTAAGAGAGAGGAGGCAATCAACATTTACCCCACTGGCAGCTACAGACCAGCCGGGTGATTAATGCACATTAATGCAACTAACTAATCTTTCCCACACCTCCAAAGACAGACATGGTTATCCTCATTTTCAGGGCAGGAAACAGGCACAGAGAGGTTTCATCTCTTTCTCAAGGTCACTCAGCCAGGACACAAAGGAACTTGTATCAGAACCCACTTTGGTCTAAGTCCAGAGCACAGGTCCTCAACCCCTGTACACAGCTCTGGTGACTGAACTAATGAAAAAAATGGAAGAAGGTCCTGCTAGGAACACCCGGGCTCTGAGATATAAGGATCTGTGTCCAGGAAGCCCTGCTAATATAGTAGCAGGTGAAACTCATCCTCTATTACTCTACTGATGCTGAGTGGCATGGGAATCAGAAGAGCAGCACATTCTATGTTTCACTCTCTACCCACAGCCTGCTGAGCTCCCAAAGAGCCATTGTCTGCCTCCCTCTGCCAGGCCTGCCCCAAAAGGCCCAGAGCCCCAATGTCCAATGAGTAGACTGTGCCAACTTCCCAGAGAATAACAAGCAGTGCCCCCTCAATGACACCAGACCCCTGCCCTCTGCACCACTCCCTCCCCTTTCTATCCCACAACATACACACTACCAGTGACCCCATGTTTGGCTTCTGCAGTCGCTCTGACTCCAGGACTGCAGGGCCCTGCAGCCGTGGGAACAGATGTTCCCCTCGCACATGGCTGGACTTGGATCTCAGCGGTGATGGACAAGCATCATTGACCAGGGTGGATGGGCAGCTGCAGATAACAAGGAGGAGGCACCAGCTCCCACCCCTCTCCCATCTCATTTGCAGAACAGTTACCACCTCCCTTCCAAGGCAGGGGAGGGCAAGGACAACTCAGACAGTGGGGCATGCCCACACCACCCCCTCCTCATCACTGCTCCCAGGCTGAGCACCCAGGCCAGGACACCCAGGAAGCCACAGAGCCACACCACCCACCCAGTACCTCACAGGCCCCTACAGTCTCTCTCCCCTCCCCTCCACCTCATCTAACATCTCTCAGTGCTTATTCTGCTGTGACAGAATGAGCCTTCCATTAGTGCACAGTCATTGCTGTTGTATGGATGTATAATTAAGTTTCAAGAAAGACCTCGAGCCTCTTACAGAAAAGGGCATAGAGAATATGTAGTGGTCATCCCTGAATGGAAGGACTACACCTGATTTTTATTTTCTTTCTTTGTAAATGTACCTTATTTTCTTTTTACTTAAAACTAATTGGCATGTCATGACCACAGGCCCTCTTTGTTGAGAATGAGGTCTTTCATCAAGGTCATTCATAATGACAAACCCAACATGGCACAAATTATCTAGGGACAGAGGTTATTCTTGGGCCCAAAGCAAGACTTAATTAGAAAGTACCAGAAGAGTGTATGGAACAGGAGAGTCTCTGAGACCTCTGGAGACAAGCTGGCTGGGGTAGGGTCAGAATTCTCTATGTAAACTGGATATGTTTATGTGTCTTATATTGGTATCTATTTGTCCCTTTTGTTTCCTCTGAATCTCTGAACCTCTTAGCTGCACTAAAAATGACTGAGAAAAAGTTGTGCCTTCACTGGACCCTAGCCTTTAAAGGGAGGAATAGCACATCTCTGGAATCACGGTTGCAGTGATCATAGGGAATCTCTCCCCACAAAAACAATGGAAACTCAGGGAGCCCTTGAGCTACACAATCCTTCCCTAACTGCAAGGTTATCCTCATGCTGAAATTTTTGGGTTTTTTAATAAGGATTATTAAACTAGGATGGTTTTAATAAGGAATGTGATTTGGGGCACCTGAGTGGTTCAGTCGGTTGAGCGTCTGACTTTGGCTCAGGTCATGATCTCACAGTTCGTGAGTTTGAGCCCTGCATCAGGCTCTGTGCTGACAGCTCAGAGCCTGGAGCCTGCTTCACATTCTGTGTCTCCCTCTCTCTCTGCTCCTCCCCTGCTCACACACTGTCTCTCTCTCAAAAATAAATAATTTTTTTTAAAAAAATTAAGAAAAAATAAGGAACATGATTCTTTTGAGTATACACATACACACACCCCCATGCCCCCCCCACACACACACACAAAAACTTCATTTAACCCAGCTGACCACTCTCACTCTCAAAAATACTCCTCAGTCTCCAAAAAGCAAGGCTCCCTCCAGGAGGCACCCTCCACGTGGTTGTCCCAGTGAAGGTCACCCCTTTGCCACAGACCTGAGGTCAGCAATCTATAGCCTGCTACCCAGTTTTGTAAATGCAGCATTACTGGAACACAGGTCCATTCACTTATGAACTATCCATGGCTGCTTTCATGCTACAACAGCAGAGTTGAGTATTTGCAACAAAGACTATACGGTTCACAAAGCCAAAACTCTCATCTGGCCCTTTGCAAGTTTGCCAACTTCTGCAGTACCAAGACATGAATGAAGCTTCATGGAGTTGTGCTATGAGCAGCCCAAAGAGAGATTGCAGGCAGCGGCCATTCAGGACAGAAGCAGGGCTCAGATGGGGCACACACAACTCAGGACCCCTAAGACCCCTCCAAGCAACGCTTATTCTCATGCTCAGCGCCCTTCTCCAGGGTTGCTAGAAGACAGTGATTGTGGCAGAGAACTCAGAACACGGTAGTATGGTGTCAGGCAGACTTGGGAATTACAAAGCAAGTCTTCTGGGATTTTATCCTCTCATCTGCAAAATGGTACTGATAATGGAACCTAAGAGGAATGTTGTGGGAATCAAACTAGGTATTCCAAGTTACATGGCTAACATAGTACCTGCTACATAGTTAGCATTTTAACAAGTGCCAAGCTCCCAGCAAGCAGTGGTGGTGGAATCAATAACAGCATTGCCATTAACCCACATTGCCTCTCTCTAGGGAAAGCAGCCATCGGCTTCCTACCCTGACAGGAACATGGCAATGAAAGGCAGGACTGCAGAAGGACTCTGCTCACAGCCCAGCACCCGGAAACCAAAGTGGGCTTAGAACCTTCTTTTGATTGCTGGGTGCCTATAGCAAGGTGTTAATTCTCTGGGATGATTTTAGCAAGAAATTTTCTCAAAAATATCAGGTCCCGTAATTGCACAGCACAATGCATGCACATGCACGCACCCACGCACACGCACATATACACGAAACTAGAGACTAAGGACGGCTTCAAATTCCTTATGCAGTACTTATGAATGGAGAGGCCAGAATTTTTGCTATTTTGCTATTTCCTCACGGTTTTTTAAATTTTTTTAATGTTTTTATTTTAGTTTTGACACAGAGACAGAGCATGAGCAGGAGAGGGGCAGAGAGAGACAGAGACACAGAATCTGAAGCAGCTCCAGGCTCTGAGCTGTCAGCACAGAGCCTGACATGAGGCTCAAACTCATAAGCTGTGAGATCATGACACTTAACAAGCTGAGCCACCCAGGTGCCCCTAAATTGTTTTTTTTTAATTGAATGCATTGTGTAGACTGATCTGTGTGCAGGGATCCGAGACACCCTGTCACAAATGGGCAAATACCCTCAAACATGCAGACTCTAGCGGTGCCTCTAAGGCAGATAGCCACAAAGAAGGAAAGGGAATATTCTAAAGCAGAGGTGGGCATATGAGCAGAATAGGACAAGAGACATGGCTTCTAGAGATTTCCAGATCAGAGACATCCCTAAATATTTTTCCTGCCCGCCCATGTGAGGCCTTGCCCGGCTACTTACTTTTCTGCAAACCTTCCCCTTTCTTCAAAAGCTGTCTTAATTTTCTCAATTAGCTGCTAATACACTTTTAACACTTGCTAATCTCCCTTTTAGAAAAGAGGTTATTGGCCAAACAAATCTGTGAATCACTGCAGTCCCAGCTGAGGGATGGGAGGCAAATGTCTGTGATAGCACATTTTCTCAGGTCTGAGAAACTCTTAGTTATAAAAGTCATCACTGACTTAATAACAGCTCTAAGGGGAGGAAGATAACAAAACACTACACCTAAAATAAACACATCGGCTATAAGACAGGACAGGATTACAAATACATTAAAGTGGGGTGGAGGGTCTTAGAATAGAAGGGAAAATAAGAAAAATTACAATGGCAACAATTTATTGAGCCACTACTATGTTCCGAAAACAGTGCAAGGTGCCTCTCCCGGGTTTTCTCACTGAATCCCTTCCCCCTTGTAAAGCAGATATCATTAACCTATTTTATAGATAAACACGCTCAAACTCTAGGAGCCTTGATTCCCAGAACAGCTGAGCCCAGAGTAACCAAATCCAGAGTAGCCAAGCTCTTCACTGTTGTCCATCTCCCCACTCTGGCCCCAGAGCTCCACCAGAAACCAAGATCCTGGTAAGACAAGCCCAAACTCTTCTTCCAAAAGGAGAGGCCACAGGGGCGCCT
Organism: Panthera onca; assembly: GCF_046562875.1. NCBI lineage: Eukaryota > Metazoa > Chordata > Mammalia > Carnivora > Felidae > Panthera > Panthera onca. The sequence goes on along the minus strand of NC_138344.1, from coordinate 121,969,553 downwards.
GGGTGGCTCAGTCGGTTAAGCGGCCGACTTCGGCTCAGGTCATGATCTCGCGGTCCGTGAGTCCGAGCCCCGCGTCAGGCTCTGTGCTGACAGCTCAGAGCCTGAAGCCTATTTCAGATTCTGTGTCTCCCTCTCTCTCTGACCCTCCCCCGTTCATGCTCTGTCTCTCTCTGTCTCAAAAATAAATAAAACATTAAAAAAACAAACAAACAAAAGGAGAGGCCACAGAGCAAAAAGATGCTTGCTGAGGCCTGAGCCCTCCCTCCCCCTGGGTACTCCAGTCTCCCTGTTCAATAAAATATTTAAGAAGATGCATTCACTTGATTATTAAAACTAGGATGGAAATGGATTGGAAGAAGCAAGTGTCAGCAAGACACAATGGGACTGTGTGGAAGGCGGTCATAGCTCCCTCCCCTGAACAGGAAGCCGGCAGGCCACACACCCCCACAATTCTACTCTCAGGGCAGTACCCTCTGCTCCCCTGCCACCCCCAGCCTGGGCCCTGGGCCTCCCCTGCAAGCTCCTTGCCACCACCACCCCCAGTCCTCAGGACCTGGGGCAGGTTGAGCTGGAAATTAGCTTTAGTTGGTCTCCTAATGGCAGATATCAAGCAGGAATCCAATCAATCCAGCCACAGGCAAGCAGCAAGGAGATCGATTCCAGCACTGCTTTTCATCCTTGTGGCCCAAAGGCAGTGTCATAAGACCAGTGCTTCAGGGCGCTTACAAGCGCCCCCTGAGTAATTAATAGAGAACCCCTCTGGGACTTGCCTAAACCCTGCAATTGACTGCCTTCCTTCCCCTGACAGCCCCAGGAAGGGGAGGCCTACAAGGGATGGGACGACCCCACTGGCCTGTAACCCTCTCATTGTGCACATTACCTTCCCGATTTCCCAGATAAGGAGAAAGTCACCTGCCCAGGGTACACAGAAATTGGCAGAGCTTCGGCTCCAATCCAGGTCTGCCCAACTCCTTGCCTCTTTCAGTTTAAACATCACTTGTTAAGCACCTACTGTGTGCCTACTATGCACCAAGCCTGGGCAGAGAGCTGGAGAATACAGAAATGAATCAAATACAATACTGAGAAATGGTGCACACCTGTCTGCACATTTATAATCACCAGAAGATATTTTTTAATAAGGATTCCTAAACTCCATTCCAGAAAATTCTATTTCTGTACATTTAGGGAAGGACCTTAGAAAGCTATACTTTTTAAAGACTTCCCAGGATAGAAGTGGATAAGTTGAGGGGAATTTTTTTTATTTCTTATTAATATATATAAACATATATTTAAGTAATGAGATTACGTGAGTGACATTTACTTTGAGTGGGGTAAGGGTCAGGAGCTTTCAAATTAAAATTTTTCTAATTAAGTGAAAGGCTCTCCTGGTGATTCTGAAAGTACAGCAAGGTTTAGGAATTGGACACACAACAGTGCTATCTCCAGAATTTCTTTGGAATTAATACACACTTTGATAAGAGACAGCAGTGGAGCAGGGAGCAACGTGTAGCTAATGTACAAGTTCATTCACACTAAGATTTTAAATGTTTAATAATATGCCAGTCTCCCAAGGTACCACCATTTCAAAACAGAACTTTATGGAGAAAGCACTGTTTACTCCAAAAGAAAAAAATCCCTAATGATAAAATATAGGCACAAGCGGAGCTATTTCAAGACAGGACAGTCTCCTGGCTTCTTCAAAAAGCACAGCAGCTGTCCATAAGAAAGAATCAGGGCCTAAGCGAGTTCCATGAGGCCTTGTCCAGAGCTGGGGAGGAGCCAGATGCTTCATCACTGACACAAGACGCTGTTTATGCTTCAGCTTTATCTAGTTTCAGGGAGGGTAAGACCTAATGATTTATAGGCCAACCACCTGGTGGCAGCTGGGCCATCTGCAGTGGTCAGCCAGCTCAGGGCTGCCTCAACTGAAATCCTTCTCATCTTCACATCAAGCAGCCAAGCCTAGGAGCTCCCCACTAAGAGAAGGACACTACACTGGGAACACGGCTCCTGGGGAATCCTGAGGGTTTCCACTGGTCAGTGAGACTGAGCCTCCATCCTGCAGCCAGCTAAAGGTTGGGACCTAGAGCTCCCAAAGAAAAAGCCAACCACTCCTACTCAGGGACCCTGTGATCTGGCTAGGAAAAGACAACAAACTATATGTCAAATATGAAAGCAAAATAAGGGAGAATGACTGGGCTGAGTGACTCCTGGAAACCAAACCCCAGCAGGGAGAATGGAATAATCTTGCAACAGTAAGCCTAGATGACAGCTAACACCTACAAAGGGCCATGTGCCAGGCACTGTTCTAAGCACTGCATGTGCGTTAATTCATTCAATTCTCAAAGCGACCCTCAGTGTGCACTATACAAATAAACTGAGGCACAGATGTTAAGTCATTTGCCCATCACACACAGCCAGCAAGTGCTGAAGCTGAGATTAAACCCAAGCAGTACGACCCCAGAGCAATGGTGTACTGGACATGCTTAATGACCGGCTTTCTAAGAGGAGAGGCCCTGTTGTATCTGCCAGTTTCCTTGGTATACATACTCCTGCCATGGCCAAGATCAAGCTACCAATGTGACATGACTGAACCCAGAGCTGGGAAGAGATGGGCAATAGCACAACTTCATATAATATTTCCTCCATATAGGGGCACTTGGGTGGCTCAGTTGGTGAAGCATCCGACTCTCAATTTCAGTTCAAGTCATAATTTCATGGTTCGTGAGTTTGAGCCCCACCTCAGACTCTGCGCTGACAGTGTGGAGCCTGATTGGGATTCTCTCTCTCCCTCTGTCTCTGCCCTTCCCCCACGTACACTCCCTCTATCTCTCCCTCAAAAAGAAAAAAACTGTTAAAAACTGTATCTCCACCATACAGATATAACAGACGTAACCTGAAGAGTGTAAATAATAGTCAAAGCAGTAAAACAAGAAGTGAGGAGTTCTGAGTACTTAGTACCTTTGTTTTTAATAGATTTGTAAGTCATAGAATTTAATTTTTAATAATGACTTTAAGAATCAACTCCCACAGGGGCGCCTGGGTGGCTCAGTCAGTTAAGCGTCTGACTTCAGCTCAGGTCATGATCTCACGGTTCGTGGGTTCGAGCCCCGCGTCGGGCTCTTTGCAGACAGCTTGGAGCCTGGAGCCTGCTTCGGATTCTGTGTCTCCCTCTCTCTCTGCCCTTCCCCCGCTCACACTCTGTCTGTCTCTCTCTCACACACACAAGTAAATAAACATTAAAAAAAAAAAAGCTATCAGCTCCCATAATTCCTAAAAATTTGGAAATTGGCTCTCACAAGCTGGTGCATACCAGCTCAAGCACACCACTGATCCAGAGCTACTACGTTATGGAAGACAAAGGGATGAAAGAGGACACAACCACTATTCTGAAGGGCTTTTACTTGGAAGGACAAGGAGTCAGTCGTAGGTAGAAGACCAGATTTCATATCATAGGGAAATTTTTTTTAACAGACACAGCTGTCCAAAGACAGAATAGACTTCCTAGGTAGGTACCAAGTTATCTACCAGAGAAATCCAAACAAATACCACACAACTATCTGACAAGTAGAAAGGACATGAGTTGTTAAATTACAACAGTGTTTTCTGGGGTGCCTGGGTGGGTTAAGCGTCTGACTTTGGGCTCAGGTCATGATCTCACAGGTTGTGAGTTCAAACCCCCATTGGGGTCTGTGCTGACCACTCAGAGCCTGGAGCCTGATTCGAATTCTGTGTCTCCCTCTCTCTCTGCCCCTTCCCCATTTTCTCTCTCTCTCTCTCTCTCTTTCTCTCTTAAAAATAAAAAAAAATAAAATTTAAAAAAATAAAAAATAAATAAAATAGTGTTTCCCAAGCAGTGGTTTGAAACTTAATATTAAGATACTGAGTCATAAAACCAATTTAGTTGGGTGTAGGTAGGGTCAACATTTTTAAATGTAATAGAAAATATAAGCATACTAAGGGTGAGCATTGCTTTGTAAAACTTTGTTATACTTTATGTACTTAATATGCATGAGCATATGTAATAAACGTACATAATGCATATTGGTTCATGTAAAAAGCTTACATAAAATATAATTTTTACTACTAGTCATAATCAAAGAAATTTGAAATGTATTGGAATAAATGATAAGGTTCCATCTGACCTTGAGATTCTAGGATCCCCTAGGTCATTAGCTATCATTTGACAGGAATTTCCTGTTCCACCAGGACAAGAATGGGGATGGGGACTAATTGCAACACACAACTCCAGCCTGGCCAAATAGCTGGACAGCCAAATGTGCTTCTTCAAAGACAGGTTCAGTGAAGAGGACAGGGATGGAAATGATAAGAACAGTTTTCCCTCCAAGGGTGGGAACTCAGTCACGTGCAATTCACCCAGGCACAAGTAAGCCTGAGATAACACCATCCCATGGCATCTCTCCCTGGAACTGTCCTTTCAATGGCAGAAAGTGCTCTGCAGAGCCCATCCTGACCAGAAGGAGCTCCACCAGAGACTGACAAGAGCCTTGTGCAGACAGTTTGCCTGGAGGTCCTCAGAAAGGAGGAGTAGGAAGCTTCTGTCACAGAAAGAAAGGTAAACCCACACCCAGCATGGAGGCAAGAGAGGCAGGAGAGAGTGGCAGGAGGTGGGGAAGTATCATGGAAAGCTTAGGAAAAGGAAAAAGAGAAAGGAACAGGCAAGATGACAGGTGTCATTTAGGCAAGAAAAGCCACATGGCAACGGGAAAAAAGCACTGCCCAGGATTTGGATACTTATAACAATGTCAGTTGGCTCCTCTAAATTCTAAATCCCATGAGTACTGAGACTCATCGGCTATTCTGTCCCTGGTACCTCCTCAGCAAGCAATAAATATGTTTGCTCAACAGACAGATGAGCTTATGAAAGTAGGATCTATTACAACAGGGAGCCCCACCTATGCCAGACCTGACCCGCCTCCCATTTTGAAAATCACTAACAGATTCCAGCTCCCCGACAATGCTGGTGCTGGGGTGAGGACTATCCACTTAACATTCACCAAACATCTGAGACCCAACTAAGTCCCAGTTGCTTTTCCAGGTGGCCAATAGTATTAGCCAAGCCAAGGTCTTGGTGGAATGGCCAAGGGCTTCTAGATTCCCAAACCTGAATCCAACAGGCCAGTCTTCCCAAATACAAAGGAGAAGGCTCATCTCCAAACTGACTTAAAGAACTGGTTGTAGAACTCTGAGGGCCAACGAGAGGGTGTGTTTCACATTTCCCAAACCCAGCACTCTCCCACCTGTACCTAGGAAAGTACTGAAAGAGGTAGAAAACTCTGGCTGTTAGTACTAAAGTTTGAGTTGAGAATACTTTGCAAAATGGTGATACAAGCAGATTAGGAGCATGCACACACACCTGCACACTCATCTGCCCTAAAAGTTTCAGGGCAGAGCACGCCTCCCCAAACCAGGGCTCAGGAAATCATGTAGCACAGCAGGAAGAAGGCAGGCATAGAAGTCAAAGAAGCCACCTCTCAACTTCTGACTTTGTCCTTCACTAATAGAAAATTCCTGAACTTGCCTGAAACTCAATTCCCTTGATCAATACCATGATCTACCTTGCAGAATCATTTTAAGAAGCCATGAATGTTCCAGACACGTAACAGATGTGCAATAGTCGTTGATGTAGATATGGAGAACTGGTCCACTCCCAGCCACACCAACAGCAGAGTCCTTCCTGGACAGTAGCTGGCACGCCCTACCCTGGGCAGGCAAGCTTGGTGACAGATACACTGATGTGCCTTTTTCTAAACCTGGCCCTCACTTTACCCACTCTCACTCTTGTCTCACCAACTGGGCTTTTGCTTGCTTCCCTACACTCCCTCAGGAAATGAGTTTTACGGTGCTGGGTATTTCCCCTTTCTGGCTCCCTCTCCTCTACTTTTTCTGCTCAAACCCTCTCTTCTAATTCCCTCAGTAAATGGATCTCCTTTTCCTTCCTTCCCCAAGTACCTAAAGGGATTCCCCATCTCATTCTAGTTCCCAGACTGAAAGCAAAAGTGAAACCAATAAATAACAGAGGAATGTCTACTTTCATCATGTTTATTTGCCTTTTAAATTTTTTATTTATTTATATGAAAAATGAAAAAAAACACTTAGGAAACCAAAGTTATCTCAGAAGGCTTGGAGTTCAGAAACAGGTAGAATTAAGGAGAAAAAGAAATACTTATCCCATTAAGAATTACTCAGAAGAAATGAATTCAGCAAGATTGTAGGATACAAAACCAATATACAAAAATCAATTGTATTACAATACACTTGCAATGAATGAACAATCTAAAGATGAAATTAAGAAAACAATTCTATTACAATCACATCAAAAAGAATAAAATACTTAGGAATAAACTTAAGAAGTATACAACTTATACTCTGAAAACTACACATTGTTGATATTAACAAAGACTTTTAAAAACATGGAAGGCTATCCCATTCATGGTCATGGATCACTAGACCTAATATTGTTAAGATGGCAATATACACCAAATGGATATACAGATCCAATGTAATTCCTACCAAAATCCCAGCTACCTTTTTTGCAGAAACTGACAAGCTGATCCTAAAGTTTATATAGAAATTCTAAGGATCCAGAATAGCCAAAAAATCTTGAAAAAGAACAAATCTGGAAGACTTATACTTCCCAATTTCAAAGATTAGATACATAGATTGGTGGAATAAAATTGAGAATCTAACAAAAAATTTTGCCAGAAAAGTTTTTTTATGTCTGGTATAGGTAGGTATGTAATCAATGTTAGTTAGCTATTTAGAGGCCCTCTTCCCATTCCCTTCCCACCACAGGCCATGGGGATTTGGCTCCATATTTGTGGTTCTTCCAATGCACTTGGTCAGGGCATTCTTTTTTTATTCTTATTTTTATTATTTTTTTTAAATATTTCTGAGATAGAGAGAGACAATACAAGCAAGGGAGGGACAGAGAGAGAGAGAGAGAGAGAGAGAGAGAATCTGAAGCAGGCTCCAGGCTCTGAGCTGTCTACACAGAGCCCTACACGGGGCTCAAACTCACAAACCACAAGATAGTGACCTGAGCCAAAGAGGGACGCTTAACCGACTGAGCCACCCAGGCATCCGAGGCTTTTCTCGATTGATGGACAAGAGGAGTTTCATTTTCAAGGCAATTTTTTATTTGTCTTATAAAAAGGGGAAAGCAGTAAGGAAATCAAATAGAGTAAAACACACCAAGGAATAGACATCCAGAGCCAAGACCACAAGGCCTCCACACTAACCCTCACACAAAAGTAAGGTGCAAGCCAACCCATGGGTCTGAATCATCCAACACTGGTTCTGATGGGGTTTTGGAACGGTGGGGGTTCAGAGCTGATAGCCAGGAAAGAATTCTTGAAACATCTTTGGTGCAAAAAAGGTGATTTTATTTTTTTAATGTTTTTTATTTAATTTTTGAGAGAGAAAGGGTAAGCTGGGGAGGGGCAGAAAGAGAGGGGGACAGAGGATTCAAAGCAGGCTCTGTGCTGACAGGCTGACAGCAGTGAGTCCAACGTGGGGCTCGAACTGACAAACCATAAGATCATGACCTGAGCCCAAGTCAGATGCTCAGCCAACTGAGCCACCCAGGCTCCCCAAAAAAGGTGATTTTATTACAGCACAGGGGCAGGACCAAAAGAGCTGCCCTGGGATTGTGAAGACTGGTTACTTACTATGGAGTTGGAGAAGGTAAAGACAAAAGGTAGGCCTCCAGAAGGACTTTCATATGCTAAAGAGGACTCATAAGATACCTGAGGCCTAGCTATTGTCAAATTAAGGTTGTTTTTCCTCTAGTAAGGCATTAACATTATGACAGTAGGGGGTTCCCATAACTAGAGAAAAGTTATACTCTGTATTTGCCTCAAGTGTCTGTCAATGGGCTTCAGGTTATAAAGAAATTTAATTTTACCTGCCATTTCCTTCTTGCCTTTGTTCCCTACATCACTATCGAAGGGAGGATGATGTTGGAGCTCCAGGAAACTAAGTCTATAGTTTTATGGAAATTAGGCTATTGACAAGATTGCCTTTTGCTTATCATTTACTAAGATATTTGTAAACTGATGGAGACTTGAATGTGTCTTGAATGACTGTAATCTCTATCAGTTAACCATTTATTTTCCCCTTTCCTTTATTCTTGGGCAGCCAGGAGTACCTGAGGAATATCACACATATCCCACCTGGGGGGTGGGGTGCTGGGTATGCTTTGCTCTCAGTTTGCCTTATGGTCCCTCATCAATTCTAGAAGACAGTTCAAGGAGTCTGGACCTCCTAAAACCCAGGAATACAGCCTCCAGGTTTATGCTTCTAAATCAGGAGTACTTCAGCGGCATGGAGTAAAAATATGACCAACAATGGCTTAACTATAAAGAAGGTTATTACTTACGGAACAACAAGTAAAGGTAGATAGTCCCAAAGTAAGTACCCCAACTCAGCCATGTCTTTGGGACCTAGTTCTATAAAGCCTCTGCCATCCTCATTACACTATATGTCATTCAGAGTCACAAGGCGGCTGCTGATAAGGGAGCGTGGGGCAAGCAGAGGGCAAAATACGGTCTAACAGCACCCCCTCCCAGGTGGAGTGTGTATGATATTCCTTGGACACTCCAAGAACAAAGGAAAGGGGTTTAAATGCTTGCTATAGTGATGTGGGAAACTAAGGCAAATGAAAATTAAATTTCCTTACTGCCTACAGCCCATTGGCGAGTCCTTGAAACAGGCACAGGGACCTCCCTCTAGGAGCCTGGCTGCCTGGATGATGACACCTTACCAGGACAAAAGAGAATTTTGGCTTAACATTATCCTCGCCCCCCAGGAACCTGTAAGTCTACATTAACACATAAAAATTCCCTGGGAAACTTCCTTTATCTCAACTTCCCCAAGATATATGCTGGCAATCATACTCCAAGCTTATGGCTCCCTGATATACATCTGAAGGGTCTCATGACTAAGGTTTTGCTAAGTGGTAATAAATGGTGTTTTACTAACCTAGCCCCTCAAGATCCTGGAAACCTTGCTTCCAAAATACCTTGAAGAATTACTCTATCCCTAAACCCCTCCCAACCTGAGGGTATATAATCCGTGACCCACCACAACCGTAGTGCGGCACTTTCTGCCCACAGGTCCTGTCCCCGTGCTTTAATAAAAATCACCTTTTTGCACCAAAGACGTCTTCAAGAATTCTTTCTTGGCCATCAGCTCTGGACCCACCCTCCCATCACCCCAAAACTTCATCAGCTGCCACACACCCAAGCATCGTATCATACAACAGTATCCAGAACAGTATTCAGAACAGAGAGAGCAGGAGAAGAAAAAAGACTTTATTCATACGTCTCACTTATCAGGAAGGAAACATCTTTTCAGAAGTCCCCCCCAGTCTTACTCCCACAGTTCACTGACCAAAGCTTGGTCACTACAGACTATCAAGCAGGGAAGGAGAATTGAAAGTAGTCTACCCTGATCTTACTTTAAGCATCTTCCCAGATTCACTTGGCCTGGCTTGCTCAAGGAGAGGGCTCCAACCACCACTTCCTCCCCCTTATCTCCTGACATGACTAGATCAGCTCAGCCACCCTGAAGGTGAGGGCTGGGCTTTGACGTGGCCCCCATCACACCCAGCAGCAGATTTGCCTCCCAGGCCTGAAGGGATCGTGAAGACGGCTCCTACCACCATTTTGTATTTGTATACTGTAAGATGATATCAAAGGTTTTTCTTACTATGGGAAATGGGCAAAAAAAAAAAGGGAAGAAAAGAAAAAATTCAAAATACATGGTCGTCCTCACCTTTACTTAGCTGTGGGTACACGTACTGAAAAGGTTCCAGACCACCCAAGGGTAATAAGTGGTAAGAGAGACAGAGAAACAGACAGGTACAGGTCTCTCCCCATACACAGAAGTTCATATAATTACACATTTCCTTCACAGAGCATTAAGTTCACTGAGAAAAATTGATCTGTTCTCTTGTTTCTTGCCTGTTTTTAAACCCTTTTGACCTGTCTCAGCAAGGGGCCCTAGTCCTGCCAGCCTCCGTGGAGAAGCATGGAGGGTACAGGGCCTGGCTGGCAGCTGAGGTCAAGCCCTGCTTACAAATCATGCTCTGGCCATGCTTCAGGCAAATTTCCACCTGGTACTCAGAGAGCTGCAACCTTTAAATTAATCCTGAATCTGTCAGCTTGCATCATGTTCAATTCACACGGGAAACACAGGGGCTGGGGAGTGGGTGCCTTGAACTGTGTTTCCAATCCTCTGCTCACAATGCCCTTCTTCTGCTTGAGGCCCCCATGTGCTGCCCTTCCTCAGCCTGGTTCCCACGTGAACCCTTCCTTTGCAGACTCTTGGATGTTCTTCCTCACTTCTAGCTCTCTAGCAATCTCCCTCCTCTGCTATTCCCTAGTAGGTCAGAGAACAAGCTTTGGGATCACACAGTTAAGGGTTTGAGCCCTGGGCCCACCACTTACTGGCTAGGTTCTGTGAGTAAGTTGCTTGACCTCTTGGTGACTTGATTTCCTTATGTGCATAGTAATAAGGCCCCCTCTTAGGGTTGTTGTGCAGATTAAATGAAGTATTAATAGGCAACATTGTTCTAAGCACTTACAAAGTACCAGTCACTGTTCTAGGTTTACAGATTACCTCGACAAGGGAAAGGCTTAAGACAGTGTCTGGAATATCTAAGTGCACAATAAGTGCTAGTTATTGTTATGACATCGTCATCATCATCATGATTACAGGGAGAGGTCCTCCTCCCTGTTCCCCTTGATGGCCTGGCTCTCAGAAATTCATTAATTCATTCACTCGGCAGTCATCTGTTTCCTGTCTACTCTTGGTGTGGCCCTGGGCCAGAATAGGGCAGGCACTGCACCATGCAAGAGCTTGAAGACTAGCCAAGCATTCCCCTTCTCTCTCTGGGCTGACTGAGGCTGGTTCGAGCCCACTCAGAATTAAAGTGCACAGGACGATATTTTGATAACTGCATCTCTAAACAAGAGCCAGCTCAGGTCGCACTATATGGAGCTGGCAATTATTCCTGTTGAGGGGCCCCCAAACCTGTGGGTGGCCCAGTGTGGGGTTTCTTCATCCCCGTCTACCCCACAGCCTCTCTCTCCCCCCTACTGGGATAGAGAGAGAAATGAGAAAGGTGGTCCTAGGCAGGGCAGACAACACTGAGCTAGAAGGCAAAGGGCCCAGAGTGAGGAATCTTAGCCACTGTCCTGTGGCTGCACAGGAATCCCTCCAGGTCTCTGTTTGCTAATCTCTAAAATGGGTGCAGCAATCCCCCCTACTTCCCTGTTGGAACATCAGGACTATTTAGAGAAGTATTAGGTAAGGAAGGGCTTTGAAATGCCCAAAGTCCAGTGTCCTTGTTATCAATGTTGCTTTTCAATACAGGGCAGGTGATGGGGGGGAGGGGGCGGGCAGAGGCTGCAAATTGCATGTCCCATCCAGCCTACAGCCCGTGTTGTGTTTGGCCCCATGTTTCCTGGTGTGTGTGTGTGGGGGGGGGGGGGGGGGGGGTTAATGTGGATTTGTTGTCAGCATTTAAAAACCAGGAAATTTCACATAAAAATCCAGATTTCTGGCTTGTACTGAAAAATTGAAAGATCCAAGCAACAATTAGCCACAGCTGAACAGCACTTGCCGCCTTCATCCAGGACAGTAAGGGAGTTCTGTACACAACACACACACACACACACACACACACACACACACGTGCACTCCCCACCTCCACCAACACCCTGGCCCTTGTGTTTGAGACTCCTGGTCCCCTAGTAAGACACTAAACTCTAAAGACGGTCAAACCAGACATTAATCTCAGCTCTGCCATTTGCTCACACTGTGACCCCCAAGAATTACTTCACCCCTCTGAGCCTCAGATTCCTCTTCTGTTAAATAAGCATTTATTTTCAACAAATATTTACTGAAGACCGATTCTAGGCCAGGCATTCAGCAAACAAGGCAGACAAAGCAGACACTAAATAAACAAGTAAAAAATAAACAGCATAATTTTCTGATTACCATTGGTACTATGAAAGAAGTATGGCGAGGTTCTAGGGCCCCTCTTAGCTAAGGTGGTCAGGAAAGGCCTGACCCGAGAGCTGGGGCAAGTGATTGTATGCAATGCCCGGGGCTGCTTGGGAGATTACATGTGAGGTACTCCATACCCGGTGAACACGCAGCTAGTCAGGCCCCATCCGGAGCTGGGTCTGGTTAGGAGCCCTGAGGAGGAAGGGATAGTGGGGGAGGGGCAGCCCCCAGGAGCAGGTGGGACCCAGGCCTCCCCACCCCCACCCCACGCACCAGCCCCGTGCTGCCAGCACGCTGCTTTCAAAGCCTCGGCAATTATCCCATCTATAAATACAGCCTGCGAGAGCCCAGCCGAGAGGGGCAGAGACAGACAGGAGGAATTAACCCTTGAGTGGGCCTCCCCCTACTCGGCTCCCCCAAGTTTTCCCCTCCCCCTTCCTGACGTTGGCCCCGCCCCCTCCGCCCTGAACCCCTTCCCACCGGCCGCTGAATCAACGTTTGACTTGCACAAACAGCTGCCCCACTGCAAGCGGAAAGGGATTCGGAGGAGGCGGTGGATAACAGTCTAGTCCTTGGTGGTATTTATTCTAGACGCGGCTAGCTGCTCCGCGTCCGCGTCCGCTCTTAACCAGCCCTCAGTTACTGGCGGACCTACACCCAGCAGGGGCCAGGCTGCAGGCCGCCTTCAAAGGCAGTTCTGTCTCCAGTCTCACTCTACCTGGGATGGGGAACCATTTGCTGCAAGCCTAGGATTGAGTTACATTGGAAAAAAGTCTTTGTTTGTCCAGTGTTTCGCCAGCCCCTACTAATAATGTCCCTTCTCCAGAGCTCCAGGCTCACTAGCCTACCCTGGGTTCTCAAGAGAAATGGCTTCCTCCCACCCTGGGCGCTTCTCTTCCTGCTGTTGGGAAAAGCAAGGCCCATGAAGTACCCCAGACTATATCCAACCCCTTCATCAGCTTGATAGGACTTACAATTTTTGATTATCTGTCCCCTCCCCTCATACACTGTCCTGTAAGTTAGGTGCCTACTGATACCGTTGTATCCATACACCAAGCACAGTGCTTGGAACCCAACTGGTACTCAAATATTGGTGAATGAGCAAACAGGTGAATGAATAAATGTCCACTCATGTGTTAACACCATGAGATGTGCAGAAGGACATAAAACTCCTCTAGAATATAAGCATGGGGCGTCTGGAGTGGTGCCTGCCTTGTTCAGCACTGTCCCCAGCACTTTGACCAGCACTGCCACATGCTTCGTACTCAATGAATATCTAGTGATTGAGTGAAAGTTCTTGCCACCAAAGAGCTCATATTTAGATATTACCAGCCCAGTGACAGGCTTTTCAGCAACAATGCCGCCCAGTTCAGAAGTATTTTCTCCCAGCAAAGCTACCACAATAAACATTACAAAGCAAGCTGTAAAGTTGGTATTTAAAAATATTAACTATTGGTAAGAAAGGAAACAACTAGTTATGATCTGCACATGCATTGTGGGTCCCAAGCAGTAAGTAGTGTGATAGAGAGCTGGTACTGGCAGAACTTTCCTAGTCAGGGTAGGACTAGACGTGGGCTAGATTTGTAAGGGGGGACAGGAGAGTCTCCCCTCATTAATTTACTGAACAAACCTTGAAAACGTGGTAACACAGGGAAAGCTCCAAGAGCAATGCCTGTCTCCCAGAAGCACTCAGTAAGGCTTGATGGCTATTACCTATTATCATGTATGAAGCCACCTGATGGAGGTCTATACCATGGGCGCGCTGTGGTGAAGAGAAGATCCCAGTTCTGCTGGAAATTGCATTCTCACAGAAGGACGAGTAAATAAACAGATAATTTCAGAAGAGGAGAAGCGTGATAAAGGAAGTAAAATCTCTGGCAGAGGCCAGCTTTAGACAGGGTGTTCAGGAGAGCCACTGCGAGCAGGTGAGGTGACAGCTGAGGCAACAACGAGCCAACCATTGAAGAGCTGGAGGGAGGGGGACATCGGACAGGTTGTTCTGGCACAAAGGTCAAGCTAAATTGCTCCTACAAAGGCACTGTCTAGCCAGAACAGCCAGATAGAGTCCAGAAACACAAGAACCAGTATAGCCAGACTGGCAGTGCATGTGACAGACCCATCCACAATCTCTTACAATTCCGGTTATGGACCGTCTGTACCCCCAGCCCCAGCCTGTTACCACGGAGAGGCTTACTGCTTCCTTTGGCAGGGCAAAGGGGGAAACAGCTAGGTAAAATTAAATAGCTTTCTTCATTGCAGTGTTTCTAAGAACGCTTAACTTGCTAAGTTCTCATCTTCAAGATGAGGACACAGAATGCACTGTCTGCCAAGCTTATGTGACAAGGGAAGAAAAGTGCCTCCCAGGACTGTGCTCTAAGGAAGTCACTTCTGGAAGAGCTGCTCCAGATGCTGAAATTACACCCTTCCTGGTCCTCCTGGAAACGGCCAGGCTGATTCATAGGTTTCTGAACCAAAAATCTGATGCTCTCTGGGAGAGGTCAGACTCCAGATAGAAGAGTCAGACTCAGCTCCTCAAGCCCGTCCTTCCAGCATCCCCCTGACTCTGCATCTTTAACTGGACCCACTCACTCTCCCATAAAAAAAAAAAAATGTGTCTGTTGCTCAGGGCATGGGCAAGGCATTAGTCATGGGGCCTGGGCTCCTCCTTCCTTCCTTTGTGTACCTGGTTCCTGGCTAGCCATTGAATTTCATTTTATACACCCGCACTCACCTCTGTGGCTTTTCCAATCTTACACACTCTCTTGTTCCTGCTGCCTCTAGACATTGTTGGTAGCCACTACCCAGACTGAACAGCCCTGATCCTTGAAACAAAACTCTGACATCAGCACAAGCAGCCACCCCCTGTTGAAAGTTGGTGGTGGGTACTCAAACCTACCAATGAGACCCGTATTTCAATTACAGAGACACCAATCAGTCTCCAGTGAGGTTCATTATGGAAAGAGACCTACTTCCACAGGGTATCAACTTTGGCTGAAAATCCTGGCAAGCCTTGGTCAATGTAATGGCTAAGCTGTAGAACTTTGACTACTGTCCCTCACCTCAGCCACCAAGCATTTTATATTTTCATTTACAATCCTTTGTGTTGATAAAGTGGTAAGTTAAAAAAGAAGAAGAAGAAGAAAGGACTTACACTCTTCGACAAGATGGAATAACAGGGCCTAGATTTACCCTCCTATCTTAAACTTGGAAGACCAGACAAAACATAGGAACATCAGTTTTCAGAAATCAGGTAACAGGCAACACAGGACTGCGGTAACTGAGAAAAGAAAAGCCAGACGAGCCCTCCTATCATACCAGCTTACTACACAGAGGCAGTTTCTGACCAGAACAGAAAGAGTAGATGCACCAACAGAGCCTGGCAGTCTCTCTGGGTGGAGGGGCCACAAATCAACACTTAACAACAGCTACCTAATTCCACTGCCTTCATGGCTACTGTTTACCTCATTATTTCTCGAATGCTCATACATTGCACCAGCTAATCCATTCTTGTCCACTGGTGTACAACCCAAGTCCCCCACAGATTAAACCTTGCACCACTCCACCTACCTTTATTAACACGGTCCTCGCTGCCCTCCAGGCAATGGTGATCCAGCTCCCAAATGCTAGCCTTCCATCTGCTCCCCCAGACCCTGCATGGCAACTGCACTCGCAGGTTGGGTTTGTTATTGGGCTCTAGGAATCAACAACACCTGAGGAGAGGGAGGGATGGAAGCAGGAATATTGAAGCTGAGATGACATTTCCAGGTTAACCTGTGTTGGGGTGAGGGGGCTAGAACTTTATCTCCTGGCTTCCATCAGTCATTGGATATAACCCACTCCAGAAGCAGCTGTGGCCTTGAACTGGTGGCTCTTTGCAACTGAGGTAGTTCCAAAAGAGCTGACAGCTGAGGGCTCTCAGCCTGCTGGGAGTGCTACTCCCAGCAGATGGGGATCAGCCCTGTATTCCTTTTTTTTTTTTAAATATAATTTATTGTCAAATTGGCTAACATACAGTGTGTAAAGTGTGCTCTTGGTTTTGGGGGTAGATTCCCATAGGGTAGATTCTCATCCCAACAAGAGCCCCCCTCAATGCCCATCACCCATTTTCCCCTCTCCCCCACCCCCCATTCACCCTCAGTTTGTTGTCTGTATTTAAGAGCCTCTTATGGTTTGCCTCCCTCCCTCCCTGTTTGTAACTATTTTTTCCCCTTCCCTTCCCCCATGGTCTTCTGTTAAGTTTCTCAAGATCCACATATGAGTGAAAACATGATATCTGTCTTTCTCTGACTGACTTATTTCACTCAGCATAATACCTTCCAGTTCCATCCACGTTGCTGCAAATGACGATTTCATTCTATCTCATTGCCAAGTAGTATTCCATCGTGTATATAAACCACATCTTCTTTATCCTCTCATCAGTTGATGGACATTTAGGCTCTTTCCATACTTTGGCTATTGTTGAAAGTGCTGCTATAAACATTGGGGTACATGTGCCCCTATGCATCAGCACTCCTGTATCCCTTGGATAAATTCCTAGTAGTGCTATTGCTGGGTCGTAGGGTAGTTCTATTTTTAATTTTTTGGGAAACCTCCACCCTATTTTCCAGAGCAGCTGCACCAGTTTGCATTCCCACCAACAGTGCAAGAGGGTTCCCGTTTCTCCACATCCTTGCCAGCATCTGTAGCTTCCTGAGTTGTTAATGTTAGCCACTCTGACCGGCATAATGTGGTCTCTCAGTGTGGTTTTGATTTGTATTTCCCTGATGATGAGTGACATTGAGCATCTATTCATGTGTCTGTTGGCCACCTGGATGTCTTCTTTGGGAAAGTGTCTATTCATGTCTTCTGCCCATTTCTTCACTGGACTATTTCTTTTGTGGGTGTTGAGTTTGGTAAGTTCTATATAGATTTTGGATACTAGCCCTTTATCCGATATATCATTTGCAAATATCTTTGCCCATTCCGTTGGTTGCCTTTTAGTTTTTTTGATTGTTTCCTTTGCAGTGCAGAAGCTTTTTATCTTGATGAGGTACCAATAGTTCATTTTTTGCTTTTAATTCCCTTGCCTTTGGAGATGTGTTAAGCAAGAAATTTCTGTGGCTGAGGTCAAAGAGGTTGTTGCCTGCTTTCTCCTCTAGGGTTTTGATGGTTTCCTGTTTCACATTTAGATCTTCCATCCATTCTGAGTTTATTTTTGTGTATGGTGTAAGAAAGTGATCTAGTTTCATTCTTCCACATCATGCTGTCCAGTTCTCCCAGCACCATTTGCTAAAGACACTATCTTTTATCCATTGAATATGCTTTCCTGCTTTGTCAAAGAGTAGTTTGCCATACATTTTTGGGTCCAATTCTGTTCCACTGGTCTATGTGTCTGTTTTTGTGCCAATACCATGCTGTCTTGATGATTACAGCTTTGTAGTAGAGGCTAAAGTCTGGAATTGTGATGCCTCCCACTTTGGTTTTCTTCTTCAATATTACTGTGGCTATTCGGGATCTTTTGTGGTTTCATACAAATTTTAGGATTGTTTGTTCTAGCTTGGAGAAGAACACCAGCGCAATTTTGATTGGGATTGCATTGAATGTGTAGATTGCTTTGGGTAGTTTTGACATTTTAACAATATTTATTCTTCCATTCCATGAGTATGGAATGTTTTTCCATTTCTTTATGTCTTCTTCAATTTCCTTTATAAGTTTTCTATAGTTTTCAGCATATAGATGTTTTACATCTTTAGTTAGGCTTATTCCTAGGTATTTTATAGTTCTTGGTGCAATTGTAAATGGGATCAGTTTCTTTCTCTTTCTGTTGCTTTATTATTGGTGCATAAAAATGCAACCAATTTCTATACATTGATTTTGTACCCTGTGACTTTGCTGAATTCATGTATCAGTTCTAGCCGTCTTTTGGTGGAGTCTTTCAGGTTTTCCATGTAGAGTATCACATCATCTGCGAAAAGTGAAAGTTTGACTTTTTCTTTGCCAGTTTTGATGCCTTTTATTTCATTTTGTCGTCTGATTGCTGAGGCTAGCACTTCTAACACTATGTTAAACAAACAGTGGTGAGAGTGGACATCCCTGTCGTGTTCCTGATCTCAGGGGGAAAGCTCTCAGTTTTCCCCATTGGGGATGATACTAGCTGTGGGCTTTTCATATATGGCTTGTATGATATTTAAATATGTTCT
The DNA here is from genome assembly GCF_046562875.1 of Panthera onca. Classification (NCBI taxonomy): domain Eukaryota; kingdom Metazoa; phylum Chordata; class Mammalia; order Carnivora; family Felidae; genus Panthera; species Panthera onca. Next base: position 121,951,338 of record NC_138344.1, on the reverse strand, counting down.
TTCTATCCCAACTTTCTTGAAGTTTTTATTAAAAAAGGATGCTGTGTTTTGTCAAATGCTTTTTCTACATCTATTGACAGGATCATATGTTTCTTATCCTTTATTTTATTAATGTGATGTATCACACTGATTGACTTGTGAATATTGAACCAGACCTGCAGCCCAGGAATGAATCCTACTTGATCATGGGGAATAATTCTTTTTACATGCTGTTGAATTCAATTCTAGTATCTTTTTGAGAATTTTTGCATCCATGTTCATCAGGGATATTGGCCTGTAATTCTCCTTTTTTGTGGGGTCTCTGGTTTTGTAATTAAGGTAATGCTGCCTTTATAGAATGAGTCTGGAAGTTCTCTTCCATTTCTATTTTTTGGAACAGCTTGAGAAGGATAGGTATTAACTCTGCTGTAAATGTCTGGTAGAATTCCCCCGGGAAGCCATCTGGCCCAGGACTCTTACTTGGGAGAATTTTGATAACTGATTCAATTTCTTCACTAGTTATGGGTCTGTTCAAATTTTCTATTTTTTCCTGTTTGAATTTTGGTAGTGTGTGGGTGTCTAGGAATTTGTCCATTTCTTCCAGTTGTCCAGCTTGTTGGCATATAATTTTTCATAGTCTTCTCTGATAATTGCTTGTATTTCTGAGGGGTTGATTGTGATAAATCCATTTTCATTTATGATTTTATCTATTTGGGTCCTCTCTCTTTTCCTTTTGGGAAGTCTAGCTAGGGGTTTACCAATTTTGTTTATTTTGTCAAAAAACCAACTCTTAGTTTCATTGATCTGTTCTACTGTGTTTTGTTTTGTTTCTTGTTTTTGTTTTTTGTTTTTTTTTTTGGATTCTATATTATTTATTTCTGCTCTGATCTTTATTATTTCCCTTCTTCTTCTGGCTTTGGGGTTTCTTTGTTTTTGTTTCTAATTCCTTTAGGTGTGCTGTTAGATTTTATATTTGGGATTTTTCTTGTTTCTTGAGATAGGCCTGGATTGCAATGTATTTTCCTCTTAGGACTGCCTTTGCTGCATCCCAAAGGGTTTGGATTGTTGTGTTTTCCTTTGTTTCAATATATTTTTTTATTTCTTCTCTAATTGCCTGGTTGATCCATTCTTCAGTAGGATGTTCTTTAACCTCCATGCATTTGGAGGTTTTTCAAACTTTTTCCTGTGGTTAATTTCAAGTTTCATAGCACTGTTATCTGAAAGCGTACATGGTATGATTTCAATTCTTTTATATTTATTCAGGGCTGTTTTGTGATCCAGTGTGTGATCCATCTTGGAGAATGTTCCATGTGCACTCGAAAAGGATGTGTATTCTGCTGCTTTAGGATGAAAAGTTCTAAATATATCTGTCAAGTCCATCTGGTCTAGTGTATCATTCAGGGCCATTGTTTCTTTACTGATTTTCTGTCTAGATGATCCGCCCATTGTTGTAAGTGGAGTATTAAAGTCCCCTGCAATTACCACTTTCTTACCAATAAAATTACTTATGTTTGTGATTGTTTTACATATTTTGGTGTTTCGAATTTGGTGCATAAACATTTATAATTGCTAGCTCTTCTTGATGGATAGACCCTGTAATTATGATATAATGCCCTTCTTCATCACTTGTTACAGCCTTTAGTTTAAAATCTAGTTTGTCTGATTAAGTATGGCTACTCCAGCTTTCTTTTGAATTCCAGTAGCATGATAGATGGTTCTCCATTCCCTCATTTTCAATCTGAAGGTGTCCTCAGGTCTAAAATGGGACTCCTGTAGACAGCAAGTAGATGGGTCTTGTTTTTAACCCAGATACCCTCCCTATGTCTTTTTATTGGAGCATTTAGTCCATTTACATTCAGTGTTATTATTGACAGATATGGATTTCGAGTCATTGTGTTATCTGTAGATTTCATGCTTATAGTGATGTCTCTGGTCCTTTGTGGTCTTAGCAACATTCTACTCACAGAGTCCCCCTTAGGATCTATTGTAGGGCTGGTTTAGGGGTGATGAATTCCTTCAGTTTTTGTTTGTCTGGGAAAACCCGTATCTCTCCTTCTATTCTGAATGACAGGCTTGCTGGATAAAGGATTCTTGGCTGCATATTTTTCCTATTCAGCACATTGAAAATTTCCTGCTACTCCTTTCTGGCCTGCCAAGTTTTAGTAGATAGATCTGTAACTACCCTTATGTGTCTACCCTTTAGACACATAAAGTAGATTGAGGCCCGTTTATCCCTTGCTGCTCTCAGAATTGTCTCTTTATCTCTGTATTTTGCCATCGCTTCTCGGCCTTTTGGCTAAGATCAAGTGTATCTCTGTATTTTGCCAGTTTCACTATGCTATGTCATGCAGAAGATCAATTCAAGTCATATCTGGAGGGAGTTCTCTGTGCCTCCTGGATTTCAATGTCTGTTTCCCTCCCCAGATTGGGGAAGTTCTCAGCTATGATTTGTTCAAGTACACCTTCAGCCCCTTTCTCTCTCTTCTTCTGGAACTCCTATGATATGGATATTGTCCTGTTTCATTGAATCACTTAGTTCTCTAATTCTCCCCTTGTGGTCCAGAATTTTTTTATCTTTTTCTCAGCTTCATCTTTTTCCATAATTTTATCTTCTATTTCATTTAATCTCCCCTCTGCCTCTTTAATCCTCATTGTTGCTGCCTCTAGTTTATTTTGCACCTCATTTACAGTATTTTTTAATTCATCATGATGATTTTTTAGTTCCTTGATCTCTGCAGCAATAGATTCTGTGCTGTCTACTATGCTTTTTTCAAGCCCAGCGATTAATCTTATGACTATTATTCTAAATTCTTGTTCAGTTATATTGTCTATATCTGTTTGATCAATTCTTTAGCTGTCATTTCTTCCTGGAATTCCTTTTAAGGGGAATTCTTCTGTTTCATCATTTTGGCCAGTTTTCTATCCCTTATGTGTTTTAAAAGCTTATTATGCACCTGAACCAGTAAACACTACTATATTAGAGAAGGGTCATACACTGTCCAGTGCCTGGCCCTTCAGGAGGTGTTTTTGGAGAGTGTTACTTGCTCTCTGTTGTTGTGACTTTGGTTACTTTATCTCCCTACTCATAGTGATGTTTTGGACCCTCCACCAGGTGTGCTTCCATTTGTTTGTTGAAGTAGCCCTGAAAAGGAAAACAAAAAAACAAACAGAAAACAAAAACAAACACACAAAAACAAAAACAAAAAACAAAAAACCAGAAACACCAGCTACAAGTAAACAACACGGTGGAGGCAGTGCTGATGGAAGAGGACTTATTCCATACAAAGAGAGAAATGAGAGGGGAGGGGAAAAAGAAAAAAACTGACCAGAGAAACTATATGGCTTAATCCAGAGAGAAGGGAAAATAAAGAAGGACGTGTAGAACATGTATCAAGAGAAGAGTAAATACCTCTGCTTAAACAAACCAACAACCAGAGTAACCAGACTAGACGAGGGAAGAGATAAGAAGGAGAAGAGGAAGGGGGGATATATCTATATAATAAGAACTGTCCAAGAATTAAATCAGGCAATGCAACAGTGCTGGTCTGGAGGAGGGGCTGTCTGCTTCGTCAGCCTCAAGTAGATACACTGTTACCAGGGACGGAGGGGCGTGGTTTGGTGTAGGCATGGCCGCCTCCACTGTGGGCCCCGCTGCCGGTTCCCAGAGAAAAATGGCGACACCCCAGTCTCTTCACGGACTCGGTGTCCCAAACCAGTCTGTTCAAGCTGTCCTCACTGTGCCACGGGGGCGAATGAGGCCGTTTGCCCTGCTCCGCCTCCCTGGCGCTTGGCTGGGACTTAAACCGCGATGTCTTAAAGGGTCCTGCTCCATGTGCCCCAGTTGCGGCAAAAAGCCGCCCAGCCGCCTTGCGGGGTTTGTCCAGCTCCTCCGACTCCCTGCCTTCCTGGCGCTCGGCTGAGACTTAAACTGCCATGTCTTTAAGGTTCCCACTGTGTTCACCCTGGTTTCAGGGAGCGGATATATACCTTCTTCCCACAGCACTGCAGGGAGGAGATTACTTTCTCCCAGGGCGGACTGTGCCTCTGAACTAGTTACCGAGTTGGGGCTGCCCCCCCTCCTCCCCAGGTGCGGGAACAGGGCAGCCAGCCCCGCTGGGAGAAAGCCCTGCAGTTAGAGATGGGATCCCTCTCCGTCCCGGTCTGTGGCTTTTCTCCTGTCCAGATACAGTCCTACGCTTCCCCAGCCTCTCTTTCTCTTCCCTTTGTCTCCGCGCAGAAGGGAATCCCTCCCCTCCATTCGTTTTATCTCTCCCAGTTCGCAATCACGCACCTATCGCCCGTCAGGTTGTCCGGTGGGCCCTGGAAGCGTCTCTATCACTTTGCCGCCTGGACTCTTGGAGTTCAAAGTCCTTTGGCCTCAACACTGCTGTGTTTGAGAGCCGAGGGAACTTCGCATCCACCTACTTCTCCGCCATGTTGGCCCCGCCTCCCAGCCCTGTATTCCTGCAGAAGTTCTAAGTGGCACACCCACCATCCACTATCCCTTCCATATCCCTACCTGCACATAAGTCTTTGCTTCAAGCTTTATTCTCAGGGAAACCAAACTAAAAACAACAGGGACCAGTTGGGATGATTAGTTCACTTAAAAGGGAGGAGATATTTCCATAGTTCACTAAATTATTTAGGGAAAGAAGAAAAGGAGAGCTTCTCTATGAGAAAAGGGAGACTTTGTAGTCTCTGGAAATATCTGAACGAAGCCTTAGGAATTTTCTTCCCTATTTCTTTTTCAGGAAAGTCCTTTATTACACCCAGCTTGAACCTGCCACTGATGGAGGACTTTCTGGATCTCCAAATACTGAACATCATTAGTCTCTGTGAGTGAAGCTCTGGCATTCAGCAGCTTAATTGCAAAGTTCTTGTGGAAAGCTTTGTGCAAGGCATGAGAACTGTACAAGGCTGGGCTGGGTGCTCAGGTCCTAATTGAAGTCTAGGCTTGGAGCAGAGCTACAACCAGGAGAGCAAGCTCAACCTGGCTGCGCCTATATTTGCCACTTCCCTCTTCTTCCCTAAACACATCTCCCCAGGGCACCACCCATCTCAAGGCAGCACAAGAGCATAGGGAGAAATCGTAGAGCTTTAAGCAGCTTAGAAACCAGGAAAGGATTGGCTACACTGAAAGTGCAAGGAAGCCTAGGAAGAAATAGGGGCTGATATGATATGATAAATGATCCAGGGGGGCAAGAGAAGGTACATTCTCTGGGCTGGGCTCATTTACAGCATCATTCTAGCCAGAGCCTTGTGCCATTGAGCTGACAGCATCAGCCCCACACAGCAGTCTCAGCCAGAGCCTCCAGCAAGTACAGGTCAGCACTAAACAGGTCCAGCCTTTACTTTCTCCCTTGCATGGACTCTAACCTCCCTCCTTCCTCACTGAAGACACCCTCCTTATTGAAGAACAGAAAGGTTGGGTACCATGAGTGAGGCATGGTATAAAAACCATTGCTGTTGGCATCACACTGACCAAAGATCCAGTGTCTGCTTTACTACTTACCAATCTTGGCACTTGGGCAACTTTCTCTGCTACCCCACTTAGAGGGTGGCTGTGCGGATTACATGAGAAAATACATTTGAACCTTACCCAACGTACTTAATAAAATCTGCTTCCTACCTCTCCTACCATCGGATGATTTTGACTTCCCTCAACTGTACAGAGAACTACAGGAATACACACGTGACTTTTATTAAAGGCCTTACTAACTATAAGCTCCACAAAGGCAGGGACCATGTCTCTTTTATCCGCCATGTACACCCAGTGTCTAGCACAGTGCCTGGCACACATACGTACACAGGCCCCAAATCATTGACTGGCTTGCCCACCTCAACTGATATATAACTAATATGTAGAACACTGTGATGAGAAGCATTCTGAGGCCATATCTGTGCTCAGCAGGAGAGAGCGGTGTGATCAGTTAGCAATACCTGCCAAAAGTGTGAAAAGGAGTAAAGCATCACCAGTGCCTATACTTCTCCTTTCTGGTTCAAACTAACTAAAGTAAAATAAACTAACATTACTTTACCAATGAGGAGTGGGAGATCAAAGATCACACAGCCAGTTAATGGCAGTCTTGATCACAAACATCAACTCTAGGTATGAGCATAAGGGAAAACAAGGCTAGCAAAAGCCTGATTTGGAGGATAATGGCAGTCAGTTGAGAACTGCCAAGTCAGTTGAGAACTGGCAGTCAGTTGAGGCCAAGAAACTCCATCCAAGCAGCCTTTCCTTCCAGCCACTGCCCCAAGATAAACATTTCTCCTCAACCCCCATTAGCAGAGGTAAAAGCAGTCTTCCAGAAGAAATGCTGATGGATAGCACAGACTGAGAAATTTCAATTAGACCCATAGATCAAACTTCCTGTTAATTCCCTCTTACCCACATTGTTTCCCTTCAGGCCAGTTCAGGTGTGTGTGTGCCCCACTCCCTCCATTTTTGGTAAGTGTCTGCCCTCACTCTTCCTCAGACTCCCGGATTCCTCAGTAGATGCAGCCCTCATTTCAGATAGATTCGTCTCACCTCTCAAGATGGCTGCTTGGGAGAAGCAGAGAGAGAGTGATTAGCTAATTCAGCATTCTGATAACCCTTCTATGGGGAAGGATAATCATTTGTTAGCTTAAGTAAATCCCCATGCCTTGATTAGCTGTCTTACTCTGACAAAGAAATGAGATGGGGCTCACTCGAGCCTAGGGCTTGTCATGAGACCTGGCAGGCAAGCGAAAGTCAAAATAGTTTTTTTTTTTTTTTTTTTTTTTTTCATTAAAAACTGAGGACTCTCCCCAAGGAGGTAGAGCATAACTTCCTACTTCATCAGTGTTGGTGTGCCTAATGACTTCCTTCCAAAGAGCACAGTATAAAAAGGGACAAAAATAATAATAACTTTACATTGGAGAAACCTGATGAACACTATCTCAGCCACATGGTCAAGGTCAGCATTATTAGTGATAAATCATATTGACATGATCTGATGAGAAGGGCACTTCACCTCTGTGGTCTTCCTTCCAAAAACCCACAACCCCAGTCTACTGTTGAAAAACCCCAATGGAGGGACAGTCCACAAAATGCCTGACCAGAACACCTTAAAACTGTCAAGGTTGTCAAAAACAAGGAAAGTCTGAGAAATTGTCACAGCCAAGAGGAATATAAATGTAATGGGATATTCTAGATGGGATCCTGGAACAGAAAAAGGATATTAGGTGAAAAACTAAGGAAATCTAAATAAAGAGTGGACTCTAGTCAACAACGGTATTTCCTTATCAGTTCATCAATTATAATAAATATACCATATTACTGTAAAATGTTAATATTAGAGGAAACTAGATGGAGGGTATATGGGAATTATCTGTATTATCTTCACAAATTTTCTGTAAATCTAGAAGTATTCTAAAATAAAATGTTTACTTAAAACAACTGAAGGCAAGGTTCTTAAAGTTCATCTCTAGAACAGCCCAAGCAGATGGCTCTGGAGGCACTTCTGGTAATAGGACTTGTCCACACTCTCCCTCCCTATGAAATGACTTTTTTTCATTGAGCAGCAAATTGGCCTCTTCTTTTCTCGCCTAGAGAACTCAGAACTCTGATCTCAGTTCTGTCCTCTGAAACCCCAGAAAAAAAATTGAAGTCTAGACTCCCTTCTCCAATATGCCCTCAAATGTTTCAGAGTTATGCTTTATCAAATCCAAAGAGACCTGCAAACATATTGCAGTCCCAAACCTTCATTTTTTAAAAAATTTTTAACGTTTATTCATTTTTGAGAGAGAGACAGAGAAAGAGAGAGAGCAGGGGAGGGGCAGAGAGAGAGGGAGACATGGAATCCAAAGCAGTCTCCAGTCTCCAAGCTGCCAGCACAGAGCTCGATGCAGGGCTCGAACTCAAAAACCGGGAGATCATGACCTGAGCCGAAGTTGGACAGCTAACGGACTAAGTCACCCAGGTGCCCCCCAAACCTTCAATTTATCTTATTTTTAAAGATGTTTTAAAGTAATATCCACACCCAACGTGGGGCTCAAACCTACAACCCCAAGATCAAGAATAACATGCTCCACTGACTGAGCCAGCCAGGTGACCCCCAAGCCTTCATTTTAGAGACAAGGAAACTCAGACCCAGGGGGCAGGAAACTCACTCACAGTCATACAGATGCTGAAACCCAGGTTTGGTACACCAGTCCAAAGTATTTTTCTTTATGACATGCTGCTTTTTAGAAGAAGGTTAAAATGTGTCCCTGTCATATTACCATTTCCTTCACTGTTATCATAATTGAGGACACCCAGATGTTCCAGTACCCTTTCAGGAAGACCCTCATCATCTGTGAATGTCTCTTTGAACCTCCTCCATAGTCCTTTCAAGAAGCTGTCAGCATTAGGGGTATTGAAGAAATCAATATCCCCTCCTTCCTAATAGTTGATGTCCCAAATTGAATAGAATGCTCCAGATGAGACCTAACCAATGCCATTCTGTGGTATGAAGTTACAAATAAATAAGTGTCCCTTCCTTAAGCAAGCCTCTGATGCACATTGGCTAACTGTCACAGGCACAAAGCATGGATCCTCATTCAGCCTTTTTAGCCAATCAAAATGTCAAAGTCAAAGTCACCATCACTTCATCACCCCATTCCACCTCCGTCCTGTCTCTTCCAAAAAACTTTTACCCACTGAGAAAGAATAAAGGAAGGAGCTAGGCAAGAACTAACATTCATTGAGGCTGTATAAGGCACAATATATGTATTACCCATTGATTCATTCAATTAACATTTATTGAGCACCATGATGTACCAGGACTTGGGGAAGAACTGAGAATACAAACATAAGATACCATCCAGGCCTTCAATGATTTTAGTCCAATAGGAAAAAATATCCATGTCAACAATAAATTGCAGAACCACATGACAAATAATGGCAGCATGAGGTTGGGAGGTAACACCCAATACTTTGTGAGGGATGTATTCTTTGCCTATGACTATATTTTCCAGATGAGGCAGCTGAGGCTTCAAAGAGTTAAGTACCTTATCCAATGAAATGAGTTACTCAATGATTGAGGCAGAGATTTGAATTCAGGAGACATAGCTCTGAAGTCCATACTTTTCCACTATAATAATGCTTCCCAAACTAAGTTATCGATTTGTGCTATACAAAAGGTGTCCTGTGGTCAGTTAAGTTTGAGAATATAGAATACCATGTCTTCCCCTTGGAAATTCAAAATGCCCATATGCATAATAAAGGCTTGGAGAAGTCTTGCAATAAAATAGCTATTTAACCCAATAGTGTCCTAGACATAAGTGGCCACCGAAATATTTTTTCTGAACTTTTTAATTTAACTTATATATAATTGACATAATACTATATTAGTTTCAGGTGTACAACATAATCATTCAATGTTTGTATATATTGTGAAATGATCACCACAATAAACCTAGTTACCATCCATCATCACCCATAATTATAATTTTTTTACTTGTGATGAAAACTTTTAAGATCTACTCTCATAGCAACTTTCACACATACAATACAGTATTGTTAACTATAGTCCCCATGCTATGTATTACATCCCCTTGACTTACTTATTTTAGACCTGAGAATTTGTATTTTTTCACCCCTTACTCTATTTCACTCACCCTGATCCCCTCCCTACCCCATCTCTGGCAACCACATATCTGTTCTCTGTATCCATGAGTTTGGTTTTTGTTTGTTAGGTTGGTTTGGTTTTTTTCTGTTTCTAGATTCCACTCTGAACTCTTTTTTTCAAAGAGTACTTACTAATGTATAGAGAATCAACATTACAAGAATACATACCTCTCTATACCCTGCTGTCATTCCTAAGGTCAGTAAATATCCCTATGGCACACCTGAGAGAAAAAAAGAGAAGCCTAAAGTGGATTCATCAGGTTAGAAATGTGAGCAAGCCAAAATGTCCTCTGAATAAATACATAACCATGAGGCTTAACAGAAGGACTTTTAGCCTAGATGACACGAAGGTAAAGATATATCTTGGGCCAAGACAGCTTGGGTTCAGCTCCAAATTCTATTCCTGGGCAATCTTCCAGAGTGTCCTGGGTATCTCTGAGGTCTGGACTTGCAGGAGGCCAAGAGAAGTTCTAGAGATACTCAGCCAAAGAGAGGGAGGGCACAATAAGAGAAGAGAAGGACATTTGGCAACGCAAGACAAGAAGAAAAGTAGGATAGGAACTGGTCGGGAAAGGTAAGCTCCTTGGAGAGGAGAGAGGTTAAGTGTTACCTTGTTATAGCAGCAGTGGCATCCAGGCACTGCTGTGGTCATATAGCACTGTATTTGTTTCCTTTTTCCTTATCAAATCACTCTACATCAGGGTTTCTAAACAATAGCACTGTTGACACTTGGACCAGCCAATTGTTTAGTGGGGGAAGGTGTACATTGTACATTGTAAGGTGTTGAATAGCATCCCTAGCCTCTACCATATTCCAGAATTATATGCCAGGAGCACCAAAAATGTCTCCAGATTTTGCCAAATGTCCCTTGGGGCAGAGGGTGGGGGTGTGGAGTGGGGAACGGAGGAGAATCACCTCCAACTTTGAACCACTGCCCTAAACAGTTCTTTGGCATCATCACCACGCCATGCTACCAAATAAACTCCAAGTAAGCAATTAGCCTGCAAAACAAAGACATGACCTCTCCTGAATAGTATCACCTGGGCCTCAAGCTGCTTTCCAACCTCTTACTGCTTTCCCAGTTTTTACTACCAGGTCATGTGACTTCTGCTCACTCATGAGGGCCCTTCTCAAATCTCATCAACTCCTTCCATGAAGTCTTCCTGTCAACTTGAGTCAGCTGTGAACCTTAACCTTCCTGCTCTATCCTACAATTCATGGTACAACACTGTTAGCAGGGGTGCATGATTGACTACAGCTGAACATCTATATATATTTGATCTTGTGCTGTCCTGTAACTCATTTTCAGTGAGCAAACATTGATAGAGCATGTATGATATATAAGACACCAGGCTGGTGCAGTGGGACACAGAGACACAGGATATGATCTTTCCCTGTAAGAAGTTCACAGTCTCAGGGGAAGATAGACCCAGAAGTTACAGCTGTACACAGCTGCTTGTTTTGTCTCCTCTGTGGGTCCCTGGGTATAAATGCAAAAGTCTAATCCTTCTTTGGTGTCCACCACAGTGCTGAGCACACAGCAGGTTCCCAAGAGATTGCAGTGAACTGGAATCAGTGAGGAAACAGAGCTTCTGTAAGACCATATCTCCATGAAGGCAACTGATATCTACTGGGTTTCCACTGGGCATCTTCTTTCATGAAGATGTTCGGTCAGGGCAAAGATATGCAAACAGTGGTGGTCTTTATTTGAAAAAAATAAAAAGATAGCAATCCTACGTAAGTTACCCTGACTTCCTTTAAAAAAAAAAACAAAAAAAAAACAAAAAAAAAAAAACATTTACTGCATGAAATCCAAAAATCTAGGACCCACTGCTTGAATAGGCAAAGTACAAAAAGGAAAGGTGGGAGGGCAAGATACACATTTAAACAATTTGGAAATTATGAAGACTTTGCAAAAATAACTATTGACAACAAATAGACTAGGGAATACTTGGAAAATGTGAAAATATACAGAACAAGCAAATTGTAAGGGTCTGCATTACTGAGTCTTTGGGGGAATATACTAATGCTCTAACATTTTTGAAATTGATGGGGAACACAAGGACAAAAGGAATGTGGGAAGACAGATGGAGGTATTCGCTGTCTAAAGCCAGAAAAAACAAGAGCCCTAAATGGCCATGGTTTAGGAAAACTAGCTCTAGCATTTCCAAGAAACAATGGAATGGAGTTTAAAATGTTTGAACAACAAAGATGAATAGTGGACACAAGCTATAATAGCAAAGACACAGCTACCATTTTGAGTCAGAGGATGGAATCCACAGGTGTCAAAGCTCAGAGACACCCCCCCTCCCCCAATAAATAGTAGCAGGAGTTTTTAGTATATCATTGACATATTAAGTTCCCCTGGCCCTGTAACCTTTTTCCTTCCTCTCCTTGGACTTGAATTAGTATCACAGGTGGCATTTATACACAAACCTTGAAAAGAACCAAGCTGGTGACTTGACAAGAAAATTACCCAAGAATTCTATCCTTACCACTCACTCAACAAAATTGAGAGTGGTACCAGATCCAGAGCAACAAATGGAGCTCAGGCACATCTGTTTCAAAAGGCACCTCTGTCTAGATTTACAGTTCTAAAACCCACTTCAGGACGCGCTCCACTACCCTCTCCTTCAACCACAGCACAGCCCAGCCCATCACAGTTCTCCAGCTTCAAGACACATTTTCCTGCTCACCCTTGCAGACACCAAAAACTCAGGAATATGGATATGCCAGCAGAAGTTCTCCCCTTGTAGAATTGGGGCCCAAGAGCCAAAGCCCTATGTCAGGAGGAGGAGTGGTGATGACTTATATCTGATGGGCCAAGGGGCAGGGTAAGACCAAGGCCCTCCCACAGCAGGTGCCCATCAACCTTAGGTGGAAGGATTCAAACCAAGAGGCCGTAAAGACAGCATTATGTTAGCCAAGTCCAAACTTTGCCCAAATGGCACACCGCCTTTGACACAGTTACTTTCAGGTGGCAGCTCCAGTTCACCCAGCCCTGAGAAAGTTAGGGCTTCATGGAAGAGTTGCACCAGAAAGAAGCACAAATCTCAAGGCCAGCCCCAGCCCAGAGATGTATCCAGCCCTGGAACAGGAGAAACTGTCTCTCTTGACCAGAATGTAACCACTCAAGAACTTGAAAATGAGAAAATGAGCCTGTCTTTTACAGTCAGGGCAAAGATATGCAAAGCCTACCTGGTGATATTAACATATCTATGGATGGAATGTGTGTGTACATTAAAGAAGAAATTCTCTTAAGGCAGTTGTTTTATCAAATTGCCAGTCCTTTCTCCTTAGTAGGTGGTAAAATGTATGAGGGGGTTAACAGTATTTTTATTTTATCTTATTTTTTAATTTGCATCCAAATTATTTAGCATATAGTGCAACAATGACTTCAGGACACATTTAGCTCATCCCCCACCCCCACCACAACCCCTCCAGTAACCCTCTGTTTGTTCTCCATATTTAAGAGTCTCTTATGTTTTGTCCCCCTCCCTGCTTTTATATTATTTTTGTTTCCCTTATGTTCATCTGTTTTGTCTCTTAAAGTCCTCATATGAGTGAAGTCATATGATACTTGTCTTTAATTTCGCTTAGCGAAATACCCTCCGGTTTCATCCACATAGTTGCAAATGGCAAGATTTCATTCTTTTTGATTGCTGAGTAACATTCAGGTATATATATACACCACATCTTCTTTATCCATTCATCCATTGATGGACATTTGGACTCTTTCCATACTTTGGCTATTGTTGATAGTGCTGCTATAAACATTGGGGTGCATGGTTAATGGTATTTTTTAAGTGAAATAGAAGATATAAGAATGCACCACACATGATAATAAGTATTGCTTCCACTAAGTGTCTGTGTGTGTGTGTGTGTGTGTGTGTACACATGTATAGTAGTCTCAATTTAAAATGTATATCTTGGGGGGCACCTGGGTGGCTCAGTGGGTTGAGCATCCGACTCTTGATTTTGGCTCAGGTCATGATCTCATGGTTTGTGAGTCAAGCCCTAACAGTGCAGAGCCTGCTTGGGATTCTCTCTCTTTCTTTCTCTCTCTCAAAAAGAAATAAATAAACTTTTTTTTTTTAATCTCTGGCAAAAATTCCTGCAGCACAAGTTTTTCCAAAGTCGCTTCTTGTGTTGAAATATACATGCAATGTGCATAGTTACATATACTCGCCTCAAGGCAGCCAAAAACCTCAGCCCTAAAAGAAATTTAAAGGAAAAACATCAGTCCCCAAATGCATTAGAAATGGAATCTCTCCCATGAGCCTGGACATGCTTTCGAGATGTGATTCTCCAAGTGTGTTTCCCAGACCTTATCAGAAATGCATACTCTCAGCCTCACCCACACCTACTGAATCAGAAATGGTGGAGGTGTGGCCCAGCCATGTGTGTTTGAGAACCACTGCTTTGGAGAAACTTACCAAGGAGGAGACAAAAATAAAAGCAACAGCAGTCCAGGCAACAGCTCACATGAAGAGCTGTGCTCATGATACCCACTGGGCTATACCATTTAACACAGAGGCTGAAGAGCTCAGATTCTGTAAACCCACAGCCTGGGGCTTGAACCCCAGATCTGATACTTGATGGCTGCTACTTCCTTTAACCCTTGCATCCTCATCTGCAAGTTGTTCTCAGAACTCAGTGACACATTCCCTATAAAGCACTTAGCACAGAGCAGCTCACTGAGAACCAATATCCTGGAAGAAACTCAAGCAAGTCTATCCCCTCTGAGAGTGTCAATATCTCTACGGTTTTAGCAGCCTTTGGAATAGCGGTCTTCAAATTGGGGTACACAGACCCTTGGGAGTATAAGCAGACTTGGTTTGGGAGCACTGATAGATTTATGAGGATCAATTTCCAAACCCTCAGTTTTCTGGCAGACTCTCCACAAATTGATCTGCCTGAACTGGGGGCATCAGGCAAGTTCTCTTTCCTGACCTTCTCTTTCAAGGAAGTCTTCCTCCCACTGATCAAAAGAAAGACATAGTTCTCACTCATCCCAAACCTTAATAGGATCCGGCCTGCAGTATAAACTTCCAGGGCTCCAAACAGAGGGTGTAAATAGACATATTTATGCGAATGTCTCTAATGAGCGGGTAACAAAGCCATTTGCAAGTGAACAACTCAAATGACTGGTTACCTGTCCTTTTCCAAGTCACATGTTTTCAACATAATCCAAGAAAGATCTAACTGAACTATCAACTGATCACTAAAAATAATTTTTGATGATAGATCACAATGTGATTTTAATATAGGACTTCAACATACTCAAAATAATTCAGATAAAGAAATATTCCTTATATTTCCATCTACTGCTATGAACATTTTCCATCTACTTATGTGAACATTTTCAGCACTTGTGTCTTAATAAACAAAAAATAGGATTGTAAGTAAACTTGTCTCATTCTAGCAGTAAGTAATATTCATCTACAGGTAGATGAAATAATTTTTAAAATTCCTATTCATCCCCTACAGATGCATTTCTAATGAATTTCACTTTTTATATTTAATAATTATATATTAAAATGTATATTTATGTTGTTTCTCAACTGCATAGTAATAATTGTAACGATAATTCAATCCAGAAGAAATGTTTCAATAGTTAAAGCCTTTTAGTCATGTGAAATATTTTCAAATGCTATTTCAATTTATATGCATGTTATTGTTGCAGAGAAGTATGATACTGAAATCAATAAAAAACTTTCAAGCATAAAAATATATTACATTAGGATAAAATTCTGTGGGGAAAGCAGAATGAAAATGTAAGTTAAGGAGAAAAGAAATGATGTAAAAATGTCTGACTACTGAAGAAAATCTTGTTTGGGTATTTATAAACCAAAGGTAGTAGTATGATGATATTTAGACTTCATTGGGAATTGAAAAAGAGCAAACAAAGGTTTATTCTTAAATGTCATTATTTAAAATATGCCAAAAATTACACTCTTTGCAACTATGTAAAGTTATAATGGGAAACTGTAGACATCAAGTTAAAAACATGCAAGGGGGTACATTGTCTCTCAAAATCCTTTCAGGGGACATGCAAGGAAAAAATTCTGAAGACCTCTGCTCTGGAAAACCTCCTCCTTCTCCTCTTTCTTCAATAAGTAAACATTTTTAAATATAATTTATTGTCAAATTGGTTTCCATACAATATCCAGTCCTCATCCCAACAATAAGTAAACATATTAAACAGAACTGATGTTCTCAGTGCTGAATTGGACACTGAGAAGCTTCCCAGAGAAGTAATCAGCATCGTCTGTTTTCAAAACTCATCATCTGGTTGAACCAATTTGGATATTCCAGTTACTCTTACTGTGTAACAAGCTAACCCAAAACATGGTGACAGAAAAACATCATTGGATTATGGTTTCCACATAATCCAAGGAGGACCTAACTGAGCTGTCAGCTGGTAGATTAAAAATAATTTTTAATGCTTAACTCTAGAGAACAAACAGATGGTTACCAGAGGGGAGGTGGCTGGGGGGATGGGTGAAATAGGTGATGGGGATTAAGAGTACACTTATTGTGATGAGCACTGAGTAATGTATACAATTGTTGAATCACTGTATTGTACACCTGAAACTAACATAACACTTTATGTTAACTACACTGGAATTTAAAATAAATAAACAAATAAATAGTTTAAAAACAATCATTGTGAATGACAGACCACTATATGATTTTAATATACGACTTAAGAGAAGCTCATAATTAAAACGTAACAATATTCCTTACATTCCTCAGATTCTGTGGGTCAGGATTTCAGATGGGGTCCCGCAGGAATGGTTTGTCTCCACTCCACCATGACTGGGGCCTCTACAGAGGAAACAAACAGCTGAATGCCTCAAACACCTAGGAACTAGAACAGCTAAACCTGGAGGATCTACTTTGAAGTGGCTTCTTCACTCATGTGTCTGGTATTTGGGCTGAGCTAACCAAAGACTAGACTCAGATGGGACTGATGGCCAGAGTACCTTCACATGTAACCTTTCCATATGGCTTTGGCTTTTCACAGCACAGAGAGCAAGCATCCCAAGAGAATTAAGTGAAAGTTGCATGGCTTTTTATGACCTAGCCTCATGCAGGAATCATGCAATGTCACTTCTGCAGTACTCAGTTGGTCAAAATAGTCACCAGATTCAAGGAAAGGAGACACAGACCCCATCTCTCAATGGGAGGAGTATCAAAGAATTTGCAGTCATATTTTTAAACCACCACATTGGTTCAGGTGAGGTGTGGGTTTTTTTTTTTTTTGCAACTTACATTCCTAACTGATAGACAAGATGATATAAGATAATATAAAGTAGACATGATGTTGAACAGTGCAAGTAGGCTGTTGACCTCAAAGTAGGAAGAAGTAAAACAGATAAAGCCTTCATCGTAAACAAACGCCAGCTGAGGGCCTATAAGTACACAGCCCAGAATAAAATGGCAAGAGGACTGAATAAATACTGTAAGACTCAGTATATATCTCCAATGCTAGAAATGAGTTCAAATCTCAACCTTCTATCCACAAACAGCATGGCTTTGGAAAATCCTAGCTAAGCCTTGGTTTGTAGATCATAAAAATGGAGAGCATATACCAGGGTTGTGGTGAGGCCTAAATAAAATAGTATGAGAAGAGCCTAGTATGATGCATGGCACTCAGTAAGTGCTCAATAAATGCTGTGCATTTGTTTATTCACTCAAAGAACCTACACATGTGGGAAAATTGAATGAGCATCCACCATTAAATTGACAGAGAATTAATATTCTCCAAACATAAGTCAGAGCTCCAAAACTCCCTTATGGGTTCAGCAGACTTAACTGAAATTTATGTAGTGCAAAGCTTAGAGGGCTTAGACCAATTTTCCCAGAAGAAAATTAAAACAGACTTTAGAAGATCTTCTGATATCCAGGTGAAGAGTCAAGTCTTTTGCCTGCAAAGCTCATCCCCACCATTTCTGCCAATTTGGGAAACTCTGTATCATTTCTCATGAGAAGCCAATTATCCCAGTCTGGGCTACTTTCTCTAAACATTAGATCTGAATTGATTTATTTTATCCCTAAATGCATTGGGCCACAATCTTCCTGAATGGATTAAGTCAGATCTTCTATTTTTAGCAGCTGGCTTATTCAGTCCATTTCCCTACTATAAATACCTACCTACACTTGTTTTTAAGTAGAATTCTTTTGTCTTCTGATTGTCCCAGTCGAGATTAGAGGGGGAAAGGTGAGGGAGAATGCAAAATGGGATAATGGAGAGAAAAAGAGGGACTTTCACAGACTCCAAGATCCACAGCTGACTGGATGTGGGAGAGAGCCAAGAGGTTCTCACCCTTCTCCACATATTTCCTTGAGAATTTGGCAGTTGTTCAGGACTTAGAGGAGCCATTCAGGCTCTCTCCTACCCTCTTATCTACTGGAAATTTCCTTTTCCCAGTCTCATGTCTCAGTGCTGCTGCTCAGAGCATATGGACAGTGACCCCAGCTTCCAAGACAGACCAAGAGACATTTTTTAATCCTTGGTCTTAATGCTCTCAAGTCAAAATAAATTTTCATAGTATCTCATACCCATATCCTTGGAGTCCCAAAGAAGGGGCACACTGAGCTTTCACCAAATACTGATCAAACTCCTTATGAGCTCAAAGCACTAAAAGGAAATAGGCCAGAGTCAGATGAAGGAGTGGGTCCACCAGGCAGCTGCCTTCTGTGCTGGTACACATAAGGAAATGTGTACTCATCTGTCACCAGGGCGCTTGCACACCACAAAACTTAAGGCAATGGAGGAAAAAATGGAATTTCAAAGCACTTCTCAGAAAAACTAGAAGGAATACCATAAAACAATCCTGGAGATATGACTAAGACACCTAGGATCCATGCTTTTGATCATGAATATTTGTCATTTTAGGGGAGTCAGCATCTAAGTGTTCTCCCTATTTTGGGGTTTCTACTAATAGTCCTCCTTCTCCCTTTATTATCCTCCTTTATTATCTCAGTTTTCAGCTCCTCCTCCAGACTAAAGCTGAACAAATATTTGATTTGAACAAATAAATTGATACAAGGGGGCAAGAAATTATCAATAGTCCACCAAGATTCCCATGTGTCTCAGTCTGGACACTCCCTTCAAGGATCTCAGAGGGTTACAAAACACACTTGTCCACCCACGTTCAGGCACCAAGGCACCACTGTAATCCAACAGCAGCCAATGGGGAGTAGAGTCTCCTGACCTCTTGATGATGCATGAAATGCAGATGTGCCTCAAATAGTAGAAAAGCGAAAAGTATTCATCAAATGTTTTCAAAAACAATTCATACATGATGATGAAGTGGCGTTTATCTTGGGGTAAAGTTGGAAGTTTAAGAAAGAATGACATAGACAAGGTAGCTGCCATTCCTGCCTCCACCATGCCTCTAACTCCCCAATCCCACCATCACAGTATCCACCATTACTTATTGGGTAAGTATGGAATATTATACTGAAATAGAGATAATTGAAGAATGTACCTATGGAGTTATATATAAGGGTAGACAAAAAATTACAAGTCAACTGGTAGCCAAGAAGAAAATCAGACTAGGAAGTAAAGAGGAAGATGTTCCTAGTACTATAATTCAGGAAATTTCTTTATTAAAAGAAGTTTGTCATTCAAATATAGTCAGTCTTCAAGATATGCTTATACAGGATTCCAGGTTATATCACATCTTTGAATTCCTTGGATCTTAAGAAATACTTGGATCCCATCGCTCCTCGTCAGTTCATGGATTCTTCACTTGTTAAGGCTTATTTGTACCAAAAATTAAGTGTTAGGACTTCACCAAGATGAAAAGCTTCTTCACAGCAAAGGAAGCAATCAACAAAACTAAAAGGCAGCCTACCGAATGGGAGAAGATAGCAAATGACATATCTGATAAAGGGTTAGTATCCAAAACCTATAAGTAACTTATCAAACTCAACACCCAAAATATAAATAATCCAGTTAAGAAATGGGCATAAGACATGAAGAGAGCCTTTTCCAAAGAAGACACCTGGATGGCTAACAGACACATGAAAAGATGCTCAACATCACTGATCATCAGGGAAATATAAACCAAAACCACAATGAAATACCACCTCACCCCTGTCAGAATGGCTAAAAGTAACAATACAATAAACAATAGGTGTTGGAGAGGATGAGGAGAAAGGGAAACCCTAAACCCTCTTGTACTATTGGTGGGAAGGCAAACTGGTGCAGCCACTGTGGAAAACAGTATGGAGTTGCTTAAAAAGTTGAAAATAGAACTACCGTGGAGCACCTGGTGGCTCAGTAGATTAAGCATCAGGCTCTTGATCTTGGCTCAGGTCATAATCTCATGGGTTAGAGAGCTTGAGCCCCACATAGGGCTCTGCGCTGATAGAGCAGTACCTGCTCAGGATTCTGTCTCTCCCTCTCTCTGCCTCTCCCCCACTTATGCACACATGCACATGCTCTCTCTCTCAAAATAAATAAATAAACTTAAAAAAAATAGAACTACCCTACAATCTGGCAATTACACTAGTTGTTTGCCCAAAGGATACAAAAATATAGATTCAAAGGGGTATATGCACCCCGATGTTTATAGCAGCATTATCAACAATAGCCAAACTATGGAAAGAGTCCAAACATCCACCAACTGATGAAAGGATAAAGAAGATGTGATATATATACATACACACACACACACACACACACACACACACACACACACACACAATGGAATATTACTCAGCCATCAAAAAGAAGGAAATCTTACCATTTGCACTGACGTGGATGGAGCTAGAATGTATTATGCTAAGCAAAATAAGCCCATCAGAGAAAGACAAATACCATATGATTTCACTCATATGTGGAATTTAAAAAACAAAACAGGTGACCATATGGGCGGGGGGAGGAGGAGAGAAGAGAGGCAAACAAACCACAAGAGACTCTTAATGATAGAGAACAAACTGAGGATTGCTAGAGGGGAGGTGGATGGAGGATGGGCCAGATGGGTGATGGGTATTAAAGAGGGAATTGTTATGATGAGCACTGGGTGTTGTATGTAATGATGAACCACTAAATTCTACTCCTAAAACCAATATTGCACTGTATGTTAACTAACTAGAATTTAAACAAAAATTTGAAAAGGAAAAAAAAAAGGACGTGTTTGTACCAAATCATTCAAGGGATGTTGTTTTGTCCCTCTAGAATAGCTCCCCACGGAGGCTTAAAACCTTGAAATCTATTGGCCACAAAGGAACAACTAAATTGGCTGGTCTGGGCCTTGCCAGAGTTTTTGGAATACCTGTCAGAGCATATATACATGAGGTAGTAACACTCTGGTATAGTTTTGCCCAAGTATTGCTGGGGTCAGCTCTCTATTCAACTCCAGTTGACCATATTTGCAGAATTAGCAACTAATAAGCCACTTTTCCATAGGGGTTCAGAAATTTATCAAGTCTTCAGGATTTTTAGAGCTTTGGGGACCCCCAATAATGAAGGGTGGGCAGAAGTGGATTCTTTAGAAGACTGTAAGAGTAAATTTTCCAAGTGGAAACCAGGAAGTCCAGCATCCCATATTAA
This sequence comes from Panthera onca, assembly GCF_046562875.1. Classification (NCBI taxonomy): domain Eukaryota; kingdom Metazoa; phylum Chordata; class Mammalia; order Carnivora; family Felidae; genus Panthera; species Panthera onca. The sequence goes on along the minus strand of NC_138344.1, from coordinate 121,930,153 downwards.
AAACTTGGTTGTAAATGGCTTAGATTTGCTTTCAAAAATGTTAATCCCAACAAACAAGTTTCTGGCAAATGACATTGAATCATCCATATTTTAATGATTTGGACAATCCTATTGAGAAGATGTAGCTTTCTGACAAAAAATTTCCACATGCTGTCTCAAGAACAGATAGCTATATTTTTACTGTTACCTCTATTTTTGTCTCATGTGTTCTTTTCTATGTTGTAAAACTTAAGCTACACTTCATCATCTAATTTCAAAAGTGTAACTTAAAAATGTAAATATTGTTCTATATCAATTTAAATATAGTAATTCTGTGTATGAGTGTAGATCTCACTGTAACAAACTGTAACAAGTATTTGTTACTATAATAAAACTATAAATCTAGTATTGATGACAGGAATTAGGGGGCAACATTTTTTTAAACCTGTCAGTAAACTAAGAGCAGACGAAAACTTCCCCGACCTGATAAAGAGCAGCTCCAGAAAACCTACAGCTGACACCAATACTAATGGTGAATGACTGAGTGGCTTTCCCCTAAGATCAAAAACAAGGCAAGAATATCTGCTTTCACCATTTTATTCAACATTATACTAAAAATCCTAGCCAGTTTAATAAGGCAGTAGAATAAATAAAAGGCATGCATATTTGAAAAGAAGTAAAACTGTCTTTGTCACAGATGACATGATTGCCTATGCAGAAAATCCTAAAATATCTGCAAAAGAGCTGATTTCAGCAAGGACACAGGATACAAGGTCTATAAAAAAAATAGAATTTCTATATTCTAGAAACAAAGGATTAGAAATTATAATAGATACCGTTCATTTAAAAAAAAAAACACTGCTGTATTAGTTTTCAATTGCTACAAATTAGCAGCTTGACACAACAAACATTTATTATCTCACATAGTTTTGGAGAGTCAGGAATCAGGGAGCAGTTTCAGGGGGCAGCATAGCTCGGGGTTGTCATCAAGATGTTAGCCAGGGCTGCACTCATCTGAAGGATCTACTTCCAAGATCACTCATTCACATCTTGCTGGTAGAGGCCTCAGTTTCTCCTTTATGAAGGTCTCATTTCTTCACCACGTTGGACCTTCCAGTAGATCTGCTCCAATGTCTTTCAGAGCAAGCAATACAAGAGAGAGCAATGAAACAGCTGTAATGCCTTTGATCACTTAGTCTCAGCAGTGGCCTCCTGTCACTTCTGTCATACTCTCTTGGTCACACAGATCAACCCTGGTACAAAGTGTGTGGAGGGTGAGGGGTTCTATACAAGCGCATGAATACCAGGAGGGAAGGAGCATTTCAGGCCAATCTGGAGGCTGGCTACCACAAATACCACTTATAATAGCATCAAAAGACATAGAACACTTCTGGATAAATTTAACAAAATATGTGCTAAACCTCTACACTGAAATGACAAAATAATTACTGAAATATCTAAAGAAGGCCTAAATAAGTAAAGATATATACAATGTTTATGGATTGAAAGACTCAATATTATTAAGATGTCAATACTTTTCAATGTATTGGGATTCAATGTAATCTGAATCACAACGCCACCAGGTTTTTTCTTAATAGAGATTGACAAACTGATAGTGAAATTTGTATGTAAATGTTAAGAACTTAAAATAGCCAAAACAACTTTGAAAAGAAGAACAAAGTTGGAGGACTTAGACTACCTCCTACACTGCAGCCTAAAATAGTGTAAGAACTACACTATTTTAAGATTTACCATAAAGCTACAATAATAAAGACAGTGTGCTATTAACATAGGATAGACATATAGATCAATGGAACAGAACAAAGAGTCCAGAAATAGGCCCACTCATATATGGTCAATTAATTTTTGACAAAAATGCCAAAGAAATCCAATGGGGCAAATTTTTCAACAAATGTTGCCAGGACAATTGAATATCCCAGGAAGAAAATAACCTTGAACATTGCCTTACACTATACACAAAAATACCTTAATATTGATCGCTGGCCTAAATATAAATGCTAAACTAAAAAATTCTAGAAGAAAGCAGAGAAGGAAAATGTTATGATCTTAGTATAGGCAAATAATTCTTAGACAATACACAAAAAGCACTTATTCCAAAAGGGAAAAAATTTGATAAATTGGACTATATCAAATTTAAAGTTTCCTATTCTTTGAAAAACAGCATTAAAAACAAACAAAAAGAAAATGCAGAAAAAAATATTTGTAATACATGTATCTGTCAAAAGGCTTATATTTGGAATATATAAAAAACTCTTATAGCTTAATAATAAAATATTAACTCAAAAATAGGCAAAAAAAAAAAAACCTTGAACAGACACTTCACAGAAGAAAAAATATAAGTAGCAGATATACAAATGAAAAGGATGCTCAACATCATTGTCATCGGGGAAAGGCAAATTAAAACTCCCAGATACTACTACCACCCACTAGAATAGCTAAAATTAAAAAGAGAAACCATACCAAGTGTTGGCAAGGGTGTAGATCAACTAGAAGTCTCATACTTTGTTGGTAGAAATGCAAAATAATACAGCACTTGGAAAAATTCAGTGATTCCTCATAAAGTTAAATATTCACATAGTATCTGACCCAGCAATCCTTTAGGTAAATTTACATAAGAAAAATGTGAACGTAGGTCTGCACAAAGACTGCCTGCAAGTGTTCATAACTTTTTCATGATGGCTTTTATTCATAAGAACTCAAAAGTAGACAACAATCTGCAAGTCCATCAAAAGGTGAACGGTGAATAAATTGTGTAACATCCCTACAACAGAATATAGCTCAGTGTTAAAAAGGAACAAAACATCGACGTAAAAAAAGATCAAGAGGAGGGGATATACTGTAAAAAGCCAGTGGGGACTTGATGGACACGTTCTATGTCTTGACTTTGGGGGCAGTTGTGTGGGTGCATACACTCAAGGAAATTTATTAAAGTGTACCCTTAAAATAGGTACATTTTATTATATGTAAGTTATACCTCAATAAAAGTAATTAAAACATTGTTAAAAATATATTCATATGGTTAAAAAACAGCAAGTAAACACTGAAAAATTAATACACTTTCATCAAATGTCCAGACCTCCAAATACCCCATCTCTCTACCCAAAGGTAATCTTCCAGTGATTTCATGCCTTGTTCAAAAACTGTGTGTATATGTGTATACACCTCTACACTGGTATTTGTATATGGATATTTATATAGATATATGCACACAAATGCACACATATACTTTGTTTATATACAAGTAGACGTATTTCTATTATAGCAGCTGCTTTTTGGTGCCTAATATTCCCTTAGACCACCTCTGATTTCTGCTGCAACTCCCATGATCAGTCCCTTCCTTGTACACTGACAAGAGTCCCACCTTGAACACTACCACTTTCTCCAAAGTCACAGGAGCCTAGTCAGCCAACAGGGAGAGGCAGCCTTTAGCAACAGGAGTTAAATCCCTGGAACACCCCAACTAATACAGGATGGGTTTGGTTAATAAACGCCCCAGTCTTCCTTCTTGCCAACAGATAGGCAATTCTGGGAGACAGGCATTCTGTGTGTTTTCCAAAGGTCTGGACTTAGGCTTCCTTTACCTGTAGCAGCAACTCAATAATACAACTTGGGTGGGTTTCTTTGTTTGGGGGGGGTTGGGGGGGTTGTTTGTCATTTTTGCATTTTCTATCTCACTGTCTTCACCCTCTCACTGATTTTTTCTGGGGTTATTTCCCAAATAAACCACCTGCACCCAAGTCTCTGTTTGAGGCTCTGCTTTCAAGGGACCCCAAAGCAAGACATGCACACACCTTGTTTTTTCACTTGATATATCTTATAGGTTGCATGATGTCAGCCCATACAGTCTGTCCTATTGTGTCTCATGACTGTGCAGTTCTCAACTGCATGTGTGTACCATGGGTTTTATAACCATCCCCCATCAGTGGATATTTAAGTTGTTTATTGTCTTTTGTTATTGTATACAATGTTTGTTTTAAAAGATCCCTAGGCACGTCTTTATAAGATAAATTTCTTGAAATAGAATGGATAAGGCAAAGGGTGTTCTTGATAGTCTTTAAATAGGATAGTTCTTTAAATAGGACTATCTGATATAACTCATATAACTCAGGATACTGATACAACTGATATAACTCAGGACTCTCTGATATAACCCTGATATAAATCAATGGTAAAGTCTCACCTGTACACACAGTTTTTCAGTCACAAATCCAATGTGTAATTATGTGCAGTTATCCCTATCAGAGTTGATGCTAGGCCACAACCCAATAGCCTAAGCCTCCTTCTGCTCAATTCTCTAGTCCCCTTTTCTATGGGATCCACCTGCCATCTCACTATGACCTCAAACACAATCAGGAAGAGGCTCTGAGACAGAGTAAGAACACAAACTAAAACAGAGAGAAGTGGCAACGGGCAGAATATGTATAAAACCACTAATTGACTGCCAGAAATTTTACAAAATAGTTCTACTATTCACAGAAGGAAGAAAGAGCACTAAGAGTCAGGAGGCCTAGACCCCAGGTTCTAGCCCTCCCTCCGCCAAACCAAGTGGTTTGATAAGGTAGTTCTCCCCATGCCTCAGTTTCCTCATTTGTAAAATGAAGGGGTAGGCCTAAATTATTCTCTCTAAAGTCCTTCTCACTCTGATATTCCAAATTTCTATGACCCACGCAGTTTGTAGAAAGGGCCACCTAATACTCCTATCAAGTACTGAATCTAGAATAATTCCAAGGTATCAATCCAGCCACCATCTATCAAAAAAAAACCTCTTTCAACCACAGGCAGATGCTAGAAACTACTGTGTAAGCCGCAAATCACTTGAGATCACAACAGAAATGCAAATATCTCAAGAACAAAAGCAAATATCCCCTGAGAACAGGGGATATTTCCTTGTAACATTCAGTAGGAGTGGAGTTCTGCAGACCACACTTTGGGAACAATGTTCTAACCGCACGGGCAGCTGGAGTTCAGGTTTTAGAGTCAGGAGGACCTGAACTTACATCCGATTTCCTCCATACATGCATATGGCCTGGAACTAGTTGTTCTGTAGAAATTGAGGCAAATAAGCAATGTTATGAGGTTGCTGTGAGAACCAGAATAGGTGATAAATAGTGAACTTGGGTCTCATGCTTCCAAAAACCGCGGTAAGGGAGTCAGTTGAGGGAGCCAGGTTAACCTATACACACACACAAATACATATTTTTAAGAGCTAAATACTTGCTACAGATTGAATGTTTGTCCTCCCCTATTCATATGTTAAATTCTACCCCCAATGTGATGGTATTGAGAGGTAGGATCTTTGGGAGGAATTAGGTCATGAGAGTGGAGTCCTATGGATGGGATTAGTGCCCTTATAAAAGAGACCCCAGAGAGCTCCCTTGCCCCCCACTACCACTACCATGTGAGGATGTGTCAAGCAGATATCCATCTATGAACCAAGAAGTGGGTCTCACCAGATACGGAATCTGCCAGCACCTTAATCTTAGACTTCCCAGCCTCCAGAACTGTGCAAAATAAATTTTTGTTTATAAGCTGCTGAGTCCCTGGTATTTTTGTTATAGCAACCCACACAGACTAAGACAATACTAATGCTATATGCTAATCTCTCACCACTTAACTGTTCTGTTGCTATGAACGTTTAGTGATTTCCAAAGCTTTACTTTTATAAATAATGAGCCAGTGAATATCTCTATATACTCATCTTTGACAGGTCCTAACTAGATGTTAGACAATGAGGACTTTTCTGTGGGGTGACGGGGGCAGCTAGCTTTCAACTGCACAAGATACAAGTTAATCCCAAGTTCATCCAAAGAGCATTTACTGAGCTTCTAGATGGCAGGCACTAGCAACCGAGGCACACTGCATATCATCATACAGTGTCTCCCAGAATGGGTACAGGTGTATCTCTTTTATAGAACAAGTGTGGTTTTGTGGTATAAACTGAATTCTTATGAAATGGGAGAGAAGAGACAAGACCTGAGGTTTAAATATGTCTCAGCCTACCGTAGACCAGATGAGGGGAAACTCTTCCGAGAAGTGGGAGAAGAGAACAGAAGAGTCTGGAATACTCAGGACCCCAAACTGAATATGGAGCATCCTGTTTCCTCCCATCATCAGAACATGAGTCCAGCCACCTGTGTGCAGTTTTGCCATAATTTATTCAACTCGTCAACTATTTACCGAGCATCAATTATAGCCACTAATAGCTCAGCTGTCATTCACTGAGGCAGAATAGTGTAGGGGTTAGGAGTGCAGACTCTGCCTTTTAAGAAAATGAGGTCAGTCTATATAAAATGACCTGTAGGATGATAAGTGACAGAAGTAAGGTGCACAACAGTGTGTAGCAAAGGTACACAAAGGTATGTATAAAGAAGAGGGGATATAAATGCTTGTTTATGCATAGCCTATCACTGGAAGGATTCACACACACAAAAAAAGAAAAAACGGTAAAAGTGGCACTACTTCTGGCCATGAGAGAGTACTAGAGACTCCATCCAACCAAATTTACCCTACTTCCTTAAATAGCTCTTACAAAAAAACAGACAAAATTAAGCAATGGTTTTAAATATTGAGCAGCAGACAGTGTGGGAAGGGTCACTGATGTCTGAGAGGAGGAAGAAGAAGAAGGCGAGTCCTAAACTGCCCCAGCTTACTGCTGGCGGGTCATTTCTGGCCACCAACCAGGAAGGAGGACCCGAAGCATACAGCCTGATGTTCTTCCTGAATTCAAGAGGCCGAGATGGCATTCAGGGTGGCGAAGCAGCCAGATTGCCAGGGAAGAGTGTCAGAGAAGAGAGACTCCAGCAATTTGCAGAGGGGTCCCCTCTAATTGTGGCCTGACTACGGTCATCACACACGTGAGAAGCCACCAGAAGCTGGGAAGACCCACTGCAAAGCAGTAAGCCCAACAATGTCCCCACTTCACATGGGGGTGGAGATGGTTTCTGTTCCCAACCAGGCAAAGTGGAAAGACCGCATAATCCATGGAGCATGAGGCAAACCCCTCAGAAGTGGGGACACGTTAGCCCTAGACCAAAGGCTATTGTGACCAGCATAATAAAGCATAAAAGTAGGGCCTCTGGGTGGATGATTGGGGTCAGGAAGGGGGAGATTGGGCCTCAGGGTCAAGGCTTGAAGTGAACCTACCTGTTCACTGTATAACTTTTTACATTCTTTCAAATTTTTACTGTATGTAAGCACTCCTTTTTAAAAACTTTTTTTTTAATGTTTATTTATTTTGAGACAGGGAGAGACAGCATGAATGGGGGAGGGTCAGAGAGAGAGGGAGACACAGAATCCGAAACAGGCTCCAGGCTCTGAGCTGTCAGCACAGAGCCTGACGCAGGGCTCGAACTCACGGACCTCGAGATCATGACCTGAGCTGAAGTCGGACGCTTAACCGACTGAGCCACCCAGGCGCCCCTAAAAACTTTTTAAAGGGGGAAGTCTCTGGAGTCAGACTGTCAGGGTGAGAATTTGACTCCATTTCCTATGAGCTATATAAATCCCAGCAAGTTGCTCAACCACTATGTGTCCTCGTAGTGGGATGGATTTTTTTGAATCATTATGAATATTAACTGACATGTTTATAAAAACACAAGCAGCACCTGGCACTTCTGTACAGATGTTGGTTTTGCTTCCCCATGACCCATATTTCTGGCCAAAGCATCCCATTTTTCTTTTGGGAAACACACACGCCCCACTCATCCATGTGACCATGATGCCATTCCCCAGCTCCAAGAACAGACGGATTACTATGGCATTAGAAGGTAAAGCCTTTGGGAGGTGACTAGATCATGAGGAGAAGCCCTCAAAAATGGGAGTAGTGACCTTATAAAAGGGACCCTAGAGAGCTCCCTTGCCTAATCTGCCATATGTGGTAATGGTGGAAAGGTGTCTTCTATGAACCTGGAAGCAGATCCCACCAGACACTGACTCTGTTGGTACCTTGATCTTGGACTTCTCACCCTCCAGAACTAGAACTGTAAGAGATGCATTTCAGTTATTTCCAACCTATGACCACATTTCATGCCCCTAGAAGAGCAAGTAATTGGTCTAATGAGAGTGGTATGGAGGCTTTTGCTGAAATATTGAGACAGAGATGCTGGTTTTTCACTGGGTTGCTAAGTGAGTTGGCTGAAGCTGCCACTGGTCATTTTCAGGGAACCAGCTTGAGAGTCGAAAGAAGCAAAGCCTAGAGATGGAGACAGATGTGCTCCTAATGATGTCACTTGAGTACTGGGATCCAGCCATACCTAAAGCCAGTTTCTGTTACCAGAACCAGAAGAGGACTGGCAAATTCAGTAGAGGTTATCATTATTCAATTCATTCAACAAGCACTGAGCCCACATGAAGTGCCAGAAACTGCCTGGAGCTAGGCATTCAAACATGAGGCCCTGACCCCCGGAAGTGTATACTCTAGTGGAGGAGACACTTATGCAAAGCAACAGCTTCTGGGACAGAAATATTCCCAGGGTGCTCTAGGTGAGACATCCAGAGAGCATCCTGGGGAGGAACAGGACATCCAGAAAGCCTTTGTGAGGAGGTGATGCCTAAATTGGGGCTCAGTGAATGCTGAAGAAGTGGCCATGAGAAAAGAGAAAGTAAAAGCATTCCAGACAAAGAGGTGAGAGAAAATAGATATGCTTGGGGGAGGGGGACAAACAGGAGGGACAGCAGAGAGAGATGTGGTTGAAAAAGTAAGCAAGGGGTGGGGGGAGCACGCCTGGGTGGCTCTGTCCGTTGAGCGCCAACTTAGGCTCAGGTCACGACCTCGCAATTTGTGAGTTCCAGCCCCATGTCGGGCTCTGTGCTGACAGCTCAGAGCCTGAAGCCTGCTTCGGATTCTGTGTCTCCCTCTCTCTCTGCTCCTTCCCCACTCGTGCTCTCTCAAAAATAAACTTATATATATATATATAAACTTTGTATAGTAATTGTTACAGGGTGCCATTTAAAGACTTACATCAAGAGAGGAATATGATCAGATTTTTGTACAGAGAATAGATGAAAACACAAGACAGGTAGGCAAGACTAACCAGGCAGATGTGGGAGAAATCCATGCTTGGAATTATGAGGGACTTAATGAAGAAATTAGTAGGGATGGGAAGGAGTGAAAGAATGAATTTGAGAAGTTTTGAGAGAAAGAACTGACTGGACCTAATGCCAATAACGTATTTCAGTTTCGAACATTAAAATGGGAATAATAGTTAACATTCTTATAGTCCTTACTCCCCACCAAGTCCTGTCCTGAGTGCTTTACACAAATTAACCTATTCAATCCAGCCCCATGAAGTAGTTATTATTGTGATTTTTCATTTCAATGCTAAGGAACTGAGTCACTGGAAGGTTAAGTCACTTGCCTGAGGTTATACTCTAGCAGGTGGTATAATTACAACTGTAATGGTGGCAACCTAAGCCTCGCCCTACGCTATTGACCCCACACTTTGCTGCCTTGTACAAGCATACATTTAAAAGGTAGATGATAAAGTAAGGGGAGTTGGCCAAGGAGAACAAAAATGTCTAGGGAGACAGAGGCCAGCATCACAGAAATAAGGAAGGTGAACTCTTGTTTCTTACCTCAGTGGTAATTAAATACCCAATTATGTAATTGGAGGAAGACAGACTGGGCTTAGCTGGGAAGAGAGTGCGAGGTACTTCTGTGCATAGTATCTCCTTTATTTGTCATGGTTCCATAAAACAGGTGTGTTCATAGTCCCAGCTTCCAGATAAGGAAGTTGAAAGATCAGGGGACGCCCCAAGGTCACACACTGGTAAGTGACCCAGCCAGTTCGCAGGCGTGGAGAAGACTTGCATTCTATACTTGGCTCACTGGAGTGTTGTCTGGGTCACTGGACTGTTGTCCAGGGCTGTAGAAGGGTGGGAGGAGGTACACAAGAATGGCCACATCCCTGCTCTCAATGGGTCTATAATCTTGTTGCTCCAATGAGGCTATAACAAATGAAAACAAAGATCATGAAAAGGCAGGATGAAGGTGTGTGCCTGGGAAGTTGTACAGACTCTGGGCCCCTAGAGCAGGTGAGGAGGCATCACGGAGCTGGTGGACGTGGGTTGGGTATTGAAGGATGGGTTGAGTATAAAAACGAAAGGATATTTCTAGGAGCTGGGCCCTCACCTGGGTGCTCTGTCAGTGGCAGACACCTGCTGTTTCCACCTGTGCAGCATCACTATTGTGTCCTTCTATCTTCTTTTAAGGAACCACTCCTCCCCATTGGGAACCATGTAGTTTGGACAGGGCTGGCCTGACCTCTCCCTCAGATTCCATCAGGGATCACTTGAGGCCAGCCTGGCCAACCACTCGGTTTCATTTCCCCCAACCCAATGATTGGCTCTGGACCCAATCCAACCCAATGAGACTCAATCTCAGGTGTGTGCTGGAACATTAGGAAGGAAAAATTCCCCAGGATGGCTGGCTCTAGCAATGTTATTAGCCTGGAGATCCTAGGGGTCATGCTGTAGAGGGGCCTGAGAGTGAAACCCACACTGAGGAAAAGGGACAGGAGGGAGAGAGATCTGATGTTTCAGTTCCTGGATGCAGCCATACCTTCAAACATCCCCAGAATTTTTAGTTATTCCAACTAACAAATTTCCTTTTTTGTTTATGCCGATTTGAGTTGGGGTTTCTGTTACTGACAAGAGAAAGGAGTCTGACTGACACAGAGCCCCAAAGATGGTTGCTGTTAAGCCCCAGGAATCCTAAGCCAGGTTCTATCTGCCTTCCTCAAAGTAAAGGAGTTCAGGAGTACAGTGAGGTGAGGTCCATAAAAGAGACAAGGGCTATGGGCTTCTGTGAAGGATGAGATAAGTATAGACTTTGGAGAAGCAGCTTTAGTTTCAATCATACCTCAAAAGGTGGATAACTTTTTTACCAACTGGCATTTGAGAAAGTACAGCACTGCAAGAAAGGGACTGCCTCACATGTGAAGGCACGGAAATAGAAGAACGTGGGCATGTTCAGGGTGCAGCCCACGGTCAAACCTGGCTAGAGGATGGAGTGATGAGGGGCAGTGGTGAAAGGTAAGGCTGCAAAGGTGCCCTGAAAGGCCTCAAGAGGTGTATACTTGGGGATGCTTGGGGAAACAGAAATGACAGTTTCATGGGATTGGAGACGTGTTCCCTTCCAAAGCCTCTAGAAATGGTTGGATCCCAGCTAAGCAGAGCAGGCTCTCAGGATGTCCTAAAGCAGATAAAGAGCTAAGTGTCCAGTTAAGAGATGAGAGAGGGGCTTTGTTCTTTGGCTCCACTGTGCTGGGCAAGAGACCATATCATGTCCTCTGAGCCTGGATCCTCTCCTCCCTGCTTCTGTGAGGCCAGGACAGGGGGTGAGATGGAACCTGGCACAGCACCCCACCCCCCTGCTCCAGGTGGAGCTTCCTGGGGGGGGGGGGGGGCAAGACGATGCCTAATCCCCAGGGAGCAGGGAGCCGTCTGAGTTTCCTGGGGCCCCCAGTTCCCCTCAGCCTCCCCTGCAGTGCCTCACAGCAACCACTGACTAGGGGATGTGTCCCTGCTGCTTGAGTTAATTACAGTAATTATACCTGCTCCCTCTTCGGCTCTGGTTCCCTTTGTTCCCAGTTTCCTGCCCGCTCATTTGCAAATCTAATCGCTCTGTGTATTTTTTTTTTTTCTTTAAAGAGAGAACAGGATGGAGAGACAAAGATAGGGAGCAGAGAATGTGGGAGAGAAAAAGTGGGGGTGGGAGTGGGCTGGGAAGGGGGAGGGGAGGGGACAGATGGAGGGACAGCGGTGGAAAAGCGGACAGGAGCAGCAGAGAAGACAAAGGACCATGAGAGCCAACCCAGGGCACCTCTTAACTGCAGGGTCACCCTGAGTCACCAGCTGAGGCCCCAAAGGTGGAAATGTGGGACCACCATTGGCATAGAGTCCCAATCTCTCCCCATACTAGGCTGGTCCAGCACAAATTACAGGCTGTAAGGGCTTCAAATTCAAACAATACCAGTAGATACCCCAGTTCTTTAAATAGTGCTTTCCCCAGATACTTGTGGGACTTTGGCTCACCCAGATCACCTGCTGGACACTTACTTAATTCAGTGTCAGATGGCTGACAGGTGGCCATGGGGACTCAAACAGGGAGCAGGAAGGAAACAAACTACTCTGAGGAAAATCTGAGAGATGGTTGAGGGGTCTTTCCTCTCTCACCCAACCCCATCCTAGAGACCCTCAGGAAACATCCTGGTCCAAAGATTTTCCAAATGTTCTCTGAGGAGCACTGAGTTTCCATGGAGAATCCTCAAGGAGTGGGAAGGAATAAGTGGGCATAGGTATCCCCCAAAATCCCTTTCAATGACCTTTATCCAGCTCATATATTGGGTTCCCCTAAACTTTTATTTGAAAATAATACAAATTTATTTGTTTTCTCTTTTTTTAAAGTAGTCTCCATGCCCAACATGGGGCTCAAACTCACAACCCTGAGATCGAGTCACATGCTGTACCAACTGAGCCAGTCAGTCGCCCTGGAAGTAATACAAATTTTAAAAGGAGAAAAATCCTTCCCTCCTATAAGGGATTAGAAAACAATGAATCTAATCCAAACTTCTCATCTGTCAGATAGGGGAAACTGAGGCTCAGATGGATTAAGTAGCCTATCCTATATCACACAATAATCAGATCACCTCTTGACTCCCACTTGGAGATTTCCACCACCCCATGCTGCTTGTCAGGATGCCAGGGGGATGCAGATATTTTGCCAACGCTCCTGGCTCTTCTTGGGCCCATCTGGAAGAAGGCTGATGGCATCATCCTTCCAGAAGTCCTCCGTGAATCTGAGAATCCTCACTCGTCAGTCCTCTGGATGAACCCATCAGATAAAGTATTTCCCAAAAAATAGCTGCACCTATATTTACAACCCCTCATGACCTTTGCAGAACCTTCCCACCATCACCACCCCATCAAGAGGTAGAATCTATTTCTTCTCCTCTTGATCTCGGCAGTCCCTTTCTGATTGCCACAAAGAACAAAATATGGCAGAAATGATGCTGCATGACTTCCCAAGTTAAGTTTGAACTATGGCAATACAGTTTCTACCTGGCTTTATCTTTTGTGAAGCTCACCATTGGAGCCCAGTCACTGGGCTGTGAGAAAGCCCAAGTTACAAGGAGAGACCACGTGTAGATGTTCTGGCAACCGCCCCAGTGAAGGTCACAGCTAACATCCATTGTCAGACATAAGAGCAAGGAAACCTTCAGATAATTCCAGCCCCCAGGTGCTGAGTCAGCCTGAGTCTCCCAGCTGAAGCCCTGACTTTGGGGAACAGAAGTGAACCATCCCCACAGTCCCTTTTCCAAATTCCTGACCAGCAGAGTCCTTGAGCATAACAGTTATTTCATGCCACTAAGTTTTGGGGTAGTTTGAGACATGGTAATGGATAGCCAGAATGGGTGGTACCCAGAAGCTAGAGCAGATATTCCCCATATGAAGTTAAATTCAGTAGGCGAGCAGCCAACAGCCAGGGATCCCAAGAATAGACTTTATGCCATGAATCCAAATCTCCAGCTAATATTTGGATTCTCCCCCCGCCCAGTTCTTCTAATTAATTCACAAAAGAAGTTCAGAGTTCAGGTCATTTTGGAGGCAGGAGGGGGAATGGGAGTGGGTGTTAACTCCCCACACTGGATTCAGCCAATGTTTACTAAGTACCTACCATGAGTCAGACACAGAACAGAGTCCCCGCCCTCAAGGAACACAGTATAATTGGGGAGGCAGACACATCCACACTCAAAAGTAATTATAATGCAATAAGTTAAGTTGCTATTAAAAATAAAAGTACTTTGATAGTACTTTGAAAACAGTCAAGAGTATTAGCCTCAAATTTTTGGTATCCTAGGATGGTTCCAATCCACCCAGAAGTATAAATGTTACTCACCTGTGGTTCTCAGCTCTTGGACTCCAAATCCTCTCTTTATCCAGTCTTTGGAATGAAAGGCCTGTGGTGCGCCCTTGCTTGGAAAAAGTCAAGGGCTTAATAAATGTCTTTTCACATTTTACATAACCCTGTAGAATAGAATGTTACTTGTTCCCCAGAATCCATTCTCCCATTCTCCAGAATAACAAGACCCTTGATTTTTTGCTGGTTTTCCTGGCCACCTGGAATAAGTGTTATGTTTCTCAGCCTCCCGCTCACTGAAGCTGCATGTGGCCATGTGACTTATGGGATATATAGTAGGTGATGTATGAAACTTCTGAGTTGAATCTCAAGAAAAGAGAATGTGCCCCACTTGACAGCATTTCCACCTCCTTCCTAGCTAGAATGAGGATGTGGTTCTAAGCCATTTTATATGATAAGATGAGACAAACACCTTAGACAAAGCAGAGCTTGGATCCCTTTCACCTTGGAACCTCCTTCTCGCTGTTACAGACTAGGTCACATGCACAAAAAAATAAACCCTAGGCTTGTCTAAGGTACTACTATTTAAGGAGTCCTTCATGCTAAATCAAATCCTACCCAAAAAGTCCATTAACTCAAACTATTAGCTATTTATTCCCATGTGCACACAAACACACACACACACACACACACACACACACACACACACACACACACACAAACACATGCACTGTGTCAAGCCTTCAGCAGACACTCAAGAACTAGTTGAGGAATTTGTTTTTGGAGGAGATCAACTGCACACTGCTGGCATCACTGCTCCCTGCTGCCTGGGGTACCAGCTCACAAGTGTGTAAGATCAAGCTTTCCCACGGGGGTACTGAAGCTCCTGAGGATACCTTGTGGTATGTTGAGTGATATGGAAAACAACACTTTCCTAGAGACCATTTTGCTCAGAGTTGGTGAAAGTGATTTTGAATTGTTTATCTCTTAAAACACTTTGTCATATATACAAGACAGAAGCAGCAAAATTCCACTTTCCTGTGTCAGCCAATCTTGTACTTTTCATGAACACCGAGAAAGCAGGAAATGTTTATGTGCACCAAGCAATTGAAAAAGTTGTTTTTTTGTGTGTGTTATCAGGGAAACCTCAGTGGTACCCAAGCAAACTGAACTATTACTTTAGGGAGAGGAGATTAAGCCAGACTTTCCCTAAGCGTGTTCTGTTGATAGATGTCACATGAGGAAAAGAATGGAAAGGTTTCATGGTCAAATGAGTTTGGGAAAAGCTGGATTTAACAACAACAACAAAAAAAGACAAATAACTTTCTTTGCTGTGGGATTTCTCATGGTTTTCAATATGGTGATGTGTATTATGAGTCTCCAGCAGGGAGATACAGCGTACGGAGTTGCCCACAGTACACCTTCGCATGGACAGTTTTATGGTGAATGTTTCCAAGGAACTCACTTGCTGAGTTATATAAATGTGAGTGTTCTCATTGTTGGTCGTGTCTGCCGGAGTGGAGGAGTGGGAAAATGTTTTTAACCTATTAAATTCTGGATGGAGCAATATGCCAACCCCTCTGATATCAACCCCTCTGATATCTTGCCTTTCTGCTGTCCCACTTGCCCACCCCATATGTGATGATTAGTTTGATGTGTCAACATGGCTAGGCTGCAGTACCCAGTTATCCAAACAAACACTAATCTAGGTGTTGTGTTGAAGGTGTTGTGTAGATGTACTTAACAGCTATCATGAGATGACTTCAGGTAAAGACTATCCTCGGTAATGTGAGTGAGCTTCATCTAATCATCTGAAAGGCTTTGAGAGCAAAACTGAAGTTTCCCAGAGGATGAAGAAAAAACTCTCTAAAGTTTCTGCACCAAAAGAAGAGAAATGTTAGCTAAGATCAATATTATGAAATGCAAACTCAAATCTTAAACACTGCTTGATGCCCTTTCTGAAATCAGTCTCAGAACTGTCTGAGAAGGTAAAGCTCATGTAATGAGAGAAAATGTGGTACAACTTTGCTTTCTATAGATTTGTCCCAGTCTGTTTTCAAAGAAGCAGCCAAGCTAAAATGGGTGAGTTTATTCAACTTATTTTTGCAGGCAGATATTAATGTACTCAAAAGTGTACTTGAACAGTTGGTCAGGAAACTAGAGATGACTTAGATCTCTTTGTTTTATTTTAATAGTCATATAGCAATTTTTTTCTCATTATAAAAATAAGTCAGATTTCTGGGCAGAATCATCTAAGTAGAGCAAGTACACAGAATCTCTCTACTCAATGAAATAAAGCAAAAAAAAAAAAAAGTGAAACAAACCAATAAAAAGTCACAAGCAGCAATCAAAAAAAAGAATGGAATAGAACTTTGTACCATAGAAACCCAAAATGGTAGCCAAGAAAAGACAAAAGAATATTCTGGCTCCTTACATTATTCTGAGCAAGGTAAAATGTAGGAAAGTAATTGAGTCCAAGGATTCCTGAGAATTCTCACAATATCCTACAGCTGGGGAGGTATGGCCTCAGAGAGTAAGGAGGCAGATCTAGGTAAAGCTACTAGAAAAGCTCCAGTGAGTAGAAGCCCCTCCATCACACCAGGGGCCTCAGCAGAAGCAACAAGGGCCACTGGGGCTGGCCATCTTTCCAGGGAGACAGATAAGAGGAAAGAGAAAGAGTATAAACCCAATCTAATCTAAGTTGGGGTATGGGAGGAAGTAACCCAACAAACAGAACTATGTTCCCATGAGAGTTTTATTCTATAGAATAACTTGAAAATATAAAATCAGTAAACAGAACATGATAGAACAATAAAATGAAATTACAAGAAATGTCACAGAACTAAAGAAACAAATTGCAAACTAAAATAAATGTATTACAAATTGAATAAATTAGGAGCAGCTGAATGAAATGGCATCGACCCAGATGAAAAATAGAACTGACAGGATTGGGGAAAGCCTGATGTAATCACAGTGCATGAGGAGAAAATAAAACAGAGATTGAAGTAATTAGGGAATGATAGGTGCAGAGGACAAAGACTGTCAAACTTAAGGATAATTGGTGCCCCTGAAGTTAAAAAAAAAAATAGAAATCCAGAAATGTTTTGAAATATAATAGAGGAAAGTTTCACTGAAATGAAGCAAGAATCAGCAAATCAAGATGGTACATCATATATACCAAAAACAATTATTCCAGAGTAATACATACCAAAATAGAGCTTAGTTAAGTTGCTGAAGAAAAAGAATAATCAAAATAAACAAGTTATAATGGACTTCAAGAAAACACATCCTAGTTAAAGCACTAGACCTCAGAGAAAAAGAAAGAATAAATGGAATAAGCAAAAGAGAAAACAATCAGACTGGCTCCAGACTTCTCACAGAAACATTCAACTCATGTAAGGTCTATGAAGGTCTATGAAGTCTATGAAGGTCTAAGGGAAAGCAAGTCTAACATACTTACAAATTATAGAAGACTGTGTTCAAATGAAGGGCACAATCAGATGTTCTCAAACGTGGTAGAATGCAGGCAATAGAGAATCTCAGCACCTTCTTTTAAAAACTACTCAATGAAACAAGAAGACCAGGACAGGGAGTATGTTAGAAGCCCTCAAGAAGATCTACTACATGGGGCTTTTAGATCTCCCAGGAGGCCATGTGGAAGTCTTCCCTTCTCTCAGGGAAAAATGAGACCAATAGACCGTGAACCTTATTTTCAGGCAATGAGTATCAAGTGCATCTGTGTGGAAGCAAAATGAGGGTAACTACAAAGTCCTTCTTTGATGCCTCTTTGGATTCTCATTCACCTGGTCACTTTCATACCACTTTCTAATATTAAACAAGGCAAACTGAAGTTGTTATTGGATTTCACTATCAGCCCACAATTTCTGCACCAAAGAAAGTAACTAAAATCATGGAGTACCCTTCATTTTGTGGGAACGACTGCACTGGAAACCCCGCTGTCTGCTCCCAACCGCTGTATAACCAAGCCCAGCTCTAGAGTCCAGGACCTTTCAGACAACAGGTGTTCTCACTTCCAGAAGCAAAGCTGGAGGCAGGAAGGCTGGTAGTGTCTAGACCCGGTCTGGGTGCTGCATTTGAACGGGAACAAAGGGCACGTGAAGTCCTTTTCCCCATCTATCTCAAAGTGCTGAAATCACCACCTCGCTGCAAGATAAAGGAATGATGGCACCTCTGACCTGATCAGGATGCATCACAAGCTGGGACACCCCCAACACCCTGAGTACAGGGACAGCTCCCCAGAATGAGATGCATATGCCAGTTAAAGTCTCCGCTGAGGCTGCCTTCTGCTGCTCCTGCCAGATGAGAGGGTAAGGGACCAAAACCTACCTGGAAAGGCAGGATAACACAAAGGTTAGATGAGGACTTTAGCGTCAGATGGCCTGGGTTTTAATCTCCTCTGCCACTTCCTGTGTGACTTTGGGCAATTTCCTTTTGTCTGTTGCTTTAGTTTCAACATCTGTAAAAATGAGGCTAACAGTAGTCCCTACTTCATAAGACAGTTATAAAGATTAAATGTTAATCCATGTAGCACACTTTGAAAAGCACCTGGCACATAGTGAACTCAATAAGATGTTAGCTGTAAGTGTTGAGTGTGGAAGAGAATAACCTAGAAGTGCCTACACACACACACACACACACACACACACACACACAATGCCACCCTGGGCAATGAGGCTTCTCTGCCCAGGAGCTGGAACCAGGAAAACTTCCTGCTATAAAATCCTCTGGGAAAATAGGATTAGGGTACAGGGGACTAGAGTTTTCTCCCAGAGCTTCTGATAGTGCTTATGCCCACCCTTAGGATTCAACATAAGCCAGGACCACACCTCTCTCTTAAGGCCTGGCTGACATCAGGTAATAGCCACTGTAACTAGAGTGTCAATGCTTTCCCTTTGGTCCTCATCACTGTGATACAGATGAAGTAAAATTATTCCCATTTTCAGATGAGAAGACTGAGGTTCAGAGCAGTCAGGTGATTTTTCCCAACTTCACAGAGCTTGAGGTAGATGAGCTGGGATGCAGATCTATCCTTCTGCCTCCAAATCAGTGCCCCCACCCTCGCCTATGTCCCACGTTGTCTCTTTCTGTATCTCTGTCTTTCTCTGTGTATCTGTCTTTCTGTTTTTCTCCCCTTGATGTCTGTTCGGCTGTCTCTTTCCTCCTGTTCTTCTCTGATTTTCGTTTCTCCCATTCCTTTCTTCCCAGTTTAGACCTTAGATCCCCCACAATCTATCTAAAACAAAAGAGGTTTAGGGCAAATAGCAGCTCAGGTCACAAGCCTGCCTGGGGATGGAGTTCTGTCTGCAGAAATACAGGACAACGTTGTTACTTCAGAACAAGAGCAGAAGGGGGACTCAGAGAGAGAAGCAAGCACTGTAAGAAGCAGCTCCTCATCTGTCATCTTTCTCTGTTCCCTTCACCTTCATTACAAGCCTGCGTTCTGATCATTTTCCCAGACCCCACTGCTCATTCTCAGGGAAGAGAATCTCTAGAAGGAAAGGACAGAGAAATGGCTCTGGTGGCTGAAGAAGTAAGGCCCCATGCAGTTTCCTTCATCAAGTGAATTATGTGGCTGTTTAGAAGAGGCAAACCTGGGCCCTGTGTCTCAGAGCCTCTGAAATGGCAGTCCAAGCTACAGAAGCTCATTTTTTCCCTCCCCACAGTATGGACTCACCACTATCAACTGGGCAGCGAAAGGGCGCCACCTCCTGGCTAGACACGAGTTCAGGACAATGCAGGCAGTTCATGACCCACATCCCCCCCTTCTAAAGTGCAAGCAGCACAATCTTCAGTGCCTTACACACCAGTCACCCTTCTAGGTTTTAGAAATTAGCCGACTCCATTGAGCCATGGAAAAACGACCATGCCTCCACTCACCAATTGGAGTCAGCAAGATCACTACCATTGTCAGTACAGCTGTGCAATGGTCTAAATATTGTGTTCAATTTGCCACTTTTTTTTTTTTTAATAATCAGGAAAGGGAAGGGGAAAGTGTTGATACTAGTAAGAAAGTGAAAAGTCTCATAAACTTAGGACAATGGAGGCAAAGGTGAACCATTAGCTTTGACTGGCCACTCAGGGCTCTCCAGCCAGCCAAGTCTGCATTCAACCGTGAAGGAAAAGTGAAATTAAAGGCAAGTGAAGCGCTAGAAATAGAGACACAAAGGTTATGTCTAAAAGGCAAGATGTAATTACAGATTATATAATTTGATCAGAATGCCATTGATAACATGTAAGTCCACTGTCCAGCTTTCAGACATTCTGCTTCTATATGTTTTCAAAAGCATATTATAACAAAAGCAAAGATGGCAGCATCCTCCTGACCTACAGGACAGACCTGTGGTGAACTCTGTCTCCACCATGGGACACTCCAACATGGTCAGAGAAGAACAAGAGGCAGCAGGGTGGGAGGAGACAACTTAGGGATGAAAGTCTTGAATTCAAATCCTGACTCTCCTATCTGAAAGTTCTATGGCTTTAGGAAAGTCAGAATAAATCTCTCTGATCCTGGTTTTTCATCTGTAAAGTGGGATGATAACAATACCCGCCAAACTTACTTCCCAGAATTGGTGTGGGTTTCAGGCGAGATAATGTAAAGGAAATCGTGAAGGAAACAAATGCTGATTGAATGTGCATGTGCTGGCAGTGGGCTAAGCACTTTACATAAGTTGTCTCTTTTAGTACCATGAGGAATAGGTTATTACTGTGGTCTATAAATGAGAACATTAGTAGAGGTTAATTTTCCAGAGATCCCACATGTGGGATGCAACTTTAGGGGCACCTGACTTTTCAATGTAATATTTTATAAGCTATGAAGTGTTATATGAATGTAAGGGCAGGGTTTTTTTTAATGTTTATTTTTGAGAGAGAGTGAGTGGGGGGGGGGGGGGGGGGGAGGGAGACAGAGAATCCCAAGCAAGCTCTGCACTGTCAGCTCAGAGCCTGATGTGAGGCTTGAACTCAGGAACCACAATCATGACCTGAGCTGAAATCAAGAGTTGGACTCTTAACCTACTGAGGCACTCAGGCACCCCCAGGGCAGTTTTTATATAGGAAATTTGTGGGCAATGACTTGTCAGAAGTTAGTGCTCTTTAGTATATGAAATTTCTAGACCCATCTTCCTATTTCCCTTGCTCTTTGCCCCAGACTTCAGATTCTCTCTCCATCCAACTCCCAAAAACTGGCATCTGGGAAATTCCAGTATAAGTCATCTATATGTCTCTCGAATGAGATGGAGGGGGAATGCTTGCCTTTCTATCTTCCCTCTGGTAACCAAGTGAGCCGCTTTCCTGCCTGAGGGAATGTCCGACATCAGGGAGATGGTGAGAAAGCCTGTGGTTCTGGGGACAGACAATTACTCATAGGTCCTATAGCCACATAACTCAAAGCTCCACTTAGGATGGACCTTACTATTGATATTATGGACCACCATGACCACACTTCCCTCAATACCCCCTCTCTCCCCATCAGAGATAGAATCCCAGATTGGACAGACTGGTAGTCAGTCCCTGTGTAGAGTTCTGTAAGTTCTATTACATTCCTGCCTATCTCTCTAGAGGCCCTGATTTCCATACCAGGGTTACAACTTCCCTTCTCCATCTCTACCTGCTAGTCCAAGGTATCTCAAACCAAACCCATCTAAACAACTTAACTGTCCTCAGTACTCCCTATCTCAACATCTTGTGCCAGGCAATAGTATAATCTTCCACACAGAGGACAAAACTAAGTCCACAGTGTCTGCACATAGTAGGAACTCAATAAACATTTGTAGAGTTCATGCATTGAACACACATTTATTGAATGTCATTGGTGTGTCAGGTAGTCTTATTGAAGCTGGGGATGCTGTGGTCAAAAAGGTAGATGAAAGACAGAGACAGAAAAGGTATGAGTATGGAATGTAATTTTATGTAGTAATGAGTACTAACAGGAAATCTAAACAGAACAATGAGGTAGCAAGTCATGGGTTATGAAGTGGAGGGAGGGGTCTGTTTTAGATAGAATGGCCAGAATAGGCCTCTGAGGAGTTGACATTTGAACCCAGGTCAGGGTGAAGCAAAAGCATGAGACAGGCAGATGTCTGGAAGGAAAATATTCCAGGCAGAGGAAACAGCAAATACATAGGCCTTGAGGCAGTACCAAACTTGGGAATTTGAATCCAAGCAAGAAGGCCAAGGTCACCAGAACAAAATAAGCTAGGAGAAAGGTAGTAAAAGATGAGGTTGAAAAGATAGACCAATTTGGGTTCTGTGGAGCCTGAAGGCCATGGAAAGGGTTGAGATGGGAAACATGTGAAAGCTTTCCGATCAGGGGGTGAAAGACGTGACATTTATATTATAAAATACAGGGTATACAAGGGACACAGGAGTACTGATGCATAGGGGCACTTGTACCCCAATGTTTATAGCAGCACTCTCAACAATAGCCAAATTGTGGAAAGAGCCTAAATGTCCATCAACTGATGAATGGATAAAGAAATTGTGGTTTATATACACAATGGAGTACTATGTGGCAATGAGAAAGAATGAAATATGGCCCTTTGTAGCAACGTGGATGGAACTGGAGAGTGTGATGCTAAGTGAAATAAGCCATACAGAGAAAGACAGATACCATATGCTTTCACTCTTATGTGGATCCTGAGAAACTTAACAGAAACCCATGGGGGAGGGGAAGGGCAAAAAAAAAAAAACAAAAAAACAAAAAAAAAAACAAAGAGGTGAGAGTGGGAGAGAGCCAAAGCATGAGAGACTCTTAAAAACTGAGAACAAACTGAGGGATGATGGGGAGTGGGAGGGAGGGTAGGGTAGGTGATGAGTATTGAAGAGGGCATCTTTTGGGATGAGCACTGGGTGTTGTATGGAAACCAATTTGACAATAAATTTCATATATTAAAAAAAAGAAAAAAATAAAATACAGGGTATATTCTTGTAAAAACATATAACTTACACATGTATTTATATAGTATGGATATGCATACATGTATAATACATATATTCAGTTGTACATCTCAAATGCTAAACAATTTTTAAAATTTTAATCTGTTTGATTGCATTCAAAATATACAAAATGGGATAACTAACTAGCCATGAATCACATTCTGCTGTCAGTCTTCATATGACAGGGAAAATAATTTAGATGTAAGATAGGAGCTAAAGGTTATAGTGTAACCTGAATATAAAATAGATTCTGGGGAATAATGGTCTAAAAATAGATACTACCTTATAGTAAACCAAAAAAAAAAAAAAAAAAAAAAAAAAGGCTGATAATTTTATTTCATTGTCCCTGAGTTTCTTTTTTGCTATATTATTGATTTGATCAAAAGATTGTGAAATGCATTTTGAATGCCTGAGGAAAGGTTTTTTTCATGCCATATTTTTAAGTTGGGGTATTAAATATACATAACAAAAATTATATCATTTTAACCATTTTTAAATGTGCCGTTTAGTGGCATTGAGTTTATTTATACTGATTTTTAACTAATTTTTTAAAGTTTATTTTTATTTATTTTGAGAGAAAGATAGACAGCAAGTGGGGGAGGGGCAGGAAGAGAAGGAGACAGAATCCCAAATAGGCTCCACACTGTCAGCACAGAGCCCAATGCAGGACTTGAACTCACAAACCTGTTAGATCATGACCTGAGCTGAAATCAAGAGTCAGATGCTTAACTCACTAAGCCACTGGGCACCCCTATTTATATTGTACAACCATCAATACCATTCATCTCCAGAATTTTGTTCATTCTCTACAACTGAAACTGTGTACCCATTAAATGATAACTCCCCATTGTCCTCTCCCCCAGACCCTAGAAACCAACATTCTACTTTCTACCTTTATGAATTTTACTACTCTGGGTACCACACACGTAAGTAGGATCATACAGTATTTGATCTTTTGTGATTATCTTCTTTCATTTAGCATAATGTCTTCAAGGTTCATTCATGTTGTATGTGTCAGAATTCTTCCTTTTTAAGGATGAATAATTCTACCTTGTATGTATGTACTACATTTTGTTTATCCATTCACCTGTTGATAAATACTGGGTTGCTTATACCTTTTGTCTATTTTGAAAGTGTTGCTATGAACATGGCTGTACAAATACCTGTTCAAGTCCCTGCTTTCAGTTATTTTGGGTATGTATCCAGAAATGGGATTGCTAGATGATGATAATTCTATTTCTAATTTTTTGAGAAACCACCTCTTTTTCATAGCAGCTGCACCATTTTACGTTGCCACCCACAAAGCACAAGTGTTCTAATTTCTCTATATCCTTGCCAACACTTATTATTTTCTGGTTTTTTGATAATAGCCATCCTAATGGATGTGAGGTGGTATTGATTTGCATTGTGGTTTTGATTTGCATTTCCCTAGTGATTAGTGATATTGAACATCTTTTCGTGTGCTCATTGGCTATCTGTATATCTTCTTTGGATAAGTATTTATGCAAATCCTTTGCCCATTTTTTAATCAGACTGTTTGGTTTTTGTTGCTGAATTTTAGGAGCTCTTTATATATTCTAGATATTAATCCCATATCTGATATGTGATTTGTTAATATTTTCTCCCATTCCTTAGTTGCCTTTCCACTTGCTTGATAGTGCCCTTTGAAGCGCCCTTTGAAGCGCATTGAAGAAATTTCAATGTTCTTCAATTTATCTGTTTGTTCTTTTATTTTCTGTTCCTTTGATATCATATCTGAGGAATTTTGTTTTTCAAATTATTCTGGCTGGCATTTTGAGACTTGACTATAAGTTAAGGATGAAAACAGAGACAAGGTAGGAGGTGACTATGATACAGAAGGAAGTTTATGTGGGCATGAACTAAAGTGGTTGGTAGTAGAAACAGAGAAGAATGGATGCGTTTAGATATATTCTGAAAATAACAGAGAAACAACCTGATAATTTGGATGAGAGATACAATGAAAATTAAGGAATAAAAAATGATTCCTACTTTATGACCTGAGCTACTAGATGAACGATGGAGCTGTCATGAGATGGGAACATTTAGGGAAAGAGCTACTAATCAAAGACTTTGGTCATGTTTTGCTGGAAGTGTCTATTATATATCCAAAAGAGGCACCTGAGAGATATACAAAGCTGAAGTTAAGAGAAAAGATCCATGTGGTAGATACGAATTTGGAATCCCCTAGTTATCTATTGCCACAATGCTGCATAACAAAAAGTAACAACCACAAAACTCTAATTGTTCGTGCAGCTGGGGTGACTGGCTAGGAGGCTCTTCTGATCCTGGCTCAAATCAGTCATGTATCTGGGAGTCCACTGGCCGTTATTTTATCCAGGCCAGCCTTAGCTCTCTGCTTCACAGATCTCCCCTGCCCTGACAGCCTAGTTCAAGAATATTCTCATAGTAATGGTAGAGGTGCAAGAGTGGAAGACCACGCCCAATTGTCCAAGCATTTTTCAAGCCACTGCTTGCATCAAACTTTGCTAACATTCCATTGGTCAAAGCAAGTCACATTATCAAGCCCAGGGTCAGTGGAGAGCACTGCCAAGTTATGTGGCAAAAGTAGATCCAGATAGGGTTGAAGAACTTGGGCCATTGTGTGATCTACCACATTACCATTGTGAAGAGAGTGTACCAAATGCCTTAGGACTAGAGGGAAAGTAAAGACGAGCAAAGAAGAATGAGCAGTTTGTCTTTGCCAAGAACTGAAGAGGAATTCTAACAGGCACCATCCTCAAGCCTTAAATCTTTTTGTCTACCTCTCCTACCTGGTCTCCTGCAAGAGTAAAAACAGTGAGATCTGAGGATGAGCTGAAAGATGATTAAATTATGGCCCAGAACAATGTCACTGAGAATGGTTCAAATTCACATATGTTTTGAAGGTAAAGCTGACAAAACTTGATGGGAGTATAAGGGACAGGTAAGAAACAAGGAGACTCTTAGGGATTTTGTCTGAACAACTAGTAGTGCCATTAATAGGATGGGGAAGACTGGGGGAGAAGCTGGTTGGCGGGGACAAGATAAGAGTAGTTTTGGACATGGAAGGATAAGATCCCAGTGAAGATATTCAGCAGGCAATCGGATATAAATGTGTGAAGTTCAGGATGAAATGCTAAGGCCAAAGATACAACTTTCTGAAGTTACCAGCATATAAGGGGATTAAAAACCAAGGGAATGAATGAAATCACCTAAGGTATGATGTATCTAGAGAAAAAAAGACAAATAGGCTAAATGATTAACTGCATTCTCCCTCTTTACCCCTGCCTCCAGTAGACACCCTCTTCCTGCTTAATATCTCCCAAATGTGGACCCTCCTGTCCACCTCTACAACCCTTATCTTAGCAAGAAATTTTCATTTTTCACCTAGACCACTGCAATTGTTTTCAACTGATCTCACTGTCTCCGGGATCACTTCATTAGTCTCGTTCTCCATATAGTCAGCAGGTGGGTCTTTGTAAAGCAAACCTGTTTTTGCCTAGCCTGCCCAAAACCTTAATACAAACTCTATAATGAATAGATTAGCCTGACATTACCTGAACCCAGTAACTAAAGTTAACTTCAGTCGCCCCGGAACAACTAGTAATTCAATAGGAAGCATCAACTACGAAGCCTTTCTACCAAAAGAAAGAGCCTGTATTTGACCAGCTGCTAGCTCTATCAGTTCCTAGGAAATGTGGCAGTTGGAAGAGCTTGTTCAAGAGCACCGCAAGGGTACAATCAGCCAAATCCAAACTCTGCAGGGAGTTCTGCAGGAAAAACAACCCAGTTTCCTAACAAATTTTTTACTAAAATTAAAAACTTTTTAAAAATTTGTTGTAAGTCAGAGGGTGAGTGCATAGAGAACTAATACAGATTGAGAGACGAGACAAATCATCCATACGCTATATGTGGACTGTGTTTGGGTTGTGATTTAAACACTGCTGTAAAAAAGACATTTCTCAGACAATCAGGGAAAATTGAGCATGGACTGGATTTTACTTGATACTAAGGAATTTTTGTTTATCTTGTCAGGTGTGAAAATGATATTGTAGTTGTATTTTTTAAAAGAAATAATCCAGTATATATATGTATATATATATTTATATATATACATATATATATAAATATATATATAAAAATATAAAATATTTTTATAAATATAAAATATAAAATATAAAAAATATATAAATATATAAAAATATAAATAAATAAATAAATATATTTATATTTATATAAATATATAATATATATTTTTATATTTATATTTATATATTTATATAAATTTATATATAAATATATTTATATATTTATATAAATATATAAATATATAAATATATATATATTTATATATAAATAAATATATATAAATAAATAAAATATATATATTATATTAAAAATATAACCACAGATATATATATATATATCTGTGGTTATATTTTTAATTTTTTTAATGTTTATTTATTTTTGAGAGAGACAGAGACAGTGTGAGAGTGGGGGTGGGACAGAGAGAGAGATACACATAGAATCTGAGGCAGGTTCCAGGCTCTGACCTGCCAGCACAGAGCCCGATGTGGGGCTTGAACTCACATGCCATGAGATCATGACCTGAACTGAAGTCGGACGCTTAACCGACTAAGCAATCCAGGCGCCCCTCTGCGGTTATATTTTTTTTAAAAAGAAACTATCCTGAAGTATCTATGGGTACTGAATTTGCTTCAAGATGCTCCAACAATTAAAAAAGAAAACTGAAGGAATCAAAGAAACAAAAGTGGAAGTTAGCTGGTGTTCACTAAAGCTGTGCTATGGGTATGTAAGACTTCATTATACTAATCCATCTTTATGTGTGTTTAAGATTTTCCATTGTAAAAAGGGGGAAAGAGGAAAAAAGAAAAAACCTTCACACAAGTAGCAAGTCAACATTAAGTTGGCCCTATGCATCTTCATTTCATTCTCCAATCTCTCACCCTCCTGACGTGTTATGTTCCAGACACACAACAACCCATGTCTATCTAATAAAATACATTCACAATTTATTAACGTATTTTAGCTAGATGTTAATATCAATTTCCGTTTTCGCAAAGTCACTAATAGTCAAAATTCCCAAGACCAACACCAGTGTACTGTGATAATGGTCTACAACAGACAGACTTTATTTTGAGTTGCTCACACATAAATTTTATTGGAACGCTATACACCCTATTTCCTGGACACCTATCCAATTCCCCTTCATACCTCCAAACCTTTCTTTGTATCGTTTCTTGTTTCTGGGTGCCCTGCCTCACTTCTCCACCAGGAAAACTCCTCCAGTGCTCATGACGAATGCCAGCTCCCTCACAAACCCTTCCCCTCCATAGCTCCTACCTCCCATTCTAAGTAGTCAGGTCCTCCCCACTCTACCCCCCTGATTCCTTGCATAGATGTCATTGTCGCTCTACATAATTGTCTGTAATGTCCCATGCTAAATGGAGAACTTCTTGGTGTGGTTTTTCTACAGGTATATCACCCAACTCTAGCACATGGCAAGTGCTCAGATAAATTCTTTTTTTTTTTTTTTAATTTAAATTCTAGTTAGCTAACATACAGTGCAATATTGGTCTCAGGAGTAGAATTCAGTGATTTATCACTTATATGCAATGCCCAGTGCTCATGCCAACAAGTGCCCTCCTTAATACCCACTCCCATCTAGCCCATCCCCCACCCACCTCCCTCCATCAACCCTCAGTTGTTCTCTATTGTCAAGTCTCTTTAAAATTTTTTTAATGTTTTTATTTATTTTTGAGAGAGAGAGACAGAGCGAGTGAGGGAGAGGCAGAGAAAGACACAGAGACACAGAATCCACAGCAGGCTCTAAGCTCCAAGCTATCAGCACAGAGCCGGATGCGGGGCTCGAACTCACAGACTGTGAGATCACAATTTGAGCCGAAGTCCGACGTTCAACTGACTGAGCCACCCAGGCGCCCCTCTATTGTTAAGTCTCTTAAGGTTTGTTTCCCTCTCTTCTCTTCCCCCCTTCCCGTATGTTCATCTGTCTTGTTTCTTAAATTCCACATATGAGTGAAATCTTATGGTATTTTTCTTTCTCTGATTGACCTATTTCACTTAGCATAATACCCTCTAATTCCATCCACATTGTTGCAAATGGCAAGGTTTTATTCTTTTTGATGGCTGAGTAATATTTCACTGTATATATAGACCACATCATCTTACCCAATCATCAGTCAATAAATTCTTGAAGAAAAATGAGGAAGAGAGGGAGAGAGTGAAGAAAAACGGTAAAAGCAGAGCCTCCCTTCCTCCCTTTTCATTTCAGAGATTCCTGAGATAATATACGTGTCCTCAGAGGGCCCAGAAGTATTTTATCCCTCACTGCTTACATCAAGTATATCCAAGAGCCCACTGCCCACTCAGTTCACACCCACCAGGGCAAATAGTCTCTAAGCAGATGTGAACTTTCATCACAGAGGTCCCATTTCTCTGCCTCATCCAATCCCTAATTTAACAGTAATGACATACACAGAAGTCAACCTTCAAGTTTCCAAAAACTTTGCCTTCTCAGCCCAGACCCTGTAGACTATAAAGGAGGATGGACAAAGCCCCCATAGCTGTGTTTATGGGCCTTTCCTGGGGCCTCCCACGTGGGATGGGCTCCAGCAAGATGCTATAGTGTCTTGCAGGATCCAAGGCACTGATAGAAGCAGGAAACATGATTACGGCCACTTTCTCCAGCTGATTACTGGCTCTGGTACTCTGACAGCCCTTAGCAAAAGTTACCTCTCCATCATCATGAAGACAGCAACAGTCACCACACACACACACACACACACACACACACACACACACACACACACACGATTTGGGTAGGAAAACATCCAGGGAGAAAACCAAGAGATCAGGTTTATTTTAACATGTGTCCAATTAACATATGAGATCATGACATAATTCAACTGAGAAAATGCGCATCAAACTGTGCAGTGAGTGCTCTTCCAATGCTACAAAGATATGGAAGATGAATTCTCTGTCCCCAAAAGGCTCACAGTTTGGGAAAAGAAAGGCAAGTATGATATAATGTAAAAAGTGCTACATCTGGCCTGTGAGCTAGAGTACCATATATTGAAGAGAAAAGGGAGTGATTAACTGTGTGATTAACTGTGCAGTATCACACCTGTGGAAAAATGCATTTCTGTACAGTAATAAGGACATAAGGAAATTTAGAGTAATAAAGTGAACACTGTTCTATGTTCCTTGTTTTCTTCCTTTTCTTGAGGGTAGAATTCAACAAGTCTTTCTTTAGAGAAACATAAAGGACTTAGATCAAGGAATGAAGGGAAGCTATGTGAGGTAGTTTGGAGGTCCTGTGTAGCCTCTGCCCACTTTGGAAAAAGGGATTATGGCACGAGCTTTTATGTTTTTGATATTTTTTAAATTTATTTATTTTATTTTGAGAGAAAGCATATGAGTGAGCAGAGGAGGAGAAGAAAGAGCGGAAGAAAGAGAATCCAAGCAGGCTCCGCACTGTCAGCACAGAGCCCCACATGGGGTTCCATCCCATGAACCTCGAGTTCATGACCTGAGCCAAAATCAAGAGTCAGAGCCTTAACCAACTGAGCCACCAGATCATAGCATGAGCTTTTATGAGAAAACAGCCTTGAGTAAGTCACAGTTAGGAGTGGAGGCTCTGGAGATGGACAGGCTGGGTGCTCTCTGTGTGGACCAACTTGGCTATTTACCAGCTATGAGACCTTGGCCAAGTTATTTAACCTGTAAGCCCCAGTTTCCTCATTGTAGGGTAGAGGTAATAATGTTTGTTGAAATAATTACATTGAAAAATACTTCAATGTTTCTTAAATGGGAATCTACAAACATGTTTTCTGAGTCTTAATAATTTTCTTAAACTACGTTTTTAATGGAATAGTTTTCCATTTGGCTAGTAGATTTAAGATTCTAATATTAACATATTCCAGATCTTCTCTGGCTGACTGCGTCAGAACTAAGTCCCGCTGAAAGACTTCAGCATCAGAGGTTTTGATGCCATTCACACAAGTGTTGGCACCAATGACTACTACTTTAATGACGTTAGGCTGGTAAGGAAAGAGAGAGAGAGACAGAAAAAGAGAGAGACTAACTTATATGTAAATTCTTCTTGAGTTAAAGATAGGCCAAATGATGTCATATCACACTGTGCAGATGGAAGCTTCAGGGTGGTACAGTGGTTCGATAGAGAAATTTGTGGGAGAACTGAGTCATCACTCAGGGCAAGGGAGCAGTGATGTGCCAAAAGAGTCTGTACCCCAGTCATGCACTACAATTCACAGTACGAACAGCTATTCAGTTTCAGCAAACATCATCTGTCACATTAAATAAACGATGTTGATTTGAATTGTTTTGTGTTGTACTTTTGTTTGCACTTAATTTATAAATATCCTTTTGTTTTGTAGTTGATTAAACACTGTAAGCATAAGAAGCTGAGACCTAGCTGTATGTCAATATGTATTTAAGAAACACAATGATCAAGGAGGAGCCAAGATGGTGGAACAGCATGGAAGCTTTTCTGTGTGTCTCATGTCCATGAAATACAAGCAGATCAACACTGAACCATCCTGCACACCTAGAAAACTGATTTGAGGATTAACACAACAATCTGCACAACCTGAACCACAGAACTCAGCAAGTACACGGCATGGAGAGGTGAACTGGGGGAAAGAGAAGCCACGGAGGGCACGGAGCTGTTTTTGTGTGCAGAGAGAAGATGGAGATCGGCGGGGGAGAGAATATGGGAAAAGCACCCCTCCCAAAAGCAGCTGGAGAGAAAGTGGAAAGTGGAAATGGCAGCAGGGACTGAACTAAAAAGGGAGAAAGGAGAAAGGAGAGGGTTTAAATTCCATTAAGACTCTATAAACAGGGGGAGTGCAGAGTCTGAAACTATGCAGCTCAATACCTGGCAGTGCTCTGGCAGGAAGTGTGAATCCCCAGGAGCAGAGTGAAGTCTGTGGTCTTTGGGCCACATAGAGAGAGGCAGTTCCCCTGCTGGGAGGACATCTGGTAGAGGCTGTGTGGTCCTCCAACAGGCAAAGGCCCCAGTGGACCTGGGAGAACAACCACATTCGCTAGTGCTGGAACAAGATCTGGGAGTAAAGCCTGGTGCCAGATGTGTGTTGTGACTTACCATAACCCCCGAAACACTGTTGCTACACGATCATGTGAACTTTTTCTGGGGCAGGCTGGCGCCCAGCCACAGTCTCTGGGCATCGGCCACAGCACAGTCCCGTGAATGTTCCTGGGTGCAGCCGGCACCAGCAATTGCTTAGTGAGACCCTCCCCCAGAAGGTCTGAGCAGGTCAAAGCCACAGTCCCTCAGAAGTAAGGGGTTGGGAAAAAAAGCCGCATCTAAAATAAAACTCAGGAAGAAGGTTCTGCCTTGGGCTTCGTCATGGACAGTGTAAAAGTGGGGAGAGGATGGAGGCTGAAGACAAAGGACGGGTGCACAATTGCTGATCAGGGAGAACAGAATTCAGATACTAGACGCTGGGTAGCTGGGTGACGCCATTTTCACCACTCCCGCACATGTACATACACACCTGTGAGTGCCCCAGCAATCCACCCCAGTAAGCTAAGCAGCACCATCTAGTGGAGAACGGAGCTGTTACACTAAGCCCCGCCCAACTGGGCCAACCTCACTCTTCAGGAACACAAATCTCTCCGCCTGCTTAGTTTATGGACTATAAAGCGCTTCATAGCTTGACTTCTAGGGGAAAACAAAGTAATTTGAATCGTATTTCAGTCTGTTCGCTGGTCCATCTATTCCATTTTCTTTTTTTTCCTCTCTCATTTTTGTTTCTTTTCTTTTTCTTAAATACAGAAAGAGAAAAAAATTTTATTTTCAATTTTTATTAAAAACATTTTTTAAATTGTTTTTTCTACCATATTTCATACTTCTGTGTAAATTTTTTCAAATTCTATTTTACTTCCATCATTTCATTTTATTTTATTTCAGTGTATTCATTTTTTCAAATTTTCAAATGATTTCCTTTTTTTTCTTTCCCCTTTTTTCTCTAATCTGTCAAGCCCCTTTCAACACCCAGACCAAAACACACCTAGGATCTAGCATCATTTATTTGATTTGTGTGTGTGTGTGTGTGTGTGTGTTGTTTTTAATTTTCTTATTTTAATTTTTTTATTTTAATTTTTGTAATTTTAACGTTTTTTACTTCATTAATTCCTTTTCTCCCTTCAAAAAGATGAAATGAAGGAATTCACCCCAAAGGAAAGAGCAGGAAGAAATGACAGCCAGGGGCCTAACCAACACAGATACAAACAAGATGTCTGAACCAGAATTTAGAATCACAGTAATAAGAATACTAGCTGGAATCGAAAAAAGATTAGAATCCCTTTCTGCAGAGATAAAAGAAATAAAAGCTAGTCGGGATGACATAAAAAATGCTATAACTGAGCTGCAATCTCGAATGGATGCCATGGCAGCAAGTATGGATGAGGCAGAGCAGAGAATCAACAATATAGAGGACAAACTTATGGAGAAAAATGAAGCAGGAAAAAAAAGAGGGAAACTAAGGCAAAAGAGCATGATTTAAGAATTAGAGAAATCAGTTCTAGTATTTGTGTTATTAGAGTCCCAGAGAAAAGAGATAGTGTGCTGCTAAACATTTTTTTAACAAATGATGGCTGAAAACTTCCAAAATCTGGAAAAAGAAATCAACTTACAAATTCAAGATCAACAAACCCCAAACACAATAAACCCAAAGAAACTCATGCCCAAACACATTGTAATCAATTTGGTGAAAACTAAATACCAAATAAAAGTCTTGAAAGCAACCAGAGAAAAACAACACATTATCAATAGGAGAACAAGAATTCCAATGACTGAATTTGTCATAAGAAACCATGGAGACCAGGAAGAGAGTCACACCCTTCTTAAAGTTGCTGAGAGTGAAGAACTACCACCTAGGAGTCTATACTTATCAAAAATACCCTCCAGAAATTAAGGTGAAATGAAGACCTTGTCAGATGAAGGAAAACTAAGAGAATCTATTGCCAGCCAGTCTCCTCTAGTAGAATTGCTAAAGGAAGTTCTTCAGGCAACAGGGAAATAATACCAGAAGAAAATGTGGAACATCAGAATGACAGAAGAGCACCAGAAAGGATAAGTGTCTAGTTAAGCATGATAAACTACTCTTCATCTCTTAAATTCATTAAAATATGTTTGATAATCCAAACTAGAATTATAACATCATCTGGTGGACCTTTCAATGTACACAGATGTACTATGTAAGACAACCATACCATAAAACAGAGAGAAGAGAGGGTCTGACAATTGCTAAGATTTTTACATTCTACCTAAAATGGTAAAATATTGCCTTTAAGTAGTTTGTGAAAAGTTAAGATGTATATTGTAATCCCTAGAGTAGCCACTGAAAAAATGTACAGAGACATAAGCAAAAAATAAATTAATTAAAATGGAATACTAAAAACTGTTTAGGGGCTCCTGGGTAGCTCAGTCAGTTAAGTTGTCTGACTTCAGCTCATGTCATGATCTCACAGCTCATGGGTTCAAGCCCTGCTTTGGGCTGTCTGCTGACAGCTTGGAGCCTGGAACCTGCTTCGGATTCTGTGTCTCCCTCTCTCTCTGCCTCTCTCCCACTCGCCCTCTGTCTCTCTGTCAAAAATAAATAAACATTAAAATTTTTAAAATAAAAACAATTAAAAAGTTAAAACTGTTTAAATAGTCTAAATAAAGGCAAGAAAGGGGGGATTCAAGGAACAAAAAAAGAGGGTACAATCATAAAATAAATAATAAAATGGTCGACCTAGGTCAAAACTTATCAATAACTGCATTAAATGAAAGTGATCTAAACATATAAATTAAGACAGATGTTGTCAGAATAGATATTTTAAAACCCATGACCTAACTATATGCTGTCTATAAGAAACTCACTTCACAAATAATGATAAAGCCAGGTTAAAAAGTAAAAATAAGGGAAAAGGTATACTGTGCAAATACCACACAAAAGACAGTCAGCAGGGCAATATTAATATCAGCCAAAAATAAATAAATAAATAAGAAGAAGAAATGAGAAAATTACCAGGGGTCAATTCACCAAGAAGAAATAGCAATCCTAAGTTTATATCTAACAACAGAGATCAAAACACAGGAAGCAAAAACTGAAAAGAACTGAAAGGAGAAGTAGGCAAATATATAATTATAGCTAGAGACTTGAATGCCCTTAATGATAAATAGAACTAGTAAACAGAAAAACAGCAAGAATATAGATGAACTACACAACACCATCAAAAACTGGATCTAACTGACATTTATAGAGCCCTCCACCCAACCACAGAAAAATATCCTTCTCAATAAAACATATCCTTCTCAATAGAACGGCTCACCCAAGAACAGCAGAATATACATTTTCTTGGAACATTCACAAAAACAGACCATGTTGTAGGTCATAAGATAAACTCTAACAAGTTTAACAGAATTGAAACCATACAAAGAATGTTTTCCAACCACACTAGAATTAAACTAGATCAGGAACAGAAAGATAAGAGAAAAACCTCCAAACACTTGGAAATTAAACAACACAACACACTTTCAAATAACCCAGGAGTCAAAGATGAGTCTCAAGGGAAATTAGGAAATATTTTTAGCTAAATAAAAGTGAAAATACAACACATCAAAATTTGTGAGATGTAGTTAAGGCAGTACTTCCAGAGAAATGCATAGCATTAAATGATTATACTGGAATATAATCAAGGTCTAAAGACAATAACCTAGGGTTTCATAGTAAGAAACTAGGGCGGGGAAAAGAGCAAAATAAACAGAGAACAAGTTAAGGAAGGGGTAATAAAGAGAGCTGAAATCAATGAAATTGAAAATTTTAAAAAAATCAACAAAAACCAAAAGCTGGTTATATGAAAAGATCAATAAAACTGAAAACCTCTAAACAAAACCCAACCAAAACAAAAAACAAACAAACAAAAAACAACAGAGAAGAGACACAAATTACCAATATCAGGATTGAAAAAGGTGCTATCACTATAAACCCCACAGACATTAAGAGGATATAAAGAAATACTATGAACAATTGTACAC
The DNA here is from genome assembly GCF_046562875.1 of Panthera onca. Lineage (NCBI taxonomy): Eukaryota > Metazoa > Chordata > Mammalia > Carnivora > Felidae > Panthera > Panthera onca. The sequence continues at coordinate 121,894,232 of NC_138344.1, read as the reverse complement.
ACATAAACTCAAAAATTTAGATGAAATGGATCAAGTCTTTAAAAATCACAAATTACCCAAACTCACCCAGAATGAAATATATAACCCAAATAGTACTATCACTATTAGAGAAATTTAATTTACAGTTTAAAACCTTCCCAAAAAACATAAGCCACAGGACTAGATGATTTCACTAACAAATTCTACCAAACGTTTAGGAATAAATAATACCAATTCTAGACAATGTCTTCCAGAAAATAGAAAAGAAAGGAGCATTTAGTCTCAATTTATGATGTTACGATTACCCTGACTCCAAAAACCAAAGACTATATCACCTCTCCCCCCCAAAAAAGGTAAAAAGAAAAAGAAAGAAAACTAGAGTCCAATATCCCTCATAAATATAGATTTAAAATTTTCAAAAAAATATTACCATATTAAGTCCAGGAAAATATAGAAGGACAAGTGGAGTTTATTCTGGAAATGCAAGGATGATTCAATATTGGAAAATCAATCCATGCAATCCACAATATCAACAGCCCAAAGAAGAAAACCCTTAGGATTGTATCAATTGATGCAGAAAAGCATTTAACAAAATTCACTATCTAATCACTCTAAAATCCCAGTAAACTAGGAGTGCAAGAGGACATTCTCAACCTAATAAAGCGCATCTAGGGAAACCCTACAGCTACATCATGTTAAATGTGAGACATCAAATTCTTTTCCCCTAGACTGGGAAGAAAACATATTCTCACCAGCCCCATTCAGGTGAAAATCTTAACAGATTGGAAAGGAAGAAATAAAACTGACTTTATTCACAATTTTCAAGGTAGAAAATCCTAAGAAAACAACAAAATTCCTGAAAACAAGAATGAGTTTAGCAAGATCACAGGCTACCAGATAAACACAGAAAACTCAATCATATTTTCAGATACTAGCAAAAATACATACCATTTATAACTTCAAAAAATTAAATCCTTAGATATAAATCTAACAAAATACATGTAGAATCTGTATCCTGAAAACTATAAAATGCTGGTGAAATAATTCACATTTGACCTAAATAAATTGTGAAGCATACCATGCTCATGAAGTAGAAAAATCAATACAGTAAACATGTCTATTTTTCCCAGATTGATCAATAGATTCAATACAGCTTTAATCCAACTCCCAACTGGATTTTTGTATAGATTTGGGCAAGCTAATTCTAAAATGTATACAAAAAAGCAAAGGAACAAAACGGTGCTAATGGACTGAATGTATGTGTCCCCTCCAAAACTTATATGTTGAAACCTTAATTCTCAATGTAGTGGTATTTGGAGATGGGGCCTTTGTGAGCTAATTAGGTCATGAGGGTGGGGTCTTTATGACAGGATTAGTGCCCTTATAAGAAGAGACAAAGGAGAGCTTTCTTCTTCTCTGTCTCCACCATGTGAGGATACAGTGAGACTGCAGTCATCTATGAACCAGGAGGAGGGCCCTCACTAGAACCCAACCATGTCAACACCCTATTCTTGGACTTCCAGCCTCTAGAGCTGAGAATAAATGTTTATTACTTAAGCTACTCAGTACTGTTATAGCAGCCCAAACTGATAAATAGCTTAAATAATTTTGGAAAATAAAGAATAAGATTGGAGAAATCAAACTACCCGATCTTAACACTCTCTACAAAGGTACAGTAAGTCAAGACATGGTACTAGCAAAGAAATACACACACACACTGGGGTGCCTGGGTGACTCAGTCAGTTGAGCATCCGACTTCGGCTCAGGTCAAGATCTCGCGGCTCAAAGTTCAAGCCGCATGTCAGGCTCTGTGCTGACAACTCAGAGCCTGGAGCCTGCTTCAGATTCTGTGTCCCCCTCTCTCTCTGCCCCACCCCTGCTTGTGCTCTGTCTCTCTGTCTTTCAAAAATGAATAAACATTTTTTAAAAAGAAAAAAAAATACACACACACACCAGTGAAATAGAATACAGTCCAGAAATAGAGCCACACAAATATGGCCAACTGATTTTTGACAAAGGTACAGAAACTATTCAGTGGAGAAAAGACAGTCTTTTCAGCAAATGGTGTTAGAACAACTGGACAGCCATATGCTAAAAAAAAAAAAATGAATTTCAAATTAAATTTCACGTCTTACACAAAAATTCACTCAAATAAATCATAGATCTAAGTATAAAATATAAAACTTGTAGAAAAAACAGGTGACAATCTTTGAGATGTGAAATTAGAAAAACATTCTTAGATTTAACACCAAAAATATAATCCATAAAGGAAAAAATTGAATATCAGACTTCTTCCAAATGGAAGACTTTTGGTCTGCAAAGGACACTGGTAAGAGAATGAAAAGACAAACTACAGATTGGAAGAAAATATTTTCAAATCATATATACAACAAGGACTACATAAAGAATTCTTAAAACTCAACAATACAAAAACAAATAATACAATTTTTAAATGGACAAAGGAATAAAATAAACACTTCATCAAAGAGGATATATGGATGTTGAAAAAAATGTTCAACATTATTAACCATTAGAACAATGCAAATTAAAAATCAGTGGCTTGTCCACCACACATCTATTAAATGGCTAAAGATAAATTTTAAAGTACCCCAAAGACCAAGTGTTGATGAAAATGTAGAATAACTGGAACTCTCTGAACTTGCTGGTAAGAATGCAAAATTGTACGGCCACTCCAGAAAACAATCTGGCAATTTCTTAAAAAGTTAAATATACACATACTAGCAATCCCATTACTAGTTACTTATCCTAAAGAAATGAAAACTTATATTCTGGGGCACCTGGGTGGCTCAGTTGGTTAAGCGTCCCACTCTTGGCTTCAGCTCAGGCCATGATCTCACAGTTTTGTGAGTTCGAGCCCCATGTCGGGCCCTACACTGCCAGTGCAGAGCCTGCTTGGGATTCTCTCTTCCCTCTCTCTCTCTCTCTCTCTCTCTCTCCCTCTCTCTGCCCCTCCCCTACTCGCGGTGTCTCTCTCTCAAAAAAATAAATAAAACTTTTTTTCAAATTTCCACCATAGGAAGCAGAAGGCAGCAAAATCAGGGAGATTCTTCCCTTACCTACTCCACATCAGGAAGGAAGCACATGTCAAAACTTCTCTTATCAGGGAGTGAACATCTTTCTCAGAATCACCCAGAAATATTCCCTTTTATCTCATTCACACATTCGTTCCTGGATCAGGAAGTGGGCCCACCTCCCCAGAGATCACACCTGAACTGATACCTGAACAAAACTGATCTTCTGTTGGCAGAGGAGGAAAGGAGGCAATATATGGTGTCTGCCATATGGCAGTGTTATTATTTCCTCCTCTTTGCAGATGAGGCAACTGTGGCTTAGAAAGGATAAGAGACTTGCCCAAGGTCACCCAGCTGGTAAATGCTGAGGCCAGGTTTCAAACCCAGTACTGTCCGACTGCCAAGCCTGTGCTCAGAATCTCTGTGTCAGTGCCTTTTTGGGATGCATTTGATGCAGTGACCAATTCCTTCCCTCCCTGGAGTGTCAAGCTGGAGGGCTAGTCATGATCGCACTGCTAATGACATCAAAGGTCTTGCATGGAACATGGAGGAAGGGTCCCACTGTGGATCAACATCTGGGCATCCTGCATGTGCCTCCCTGACCGCATATCTGTGAAAGCCCCATCTTCCTGTGGCTCTTCCTTGGCCTCTCCCTGCTGACCTCTGTTTTCCCCCCTTGAATGGGCCTTTAGAGACTATCAGGCGGAACAGAGCTGAGTAAGGAAGCTGGGCTGGAAATTCTGCCCCTCTGGCTCACTCCTTTATCTGCCTCTCCGGGCTACTTCCTTGGCCCTGTTCTGTCTGCTCATCTTCTCTTTGCTGGTTTCCCCAGGGACCCTGCCACCTAAAATAACTCAAAACTCACTGTATATGATTCTACTGCAAACATATCCTCCCCTAAAGTGAGGGCTGCAGACTGTATTTCAATGAGAAAATAAATTAGCAGGTAATAAATTTTCCCTTCTTTCTCTGTGTTCCTAGTGGGCCTTGAAATTAGCAAGAACCAAATGTCACATTAATTTCACTGTCAGGGACCAGGGCTAAGGATGACATCAGAGCATCCCCTGGGATCGGGATCCATTAGCCCGAGGACCAGTGGAGAAAGGGAAGCTGACACTATTCGTGAGCAGGTCCCGTGTGAAGTCCTATTGTGTTTTTTTTCTGGGCAGTTTCCCAGGAGGATAGAACTGAGTCTCTAAAAAGTGAAAGGTTTTGGGGTGTGGGCATGAATAGATTTTCCAGCACTTTGGTCGTGTTCTCAACACACTGCTTGTACCCCATCCCTCTTTCAGGAGTGCTTGTGGGGAAAGAGCATCTTGTTGTGTCTAAGTGATAGTCTCTCCGTTCCAAAAGAATTTCTGCAAAACATTATTGAGTGGGACAAGGAAGGATTAGCAAGTCCTCGGATTACTTGAGCAATGAAGATATACTGCCATGGGCCTTTTCATTTGGAACTCAGTCTTGGTCAATATCAACATCTTACGGCAAGTCGATAAATCCCAGTATCAACCTCAGTGGAAGAAGTGTCAATGCCTGCTGCCGGCAACTTAGTTTATGGTGAATCAAGACCTCGAACGAGGCTTTAAATTTGCTGATGCTTTTTCCTGTGGGGTTTGTCGTGGCTCACCCGGCCAGATCGATTTGATGCGTCGCGCTGGGGAAGAGGAAAAGGACTGTGGCTCTCGGAGTATTAGCAAGTTCATTTCACACTGATGTTGCGACAGAGGCCAGGGGAAGGTTTACAGAAGCTGCATTCATCAAGCCAGCAGGTCGCCCACGACAGCCCTCAGGCTTGAAGCAGAGAGACATAGAAGGGAGGGGCTGGCGGGTGGCAATTCACAGGGAGAATTATGGCTTCTACTGGCAGGGGCAGGTAGTGAAGAGGAGAGAGGGTCTGGAGGCTCTGATGGCTCACAGCCTACAGAGAGGAGCCAGAAGTGGGCAGGAGCCTAGTTCACCTCAGCCGTCAGGAGCTATTTGGAACAAGGGCATTATTTCCTCCCCAGAGTTTGTAGCAGATTGAATGCAAAAATGGCCCTAATTCTCCATCCTTCCCACACCACTTGCAATGTGACTCCGTAGTTCCTTCCATCAAGGGGTTGAGTCTATTTCCCTGTTCTTTGAATTTAGGTTGCCTTGTAACTTACTTGGACCAACAGACTGCAGCAGCACGAGTGGGCAGCAATGTCTCAGTTCCAAGCCTAGGCCTCGAGAGACCTCGCCCACTCCCCACACCCCCTCTCTGTCTCCATCATGAGAATAAGAGCAACTAGCCTTCTGGAGGATGAGAGAGCACATGGAGAAGAGCTAAGTCTCCCCAGCTGAGGTCACCCTAGACCAATCAGCCTGCCGCCAACCTGTCAACTGACCACAGATGCATAAGCAAGCCCAGCTGAGCCCAGCCCAGATCAGCAGAGTTGGCTAACCAATCCATAAACCTGTGAGCTATGATAAAGGGTTATCATTCTAAGTCAGTAAGGTTCGGTGGGTGGTGGGTTGTATAGTATCATCATGTCACCAGATCACGGATACAAGGTTCATCCGATTATTCTTGTAACCACAGCAGTGCCCAGAGGAAAGCACCTCAGGCCCTGAACTTTAGGGCTCCTGCTTCTCTGAGGACCAGAGTTCTACCAGCTAGTGCTAAAAACCTAAAGTTTATATACACATACAACAAAAAACCCACAAGGTTGGTCCATCCCTTCCCCGATAGGCTGCCAGCAAAAGGTCATTCATGTTTGCCCAATCTATTCTTAGAGGCAAAGGTCATGACTTCAAAGACAACCAGTGCAGCTTTAGCTCCAGGACAACATGGCTTTTTTTCTGTAATGAATGGGCAAATGCCCATCTGACCTCCACCTCCCCAATATGCCTCTGAGTCACTGAACCATTTGGTGCAAGTGGAGGGTCAGCCATTCCAGGCTAAAAAGAAAAGCGGGGTAGGGAGTATTTTGTATTAGTCATCTGCTGCTGCTGTAACAAATTACCACAAATTCAGTCTTAACACTAATTTATTAGCCGACTGCTCTAGAGGTCAGAAGCCTGACATGGGTCTCACTGAGCGAAAACCAAAGTGTTGCCAGGACCATCTACCTTTCTGGAAGCTCTAGGGGAAAATCTGTTCCTTAGCTTTCCAGGTCTTAGAGGCTAACCTCACCGCAGGGCTCATGACTCCCTGCCTCCATCTTCAAAGCCAGCAACAGTGGGTCAAATCCCTCTCACATGGCAGCTCTCTGGCCTCTCCTGCCTATTCTCCTTTTAAGGACTCAAGTGATTGAATTGAACCCAATCAGATAATCCAAGGTCATCTCCCATCTCAAAGTTCTTATACTTAATCACAGCTTCAGACTCACGTTGGCACTTTAAAATAACATCATTAGGGATGCCTGGGTGGCTCGGTCGGTTGAGTGTCTGACTTCAACTCAGGTCATGATCTCACGGTTTGTGGGTTCAAGCCCCACATCAGGCTCTGTGCTGACAGCTCGAGCCTGGAGCCTGCTTTGGATTCTGTGACTTCCTCTCTCTCTGCCATCCCCCATTTGTGCTGTCTCTCAAAAATAAATAAATGCAATAAAAAAAATTTTTTTAATACCATCATTAAATCTGGGGATTAGAACATGAGCATCTTGGAGATCCATTATTCTGCCTACCACAGTTACACTGTGATTTTACAACAAGGATTGAGAGACAGGAAGCCTTTATTTTTCTTGGATATCTCCATGGAATTGATGGTCCTACACCCAGAATTCCCTAAAATGTAGGCTCAAGTTAAAGGAAGGAGGGATGGACATGGGCCAGGATTAGTAGCATCCAATAAATCATCCTCAGAGTTGCAGAACATCCCTCCGTCCCTGAAATGCTGGTCTCAATATTAAGGATGTAGGGTCTGGCTCCCAGTTAAAGGGCGGGACTAGATGGCCATAGCCCAGTGGGAACGCAGTCACCATGCTGCCATGATCTACACAGACCTTCCAGAAGCTGGTGATGCCCTTGTGACAGTTCAAGGAGGCCATTCAGGAGCCACAGCAGACTTCAACCAACAAGGTCCTCTCCCCACTTACTGATCTTTGTGTTAAGAACCAAGGGGTTGTGGAGGTGGGTCTGAACAGGTTCTGTCCTCAAAGCTCTTACAGATTAGAGGATCACACAAAACATGCCCTTCAATAGGTGACTACTTAAAGTTTTAGAGAAAAGTACCACAAGCAACAAACAGTAAAACGTGATGGACATTCAGAGCAGGAAAAGATGGGAAGCGGGCACTCTATAGGGAGAGGAGGAGTACAGAAGAATCTGGTGAGGCTTTTCAAAAGAAATTAAGGAAGCGTGTTCTATGTCTTATAGTTTAAGCTGGAGTAGGCAAACTTTCTGCAAAGGGGCAGATAGTAAATACTTTAGGTTTCACAGGTCATACAGTCTCTGCTACTCAACTCTGCTGTTATGGTAGATAAGGAGCCACAGACAATAAGTAATGGCAGTACATGGCTTGTGTGGCAATGAAACTTTATTTATAAAAATAGGCAGTGGGCCAGATTTGGCCCACGAACTGTAGTTGGCTGATTCCTGTTTTAAGCCATGCTGTAGGCATCCAGTGAACGTTTGCATAACCATGAAAAGATATATAGAAGATATAATGCTTTGGTTAAGCTTTGATGAATGGAGAGAACTTGAATATGAAGGAAAACCAGGGATAAGGTAAAATTAACTATTTCTATGAGATACTGAAGAAATCAGGCCCTCAAGAGTTTCCAATAGAGGATTTTGGATAGGGGTAAAAACTTGAAATACGACTAGTATGTGTAGGGTTGTTTTAGGAAGAGTCCTGATAGACAAATAAAGAAGTTTAAATGTAAGACAATGGGAATTTGGGAACCCTTGATAGTTTTTGAGCTGGAAAATTATGGCATGCAAATATCTTTCAAATCACTGAGTAAGTTCAAGGATTGGCCTCAGGCTATGCGCGCATGCAAAGCAGAGCTCCTGAGTGCTGTCCCCACTGGATAAAAAACTGGGCCTTGTCTCTGCCAGCAAGTGGTCATGATGCCACTTGCTCCCACACACAGTTGTCACCTCACACATAACTGGGCCCAGATTCACAGAAGATTCTAGTTGTCCATTAGGGTGTGGGCCTGGCTTCCCTAAAGCACTGGACAATTTTGCCTTCCTGTCCTCTGTGAGGCGGTCCCTGTCTCCATCTCTTCCCCTGTTCCCTCCTCCACCGCCTCCACCCTAGAGCCCTCCTGCTGCTGTGAATCACATGTTGTAACAAATGAGTTACCAAAGGTTCCAACAAGCTGCTCATCATTGTCCCCAGCAGGAGAAAAGCAGCCCCGACCTGGAGCTGGGACCTTGTTAAGAGTTTGTAATGAGCTGACGGGAAGCTATTTCTGCCTGATTAGAATCCTAATGCGCTGCTGACTAGGTGAGTAGGAGAAGGGCTTCCAGCTTTCTCCCCGGCACTCCCACCCCTCTCCCTGCTCCAAGCAGAGCTCCAGGAAGGAAATGGTTCTTTGCCAGCAGTTAAGACCATAAAGAACAAACACAAAGCAGCCCCAGAAACTCCCTGCCCATCCTTCTTCTCCTCCTGAACAGGATACCTCCATCTTCCTCATTTTTCTGAGCACACCAACCTCTGCCACCTGCTAACATCCTAATGAGGCCACCTGGACCTATCCATAATTGGTCACAGGTGCCCCCACAGGTCCTGGCAAGGTCCTCACTCAGAGAGAGATGGAAAGGCAGGAGAACACAGCATCCAACTAGTCACTGGAAAGATGAGGCCACAGGGCCAAATTCCCACAGTGACCAGTCGTAGCAAAGTCCCCAATGCAAAGAATTTCCCTCAGGTACAATTCAGAGAATATTTTGATATCCCCATTTTCTTCCAGTTGACTGGCTTTAGAAAGCATCTGGATTAGTTCCAGAGTGAACTGATTCACCACAACAATGATTTTTAAGAAGGAAAATGAAAACTCACAACATATTTTGGGGGTAGTTCACGGTTCAATAAAAAAATAATATTTGGGTTCAGTTTGGGATTCAGGTTGTACTTATGTTCAAGTGCCTGTGTCGGGGGAAGTTGGATTTTTGAAAGCATAAGAGCTTTTCATGTAGTCCTGGGTTATGGATTCAGAGGAAAGAAGACATTTTGAGGTGACAGAAAAAGAAAGTATTCCCAGATTGGGTAAACCCCCCTTGGGGTGCCTATGGGGTACAGTCCGGTCTGGCCCCTCTGCTTGACAAGGGCAGCTCCCATGTCATTCCAAAGGGATCCCCATCACTACCAGGGAGTCCCTTTGCTGTACCCTCCACAAAAGCAGGTTCCCATTCCAGGCTAAATCACAAAACATGAGGCCTTTTGCTCCCACCAAGCAAATCACACCAAAGCAGGTCTTCTCAACATTGACTGTATGTTGTTACCACCAGGGGAACTTCCAAAAATGCTGATGCCAGGGTCTGCTCCCCCCCCCCCCCCGCCAGAGATTCTGACTCAATTGGCCTGGAGTGTAGCTAGGGTATTGAGACTTTCTAGTATGTAGCTAGAGCAGAGAACCACTGGTCTAGAGTAATGCTTCTCAGACTTCCATGTGTATGTGAATATCCTGGGATCTTGTTAATCCTGGGATCTTGATTCACTAGATCTGAAATGGGCCTGAGATTCTGCATTTCAGCCTCCAGGGGATGCCCGTGCTGCTGGTGCATGGACCATTTTGAGTAGAAAAGATCTAACATATCATCCTGAAGTGCTATTACATTTATCGGACATTAAATTTTCCAGGACTCTGTCAACTGTCATCAATAGAAACCCCACTCAAATTGGAATAATAAAAAGGGGGAATTTATAAGTACAAGTAAATGGGAAATCCAAGGGTGGGACTGGCTTTTGGCATGGCTGCATCTAGGAGCTCAAATTATGTCCCTAGGACCTTCTGCTGCTATTCTGCCTTCCCTTGAGTTTGCTCCATTTTCAGGCAGGCTCTCTCCATGTGGCAACAAAGATGGTCCAGGCAGTCACACAGGCAGTGACGCCAGAGAAAGGAGTCTGCCCCTCTCTCCCTCACCATCCATATTGGTCCTTGAAAAGGATTTGCTTTCCCCAGCTTGGGTCATAAGCCCACTGCAGGTCAGGGACTGGTCACCTGAAACACAGGTATTGGGGAATGACAGTTTCCTAAAGGAAGGGAGGCAGAGCAAACCACAAAGGAACCAATGACCCGCATGAGCACCGTAGTTATGCACCAGAAGTTTCTTCAGCTTCCACTACCACCCCCCCTTCTCTTGCCATGAGCTCTCACCCACCATTACACTGCTCCTCACAAATGGGCTAAGATCCTCCCTATTACTCAACAATTTCTCCCTTACAGATTCACTCCGGTCAGATGCCAGCATCCAGGGTGAGCAAGAGCCAAAAAAGGAGTCCTGACATCTCCCACTTCCTCCACCCCTACCGACCTCCACAGCCAAGAGAAGAAGACGACCAAGGAACACACAGTGTTCTAGAAATGGAAAGAATATTCAGAGATCAATCCCTCCATTTCACAGATGAGAACACTGAGGCTCAGGGTGGCTGAATAACTTGTCCAAGAGCACTCAGGCAAAGTCTGGTTTTCTGACTCCAGTCCTGACTTTATGATATTTATATTGTCCCCCCTGAGATCAGAACCAGTGCAGTCTAGGCGTTGGACCTCCTCGGGGCTTAAAAACTACTTTTCACTAAGGGCACCCGTGTGGTTCAGTTGGTTAAGCATCCAACTCTCGATTTTGGCTCAGGTCATGATCTCATGGTTCATGAGTTCGAGCCCCATGTTGGGCTATGCACTGACCGTGTGAAGCCTGCTTGGGATTCCCTCCCTCTCCTTCTCCCTCTGCCCCTCACCACCTCACATGTGCGTGCACTTTCTTTAATAAATAAATAAATAAACTTAAAAAAAATATTTTTGGCTAAAAGGGAAAGGTAGGATGGAGATATCTCCACTCTGCATCCACAGGCACAGACAGCTTTCCAGCTCACTGCTATGTCTACAACTTCTCAGGAACCAGCATGTGTGAGGTGTGTGTGCTTGCCCACAGGGTTCTGCGTGCAGAGTAGGAAGAAGTAAATTCAGGTGCCCCGTGGCTTTGGGTTCTGAGCATCCAGCAAGGAGGAAACACCAGCAGAATCTGTTCAAAAGAACCCCTCAGGCTCCTGAAAGGGAAACTGACAGTTTATCACCCCTCAATATCATTTACAATGTTATATTTTATTTCTAAGAATAGCTAATATACGTAATGTTTAATATGTGGCAGGTCCATTCTAATTTAATTTACATTAATTAACTCATTTAATCCTCACAAGGACTCTATGAGATCGCAACAGTTATTATTCCCATTCTACAGATGACAAAACTGGAAAGCACACAGAGGCGGGAGGGGTTGGTGCTAAAAGATGTGATGAATTAACTTTCAAAGCATTTTCCTTTCAGGGGGCACATATCTGCCCCTCAGCTGCAGGAACAGTAAAAGCACTACCACCACGATTCTACAGGCAGAGAAATTTAGGGCCAGAGAAGGTGCAAGATTTCCTAAGGCCTCACACATGTCTTAGCATCTGCAACCAGGCCAGCCTTCTGCCCCCTAGAAGTTGCTGCTGTTCTTTGCCACAAGGGGGCGCCCATGCCCTGGGCCCCCATCTCCTGAGTCAGAAACCTCCCCACCTAACCGGGGCAATTTAAGGCAGGAGGGCATCATGGAAGGCCTAGAAGATGCCTGGGCTTGAAGAAGAAGAAGGAGGATTTTTGTAAGTCAAGAGCCTAAACAAAAAGATTCATTGAATCTTTGCTAAACACGTACTAGGTGTGCAAGCATGAGGCCAAAGCACATCACTCACATCATTTCTTCACTTCTCACGCTGAAAGGTGGCATTCAGATTTCAGTGTCACAGGCAAGGAGGCCGCAAATATGAATCAGCTTGTCTAAGGTCACAGCAGCAGTAGCATAGCAGAGCAAGTTGTGCGCCTCTCTCGCTAACGGAACAGCCAGCACCCTGGTAGCTTCAGATCAAAAGTGGTGGGAGTATTTACACCATGGAAATGGGCAAACACCTTGGAGAGCCCACTATTAAACATTTCCCGGCACAGCATGGCACAGCCGGTGAGAGAAGGAAGGGCTGGGCCTTGAACCCACGTCTCTCTCACTCCTAAGCTTGGGCTTTTAGCCACTGTGCTGCCCTCAGCATGGCTCAGTATAACTAGTGCCCGCAGGCTCAGAAAGGACTGCTTTTCAAAGACAACCAACTGGCTGCCTTCAGACCAAATATGGCATCAGCTCTTAGTCTCTCTGTGCCTCCATGTGTTCATTTGTAAGATGGGGATTGTAATAATATCTATCTCCTAGGGTGGCTGGACAAATTAATATACAGGAAGCTCTCAGAGTAGTATCTGGCACAACTGTTAGGTTGCATTTGTTAGGACTACACAGTGTTTAAAATGTTTAACCAAAAATATTAATTAGTTGCCAAAATTTTCAAATCACATTTTTTTGTGTAAAAGTCCCGATATCTAGGCTGTTTAGAAAAATTGTAGGATCTGACCTCACTTTACCATGTGACAATTACCAGCTGGAACCAGACCACAGCTGCCCCCTCCCTCCCTCCCTGGATTATGCTCTTTGAGGAACCGCTCTTACTTCACTTACCCTCCACCTACCCAGACAGCACCTATCGTCTTCAGAGTTTGAGACCCCTGCCCTCTGCTCCTTCAAATGCACAGAGTGAATGTGCTAGAATGGGTGACCTTCCAGCCACATGATCATCAGCTATTACACCCTCTTAAAGCTGAGGAAGCGGGTCTCAGGGACGCTAACCGTGCCTAACTCCGTGTTGGAAGGGCAGGGACTCAGAGCCCAGGCCTTCTGGTTCCTAATTCAACACCCACAAGCCACTTCTGAGCCAGAGCCTGAACTCAGAAGCAGCTCGGAAGCTCTCACAATGTTGGGAGTGAGGTGAGGTACGGTGCGATGAGGGCTCTTACCATCCTTCCTTGTTTCCTGGACATGGTGGGACACAGGAGATGTGGCTCTCAGAGTAGGGTTGCCTGATAAAATCCAGGATTCCAATTAAGTTTGAATTTCAGATAACTTTCAGATAAATGACCATATTTTAGTATAAGTATATCCCATGTATTATTTGGGACATACTTACACTTTACAAATTTGTCAAATTTCAGATAATGAATAATTTTAGTATAGCATGTTTCAAATAATGAATGAGACATACTTACACACACACACACACACACACACACACACACACACATACACACAAAGTTCCTTTATCTGAAATTCAAATTTAACTGGTACTTTTATTTGGTAAGTGCTGCAATGCTAAAAAGTCCCTGGCCTCTGCCAGCCCAGCCCCAAGGAAGCCAGAGAAGGGAAAAGAGGAGGAGGAAGCCCTCACACCGGGGCTGCAGGGGGACAACAGCAAAACAGCCAACCCACCACTGCACACACCTGCACCAACAGTTAAAAACTTTGTCTTCCCTACATTTATTTTACAAGTCAGTACTGTTTTTATTAGCTAATGTGAGCAAGTGCTGGGTCTTCCAAAAGTCGTCACCCACGGCTTCATTTCTGCGGTCACCAGGGAACCGACCCGAGGCATCTGAAATAGAGGGGCTGGTTGCCATTTGGGGGTGTGGGGAGGGGGCAGTGGCGGTGGCTTCCTATGGGAAACCCGCAGCAGGACCAAGACCCGGACTGGGCTGCACTCTCAGGCCCTTGACGCCCTCCGGGCCCCAGCTGCGCACCCCCTGGACAGCACCCTCCCCTGCCGGGAGCTGCCACACCGCCCGGGGTCGGCTGTGTGCCAGGAAGACTCGCCACCCGCCGCCCCTCCACTGGCTGACTGGCCGCCCTCGCCCAGGCCAAGACTGCGCCAGCCTGCGCGGCCCTAATGATCCGTGACCGCGCAGACACCGGCTCCTGGCCTCCCCCAGCGGCTGGCTGCGCTGCTCGACCTTCCTCTGCAAACCCAAGGGCCTGGGTCGGGGGAGGGCAGCAGGCTGGGGGTCCTTCCCCATCCCTGGCCTCCAGTAGGGGGCAGGCGATTGGCTCCCTGCAGGCACCTGCCCAGGTGAGGTGGGCCAAGGACACGCATGAGGACAGACACACACACACACACACACATACACACACACACACACACACACACACACAATCTCGGCCCTGGCTGGGGCCCAGGCGTGCATTCTGCCAATCCACCCCCCTCCCTGGGTTAATAATGATCAGGCCCGAGGCTGTGCCAGCTGTTCCAGGTAGAAGGCAGCAGCACCATTGAGACGCCGTGTGAACCCCATCCCCCAACTCCTAAAACCCCAGGTTGCCCGCAAACAAGAAAGCAGAGGGTCCCAGGGCACATTTCTCATGGGAGGGGGTGGTGCCCCTACCCCATACACAGAGGCAGAGAGATGGGAGCTGGCTGCTCCAGGGAGGGGCTGTCCTGCCTCTAAACTGTCAGGCCTCTCCGAGGTTTGCCTCCCCTCCACCCCCACCTTCCCCCTCCTGGTCTAGCCATCACTCAGCTAATCCTGTTTGTTTTCTGCTTTGCGCTTCTCACTGTCTGACGTTATATATATTTGTTACTGCCTCTCCCTTGTTATGGACGTTCTCATTCACTGCTATGGTCCCAGCACCTGCAGCAGTACCCGACCCGCGAGACTCTTAATAACCTTGGTGGACACCATGATAGAAATCGCCTCAGCTGAAGAGAGCTGCTTGGCCCAGAATCACACAGGCCCTTCCCAGGGGGGCCCACGGGCTGATGGAGGTGCAGCTTCTGGGCCCCACCCAGGACAGCAGCGGAGGGCAGGTATAGCTCCAAGGGGTACGTGGGGTTGGCCGAGGGCATCGGTCGTCCTCCCTGTGCCCCATTCCCTCATCTCTGCCCTGCTTTCCACAGGTGTTGGTCCAGGGACACCCCTTAAACAGCCCACTCCACAATCTTAGTCTCAGAGTCACTTGCCAGGAAGCCAAACCACAACAATAAGCATTTGTGGAAAGAAAGAGGAGAGACAGGAAGAAAGAAAAAGCTTTGACCCTTTACTGTTAATCATTTTCCACCTCCAAAGAGGACCTCAGATTTACCTACTTCCCTCCACATGCAATGCCACCACCGTAATCAAAGCCAGCACCCTCTGTCGTTTGGAACCCCTGGTTTGTCTTTGCAGCAGACACAGTAGGTACTCACCCCAGACCCTCTCAGCCTCCTCCGGGCTCATCTGCAGCTGGGGGGTGGGGGTGGGCTTGCAGCGCCCCACCCCCCCAGGGCTTCCTTCCATAGCATGATAGCTTGCTCAGCCCTTGAGCTGGGCAGCAGGCAGTGTTACAGATTTAACACCCAAGTGACCCTCCTCAACCAATGAGAACAAGACTCATCGATAAGTAACCACCCCCCCTTGGGAGGACAATACCCACAAGACTCCTCTGAGGCCCCCACAAAATTCAGCCTTTCTTCCCAGGCCCACAGTGGTGTCCCATTCATCACCCCCCCCTCTATTTACTGGCTTTTCCCTTTTCTTCTCAGTTACCCCATTCCCTCACTTGTGCTCCCCAAATAAAGACTGCCTACACCCAAATCCCCCTCTCAGCATCTGCTTCTTAGGGAATCCAAACTAGATGAGCGCCCCCCACACATACACACTTGGCCCCAACTTCTACTCTTAACTTCTTTGAGCTTCTGAGTGACAGCACTGCAGGGACACTCACCTTCTTTCAGCTTCTTTCCCGCCACAGAGACTTTACCCCCGTGGCTCAATTTATTCTTCCATTCAACAACTATTCGTTGATTGCCTACCATTTAAAGCACTGGGATACAAGAGTCAGCAAACAAGAGTCAAAGGTCCCGCCCTCTTGGAGCTGACATCCGTCCTCCTGTGCCCCTTCCTCTCCTTCCCCAACACAGATGCCTGCTTCTCTTGTCTCACTTCTACTTACCATTTAAGTCTCAGGTCAAATGGCCCATCCTCAAAAAGATCTTACTGCCCCCTTCCCCATCAACTCTCCCCACCTCCACTCCACACAGAGCCTCTCCTTTCTCATTACAC
The DNA here is from genome assembly GCF_046562875.1 of Panthera onca. Classification (NCBI taxonomy): domain Eukaryota; kingdom Metazoa; phylum Chordata; class Mammalia; order Carnivora; family Felidae; genus Panthera; species Panthera onca. The sequence continues at coordinate 121,878,145 of NC_138344.1, read as the reverse complement.
CTGTCACCAGATTTGTCTCTTCCGACATCATGCCCACTCCACAAGCACAAAACAATGCCCATTGCTCTCTCCTGTGCCTTTGGCACTGTGCTTGGTACCTAGTGAATGAACCAATAAATGAATGAGTGAGTGAATGAACGAATGAATGACCTAATGGTACCATTGTCATGAAGGAAAGGTAAGAGGAGAAATGCAAAACTCATCCTTGTGCATGGGCAGAGAAAGGCAGATGAGATATTTTTCACAGTAACCAGTACTGGTGACTGAGATGACAGTAAATTTTGGAGTCCTAGTCCATCAGATAGCAGCAAGAATGTCCCCGAGGTCAGGGGAGAATGGCAGGGGGCATACACAATGAGATGCAAAAAAGGCAGTCCACCAAAACCAAACTATTTATTCCTCCTTTACCATCTCCCAGCCACAGAAAGGCAGAAATGGAAGGTATCCCAGGAAACATCTATCCTCTTAACACACAAGTGAGGAAACCAAAACCCAGAGAGGCGCTTTCTAGTGAAGATCCTATGATTAGTGACAAGCCTCCAAATGCTGAACTCACTGCCCATTGTTTGTTAAAACCAGAGCCTCAGGCTGGTCCATTCCAGGCTGTAGGCTCAGATTCCCACAGCACTGTCCTCAACTTGAGCAGCTCATTGTCCAGGAGAGATGGCTTTCAGGCTCTATATCAGCAATCAGTGATGTGTAGGATGCCTATACCCCTGTCCTTGTAGCCTGGTACTGCCACATTTCCTTTCTCCCTCCAAAGGACTGCTCTGGGGAGACCACCCAGACTCCACCTTTCTAGAATTTGTGCTTTGGACTCCAACAACCCTTCCCAGGATTGAACTTTTGCTTTACTCCTGCATGTTCAGGACTCCTCAAAGAAACTCAGTGCTCCCAGGTGCTCTGTGCATCTGGAAATGACTCAGTAAAGGCAAGCCTCCCCTAATGGACACTTACTAGGCTCTGCCCACCCATTTTGGGGTTTGTCCTAGCATCAAACCTCATCCCAAGCTGAACAGCAAATGGTCAGTGACAACTGGGTAACATCCCACCTAAAATCTTTTTATACCTGATCTTCAACATATCAGAGAATAAGCAAACATACAGAAAAAATGATAGCTCACATTTATCAAAGGCTTATTATGTGCCAAGACCCATGTTAAGCATTATATCAGTTTTAATATAACAATTGTATGAGGTGGAAAGTTTTATTATAAACCCCATTTACTTATAAAGAAACTGAGGCTCAGTGAAGTCAAGTGACTTGCCCGAGACCACACAACTAGTAAGTGACAGAACTGGAACTCAAGCCCAGGTCCATCCAACCCCAAGCTCTCAGTTTCCTCCCATCACCAAACCACTCACCCTTTGCCAGAGATCATCCAGGACCTAGACACCAAAAGAGAGGCCAAGTGTGTGCCAGGCACCAACATCTCTTTAGAAGATGGGTGTCCCAGAGCCAATAGATTATCAAAGGATGGTGAGGCCTGATGATACACAGGTAAGGAGAAGTGGTGACTATCACATATGGCCCTATGCTGGTCTCTGAGCTTTGTTCTGGGGCCCAAAGCAAAATGTGACTTGAGAGCCCTCAGCCCCCTTCTCTGTACCATCCATCCCCTTTCCAGCAGCCTTACCCCAAACCCCTTACCTCCCCAGCCACACACAACTGACACCACTCCAACATTATATAGAGAAGTGACTAGGGAGTTAGGGACGTGTTATCCTTCAAGAGCATGCAGTTTTAAAGTGGATGCAGAAGGAGGCAATACTAAAAAGAAGAGTTGATTCCCTACCTTAGAATGCCCCCATCAGTTGTAAGGTGATTTTCACTACTGGCAGTGAAAATACTAAAATTTGTGGATTAGGTAGGTTTTGGAAAACTGGAACAAATTCAGGACCTTTCTTAAAACCACACCACAGTGACTTGAACGTGCTATGTATGTATTCTTGATGGAAGAGAGAGGATGGCATGGCAGTTGGTTCACTGGTAAGTGCATGACTCACAACCCATTCTGAATATGGCACAATCCAAGTGAATAATCAGGACCGCTATATTATTAGTAATGTGGCATTTAGGAATTGTTACAGCACTTTACTTTCTTCCAGGTTTTTTTTAGACTATATCAAAACCTGAGTATCCCCAGGGAATATACTCCCTGACACGGGAATATCATCCATCATGAACACAACAGCTAGGAAAAGAAGCTCGAAAGAAACTGCAGGCTCAAAAGGGCACTTTGCTGAGACAATAGGAAGTTGTGACAGCTTGTAAGATGCTCCCTGTGTTCATTCAAGAAGGTATGCAAACACTGCATCCCCCATGAACTCTTCCTCCACCAGTGTGAGAGAACTGTCTGGCCCAAGGCCAGAGCCCTCCCAGGGCCAGGGGCATCTACCTGCTCCAGTCTACTCAACTGCCATACAAAATGCCACAGACTGAACATCTTAAGCCATAGACTTTTATTTCTTAGGGTTCTAGAGGCTTGGGAAGTTCAAGATCAAGGTGCAGCAGATGGGGTTCCTGGTGAGGACTCTTTCTGGCTTACAGATAACCACCTACTTGCTATGTCCTCACGTGGCTTTTCCTTGGTGTGTGCAAGTGGAGAGAAAGAGAGAGATGTCTCTCTGGTGGATAAGGCCACCAATACCATCATGAGGGCCTTACCTTCATGACATCTAACTCCAATTACCTCCCAAAGATGCCAGCTCCAAATAACATCAGTTTGGGGGTTAGGGCTTCAACATAGGGATTGGGGAGGCAGGGCAGAACACAAACATTCATTCCATAACACCAGTGATGGGAGTGATCAGTATAAAAACTGGTCCTCAGGTGACTGCTGCAAAAACTGGATCATTCATTCATTCATTCATTCATCAAACTAATATTTTTTAGTACTTACTATATACTAGGCATATACTGATATTAATTAGCACTTATATCAGTGTTCTGTAGTGAGGTTCCAATGTTGATTCAAGTAAATCTAGTTCCTGTCTTCATAAAGATAATAGTCTTCAAAATCTGACAACCAGAATCTACGGAAAAGAGAGCACCAGATGTCAGCATAGGTCTGTACAGAGTTCATCGATTCATTCAATATTCAGTGAGTATGACTATAAGCTGGACACAAGGAGAAAACACACATGCTCTCTGCTGTCAGAGAGCTCACAGCCTATGACATAGAAGCAGGTTGCAAACACACTGTGGTTAAGTTCTACAGAGTTGAATCATGACATATGCATGTAACATTTGTGCATGCAATTATACAGCAAAAAAAAGAAAGAAAATCAGATAAACAATACAGTGCTTCACCCACCATTCCTCCCATTAAGCGATGCCCCAGCACTGGCATGAAGTAGGATGTGAAACTAGTGTACCTTCCATGTATTCCACTTGCCTTTATCTCTCTTGGTGTGATCATTGCCTGCTTGACTGACATTTGTTCACTATTAAAAAGCCACATTTTTCTTCACTCAAGGCCCCTAAACTCAAGCCAGCCACTTCATCTGGTCATCAGCCAAAGAAGCGGGATCAGTTTCATCACAGGGTGGGCCAGACTACTTTTTTATTTTTTTAATATATTTATTGTTGCCATATAGTTGACATACAATACTATATTTGTTTCAGGTGTACAGCATAATGATTCCACAATTCTGTACATTACTCGGGGTTCACTGTGGTAAGTGTAGTGGGCTGGACTTGTTGTGGGCTGTGATGCACTTTGTAAGCTTCCCAGACAGTTAATCATTCAAGCTGGGACACCACTGAAAGTGAAGTCAGGCAATGTTGATAATTACACCAGAATAAGAGGCATAAAGCAAGACTGTACTGAGCAATCCAGGAATATGATATCACTATCTATAGGTGACTTCAGGGATTTTTTTCTTCAATCCGAAAAGAGGTTTTTTTATAACAAACAATATGTTTTGTTATACAGGTATTAAGCGGTGAATCACTGGAATCTACCCCCAAAACCAAGAGCACACTGTACACACTATGCTAGCCAACTTGACAACAAATTATACTTTAAAAAAGAATGTTTTCTAGCTTTAACTTTACTTATTTTAAAATAGATTAAAGTTCATAATGATTATTCAAAAAGAACACAGAGAAAAGTCTCCCTCTGACTCCTGTCCTCAGCCACTTAGTTGCCTGTACAGGAACTGGCAGCCTATATATAAATACACACACGTGTGTGTGTGTGTGTGTGTGTGTGTGTGTGTGTGTGTGTGTGTACATATGTATGTACAACTATATTTTACACAAATAAGCATTCACACTGTTCTATACTTATTTTTTTCTCTTCACAGTACAGTTTAGAGATAATTTCATATCGATATGACAAGCTTCCTCCCAATTTACAATGCTTACTATCTCACTGTATGGATGCACATAATTTCTCTAACCAGCCTCCATTGATGGACATATAGACTATGTCCCATCTTCTGCTGCAATGAATGACCTTGACCATACATCATTGTGTATATGTGCCAGTATATCTGTAGAATAAATTCCTGGAAATAGAACTGCTGAGACAAAGGGCATATCAACTCAGATTCTGTTTGGTTGCTCATAACAGAAAAGCCAAAATAATGGTCACTTAAACAAGATAGAGATTTATTTCTCCCTCGAATAAAAGGAGTCTGGCAGTGGGCCATCTGTTTGCCATGGGCTCCCAAATGTCAAGAGGGACCAGGATTCTATCTTTCTGCTGTGCCATTCTCCATTCAAAGCTTATACAACTATGGAGGCCTTCTTTCAGTAAAAGAATACAAAATTACACATACCCATTTAGAGTGAGAAAAAAATAATATATACAAATTCTTAAAAGCTGAAATAACACAAACATCACAACATCTGGGAAAAACAATATAACCTCTCAACCACCCACCATACCTTTATAATAGGTTTTTTTCCTTACTTTTTTTTTTTTTTTTTTTTTTTTTGGCTACATGATCTTTGATCACTTTATCACAGGACAAGATTTTATAATACCTCCTGGAAAATAAATAAAAAGGTAATTGAATTTTTCCTTCAGCACAGCTCGTTAAAATTTATCATTGTTGTTGATAGTTGAAATGCATAAAACACGTGACACATACTATTTCTAGTACTACTACAGATTTTGCCCTACAAATATAGGAATTCTGATAAAGTCTATGATTCACAATGCCTATCAAAAAAAAATATCTGGTGTGTTTATCAATGTATAAGCTAAGTTATTGAACATGTTCCCAATAGGAGAAAGTTCCCATTTTATGTGGCATCAGTGAATACCAAATTCTCCACCTGCAATTTTGTATATCTCTTTAAGTGGGAGAATATTACACAGACTAGCTTCTGGCTCCATACATTTTAACCTTTTTTCCTCTTCCACTACCAAAGATTTCTGATGCTGGGTATAGGACTCGTTCACATTGGGATATGACTTGGTATCCAAAGCAGGGGGAGCCGGCCCAGTGACCAGCAGGGGTGTTCCATGGAAGCCATTCCCACAAAAGGATGACGAGCAAATGACTGCAAACCACAGAAGCGTGTCCAGTTAAACACCAACTAAATGCAACCCCAGTTCCTCTTCTTCCTGGCTGGGTCCTCCAAATTCCCATGACCATTCCAATGCCAGCCAACCCAAGGGAAAGCGTGACACAAGGAAAAGCAGAATAGAAATAGACAACAGGCTGAGCCATTTGCAGTTAGAATATGTTACTTCTGCAAAGATGGTCACAAGAGCACCTGACCATGTGAACATGCTAAGGCTCTCCGGGGCAATGCCTGTGCAAGTGAAGGGCTCTGAAGGCTCAGCTCCCTTACCTGCATGGTAAAATGCCCCTGGCCAGCAAGGTTCTGGATTCAGACTGATCAATCACACACCCATGATTTGGAAGATTGAAGGGAGGCAAACGCCCTTGTTCTTTTGCCAGTGGCAGTTGCTGGGGCATCTGTTTCAGCATTCATGACTTTTTGCACTGGCTATAAGGCTCCACATTGTGCAGTCCATCCATCACCCACTTTGGATCTCCAGGCTGGATAGGGCAGCTGGGTAGGTCCAGGAAGAGCTTTCACCTGCTCTTTGTTTCAATGTAATGTCAGTTCTGGTCTCACACATGCAGGAAAGAAAAGAATACAATGAACACCTACCTATGTACTATCCCACCCAGTTTCAGCCATCATTAATATTTTGTCATTTTTGCCTCATAATTGAATCATTTTATGGTAAATTAAAAAGACCATGACAGTTCACCCCTAAATACATATCTCCAAAGAGTAGGGACAGTTCTTCAATTAACAAGACCAATAATATCCCTAATAAAAGTAGCAACAATTCACTAATACCACCTAAAACTCACTTCATATTCAAATTTCTACAACTGTCCTAAAAATACATTTTAGAGTTGTTTCTTTGAAACAAGGATCCAACAGGTTCATACAATGTATTTGTTCGTTATGCCTCTTAAGTCTTGTCTTATTTGGAACAATCCCCCTCATGACATTGACTCTTTGAAGAGATCAGGCCTGCTGTCATGTAGAATGTCCCACATTCTAAATACATCTATTTCCTTAGGCTGTCGTTTAGTTATCCCTGGTATTTCCTGTAAAATGAGGTAGATCAAAAGGCTTGGAGGTTTTTCAGGTCAGATTTATTGAGGTATAATTTATATATTGTAAACATCATCCTTTTTACTTTACAGTTCTTTGCATTTTGACAAATGCAAACAGTCATGTAATCTAAAAGCTTGGTTTGATTCAGATTTTACACCACTGGTCAAAATAGTTTACAGTGATGCTGTGAACTTTCCATTGAACTTCTTATCACATCCTTAGGTAATGTCTAGTTGTCCCACTATTAATGATACTAATTTTGAACATTGGGTTCCTGTAGCTTTCTGATCTCTGAACGTGTATTAGTTTTCTATTGCTGTGCAACAAATTACTACAAACTTAGAGACTTAAGGCAACACCTACTTATTAACTCAGTTCTGCAGGTGGGAAGTCAGGCATGGCATTGCTACGTTCTCTGCTCAGGGTACCACAAGGCTAAAATCAAGGTGTCAGCAGGCTCCATTCTCATCTGGAGCCCAGGCTCCTCTTCTAACCTCATTGAAGTTGTTGGTGGAATTCAGTTCTGACTGATCTTGATTGTCAAGGGAAAATAAGACTGATGCTACTCAGTGGTGACCTGAGAGGCATATGTCTGGAATGACAGGATTCCTTGGGATGCCTACTTGTCCATTAGGAAAAGTTAATGGAAAACTATAGTAACCAAACACAGGCAGAATCACCAAGAGAGTACATCCTTCAGGAAGGCAGGCTTGGATCATTCCACCAGATAGAATACCCTGACTAGCTGAATGCTGGCTGAGGGCAAAAGGAATAGGAATAGATGGCAGAGGCAGGAAGTTATAATGACCAAAATGTAGTAAACATGCATATATATTCTTCCTGGTTTTGTTAAGTATTTTCTTCCTCTTTCCTCCCCCTGTTATTTTACATAAGGGGTGTTAGTGGTAGCTGACCTTATAATGTAGTCTTTAGAATATCAGATGGATTGTGACTGAACTAGAAGGGGAAAAAAACATTCAGCCAGAGATGGGCACCGTGACTGACAACAGAGTGGCTACCTTCTTGTTTGCATTATTTTGTGTAACTATGCTTTCTTTTAGATGGAAGCATGTTGTTGAATTGTTGCTTCTGGAAATTTAAATATGGACAAAAGGGTACATATGGATACTGGGAAGCCAAAGGGCTGGATCATATGAGATGCTATCTACTGGCATTCAGCACCCCTTTCAATGCCCTCCTATATTCTCCCACAGGGAGATATATATATAGAACACAGGGGTTAGAAACTCAGGAACTACACTTCCCAGATTTTCTTCCCAACTGGAAGTTGGGTTTGGTTTCCCAAACAATCAGTTTTTGCCAATGAAGTGTGTTCACAGTGAAACACAAAAGACTAAAGGGATAGAAGCTGTTCTTAATCTGGTTCTGATGGCAGCCAACACACATAGGCTTTGGCCACTGTGAGTTTTGCAATAGTAAGCCTATCACTGGCTTCAGGACTACAAGGCAGCTGTGACTTGAGCTGTGACTTCCTAGTCTCTGGATGGCAGCTTGGGGCAGTGTGACCAAAAAAAGAGAAAAAAATCATTGCATAATCCTATCATCCTAAATTTGGTTCTTTTAGTCCATCCAGTGGACGCCATCATCTAAGTCCCTTTATTAAATCCCTTTCTGCTTGAAATACCTCAAGTCATTCTGATTCCCTGAAGACTGATAAACTCTTCCATAGTGTTTATACTAATTTGCATTTCTATCGGCAAAGTTGGAAACCGCCACTTTTTCTCATAGCCTAAGCAACACAGTGTATTACTAAACTTTTTGTCTTCTGACTAATGTCTTAGGTGGAAAAGGTATCTTAGTGCAATTTAGTTTGCATTTCATTCATTCAGTGACAATGAACATCTTTCCATTTCATTCATTCAGTGACAATGAACATCTTTCCATGTGTTTAGAAACCATGAGGATAAGGGCACCTGGGTGGCTAGTTGGTTAAGCATCTGACTCTTGATTTTGGCTCAGGTCATGATCTCAACATTTGTGAGTTCAAGCCCCGCATCAGGCTCTGCGCTGACAGCACAGAACGTGCTTGGGATTCTCTGTGTCCCTTTCTCTCTATCCCTCCCCTGCTTGTGCTCTCTCTCTCTCAAAAATAAATAAACATTTTTTTTAGGGGCGCCTGGATGGCTCAGTCGGTGAAGCGTCTGACTTCAGCTCGGGTCATGATCTCACAGTTTGTGAGTTTGAGCCCCACGTCGGGCTCTGTGCTAACAGCTCAGAGCCTGAAGCCTGCTTCAGATTGTGTCTTCCTCTCTCTCTCTCTGCCTCTTCCCCACTCATGCTCTCTCTCTCTCTCTTAAAAATAAACATTAAAAAATATTAAATAAACTTTTTTTTAAAAGAAGCCATGATGATTGCTTTCTCTGTGCATTGTGCCACTAGCTTGCTGTCACACAGCTGCAACCTCAAGGCTTGGACCCCAGGCCCCTAATCACACCAGGTCACCAAAGACCTCCACGTTGCCAAATCCAGTTGTCAACCTTTGATTCTTTTATTTATACTACTAGCAACATTTAACAAAAATGGCCGTGCCTCTTCTTTGAGACACTTGCTGTCCGTGGCCTCCAGAGCTCATACTGTCCTCCTTTTCCTAACTCACACTTCTTTTTGTATGTTCCATCTCATCTCCCCAGCTCTGTACTATCTGGTTGCCTTGGGCCTCTCAGGCCTCACGCCTTCTTGGTTGATACCCAATCATCTATGATCTTGCCCAGGCTCATGACTTTCAACATTTCTACACTGAGGGTCCCAAATTTATATCTCTAGCTCCAACCTCTCCTACTCGAAATGACCACTTGATGTTTAAAAGTCATCTCAGTAACTATGTCCAAACCAAGCTCAACTCCTCCCTTACAAAAAAATAGAAACTATGGGGCACCTGGGTGGCTCAGTCGGTTAAGTGTCTGACTTTGACTCAGGTCATGACCTCATGGTTTGTGAGTTTGACCCCCACATCAGGTTCTGGGCTCCCTCTCTCTCTGCTCCTCCCCCCGCCTCAAAAATAAATAAACATTAAAAAAAAATAGAACCTTCGCCTCCCACTGTTCTCAGTTAATAGCACAGCACCTTCTCACCAGCCACCCAGGCCACAAACCAGGCAAAAACCAGGACTCCTTGATTCCTCTCCCCCATTACTCCTCATCCAATCCTCGGCAACCTACTGGGTCTACTTTAAAGGTCTATCCAGAACAGGATGTTTGCAGTCCCATCATGGGTCCTGGCTTATTGTAGTGGCCTCCAAATGATCTCCCTGCTTTCACTCTTGCCCCCTACCAACTACTCACAGCATCCCTGCCAAAATTATTCCACTAAAACATAAGTCACATATGGGGCACCTGGGTGGCTCAGTGGGTTAAGCATCTGACTTCGGCTCAGGTCACGATCTCACTGTTTGTGAGTTTCAGCCCCGCGTTGGGCTCTGTGCTGACAGCAGAGCCTGGAACCTGCTTCGGATTCTGTGTCTCACTCTCTCTCTCTCTCTCTCTTCCTCCCCCGCTCGTGCTCTGTCTTTATCTCCCCAAAATAAATAGAGATTAAAAAAAAAAAACATATGTCACATCCAGTCACTCTAGTCAAAACACCCCACTGGATTCCCATATTACTCTAAGTACCTTCCAGCTCTTACAATAGCCTACCAAGCCCTTCTTGATCTGCCCTCCTGGCTAACAAGTCTCCAATCTTACTGCTACTGCTTTCCCTTTCCTATTCTCCACTCCAGCTATACAAGCCTCCTTGTACCTCAGATCCACCAAGCACATGCCAGCCTCAGGGCTTTTGCACTTGCTGTTCCCTCTGCCTGGAATGATCTCCTAGAAGGCCAAGCTGCCAGCTCCCTCATCTCTTAGGGGTTCAAATGCCATCTCATTGAGGAAGCCTTTCTTATTTAACCTAGTCGCTTCTGCCCTCCCTCCAGGAATTCCCACCCCCTCTTCCTGCTTTCTCATCACAGCATGACAAGATTTGAGCCCCTGTCGGCCAACACCACAACCTCTCCCTTCCCAACAGGGTTTGTAAACTCTGTGAGAATGAGGATTTCAGGCTATTTTATTCTTTGCTAAATCCCTAGCACCTAGAATGGTGCTTGACACATAACAGGCACTCTGTAAGTATCTACGTGAATAAATGAATGAATAAAGCTAATATATAGCCGAGAGGACACTCATGTAAACAGAACCAGGAGATGTAGCTTTGGGAAGCCATGGGAGTGGATGAAATTACCTTGGAGGGAGGAGGTAAAGCTACAGACGGGAAATATGAACTCACAAGCCGTGCAAAGTGTCTAACCTGGAGATGAAGAGTTTAGTGAGAACAGGATGAAAATGCTGTAGAGCAGGTGACGGTTAAGAGTAACAGCCGACGCATAAAACACGTCAGGCACCCTGTATGTATTAAATTACAACAACCCGATGTGTTCAATACTGTTACTATTCCTAATGTTACAGACAACTAAATGAGTACCAAACGACCCTGCCCGGGGTCGTTTGGCAAAACTGGGGTCTGAAGCTGGGCTTTAGTCTTTATGTTTTTACTATGACTTCTTTGATGAGAGCTGATCAGGACTGTACCAAGGTTGTGGACGATCCCATCTCCAGTCTCCATCTCTGTGCTCACCACGAAATATAGGAAGAGCATACATGGAGCGAGGCAATGTGGCCTTCTGAAGGGCAGAAACACGTTACCAGAACGAGCTCTGGGCAGAGGACCAGCATGGGTTCCTGGCCTGGCTTTGCTACTAACTCTTTGGACCTTTGGCCTGGTTACTGAACACTCTGACTGTCCCCTGCCCCATTGTGCAAAGAGTGGGCTGGCTCACATAATCCCTCGAGTTCCTTCTGGCTTGGAAATTCCACAGTCTAGAGTCAAGGGAGATTAGCACATAGGACAGAGGCACCTTTCCTGTAACACCAGCTACAAGGCCAAAGGGAAAAATCAATAAATAATTGGGGCCTGCCAGACAGACTTTTCTGATGGAATCGACAGCTCTAAGAAGGTTACTAAGAACTAGGGCCTTGGAAAAGGGAGCTATGGAGAAGCCTGGGCAGCTAAAATGTAGTCCCCATAGGGTGGCGCTGCACATTTTGGATGCGTGTTCATTACTAGGGTTCTTCTTCTTTTTGGCATTATAATTATTAGTAAAAATAACAATGTTGGAGACTCTACAACATGTCAGGGGAGAGGCCAAGAATAAAATTTAATTCCTGAAAGCCTGGATTGTAGAAAACATAAATCTAAAAAGGAGGAAAATACAGTTAAAACCTAAAAAGAAAAAAATAAGCTGAAGCTTGTGTTGATTTCTCCACACACCTGTCCATAATCTGTGCGTATGCACATGTGCACATACACACGTCCACATGGGCACACCTAGGAGAACATGTGTGTCTATATATACCCATAGGAGTGGCCAGGTATATATTTTTCTATTGGAGCCTGGCTCTTTAAAATGGGGGATAATGACACTGAAAATTATTCTAAGCTTTTCAAAGACATAAATGACCAAGCTGCCTCCTGACTCCTGAATTACATTACCCAGAAAGAACTTAATAACATGCTATTATCGCTTCTCCTCACTGACAGGATTTCGGGGCTGAAAAGACAAACAAGAAGTACGTTCGTAATCACCAGCACAGTCACCTCTGCTGAGCTGCGACCACAGCTAATTCCAGGTAAGTGCTGTAGGGTGGAAGGAAGCCTGGGGCTGGCAATGCGACTTGGTGCTTGGTAATTGTCACCAGTTCAGTTGAGCTGTCACCAGCTGCGAGGGGGCTACAGGAAGCTCATGGAGCCAACGGAGAATCCCACAGGGTGAAGGGTAGAGAGACTGCATTATGGGAACCAAAATATAATTTCTTAGTTCAACTCACATAATGTACATAAAATTCCTTACAAACTGCAAAAGTGCTCTACCAATGTGACTATGAACAGAAAGGGACATCATTAAAGGGTCTTGTTTGGTTAGGGCTGCCATGTACAGCTGTATAGGCTGTGTACTGCTCAACTTCTGAAAATGTCATTAGTCTATGAGAATGGTGCCCCCTGGAATTGTGCATTGTGGCAGCTCTGTTAGTTGATGTAGGGCTTAGTTAGCTGATGAAGTCCACTATAGGGGCTGCTTTTTTTCCTCCTGGATAATGCTTAAGTCCCAGTGATGAACCATCGAAGTGTGCTTCAGGGTAATTAAAAGGCAATTACAATTAAGATCCTTGAGGACAGGAGTCATGTCTTATTCACTCAGTATCCTAAATCTTATGATTAGTATATAAGTGTTCATAAAAAAGTTTGTTAAAAATAAGAATGGATGGATATTGAATGAATGAATCAGATAGAGACTCATGGGGGTCAACTCCTGGGGAAAATCGGTTATAGTGATCACAGAATATGTTTAGCTCAGAAAGTGCAACTGTACATTCCATGCCTCCTCTTCCATGACTTGGATTATGACAAGGCTTTAGTGAAGGGCCGTGGACATGTCATGAGTTCAATAAGAGTTTGTTTAAGATTTATGATGTAGCTCACCCAACGGTAGGTGCTATTGCCTCGCATGGTGGTAATAACACTGGGGTCAGCAAACAGAGCATAGGTCATGATCCCTGCCATCAAGGATCTTACAATTTAGACAGTTTAGTCAGATATGGGTTTATGGAGAAGTGAAATAATGCTATCAGGTAGTACGTCCCAAATATCAAGGAATAGCAAAGATGATAAATATCATAGGAGTTCAGGGCAGAAAGCACAGGATATCTGCTCTGCCACCTGCTGTATGGTCATGAGAAAATTACTTAACTGTTCTGTCCCTCTCCAAGCTTGTAAGGCTGATGTAAGACTAGTCATGCTTACCATGCAAGGTCTTTGAACAAAAGAGTAAAACAGGTAAGTATTTAAAGCCCAGTGCCTGGCACGTGGTAGAACTTTCCAGAATGTTGGTTCCTATATAAGAACTTTTCAGTCACAAGTGACAGAATACCAGCTGATCCCAACTTAAGCCAAAAAGGGAGGCGGGGTGGTATTTTGTATATACTCACAAAGTGAAGCTGAAAAGGCTTCAGGCATAATGGTATCCAGGAGCTCAACTGATATCACTAGTGCTCTGCCTGCATTTCCGTTTCTCAGACAAGATTTCTCTAGGGATAGGAATAGCTGTCAGCAGTCAGGGTCCAGCTTAGCCTCAGAAGGAAGAGCTTCTCTCCCCAGAAATTGGGAGGAGGAAAGTCTCAGGGAGAACTCCGACTGGTCCGGCACAGCTCATCCAACCATGTCTTACCCGATGAATATGGTCAGAGGAACGAGATGACCCAGTTGATGAGGGCTGGGTTGTGTGCAGACTCGTGTGTATGGGGGTGGGGGGGTTAGCTCTATCTAAACCACCTGCAATGAATTTGAGAGAGAAAGGGCTAGTTCTTGAGTGTGCTCAGAAGAAATAAATAAAAGAGCTGCATGTTTCTACCAAAAATAGGAGAGCTCGTAGTTCTTTACAGAAGCAACAACAAAAAAAAAATTATTTCTATTGGTTTCATATGCAAACACTATGTGTATGTGTGCAAATTCCCAGAGTAGCTGCACAGAGATGGAACCCACCTGACCCCTGGAGCCGGGACTTTGCGACCCCTGGCGAGCAGGCACAGTGCTGCAGTCACTCACCGCGAGGGGGCGGGCAGGAAAGCCCACCAGATGGGGTCTCTAGCGGCTTGGGGGAGGTCAGAAGCCGAGCCCTGGTTTGAGGGGAGACGGTGGCGTGGGAAGGGCGGGGAGGCAGTGCGGAGCCCCGGCTGGCTGACCTCCCGTCTTCTATGCCTCAGACTCGTTTCTGCAGGGGCTACGGAGGGTCCCACTGTCTACTCCGGACACGCGCTGGGCCAGGGACATCCTAGCCCCCAGAAAGAGGCTCGGGCGACACCTAACTGCTCACGGTCAGAGCAGCGCGGAGCGTCCCCTCGGAGACACGAGCAGCCCGGGTGGCCGTGACCGCCGATCGCGATCGCCGGCCAGCGACTGGGCCAGGCGTCCGCACGACCTCACGGCCACCACACAGGCCCGCCAGCCCCCTGAGACGCCGCGACAGCCTCCTCCCCTAACGTTCTGTTCCCTTTTCACGTCTTGGAAAGAAAGGGGGGTGGGGGTGGGGGTGTACTGTTTATCTAGCATCCTGTTACTGTGGCCTTGAGTAACCAAGCATTTATGTCACAGAGCGGGCGGGGGAAGGGGCGCGGAGAGCGGGAGAGAGAGAGAGAGAGGGAGAGGAATCAAGCCCGGCATAAAATTTGCCATCACAATCGTCATTTCAAATCATTTATCATGCATTCGTTTGTCAGTGCATATCTATCTAAACTCTGTTTAGGACACGGCAGTTAAGCGAACAGGCCCCAGAGTGGGAATGCACAGGTCCACACCCCAGCTCTCCTCTGCGCGGCACCTGGCATTTAGAAACTATTAATGCCATCGGCTTTATGGTGCTCATAAGCACCACAAAGTGTTTATGAGGGGCTGCCCTCAACAAGGCCCAAAGTATCTCAACTCCAACCTAGAAACGCATTTTGGAGTAAACGTATTTTGGAGTATTTGTAAAAATATCTACCGGACTGCCCTAGGCATGTAGAAATCACGTGATGTCATAGGCTGATTCTAACATGGCCCCCAAAATTCCCCCACCCCCAATACAACCCTACACGTCTTGTATAACCCCCTTCCTTTAGATGTGGGTGAGACTGTGAATATGATGTCACTTCATAATTCTGTTATGTTAAAGGATTTTTGCAGTATCGTTGATTCAGAACTCACCCAAATAGAGATTATCCTGGTGGGCCTGGCTTAATCAGGTGAGCCCTTAAGGGGGCGGAGTCCTTCCCGAAGTTAGACACTTTCCTGCCTTAAAGAAGCAAACAGACATGTTGTGAACTGCCTGTGGAAACTGCCTGTGAGAGCTGAGGGCCTCAATCCTCTAATCACAAGGAACTGAATTCCACCAACAACCTGAATGAACTTGGAAGAGGACCCCAGGCTTGGAAAAAGAACACAGCCAGGCTGACACTGTCCAGCCTTGAATGTGGCCTTGTGAGACCCTGAGCAGAGCATCCAGTTAAGCTTCTGGACTCCTGAGCCACAGAAAGTGTGAGAAAAAAATGTCTGCTATCTTTATTCTCTCTGTAGTAATTTGTTACACAGAGTAGAAAGTTAATATACTTTCTAAATCTACTCAAAGCCTTGCTGAATTTGGTTTAAAAATGGGGTGTGCCTGAATGCATATGCTAGAGAGAAAGAGCATTCAAAATTTAAAAGATGGTCCCACTAGTTTGGGATCATAATAAAAAATATGGACTATTGGGGTGCCTGAGTGGCTCAGTCGGTTAAGCATCCAACTTCGGCTCAGGTCATGATTTCATGGTTCATGGATTCAAGCCCTGTATCGGGCTCTGTGCTGACAGCTCAGAGCTTGCTTCAGATTCTGTGTCTCCTCTCTCTGCCCCTCCCCGGCTCACTCGCTCTCTCTCTCTCAAAAATAAATAAACATTTAAAAAAAATTTTTTTAAGTATGGACTATCATTCATTATTTACTGAGCACCTACTCACTGTCTGCAAGGCAGTAGACTAGGAATTTAATCAGGATTTGAAACCAAAACTGGAAATTTATTACTGCTACCACCTAAGAAAATTAAAGGGAAAATGTTTAATATTGAAATATAAGGCTTCCTTCAAACCGAGAAACAGACTCTTAACTACAAAGAACAAAGTTATGGGAAGGGGTGGGAGGGATGGGTGAAATAGGTGATGGGGATTAAGGGGGGCACTTGTGACGAGCACTGGGTGATGTATGTACATGTTGAATCACTATATTGTACACATGAAACTAACATTACACTGTATGTTAACTGGAATTTAAATAAAAACTTTAAAAAATATATCAGACCTCCTGAAGTCATGCTCATCAGAGTGTATGCTTGTCAAGGATGAGCTTGAGATAGTGAGTGAATACTAGTAATAGTAATGATAATAATAGTAATAGAATAATAGTAATAGAAGGCAGACCCAGAATTTTAATCCAGCTCTGTGTCCCAAATTCCATGCAAATAAACTTTGTGAAACACCTTCCATCTGTCAGGATATTAAATGGCCCCTTCGCCTCCTATCCCCTTCACCCCCACCTGCCAGAGGATGTGTGCCCTTATCTGTATCCCGCCCACCCCACCCCACCCCCAGATTCCCTCCAGAAACAATAGAAAACAAGAAATTCAAGCTACACAGAAACACACGCCCGGCTTAACTGGAAGGCAGAGAATTGCCTAAAACTTCAAAACCACCATAAACAAACAAAGCAGACATGATTTCCCACTGAGAGATCTTGCACACCCCTGCTTCACCGGCACAAGGCTCTGCTATGAGCTAGGATGAGCCTGCGGCATGGCCTCTGGGGGAGAAGAAGGGGCACAGGAAGGGACAGGCACCCTTCGACAGTTGGAGGGCCCAGCAAGCCAAAAGAGAAAAAAGTTAGAAGTATATTATAGATGCTTTAGCAAATGGAAGACGTGGCAGAGTTGTGGCAGATTAAGATATCTGCACTCTTCAGTGATGGGATCGTCCCCTTCCCCATTTCCTGTCCACCTTCCTCCTCCCCAGGGTCACCATCTAGGGGCCACCAGGCTTCTCTCTGCTGAATGCCTGGGAAAAGTTAAGGCTTCCAGAAGGGGTGGTTGGGGAGGGAATCTCTTCCTGGCATTCGATTTCAAACAGCAAGCTATTTGGATCTTCCCTCAGGGAATGTAATAGACTCAAAACTTAAGCGAAGGATCTGGGAGAAATATTTGGAGTAAGAAAAAGACTCCCCCGCCCTTCTATGCTCTCTGCCACTTTCTCCAACCCAACCCCGACTAAATAAAAAAAAAAAAAAAAAAAAAAAAAAAAAAAAAAAAAAATTCCAGTCCGGTAGGAGGGGAGATGGCCAAGAAAAAATTATAAAAGCTGAGTTATCACTGGGTCCCAGACTGGAGTCCTAAACCCTCTTCCTTGCTATTTTATGTCTCAGGATTCCAGAGGGATGTGAGGTCAGAGGACACATGTGGCCACCTACTAAATCAGACTCTGCATTTAACAAGAATGCATAGCGAGGTTCCCGTAGGAAGGCCTTCTGTGACAGACAGAAAAGAGCCGAGAGAGAGAAAGAGAGAAAGAGAGAGAGAGAGAGAGAGAGGGGGGGGGGGGGGGGGGAGGAGAGGGTTATGAATGGAAAGACCAGTGCCATGATTAAGAGTACCTTAGGGGGCAGATCTTCATAGCATCTATTAATTTCTTAACTAATTATTATTTGACAAAGAAAAAAACCAGAGATACCTACGATAGAATATGTGTCACCTGCATCAAACGAGTCTGTCTGATCCCCGAGTGTGGCACATGTAAGGTTTTTAGCATATAAACATTCATAAGTGAACTACTAGGCCAGCAGGACTTACCCACCTACCCCTTTCCCCTACCCCATGTCCCTAGGGGGCCTTTCATGACAACCCTAGCCCCCACCCCATCCTCCCACCTCAGGAGAAATTGACCATTTCCTACTTTATTCCTAGCGCAAAGTAGGCGCTCAATAATTGTGTGCCAAATAATGAAAGTGTTGTGCTAGCAGGCTTTGATCAATTAGTAATTGTAATTGAAGCTGAATGTAATTAATTATATGATTTTGGGCTGTTCAGGTTTAATTCTACTAAAATTACATCATGAAAACAGGGCTGGTAGAAGGATTTCAGATAGAAAGGAGCTGTGACTGAAGCTTCCGTGTACAGTATGGTGCAGGCTGAGTTGGCCCCCTTGGCAGCAATAAAAGATTCACGCAGCTATGTAACTAGGGGGTTCTGATCTTGAATCCCATTTGGATGCAGAATCCAAAATCAAGCCCTATGCTACAATACCAAGCTTACGGAGCTGTGGGCACGCTCTGCTATGGACTCTGCTTAATTTGGGGACATTAATTTGCCTTGATCCATTTCTACTGCTGCATGTTTTCCATTTTTCATGCCATGTGAATTTCTTTTCAACTCTCACAGCCCCAGAGGGTGTTAGAACTAAAGAAGGATCTTTGGGGGAATCTTTAGAACAATGGTTTTTAGCCCAGTCAGACCTAACACAGCGTTTTTACAACAAATATTTTGTATTGCCCCTTCCCATCTGAAATGAAATCCATAGAAACTATAATCTACCTACATAATTATATATATGATTTTTTCAAAGTCAGATCGATACAGGTGAGTTGTAATGACCATTCAAATGCAGGTCCAATGCAGGTGAACAATAATTCCTAAAGAAACCAATCAGCCCTCAATTCTCATGGCAATTACATTTCTGGAAAATGTAATGGTATTAAAAACCATGCAAAAAAAAAATGCTTTACCTTTACATGTAAAACTGAGTTAGGTTGTAGACTCAGTTCATTATATATGATTTTCATCACACGAATATCCTATGGGACATTTGGAAATCACACAAGGTCAAAGGAAAATTCTTTGTTGAGTGAGGCTGTGATGCCCCCAGGAAGACATCTAGCATCCTCAACCCCACCAGCTCAATGCCAGTAACAACCCCCCAGTCATTGTGACAACCAAAACTGTTTCCAAGCACTTCCATGAAGTGCCTGGGGGTAGTAGCACCCCCACTGAGAACCACTGATTATAACCAGTTCTCCTTAATATGTAAGTGAGAAGTCAGAGGTGGAGGAGGGGGAGATTTGCCCTAAGTGACCAGCTGGTCAGCAGCACTCCAGGTCTCTGGATTCCCATTGCAGGATCCCTCCTGGCTCCCTGCTGCAGCTCCCCAAGATGAACAAGGTCAGAGGAGATCCAGGTTTTGCTCAGAAATCCTTTGGGTTCCAATGCAGAAACTCAGGATGGCTCCGCAAACCCCAGATCAAACTCCCTGCAAAAGAAAACACTGTCATGCAGTGTTGATAAAGTCCTCTAAGCTAGGGAATGACATCACAATGCCTTTAAATCAATCTGTCCAAATGAGCCCAAGATGTCTCTTTCCCCATCACCAGAAAGCTAGGAACGTTCTGTCAGTGTGGAGAAGTTAACTTGTTTGTCCTCCTGTGTTTGCTAATGAGAGCCCTGAAACTATCGCAGGTAAAGAAAGGATCCAGCTTTGAGAGCAAAAGTAGCAACTGGGCTTTTGCCAACACTGCTCCGTCAGTAGCAGTTGACTGGTATGCTGTGCTAAGAAGCGTTCTAGAATCACATCCCAGCTCAAACCAAAAGGATGCAGTGATCACTTCAGAGTTTGCACTGGCCATGGTAGGGGTTGGCAACACCATGCTGTATTGCCATACCTGTTTTCGAACCCCAGACAAATCCAGTGTACTTGCCTAGGTCAGACGCTCATTAGTTTTACCAACAGCAGTCTATTTCATTCCATTTAATTCTTTAAAATTTCAGGCAAATATCTCCATCCTGATGGTTGACACGGTTCAATCGTGAGATAATCTGCTATGAGTGGTGGTACTAGGACCCTGCCTCAGAATCTCACTCCCTCACTCAGTACACCACAAGCTCAGTGTGTTATACACCAGTCATTGGCAAGCCTGTTGCGTTGCACATAAGAATCATCCTTTTTCAAGGTCCCGAATTCATAAAGTAATAGGCATCACACAAAACTCAACATGAGTGTCCACCATTTTCCACCTGAAATTAATGTACCCTTAGGTAAGGGATCAAGATGACACAGTACATAATGACTGATTGTAACTAGAGCCTTGAATATTTCTTGCTAGGACAACTATCTTTTGAGTACAAGTGTCTTTTAGACAAAATGGCTAAATATTGTTTATGTTTAAATTTTTTTAGGTTTATTTATTTTAAGAGAGAGAGAGAGAATGGCAGGGGTGGGGCAGGCAGAAGAGAGGGAGAATGAGAACCCCAAGCAAGCTCCACATTGTCAGCAAGGAGCCCGATGCAGGGCCAAACTCACAAACAATGAGATCATGACCTGAGCTGAAATTAAGAGACACTTAACTGACTGAGCCACCCAGGGACCCCCAGAAATATTGGTTATCTTTAAAGTCAATGAAAGTAGGTGACCTAGAAAAAAGACAGCTAGATGAACACGAAATGATCATTCTAAAAAGCTTCCTGGGTCTCCTGGGTGGCTCAGTTGGTTGAGCATCTGACTCTTGATTTCGGTTCACATCGTGATCCCAGGGTCGTGGGACTGATCTCCCCTCCTTCCCCCAACTCTGCCTCATCAGGCTCAGGGCTGAGCATGGGACTTGCTTAAGATACTCTCTCTCTTTCTACTTCTGCCCCTCCACCACTCACACAGTCCCTCCCTCTCAATAGATAGATGATACATTATAGATAGATAGATAGATAGATAGACAGACAGACAGACACAGACAGGACAAAAAAAGCTGCCTGGGGCATCTGGGTGACTCAATCAGTTAAACATCTGACTTGGGCTCAAGTCATGGTCTCCTGGTTCGTGAGTTCAAACCCCCATCAGGCTCACTGCTGTCAGCATGGAGCCTGCCTCAGATCCTCTGTCCCCCTCTCTCTTACGTTTTCTCAAAAATAAACATTTTTTTAAAAGTTGCCTGTATAATGCATTGAGGAGGGCACCTGTTGGGATGAGCACTAGGTGTTGTATGGAAACCAATATGACAATAAATCATATATATATATATGTATATATATATATCATATATACCTCATATATGTGTGTATATATATGTATGGAAACCAATATGACAATAAATCATATATATATATATATATATATAAATCATATATATATATATATATATATATATATATAAAGAAATACAAAATTAAGTCAAATGCTCTTAAGTGAACTGGTTTTAAAAATCTTGGGGCGCTTGGGTGGCGCAGTCGGTTAAGCGTCCGACTTCAGCCAGGTCACGATCTCGCGGTCCGTGAGTTCGAGCCCCGCGTCAGGCTCTGGGCTGATGGCTCGGAGCCTGGAGCCTGTTTCCGATTCTGTGTCTCCCTCTCTCTCTGCCCCTCCCCCGTTCATGCTCTGTCTCTCTCTGTCCAAAAATAAATAAAAAAACGTTGAAAAAAATTAAAAAAAAAATGTTAAAAAAAAAAAAAATCTTAAAAATGGGGGAACCGGGGTGGCTCAGACAGTTAAGTGTCCAACTCTTGATTTTGGCTGTTTATGATCTCACAGTTTGTAACTTTGAGCCCCGAGTCAGGCCCTGTGCTGACAGGGAAGAGCCTGTTTAGGATTCTCTCTCTCATTCTCTCTCTGCTCACTCTCTCTCCCAAAATAAAGTTAAAAATTTTTTTAATCTTACAAATGAAAAAAAAAAAGGCAAGAAACAATAGGAAGGTCAAATGGATCTGTAAACATTCAAGAACACTTAATTTGAGATAAACTTGTCTCTGGAGAGAACCCATCCTTAGGCAAATGGGTTTTTGGCAATGTGACTATAGACATTTTGGCCTTAGGTGAATTGGACAGGAGCCAGTTTGGTGGGACAAGATGGGAGACTCGGAGGACAGGGAGGGGACCAGATCCAGACCAGGATGGTGGTGGTAAGGAGGTAGAGGAGAGTTGCTGAATATGGGGGGAGGGGTTGCTCTGAAGGTCAAGGAGGGGTACAGGCTGATGCCTGGCTCTCGACCTGGGCGACTACGGGTGGCACCATCCAGTGAGACAGTGGGCCCTTTGGTCAAAATGAAATCTGGAGAAATAATAGCCCAAAAGAGAACCTAGAGATAGTCTCATCAAATCTTGCTTTCAGGTGGAGCTGCCGACTGGCAGCACTCGTCCCCATGAGTTGTTTAAATCCCTTTCTCCTCCCAGGCCACAGACTCCCAGCTCACCACTGCCTCCACCAGCAATAGCCTCCCTCCTTACCCAAAGCCATCTCCTTTTGTCAGAGAGACCACAGGTCACATTTTGTCTCTCCCGTTCCCTCCCCAATAAATAGGTGTTGAGAGACTACATGCGATATGCATGAACTGAGGCATGTGTAGGTGGCCACACAGTGACCAGTAAAGGGCCTGCTATGGCCTCCACTGTCACACATGAGACAAAGAAGTGCTCTTCCCCCTCCAAGACCTGCAGACAGAGGGTAGAAAATTGAGTGTGGATAGTGGAAATGGAGAGAAGGGTCAGAATTGGGAGGAGAAAGAAGCCACAGGGGCCCAGTGGTCTTGGGAGGCTCCCTACGCAAAGCAGGGCCTGAATGCTGTCACGAGCAGAAAGCAAAGGGGACTTAGATATAAGGACAAGCAGAGGAGGCAGAGTGGACAAGAGCAAGGCCATGGAGATGGGTGAGCCTGGTGTCTGTAACACAATGAGATCAGCCTGTTTAGGAAGCCCACAACCCAGAGAGAGAGAGAGAGGTAACAATCCTCATGTGAGCCCTCATCTCACTCGGCCAGACATGTGGCACTAGGGAGTGGAGCAGGGACAGAAGCTTCCACACACACAGACCCGTTCCTAAACTTGTCCCTGGTTAAGCTCAAGTTCCGTGAACTCGCCTGTGCAGCTCTCAGGTCTACAGGGAACACCTGTCTTTATCTTAAATGCTCCCAGGGACGTCTCTATCAACCTAACAGTGTGATTAAAGAGCTCCCGCCAGCTCTCTGGGGGTGACCTGTGGACAGCAACTAGCAGAATCAATAAGAGAAATCAAGCCTATTTCAGCCAAAGAGCCAGCTTCTGAGAACCCCACGGGTCATTAGAAAACAGGCAGGACTACTATAAAAAGCACATCCACACAAATGGCATCCAGCCAGAACGGCATGGGTCCCTGTGTTCATTCTGACCAGAAAATGGCATTTAAAGTAACCAACTAGTAGCCCTCACTCTGTCTCAACAATGGCAATAAAAAACCTACTGTAATTTAACTCTGTCTGTTCTTGTTCAGTTGTACGGAGAGCATCCAGTCTATAATCATCTCTATTTTTTCTATGGATGTGTCTGTTATTTTCCTCTAGATTTCCTCGAGGCTCTCCACATCCTCCAAACATGAGTCCAGGGCCCTTAAAGATAATAGCTGCAATGATATGGACCCTTTTGGTTAAACATAAGATACCCAATTTAAAACAACTTACACAAAAAAGGGGAGGCAGATTTGTTGGCTCAAGTAACTGAAAAATCAAGGATGGATCTGACCTACAGGAATGGTTTGATCTAGGGGTTTAAAGGATGAGGCAGGCAAGATAGCCACCAGAGCTTAGCAACCAGTGGGAAGGTAGTCATTCTCCATATCTCTAGCTGAAGTTACAGGAAGGTCCTTCGGGTCATGAGCCCCTACCGGAACCAACCTCTGCATCCAGAGAGATGGCCGTCTGTCTACCCCCATGGTTTGTGAGAGCTCCTGGATCAGCACATTTGCAGGAATGGGTGTCCCTGCAGGAAAGGGGAAATCTGTACAAGTGCAAGGTTTACTGGGTAAACTGTCTATGTGCATGCTGTTTATCTATGTTTGCTTTTCCCTGTCGCTTTTACTAGCACTAACTCTTCGCATTCACCACAGTCCTCTGAGAAGGGCAACCTACGGAAAACCAGGCAATTTCACAGCAGGGGAAGCAGAAGCTCCAAGACCAAAGCAACCTGTCCACTGGTAGCAGAACTAGGGCGATGGGACTACTTCCAGCTGCCTGGCCCAGTATGGGCAGAGACGCTGGTCCAGGCCAAAGGTAGGAAGAAGTTCCAGATCTGCTCTGGGCACATCTTGCCATTAGATTATTAGAGACATTAACCGTTACAAGTCAGAAGTCACTTCTAACAAACTCATTAAAATGGCCCACGTTGGGGGCACCTGGGTAGCTCAGTTGGTTAAGCATCTGACTCAATTCCTTTTTTTTTTTTTTTTAATTTTTTTTAACCTTTATTTATATTTTTGAGACAGAGAGAGACAGAGCATGAACGGGGGAGGGTCAGAGAGAGGGAGACACAGATTCCGAAACAGGCTCCAGGCTCTGAGCTGTCAGCACAGAGCCCGACGCGGGGCTCGAACTCCCGGACTGCGAGATCACGACCTGAGCTGAAGTCGGACGCTCAACCGACTGAGCCACCCAGGCACCCCACGATTTCAACTCAGGTCATGATCTCACAGCTGATGGGATTGAGCCCTGCACCAGGCTCTGTGCTGACAGTGTGGAGCCTGCTTGGGATTCTCTCTCTCCCCCTCCCCCACACTCTCTCTTGCTCTCTTTCTCAATAAATTTTAAAAAATAAATGTCCCACATTGGTGGTTTTTCCCCCTCCCCCATCTTTTGTCACCTCTCCCTGCATACTTGGGAGAGGAAAAGGTAAAAAAGGCAGACCCCCTCTATATTCCTACTTTCCATGGAGCACACTGCAATCTCTGCCACTGTTAGCTCCCTTTACAAGAATTTCCCTAGAAGGGGGCATATCCCAGTGTCCACAGTGGCCTAAGGGGCTTGATGTTTGAGGCGCTGTTGGCCAGGTGAGCTCTGGGCCACACAGGCCTACCCTCCACAGAGAGATGGCTGTTCACAAGGTGTCCCTGCCCAGCTGAACCCACTGCGAGAGCCTCCCCAGCTCCAGACTGAGGAGGCTGTGGGAAGGCTGGGAGGGTCCAACTTCTTAGCAGGCTTGGTGGAAACAGTCTACTCTTACAGAAGAAAATGGAAAGTCAGAGGTTGAGAGCCTAAGCTCTGGCTGCAGACCACCTTGGTTCAGAACCTGCCTCCACCATTCACTGCCTGTGTGCCTCTAGCAAGCAACCTAAGCCCTCTGTGCCTCAGTTTACTCACCTGTACTAACGGGATAATAGCGGCCCCTACACTTCATTGGGTTATCATGTAAATTAAGTGAAATCAAATCCAAGGCCAGCACATGGTCAGGGCTCAAAATTAGCTATTATTATTGCTAATATTTTATCATTTATTGATAACTAATTCTTCTACTCAGAACAAAGTCTACCTTAGGATTCCCAAGCCTACCCACAGAATTCAATTGCGTGGTAGATAGCATAGTATCTCCCCCTCCCCCAAGAGGTGTGCTTTCTAGTCTCTGGAACTTGGAAATGTGACCTTACATGGTGGTCAAAAGTATTTGCAGGGGTGATAAAAAGACTTGAGAATGGGGAGAGATTCCTGGATTACCTTGGGGGATGGTTAAGTAGTTACAAGGTACTTATAAGAGGCAGGTAGGAGGGTCAGAATCAGAGAAAGCCACAACAAAGGAAGAAGAGGTACACGTGATACAGCCATGAGCCAAGAAATGCAGGCAGCTTCTAGAAATTGGAGAAGAATCCTCCTCTAGAGCTTCCAGAAAGAATGCAACCTGTCTGATACCCTGCTTTTCGACTTCTGACCTCCAGAAGTGTAAAATAACGAACTTGTACGTTGTTTTAAGCCACTCGGTGGTCAGCATCACCATGACCTGGCATGGGGCTCCTGACTACCACCCTTAAGGCATGGGTGTAGGGAGCATTTTATTGAAGAACGCTCAGAAGAAGGCCTCCCCATACTCTAAAAGAACCCCATTCACATTAATTTCTCCAGCAAATATTTATCATGTTTATTCTTACGAATACACATGACCACACTCACTACTTAGCAAGGGGCCTTAGCAGGGGTTCATCTAAGACCCAGGCTCCTTCAATCTTTCTGGTGGGCTATCCTCAGCTTGTTGGATTTTCTTAGGGGAGAGAGAGTCTGACTCCATTTTTGAGGTTACTCTGACAGCTTCTAAGCCCCACCTTTCTCTTTTCCTTTTGGCCACAAGTCTGGGCAAACTGATATGAATGCCCAAGTGTTCCCTCCATTGATACTACTGGAAAAGTTCAAATTATGGAAACCACGGCCCACACACAGGAGCCCTCATCCTATCCTAGTCTCACCCCAAGAAAAACCAGGGGCATCTGGGTGGCTCAGTCGGTTAAGTGTCCAACTTCGGCTCAGGTCATGATCTCGAGGTCCGTGAGTTCAAGTCCCGCATCAGGCTGTCTGCTGTCAGCACAGAGCCCGCTTTAGATCCTCTGTGCTCCTCTCTCTCTCTCTCTGCCCTGTCTTAGCTCACTCTTTTTCTTTCAAAAATAAATAAACAATAAAATTTTTTTAAATAAAAACAATACAAAAAACAATAAAAAATGTCTAGCCCTCATTCAAGCCAATCCAATCAGAATCCTGGGCATTCAAAGCTCTCTACTGGTGATTCCAGTGTGCAGGTAGGGTTGTGAACCATAGACCTGAGATTGCAACCATGAGCATGTGCATCAGAATTCCCTGGAGAGCTTATTAAAAGATTGCTGAGCCCTGCCCCAGAGTTTTCGATTCAGCAAATCTGAGGTGGGGGCTGAGAATTTGCGTTTCCAGTAAGCTCCCAGGTTATGCTGCGGCTGCCGGGGCAGAACCACACCTTCAGAACCATCTAGGTCCTTGCAGTTCAAAGTGTGCACTGTGGACCAGCAGCAAGAGATCCCCTGGGAGCTTGATAGAAATGCAGACTCTCAGGCCCCAAACCCACTGAGTCAGAATCCTGTGTTCTAATGGTTGTTACACAAAATTTTGAGACACACTGTTCTAGAATGAAAGTGCAGGGAGAGGGGATGAAGTCATGGGAGCTGAAAAGGCAGAGGTCAAGGGCTTCCTACCTAGCACTTCACCAGTCTTAAGAGCTTGTCCTTGCCTCTCACATATGGGAAAAAGAAAAACAGGAAGAAACATCGACAGAACCATGCAACTATTAAGCTGAAGGCAGAACTGAGCAGAGTGTTTTCTGCCCCCAGCAGTGCCTGCCAGGGGCACAGTGACCTGGCTGATGGCACGGCTGAGGCAGCCTCCAGAGAAAGCAGGCCAGGAGGCACTCACCACAGGAAAATGGACATCACAGCTAACCCAAGGTTTAACATGTACTCTGCTGAGGGCTGACCTCATCTTTCCTCCAAAAAAGGAGAGAGTGCCAAGCCAGTCTGTGCAGCTTCATAAGAGGCTTTACTTTACAGGAAGGAGGGAAGAGAGGAGGTGCGAATAGCCTTTTTGAACAAACGAGCTTTTACCAAAATGTTTATAGATTTAAGGCTGAGGAGACTGGGCCTCCTGCAGTTTCCCTTTGGCCAGTTACCTGCAAGCAGTGGGTACCAGGATACCTGGCATTCAAGGCCTCTTGTTGAATACAGGCCTTCCTGATCCAGCCCGACAAACACCACCGTCCCAAAATGTCAGGCTGCAAAGAACATGCCACTCTCTGTGGCCTTGTCTGTCCTGCCTACTAAGATCTTGACCCCTTACCAGTTCCCAACTTTTAGACCCCAGGCCCTCATGGCTATACCTGGAAACTACATCAGCCCAAGTGTCACTTGCACGGCTCCATTTACCTCTTCTCTCAGTTGCTTACACTGAGGGTAATTCTCAACCTCCCAATGAGTCCTGCTGCTAAGGATTTGCTCAGGTGCCTCTAGGAACCACTTTGGCTCTCTGAGAGGTCATTCATTGGCTGTTCACATTCTTGGAGGCCTGGGAGCAGGCTTGGAGCTCTGCGGAAATTAACCTGTCTATCGGACAACGCAATATTCCTTATGCAGGGGATGAGCGACACATGTAGTGTATTTTTAATGTACGGATTTCAGGAGCCCTGAAGATAAAGTATTCTGAAATTCTAAATACTTGCATGTTGGGCGCCTGGGTGGCTCAGTCAGTTAAGTGTCCAACTTCGGCTCAGGTCACGATCTCATGGTTTACAAGTTCAAGCCCCATGTCAGTCCCTGTGCTGACATCTCAGGGGTTGGAGCCTGCTTTGGATCTTGTGTCTCCCTCTCTGTTTCTCTCTCTCTCTCTCTCAAAAATTTGAAAAAGAAAATACTTACATGTTTATTTAGCACTTACTACAAGCCAGGATTCTGAACTTGCTAAGAACTGAGCACATACTTGAGAGGATGTAGACCACATGGCCATAGAGCTGGAATTTCTCTCTACTCCACCGAAAAGAGGAAGCAGGAGGAAATATCCATGTTGCCCAAATCAAAGAAGCCAACACCTAAACTGAATAAGAATTTAAGTGTTAAAAGGTAAAACATTCTTCAGAGTGAGCTGGTGATTTCCTGACACACTGTCGCTGCTGGGAGAAAAAAACATCACAGGATTTTACTGGGAAGCATCAAACCCAAATCAATTTACGGCAAGTTCCACAGGCCAGAGAAGGGATCAGAGCAAGGTCTTACATAGAAACTCAGCCATGCTATCGCTGAACCACGGAATAGAGATGGAGAGAGAATGATCTCCTACAGTTCTGGGCTCCAGATATGGCTCCACCCAGGCCAAGCAGAAAGCACAGGCCAGCGGTCAGTCCATAGAGATATACCTCGGGTCAAGGGCACAGGACAAGAAGACACCAGAGTAGTTATTATATAATAATCTGTCTGGTCTTTGTCCTGGCTTCTGGGAAGGTAACTGTAACTCCTTGGAATTTCTCGGTGATAGGAGTATCCTTTTCAGAGTGTGTCCCTTGTATCACACCCGGGTTTTTACTAGATGGCCCAGGGTGAGGGCAAGATCAGCCCACTTTCTCCAGGGAGTGGGGAGAAAGGAGGGCTGGAGACAGAGTTCAATCATGTGATCAATGATTCAATTGTGTCTATGCAAGGAAACCCTGAGAAAAACTCTGCACACTGAAGCCCAGTGAACACACGGATATGCTGAGAGGGCGACATGCCTGACCCCAGGGGAGAGGCCGCGGCAGCTCCTCACTCAGGATCCTCCTAGACCTTGCCTTACATGTCCCTTCATTTGGCTGGTCCTGATTTGTATCCCTTATAATAAAACTGTAATCACAAGTATCTTGCTTTCCTGAGATCTGTGAGCCATTCTAGCAAATTATAGAATTTGGGGGTGGGAGGGTGGGTATGGGGACACCCAAATTTGTAGTCAGCCGGTCAGAAGTTCATGTGGCCCGGCGAAGCTCCAAACCTGCGGCTTGTGCCTGACATGAGTCTCAAAGGCTCTATGCCCTGAAGCCTTTGGACTCTGCACTAGCTCTGGGTGGTCAGTGTCAGAACTGCATGCAGGCCACAGTGGTCCAGATCCACCCTGCCTCAGGCTCCAGGGAACATGCTGGACTCTCCTATCTCAACTGAAAATCCAATTCCTTCTGAAATCAAAGTTTTTGAGACTCCATTCAGGCACATATGACAGGCCAAAGAGTGAGTGTGATTTAGAACTATAGCACAGCGGAATGGAGTTCCACAATGGACCACCATTTAGCAGCTCTGTGACTTCAGGGAAGTAGGTCAACCTCTCTGAGCCTTGGTCCCCATCTCTGGAAGATGAGACTAATGACTTCTCCCCCTCATAGAGCTGACAGGACAATTTAATGATGTAATTTATTTATGAAGAGCCTAGCATGGTCTCTCCCCATGGAAGGCACTCAATATTATCATCAGCCAACTTTCTTCCTATTTTCAAACTTCCCTATACCCCAAACTCTCCCAGATTATCTACTCTCCCTGGATAATTGTTCTGGGTGCTGGGCCCACTGGCAACATGCTGATGTTTTAGATCCCAGGGCAGGAGGGAGCCAACCATTAAACTAAAAGTGAGAAGTAACCATTACCTTGAACAAAAAGGACATTATATATTTACTTCAGTGGCTATAAAAGACACCATAAAATATAATATGCAGCATGCATCCTCATGATTAATAACAGATCTTGCAAATTATTCTCTCAGGTCCCCGGGTGCATCCAACTGGTCACTAAGAACAATTAATTCTTTCAGGAAATAAAGGGATTGAAAATCATCTCTGGTCAGCGGAAAACCTGCTTGTTGTATCATGAACAAAGAGAAGATGAGAGTTGGATCCAGGGGTTTTCTGCCCCTGTGAATGGGATGAAGTAAGATCAGAGACACTCAAACACAATTACTGCCGGTGAGCACAGGTGCTCGGTAATAGTAGGACCTGCCAAATGTGGAGTCTCTCAGGGACCTGGAGTTAGAGCATGACTATGGGGATGACCCAGAAACAGGAGCAGATGACTGAGTGGGGGCGGGGCAGCCCTGGCCATGAGCAACAGATGGAAGCATGGAGTCCAGACAGGAGACAAGGAGGCTCCAGAGTGGAACCCTAGCCACAGTGACTGAGGCTTACACTACAGTCTCCAGGACTGAGCGTCAAATGAGGAGCCGAAGGGCTAAGTCAGGACATGAGTAGAACAATGAGTAGAACAAAGCAATGAGTAGAACAAAGCAGGTGGAGAACCCAGAGAAACCAAAGGCAGAAGTTTCAGATGAGCCTCTGAGTTCTTGGCCTTGGGCTTCTTAACTCCTCTGACCAAAGCCTCAGAGTCTTGGAAAGTAAGAAAAGCCTACATGCGGCAGGAAGCGGCCACACAGGGAAAGGCTGGAAGGATGACAGGGGCAAGATGCCAAGCAGAACACAGTGGCACAAGACACCCAGGTCCACTCTTACCTAACGGCCAATGTGGACTCACCCCCAACCTAGAATAAAAATCCCATCAACAAAGCCCTTCCCTGCAACCCTCAAGGGGTTTTATTGAAACACAGTATATAAAACACCAAAGGGGTCACCGTGACAGCAGTGAACTCATGCCCTGGATGCCGAGCCACCTTGCTCAGGTGCAACACCTCTGGGGAATGACAGGACAAGGAGAGGGAATCTGTTCCCAGCAAGATCAGAAACAATGCTCTCTTCCAACAAAATCAAAGTGCCCACAAGTTAAATGTAGGAATTCATGTAGGAAGTCAGTGGGATTCATGGTCCATCCTGACAACAGGAGTTGTTACCGGAAGTAGGGTGACATCCAGCCCCATGGCACCCACCTAGAGTGGTGGGCCATCTCCCTGGATCAGGGGAGAAGCCTACTGCAGGGGACAGCTTGTGGGCCCAGAGACAAGGGCTATAGCATAGGGGAGGGATTCCAGAGGTGTGAAGTATAGTGGTGCCATGGACAATGATCGTGGGGTCCCAGGCCACCATGTGACAGAAATAGGGCACCTGGGTGGAGACATGACAGAGGAGTGGAGTGAAAAGTCAACTTGCCCACCACAGAATCACACTGGAAAGGGAAAGGGGACAGCAAGTCCACTCAGTATGGAGTGGGCAACAGCCAGCAAAGAAAGGCCAAGATCCAGCTGGCCAGCTTCAACCCCTTCACACGCAGAATGAGTTCATGAAGGTTGATCTGCCATAAGTCGAAGGCCTCGCTGAAAGAGATCTGGGCCCTTCTGAAGGACGAACAGGTACTCTTCTTCTTGTGCCTGCAGGACAGACAAGAAGGGAGGAGAGAACAAGAGATAAAGAGGCAAGAAGCACTCAGTATCACAACAACAGAAGATCCTGACTTAGTCAACTTACCAGGCCCCTGCCCTAGCGGATAACTCCTGGTTACATGATCATAGCACTGCCCACCCACCCAGAGACCAGAGGGACTCAACTACTCCAAAGGAACTTTCCAGATAAGTGGGGTAATAAAAGCAGCGGTTTCACAGGGCATCAAAGATCTAATGGACCCACTGGGTAGAACATTCCAATGTGTCCCTTTTTCTGGAAGGTTAGTAAATATATGCTAATCCCAAATCCCCCAAATTCAGTATAAAAGCTTTCCCAAACTTTCTGAGACTGAATCACCTGGAAACTAGGTCAGGTGGCCCTGAGAGGCTGAGGCCAGTATGGATTCAACCCAGCTCAACCCCTTCTGCGTTAACAAAAGAACATAACAAAAATTGGTGTTATGATAATGACCCTTTAAGACTTGGTTCCCAGAACCCTCAAAGAATAAATCATGCTCAGACCTTTCTGTGTGCAGTCTATTTTGCTATAATCTAATTCAATATCTGATCATGGTTGCATGATGTATGTGGTCAACACTCCCTTCATCAATTTGCCAAAATGACCCATTCCCTGCACTGGATGGATGGGAGTTGACACCAGTCTAGGCCTCCTCTCTCAGAAGAGAAAATTCAGCCAGAGCATGGCCATTACCATGTATCTGCACACTCAGGGAGAAAGGCCTAGAACCTTCACTTCTCTAGCAATACCTCCCTGAGGAAGTACCTTCCCTCCCTCACCAATACTCCAAGGGCACTGAGGCATCTAAAAAGATCTGATATCCCAAGTGAACCTGCTGGCGACACTTCCCTGAGTCAGAGCCACACGTGCAGGGAAAAGAACATTGGCCTTGCCGCTTAGCCAATCCTGCGGAGACGGGTCCTGGGACCAGTTAGAGATGGGATGCATGCATCAGGGTGTCCTGATTCCAAGCCCAGGGGACACTTGGATGGGACTGAGACTCTCAGAAAGCATCTCAAGCTTTAGTGAAGGTAAGAATCACCTAGGGGTGCCTGGGTGGCTCAGTTGGCTAAGCGTCCGACTTTGGCTCAGGTCATGATCTCATGGCTTGTGAGTTAGAGCCCCATGTTGGGCTCTGTGCTGACAGCTCAGAGCCTGGAGCCTGCTTCGGATTCTGTGTCCCTCTCTCGCTCTGCTCCTCCCTGCTCATGCGCTCAGGCTCGCTCTCTCTCTCTCTCTCTCTCTCTCAAGAACAAATAAAACATTTTAAAAAATTTAAAAAAAAAAATTACCTGGAAAACCTGACTAGGAGGTGAGGTCCTAAAATCCACATACTTTAAAGTACAGGTGGCTCTCTGGACTGCCCAAAAACACAGCTCGGAATCAGCGAATTCACCGGAGCTGTCTCCTGCCCCTAACTTTTCCTCCAAGGACAGGTGCAGACTAGGGAGCTCAGGCAAGGCCCTGGGGACTGGTGGGAGAAAGTGGAGGCAAATGAGACCCCTGGAGCAGGCCAGGGAGCTAGGAGGGAAGGAGAGGCCAGAGCCCACACTCACGTGGCCAGCGCTCTGATGCAGCAACGTGACATGTTGAGGAAGGAGCTGGCACTGGCACGGGTGCCCAGGGCAGCCTCAATCCCACGGAGCAAGTCATTGGTCTTGAAGATGAGCAGCATCTGGCGAGGCACGTGGTTGAGGAGCTGGCTGATCTCGGGGAGGTAGTTGGCGGCATTGTTGCGGATCTCTGAGTCCTGAAGCAGCAACAGGGAGACAGACATGGAGAGTTGGTGTGGGAAGTGGGGCTCAGGGTGGTAGGTGCCTATGGCTGAGGGGCTGCAAGGAGGCTCCAGAAGGGAGCTTCTAGCATATGGCTGCCTCGGTGCCACTAGGGAGCTCCCCAGAAGGAAGCTTAACACGGGGGCTTTGTAGTCTGACAAACCTGGATATGACGTCTCACCCCAACTTCTGGCCTAGCACTGGACGCAGTACAGGAGCACATCAACAGGACCTCTGCCATTCTTGGCTCCCCAAGGTCACCAATACCGATCCTCCGAGCCCACAAGCCAGTACTGACTGGGGCAGGAAGTCTACTTCCTCATCAGCCATTTGATGAGGCTGGAGTTAGCTAGCCTTTGGCCCAAGGGTTCACCCGTGTGAGGTGAACCAAGGCTTTTCTCACTGGCCACCAATTTGATGACAGGCCTGGAAGGAGCCCTGGAAGCTGGTGCCAGCTGAGTCATGTCCCCCATCCCTTCAGCCAAGCCCAGGCTGGTGCAGTTCATAGATCTCAGCTCCTGACCCTAACCCAACTCCAAAGTCTAGCTCTATCCCCTGCCTGACTCTGTGCCCCACCAGACACACCCAGAGCCCCGCCGCCCCCTCAGTGCTTGAGGTCCCGCTGCCCAAAGAGCAGGAGCCAGGGCTTACCCCATGCTGGTGTCTGAGTGTGAGGTCTGGCTTCTTTCCCTGCCCCTGAACTCTGCAGGGCTCTGCGCAAACACCTGCCCCCAGCCAGAGCCCTGAGCATGATGGTGCACTTCTGACCTCTTCTCAATCTCCAGAGAAAATGGCTGCAGGCATTAGCTCATTTAATCCTCACAATGACCCTATCAGGTAAATGTATCACCCCCTTTTGAGAAAAGGAAACCAAAGGACTGAGAAGTTAGGCAACCTGCCTGCGGGCCACAGCTAGTAAGTGGTGAGTCAGGGTTGGAATCCTTGCAGAGCCCAGGCCACCACCACCACCAGGACCTGCCTCCTCTCACCTCACAGCAGGGACCCCGACCCTGGGCAAGTCCTTTCATCTCTTAGAACCCAGGGTCCTCACCTAAAAACTGGAAATGCTGAGGCCCCCTGGGCCCACCTCCCAGTCTGACCAAGAGGGACAGCAGAGATAAGGATCGGGGAGATGCTTGGTGCTTGCTAATCCAAGTCATGACAAGGGGCGCAGCAATGCTGCCAAAGGCTTCCCCACGCGGCCGCCTTCTGCAGCAAAAGCAGGACTCTCAGCCCTTTCCGGAATACGTGTGCACTGCTGATAACTGAGTAGCTGTGAAACTCGAAATGTCCCTCAGGCAGGAGCTATCAGACTGGAACATCTCAACACCAAGCCAGACACTGAGGCTGTCTGTCTCCCCACCGCCTCCCACCATAGTTACAGGCCACCCTGCCCGAGGGTTAAGGCCAGATCAAGGCCTTGCTCACCAGAGGGACCCCCTCAGCAAGGTGGGGACTGACCTGGATGGAGACAGCCCCTCTCAGAGCACCTGCACCCACGCAGGCTCCCTCTAGGGGGCATCTCTTCAAGCTTGGACTATCCTGTTGGTGAGTGTCTGCAGTAGACTCTGTTGGGTGCCTACCCAACAGCCATTCCTCATTCTCCTTTCTCTAAAGAACCCCATTTTTGCTTGCTTGACCCCTTGGGGCCATGTTCTTCAGGGAGGCGAGTCCCAGGGTGGGGGATCTTGATTGGTCTCAGCCATGGTGTGCCCTGAGCGGAATGCCTCTGCCAAGTGATTGGCTCAGGCATAGACATGAGACACAATTCTGGCCAATTGACCTAGGGGGGAGTCTTTTGAACCCTCTGGGAAAGGTTTTCTTATTAAGGAACAATATATGAGAAGAAATGGCCCCTAATTCCCACCTCTGGACGTCAATCAGGGTATAAAGGTATGAAGCTTGTAACTGCCACAGTCATCTTAGAACCACAAGAGTTAGCCCAGAGCCCTGAATTGCTGATCTACTCAGTTAACCAACCTGGACCCACCTACCTCCAGGCTTCTTGTTATGAAGAAAATAAATGCTTAAATGTTTAAGCCACTTTTAGTTGGAAAAACATCTACCCTGACACAATGTTGGAGGTTACACTCATTCTCAATAAGACTAAGACTCAGAAAAATGGAACCCTTACATCTCAGAGACTGGGTTGGGGCTGGTCTGGAGCAGCTAAGTTTATTCTCTCTCTGGGTTTTCGTCCAAAGTGAGGAAATGGATTCCATGTCTCCAGAACCTACACCAATACCTCTCTGTTAGATGTGGTCCCAGGACTGCAGGCCTTTATAAAAAGATGTGCAAGAAAGGATTCTTGCCCTCCAGGTACTCACCACCCAGCTGGAGAATTCACAGAAGTATACAAACAGCCACTCTCAGAGTCTAAGATGGCGTGCATGTGAGTGATACAAGTATTAAGGGGCCATGTTTGGCAAAGGTGATGAACAGGAGCTTCCTGGCTGGTGCTATGGACTGAATTGTGTCCCAAATCAATACGTTGAAGTCCTAACCCGAGTATGACTATATTTGGAGACAAGGCCTTCAAAGAGGTCAACAAAATTAAGTGACTTCATAAGGGTGAAGTGTGACTTTATATTCTAACCCAATAGGACTGATGTCCCTCAGAGAAGAGGAAGAGAAGCCAGGAGCGTGTACACACAGAAGAAAGGCCATGTGAGTCATGGCGAGAAGGCAGCTGCCTACAAGCCAGGAAGAGAGGCTACACCAGAAACCAATCCTGATGGTAACTTGATCTTGGACTTCTGGTCTTCGGAACTGTGAGAAAATAGATTTCTGTTGCTCAAGCTACCTCATCAGTGGTATTCTACTACAGCAACCCAAGCAGACTAATACATAGCATTTATGCTGGGTCTTTATAAGTGAGTAATTCATAAGTACACATATCAGGAGCACCTGGGGGGCTCAGTCCAACTTTGGCTCAGATCACAATCTCATGGTTCGTGAGTTCAAGCCCTGCATAGGGCTCTGTGCTGACAGCTCAGGGCCTGGAGCCTGTGTCGGATTCTGTGTCTCCCTCTCTCTCTCTGCCCTTCCCCTCACTCGTGCTCTTTCTCTCAAAAACAAAAACAAGATTTTTAAATTAAAAAAAAACAAAACATATCATACACCAAGTACCTACTGTGCGCCATGCAATCTTGCCCATCTCTGAGGCTTTAAATACCAAGTATACCCTGAGAACTCTCAAATTTATATTTTGAGCCTGGACTTGTTCTTGGAGCTCCAAGCTTGGCTGCCCATGACACCTCCATCTGAATGCTCTAACTACTGTCTCCTGCCCCCTAACTATGTCCTTCCCAGTCTTCCCTATGCCAGGAAGTAGCTTCACCCCCTACCCTACGCCTGACCCCAACACGTTGGGATGCAACTTTGACTGCCCGCCCTTCGCCTCCTCTCCACATCCAAGTTGACAGAAAGGACTCCCAATCTTCCATCCAAAGTACACCCTGGCTCCGTCTGCTTCCCTCCAGCTCTGCTGCCGCTAGTGAGGTCTGCGCCCCCCTCACCTCCAGCCTTCTGACCGACTGCCCCTGTGCTCATCCTGCCCCGTCCAGAGAGGTACTTAAAGTAACAACTCTGGGCACATCCTTCTCCTGCTTGACACATGCTTTGCTTTGTACTGAGAACTAATCTGAACCTCTTCCCATGGCTTATGAGACCCCGTGTGATGCTCTCTCTGCCCAGCACCCCAAATTCTTCCCATTCCAGCACCCACCTCCCCACAATCCAGACCATGCTGACGCTTTCCCCTCCTGCTCTGTGGCATCGTGTGCCCTCTGCCCGGAATGCTTTCTCCAAGCTCTGCCTTGGCTGCTGCTTTTCTTGTCCTCCAGAACTCAGATGTCAGCTCCCAGCAAGATCTCTGAGCACCCAGTCTACAGCACCCCCATTACTCACCCCACCTGTTGCCTCCCGTACCCATAACCTGCAATTATTCCAGTTACCTACTTGTTCACTTGTTTACTGTCTCCCTCAATCACAGTGCAAATTACATGGAAGGCCTGTCTGTTCATCTTTGGATCCCCAGCACCTAGTTTAGGTTCCAGCAAAAACAAATGTTTGTTCAATGAACAAACTTCAGGAACTATGGGCAGGCACTTTACATGCATTATCAATAAAGCATCCCTGAAGTTATCATCCCTATTTAACAAAGGAAGGAGATGGTCTCACTTCCAAGATAATGAGCTTTAAAGCCACACAAGCCTGGGGCAGCTGGCAGTCAATGCTGCCACCAAGCTTGAGGGGGAATGATGTCAATTTGCAGGAAAGCAGAGCCAAGAGACAGGAGAGGTGGTCTCTTTGGTGACGACATTTGAGATTCCATCCAGCCATTCCTAAAGGCCCCCATCACAAGGCAGCTTAAGGAGGATTGTGAGTCTCCAAGAGGTGGTGAGAACCATCCAAGGCCATGCCACCAGGAAGAGCAGGACCTACAACTAGAATCCAGGTCTATCTGACTGCACAAGCAGAACCTTGAGCAGGGGCCTCGGCTGAGCCTAAGCCCGTCCCCACACAGCTATGGGCAAGTGTGCATGGGTCCAGCAAGCTGGGAAGACAGAAGCCAATTCCATGAGAGAATGAGAAGCCTGGGAGGGAGGTGGCAGTGAGTACAGGGAGGAGGGGTTCCTAGGACCAGTCTCAGCCCAGATTCCATGGGACTCTCATCTAGATCCAACAAAGAAGTGAACTACAAACCTGTTTTTGCTACACTCAGGGAGAACAATGGGACAAGTGCCACGTGGGGAACTGAGGTGCTCTCCCCAGTAGGGAGCCCTACAGGAAGTTTGCAATGGGAGACCGTGCCCAGCAGGAGGCAGCTCAAGTGGAACTAGACGTATCGATGAGACAGTCCCTGGGGATTTCTAGAAGTCTTGGAGGAGAACTTGGTGGAAGCCTGAAATCTCATGTGAGCATGTTGGAGCAAAAGCCACAGCAGTCTGGGTTATACAGTCAACACGACCAGGTTGGTAAGGCCAGGAGGGATACAGTGAGATACCGTTTCCTCTCCCTCCTTGCATCCAGGGCTGCGGCTTCTCCTCCAGTATATCTCCAGTGCTACCCACAGTCCCATTGCCACAGCCCACCAGCCCACAACCTCAGGCCCTGGGTTGGCAGGGGTCCAAAGACCATCCCTGGCCCCATCCCTTGCATTCAGGAGAAGACAGGGCCAGGAGGGGACCACCCACCTCAGTGACGGTGACCGGAGCTTGGCTGATGCCCCTGTTGACCGAGTCCCAAGACCGGGCCGTCAGCATACAGGCAAACAAGGGGTAGAGGTCCCCGGCTCCCAGGCGCTGGCTGTACTTCTTCACTCTCTCCATGTCAGTCCAAATCAGCGACTGCCAGAGGTGGCAGTAATCCAGCCGAAACTCCTCCGTAAGCACCTGTGTGGGGACAATGTGGCAGGACCTGAGCCTCCTTTCCCCACAGAAGACTTAGACCCTGGCTGGTATGATCACAGTGAAGGGGAAGACCGGGGAACTAGGGCATGACATCTGCTTCTCTCCCAAAGTTCAGCCATCCCTGAAGGCCCAAGTTCAAAGCTACTATCTGGCCAGCCTTGGTCTTGAGGGCCAAAAGCTACCAATTGCCCACTAAAATCACATTCCCCGCCTCCCTCCTACTTGGATGTGGCCCTCTGCCTGAGCTCTGACCAATGGAATGTGGCAGAAGCTCCACATCCAGCTGCCAAAAACTCTCCCACGCATACTGCTCTGAGCCCCCACCCCTGCTGCTGGAGGATGATGAGCCCACCCCCAGGGAAGCCTGTGGGGCAGAGCCTCAGTCAGCCCCTGCCTTCAGACACCTCCACCTACCCGAGACAACAATAAGATGTCTGTTGTGTCTGGGCCATCATTTGTTTGGGGGGCTGTGTCTGACAGCAGCTGGCCTACCTCAAACCAATGTACCCAATGTCAGTAAGTCTTTCAAAGGAGGCTAAGATTTTGGGAGGTGGGATCAAGGCCCTGAGGGGAGGAGTAAGAGGTCATTGGGGAAATCTCCCCAGGACCATCTGCCATGAACTCAAGATAGGCCCTGGTTCCCAGGACTGGCAGTGAACTTCCCAACTTCCAGGCAGGAGACCATGGCTCACCTGAACCCAGATGAGTCCCAAGTTCCAGAGGACAGAGTCTGGGGGCATCCAGCCCCTATCAGTTCCTAGCCCTCTTTCCCACTACACATTACGTCCTCCCTGGGGCTGAGTTACCTCCTTACCCTGAATTCCCAGCTCATCCAAGGGCAGCTCATTTCCCAGTGGGCTGGCCTAGGCTTCCCTGGGAAGCAAGGTTTTTACAGCTGACAAAGCACCTGCACATACCCAGGCATATCCCCATCTACTTCCCACAGCAGCCTATAAAGGAAGCATTACCAACCTCATTCAACTGGAGAGAGCTTGTATGATGTGACTTACACAGAACAACAGCTCTAGGGGTAGGGCAGGGCCTCTCCATCTGCCCTGGATATCTGCCTCCCATGTCTGTGGCCGATCGGGAGATCAGCAACCTCTGATCCCAGGACCAGACCCTGGACTGGCTGGGTAAAAAAGGCCTCTTCTACCTGGTAGAGCCCGTGGTCCAACAGGACAATCTCTGCCCTTCCTGTGCCCGGGTGCTTCCGCACCAGCACGTTGCCAGGGTGGGGGTCGCAGTGCACAAAACCATTGACAAAGATCATCTCGCTGTATATTTTTCCCAGGTGGCGTGAAATCTGAAAGAGAAGGGAGGCAGGTGGGAGTTACACCACATGAATACCTATCTCAGAGACTTCGACACTGGCCCCTCAATCTGGTCACTTTCAAGAGGAAGGCCAGCAGTGCTGGGTGGGCCTGAGTGGTCATGGTGGGACGAACGGCTTGTGATTGTATAGTTCTTGAGTTTAAGACAGAAGCTGAGTTCTAATCCAGTTATCCTCAACTTCAGCCACATATTAGAATCACCGAGAACTCAGAAGTGTTAGAGGTGGTCCCAGGCATCAGCACTTATTTTAAAGTTCCCAAGATGACCATAATATAGAACGAGGTAGAACCACTGCTTCAAGCATGCCCAAAGGCTATAACTCCCACCCCCAACCCCTGCCCTCCACTCTTCCCCAATCCTTCTCTTCCCTATTCTCTTCTCAGGATCTTCATTCTCCCACCAAAGCTAAAGATGAGCTGGAGAGCTGGAGTGGTTGTGACACCATCCCAACTTCCCTTTCTCCAACAAGCAGATCTAGAGGGCTGTGGATCAGGAATACGTTACCCTGGCACCCCCTAGAGCTGTCCCACCAGCTCTGAGGCAGTCCCAGGAGGACCCAGAGTCACAGCCTTGCTCCCCTTTCCTTCAGGCCCCTTTCCCTTCACACCTCCCCGCCAGAGACCAGGGCTAATCTGATTTATGGTGTCTGCACAGAAGAAATGACACTGGAGAGGCCATTTAAATCATCCTGTCACTGCTGCCCTCCAT
This sequence comes from Panthera onca, assembly GCF_046562875.1. NCBI lineage: Eukaryota > Metazoa > Chordata > Mammalia > Carnivora > Felidae > Panthera > Panthera onca. The sequence goes on along the minus strand of NC_138344.1, from coordinate 121,837,079 downwards.
GCCGAGGCGGTCTTCTTATCTTTACTCCCTTTTTATTAAAGCTAAAAAAGCCTCTTCCCAGCTAGGGAACAGCTGCTGAATAGCACCAGACCTGGGCCCACAGATGGTCTGCCAATGGGTTTCCAGAGGACAAAGAGAGGCTCAACTCACAAAGCTGATGCCCCAGGACACACACTGCCCTTGACATTTCTCTCAGTCCCTGCTGGACCCCATGGTCACTAGCAAATATGTCCTAGCCAGAGGAGAGGAGCTGGGGCCCACGGGTGGGAAACATAAGGAGTGGGGTCTTAAGATGAAGGTTCAATTCCTTTCCTTTGCCTACAAAGCCCTGCACAACCAGGCCCAGCCTCCCTCCCCGGTCTTATCTCATGCCACGATACTATAGTCACGTCTGTGCTCTTTCTCTTCTCCAATGACCCTGTACCTTCCTACCTCAGGACCTTTGCACATGATAGTCCATCTGCCAAGAGGCTTCTTCCCACCTCCCTCCCTTCACCTGGTTCACCCCTGTCTTCCTCCCCACCCCAGCTCAGCATCACCTTTCTGGAGATGCCTTCCTTGACCTCCCAGCCTAGATGAGGTTCTCCTGGCATAAACTCTCATAGAACTCTGTACTATTCTTTCATGGTACTAGCACACTATTTGTGTCATTATTTGACTAATGACTATGTAGCTCACTGTTATGAGCTCCTAAGATGGCAAGGACTGGCTCTATTTTGTTAAATGGCTTTATTGAGGTATAATTTACATACCATAGACTGGTTCTACTCAGCATCCACTTGCCTATAATAAGCCAAACATGTGAATATAGGACTCTGTCTTCAACATGAATAAGACCCTTGCCTATGTTTTTTTGAGATGCTGTGGTTCCTGCCTTCATGCTTATCCTAACCCCCTTCATCTCTTCTGAATCCCAATCAATTGTAATTGGCTCCAGAATAAATCATCAAGAATCGCCCTACAATAGCTGACAGCCTTATAACAGCTTTACATGTAGGTACAATTATGATCCCTATTTTGCAGATAAGAAGCTGAGACTCATCGGGGTGCAACTTATACAGAGCTAAGGACTACAGATAGGTGGAGCCAGGACCCAAGCCAGGTGGGACCCCGCAGCCTTCCAGTAACCACTCTACCACGCAGGCTCATGACAACGTCTGCACTTCTCAAGTGAACTCTGTGACCTTAAACGGGTTGCTGATACTCTCGGCTTCTGTACAACGGAAACAACAGTAGTGCCACAAACAAGTGAGAACATCCAGGTGCTTGGAGCCCAGTGACCCCTCCTGGCAGCCCCGTTTTTACTGACTCCTCTCAACACTCCTGGGAGAGTGGCAGACCAGAGTCCATTACATTTTTTTAAGAGATGAAGACACCGGGGTTAAAGAGGTTGTCTCAAGTCCTGACACCTATCCGATGTCATGCTGGGGGAAATGAATGCCAGGTACTCTGCCGGCATTTGGAGGACTTTGCCCCAGGTCGGGTGCTCAGCCTCAGGCTGAGATGTCAGATGTCCCAGGCCACCATTTTCTGTTTCCTCGGAGGCGGGCCCAGTGGAGTTGGTCCCGGCTGAGCCGGCAAGTCCCCTTTTGAGAAGCCCTTTTGTTAGGCTCTTCGGACCTCCATGGAGCCATGCTCTGAAAGGATGCATTTGCCAAACCAATTGCATTTATTAAGTAATAATTCATTTTTATTTGTCAAGGATGCATATAAGGTCCAATCAGGGCTCCTGATCAGCCCAAGATAAGCAGTACAGCCAGACTGAGCTGACAGAATTCCAGCCAAAAGCAGAGAAATGACATTTCATTTAGTCTGGGCAGACCTGTCATGGGGAGATGTATGATCTCCCCTGAGCTCTCTGAAATATTGCTAATCGCTCTGGGCCCCCTATTACTACACTGAAAGATAGCCCCCGGGGATCTGGGGACTCAGGACGGGGGAGCCCTTGCCCATGAGGAGTGAGCTGCTGCCGGAGCAGGAGGAGCAAGAGGCACTGCCAACTGAAGCTCATACACATGCAGGCAAAGCCATCAAGTGGCCCCCTCCATTTCGACACCCCAGCCAGCTGCCCCTCCTTGGGTGTCTTTGCAGCTGGGAGCTGTTCCTGATGTTCACCCTCACCAGATTTCACCAACAGAGACAGACAAGAGGGGAGACCAGCCTATGCCGTCAGCTTTGCTCTGGAGCCCTCTTGGCACTGCCACTCATGGCATGGGTGACCTGAGGACAAGTCACCTGCCTTCTCAGTCCGGGTCTAAGTTCCCCTAGCTGTCAAGTGGAACTAATTCCAGCTGCTCTGCTTCCTCCCAGGGTAACCTCGACGTTCAAGGTCAAGATGTGACCGCATCTGGGAAAGCACTTTGTATACCACACTGTATACTATGCCATACACTATGCGTCTGCTAGATCTGCATAGACCTCAAGGTGCTTCATACTACAGAAGACACACAAATGTGTTTGTTGTGATGTGGCAGCTTATGATCTAAGACTTGGAGAAAAAAACGTAACCATTATCACTTTGATCAAAGTTTCATTTTCAAAAGGCTAAAAACATAACTCATAAGAATATAGGATGAATACATGTCATAGATTGTTCACCTCGCCAATAGAGGAGCACATAAAAAGAGCAGGTTCAGAGAATTTCGAGGGACTGGGTATTTATGGGAACTTAAACAGGAATAAGAGACTGAGATTCCTGGATTAGATATAAAACTGGTTATTGCTCTACAGAGCAGTAAGGAAATCGTAACCTTTGAGGTTATCTTTTCCACTGGGCAGAAATTATTTGCATATCTCTACAGGATAAGATCTACAGGTTGACATACGACTTCAGTCTGAGCCCCTAATTAATTGTCAATAGCAGAATCAAACAAAAGTACATTTCTCTAGATATTAAAAAGCCCTCGGTGGGCTGCCTGCACAATACCCAAGGAGGACTGTGAAAGGACACATTGCACACTCTTGCCCTTAATTTCTAAATTTTGGGTAATTTTTCTTAACATCTGTCAGAGTTTCAGTAAATACTTCCTTGGCACCATTTTGCCCAGAGAATGGCAGCCAGCCCCTCTCTTACTCAGAGACACCGAGGATCCCAGAAGAAACCTAAGGCCATCGCTGGGCACACAACCCTCTCTCCCATCCCCTTTCCATAATAATTTAGCTATGTCTTGTGATTAAGAGCAAACAAATATAAATACTGCATTGAACATGGGGATGCAGGTATCTCTTCCAGATACTGATTTAATTTCCTTCAGATATATACCCAGAAGTGAACTGCTGAATCATACGGTCATTTTATTTTTACTTTTTGGAGGAACCTCCACACTGTTTTCCACAGTGGCTGCACCAATCTGCAGTCCCACCAACAGCATACAAGCGTTCCCTTTCCTCCACATGCTCACCAACAAACACTTCGCTCTCTTAGCTTCTCAATGCCCGTTCCAACCGGTGTGAGGTGATATCTCCTTGTGGTTTGTGTTTGCATTTCCCTGATGACGAGTGATGCTGAGCACCTTTTTCATGTACCAGTTGGCCACGTGTATGTCTCCTTTGCAAAAATGTTCAGTTCCTCTAAGGCTGCCCCCTGCCCTGTGACAGTGGCATTTGCATAAAGACAAGGAAATGCCATCTTCTTAGAATGGTAACAGCTAACACTCTGTGCCAGGCACCATTCCAGGCACTTTCCATGGACTCACAGCCATCCTCTGTAGGAGACAAGTGGAGGAAGAAATACATAAAAAAGGAAAGAAGCTTGGCCGCCCAGCCAGCAGTTCGTGAAACCAAGCTCCAAACCCAGGTGGTCTGGGTCCAGGGAACAAGCTGTCAATCACCTCGCTATACTCCTCCTCCACTCACAGGGAAGCCCCTAAAGGCAGGGGCTGCAGCAAAACCCTCTGAAGGTCCTCACGGCATCCAAGAAGGCATTCCATTTGGAGAAAAGAGTCTCAGAGGGAAATCCAGGACTGCTTCTCTAACCAAAAAACTGTTAACTAAAGCCATAGTATAGCTCTTTTTAGAAAAAAAGTCAGTGACAAGTCTTTTAATTGTTCCGTGTAAAAAGAATGTCCATTCGTGTAAGTGACTTTAGTAATTACTCAATGCCTTTATTCCCTGACAGTGGGGAGGTTTAAAAAAAAAAAAAAAAAAAAAAAAACAGGAATCTATAAAAAGGCTGAGTAAAGAATTAATTTAGTAAATAATATTTAAATCAAGGAGTTATTTTTGGATTTTTCTCAAAACTTGAATTGGCTGAAAGTGCTTTAATTATTCTATAATTGCAAGGATTAATTTATTCCCACCCCCAAGGGAACGTCTATTTATGTTCTTGGGGGTGTCATACAAGCAAGGCCAAGAACTCTCAAAGAAACAGGAGGCTGGTGTTGCAGGATATTAATAATCATGTAAGTAGCCCAATATTAACTATAAAGAGGTTAATAATTCAAACTCTCCTTGCTCTCTGTCAGTTTATGGCCAGGCTTCTTGAGAGCCTGAAAGACCAGACCAGACCACTGCCTACAGAATTTTACTCTCCACCCTTACGCTGCCCTGGGAACCTCCCTGGGGACCCATAAACCTCAGATTACCTGCTGCTGCCCAGTGAGGCCAAATCTATCCATGGAGAGGGTCCATCTTGGACGAGCCAACATTGAGATGAAATCCCTAAATGTGAAGACATGGGGAGCCTCTCCAACCACAGAGGTGACGAGTTGGTTAATTAGAGGCAGCTGGGGGAGTTACTCTAATTTTGGAGCCTGGCAAAAGCTTCTCTGGGTTACACATCACCTGAGAGCCAGGACAGGGGGTATCCCCAAGGCCAATAAGGGTCTCCTGGCCAGACAGGTTCAAATGATCACAGCGACCAGAGGGACTGGGTCCTAGGGGCTAGGACTATTGAAGACACAGTTAAGGAAGAGCTGTCGACATCTGACATCCCCTGCCTTGGGCACAGCGCACTCCAGAGAAGTATTTCCACATCCTTCCACCTTACCTGTGTCAATAGAAGAAATGGGGAAAGGGTTTCTTCCCTACACATTTCCTCTTTCTGGCAACTACTTGACCACTAGTGCCACAGAGAGGGCTGAGGGTTGGAATTCCAGCATAAAAACAACTTCTATTGAGCATGTGCTGTGGGCACTACACCTAACGCTTCATGTTTCAATCATCAAACAATCCTATGGGTTATTCTCCTGCACCCCACTTTACAAGAGGCAGCTGGGGCTTCCAAAGGGTGACTGGCTTCACCAAGGCAGCATGGTTCGTAAGTAGCAGAGCTGGTACCAGAATCCAGGAAGGCCGACTCCACTCCTAACTCCCCTGCTGTTGGGGAAAGAAATCTCCAGGAACCTGTCTCATGCACCTGTATCTCTCTAACATCCCCTATGCTTCTCAAGATTCGGTCTGACAAGTTATGGAGTTCTGTATGTGGACGATGGAAGGAGATGATTTCTTTCTAGTGATTTCAGTAAGTAGGGTCCTTGGTGCCTCTTCAGCCTTGCTTCCCTGGTCCTCTAAGCACCTCCTAACATAGAGCCGGAGGTCCACTGAGTGTGGTATTCACCACAGGGAAACTGGGGGACTAACTGCAGTCTGGCGTTTACAGATGGGGAGTCACCATTTGCTCAGTCGATGACCACCGCTCATTTTCCAAGTCTACATACCCAGGACAACAGACGAAGGTAGAAAGGAGAGGCGCAAAGAACATTCTCAGGAAGACATGCCTCTGTGAATAATGATACCATAAATTATAAATGATTTTTTTACAAACTTCACAGCCTGCAGTCTGCACGAGAACCCTGTGAAGTAAGTACCGGTGTGACGCCACCTGCACAGAGGTGGAAAATCAGAGTTTAAGTAACTTACCCAAGGGCACCTGACCAACAAAGGGTAGAGCCAGGCACAACCCCGGGGTGCCGCTACTTTGAAACCCTCTGCGCCTCCCACCACAGTGCCCAGCCTCAGTGAGGCCTCACCCAGCACCACCTTCTCCCACACGCTGTGCCCACCTTGGGCACAGCACCGATGCGCAGCGCCTGCACACAGTAGGTGCGTGATACACGTCTGCCGAAAGACACAGCTGAGACCCTTTCACGGCTCCCAGCATGACAGGGGATGGGTTTTAACACTGCTGGAAGGAAGAAGCACGGCCAGGGGTTCTGGCTAAATGTGGCAGACTGAATCCGTGCACTGACTCCACTCCATCCCCAACCCCACTAAAATGACTAACAGAAACCATACAAAGAGCCCCCAACAACAGGGCAGAGAAAAGGAGATGAGCAAGACTGTGCTGCCAGAGGGGGAGCAGACAGCTACTGAGAACGGGCTTAGTACAACAAGGGACCCTAAGCTGGCAAGGGGGGCGCTTGATGTCTGCCCCAAGCCCACAGAGGCTCAGCGACTGAGGGCCCCTGACACCTCTGTAAACAGGAGTTGGGGGGTCTTGAAAAAGGAGGATTTGTGGGAAGGCTTCCAGAGAGCTGAACCCCAGATCCCGACCCACCCCGCCACCTTTGACTCAAGGCAAGATTTACTTTCCGGAGAGGCAAAAAGACAGGCTCTGGGGGCCACACAACATACCCAGAGGGCCATCCCAAGGACAGAGGACTGAATCGAAGTCAACAAAATGAGCACTGGGAGCCTCCTGCCCTCTTCCCCCAGCTGGCTCCCAGGCATCTCTTGCAAGCCCCCCATCCCTGCACCCACCTCCACTCCTGGCAGACAGAAGACATCTGCTTGCCGGGCCCCCACGCCCCATCCCCACCACCCCCAACCTCCCAACTTTGTCACCTTTCTCTCAGCTAATTTCACACAAATTCAATTGAGCCTCAGCCCAGGCAGAGTCTTAAACACACACTCACTGAAATCCAATTAACCTTCGATAAAAGGTCTGCAATCAATAGTCGTCCTTTGGTTTGAGGAGGCTCCATCCAGCCTAGGAAAGCATGCTCCTGCTCGACCTTTACTTTTAATAAAATCAATGACAGTCACTGTCACCAGCTCTTAATGTGACTGGCAAATATGATCAGCAGGTCAGGCCCTCGGTAATGTGCTGTTTCCGAGTGCAGAGACTAAAACAAAAGAGGGCCTCTTCAGGCTGCTGGCCCCCCAAGGCCTCATGCTCGCCAGGTGAGTGAGCACACCTGGGCAGGCTGCCTTGTGCCTGGAGGCTGGCCTGGTGGCGGGTGGCGGGTGGCTGCTGGGCTCTAGTCAGCATCTGAACCACCTGAAGTTTACTAAAACGCGGATTCTTGCAACCCTTTCCACTCCAGATTCTGGAATAAATCTGGGGTGGAGCAGGAATCTGTATTGTAAAATAAGCTCCCCCTGGTGATTCTGAAATAGATGGGTGAAGTCTTAGCTCCCCAGCAAGCCAGGAATCACTGCTGTGTAAAATATTCAAGCGGGGCGTACCCTTCAAGCCCAGCTAATCCAATGCCTTCCGCAAGAAAATTGAGGCCCAGAGAGGGGAAGTGATTTGTCCAAGGTCACACAGCAAGCCACTGGCAGAGCTAGAGCTTGGACTTAGGTCTTCTGCCTCCGAACCCGGTGTTTCTCTACCTGAGTCTATCGGATACTGGCTACTAAGACTGGTCTTCAGGTTGTCACATGCTAGGCTCAGCTAGGTTGGGATGCTGCAGGGTGAGGGGCCTCTCCAAAGTGGAGTGGGGCTGACCCGGTAAGCGGTTGGGGGTCTGGAGTCATCCCCATCCACCTGCAAAGCGATTCCTTCTACAGCCACTTCCTGAGCCCCAACTTCAAGCTGAGGAACCTGCCTGTGGCAGCCGAGACACCACTAAACACCCTAGTGCCCAGGATATGGAGTGAGATGTTTGCCCCGTATCACTTCTGTCTGTCCCTTGTACTTCCCTGTCCGAGGAACACTCCTAGCCAGGCTGTCCTATGGAGGGCTTCACTCCAGGACCGGCCCACGGAGCCCCACAGTCCTCAGGAGACTTCAGAACCTCAGAAGTCCGTTAGAAGAGGCTTCAGGAATGTGGAGTCTTCAAACCACATGCACACAAACACACACACACCTTCACCCCCACTAGTGTTCCATGCGGCCTGTGGCTCTGATGCTGCTTGGTAAGAGACACAACAGATTATTTTCTGTAAAGTAGGGCCTGTCCCCAGTCTTCTCCCAATATCACCGATGGTCAGTGACAGCACAGTAGAGCACATGGGCCACCACCCACTGCCCAGCCTGAGTTCTCTGGAGACGTATTTAATGACATCATCTCAGAATACCAAAGAGACTCCCAGATCACGCAGACCCCAGACGCCAGGGGCAGGGGACTGAGGAACTAAGTAAATAAGACAGTGTGGTACTATTGCAAGGATGGACCAATAGACCAATGGAAGAGAACACAGCTTCCAGAAAAGACCCACAGGTGACTGACGACAAAAGACTACACTGTGTGATTCCGTGTATATGAACTTCAGCGGTGAGTGGAAGTGACCTCTGGTGACAGAGTCAGAAAGGCAATTCTGGTGAGGGTAAGGGAGCCTGCCAGAGGGCTAGAAACAATTTGCATCTTTATCTGGCTGGAGATTACATGGGAAATCCATGTGGAAACGATGGAAGTGTGCCATCCAGATCTGGGAGCTTCCCTCTCTGGGTCTCCCGATTCCTCACCTGCAAATACAGACACACTAAGCCGTCTCTCCTAAGTTTACAATGTAGAAAGGGCCTGGCACAGGGATGGTAAATGCTAATGGTATAAGGAGGTAAAGGAAGAAAGGACAGCGCCCCATGATGGTAATAATCAACTACCAACTTGGAGCATCAACCAGACATCAGGCGCGATGCTCAGCCCTGCTCACGCACTGCTTATCTCCTCCTCATCTCTCTAAAAATGGAAGAATGTTTACATGAAATGGAAAAAACCGTGCCTGATGTGAGTTAAAGGGAGAAGGGTTGCATTCAGATAGTGCTGGTGTGGTGGACAGAGCTTCTCAGTCAGTTCTGCACCTCCATCTCCAAGGAGTTACTGATGCGGCCGTCACCCGGCTGGCCCTGGTTCCACGGCAGCCCCAGGCCAATCCCCGAGAGGGGGAGGGAGAAGGTGGAGGAGCAAAGACTTTGATGTCCAACAGAACTATGTTCAAACGGCTGGGCTCTGTCCCCACTAGCTGTGTGAGGTTGGACAAGTCATTTGACCTCTCTGAGCTTTAGCTCTCTCATCCATAAATGGGGTTATGGTCTCTCATCTCACCCTTGACAAGACAGCTGTAAGGAGTAGAGACGATGTGTGTCACGTGCCTGGCACATCTTAGTTGCTTATAATTATTATTACTGCTGTTGTTTTCCCCAAATCACTCTGATATCAGCCTGCCCCACTCTGCATGTCCACAGAGAACAAAACACCAACGCTCTACCCCAGCCCTGCCTCACAGAGGCTAACCCAGGGCATGAGGCCGGCTTATTTGTTCTCCACTAATTCAGAGGACGTCCACTGAGCGTCTGCTCTGCACAGAACACTGGCCTTATCTGCAAGGCCATTTAAAGAGGGGTAGAGGCAGGGGCAGATGAGCCCAGGCTCTCAGAGGGCATCACCCTGCCCAGCTCCTGCAGGCCACCTCCAGCCCAGCTGCCTGTCCTCCCAGGACAGCACTCAGCCACGAGAGCAAGAACTATAGCAGAGCACATCTTTGTTTGCAGTTGTCTTTGAAAATCAAAGCTGCCTCTGATAAAACACCATTACAGCCCTGAACTCACTGTATCCAAAGAGATTAATGGATTTGGGGGTGCTGCTGCAATGAAAATCCCACTGCAGCTGGCAGTAAGTAAATGCCAGCAACCTGGTGGGGGAAGGGAAGGCATGGGCCTCTGGCATCTTTCCTGATCAGCAGGCAGAGACCCTGCTCCCTTTAAAGCTATTCAGGAAAAGCCAGAAGCGATCTCCCTCCCCTCCCCACTAGAGCCAAAGACTTTGTACTAGAGGGTCCTGGTGGGCAGAGGATCCCTGGCTAGACACAGGACCCACCCCACCCCAACCAATAGTGGAAGAGATGGGCAAGCAGGTCTCCTCCCTCCTTCCTGTGCGGGAGCTTGACCCAAATACCCTCCCCAGGCCCACCTTAGAAGGCAACAGTGACAGAAGCAGTCAGAAGACCCAAGCTGTGCTACTGGCCAAGCGACCTAGGGAAAGACACCTGCCCTTCCTCTGAGTTCCCTGCCATCTGTAAAGTGGAGAGCTCAATTAAAACAGTCCTTTTCTTATCTTTTCCCAGCCCCCAAAGGGAGATCTCTTCCAGAAAAGCCCCTCCTTTTATGAACTAAAAAACAGTGGAGTCAGAGGGACTTGGGTCTCAATCCTAGCTCTACTAGCTGTGTGACCTTGGGAAAGTTACCTCCCCTCTCTGAATCTCTGATTCCTCATCTGCAAAATGAAGACATTAAGACCTTCCTCCCAAGTTTATAACAGAGAAAAGGGCCCGGCACAGGGAGTTAGGCATTCAATAAACATTAATGGCAAAAGGAAATAAAGGAGGAAGGAAGAAAGGAAGAAGGAGAAAAGGAAGAAGGAGGAAAGGGCAGAGCCCAAAGGTAAGAATGAAAACAACAATAAGGGTGCCTGGGTGGCTCAGTGGTTAAGCGTCCAACTTCGGCTCAGGTCATGATCTCATGGCTCGTAAGTTCGAATCCTGCATCGGGTTCTGTGCTGACAACTCAGAGCCTGGAGCCTGCTTCAGATTCTGTGTCTCCCTTTCTCTCTGCCCCTCCCCTGCATGCACTCTGTCTCTCTGTCTCTGTCTCTGTCTCTCTGAAAAATAAACATTAAAAAATTTTTTTAATAAAAAAATTTTAAATAAAAAATTTTTTAAAAAGAATGAAAACAACAATCTTGCTTCCAAATCAGAGCACTAAGTACATGCTAGGCACCATGCTAAGCACTCGTGTGGTCCTCATAACCTTCGTAGAAGGAGGTACTGTCACTGCCCCCATTGACAGAGGCCACACAGACACCCGGAGGCCTGGGCTCCCAAACCACACACTCTCCTACCATTCTACTGGCTCATGTGCTGAGCCAGGGCGTGGCTTCCTCCTCTGGGCCATCCCACCACTGGGACCACAGGCTCATCTTCATATGTTGCCTGGAGTAGGGAAAGGAAGAGCATTCACCTCTCTCCATTCCCTCCTCTCGCCTACCCAGAGTGCTAGATCACGTCATTACGATCCTTAACACCTTTGTGACTCCCCAGGACCTCCGGGGTCCTGCCGGAGGTCTTCACTACCTGCGCCCACCCTATTCCTCCACTATTTCTCCCTGGAAACCCTGCCAAACTTCACCATTCCCTTCCCCTTCCTTGCAGTGCCATCGCTGCCCCCCCCCCCAACTCCTCTACCCCGCAGATCCCTACTCATCCTGTTGGGGAAGCCCACACACAGCAGACGCCAGCACTTCCTCCTTGCCGCTCTCTGGGATCTCGCCCACACCCCTCCTGCTGCTGCAGGGTGGCGGCAAGGATTTAGCTGTGCACCCGACTGCAACACTAGGTGGGGAGCTCCTTAAAGAAGGCAAATATGTGTGGTCCCCTCTGAACCCACATACCCAGCTCATAGGAGGGACTACAAAAATGATGGGCGCTGTTGAAAAAGTACAATTCCACCCGTACCTGTAAGACCCTATGGCAATCAAGAAGAAGAAAATGGGGTACAGTCCCCACCCCACTGGCCAGCTTTCTTTCCCTGAGATCAACAGGGCACGAGGTGGGAGACAGAAGCCTCACTTTTCTCATAGCTCTTTGAAGTAGAAGCAGTTGGCTCCTGCTGTCCCCTGCTGGCCTGATCCCTTGAGGCCTGGGAGTGGCAGGGAGAGGGGACGGCGGAAGTGGGAAGAAGCTGTGCCCACGCCCCACGGGGGCAGAAGAAGTAAGTCCCACAGATTTCACATCACTGTTCTCTGGGGCCGCTCAGCTCCGTGGGGTGCAGATGGCCCAAGAAGACACATGGTAATCACTTGTCCAGGCAGGGGCTACCACCGGGGCCTCAGCATGTGCCTGCACCCCACTGTGTGCTCCCAACCCCCACCTTAGGAGACAAGGCAGAGGACTGGACTGGACGCCCTGGAAGGGTGCTTGGTGCTCAGCGACATTGTAATTCTTCGGTCAACAGGTCCATTTCAAGGCAGTGAGACCTTACCGGGACATACCTGCCCTCGATGGGCAGCCCCGACAAAGCCCGTGTCCCTCGCACCACAGCCATGAGAGCTCAACCTCACCTCGTTGACATCAATCTTGTTCTTCTCCATGTAGTCTCTGTCATTGACCTGGCCGCCATCCACAAACTCCATCAGAAGGACCCGCTTGGTGGACAGCTCCCAGTAAATGCGGGGGACCTGAAATGGGAAAGAGCAGGTCAGAAGGGCTGGCGGGCCGGAAGCTAGGGGCCAGGACCACAGAAAGGTACAGTGAGCCAGGCAAGGGCAGATGCTCCTGCCAGGAACAGGAGACGAAGCCTGAGTGGGACCTGAGCAGTAACAGGTGGGGAAAGCGAGGGTCGGGCCAAGACAGGAGGGCAGGCCAGGCTGCCTCCTCTGCCAACAAGGCCTCTGGTCCTTCCATTAGAGACCCCCTCCTGCTTGGGGACCATAGAACGGCTTCCCCACCCTCCTCAGTGCCTCCAGACACAATTAAGAGCCAAAAGTAAAATTGAGACTTGGCATTAAAAGCTATTTCCCTCTCTCACTAGGCCAATTGCAAGCTCCTCACATGAATCTCATCCCTTTGCCTCAGCTTCTACACCTGTGCAATGGATATATTATATGTATATGTTTATGAATGAGTTAACCAAAGAACAAATTTTTTTACTGGATGATAAATTTTTCAGTAAGGAAGTCCCGAGTTTTCTCAGGCCTGTTCCTATAGGTCTTCTGTGGCAGACAATGCTGGATCCTAACCCAGTACCTATTCCCAATCCTCCTCTTCCCCAGAGATAGGAAAAATGAAATATTTTCCCTGCTTGCTTTGCTATCAGTATGACCACAGGACACCGTTCTGGCTTATGAGTGGAGGTCTGCTAGAAGCTCTGGGAAGGTTTTTATTTTCTTCATAAAAAGGGATGTTTGTAAATGGTGCAGCTCTTCTTACCCTTCTGTCCTACTTTGAAAGTGAATGTGATACCTGGAGCTGCAGCAGCTATCTTGCAACCATGAGGAAAAGTCCAAGAAAATCAGAGATGCCTGCCCTGACACGGTCAAACCACTAACACAATATCAGCAGGCAACTGCTATAAGCCTTCTTGCCATGTGAGGAAAATAAATCTTTTTTGTTTGTTTACGATACTCTAAATTGGGCTATTGGTTACCTGTAGACAAATGCATTCCTAATTGATATGCTCTCCAACTCCCTTGGACTCTAAGAACACCCAATAGCCAAAAAAAAAGAACAGATTTCATCAGGATTAGGCAGGAGGTCAGACCGCACCAATGGCTGCTGGGCTGCCATATGAGTGAGTGACAGCCAAGAGTGCCACCAATGCCAGGACGAAGGAATTACTGGGATATTTAGCATGTCACGTTTCCCCAACAACTTGATGGGCTCGTTTCCACATACAAATAAAGAAACTAGGGCAGTTAATTCAAGGGTTCTGGGGAATAAGGACTTCCCTCATCTCGACCCCCAAAATTCATCTGGCAGCAAGACCCCAGTGCTCAAGTCAAGAAACCTGTTTCCCTTCCTACTTCTGCTAACTCTGCCATGTCTTAGTCCAGCCACTTAACCTCCAATGCCTCAGTTTTCCTCCTTACAAAGGACTGTTCCTGCCCCATTGCAAGGAGCTCTGAGGATAACGGGGGCTGTGGGTACCAGTAAAACACCCTGGGCTTCCTGGAACGAGGGTCCCAACTGAAGTCAAGGTGTCATTTGGGTTTGCTACTTTCCTACAGTTTGGGCCATTTGAAAATCTGGGCTAGAGAAATCTGTGATTCTCTAGGACTGTGAACTGAAATTTCAGTCCTGCTTGGCACTTCTCAAAAGCTACCTTTCAAAATATGAGTGCAAGTTTGCTGTCCTTGACCATGGCTTCCAAAGGGAAGGGACACATTTTGGGGTTAAGTTCTTCCCCAGGTTTGTTTGGAAACCTAAGCTTGGCAGTGGGCACCAGGGGCTCCAGGGACATGAGGTCGAACCCCCATCTGGGTCCGCCTGGGGCAACATGGAAAACAGCTTGAAAGAGCCACAGATGGAAGAGAAAAACCCAAAGACTGGAGACTCTGGCCTTGTTAATAAGGGCAGTGGGAGGCTGCACTCCCCGCGCCTCCACCTTTCTCCCCGGTCTCCCCCCAGATGCAACCATCCCTGTCTGACAACACGATGGCCCTCTGCGGCACCTGCTTAGATCTCAGATGACAGAATACCAAACCGGGAGGTAGACAGAATACTAAACCGGGAGGTAGAGAGTTTTGCCATGAGAGTTCAGGGAGGATGGCAACTGCCCCCTGATGGTGACACCACAGAAAGGACTTCAAAAGGCAGATCTGCTCCCTGCACAGTTAGGAGAAACTTGGCTGGACAGTGGGATGTAAGGTAGACAACTTGCTCCTAAGTTACCCTGTGGGCAGGAGGGTTTGAAGTGTAAGGTGAAATTCCCTTCACCCCAAAACCAGTGTTTCATCCCCATGCCTTACTCTTCCCTACCCATCACAGTAGGGAAAGATGAAAGAGAATCATTTTAAAGAGGCAATGAGAAGAACCCACCACCTCCTTCAAACAAAACTGAACCTAGGGAGGTTCATGGCCAGCGAGGCCCAAGGGTCACACCCTGGCCATCAGGACTCTAGATCCAAAATCTATCTCCTTAATAAAGATCATAGGCCCCACTCCCGTGGGCTCCACATACCCCCATGCTGGGGCCAGTCCTGATCCAAAGAAGGAAGGCACAGATTATGGAAAATTCCAGCTCAAGACCTTGGGCCTCAACCTCATAATCTGGCCCTGACCTCACGCTTCTATTTTGTTCCTGCGCTTTGGTGAACACAACTGTGAAGCAGGCCCCAATTCGTCTGGGCCAGTGCCCATCACCTGAGGGAGCCCAGGGAAGCAGAGCACAGACCCGGAGTCAGATCGTCAGGCTGGAGCCCTGGTTCTGCCACCTCCAAGCTATGTGACTGCAGGTACATTGCATGACCTCTCCAAGTGCCAGCTTCCTACCTGAAAAAAGGCGATGACATTGAAGCAACATCCCCAACTTCCCACTAGCATGTGTGGAGTCCTGGCACTCAACACAGCAGCACACACTTAGCACCTGCTAGACAAGCATCAGCTGCCATATGACAGTCGTGTAGAGTATCACAGGTGGTTCTGATACACAACCAGGGCTAAGAGCTAATACTACAGACAGTTCAGCACAATAAATTATTGTGCCCCATGAATTATCATGAAGGCAGAATAGCACAGTGATTTAACATGCAGGCCCTGGGGCCAGGTTGCCTCCATCCAGAACCTGCCTCTGCCCCTTACAGGAAGCTGTGTAACCTCAGGCAAATGGTTTCATCTCTCTGGGCCTTAATCTCCACACCATTGACATGGGGCTAATCATGGCATTTTCCTCGTATGGCTAGATAAGGATTAAAGAGCAAATACGAGGCACCTGGGTGGCTCAGTAGGTTAAGCTCTGACTTCAGTTCAGGTTACAGTCTCATGGTTCGTGAGTTCAAGCCCCACATCGGGCTCTGTGCTGACAGCAGCCTGAAGCCAGCTTCAGATTCTGGGCCTCCCTCTTCTCTCTGCCCCTCCCTGTCCCTCTCTCTCTCTCAAAATAAACAAACATTAAAAAGTAAATAGGGGCACCTGGGTGACTCAGTCGGTTGAGCATCTGACTTCAGCTCAGGTCATGATCTCACGGTTCATGAGTTCAAGCCCCACGTCAGGCTCTGTGCTGACAGCTCAGAGCCTGGAGCCTGCTTCGGATTCTGTGTCTCCCTCTTTCTCTCTGCCGCTCCCCCACTCGTGTTCTGTATCTCTCTCAAAAATAAACATTTTTTAAAAAGTAAATATACACAAAGCACTTTTAAAAAGGTGTCTAACATTGCATAGACATGTGAAAATTATTAACTCACACTAATTATCATACATCAGTGGTTCTTAATCTTTATTTGTAGGAAATTATTCTCCAAAAGCATACACATCCCTCAAGATCTGCCCACAACTTCTGGAGAGTCGCAGGATCCTAACCTTGCACTAAGGAACCCTGGAGTGGCCCTGCTCTGGAGACGACCACTTTACCTACCCTGCCTTGACATGTGCAGGCGCACTCTCATGTCTTCCGGCCTCAAACCCCATGGCTATAAGGCTTCTCCCTCCTACCTTGTCCCCAGCTGTCCCCTGGGTTAGTCACAAACCTCTCCGCATGCTCTGTCCCCTCCCCATAACACACACACACTCTGACTACAAATCCACAAATGCCCTGGTCTTGACCGTTCAGCCTGGCTGCCCTCTCGCCCTCTCCCAGTCTCCCTGACACCACATTTGCATTCAGAGCTCGTCTGAGGCTCCGAGATTTATGGCGTGGGGCTGAGGTTATTAAACCCCACTGGAAGATGCCTCACACACTGAGAGGTAAACTCTTCACTGAGGCTTAATTACGCACAGATGTTGTGATGGGGTGCCAGTGTGCAAAAGCAATCTATCTCCAGTTTTAAGAGCTGAACTGGGTTCACAGTGCAAAATTCGCTTCCCACTTGTTATGTGTTTAAGCAAAATTAATTACTCAGGAGCCCTAGTAGCACCATTGTCTTAGGAACAGTGTGTGGGTTTTAGAAGCAGCAGGTTGAATCGTTACATTAATTATTTACCCATTTGGCATCCTCATTTCAAAAATTTGTGTTATTATTATTATTACATGTCTTGGTCTGGCAGGCGCTAGTTGGCCTCAGCCAGAGGACGATCTGCTGTTTCCATGGGAACGGTGAAGGAGATGGTTCTGTTTGTCAGGTTCATAGTTCTGGTGCTGAGGAGCACCCCTGCCGGGTAAGAGGCAACAGAATGTCCTCAGACGAGCACCAGAGATGAAATCAGAAAATCTGGGTTGTAGCCCTAGCCCCTCTACTCTAAGACTGCCATCTGTAGAAGGGGATGATGGCTGCTGGCAGGATTCAATGTCATGGTACCTGCAAAGTGTTCAGGGCAGCAGAAGAAACATTTAGTAAGGACTGCCTATCCCTGTGTACAATCAACACTTCTTGGAACCCCTCTCTGAGCTCCTTTATCCCGAGTAGAATTAAGTACTTGCTCTTGGGCATCCACAGAAACACAGCAAAGTCTCTGCCACAGTATGTACCTATGTGCATGGCACAGACCTGCACTGTGGCAACAGTGTGTTTGTCCCCGCTAGATGGGAAGTTTGCTCAGGTAGAAGCCAAACCCTCTCCTACTCATCCAGGGACCCCTAGCTCCTAGCAGAGCAACAAACTCAGGAAATGTGAGATAAGGGAAGGAAGGAACGGGATATGCAAGTAGAAGCAAACATAGTTTAGACTCCACAGCACTATGCTAATTAGTCTCACTCCTTGTCTAAGAGAGCCAGGTTTTTATTTTATTGGTGGCTTGAACTTCAAGGCTGGGGCAGGATTACCAGATCTAGTCTGCACATCTGGATTTACAGGCACAAGAGGGTCTGTACACGCAGGTTTACAAGGAAAAATCAGTCAAGCGTCCAGCAGGCATTTAGACAGACCTGGCTCTCAACTCACTCAGAGTCAAACTTTGCCAATGGCTACATCTTTCACCAAAATCAGTGTCAAGACACTACATTGACCCACAGTTGCAGCTTTCCCTCCCATGAGCTGAGCTTCAGGATTCTCAGGTGGCTAGTAGAAACACACCCTCAGTCTCCCCATCTCTGTTAATTAATCTGGATAGAAGTATAAACACTACCTCCATTTCTTCGGATGTCTTCAGAAGCCACGAATGCTTTAGTCCAGAGCAAAAGACCTTCCCATTCAATGCACTGAAACACCCTCCTCCCCAAAAGAGCATTGCTTGACTGTTTGCTCTGGAACAAGCACCTGGAGCTCCTAAAGGCTCTGTGACCTCCCTTCCCATCTGCTCCACGCTTCCTGAGTGAAGAGAGAAGGGCCTGATTTCTTCAAAGAGTTGAAAGCCAAGCTTTCTATACAGACTACCAGAGGGGCCCGGCCCCTGCACCATGAAGAGGAGCCCCTGGGTAAACGGGTCCACACCCCGCCACAGACCTAACGCGTTCTAAGAACAGTGGCGGTGACGTGCATCTCTCTCATCCCAATCCCCATGGAGCCAGTGGGGACCATCAGGCCAGTCCTCAAAGGCCAGCACCAGTGGCAACCTCCTCGGCAGAGCCTTCCCTACCCTACCCTACTCCCTACCACAGGAGTCCCCTCTCCTAAATCTCTAGAACACTTACCAGTGGACCTCATACAGAGCTGCTACTTCGTATCACTCAATATCATTTCCCTCAGGAGGAGTCTTCCGTCACCATATAGGCAGTTCTACAGTAGTTGAAAACACAAACTTTTTCCAACGTGACTGATCTACCAGGGGTCAGTTTGATCCTAATCCAAATTTTGCACTTGCTTCTATGGGCTGTCATCCACAGGAAGCACTGTATGACCTCAGGAAACTGCTTCAGCTGAACTGCACGACATGGGCACACACAACACACACAGACGCACACCTAAATGTCGCCACGTGCATACACCCGCCATCATCACTTTCCATCCGGTTTCAGACGACCCTCCGTCCACACCTCAGAACAACACTCCAACAACTCCTCTGATGCCCAGTTTCACAAGCAGACGTCAAGGTAGAGGCCCTTGTTCTGCTGCCTTACGTACTTCTCAGCCATTTAATGTGTGCAAAAACTACACTACTGCTTTCACTAGGCTCCTACCTTCTTTTATTTTCTGGGTCACCGGTGACATTTCTTAAAATGTGCATTTTCTCTTTTGCGAATTGTCTCTTTTTGTTATTTTCTTTTACTGACGTGTAATTAACATACAACGTTCTATTAGTTTCAGGTGGGTGATTCAACAATTCTATACATTACTCAGTGCTCATCACAATAAGTGTACTCTTAATCCCATTTATCAATTTCACCCATCCCCCCACCCGCATCCCCCCTTTGGCAACCACCAGCTTTTTCTCTGTATTTCAGCCTGTTTTGTCTTCTTTTGTTTATTTGTTTTGTTTCTTAAATTCCACATGAGTGAAATCATATGCTGTTTGTCTTTCTCTGACTTATTTCACTTAGCACTACATACTCTAGTCCATCCAAGTTGATGCAAATGGAAAGATCTCGTTCTTTTTTGTGGCTGAATAATATTCCATTATATATATTGGGATATGTATAATATATAATATATACTGAAATATATGTAATATATATACTAGAATATATATATATAATATATGGCATATATATTATATATTTCAGTATATAATATATATATTATGTGTTATATATATTATATAGATACATAATATATATTGTGGAATGTATATAATATATATAATGGATTATATATATTATATATAATGGTATATATAATAGTATACATTATGTAATATCATTATATATAATAGTATATATATATTCCATTATATATAATATATATATTATATATAAATAATATATATTGTGGAATGTATATAATATATATAATGGTATATATATAATAGTATTATACATTATATAATATCATTATATATAATAGTATATATATTCCATTATATATAACATATATATTATATATACATAATATATATTGTGGAATGTATATAACATATACAATGGAATATTATAGATGTGTGTGTGTATATATATCATTTGGTAATATTATATACTGACTACATATAATGTAAGTACCGTACATATACATGTATCACATCTTTATCCATTCATCTGTGGATGGACATTTGGCCTGCTTCCACATCTTCGCTTCTGTAAATAATGCTGCAATAAACACATTTCAAACTTAGTGGGCTTTTTCTTTGGGTAAATAGCCAGTAGTGGAATTACTAGATCATATGTTAGTTCTGTTTTTAGTTTTTTGAGGAACTTCCAAAAGTGTTTGCCACAGTGGCTGCACCAATTTACATTCCCACTAAATGTGCACGAGGGTTCCTTTTTCTCCACATCTTCACCAACACTTGTTATTTCTTGTCTTTTTGACTCTAGCCATTCTGACTGGTACATGGTGATACCTCAGTGTGGCTTTGGTTTGCATTTCCCTGATGACGAGTGATGCTGAATTCCTTTTCATGTGGGTGTTGGCACTGTGGTAAGCCTAGCCCTATTTTCCCCCCAAGAAGCCCTGTGGTTTCTGTTGTGTGATTTTTGCATCCTGTGGAGATTTCTAGGAAAACATAAGTTGTATTATAACAGAACTGACTATATTAAGCGAGGTAATATACATATAATGGTAGGAACAGCGCCAGAGCTCAGCTGCGTTAGCTACCATCAGCAGCAGCAGCAGCAGCAGCCCATGCTTCACGGAGGCAGAGACCCAGCTTACAGGCCCTTGGGTAGCACTCAATGTCTCAGAATTGCCAATCATTCAATAAACATCTGTTTGACTGACAGGCCAACGATCACATTTGGCATTTCTTTGTAATGCTACCTTCAAGAGCTTTAAGGAGCAACGCTAGGGACAAATCATCCATCCTCGGAAAGAAGACTCAGGAAGGGGGCATCCCCACTCATGTCCTGCAGGGGGAGTGTTCAGGGCAGGGACAGGCCTTCCCTGTGCTCTCTCACCAGACCACCTTGCCTCCACTGCCCTGCCCCTCCCACCTTTAAGAAGTCAATGTGCTTGAGCATTTGGGCCACTCTCTCAGCATTCCTCCCTTCGTTGAGGAAATCCAGCTCCAAAGGCAGGTTCTTCTTGGCCTCGTCCACCAGCCACATGAATTCAAACTCTGGAAACAGCTGCTTCACAGCCAGGACGAGCACCTGAAATGCACCAAACACCCCGTCAGTCAGCCCACGGCACCCACCACAGAAGCTCGGGTCCCTGCCCTCCCGCCTGGGTCCAGGCAGAAACAGCTCCCCAGGCCTCCTCTGAAGTAAGGCCTCCCTGCTCCCCAGGGGCCCATCTCTGTAGTTCAAATCCAAGAGGATAAAAGCCCAACAGCTGCCAGCAGCCACGACTCCCATGTGCCAAGCCCTCCCCGCATGCCCAGTGCTGGGCTGAGCGCTTAGACCGTGACTCCATTTGGTCTTCACAACTCTGGGCGTCAACCATATGCACTTATCCCCATTTTATAAACAAACAAGTCAAGGCTCTGAGAGTTTATAGGACTGTCCCAAATTCGCCCAGCAAGGAGGCACCGAGTCAGGACTCCACTTGAGTCGACCTCGCCCCCAAACCCTTGCTCTTCCTCACTTACTGAACTGCTGCCTTCAGCCTTTGCTGCTCCCAGACTTGTCCCTCATGGTCCTGTTTACAAAGGGCAGGGAGGGTGCTGCAACTGTGTGGCATTTTGTTATTTCTTAAGCTGAGCAGTGAATACACGGAGCATTTATAATGTGATTTTTTTTATACTTTTCCCTTGTCTAGAATATTTCTTGATAAAAAGTACACTGCAATAAGAAAACAAGGCTGGACAAGACAAGAGGAGTAAGAGACAAGGGATGTGACTACTAGGACAAAAAGCTCAGGTTTCTGGCAATTTGGCCACCTTTGGATTCTTGAGTGAGAACACGATGAAAAGTGGGATTTTAGTGGACTTACAGGGCATTTATCAGTTTAGTAATATGAAATTAAACAACCCTGGCAGAGAACAGGAGCCCAGTGATATCTGTAGAGTATGCCATGTCCCCTCCATGGTCTGGGACTCAGTTCTGAGGCTGCTGCACACTGGGGCTCTAGATTTAAGATGATCTAGAAAGTTCATGGATGATGGCTCTGCAGTAGGTGATGAGGGGGAGGCCAGGAACATGGGAGATGTTTCAGTATTCCCCAAGAGAAACACAGAAGGCAACTCTCCTGTTCTACTATAAGCCTTCCTGTCAGTGTTCAAAGTGATCAATCCTCCCAGAAATTCTTGACATGAATTATAGTCCAAGTTCTCTGAGAATACCCATCTCTACCCCATGGTTATACCAAACAGCAATGAGCAAGAATTAGAAAACCATGGGCCCATTGGTACCAAGAGACCTACCCCATCTTTTGTGGACTGAATGTCTGTATCCCCCTCCCAAAATTAATGTTGAAGTCCTAACCCCCAAGAGATGGTGTTTGGTGATGGAGCCTCAAGGAGGTAATTAGGTTTAGATGAGGTCATGAGGGCAGGGGCCCTATGATGGGATTAGTGCCTGATAAGAAGAGGAAGAGACAGAGCGCTCTTCCACGTGGGGGCACAGAGAGAAAGTGGTTCTCTTCAAGCCAGAAAATCCTCACCAGGAACTAAATTAACCAGCACCTTGATCATAGACTTCCAACCTCCAGAACTATGAAAAATAAATGTTATTTAAGTCACCTAGTCTATAGTATTTTGTTATAGCAGCCTGAACAGACTAAGACGCCATCCCATCTATCCATAAGGACTCACTGAGCCCCAGCTATGAAGCTTGTCATATGCTTCCTTTTGTCCTGGTCTGTATCATGCCCAGCACGGTTATAGGTACACACAATACAAAAGAAAGAGATCTAAAGCAGGGCCATTAACTACAAGGCATTTACGGCTTTGTTTTTAAACCCTATGTCCCAGATGCCATTCTAAAGGAATCACCACTCAGAGTTATTACACTCAATTCCTATCAAAACCCTTTTTTTTTTTTTTTTTTTTAATTTTTTTTTTTTTCAACGTTTTTTATTTATTTTTGGGACAGAGAGAGACAGAGCATGAACGGGGGAGGGTCAGAGATAGAGGGAGACACAGAATCGGAAACAGGCTCCAGGCTCCGAGCCATCAGCCCAGAGCCTGATGCGGGGCTCGAACTCACGGACCGCGAGATCGTGACCTGGCTGAAGTCGGACGCTCAACCGACTGCGCCACCCAGGCGCCCCTCAAAACCCTTTTTAATTACATTCTGCTGCAGTCTAATTTCTTTTAAGTCTTGTCTAGTCTTTCATGAGCTAGACCTGTGACCTTATGATAATTGATTTAGTTTATGTTTTGTTTCTGTTTGAGTCACACAGAGCTAGGAAGGAGAGGTGGCAAGAGTGAAGCCCATACTGCATGTGTCAGAGCCCAGCACAGGGAGCAGCAGTCCCCGGGGCACCGCCTCTCATCGCCATGCCCTCAGACAGCCCTCAGCTGCCACCAATGGGGAGGCAGAGCTGGTGCACAGGAAACAGAAGCACTTGTCCAGTCCACACCTGTCAGCTGAAGCACCTGAATTCCACTCTCTGGGCTCCAAGTTCAGGGAGAAACCTCTTGGACATTTTGCTCCAGCCTAAGTTCCAGAAGTTCTCACCCAGGAGGGCCAAGAAAAGGAACCACAATGGGACTCAGTCATTTGTTTGATCAGTATTTACTGATTACCTCCCAGGCAGTTACCCTGGGCCAGACATGGGCATACACAGGGAGCTACATGTACCCTAGTGGGGTCTCTACCTGGGGATGAAGCTTCTGGCCAAACCATAAATCCTCATCATTTATTGTATGGTCACTGTTATTTGTGACATTTTAAACCATCATTAATATCCAAAGAGCATTGAAAGGCATTTTAAAGATTTTTCTGTTACTAATCATTATATAATTAGGCATTACTAGTACAATTGGTTATAAATACCTAATGTCATTAATCATAAAAGCAAAGACTTTATTGATTGATATTAATTGCTAATAGCTAATCAGTAAACCAATTTGTAACCCAAAAAACTTTACAGTACTTATAAAGCTGGTTTCTAAAGCATTGCATGCATAGTGGGTGAGTCACTCCCTTGGTTAACATAAAACAAGAGAGTCTATTTGAATGGAAGTTAGTGGCTCACAGCTTGATAAAAGGATACCATCCCCTTTAGAGTAAGTTTAACAACTTGAAAATGTGATGCTGGCTATGAAGCCCAGAAGATGTACATACTCACATAATTTTGTACATAATCGAGGGGAGTTACCAACCCCTTGAACTTCAAGGGGGTGGGGAGATGGGTCAGTCATCTGGTCCAAATCTAAAATGGCTTGGGTTGCTGCCATTTTAGACTTTTCATGGCTGAGGAGAATAAAACAAAACAGTTTCACCTTCTGTTTTCATTCAATTTCTTTCCTAAGAGCCTGCCCTAAGTAGATTGGTTGAAGTTTTCCCTTTTTGACAACAGCTGCAGCCAACTAAAATAAAACAGGTGTTGTTATCAATTTGGCTTTTTTGAGTTTTCTCCCAAGATGTATCTTCTCCATAAAATTCTTCCAAAAGCCAATGTCTCCACCAGTGCCTAGCATGTTCTCAATACTCAGCAGATGTTTATTGAATATTCACGTGAATGAGTGAATAAATGAATGAACAAATGAACATTTCAAAGGGTTTGTCCTCTCCCCAGAGAATAATATGTTCACATACGCGTTATTCAAATACATCAAATTTTTCTATTTCTGAGGTTTTGGTGGGAAGAGGGATTACCTCTGAATTTTCGGTAAACACAATTTTGGAATGCCTGAGAATCTTCTACGTGATTTGAAACCTTATGAATCAATCGAGGTATGTTCAACCATTAATATTTCCTTCAAGGTGGAATAATGAAATTATTTTCCTATAGGGTCATTGGCTCACAGGAAGAAAAATCAATTGTGAGCCACACAGAAATATAATGGAAAAACTGAAAGTCACATCAAAGTTTGAAAACTACCGATTGCCAGTTATAACAACAAAAAAAATGGAAATTATCATTATTTAGTGACTACCCCATGCCAGGCACTGTGCTACGAGGCACTTTCTATACATGCTCTCATTTAATCCTCTTCTTGCCCATTTTACAGAGAAAGAAGGCAGTTCCAGGAGGTTAAAGAATTTCTCAAGGTCACATAGCTTGTAATTTCAAATGCAGGACTTGGACCCAGGCTTTTTTCACTCTTTTCTTTATGCAGGCCTGACTCATGCAATACAATACAGGACAATACAATAGGAAGCTTGAGATAAGGCATAAAAAGAACTGTTGTGAACTGTTAAAACCAACTGAAATAAGAACGACTATTATTAAGTTATTATATCTTATAAAAGGAATAACGCTTTATGGGAAAACAGCACACTAAATAGAACGCCTGCACGGATCTGAACTGGTAAAAAATGCATGTTCGACAAGGATCGAAAATCAATTCAGAGTGATGTAAATAGCTTGCCATTCACAGGGTTTATCTTTGTTCTGATAAGTTATTAAAGTGCACAGATTTAGAAAAGAGAATGATAGGGTGAAGAGAAGTTTCCATGGGATAGTCTATCTCTGGGGGTTTTTTAATGTATTTTATAGAAAATAAAATCAGCTATTGGGAGTCTGTGCCAACACAAACATTACCTAGCCACCCACTGTTCAATCAACACATTCAGAAAAGAAACAAGATGACAGACAGCATGCACTGAAAATGTTGTTCAAAAAAAGTCAAAAACATGACCGTCACGGGTCTTTATTTTTAGAGGCCCTTGGGATGGGCCAGAGGATATCAAACAGTGGATTCTGGTGCTCAGACCAGAGTCCCACCCCTGTGTGGCACAGCACCTTGGGGACAGGACTTAGACTCTTTAGAGAGTGACAGAGCACGAGAGTATTCATCATCAATTTCAGAAGCTTACGAGACAACAGGGAGTGATACGGGGTGCTGCTACTGGGACCTGGGTATTATGGTTTTACCACCAGCTCACACGTCCTCTGAGTCCTGCCGTGTCTCTAACAGTGAGAACGGCAGTGAGGTCCAGCCTGCTGAGCTCCCTGCTCCTGTGGGTGGCCAAGAGCTGCTGCAAAGCCAGCCGGCCAGCAGCCGAACAGACTCTGCCGTGTCAGTTCACCCCTGCCTGCTGAATCATTGTTCCAATCTCTGGGCCCAATGAGTCTGGCTCTGGACAGCCACTCAAATCAATAAGAGTCACTGGCCGTGCATCTAGAAGTAGAGGTGCCCCAACTATTAAAGGGACAATATCAGATGATAATGACAAAGCTGAAAAACACCCTTGGCTGTGCCTTTGTCTTTTGTGCAAAGTCACCAACACCATTAGGTTCATCAAACACCATTTACTGAGAGTCGGCTTCCACTTGGCTGCCACCATTCAACAGTCTACCCGAGAGACCATCCCCTTCCCCAAGAAAAGTGCCAGGTTCGCAGGAGATACAAAACACTAAGGTCACCTATGCTACTAGGTGCCAACCCAAAAGCCATTTCCCTCACCTTTCTGGCTAACAGAACCCCAATTTTGTGCATCTTTCATGTCCCCCAAGAAAGGCAGGTCTCAGTCGGAGAAGGTGAATCATGATCAAGTCTCTTACATCTCTTGCCAAGATTGATTTAGACTTGGGCATGTGGCCTACTTCTGGCCAATGAGATATGAAGGAAATTCTATTGAGGGGCTCTTTTTTGATAAGGAATATGAAGGTAGAAACAGGCCCTCTTTGGCACGGGATGTTACCTACTTGTAATAGCAGGAACTGCTGCAGCTATTTTGGGACCATGAGGAGCACTACCTTAGAAGGACAAGCCAGGATGTGGAGATGGCAAAGTAGAAGACAAAAGGAACCTGGGTCCTTAAAAACCACAGTGAAAAGGGCTGCTGGTGGAGTGTGGGTGGGTGGATGGGCTAAATGGGTGATGGGCATTAAGGAGGGCACTTGTTGGGATGAGCAATGGGTATTATATGTAAGTGATGAATCACTGAATTCTATTCCTGAAATCATTATTACACTATATGTTAATTAACTTGGATTTAATTTAATTTTAATAACAATAATAATAAATTATTTAAAAAAAACAGTGCTGTGCTGGATCAGTCAACCTTGGAACAGTCAACACTATCTCTGGCTGTCTTGGAATGTGATATGATACAGGCTACTATCATTTACACCACTTTTAATTGGATTTTTCTGGTACTTGCAGCCAAAAGCATCTTAATTGATACAACTGGTAGTAGCCCCCCCACCTCCTCACTCTCAAAAACCTCACTCCCAAACCTGTCCTTACAGCAGACATTAATTTAGATTTACAAGTTCACTTCTTACACTGCACATATTCAAAGGTTAAGCCTATTAGTCACTCTCTCCTTACTATGAATTACTCTGGTCAGATTATCTTCATCTCAAGACCATGCTGTGAGGAATCATAGGGTTGGAGAGGAGAGAGGGACAATAGTGTGCAGCGAGAGGGAAGCATGAGGACACAAAATACCCGCAGTGGTCATAAAAGAAAGCACCAGAAGGCTACATTTTTCCTCTCCCTTGTCTCCAAGTTTCTGGTGGCTAAGGTCACCTTAATGCCCCCTAGAAATCATTCTTCTCCTGCTAACACACACGACAACCTTTCTGGGGTTTTCATTCCTAAATATAAAATGAAATGAGCTTTCCAGTTAGGCTCTTCTTAGTTTTACAGAGAAGGGTGAGGCCAGGTAGGACACTTTTCCACCAGAGACCAAGCCCAGTGAGAAGGCAGTGCCCCTGGTGCTGCTGTGAACACTGATGTTGGACAGAGGTCACCTCGTCTCTGGCTTCTCTTCTAAAGGCGATGAGTATAGATCTCTGATCAGCCTTGTGACCCCAGCCCCAGCACTGCCTCGGTCACTGTGCATGAGCCACTCTGTGTGTACTCTGGACACAGTTGTCAGGCTGTACTTCCCAAGAAAAGCATCTGATGCTTATCTCCAGGAGGAGGATGCCAAATCTTTATTGCCGCTATTATTGCTATTGACCTGACAGCCACCGTTACTTAGAGAATGAGGCTCTGATTACAGAAATGCCAGCAGCGGTTCTCCTAAACCAAGTGGGTCCTGATGGCACCACTGGGGACAGGAGTGGCTGCTGGGTCCCAGGACACCCAAGGATGCTCCGAGACTCCCAGTTTACTCCCAAGTATGGCTCTTCCGTATCCACTGACAGGTGCTCCAGAAAACTTGCGTTTCCAGATGGATGCCCAGTGCCATTCGGGAACCCTGCTCCCAAGCCCTGGTCAGCTCCCTTTTCCATCACACAAAGCAGCTATTCCAAACCTTCACCCCCACCCTGGGCCTCCGATGCCACCTCCTACCCCCTCATTCTCAGCAGATGGTCTTGCCTCCTACTGCAGCGAAAAAAATAGAGGCTATCAGGCTGGTACAACTCAGCTGCCCACTTTCCCTCCATCATCCCCCTCTGCCCCACACACTCATCTGTGTGCAGCCTCACCATCTTCCTCTAGTTTCAATCTAGGCTGATTGGGGCTAATGCTTCCACCCACGTCCTTAGAGCCGAACCCCGAGAGTCTCCCCCAGAATCAGATCTGTCAGTTACTTCTCTTTCCTAGATCTCCAGTCCCCCCACACTCCATGGCCACCCTCCCCATCAGCAACAGCCTGCTCCAGTCCCCGCCTCTAATCCTGTGCTTTGCTCTAAGCACAACATGGTCCTCCCCAGTGTCATGGCCACATCTGAGAAGAGTGTTCTGCATCAACCGTCTCCACTACCTGGGGCCTCAGTTTTCTCCCACCCCTTCACCCCATTCTCCTTGCTCCCTCCACAGGACTCCCAATAACCAAATCCGAAAGGCCCTTTCCAGAGCTTTACTAATTTTATCTCCAATTTGACAGCACTGAGTAATACTGGCAGACTGTATTTCCCCAAATGGCTGCAACAATATCTCCCACTCTGATGCTCTTCTAGAACCTGGTCGCGCAGAGGGGGCTTTTATGACTCTTGTTCTTACCAACAGAGTAAGGAAGAAGTAGTGCTAGGCTAGGTCATAAAAGTGTCCTGTGCTTTCAGCCTTATTCTCGTGGGACACTTGCTCTTTGAACCCAGCCACCATGCTGTGAGGAAGCCCAAACAGCCACAGGAAGGCCTACTTGGAAGGACCCAAGGCCCTGCCCACAGCCCCCACTGAGCTGCCAGCCATGTGAGTGAGCCACGTGGAAGCAGATCATCAGCCAGGCCCCCTCACTGGCACCGCATGAAACACTGGTGAGTCTCTCTACCAACCCTACCCGACTGCAGATTCATGAGCAAAGCACACGACCATTGTTTTAAGCTGCTGTTTTCTAACTCTCTTCTTGAATGGTTTCCATTGCATGTAGCAGCACTGCTCAGTCCTGGTCCTCCTTCAATCTCTCTGGCCTTGCCCTCTCCATTCCTGTGGGGGCTTATCTTCCTGGGTATACACCCCCCATGACGGTGTTCCTCACAGCTCTTCCCTTGCCCTCTCCTCTTCTCTTTGCCTGACCTTCCTAAGTGACCTCAACTACTCCCCCAGATTCAGCTACCTACCATGAGCGTCCCTGCTGTTAAATCCTACATCTCTATTTCCATCCTGAATGCAGACCAGCAGAGCGATCCCCATCCAATCTCCTGACCACAGTATCTTACACCTCACGGTGGTTCCACCACCCGTCCTCCCTTGTTCTGAGGTCATCCTGACGCTACTGATCTCATAAGAAACTGCATTTCCCAGGCTCCCTTGCTAACTGGCTTCCATCTAGGCTTGGCCAGATGGGGCAACACTGGCAAAATGCTGAGGCAGGGCCTGTGGCTCCACCTCCCAGGTGATGGGCCCTACGGCTGTGATCGGCCTCCCAGAGGACCAGCTCATTGTGGGCCAGCTCCACTGGGTGGCCCCAGCTCCTGGGGTCCAGAGAACCATCTCTTCTCCTTGTCCCTCCACCATGAGGGTGGCAGAGGCTTCCTGCAGTTGGTAACTGTTTCACCATCCCATTTGTCTTCTCTGCAATTCCATCCCCTGGGAGCCCCATTTTCTGTTTTGTTTTGTTTTTTAATTTTATTTATTTTTGGGAGAGAGAGAGAGAGAGCATGAGCAAGGGAGGGGCAGAGAGGGAGACACAGAATCCAAAGCAGGCTCCAGGCCCTGAGCTGTCAGCACAGAACCTGACGCAGGGCTCAAACCCACAAACCGTGAGATCATGACCTGAGCCAAAGTCAGTCGCTTAACGGACTAAGCCACCCAGGCGCCCCAGCCCATTTTCTGTTTTAAATTCCCTCTGTTGGAAATACCTAGATCAATTTTCTTTCCTCCCGACTGGACCCTGATGGATACACTGGTTAAAGGCATCCATATTTAATCATTTAAGCCAGAAACGTACAATTTGTTTTATTCTCCTCCTTTTCATTCATGCCAGTATTTGCTACCACCCCATGTAAAGCTGGTCACAAAGTCCTGATGAGTCTGTCCCTCGAGCCCATCCCTCCCCTTCACTCCCATTCCCCTGCCTTGGTTCACAACAGTATTTCTGGTTCCAACCAGTACAGCAGCCCCTCCGTTAGTCTCCCTGGCTGCAGTCTGCCTGCCTGCCAGTATATCCTCCAAACTGCCAACAGACTCTTGTTTCTAATGTACATCGGATCATGACATTACCCTGATTTAAATTTCTTGAGTGGTTCCCCACAGACTACAGCAGAGAATCAGATCTGCTCAGTTCCATAGCAGTTCCATACTTGCTGCGTATACTGTTCTATGCCTTCGCCTGCAACATAAGGCCCTCCGTGCTGTCCTGTCGACCTCCTCAGCCCCATCTGTAACCATTCCCAGACACATCACCTGAACCAGCTCAAGTTCTCCTCTAAGCACACCCTGTTTCTCCGAGACTCAGGCCTCGGCACAGGCTGGGCTATCCTTCCCCCACCTGGCTATCTCACCGGTGCCTCAGTGAAGCACCTCCCCGACCCAGGATGCCCCCAACAGACCAGGCACAGAGTTGACAGCACTGTGCACACACCTCTTTCGTGGAGCTCATATCCCCACACGGTGGCTGTTTGTATCCAGACCTGCCCTTCTGCTAAACAGGGATGAAGACAGAGCTTCCTCACTCCTGTGTCCCCAGCACCCATTGGTGCCTGATGCAAAAGAGACTTTCCATGTGTGTGCGAAGTTTAGTCAAGGTAAGCTGAGGGAACAAACTAAGAGTCCAGAGTGAGGAAAGGAACGGAAGGGAGACAGCAGACAAGGGGAGGGACATGCTGGCAGGTTAAATGCACTGACCTCCCAGGCCGGGTGCTGGCTACCGCCCAGCCAGCACCTGGCTCACCCTCCCTTGCTCTGCGGACAGAGCTAGAAAAGTCCAGAGACACAGTCTTCCATCAGGGCTTTTCCCAGGAACGTTTTTAGGTAGACAAGCTTGTTCACTCAAAACATTGGGAGATGAACATACAGTCTACGTAAATATTTCTATGTGATCTTCCTGTCACTTCTACATCCCTGGGCTGACCACATGCTCTCTTCTGTTATAAATTAACAAATTAAGCTGTAACTTTTCTACCCCCAAGGAAATCACTTTTGGTTCATCTCATTTCTACAACATGCAACTGAGGTCTCGTTGGCCCCAACAGCTGCCCATCATGTTCTGAGACCATCCCCAGATAGTTCCTAGGAACAAATTAAGAAGAACTGACCAACCCAGCCAAGGGCCCACCCTCCCCCCCCCCCCCCCCGCCCCCGACCCCACCCCAGTCATAGCACAGTCACAACACTTCCTTTGTCATGGTCTCAAGCTTTCCTCTCCTGCCTTGCTGCTCAAAAGGTCACACTCCACCCAGCTGCCTTGAACCAGTGTCACAGGAGCCACCTAGTTTCCAGAGAAATATAGAATGAGGATAAAGGAAAGAGAAAGGGGAAGGCTCTCACCTCCATCAGGAGAATGTCCTTCGAGCTCTGAGCCTGTACCTTTGGATGCTGGACCTTCACAGCCACCGTCCGCCCATCATGCAGCACTGCCTTGTGGACCTGGGCCAGGGAGGCGGCCCCCAGGGGGGTGTCATCAAAGCTCATGAACAAATCATGGATCTGTCAAGAGTGGAGAGAGAATGGAGTGAATAAGATGACCCAGTTCAGTGAAAGGGGCCAAGAGGATGGGCCAGGGCCAGTGCTGCCTGATGCCCCGAAACAGACTTTCTGCTCCACCGGTTGTATGTCAACCCAGCACCTTGCCTGGGCTCCCTGCTGCCATGGAGATTCCCAGCAAGCATCTGGAGGGAGAGAGAAAACACATGTGGAGGGTGTGTCCCCATACACATGCATGGGTGCTCAGAGCACCTCCATTTAAGGCCAAAGAAGTGCTGTCTAGAATGTTCAGAATGGAGTACCGTCTGCTCATTTAATTATGCAACATTGCACCCCTGGGACTCTCATGCGCACACATAAAATCAAGAGTAAGCAGAACCAGGGCACCAGACAGCCCAAGGCAGGGATCAGATATTCCAACCAGCCAACATGGAGAGCTCAAGGGATCCCAGGCTGGAGACTCCAAACCTAACAGCCGCCTCTTGTTCCTGCCGGAGCAGCAGGCTCAACATGGGTCCTCAAGCCCACTCTCGGCCAGTGGAGCAGAGACCCAGCAGGGACCCCAGGGCCGCACACCCCAGCCTCGCTTTTGGCCCCTACCTGCAATGCCACCCAAAGGGAGCCTTGGGCAGATCCCTTGCCCTTTGTCTATGAAATGGAACATGTACTACTAACTTTTCTGTCTTTTCTTCTTCCTTCCTTCCCTCTTAGAAATGCCATACCAAATTTTCCTAAAGGAAAAAAGTCTTTGTGACTTGAGTGGTCACACCTACATGGTCCAGATATGAATATTCTACCAGATGGGAAGGAGGTCCCCAAAAACCTCTTGCCAAAATGTCCAAGGCTGAAATTCTCACTCCCTCCATTTCTTTAAGTCCCTGTATAGCCTCCCAATCCTGGAAGGTCCAGACATTCTCACACACACACATAAGTGTGCCCATGCATGTTTAGTCCCAAGGCCCTCCTTCTCATGTCCCCCAGGCTCTCACACCCATTCAGTCCTCTTGCCGCCCCCCTTCTGCAGCAGGCACTCCACCCTGCCCCTCAGCCCCCTCCTCTCCTGGGGCTTCAGCAGTCAGACAGCCCATGGCCACCATCCCACCCCTCTGTTTGCTAGGCTGCACTAGTAGCTTGCTAATCTCCCTCATAAATCACTCCCTCCAGCCCTGTCATCATTTCTGTATCTTTCATGAAACTCCATCCCATTTATCAACATCCTTTGGAGGTCAAAGGTCCAGGCAACATGGGAGGGGCCCACACTTCTGTCACAGGAGATGGGTATGGATTGGCTTCCCTGTCCCCCTTCTTCTTCCTGGGTTTTTATTTGTACTCCTCCCAGTGCCTATTTACCCACCTCCTTCCCCAACCATATACTTGTCTCTTTCCCTCCCTCCTGAGTTCAAGGCTCCCTGAGGGCCAGATTCTCCCTTACATCAATCACCCCAAGTCTCCCCATACAAGAACCCTTTATTCTGGACTTGGGCTTGGATTGGGAGAATGAAAGAACCACCATCCTGTAAACCTCATCAGAACATCGGCTTCAGGTAGGCAGGGATTTTTGTCCGTCTTGTTAGCTGTCGAATTCCTTGCACTTAGAAGAGCCCCAGAACCAGTTGGTGCCAAACACATATTTGTTGAAAGACTGAATCCACTATTCTCTCCATTGGAGAGGAACTCAATCAACTCTTTCTTCCTTTTGAAATGGCTGGGCCTTCCTGCTCCCACACTCCTACTAATCCAAAATCCTCAAATGTAAAAGCACATGTCCTGTATGGAATTTACCTAGGTGGACTCCCCCTGTTACTCCAGGGCAGGTATGAGAGACCCCAGCCTGGTCGATCAGAACCCTGAATACCCTGGGTCACACTGACTGGTTCAGAGATGGACAGGTGACCCAACTGATCCAATCAGACTCAACTGTTTTACTTCTGTTTGAACTGTAGGAGAAGGGATTTTTTTCTTTCTGCTGAACTTGAACGTAAAAATTGAACTTGAAGTCTGGAGCTATCAGGAATCTCAATAGCAAAAAGAAGAAAGCAGAGACAAGAGATAGTGAATCCATGGTTGAGCCCCTTGATCTAGCCATGCCTGAATACCCACCCTATAATTCCTTTTTCTGCTTAAGTCAGTTTGAGTTGTTTTCTGTCACATAGGACTAGAGGGGCTCTGATATTTCTTGGGCCCCATCTGGGGTAGATGAAAGAAACATGAGCATGGTGCCCAGCACCCCCAAGAGGCTCAGTAAACGCGAGTTCCATGGCCTCCCCTCTCTCCTCTCCTCGGTGGCCTCTTGCTGGGACAGGGATCCAGGAATAGAAGGGAGGGAGAGCTTCAGCAATATTCCTGGCCATTACATAATGAAATCAACAACAACTTCCTTTAGAAACCCTCTGGCTGTTCCTAAAGGAGCACCAAGGAGAACGTTTTCTGGAGCATTTCTGTGAACTCAGACCCTCATCTCCCAGGCAGCTGGAACGGCCCCATCTTCCCACTGCAAAGGGACTTGGGGGTCATCTGACCCCACTCCCCACCCCAAGCCTCCACCTGGCTTCCTGGGAACATTTGCTCATTTTCTAAGGACAGCCAGTCTTCAAATCAGTGTCATTGCGGGGACGCTGCAGAGTCATTGCAACTGAAGAGTGACATGGCATCACTAGGGCTGTGTGGCAAGAACAGCTGCCAGGAGCACTCCAGGGAGAGGTGAAGGGAGGAAAGGGCTGAGGCAAGCATATCCCAATCTCCAGGGGGAAAGGAAGCCTGGCCCACCATCTCCCCAGGGAACAAGATGGGGTCCTCCCACAATCCCCTGCCCCTACCAGGGGATGCACAGGGTCCAGAGCTTAGGATACCACCCAAACTCAGGTGCCTCAACTCAGCACCCTGAACAAGGCCCAGCTGTGAGGACCTGCCCTAATCCCCAATTTGACCGATGGAGGCAAAGAGAGGCATGGGGAATGAAGAGGCACCACTCACTCTGCACAGGGAACCTGCTGGGCACATCCCCTCCTCACCCCACCCCTGCCCACCCACCACCTCTCAGGGCCCCTGCAGCCATCCTTTCCCCTCTATCAGGAACCAAGTCACACACCCACACCCTCCTGTGCTTACACACACACACACACACACACACACACACACACAAAATTGATTGCTAGTGAATGTTCCTAGCTGGCTTACAAAAAAGGTAATTAAAGATTGGTGCTACAGCCTGTAATTAAATATGAATAAAGTATCTCTAAATGGAACCTGATTCAAAGTATTCAGTGCAAGTACTTTGTGCTGATAGATAGTAAGGAAAAATAGACACTGTCCCGAAAGCAGAATTACGCCCCCCACGTGGCTGACACAAACACCACCCCCTCCAGTCAGGCCCCGGCCCCCAGCCCTCTGAGCAGAAAGCCATTAGCGGAGGCCAACGGCAGCATGCACAGCAACTAGAGTGGAGCGGGGCCCTGAGCTGCCTCAGTCCCTCACACAAACCTGTCTCCCCTTCTAGGGCTTTCTTTCCCTCGCTCCTCTTTCTTTCCTGGGGGTCTGGCAGCAAAATCAATTAAGTAAGACAACTGCATTTTAAAATGACGAGCTGTGCTTTTTAATTACTGTCAGCCCATGATTCAAATATACTGATGTCCCTGTCTAGAAAAGGAAAAATAATCAGGAAAAAAGTTTCTCTAGCTTTGTATTATCTGGTTTTTCAGGGTACGTGTGTGTGTGTATGTGTATGTGTGTGCGTGCAAATGTAAGGGGCGGTGTTTGGTTTTTTATGAGCAGAAAACATCAGAAGGGCAAGAAGAAATGTGTCTTCCCCCACAGGCTCAGGTTAAGACTTGAGCGGGCTGGCATCAGCTGGGGTCCAGGAAACCGAGGCCACATGACATCATACCCAGGTACAGGACAGAGTGTGAGACTCTCTGGGAAGTTAGGTCTGCAGATTCTCATGAAGCCAGTTTTCTGGATAAATGTTTCCAAAATGCCACACTGGGCAGCCAAGCACTGGCCAGGGTCCTCACTTCACCCAAAATAAGGTAAGAGGGTGAGGATCTTCTGTAAACACCATAGTAGGACTCCTGGGGAGGAGTTTCACATAAGTCTCTCAGCCGGCCAGCCTCAGGCCCCTCACCAGCCACAGGAAGGGGGATGTCCTGGATTTTCCAAGATGGCCCAAATTCAAATATCCCATCCTGGCGTCCCCATAGTCATGCACATCGGACCTATTCTGGATTTACTACATCAAGCTACATTGACCTAAGATAATGCCAACAAATCGAACAAACCCACAACTGGCTGGCTCCGGTTGAAGACAGGAGCTTGCCTCAAAGCAGGGAAGTCCAGGCCTAGCTGCCAAGGCCAAGCAGCTCCCACTTAGGAGTTGGGAAGACTGCCCAGGGCACCTGGGGAAGGTTACCATGGCATCAGCAGCAAACAACATCTGGATCTCGAGGTCTAGAGATGCCCCCCTCCCCGTGCCTGGCTGGGTGCCAGCAGCCATCCACTACAGTCTGATGAGGAGAGGGACAAGTCCCTGTACTAATGGAGTAACTGGAGTGAACCTAGCCCACCCTGAGCCTGCGGCAGACAAGACAGGCCCAGCTACCAAGGACTCTGCAAAGCACAGACTGCCTTGAACAGAAAACCCACCATCACATCCTATATGCCGTTGCTTAAAACCCACCCTCTTGTCACCGTTTCTCAGGGACCTTCCTCTTGTCACCATTTCCCAGGGACCTGCCCCAGGCATGCCTCCATCTCACAGTCACCCTGTTGGCTGATACCCCACTTTGCTGCAATTCCTTCTCCCCGTTAAACATGCCTGGTTTATATCCCACCTGTTCAGGGTCATTCCTGCACCTTGTAAGTAACACATGATGCTGACAGCAAATAGGTGGCACATGGTCCTCTCATTCCCCCTGCAGTGGTTTTAAAATAAGTCCACAGGTACTTAACAACTCCTCCCTTTGAGAGGTGCAGCCTACTGCCCACCCACCTCTGAGTGTGAGCTAGACTCGTGACCTGGCATATGGAGGAAATTAGTGCATGCCTTCTTAGACATCACCAGACATCCTTCCTGTCCTTTCCCGGAGAGCGTGCTCTTGGGAAAGCGAGCTGCCATGTCATGAGGACGCTCAAGCAGCCTGTGGAGAGGTCCATGGGGTAAGGAACCAAGGCCTCCTGTCCACAGTGAACCATCCTGGAAGCAGATTCTCCTTCCCCACTCATGCCTTCAGATGACTGCAGCCCTCACCAACACCCTGCCTATACCTCACAGAGAGTCTGAGCCAGAAGCATCCAGTAAGGTCCTCCCAAATTCCTAACCCACAGAAACTGCAACATATCAAATGTTTGTTGTTGGGGGGTAATCTGTTATGCAGTAATAGCTGACTAATAAGCCTCAAGCATACTCATGCCAGATATCACTAATCAATCACAGCATTCATTTCTTCTGGGCACAGATGATGCCTCAGAATCTCTCTCAACACAGTACTCCAGGAAGCCACTACCAACAGATCAGAATTAATATAGGAAACGAAATCAATCTGCCATTCCTTAGCTAAAGTCAGTCAGCCAATCAGCAAATACTTACCTGCAGGCCTGCC
This sequence comes from Panthera onca, assembly GCF_046562875.1. Classification (NCBI taxonomy): domain Eukaryota; kingdom Metazoa; phylum Chordata; class Mammalia; order Carnivora; family Felidae; genus Panthera; species Panthera onca. Next base: position 121,799,619 of record NC_138344.1, on the reverse strand, counting down.
ACATGACAGAAACCATCCTAGGTACATAAACCAACAAAACAGACACCACCTCTCGCCATGAGGAGGTCTCAGTCTGCAGAATAAGGCAACAGCCCCAAGGAAACATACTTGCTTTTTTTAAAAAAAAAATTTTTTTTAATGTTTATTTTTGAGAGAGAGCTCAAGCAGGGGAGGTGCAAAGAGAGAGGGGGACAGAGGATACGAAGCAGGCTCTATGCTGACAGCAGTGAGCCCGATGCAGGGCTCAATCCCATGAATCATGAGATCATGACCTGAGCTGGAGTCGGAGGCTCAACCAACTGAGCCACCCAGGCGCCCCATACTTGCTTTTTAGCAGGGCCTGCTGGAGGCAGTGCTCCCTGCCCAGTACCAATTCACCCAATCCTGATGGGACTTTCTGGCAAGGTAAGAGGAGACTTCTGATATCACTATGTAGACCCTGGGGGGGTCAAGGGAGAGGTCAAGGCATCCAAATGTCTCTTCCTCCCCACTCAGTGGCTGCCCTAACTCAAGCCAGGAATACCCCCACCCCCAGCTTCCCAGACAGAGCAATTTATTATAATAAAAATAATAATGACAATAACAGCTCAAGGACACATAGTCCCTGTATTCCATGGAATCTGTGTTCCTTCTGGAGTTTTGAAAGATCAAACTGTCGGTTCTACAGAGCCATTAACTATTGCTACTGCCTAGCTGGGAAGAAAGAATGAAGGCCCAGCGGCAGCACCTGAGGCTTTTCTTGACAAGGGCCAACCCCAGGAATTACCCAACAGTGGTGCTGTCTAAATTTGCACAAGGAGGCTGGCACAACACTCAACACTTACCAGTTTACTAAAGAGCCTCTAGGTGTAAGACAATCGTCCACCTGACTCTGCCAAGGGCATCACAGTCCCGACCAAGCTTCTATCCTCCCAAAGAATGGTAACAAACAGCTGACCGAGAAGTATGAAGCCAGGAGCAGTCATACCCTAGGGCTGCAGGTGTGTTCCCTGGGAATGCCCACCAGCTGGCCAGGACAGTGAGTCCTGAGAGGCAACAGGGCACAGTAATTCCAATGCAAGGTCTGGAATTGTAGGCTGGAATTAGCCAGTGCAAACCCAATCATAGGCTGCAAGGCGCTGCCCACACTCAAATTCTGGCTCCATGGTGCACCAGCTTGGGTAATTATACAACCCATCTGTACCTCAGTTTCCTCATCTGTAAAATGGGAATTTTAGTACCTACCTCAGAGTTGTTGTGTGAAACAACACACGTAAAGGATCTAGAATAGAGCCTACAGAAGACCCCCAATAATGGGTGCCCTATCTAATGCCTCCACGAAGGAGTGGTATATGAGGAGGGCACTAGACAAAGAGTTAGCAATTCTAGGCTCTCAGTTCTGTTCTGTCAGTGAGTAAAAGCGACTGTCTTCATTCACCCAGAGACTGTAATGGCCTCCTGACTGGTCCACTCACTTGCATTCCTTTCTCCTCCAATCTATCCACCCCATGCAGCTAAAGTGCGTTTTCCAAACATAAGCTGATCATGTCACTTCTCTTTGTTTAAACCACATCGCCAGCTTCCCAGAGCCAAAATCCTTAACACAATCCAGAGTCTGATTCTGCCCCATCTCCTCCCCCTGCCCCCAGAGCTCTCTCTGTCCTGCCCAGATAGCTTTTTTCAATCACCAGCACACTTCTTCCCTTCCCACTGCAGGGCCTTTGCATATGCTGTCGTCGTTGCCCAAAAGGCTCCCCTTTCTGCTCCTCATCAAAGTAACTCCTACTCATCCTCCAAAGCACACCTCAACTGTCATTTCTTCAGGGAAGCCTCCCTGTGTATATCCTCAGAATTCAGGGTGCCCTTCTAGAGAGCAATTAACATAGCTGCATTCTACCTCGGTTTGTATTTGCTTAATCTCCCTCTTTCCTTCTAAATGACAGACTTCTTCCACTTTTGCTCAATACTGTATCCAAAGCACCTGACACATAATTAGTATTCAATAAATATTTCTTAATGAATGCATGAGGTTCAACTTTCCCTATCCTCTTCCTGGTGGGGGGACTTTGGGCCTTCCAGCTGACCGGGGGGAGCTAAAACATCTCCCAGAGGCGGCTACCGTTCCTCCAAAGTAGCTGAGGGAGGCTCGCTGGTGCTGGGCACTTCGAGAGCCGTGGGTGGAGGGACTCTATGGAAATGTTGTGATAATAATGATTAATAAAAAGCAGATAAACACCCAGTGTCGTTGGCCAGCCTGGGAAGCCATCCATTAGATCTGTCATTCATTAGAGGTGGGGGTGGGGGCAGTCCAATCAGATCTCTTCAGCTTAAGCAAACCTTCTGTAAATTGCAGGCTGCAGGCGCTGACATTTGATGAATTATTCTTCATAATCCACTGTTGGCTGTCATAAATCTAATCTTTCAACGTTCCCCATCTTAATAACTTGTACAGCCTCACAGGGTGACATGTCTATGTCTCTGCCTATGACAGAGATCTCTGGGATAGAAGAGATTATGCAGTACAAGGTGCACTATGAAGCCAGGACCTCCACAGCCCGGGCCCAGCCCAGGTAGGTATCCGCAGGGTGACCACAGTATAGAAGCAGTGAGGCAGTGAGCCATCCTTGGAGCCATGGGGTGTCTGGGAGCCAAGTGCTTATACCCCATCACAGGGCTGAGAGCCAGGTGGAGTCAGGAGCTCAGCCCCAAGAATCAGGCAGACAGCTCTACCCCCTCTACTACAACCTACCCACATGAGGACCCAGCACCTCCTCCTTGAACTTGAGCTTGGTTTGGTATAGCTTGGTTTGGTAAAGGGATGTCAGAACATCTTTGGTCACAGGGACTAAATGCTCAACCATGGGTACTTCCTTACCGCTGCATAATGTCCGTTGCCCTCAAAGTGCTCTCAACCTTCTCTCGAGGTTAGGAAGAAGAGATATAATTGCACCCACTTTATAGAGAGGAATATATTGGCTAAAGGTCTTTTGTTTATTCATCCATCAAATGTTTAAGTGACTAATATAAGCAGGGCACTGTGCTAGTCACCAGGGACTTAATGGGAACTGGGTCCAAATCAGGTACAGCCACCACCCTCTGGAGTCACTACTGGAACCTGAAGTGGTGAGACAGGAATTAATGAAGTCATCAAAGATAAAGGTAAATGGCCAGCTCTGATAAGTGCTACAAAGGGAGAGGTAGCTGACCATAGAAGCTGTGTTCAGAGGATTAAACCTATCAGGGAAGGCTTCTAGGAGGAGGTGACAAAGACCTGAGATCTGAAGGATAAGGAGCCAGTTCAACTGGATGAAAGAAAGAGCCATCTAGACAGAGAGAAGGACTTGTGCAAACCCTACAAAGGGGAATAAGACACAGTGACATGAGAGCCAGGAAGGAGGTGGCCAACAACTCCCAACCCAGAATCCAGGCTGCCTTGGGCCCCCTGGGTCTTCCCCTGGCAAAGTCCTTAACTACAGCTCATGCCTGCAATGGAGAAAAAAGCCTGGACTCTGTGGTTCACACGCATTTCTGGTGAGGTCCCAGGACTTCTAAAACCTGATGGGCTCAGTCTCCTAAAACTCCAAAGGCCTTTTTCCAATAACCTTTAGATGTTCCTATACCCAAAAAGTAAGGAAGAGAGGAAATAAAGCACAGACATCCTTGCTCACAGTGGCAATAGTTGCTGTCAGGAAAGACCTCCTTAGCCTTTGGGAGGTGGTAAAATGCCACATGGCAAAAGAGCTAAGGTATGTCCCTATGCCTCAGAGCCCCAATAAGAGAGCTCAGGTACCAAAGTCCTTGAGATCGGAGCACGTTCCACCCAGTAAGAAGTCTTCCAGATGTGCTCTGCATGTGACAGCAGCAGTGCCCAGGGATTTTTTAAAGGAAGGCAAACCCAGACTTTCAGGATCTACCAGGAAGAGAAAGCCCACATTTTGGGGAAACCACATACATTCCTGGCTGACCCCAGCGAAGCAGACTGTAAAGAACATCAGCTCTGAGGTCAGCAGCCCTACCTGCCAACATCTAGCCATGTGACCTTGGGCAGTGCTTAGCTCCACTACCATTCTGCAAAATGGGAGTGATAATAACAACACCTATTTTGCAAGGGAATTCTAAGTGTTAAAGGACACTCTGCATCTAGAACAGAGGACAGCAAACGATAGCCCGTGGGCCAAATCCAGGTCAATGCCGGTTGTTTTTTTGTGTTGTTTTGGTTTTTTCTACAGCTTACCAGCTAAGAATCCTTTTTTATATTTTTAAATGCTTGGAAAACCCAAAAGAATAATATTTTGTGATATATGAAAACTATATGAATTTTGATTTCAGTATCCTTAAGTGAAGTTTGACTGGGACACGGCACACCCGTTCACTACACGTTGTGGCGGCTCCCATGCTGCCATGGCAGAGGTAAGCAGTTGTGACAGAGACTGCCTGGCCTGCAAAACCTAAAATATTTACTAGCTGGCCCTAGGGTGGGCAGAAAAACGACCCCTCCCCCCCAAAGATGTCCATGTCCCAGTCCCCAGTAGTGTGATTAGGTTAAGGATCTTCAGATGGGGAGAGCATCCTGGATTACCATGTGGGCCCAATGTAATCACAGGGTCCTTATAAAAGGGAGGTGGAAGGGTCAGAGTCAGAGCAGGAACTATGACAAAGGAAGTCCAGATAAAAGGGAGAGAGACTGAAAGACGTCACACTGGTGGCTGTGACGAAGAAGGAGCCATAAGCCAAGGAATGCAGGCAGCTTCTAGAAGCTGGACAAGGCAAGAGATTCCTCCCTAGAGCCGCTCGGAGGAATGCAGCACAGCCAACACTGGAATTTTAGGTTTTCTGAGCCACAGAACAGTAAAATAATACATGTGTATTGTTTTAAGCCACTAAATTCACACTAATTTGTTACAGCAGCACTAGGACCCTAACCCAGGCCTCTACGGAAAAAGTTTGCTGACCTCTGATGCAGCGCATTAGCCTAACACTCTCAGTACAGCAGTTTCATCCTTTTGTATTTCCCAGGGCGGTGCTGAGGCTAGAGAGCTGGGGGGGTGAGACAGGAGCTGCCCTGGCAGTGTGGAAACACAGGTCACATGTGAAGCCCAAGCTGAGGCACCAAGAGGACACATCATGACTCTGGTTCTGTGCCAGGCAACACCCAGAACCGGTCCTGTTCCCCCACACTGGGGCAAGGGGCCCTCTGCTCCCCCCACTGCCACGTACACGCTAGTCCGGCCCAATCCTAAAACCAGCCTGGCTGAAAGGATAGCCTCCCCTCCTCCCAAGAAGTTCAGTTTGCTTTTGCTCACGAGAAACCACCAGTCATCAGCTCACACCAAAAACCGAAGACCAGCGGGGGCCTGGGGAGACTTATTCCAATAAATAAGCAGGAGGCACTCCAGTTGTTGAAGTAACAGCCTCTCCTACAAACCCGGCTATGGGAAGACACACACACACACACACACACACACACACACACACACACACACACGCACACACTTAGACCTCTCCTTAGATTAGGGTGCTGATGACTTTTTTTTAAGTCTGGAAATCAGGAACCCAGTGCTGGGCACAACCTCTCAATGCTAGACCCCAAATCACTTAGTCCCCCATGGACCCTCCACCAACTCTCTGACCACCGACTCTTAAGGAGAGAGGGGGCCACTGTGCAAAGCCCAGCCCCGCAGAAAAATCCTTCCCCAAACTGCCAGCAGGGTGACCTGCCGATACTGCCCCACCAGCCCTCTCAGCACCGTGTCTGTTCTCAGACAGCCCCCAGCGTTCTTACCAGAGCCCTTGGAGCCGCTAGTGGCCCTCCCTGCCCCTCAGCCCCTCCCCATTTAATTCTTCCTTGAGTCCTGCTGATTCAGTCTCCAAATTATGTCTGTCCACTCCTCCTCTGTCACTCTTGCCCAAATGACCACAGTGCCTTGTAACTCTCTCCCAGTTCCACCCCTGGCCCCAAGTAGCCACTGAGGACTGGACTGTGCCACTCTCTGCACAGAGCCCTTCAGTGGCTACCAACCACGGATCTCCTGAAAGTGCCTCACACACGTCTCCAGCCACATCTCTTGGTGTCTCTCTGCCCTGCCGCCACCACCCCTTTTCTGTCCCCACACAGATCCATGCTCTTTCCTACCCAAGGGCCTCTGCATTCTCTGTTCTCTCTGTCCTACCCTCCTTCCCCTAATTATCCCTGGTCCCAGCTTAATTGCCACTGAGTCCTTGGAAAGACCCCTCCCCCAGACCCCCAAATTCAGAGCACCCTATGCTTTTCTCTCGTGGCGTTCATCACAAGGGTCATTAAGTTTTTATTCTTGTGATCGCTTGTTTAACATCCGCTGCTCCCCTACAACTAGAGCCTAAGCACCAGGACAGCAGCTTGTTCAGCCATACAACCTCCAGCACACACACGACAAAAGCTCAATAAACATTGGCTGAGCCAATAAATGAACAAATGGCTAGTGAAGGCTGCGGAGGGTCCAAACACATGACTGTGGGACGACCAAGCCGTCCAAGCCAAGCACCTGCCCTCACCCAGCCCAGGGCCCCACGTTTCCAGCCACAGGCCCCTCGGGTCTCACTCTGGCTTCAGGCACCTCCCCAAGGACGACATCCTTAGTTTAGGCCACTCCACCTGCCCAAAATGCCCTCTCCAGGCTTTTGTGTTTGTTCTCCTTCTGAGAACACTCAAGTCCTACTCAGGTTTTGCCTTCTCCAGAAGACCCCAATTCACCCCTCTCTGCAGCCCTATTTGTGGATTCCAAGGACACTTCTAAAAGCGGTAACCCAAACCTCAGGTGACTTTCATCTCATCCTGACCTCCTGCTGAGCTATGTCTCTAGTGCATTCTGTACCTAAGCTCCTGAGCTGTCAGAGTTGTGTGATGAGTCAGTAACTCAACAAGAGCGGCTACACAGCACCTTCCTGACTCTCCCGCCTCGGTTGTACTTCCGTGCAAAGATTTCTACCCTCTGAGCGAGCAAACTGGGGTTCCCGTCCCACCTCTGCCACCTACCAGGCCCATGACCTTAGGGAAGACGCTCAGCTTCTCTGGGTCTAAACTGCTCACTTTTACAAGTGAGGGGGGTGTTGGGGTACTTGGTCCCTGACGACTTTGCTGATTCTGTGATCCTGTAACTCTTACTTTCCCATGCTGCACTCCCATGATTGTGCCCCAGCCCACACCAGCCTCCTTCCACACACACGCTCCAACCTGGCTGTCCACCTGGAGTCAGCTGACCCTTCCCAGTGACACACAGAGGTGCACTCACACACAAGGAGCCACCTCCAAAGTGTCACAGGCAAGGCCACTGACGGGCTCTCCTTGAAGCAGGGCCCCCCACGCAGAAACCACCCAGGAAGCCTAACCTAGGACATCGGCTTGCTCCTGAAGCCCCATGAATAAAGAAGCAGGCACAGCTGGCCTATTCATAATCAGCATAAAAAATTGATTAGCCCTTTCCAGATTAAACATTATTGTTTCAACGATGAACATAAATCAGCCAGATGTGGATGGCTTGCTTCTCTCTGCCACCAAGGAGCTGCGGCAGGTAGACAGTGCGTGGGGCCCCAGGGCAGTAGGAGGAGATTAGGGGTCCTCCCTAGAGAAGGGCCCGGCTCTCAGGAAGTACAAGGGAGAGCAGACCACTCCTCACCCCCGTCACCGGCCCCCCACCTGCAAGCACAGAGGGGCAGCACCTTTTCCAGAGGAGAAGGAGAAGGACCAAACAACCTCACTGCATGCTTCTCAGAGCACCTCCTCAGCCATCTGATTGGTGAGGCAACACAGCACCAGGGCCAGCCTGGGGCTGAAGGCAAGGTGGCAGGCTAGTGTGCCGGTAGGGGAAAGAGCGTGGCCCTCAGAAGCAGGCTGGGTCTCACAGGCCCTTTGGCGTGTGTAGCAGCAGCCTGTGTAACTGAAGCACGTATGTCCCTCCAGTCAGAGACACTCAGGTTCCATTCCCAGCTGAGCCGCTGTCCTGCTATGTGATCCTGAGTAAGTCACTTAGTATGTCTGAACCTTATTTTTTACATCTGGGAAGAATGGGGAGAGGGATACCTGACTGGCTGAGCTTCTGTGAGGACTAAAATGAGACTGTGTGTTTGAAACATCTAAACACATGTTAGGGAAGGAGAAAACGGTAAAGAAACAGTTCCTTGACCTGCTGGGGCTCCCCATCCATCTGTCCCACCTCCCACTCAGGAATTCTGGGAGAAATCATAAACTGCTAGGACACAAAACCTGGGGAGGCCCAGGTCCCCTTATAAGGAGCAACAGAACGCAGGGGTCAGGACCTTGGGTTCTGGAGTCAGGCCTGGTTTTGCTCCTGACTCAGCCTTGGATTTCTGTGCAACCTCAGACACATGACTCAACCTCTCTGGCCTCGGCTTACTCGTCAGTAAAATGGAGATAATAGTACTCTCGCAGGGCAACCGTGGGGATTATAGGAGAGGGCACTGCACAGTACCTGCAGTGCCCGCCGATTCCTTCCCATACTACCCCCTGCTCCCTGCTATACTTTCAGTATTTGCATCTGAGCCAGAGAGGGCTCTTTCTCCATAGCTGCAGGAATTAACGGCCCTCGGGAGCAACCATCACCATGAAGTTAGGATGCTGGGGTCTAAACACCCAACCTTCTCTCTTGGCCCTGGAGTGGGATGACTTTTTTTAATTTTTATTTATTTTTATTTTAAATAGAGAGAGGAAAGAGTGCACACAAGCAGCAGAGAAGAGCAGAGGGAAAGAGAGAGAGAGAACCCCAAGCAGGCTCCACACTCAGCAAGGAGCCTGATGTAAGGCTTGATCCCACGACCCCGGGATCACAACCTGAACTGAAATCAAGAGTCAGACACTCAGTCAACTGAGGGGTGGGATGATCTTAAGGTGAATGTTTGCCACTATTTCCCAGTGTCCCCACAGCTAGTTTAAGGGCACACAGTCACTGGCCGCCTTCTCTTCCCTGAACCATGTTCCTACTTCCCTACTGGCTGCACCCGACCTTCCCACAAAACCACTTCCACCAGAATCCTTTCCTCGGAGTCATCTTCTGGGAGTGCCCAATCAGGATGGGAACCCAGTTGAAGTTGATGATTATGTGCCTTCTAAGGCAGTGCAGGACCTGGGGTTCAAATCACTGCTTCTGCCCCAGCCATCAGCAGTACAGACAATCCTCTGGCTCACTTGGACGTAAGGACAAGGCATCAGAACCACAGCAATCACATCCACCCTGCCCATACTGCCAACCTTAGCCCCGAACAGCCTGCAAGAGGAGACCCACTCCCCCTCCCTGGAGAGGAAGGGAAGGCCACAAGTTCTATTCAAGGAGAAGATGAGGGCCCTGCGGTCTGTCTGGCAGTCCCAGAAGACATAGGGTCATCTGTCAGGGAAGCTCCTTCAAGAGCAGTGGCTGTGGCAATGATTCTCTGGCTTGTGGCCTCCTGACCCACGGCCCAGCCTGGGACGCTCACACTGAGCTTCCAGGAGATGGCAAGGGGAGAAAAAGTGGCCATGCCCCAGCTCTGGGAGACAACTAACATAGCCTCAAAAAAGGGAGAGTTCACCTTTACCAGATGTGGAAGAAGAAAAAGGCCTCCATGCACAGCTCCTGCCTTGTACCCCTCAAGCCATCCTGCACGATTGGCTGACTCTGCCCGAAATCAGCCGTGGAGGCCTGCACACTCATGCACATGCACATGGAAACTATTAGTTGATATGACTTAACACAGGTTCTAAGACCTGGGGCCTGCGGTGACTCCCCAAAGCCTGCACATCAAGATCCAACACCCGTACGCACTCTGTTGCCCCCCAGAAACCAGGCCCTCCCCGGGGATAGCAGATGCATAGCAAGAGGGGTGGGCCAACACAGTGGGGTGGCCAACTGTGAGCCAACACAGTTCAAAACTGGTTCCACCTACTTTAAGCTATGAGACTGTGGCTGTTACTTAACCTGTCAGGGCTTCTGCTTCCTCATTTGGAAAACTGGAATGGCCAAATCTACCAACCTTGCAGGGTTAGAAACTGTATCTGTAAAACATCCAGGCATGTGTGCTACACAGCACGTACCACACAAACAGAAACTCTAACATCATCATCCGTGGACATGAACATATTTTACACCATGTTCTGCCTTGCTGCTTCCCACCCCACCCCACCGGTCACCTTGGGGTTTAAATGAGAGGGATGACATCTTCTCATGGACCCCACCTCCTCTAACCTCGGTGATTTGGTCAGAGAATGGACATCTGTATTTGTTTCTCAAGGCTACCATAACAAATCACCACGAATGCGGTGGCTTAAAACAACAGAAATATACTGTGTTACAGTTCTGGGGGTTAGAAGTCTGAAATCAGGGTGCTGGCAGGACTGCATTCCCTCTGAAGGCCCCAGGGAGAAGCCTTCCTTGCTCTTCCTAATTTCCAGCAATCTTCACTGTTCCTTGAGTTTGCAGCTGCACCACTCAAATCTCTACTGCCACTGTCACATGGCCTCCTTGCAAGGACACCAGTTGTTGGATTTAGGACCCACCCCAATCCAGTATAAACTCCTTAAGTTACCGAATGACAGCTGCCAACACCTCATTTCACATTCTCAGGCTCTAGGTAGAATAGCAATGGGGTCCAGAAGTGTGGGGGACATGAAGTAACCCAGTACAACACTTAGGCAGAGTCCTGATCCATAATTTCATAAAAGGAAACTGGGGTTGTGGAGTGTGGAGTCCCTGCTAGGGGCAAACCTAGGAAGAGGTGAGGTTGAGAGACGCCAAAGGCAGCAAGTGAGTCATGGAGGAAACCAACTGTAAGCGAAGTTGACCAGCAGGATGAACATGAGAATATGAGCGACAGAGAGGAGTGGAAGAGCACCCCAAAGGCCCCACTCAACCCCGTCCCTTCCTAAACCATGGGTACAGGACACACTAAGTCTGCCCTCTTGCCTCGGCTCGTTCAAGTTGGGGTTCTGATCCTCGTGACCACAAAAGCACTAATGCCTCCATCTATGACAGCTTGATCTGCGGCCTCCAACTATTCCTATGATAAAGCCATCACCTCCAGGAGTTAACCTCCAGAATGTGACCTTATTTGGATATAGTGTCATCACAGATGTAATTAGTTAATATGAGGTCACACTGGCATTGGTGTTGGGGGGGGTCCCTAATCCAATATGACTGTGTCCTTATGAAGGGGGGCAATTTGGACACAGAAACAGACACGCACACACAGGAAGAACACTAGGCGAGCATAAAGGCAGAGATCAGGGTGGTACTTCTCCAAGCAAAGAATGACAAAGATAGCCAGCAAACCACCAGAGGCTGGAGGAAAGGCCTGGAATAGACTGCCCCTCGCAGCCTCAGATTGAGCCAACCCTGCCAACACCTGGGTCTCAGACTCCTGCCCAGCAGAACTGAGACTACGGTTCCTGTTGTTTAAGCCAGCAGTCTGCGGTGCTCTGTTACAGCAGCCCTCGTAATCTAACACACCCCCACCCAAAGGGCCTGCCATCCCGCCCTGCTGCTCTCTATGCTTGGGCACCTGGAGCTGTGCTCAGAACTCACCACCCTCGAATGGCCCCATCCTTTCCCTCTGCCAATCTCACTCATCCTCCGAGGGCCACCTCCCCCAAGAACCCTCTTCTGAACTTCCCCCTGAACTTTCCCTGCATCAGCCCCACAGCTGAGTGCTTAATTGTTCTCTAATTACTTCCTCTGTGAATTGTTCTGTCTGCCCAGCTTTGGGAGAGAGGGAGGGTGGAACGTGGCTTTGACATATTCTAGATCCCCCACAGCATTGGCAGAGAGGTAAGTACCTATCAGCTGCTCAACAAGTCTGTATTTTCTGAGCGAGCAAAGCAGTCAGTGGTGGGCCCCAACCTTCCCGAGTCTGTGAACGGGGCCACCATAAGCTGAGGCAGTTTCTCCAGCAAACAGCCCAACACAGCAGCTAAGCGGAGGGTCTGGGTCTGGGCACCACCCTGCAGGTTACACCCCAAAGAGGGGGACGTGCCGCAAGCATGGTCTGCAGATTGAAGGGGAACAGTGAGTACGCGGATATGATCATCCCAACCACCGTCAGCGGGAAAGCTGGCTGAAGGATACAAAGAATACCCTAGAATCCTCTTACTATGATGGATCAACTTATGAAAATAGAGCTTCCTAAAGTCCACAGGAGACTCCAAGGTCCCAAGGAGGTGAAAGCCACTTGAGCCCCTCCACGTTTCTTTGCCAGCAAGACCAGCCTCATCTCTGAGAGTTGGTCGTCTCACTTCCAGACAGTATGCTCCCAGCCCTGAACAGAACGAACAGTCCAGGAGGACGAGCACTGGATCAGGAGTCAGGAGGCCTGGGTTCAAGTCTCGCTTCTCCCGCCACCCAGTTGTGCCACTCTGGGCCAGTGACTTCCTGCTCTGAGCCCCTGTTTCCTCACCATTGAAACACGAGGGTTGGATGAGGTGACTTCTAAACCGTTACAACCCGGGAGTTAGTTACTCCCTTGGGTCACCTTCATCTAAGGCGCTTTGCCACTGAACAATGAAGGCCAAACAAGAGGAGTCAGTGTTTGTCAACCCCAGTGGGGTGCTGGATGTAATCTGGGGGTCCCAGTCTCCCTGCTTCATTTTGTCCTCACAACTGCTCTGCAGGTGACAACCAGAGCTAACAGCTGCAGGATTTACTGTGCACCAGGCCCCGCCCCCCAGATGGGCTATAGTTCTCAAGCCCTGTCATGACCCTATTAGTGAGCAGGTTCTCTTATCCCGGTTTACAGACAAGGGAACTAGACTCAGAAAGAACTAACAACACAGTTAAAGTCGGTAGCATTTAGGATTTTTGCAAGGCCCCCTGCCTCCAAAGCCTATTTTATTAACTATGAGGCCATACTGCCTCAGAAATGACCCTTTTGTTCCTTCCGGAAGCCAGACCCTGCCCTTGCCCTCACCCCGTAGTTTAGATAGCCCCAGACATGCCCTCACACAGCCCTCCACAGGCTCCCATGGGTACGTCCCAGGGGGCTATGGAAGGGAGACCGAGGCAGGAGCAGAGCTGACCACCCTGAGGACTCTAGGACCCATAACGCCATGCCATGACATCCCGCGTCAGACAGAGTGTCTCAGTGCAGGTAACAACCCATTACTGAGCACCTTTGCTGTGCCAGGCACTGGACAGTGCTCTGAGAGGACCCCAGGATGAGTGGGAGGAGACCACCCACCCCAAGAACATAAACCCAGCACTGAAATGACCAGACACAAGTCAAGTGCTCTGGATTCACAGTCCAACCTGGCTGAGGAAGCCACCGAAGGCTGCAAGGGGACAGGGGGACTCCAAGTAGTTCTGCAATTCAACTCAACCACACTTACTAACACCTACTATGTGCAGAGTCCACACTAGGCCCCATGGGAGGTTCAAGATGGGAAAGCAGCCCACCTGAATGCAACAAATAACTGCATAAGAGCTGCGACAGGGGACGGAAAGTACTCAGGGGGTATGTGAGGAGGCCAAGGTACAATTTCACTGGAAACTGTACCTCAGTTTCCCATCTGTAAAATAAGTAATAACAGTACGTCTCTCAGAGGGTCATAGTGAGAAGTAAATTGATGTGTGTGGAATTTCTGAGGCAGTGCCTGCCCCTGGCAAGCACTCAGGGTGTGTGTGTGTGCATGTGTATGTTGTTGTTGTCAGACCCCGAGCTCAGAGGATGAGAAAGAGCCTAGTGACTTAAGAAGGGGATGAGAGAGGACAGACCCGGAGTGCATGGAGTGAACCCCCACAGCGTGTGGCCAGGGCGTAGCCGTGTGAAGACGGGAGCAGGCCATGAGGCTGGAAAGAAAGCGGGGAGCAGCTCCTGACCTGCTCTCTGGGGGCTCCATTCCACTGGCTGTGGAAGAGCCATGCAGAAGCTGTCCAACAATGGGCCGAAGGTGCCTTGGAGATGGAGCGGGGTCCCAGGGAGGAGCCTCTCGGGGCAGAGGTAGGGCAGCACTCAGCGAGGAGGCCGGGGCCAGGAGGCCTGGGGAAGAGGAGCCACCACCACGGCAGCCACCTCGGTCTCTCCCTCAGTGACTAATGGCACACCATCCGTCCCGGCTGACACTAATGCTTCCCGCCATCCATCTCCTACTCGTTAAATTACCATTTTATGGCCAAAATCTCTCTCTCATAATTGATAAAAATCTCCTTTTGATGTTCAGCATTATTGGGGGGAAAATGTTTTTTTTATTCTTCATTATGTTTTCAATATAAATGTATTTTTTATTGAGAGCTGCTGGGAAGTCTGGAGGAGGTGACTCTCTCCCCCTCGCCCCCCAGTCCTCCCCACACGCAGCTTTGTGGCCACCAGCTCCTTCTGTTCCACTCCCAGCATGCTCACACGGCAGCCGTCTTGGGGATCGTCTGGGGAGACAAAGAAACCAGACGCCGGAACAAACAAAGGTTGTGCTGAGGGCCAAGAGGCAGCTGAAGCCCTCAAGGTGGCCCTCAGCTCCAGGCCAGTGGGGCAGCCAGGGGTGGTGAATCAGGGTGAGCTGGCCTCAGGCGGATCTTTGGCAATGTGCAAGAACAGTGGCGAGAGCTGCAGAGAGCGGGGACGCCCGGGGGCTGACACAGCACGTGGCCCAGAGGTGTGCTCAGTAAATATTTGTGAGCAAGTAAAAGAAGGACAGGGAGAAGGTGGATCAGCGCTGGAAAGAAGGCAGCAAGGAATATGACATGGAGGCATGTGTCACCGGGGGCGGGGGGGGGGGGGGGGGGGAGTTTTCTGCCAGCCACGGGTACCCCAGGTAGAATCGGCTCCTCTGGCCCCTCTGCCCATGTCCCTTGCCCCAGTCCAACCTAGGGCGTGTTTGTCCCTGCATCTGCCCACACCCAGCTCCTCCAGGACATGAGAAGCAGAGCCAGCTGCCATCCTGCAAGGAGGAGCACAGCACAGCCACCAACTCCTGACCCTGGGCACCTGTGGCTATTCCCATGTCCATTGTGTCAGCTTTAGGGACCAAGAGCACAACATAGATGCTACTGATGGCCTCAGGACACTGCAATGGTTGAAACTGCCTGGCTGAGCTTCCAGCAGCCCCCAGATTGGGGGTCACGGGGCAGTGCTCAAGAAGCCCAGGAGACAGGCTCCCAAGGCAGCCTGTGGGACATTTCTAACAGTGGAAGGGAAGGGGCTGACCAACAGGTGGAACACCAGGTGTTGATCACGGAAGAGAAAGAAGGATTCTACTAGCAAAATAGTATCTGGGACAGAGAACTGTACCAGCATCAGAAAACCTGGTTAAAGACCCAACGCTGCCATTTAATCTCTCAGAATCTCGGTTCTCACACATATAAAGCAGCCAGCGTAACACAGAAATCATTGCTAATATTTGCTGGCCATTTGCTCTCTGCCGGGCATGCTCTACATGTTCCACATCCATTAATTCATGTAATCCCCACAGGCATGTACTGTTGTTATCCCCATTTTACAAATGAGGAAAATAAGAGACAGAGAAGATAAGTAACATGTCCAAGGTCACACAGCCAATAAACCAGCAAGCAGTTTAGCTCCAGCCCACCTTCAAGACTCAATAGGAAGCTTGACTGTCATATGAAGGCAAGACCAAGGGTAGAAATGTTTGGTCCTGACTGAGGGCCACGTGGGAACCAGGGGGGTTAATTTTGTGTGTCAACTTGGCTGAGCCATGGTGCCCTGACATTTGGGCAAACTTTAATATTTTCATAAGGACGCTTTTGAATGAGATTCACATTTAAATTAGTAGACTTTGAACAAAGCAGACTGCCCTCCCTAATGTGGGTGGGCCTCATCTAATCAGCTGAAGGCCTGAATAGCATAAGACTGACTGCCTGGGGCACCAAAAGTTCTGCCAGCAGATGGCCTTTGGACTCAAACTGCAATATCAGCTCTTCTTGGGTCTCCAGATGGACACCCCCTCCAAAGATGCAGGACTTGCCAGCCTCCAAATCGCATAAGCCAATTCCTTCCAACTAATCAATCTCTCTTTACTTACACACACACACACACACACACACACACACACACACACACACACACACACCCTCTTGGCTCTGTTTCTCTGATGAAGATAGACTAACAGAAGAATGAAATCCAGCCCTGGCAGAGCTGCCACCTGAAGGAAGGGATGCCCGGAGGGGGTGCCTTTTACTGCTGCTCACACAGTTCTCCATGCACCAGCAGAGATCCCGCATGCAGGCATGCAGTAATGACAGGGGTCATCCCAGGCTTTGCTACTCACCATCCACGCCCATCATCCCCCCCACCCCGCCCCAGCCCTGAGGCCTCCATGGAAGCCCCTGCTGCAGTCTCTGTCCAGTCTCTGCACTGCCCCCACTCAGCACCCCCACCACCAGGAGCCCCTCACACAGGCCAGACGGCCTCCTGCCTCACCTCCCTGACTTCCACTTCTGCTTCTGCTGGTCCTCATGCCAAGAGCACCTTCTCTCTGCACCCCAACCAAGCTTGATAAATGATGGAGGTTCCTGGGGGAAGAGCTATTTTATCTCTTCCCTGAACTTTTGCTTACACCTTGAGCAAAGCAAGACAAGAACATCACCTTCCACCTGTTCCTGTAGGTTCATAAGAAACAATGAGGTATGCATTCCCCCACTTGATACACAGCGGTTCTCTTCCACGTTCCAGTGGCCGCTCTGGTCAGATGGTCCATCAAGAATGCCGATCTCCTATGACAGCCTTTCTCCCCAGGTACTATGGGAAATTATAAAACAAGTACGAGTCTAGATCCCTACCATGTGGAGCTCAGGGGTAAAAGACTAATGAAACACATGTCAGAGTGCACAAGCCAGACCCCAATCCCCCAACACCAGTACAAGCGGTGCCCCTAACAAAGGTATTTCTGTGCATCACTCTGGAAGCTGACCTCATTTCCTTCAGTCTCTCATAGAATTTTAGAGCTAGGAAAGAACCTAGCTGCATCCAAAGTTTCTAGAACTGTGCTTTCTTCACTAAATACCAGCTGTTTGGGCAACAAAGAGAGAGAGAAGGAAGGGAAAATGAAGGAAAAGGTGTCCAAACACAGAACTGCAGGCTGTTAGTGACTGCAGGGGGCATCTGAGGAGTCCTAGCCCAGAAGAGAAATGTGTAAGGATGGGTTGGTGGTCAGAACCCTGCCAGGTCCTTCAGCAGGAAGGAAAGAACTCCTGGGGACCAGAGAAGTCAACAGCTTGTTCAGGGTGCAAAGGTGTCAGCCTGGGCTCCTTCCTCTGCATGAATCATGCCCAGGAGAATAAGGAACCCAAGTCTCAGCCACCTGTCAGGGTTCCCCTCTGCTGAAAAGGGCCAAGCCTTCAGTACCTTTCCCTGACGCTCAAGCTCCGGCGCCATCTGCTGGCCAACGTCAGCACTGCACCTAGACCTACAGTCCCAAGGGCAGTTAGGAGACCAAGGTTGAGACCATTCCCAACCCACTCCAGACCCAAGTGACTTTGGAGACACCAGAAATGATGCCACCTCCTAGAGTTCGGGCTTCCAACTGCTTCCCAGAACGTGTCCTGCAGGACTTAGGCCTAACATTCAAAATAAAAGGGAAAAAGCAAGTTTCTTTCTGGTAATACTAGCTGAGAAACTTCTAAGACACAGACACAAAAAACATTTCTGAAAGATTTCTGCCAGACAGAAGCTCTGTTGTAGGAGACAAAGCACTGGTCTGGTAATCAGAAGATCCAAGGCCTCGTCCTGTCACTCACACGCCCCTCCCTTAGCTCTGTGGTCCCATCCCCACCCCACACATCCCTACGCCAGGACAGTGCCCCTTTATTCGCTCTCCCCTCCACACTGATGGCACCGGCTGCAGTGCAGAGATTATGCACTGCTCCAGAATCACATGTAAATCACAGGGTCCAGAAGAACTGCAAGTTCATGCTCATCTCCCACACCCTGCTGGGGGACCCCTCAGGATCAGCCCCATCTGCCTGGGAGAGGGCATGGACTGGTGTAAGGACACTAGTGACCCTGTAAGGCCTTTGCTGATGGGAAGGGTAGATACAATGAACCAGCACAGCCAGAACACTCTGGCCACCCCCCTGCACTTCAGTCTGAGATTTAGGGGCAGCTATGTAGTCTTTGAGCTCCAGGTGTCTTCGGAGCCCATCCAAGAACTCGAACCCAGACAGCAGATGGGGATACAGGACAGCCTTGGCTTCCTTTAACCACGTTCTTGAAACTGGGGATGAAACAAAGCTTTCTACTGAGGTCCCAGGGCAGGTGTAGAGCCCACAGTCGGTGGGGTCCACTCGGATATCTTCTTGGTGGGGAGAGCTGCTCCCCAAGAAGTGTCGTGGCAGAGGCAGGAGGAGGAGGGAAGTGCAAAGTGAGTGACTTTCCCCGCCCTCACACCCCCACACCCACCTACCCTGTTCCCACATAGCCCCTTTCCCCTCCCTCCACCCACAGAATGAGAAAGTGTGTCACCAGGGAACAAATGCCATCTTCCCAGGAGGGAGGAGGAGGAGGAAGAGGGGGAGGAAAGACTTCAATTGTGCGTCTGTGGGGGCCGGGGTAAGAAAGCAGAGGTTGCCGAGCTTCCCAGCTGTGAAGGACGCCCCCTCAGAACCGTGACCTTGACATTAGCCTGCCCTATTCAGAGGGCTCAAGACAACCTGTGGGGCAGGAGCCTCAGGCCACCATGCTCAGGACCACATGGCCAGGGAGGCCTAGAGAAGAGGCCCTGAAGATGCAGATAAAATCTTTTAAGGGGCGCCTGGGTGGCGCAGTCGGTTAAGCGTCCGACTTCAGCCAGGTCATGATCTCGCGGTCCGTGAGTTTGAGCCCCGCGTCAGGCTCTGGGCTGATGGCCCGGAGCCTGGAGCCTGTTTCCGATTCTGTGTCTCCCTCTCTCTCTGCCCCTCCCCCGTTCATGCTCTGTCTCTCTCTGTCCCAAAAATAAAAAAAAATAAATAAATAAAAAAAAAAACGTTTAAAAATAAAATCTTTTAACCCCATACATCCTTTGGCCAGCTGTGTGGGCCCATCGTGACTGCTGACACCCCAAACTTCTCGTCTCGCTCTACCCTGGCTTACAGGGGGCCACTGACCCGCTCTTGCTTCCCACTCCAGCCCTCCACAGACAAGCCGGCCTAGAAGGGTTAATCTGCTGCCTTCCCTCCCTTGCATCCGCCCCCACGAGCTGCCACATGCCAGCAATGATGCACTTCACACTGTTATTACAGTGATTTATTTAGTTTTAATTGGGGGGGTGAATCTCGTGCTATAGGAAGCAGGAGGCCAACAGCCTTGGCAAGAAGCAAAGCCATGCACAGGCCTGTGCCATGCCAATCTGGTCCCCTCTGCCTGGGGTATCTCCATCCTAACCTTGCTCCTCCTAGCTTGTGGGCTTGCTCCTGACTCTAGCCCTAAATCGGGTTTACCCTCCACTTAATCTCCACCACCCAAGCTTTTATCCCTCATCTGCAAAATGGGGTTAATGACAGGTAGGTACCTAACACTACTGTGAGGATCAGGTGAGATAATGCAGGGAACACAGCACTGCCATCCACACACAGTAAACCCTCCATAACTGATAGATATGATTAGGTTGCGCCATATGAATCCCATCACATTGCAGGGCAAAAACAATCACACATCAACTATTTCATACGGTTCAACCATCTTTTTCACTGAGGGCCACTGAGGTTCCTTCTCACCCTTTCGATTTCACTGCTGAAAGTTGCCACGAAGTATGTTTCCATTCCAGGGGTGAAGCCCCAGCAGCCAGCAGGGACAGCTCTGCCAGAGCCTTAGAAGCATCCCATCCCAGCACCCATCGCTCCCGGCATGGGCAGCTACCTCTTTGCCCAGGTCCTCACGGATGACCCGGCGGACCTCTTGCATGCTGCTCTGTGGAGCCTGGCTGTGCAGCACCTTCAGCGTGCTGGTATACTCCTCAGGCAGCAGGTAGTCCAGAGCGCCCAGGTGCTGGCCCACCTTGATGAAAGTGCCCCGGTTGGCACAGCAGAGCTCGCAGAGACGCCTGGCAGAACGGAGGTGCACCTGCAGGGAGATGGGCCAGGAACAGAGAGGTGTGAGTGCACACTGCCCACTGGACATTCTTTCCCTTTCCTGCCCCCACTGGTTGAAGAGCCTGATTCGCTCCGAGAGTACGTACACACACACACACACACACACACACACACACACACACACACACACACACCCTTCATTCACCTTCTGCCTCAATGCTCTCCTTTGGTCTCAGTACCTAGGGCCAGCAATTCTGACCTCATACTGAGTGAGGCTGGCCTCTTCATAGGGCCCGATGTGCCCATGCTTCTGGTCTTTTCTCCATCAAAACTTACCTGGCCCACGAACCAGAGCAGTTGTTCAAGGCTTTTAAGCAAATCTAATCTACTGATGATTCATTTGTGGATACACTGAGTTGATATGTTTGCCACCCAACCCTCAGACATACCAATAATACTATCTGTTTGGAGGTCTACAATTTCTAAAACATGCTCATACACATTCTTTCTTTTAATCCTTACGGCAGCTCAGGGAGTCAGGTATTGGTATATTTAAAAATAAGAAACTCAGGGGTGCCTGAGTAGTTCAGCCGGTTAAGCATCTGACTCTTGATTTTGGCTCAGGTTATGATCTCGTGAGATTGAGCCCTGAGTTGGGCTCTACACTGACAGTGTGGAGCTCACTTGAGATTCTCTCTCTCTCTGCCCCTCCTCCACTTTCGGGTGCTTGCTCTTTCTCTTGCTCTCTCTCTTTCTCAAAAATAAACTTTGGGGCACCTGGGTGGCTCAGTCAGTTAAGCGTGCAACTTCGACTCAGGTCATGATCTTGCAAGCCCACATCGGGCTCCATGCTGACAGCTCAGAACCTGCAGCCTGCTTCTGTTTCTGTGTCTCCCTCTCTCTCCGCCCCTCCCCTGCTCACACTCTGTCTCTTGCTCTCGAAAATAAACTTTAAAAAAATATTAAGAAATAAACAATAAATAAATGATAGAAATAAGAAACTCAGATGTTGTGCTTATACAAAAATAGCTAATGTAGCTAATAAATGTCAAAGGAAAATCTAGAAAACATGCTAAACCTAGGGCTCTTTTAACTCAAACTTTAGCAGGGGTCTCCTTTTTTTCTTAAGTTTTTTTTATTTTGAGAGAGAGAGAGAGAGAGAGAGCATGGGAGGGGAGGGGCAGAGAAGAGAGGGAGAAAGAAAATCATAAGCAGGCTCCATGCTGTCAGCACAGAGCCCAACATGGGGCCCAATCTCACAAACTATGAGATCATGACCTGGGCAGAAACCAAGAGTCAGACATGTAACAGACTAAGCCACCCAGGCAACCCTAGCAGGGGTCTCCTCTTAACTGGAAGAAAAGTTTTACTGGGAAGTGTCAGGTGCATGGAGCAGGCAGCTGGGCTGGTCTCCTAGGACAGGGCAGCCTTCAGCCTGATGCCCGCTGTCCTTCCAGAGCTGGGGGGTGGCCCCCGTTGGGGACACACTGGGCTATGTGTCCCCAGTCATCACCCCAGCTCAGCTGAAGGTCCTGGAACTGTGAGGTCCTGTCTTCCTGGAGCTACAGCTTCTGTGGCAGGATAGGGCTGTGGGCACACACAGAAGGTAAGGGAGCCCAGTGCCCTCTGGGAACCTCTTCCACCCATGCAATCAACAAAGAGGGAGTAAACATCTACACGGACTTACACTCTCTTGAGTGTTATGGAAGATGCCGACATAATTAAGCACATATTGGAGGCAATAAACCACCTGAGGAGTTAAATAACTTTTGGCAACAATGATGGAACAAACAGTTAAAGATCCTATATAGTTAGTTGCCAAGTGCATCGTACATAAAACTGTTACTTTAGAAATTAAGAAGAGAACACCCTTGTCCTAGCAGCCCAGGAGCCCATCTGCCCTGTTTCACCACAGCACAACAGATGCCCCAGACTCCAGGCACTGCGGGGCTGTGCCGAGACCCTTGTGGGCACCCAGTACTGGCTCCACTGGACACCTCGACCTCCCACCCCAATGAACCCTTGGGGAACCCTATATACACATGACTCCATCCCCCTACACAGAGTATGCCAGCCTTGATGTGGATACCTGGTCCAAGCTGGGCCACAAAGTCTTTTTTACCCTGCCGGGAGGGCACGGAAAAAAGGAAATTAACCCTAAGGATTAAGAGGAGAGAAAGCTTTTAGATGGATCAAAGGATCGTGGGAATGGGGTGGATTCTCTTTAAGAATTTGGAACTGGGGGCACCTGGGTGGCTCAGTCGGTTGAGCGTCCGACTTCGGCTCAGGTCATGATCTGACATGATCTTGACAGCTGGTGAGTTCAAGCCCCGCATCGGGCTCTGTGCTGACAGCTCGGAGCCTGGAGCCTGCTTCAGATTCTGTGTCTCCCTCTCTCTCTGCCCCTCCCCTGCTCATGCTCTGCCTCTCTCTGTCTCAAAAATAAATAAAAACATTAAAAAAAAAATAAAAAAAAAAAAAGAATTTGGAACTGGGGACTCAGCTGGCCAGTGGCACATGGGCAGTAAATCAATGCTATGGCTGGCCAAGGCCATGCTCAAGCCCTGGTTTTGAGGAAGTGAGAAAGAAGGCAAACTGTGGTCAACCATGGAACTGGGCATTTCTTCATGGTACAAAGGTCCAGGCTAGTGTGAACAATCATTCCCCAAATTCCAACCCAGAAGAAGAGAGATCAAAATCACTGGCAGAATAAGACGCAACACATAGGCATCCACAATCCACTAGTCCTAAGATACGGTACGGCCGGAGCCCACATCCAACCGGACACTCCTGGCTAGGCTGTCCCGGCACCCGGCCACCCTCTCCCCCAAGGAGGCAGGCTCAGCCCCTACATCAAAGCTGCTCTGGGGTCAAGGCCACATTGAAGCAGAGGACTAGAAGGTGGGGTGAGGCCACATCCCACTTTCCCCTCCCTGCCCAGGAAAGGCATCAACCACTGTGTTCACTGGGACTTACAGCAGGCCAGTCCCGTGCCCTCCAGCACATGGGAAGATGTGATGGAGCCATTCGTGCACAGAGAATGACTTGCCACAACAGGATCACACTGAGAACCGCAGGAGCTTAGATGCAAGAAACGGGAGGACCGGAATTAGAGCAAAGGCTTGGCTCACAGGAGGGCAGTGGGTGTGTGCTGCTCAGAACTATGGCCTCCAGACTCCAAATCCATCCTTCTCCACCCTGCACTGTGATCCTGGGGCTGCATCCTGTCATTTCTCCTTTATCAGATGGTTTGTTATTAGGGGACTCTGGAGGGACACTGAGGCCACAGAAGAGCAAGGAGGCCCCATTACCAGAGCCAGTGTGGCATTTTAGCTCAGCAGCCGGCAGGCCAGTGGCTTGAGGGTGCCCCCTTCAGTGGCCCTCCCAGACCAGACCCGCCTCACTAAATTTTCCCATAACTGGCAGGCCCCTCTTATGGCCCAGCTCAAGCCCACACCCTCCAGCCAATTGTTCTGACCAGCTAGCAGAGGGTTCCTATACATTAGCTCTGGGCCACACTCCTACAAATTTCACTGTCACCCAGGAGGCTGCTCCCACGGACCCTGCCTTCCACCATGTCTCCTCACCACTGGGCAGACCTCCATCTCAGCCCTGCAGGTGGGAGGCCCTCAGCTGAGTTCTGTCCTTATTCACTACCCTTCAGCCCCAGAGGGAACAGCTGCTTTATATGCTTACTACTTCTGTACCCTTAGAATCTTTTTTCACTCCTCGAGTTAACTACCTTTTACTTTTCCTAATTAATCATCTTTTCTATTAAGTTTTCCCCACTCAACCCTCTTGCACTGTTGGTGGGAATGCAAACTGGTGAAGCCACTGTGGAAAACAGTATGGAGGTTCCTCAAAGTTAAAAATAGAACTACCCTACAATGTAGCGATCATACTAGTAGGTATTTACTCAAAGAATACAAAAATACTAATTCAGAGGGATACATGCACCCTGATGTTTAAAACAGCATTATCTACAATAGCCAGACTATGGAAACAGCCCAAGTGTCCATAGACTAATGAATGTGTAAAGGAGATATGATATACAAATATATATATATATATATACATAAATATACATATATAGACACATACACAATGGTGTATATACGTACGTGTATGTATGTATACATATACAGAGAGATAGATATATACATACACACACACAATAGAATATTACTCAGCCATCAAAAAGAATGAAATCTTGCCATTTGCAATGGCGTGGATGGAACTAGAGTATATTATGCTAAATGAAGTAAGTCAGAGAAGACATACCATATGATTTCACGCACAAGTAGAATTTAAGAAACAAAGCAAAGAAGCAAAGGGGGGAAAAGAGAGAGAGAAATCAAGAAACAGACTCTTAACTACAGAAAACAAACTGATGGTTACCAGAGGGGAGATGGGGGAGGGGGTGGGAGATAAGTGAAATAGATGATGGGGATTAAGGAGTGTACTTGTTGTGATGAGCACTGGGTGTCGTATGGAAGTGTTGAATCACTATATTGTACACCTGAAACTAATATTACACTGTATGTTAACTAATAGAATTTAAATAAAAACTTCAAAAATAGTCAAAAAATAGGGTGGATTCCATTCTAAACTTTTTAATACAGTGTGTGTTATACAATTTACTTACACAATAATCAATGTGAAATAAAGATACCAGAAATGTAAAAAACTTTTTAAAAAGTCTTCCCCAGAGAGATTACTGGTGTGAATGGTCCCTGGTGGATACACAAGATTAGTCCTTGAAATCAAATTTGAATAAATTAGGATAAAAAGGGCACTTCAGATCAAGAGAGCAATACAGGACTACATATCTGCATGCATGTATGTGTGTTGTTGAAGACCTAACTTCGTTTTTCTTTAGACTGGATTCACATCTGCATTTGTCTCTGCTGCTGGCAGCCCTCAGTAATATTCTAGGGGCGCCTGGATGGCTCAGACACTTAAGAGTCTGACTCTTGATTTTGGCTCATGATCTCACGGTTCAGTTCATGAGATCAAGCCTCGTGTACGGCTCCATGCTGACAGCATGGAGCCTGCTTAGGATTCTCTCTCTCCTCTCTCTGCTCCTCCCATGCTCACTTATATGTGCTCGCGCTCTCTCTCTCTCTCAAAATAAATAAACTTAGAAAAAAAGAAGGAAAGCATCAGCCTACTGCCCCTCACCTGTGGCTTGAACCCAGGATACCTCTTGGCACAAAGTAATGGTCACCTTCAAGACACTGGGCAATACGGGGAGCCCTCTCTGGTCACACAAGCCCAGGAAAGCTAGTCAGTCCCCAACTCACCAGCTACTCGGCACACAGCCACGGGGGCGGAGACCATGTGTGTCCCTATACGCTCTGTGTACCTCAGGGCAAGCTGTCCATGTGCCATAAATGTAGATTAATGACAACTATGGGTTATATACTCACAAAACCACCATCCATGAAGCTGAGTCAGCATCTACTGCAAATGGCACCCACATTTCAACTAAAGAAGCTCCAAAGTCACCTTCAACCAGCTTCTAAATACACACACACACACACACACACACACACACACGAAGAACATTGCCACTCACCAAAAACTTACATTCTTTTAAGGCCAAAAGACACAAATGCTGAAGAATAGAGTAGGGCCTCTGATCTCCAGGGTCCCTTTTCAGCTCCAGCTCCTAGGGCTTCACTGTCCTTTGGGATCAGAAGGTGGGTCCCATTCAAAATTTCAAGAAACTACTAGCTTAGTAAAAACCCCCCTTTCAGCATTTACTTCCTTAATCTGATACCTTAAGGGGCAGTACCTGCTGGCAGCAGGGACCATCCACAGGGATCCCATGGTTTCTACCACCCAGGAACCTTTCCCCCAACAAGGAGCGTGCTCAATGAAAAGGCAAAGCTCCTGGAATCTCGGATCTCTGCATTCCCCTGAATCTACTCCTTCATGCTACACATCTTCAAGCATGCACCTACATAGGCATAGGCAGCAGGAAGGACGACAAAAGTTGGTTTACACTAGTACTGTACAACAGAAGTCGCTGCAATGGCAGAAATGTTCTACATCTGCACTGTCCAATAACACAGTGGCCACTAGCAGCTACCAGTGGCTGCTGGCCGCTTGACATGTGGCTACTGTGACTGAGGAACTGAATTCTCCATTTTTTTTTAATGTTTAGAGAGAGAAAAAGCACAAGCAACGGAGAGGGGCGGGGGGGGGGGGGGGGAGAGAGAGAGACAGAGAGAGAGGGAGAGGGAGAGAGGGAGAGGGAGAGAGAACCCCCAGCAGGCTCCACACTCAGCACAAAGACCAATGCAGGGCTAGATCCCATGACCTTGGGATCATGACCTGGGCCAAAAATCAAGAGTCAGACGCTCAACCAACCTAGCCACCTAGGCATCCTTAATTTTAAAGTATTTAAATTTAAATCAGGGCAGCTGGGTGGCTCAGTCATTAGACATCTGACATTGGCTCAGGTCATGATCTCACATTCATGAGTTTAAGCCCCGCTTCAGGTGAGCCCTGCTTTTCTCTCTCTCTCTCTCTCTCTCTCTCTCTCTCTCTCTCTCCCTCCCTCCCTCCCTCCCTCCCTCCCTCTCTGCTCCTCTTGGGATTCTCTCTCTCTCTGCCCCTTGCTCACTTGCTCCCTCTCACTCATTAATTATTAATTAATTAATTTAAATAATCACATGTGGCTAATGGCTACCATATTGGACAGCTCAGGATTATAAATCAGTAACAACTATAATAAATAATCATTTATTTAGTGCCTTGGTCTACGTACTATTCCCGGCCTACAGTAAATGCTGAAATATACGTGGTTGATATTGTTTTTAAATCTGCCCCATATATCCATAAAATAGATCTTAATATGTGTCTTTAAAGATGACAAAATGATCTCAGAGAGGTTCAGTAACATTCCCAAGGTCCTAGAGTCAGTAAAGGATGAAATGGTGGTGTGTTCAAGCATGTGCTGGAAGCAGGCATGAACTGAATTTCTCCACGTGCTCGCACAGTGGGAATGCAAGCATTGTGGGGATGGTCTTCGTGGGCAAGGAGTTCACCATGCAGACCAAGAGGTGGCCATGCACCATGACACTAGAATCATCGATGGCAGGCAATAAAGGTAGTTGCCCAGTAACTCCCAGGTATGAGAACACCTGGCTGGCACCGGGGCGGCCATGGAAGTTGAATCAAGCGTATACATTTATTTTTTTTTTTTAACGTTTATTTATTTTTGAGACAGAGAGAGACAGAGCATGAACAGGGGAGGGGCAGAGAGAGAGGGAGACACAGAATCTGAAACAGGCTCCAGGCTCTGAGCTGTCAGCACAGAGCCTGACGTGGGGCTTGAACTCATGGACCGTGAGATCATGACCTGAGCCGAAGTCGGATGCTCAACCGACCGAGCCACCCAGGCACCCCTCAAGCGTATACATTTAAAAGGCCAATGAAAACTGCAGACGGCCTTGAAC
The DNA here is from genome assembly GCF_046562875.1 of Panthera onca. NCBI lineage: Eukaryota > Metazoa > Chordata > Mammalia > Carnivora > Felidae > Panthera > Panthera onca. The sequence goes on along the minus strand of NC_138344.1, from coordinate 121,772,201 downwards.
ACAACAAGATGGGAGTCATAAAACATGATTAATAGCAATGGCTTTGGAATCAAAAACACCTGAGTTTAAATCCTACTTTGAGACTTACCTGCCCTATAACCTTGGACAAGTTAATTAACTTTGGGGCCTCAGTTTCCTCATCAGTAAAAGGAGGAGAAAAATGGTGACTGTCACTGTGATGGTCATATGAAGTAATTAATAAAAAAGAGTTTTTAGTACAGGGCTCAGCACACAGTCACTGCTCAATATATGAATCAAAAAAGATGGTGGGGGGAGTGGAAACCACCATTCCTAGAAAAATGAAATTGAAAATAAAAATAAAAAAGAACACTCCGGGCCCATCCAAACTCCCTATTTTTTGTTCAGACCAACAAGTCTAGACCACAATCTAATAGAAACAATAGCTAATTTCATGCTCTGTCATCTAAATGGCAGAGCATCCGTACACAAGAAATGCAAACAGCGATACAGCGTTATTCTCAACACTGACTTAACTTTCTCTGCCCCAAGACCCTACTTCCTCTACTAACACCGACCACCTATCAGCTCACTGACCCAAGTGCTGCCTTAACCAAGCACCTGGTTTCTCTGGCTGGTTGGGGGTGTAGCTGCAGCATGTCCTCACTGCAGAGGCCTGACATTCCCCCTTCTGTCCCTCCCAAAATAACGGCAGGAACAGCTGGCGTGGTCTCCCTGCCCCTCCTCCAACTTCATTTTCACTCCCAGCTCAATAACTTGCCTTATGATTATCTCATTACCAATAACCTTGCTGTAATGAGTTTTAATCTGCCTCATATTAATTAAAAGCATTGTTATTAGCCAGCTTGGTTTAGAGTTTTGAAAGTGAATAGCTAATAAGATCAACTCAGTACTGATTAATTATTGATTGGGAGGGAGGGAACAAAGGCCCAAAGAGGGCAATTCTTGACTCATGTCTCAACACCCAAGAGCAGGGGCTTGGGCCTCCAAACTCAGCAGGAAGGTACCAAAGTCAGACTGAATCAACAAGGCTCCTCATCAGAACTGGGCAGTATCTTTCTGTGCCTACAGCCTTCTCACAGCCATGGTGAACATTCCTAAAAACCCACCGGACTTTCTGCAATAAGTGTGGCAAGCACCAACCCCACAAAGTGACACAGTACAAGAAAGGCAAAGATTCTCTTTATGCCCAGGGAGAGCGGTGTTATGACAGGAAGCAGAATGGCTATGGCGGACAGACTAAGCCGATTTTCCAGAAAAAGGCTGAAACTACAAAGAAGATTGTGCTGAGGCTTGAATGTGTTGAGCCCAACTGCAGATTTAAGAGAATGCTGGCTATTAAGAGATGCAAGCATTTTGAACTGGGAGGAGATAAGAAGAGAAAGGGCCAAGTGATCTAGTTTCTAAGCTTCATATTTTGTTACATTATGAAGACAATAAAATCTTGAGGTTATATTCAAAAAAAAAAAAAAAGAACTGGGCAGTATCTTTACTGGGGTTGACTATACATGTTTGTGACACAAAGAGGAAAGAGACAGACACACAGACATGCCCCACCAACATAGGAAAAAAGAGAGAGATCATGAAAGAGTAAGTAAAAGACCCCAAAACAAAACAAAGATTTTTGATAAATTCTTCTAGTCAAAAATTCAAGACCCAAAGGAAACATAATAAAATGTAAACAGTAGGGGCACCTGAGTGGCTCAGTCAGTTAAGCCTCCGACTTCGGCTCAGGTCATGATCTCACGCCTCAGGTCATGATCTCACAGCTCATGGGTTCGAGCCCCGTGTCGGGCTCTGTGCTGACAGCTCAGAGCCTGGAAGCCTGCTTTGGACTCTGTGTCTCCCTCTTTTTTTTCCCCTCCCCTGATCACACTCTTTCTCTCTCTCTCTCAAAAATAAATAAACATAAAAAAATTTTTAAAAATAAAAAATAAAATGTAAACAGTAGTATCTTTAGGCTGTGAGATTACAAAAGTATTTTTCTTCTTCATAGGTTTTTCTGTATTTTCCAAATTTCTTATAACTCCTATGTATTACATCCATAATGGGGAAGAATTTTTTTTTAATCATCCCTCCTTCAACATCTTCTACAAATATAAAAGTCCAGCTGATTTTTTATTCAGATTTACAAAACAATGGCTGTTAAGGCATGGGATACCAGGCAGCGAAGGACAGTGATTCCTGAGCAATGGGAAACAAACAAGGTGAACTCTACAATTGTCCCAGTTCACTGCATTAAAAGTTTCCAGGCCCAGCATCAGGAAAGGGAACCCAAGAGGTGCCCAGAGAACTCCCTAAGTTGAGGAGATGGAGCTGAGAGTTCAGGAAGGCCAAAGCAACTAGGGTTCACAGGACAGAGTCCTGAGGAGGAGAGAGCTATACAAAGAAGGAGCCCTAAAGATGTGTGGAGGGCCATCAAAATCCTCGAGAAGAAAGCAGGCAAAAACCTCTTTGACCTTGGCCACAGCAACTTCTTACTCAACACATCTCTGGAGGCAAGGGAAACAAAAGCAAAAATGAACTATTGGGACCTCATCAAAATAAAAAGCTTCTGCACAGTGAAGGAAACAATCAGCAAAACTAAAAGGCAACCGATGGAATGGGAGAAGATATTTGCAAATGATGTGTAAGATAAAGGGTTAGTATCCAAAATCTATAAAGAACTTATTAAACTCAACAACCAAAAAATAAATAACCCAGTAAAGAAATGGGCAAAAGACATGAATAGACACTTCTCCAAAGAAGACATTCAGATGGCAAACCGACACATGAAAAAATGTTCAGCATCACTCATCATCCAGGAAATACAAATCAAAACTACAATGAGATACCATCTCACACCTGTAAGAATGGCTAAGATTAACAACTCAGGCAACAACAGATGTTGACAAGGATGCAGAGAAAGAGGATCTCTTTTGCACTGCTGCTGGGAATGCAAACTGGTGCAGCTACTCTGGAAAACAATATGGAGGTTCCTCAAAAAATTTAAAATAGAACTACCCTAAGACCCAGCAATTGCACTACTAGGAATTTATCCAAGGGATACAGGTATGCTGTTTCAAAGGGACACATGCACCCCAATGTTTATAGCAGCACTATCAACGATACCAAAGTATGGAAAGAGCCCAAATGTCCATCGATGGATGAATGGATAAAGAAGATGTGGTATATATACATACAATGGAGTATTACTCGGCAATCAAAAAGAATGAAATCTTGCCATTTGCAACTATGTGGATGGAACTAGAGAGTATTATGCTAAGTAAAATTAGTCAGAGAAAGACAAATATCATATGACTTCACTCATATGAGGACTTTAAGACACAGAACAGATGAACACAAGGGAAGGGAAGCAGAAATAATATAAAAACAGGGAGGGGGACAAAACATAAGAGACTCTTAAATATGGAGAACAAACAGAGGGTTACTGGAGGGGTTGTGGGAGGGAGGATGGGCTAAGTGGGTAAGGCGCATTAAGGAATCTAGTCCTGAAATCATTGTTGCACTATATGCTAACTAATTTGGATGTGAATTAAAAAAATAAAAATAAATTAAAAAAAAAAAAAAGATGTGTGGAGGGTCCATGTCACATATTCAGCACATGCACATGAGAAAACCACATGAGCCTCAAGAGAGAGCAACCCCAAAAGACTAGGATTAACAGTACCCAGTGCACATATAGGCCCATTGCACCAGCCAGATTGGAAAATCCAATAATTCTGGAGGCACTTGTTATAATCCCCAGGAGGGCCTTGCCTCAGTAATGGGGAATATCCCAAACTAAACACTGCTCCATTCCCATCCAACAAATATTAAAAGAAAGGCTTGAAAAAGAATCAAACTGTTTCCAAGTAACTGAACTGTGTGTCCCAGAACAAAGCTCAAGAGTATAAGAATACGAAGGGCACCTGGGTAACTCAGACGATTAAGTGTCTGACTTCCTCTCAGGTCATGATCTCACAGTTTGTGGGTTCAAGCCCCACATTGGGCTCTGTGATGACAGCTAGCTCAGAACCTGGAGGCTGCTTTGGTTCTGTGTCTCCTTCTCTCTCTCTGCCCCTCCCCCACTTGTTCTCTCTCTCTCTCTCTCTCTCTCTCTCTCTTTCTCTCTCAAAAATAAATAACACATTAAAAAATAAAAAATAAAAAGAATACAAAAACATCTAACACCCAAAAATATAAAGGTACAACAATGTCTAGCACCTAATAAGAAATTGCCAGGTATGCAAAGAAGAAAAATACAAAATGAGAGGAAATCCAACCAATCAAAACCATCTCAGAGCCTCAGCAATAAGACAACAAAAAGAATTAAAAGGCATTCAAATTGGCAAGGAAGTCTTCAACTATTTGTAGAAGACATGATACTCCATGTAGAAAACCCAAAAGACTCCACCAAAAAATTGCTAGAACCAATATATGAATTCACCAAAGTTGCAGGATATATCAATGTACAGAAATCTGTTGCATTTCTATACACCAATAATGAAGCAGCAGAAAAAGAAATCAGGGAATCAATCCCATTTACAATTGCACCAAAAACCATAAGATACCTAGGAACAAACCTAACCAAAGAGGTAAAAGATCTAAACTTTGGAAACTATGAAACCCTTAGGACAGAAATTAAAGAGGACACAAAGAAGGGAAAAACATTCCATGCTCATGGACTAGAAGAACAAACCTTGTTAAAATGTCTATACTACCCAAAGCAATCTACACATTTAATGTAATCCCCATCAAAATACCACCAGCATTCTTTCCACAGCTAGAACAAACAATCTTAAAATTTGTATGGAACTACAAAAGACCCCAGATGGCCAAAGTAATCCTTAGAAAAAAAGCAAAGCTTTAGGCATCATGATTCTAGACTTCAAATGATATTACAAAGCTGTAGGCAGCAAGATAGTATGGTACCAGCACAAAAACAGATACATAGATCAATGGAACAGAATAGAAACCCAGAAATGAGTCCACAACGATATGGTCAACTCATATTTGACACAGCAGGAAAGACTATCCAATGGACATAAGACAGTCTCTTCAACAAATGGTGTTGGGAAAGCTGGACAGCAACATGCAGAAGAATGAAACTGGACCACTTTCTTACACCATACACAAAAATAAATTCAAAATGGATGAAAGACCTAAATGTGAGACAGGAAACCATCAAAATCCTAAAGGCACAGGCAACAATCGGTTTGACCTTGGCCATAGCAACTTCCTACTAGACACATTGCTGGAAGCAAGGGAAACAAAAGCAAACATGAATTATTGGGACTTAATCAAGATTGAAAGCTTCTACACAGCAAAGGAAATAATCAACAAAACAAAAAGGCAGCCTACAGAATGGGAGAAGATATTTGTAAATGACTTATGGAAAAAGGGTTAGTATGCAAAATCTATAAAGAACTCATCAAACTCAACACACAAAAATAAAATAATCTAGTTAAGAAAGGGGCAGAAGACATGAATAGTCATTTTTCCAAAGAAGACATCCAGATGGCTAACAGACACATGACAAGATGCTCAACATCACTCATCATCAGGGAAATACAAATTAAAACCACAATGAGATACCACCTCACACCTGTGAGAATCGCTAGAATTGACAAAACAAGAAACAACAGGTGTTGGCAAGGATGTGGAGAAAAGGGAACCCTCTTGCACTGTTGGTGGGAATGCAAACTGGTGCAGCCACTGTGGAAAACAGTATGGATGTTCCTCAAAAAGTTAAAAATAGAACTACCCTATAATCCAGCAATTACACTACCAGGTATTTGCCCAAAGGATACAAAAATACAGATTTGAAGGGGTACGTGCATCCCAATGTTTACAGCAGCACTACCAGCAATAGCCTAATTATAGAAAGAGCTCCAATGTCCATCAACCGATGAATGGATAAAGAAGATGTGGCATATATGTATACACAATGGAATATTACTCAACTATCAAAAAGAATAAAATATTGCCTTTTGCAATGACATGGATAGAGCTAGAGTGTATTATGCTAAGTGAAATAAGTCAGAGAAAGACAAATACCATTGGATTTCACTCATATGTGGAATTTAAGAAACAAAACAGATGAGCATATGGGAAGGTGGGGGAGAAGAGAGAGGAAACAAACCAAAAGAGACTCTTAATGATAGAGAACAAACTGAGGGTTGATGGAGGGAGGTGGGTGGGGAATGGATAGGTGATGGGTATTAAGGAGGGCACTTGTTTTGATGAGCACTGGGGTGTTGCATGTTAAGTGATGAACCACTGAATTCTATTTCTGAAGCCAATATTGCACTGTATGTTAACTAACTAGAATTTAAATAAAAATTTGAAATAAATAAGTGAAGAAACAAAAACACAAAAAACTCAGAACTAAAAATGAAAGTTAATAAAATATAATTTTAAAAAACCAGAAGTGAAACCTATATTAGCATTAGTAGGGAAGGACCTTAAAACCAGTTGTAACTGCATTTCATTTGTCCAAAGCTAAGCAGACACAAAAACAATATTTAAAAAAAAAAAATAGAGTGAGATCCAAATGAAAATTCTAGAGATAAAACTGTAATGTGTGATGTACAAAATGTGTGGATGAGATTAATTGTAGATTAGACATGGTAGAAAAAAACATTAGTAATCCTGAAGACCTAGCAGTAGAAACTATTCAAAACAAAATACACAGGGGTGCCTGGGTGGCTCAATCATTTAAGCATGCAACTCTTGATTATGGCTTAGGTCATGATCTCATAGTTCATAAGATCAAGCCCCACGTCAGGCTCTGCACTGACACCATGGAGCCTGCTTGGGATTCTCTCTTTCCCTCACTCTCTGCCCCTCCTCCACTCATGAGAGGAAGAGAGAATCCCAAGCAGGCTCCATGCTGTCAGCGCAGAGCCCGACGTGGGGCTTGATCTCATGAACCATGAGATCATGACCTGAGCCAAAATCAAAAGTCAGACACTTAGCCAACTGAGCTGCTCAAGTGCCCCTGAAAAACAAAATTATAAAAAAAAAAACACACACACACAAAGAAAAAAGAATTTTTTTTTAAATGGAGAGAACATCATTGATCTATCAGACAAATTCAAGCAGCCCAGTAAACACGTGGTTGGGAGTCTCCAAAGGAGAGGATATAGGAGAGGGTAGGAAAAAAAAAACATGAAGAAATAATGGCCGAAACTTTTTCAAATTTGATTTTCTAAAAAAACTATAAACCAACAGATCGAAGAATCTCAAAAAGCTCCAAACATAAGAAACATGAAGGAAACCACCTAATGGAATTGTTCAAAATCAGTGACAAAGAGAACACTCTTAGAAGTATCCAGAGAAAAAGACACATTATGGACAGAGGAACAAACATAAGAATGACAGCAGATTTCTCTCTGGCAACAATACAAGCAAAAGCCAGTAGAGCAACATTTCTGAAAGCAGTGAAAGAGGGGCGCCTAGGTGGCTCAGTCAGTTAAGCGTCTGACTTCAGCTCAGGTCATGATCCCACAGTCCATGAGTTGGAGCTCCATGTCGGGCTCTGTGCTGACAGCTCAGAGCCTGGAGCCTGCTTCAGATTCCGTGTTTCCCTCTCTCTCTGCCCCTTCCCCTCATGCTCTCTCTCTCTCAAAAATAAACATTAAAAATAATAATAAAAATTTGAAAGCAGTGAAAGAAAACCCAGAATTCTATACCCACCAAAAACAAAGATAATATTAAAACTCTCTCAGGAATATATAAAAGCTCAGAGAATTCATCTTCCTGTACAGCAAAAAATGTTAAATAAATTCCTTCAGGTAAAAGGAAAATGATACAGGAGAGAAATACGGATCTATGGAGGAAAAGAGGCTAGAAATAGTAACTTCATTGGTAAATATACAAGAATCTTTTCTTATACTCTAACTCTTTAAAAGATAAGCAATTGCTTAAACAAAAATAATAAAGTAATGTGGAGTTTACAACATATGTAAAAGCATAATGTATTACATCAATAGCAAAAGGCTAGGAAGAAAAAATGATAGTATACTATTATAAGATTTTTATACTCTGTGATGTGGTATAATATCACTTGAATGCAGAATGTGAAGAATTAAAAATGTATGCTGTAGGGGTGCCTGGGTGGCCCAGTCAGTTGAGCGTCCGACTTTGGCTCAGGTCACAAACTTGCATTCATGAGTTCGAGCCCCACGTCAGGCTCTGTGCTGACAGCTCAGAGCCTAGAGCCTGGAGCCTGCTTTGGATTCTGTGTCTTCCTCTCTCTCTGCCACTCCTCCACTCACACTGTCTCTCTCTCTCTATCTCTCAAAAATAAACAAACATTAAAAAACATTTTAATTAAAAAAATGCACATTTTTAATTAAAAAATGTATGATGTAAACTGATACAATCACTAAAATAATTTAAAAAAAGCAATAAAGGAAATAAAATAGAACCATAAAAAATATCCAATCTAAAAGGCAGGGAAAACAAGAAATAAAGAGCAAATAGGACAAATAGAGAACAAGATGAAAGACATAAATCTAACCATACCAATAATCCACTAAATATTAATGGTTTAAACACCCCAGTTTAAAAGCCAGAGATTGTCAATTTGGATAAAAAAAGAAAGACTTGAGTATATGTTGCCTATAAGAAATGCTCTTTAAATATAAAAATACCAATAGGTTAAATGTATAAGGATGGGGAAAGATATATCATGCCAACACTAATTAAAATAAAGCTGGAATGCCTATGTTTATATCAGACAAGAAAATTTCTATCCAAGATGGTGTCACAGTCGAATTCTACCAAACATTTAAGCAGGAAATATTACCATTTCACTCAAACTCTTCCAGCAAGTTGAAGACAGAATACTTCCCAACTCATTCTATGAGACCAGCATTGCCCCAATATCAAAACCAGACATTAAATACAAGGGGGGTGGGAAGAAGCTACAGACCAATGTTAATTGTGAACATAGATGTAAAAATTCTTTTTAAAAAAATTAGCTAATCAAATCCAATAATTTAATAAAAGGCTCTGTTCTCATTACATCCTATCAAGTGGTGCACAATTTTGATTTGTCTCCCTACAGGCAATGTTAATTTTCATCACTTCTTTAAGATAGTTATCCACCTGGCTTCCTCACTTAAAGCTACTTATTTTTATAAGTAGCATGTGAGGAAGCACTACCAAATTTTAGAAATAACCAGTTCTTTACAAATTCTCAATTTATTCATCTTGTTTGTTTTTGTGCACTTGGACTCACGAATGTCTGCTTTTTTCAATAGATCACAATCCGTTATTATCATTGTTTAACAGCCTCCCTGAGGTATTCTGACCCATAATAAACTACACATGTACAATCTCATATTTTTTGATATATGTATACATTCATGAAACTATCATCATAATCAAGCTGGTAAGCATATCCATCACTCCCCAGTGTCCTTTGGTCAAGCTCCATCCCTCTATATACTTTCCATCTCCAGACAACCACCACTCTGCTTTCTTTCAGTAGTCAAGAATTTTCTTGAGTTTTATATAAATGAAATCATACAGCATATACTTTTTTTTTGGTCTAGACTTTTTCACTCAACATAATTTTTTGAGATCTATTTTGTTGCTGCATGTTATCAACAATTTATTGTTGATTTTTCTTACTGAGTAGTATTCTACTGTATGAATGTACCAAACTTCTTTATTCGTTCGTGTGCTGATGCACATTTGGGTTGTTTGCAGTTTAGGAGTACCAACAAAGCTGCTATGAACATTCATGTACAAATCTCTGCTCAGACATATGCTTTCATTTCTCATTAAATGAGAAATGTAATGGTCAAATTGTGTGACACGTATATGTTTAACTTTTTAAGAAATTAAACTGTTTTCTAAAGTGGTTGTGCCATTTTACATTCCCACCAGTGTGGAAGAGCTCCTCAACATCCCCCAACGCTCGGTGTAAGAAGTCTTTCTCATTTTGGTCATTCTCATACATGTGTAATGATATTCCATTATGGTTTAAATTTGTGTTTCCCTAAGACTCATGTGTTAAGCATCTTTTCATGTGCTTATTTGCCATCTCTACATCTTCTCTGGTCAAATGTCTGTCCAAATCTCGTCTGTTTTTTAATTGGGTTATTTATTGTTGTTGTTGTTGTTTTTTTTTATAACTGAGTTACAGAGTTCTTCATATATTCCACACATAAGTACTTTATCAGATATACGATTTGCATATGCTTTCTCCCAGTCTGTAGCTTGTCTCTCCTTTCTCTTAACAACATCTTCCAAAAAGAAGTCATTTTTCATTTTGATAAAGTAAAATTCACCACTTTTTCCTTTACGGATCATACTTTTGGCGTTGTACACCTAAGAAATCTTTGCCTATCCCAAACTACAGCCATTTTCTATGCTTTCTCCTAGAATTTTTATAGTTTCAGGTTTTTACATTTGGGTATGTGATCTATGTGGAATCAGTTTTCGTATGTAGTAGGAGGTATGGATCAAAGTTCAATTCTGCATCAGAATATCTAATAGTTCTAGCACTTTTGTTGGAAAAAAATCTTTCTAAACTGAATTGCCTTTGCACCATTGTGAAAAATTAGTTGTTCATATATGTGTGGGTCTATTTTTGGACTCTCTAGTCTGTTCCATAGATCAGTTTGTCTGTCTTTACACCAATACCACACTGTCTTGATTACTATAGGTTTATAGTAAGTCTCGAAATCAAACAGTATTCACCCTCTAACTTTGTTCTTCTTCAGTGTTATTTTTCAGCACTGATTCCAAAACCCTCTGCATTCCCATATGAACTTTAGAATCAGCTTGTCAATTTATACACAAAAGCCTGATAGGATTTTGACTGGGATTCCCATGAATCTATAGATTTATTTGGGGAGAATGGACATCTTAGCAATATTGAGTCTCCCTACCCATGAATATAATACACCCCTCTCCATTTATTAGGTCTTTTTAAAATTTTCTCTCAGCAATGTTTTGATTCATATATATCACTTTAGAAATTTGTCCTAAGAAATTAATCTAAGACATGGAAAACAGTCCATGTACAAAGATGTTCAGCACAGTGTTAGTTATAATGGAAAAACATATGTAGACGCATCCTGAAAGTGGGAAAAAGGAAAAGCTAAGTAAATCGGGTAACAGTCACATAGTGAGTTAAACTGCTTTTAAATGGACTACAGGACAACATGGAAAATACTAAGGATAACAAGTTAAGTGAGAAAAACAGTTCATCATATTGATAGGATACTGTGGATGTAACAGAACAGTATTAGAAGGTATATAAAAATCATGATGAGTTTGATTTGGTGAAATTATAGGTAATTGCTTCTTGAATCTCTAAATTTGTTAACATAATTATTGATTTAATAATTGCTTTTCTATTTTTAAATTAAGAAATAATTCACATACCATAAAAGTCACCATTTTAAACTATATAGTACAATGTTGCTTTGCTATATCCAGTAAGTTGTACAACTGTCACCTCTACCTAATTCTAGAACATTGTTTTATGTTTATAAACCAATTATATTTTTTTAGTCCCACTTCATGTATATGTGAAGTCCTGAGTCTTTGCAATGAAAAAATTTCTGTCTTCAATCAGTCTATCGTACTCATTAATAGATGATAAACGTTGTGAACATCCAAGTATGTACAAGTATCTTATCATCTAATGTTTTACTAACATCTAATAATGTATATTAAAATGAGGAACAAATTTAAGGTGCCAAATGACCTGTCAGCATAATGGAAGCACAAATAGGTCCTTGATTTATAATTTTCACATATTCTTCTCCATAATCATTCTTTCTGTTTGAATTACTGACTCACTCTACCAGCATAGAATATAAGCTAAAAAACAAAATCTTGTTCACCACACACTCCGTACTACGGGTCCTCAGTAGTAAATGCACAGTCCTTTACAGTGCATGAAACCTTTCACACACATTACCTCACCTGATCCAGGTAAGAGCCCTTGAAGGGGGTGGGGGAGCATACTATCGTTCTCCCCATTGCACAGATGAGGGAACTGAGGCTCAAAACAGTTAGGGGGTTTGCCCGGATTACTGAGCCAGTAAGTAGTATATCCAGGGTTTGAGTCACTGTTGTACAATTCCAAAACCTGTCTCCTACTAAATTCTGCTGCCCCCCCAAACACACTGTTAAATATTCCTCATGGATTAGAAGGAAACTCCAGGCAGCCAGTGCCTGCTATGGGCCCTCAGCATTGCCCTCCCTATGTGCTCACAATCCCCCAACTCCCACCCCTTGCTGAGCCTCAGCTATTTCCCACAGCCAGGCCACATGGCCACCACAGGGCTTGATCATGTCTGGGCTCCCAGGAGCTGTTCCAGTAAGCCAGCTACAACACTAAGACCAGGAACAAATTCATGAAGTCACGGAGGCCTGGAAAGCACCAGTCATACAGAAATCAGAGAACTATTGAGTGAAGGAAGTGAGCAAGGCCCAAGAAGCATAAGTTCTCAGTGCAGCAACTGGACAAGGCCACCGGCTTGTGCAGCCCAAGGAGGCAGGCCCAGGAAGGGGCAGGACACTGGCCACATTGGGAAAGGAGGACAACCTTCACTGATAACCCTCCAAAAGTCTCCAGGGCCTTTGGTATGAAATTCAAACTCCTACCTGGGCCAACCAGGCCCAGCACGATGCAGCCCAGACGCCTGCCAGCTTCATCTCTTGCCCTCCCCTCATCAGCTATCCCCCCAACCCAGCGCACCATACTCTCCCCCCCCCCCCGCCCCCGCCTTTGCACAGGACACTCCACAATCTCACCATGCCTCACTTCTTTACACCTGTCAAAACCGTCTTCGGCCTGGACCCAGGCCTCTCTCCCCACCCCTCCTTTCCTCCCAGTCCCAGCCTGGCCCCTTCCACTCTCTTCCCCGCCAGCTGCCAGCCCCTCGTTCTTACAGATGCAGCTACCGCCTCCCCCATCACAGAACTAACAGCAGAGCCCAGAGTTCCAGCCCCAGTGTGGCTCAGCCTTCCATTCGTCTGTGCCTCCCTGGGACAAAGCCGGGCTCAGCCCATGCTGCACCTCTGTGGCTATGATCATAGGCTCTGCTCTAGATGACAAACAGCAGGGAGGCAACTGCACACATGGCCAGGTTGCAACCAGACCAGGCTGGGCCCAAGGTGAGAGGCCCAGGGCAACAGAGCTTCCAAATGTGAGGGATGATGCTGGAGCCATCTTCCAAGGAGGGCAGCCTCCTTCCCATAGTCCTCATCCCTTTCTCAGGGAGCAGACAGATCCCAAGAAGGCCTCCTTGAGGGTCTGAAGCAGAGGTTTTATTCTCTGCAACCAGGCAAGACTGAACCCAGTGATGATTCACTCAACAGAAGCCACACGCCCATCACCACACAGCACCCAGGCAGCCCTCCCCACCGCTGCCATTCCCTAAAAACTCTCCAAGGGGGCTCTGGACACCGCTGCCATCAGGAAATGCCACTCTACCAGGAGGCAAGGTCAAATAATGCCAGGGGCAGACCATTCATCCTGCAGGAGTCACCCCTGGCCAGACTCCCAGGACGATCTTGGACTCCTCCAACTCCCCAGGCCTCCCTGTCAAGGCCACCCAAAGGGAACCACTACCAACAGCCTGCGCGACTACAGTAAGGCATGGAAGTAACCACAGCACAGCTTTCGGGTCTGGGCTCTGACTGGGCCCTGCCATCTAAGCCCATAGGAGAAATGGGTGTGAGGGACAGGGCTGGCACCAGCTGGGCACTGACACCCAGTCTGCAGACTAGGAACACACTGGCATAAGGGAGCAGGGACCGTCTGGGGGAGATGTTATAGCAATGTTCCGATCGGAGGAGAAACCAGGCAAAATGGTCACCAGGACCCCATTTGGCAGCTGGCCCTCGGAGAACCACAGCAGGCCTCCAGGGTTTCGTCACATGTCCAAAACCAAAATAAACTTCTGTGAAGTAGGACATCCAGAAGAGCAGGCATTGACAGACCTGGCACCATCTCACACCTGATTATTGGTACTGCGGGAATTTTCATCACCAAATTATAAATTCCAAGAGTACTGCAAACCCAGAAGATCGCAGAGCATTCAACAGGGAAGGACAAGAGCAGGTGTCTAAATTCTGCAGAGGGGGTGACTATCTAGCAAGAATCTAAAAGGACAATAAAATAAAACTTAATGTTTAGATTAAGTTACTAATATTCATTTACTATTTACTAGGTGTTAGGTTCTCATCTAAACACTTTATATGTGTGTTATCTTATTTCACTCCATAACCACCCCATAAGGTAGGCACAATTATTATCACCTATTTTACAGATGAAGCAGCAATGGCTCAAAGAAGTTACATCGCCCAGCCAAGGGCACATAGCTAACTGGTGGCAGAGCTGGGATCTGAACCCAGGTAGTGTGACTTTAAGACCGCAACGCTCCCTAGCAACAGTGAAACGCTTGTTAGAATACCTAGCTCAATCAGAAGAAAAGGTTCCAAACCAGAACTCAAGAACCCTGGATTCTGGACCAATTCTGCCTCTAACTTACCGCTCCTACTGTACAAGTCCTGAACAAATCCTCCCAGCTTTCTGGACCTCAGCTGGCCTATTTGTAAAATGAGAGGTTGGACAGAAGCAGCAATAGCGTGGGTGGCATACATGTCTCCCCCCTATTACCATACCCACGGCTCACATCAGACATCAGCGACCAACCACAACACACGTTCACTGAGCCCACGTGAAGACATGCTCATTCTCTATGCTGCGGTCAGACAACCACTACCTACAACTGGAGTCGGCAAATGAAATGCATTTGCCTTCCCAGAGCTAGATTGTTTCTAAGGTGTCTTCCGACTCTCAGAATTTACAAGTGTGTTACTGGGGTTCTAAAGGCAAAACTTTAATTCTAGTCCCACTGCAACCAGATCATCATTACACCTCAGTCTTCCATCTGCAAAATGGACATTATGTTACACATGGCCAGCTCTACTTCTTTCATCTTTAGGATAAACAACGCCCCAAGCCAATGCCTGATCTGTGTTATACAGACTGTATCTGCTCTCAACATGGTCCTGCCAGGCCCCTTTCCTCTGCTCCTGTAAGGGAACCCAATAAAGAGGAGATCCGAGGCCATGGCAGGATGACATGACAGGATGAAGGGATACAGGTTCCTTTGCATTAAGCACTGTGTTTCCAGAAAGTTCCAAATACACACTAGAGGTGATAATACCGGAAATTATCCGTTGTTGCCACCTTGGCAGGAGTTTCTTTACCTGTCCATTTTTCCAGCCTCGGCAACTGAGAGAACAGAGTTCTATGAAATGGGATATGTTCCAAATATAGGTTCTGTTTCAGAGAAGGCCATCCTAAAAAGAAAGTTGTAGGAGGGGGCATTTGGGGAGGGCAGCTGCTAGTGGCTGAGAAGGCTTCATGAATAAAACATGCATCACAGCTGCCAAGGATACTTGCATTTTAATAGAGAACAGAGTTTTAGGCCAAAGGAATTAATCTCTAATGGTAGAATTACAAGCATCAGCAATGATTTAGGGAGGTATTAAGCAAAGAAAGTTGTTCCAGCATCCCTGAAATCCCAACAAATGAACTGATGTGAGTGCGCAAGCCCTCAGCAAACATTGAATGTGCTGCAAATTTAAGGGATTAATAATATTATTACTGGCAACTTGTGACTCTGCCTGCCAGTGAGCAAGCCTGCCACCACACAGACAAATCCAGATGCCCACAGGAGCCCAGGACATGCACTCTTTGGTCTGGAAAGCATCCATTTGGGAACCTAGTTGCCAGAAAAACTGAAGAGAACCCTTCTCTCCATCTGCCCCTTAATCACACACACTGAGAAGATGCATAATTAATTTGTTCTCAACAGTTGCTCTGTGGCTAGAAGAGCGAGGGCATTTCTGGAATGGCAATTACAGACAAGAAGAATAAATGTTAGGCCACAAGCAGAATAACATATCCAGCCAGCCTGCTTCCCCTCCCTTCTCCATCATCCCTGTTCAGGCCATGGGCTTGGGTCGTGGACAGGAGTCTTTTTCATTTTCTCACAGCCTTGAGATCTTGGGGGCTGGTAGCAAGGAAGAGAAAGCAAGATCCTCGATACAGGGAAGGAGGCCTCACTCTGACCTCAGAAAGAGGGAACACGTGCAAAGCACATGTGTGACATCAAGGTCAGTGGTAGGAGCATTTGGGGGGACAACATAACACATATAGGAATTAGAAGAAATTAAAGAACTCTCACTAATTTCATGCATTGTGATAATGAGGGGAATACTTAGAAAACATCAGCTATTAGAGATACACGCTGAAATTACAGGTGAAATGGCATGATTTCTGCAATTTAAAATTCTTCAGCAGGAAAAAAATAAGTGAAAGAATTATAGCAACATATTTTAGATCTAGGTGCCAGGGTTCATCATATTTCCTACTTTTTAATTGCATTTGAATTTTCATACAGGAGTTTTTTTGTGTTTTTTTTTTTAAGGTTCAAAGACAGATCCTAAGTAGCCTGCTGTTCTTAACCCTTCCTTGTGGCCGAGAAACCCTATGTTCTTCCCAAGCCGGCCTCTCCCGCCTCATTTTGTACCACTCGTCCTGTGATTCACTCTACTCCATCCCATTGGCCTCCTTTCAGGGCCCTGAACAAGCCAAGCTCATTCCCATCTCAAGGCTTTTAGGCTGCAATCTTCTCAGAGGGCCAGCTTCATGGGCACGTGGCCAGTGCAGCCACACTTGGAAGGCCTACCCTTGGGGGTGCCTGGGTGGCTCAGTCGGTTGAGCGTCCGGCTTCAGCTCAGGTCATGATCTCACAGTTTGTGAGTTCGAGCCCCGTGTCGGGCTCTGTGCAGACAGCTCGGAGCCTGGAGCCTGGAGCCTGTTTCGGATTCTGTGTCTCCCTCTCTCTCTGCTCCTTCTCCCGCTCGTGTTCTCTGCTCTCTCTCTCTGTCTCTCTCTCTCAAAAATAAACATTAAAAAAAATAAAAAAAAAAAAAAGGAAGGCCCACCCTTGGAAGGACCCCACACTCATGGTTTAATGTGGAAGACAAAATACTGCCTGCACCCCAACAAAGATGCCCACCACCTACTCGCTGAAACATGTGACCATATTACCTATGCGGCAAAGGGGAAGTAAAGTTGCAGATGAAGTTAAGGTTGCTGATAGCTGACCTTGAGCTAGAGAGATGACCTCAGATGATTAGGTGGTTCTTTCAAGTGGAAGAGGGAAGTGGAAAAAGAGAACCAGAGAGCCGGCAGCAGGAGAAGGACTTGGCCGGATGTTGCCAGCTTTGAAGATGGAGAATGGGGGCCATGAGCCAAGGAATGCAGGCAAGAAAAACAAGTGAGTTCTCCCCAAGAGACTCCAGAAGGAACACGGCCCTGCTGACGCATTCATTTTAGTCCAGAGAGAAGCTTTTCAGACTTCTGACCTCCAGAACCGTAAAGGAATAAAGTAGTATTTTATGCCACTAAGTTTGTGGTAGTTTGTTATAGCAGCAGTAGGAAACCAATACAGTAGCTGGCTTGAAATTCTTCATTTTATCTTTGAATTTGTGTTTTGCAAATGAAGCCAGATGGGACAAAGCAGCAGGCCCCAGGGGGATTCAGCTCCCACCTCCCACACAGTCCCACCTCCCCAGCGAGTTCTTGGCTGACCACACCCCACCCCAGCCCCGTGCCCTGGTTGCACACAGTCTCCCCACCACACAGCCAAGCTGCTTCTCCACTCACAGTGGCAATCATGTCACACTGGTGGAGAAGACCTGCATTCTGCCACTATCCTCCGTCCCCGCTGGGGGCTTGAGTGTAAGTTTAGGCAGGGTAGACTCACGCACACGGCACACAGTATCCCTCCCCAATTTAGACCAGCTTCACCAGGGCAAGTTCAACAGGAGACTCAGCAGGGATCCCTCACCCACCCCCAACCCAGACCCTGAGCACATCCCAGCACTGAGGCAGCAATCTCTTGGGGGCTGCCCATTCATGGTGTGTTGGGGCTGCAGGGCCACGGAAAGGGGAGACTAACTTCCCCACCCCCAGCCGGAAACCCAAAGCCCCATTTTGCACTAAGCCCTATAAATGAGGCAGCCCGTCCTGCCTCTTCCGGCAACAATGCTCTCTCTGCTCTTCACCTGCTGCTCTTCCATCACTTTCCCGTGTCAAATGGAAAACCTACACCAGAAACCCCTTCCCCAGCCCAGCTTTGGTCGCTTTTTATTCCATGACCACAGTTTATCTCTTTTTGGACATTCAGCAAGAGCCAACATTATCTTGTTTATTTAACTCACTGATGCACTAAAAAGAGCCCACTGTGTGCCAAGCACTGTTTTAAGTGCTGAAGATACAGCAGCAAGCAGAACAGACACCTGCCCTCCTGGAAAGGATGTTCTCATGAGTTCCACCGCTGTTAAATATCTCCTATCCCCTCGAGAATAGACCACCGTATACCTAGCACCTCGCACAGTGCCTGGCCCATAGCAGGTGTTCAATTAAAATTTGCTACATAATTGGCTGTGTGAACAGTGAGTGGCTTAGGTGCTCTGCACTGTGATCAGGCAGAGCCTGGAGACATCCCTCTTCGTCCTACAGAGTGTGGGGCATGGGATCTGAGGGTGAGGGAGGGGGCAGTACCCCAGCTTCCGAGACACGTTGCCTTAAATTAGCCTCACATATGTCGCACCATTATCAGTCAACAGTTTATTTGTATATTTAAGTGAAGTTATTCTGCTAATTGGACATATGTCTCACGGTTCTACAAGGAAAAGTCTATTAAAAAGTCTTGCTGTAACAGGCAAGAGCTTTGAGGGTAGTTTTTATTCAGGGACAGGAAGGGAGCTGAGTGGATTTTAATTTGGTAGAAAATAGCTGCTTGGGGCCAAGACAGTGAGAAGCGGGGAAATCAAGAACAGGCTCTTAGATTATTAGTGTGGTTAACAAGCGTCTCCATCAACCTTATAGCTGCAGACTGCCTTCCACCAACTTTATTAGTTATTTCACGGCCTTCCATCTACCCCTGCTATTCTAGCAATTCCCATTTTGGAGACGTGGACGCTGAGGCAGGAGAAATGCATCCCACCCCT
Organism: Panthera onca; assembly: GCF_046562875.1. Taxonomy (NCBI): domain Eukaryota; kingdom Metazoa; phylum Chordata; class Mammalia; order Carnivora; family Felidae; genus Panthera; species Panthera onca. The sequence continues at coordinate 121,753,169 of NC_138344.1, read as the reverse complement.
GCCAGTAGGAGTTAGGCCTCACAGCCCCTGTGGCCTAACCTCCTGAGTACATGAAGATGTGAGAATTTCGGAGTCAGGAATAAATAGCTCAAAGGGTTTCAGGAACAACAGTAGAGGGCTGAGGGGGTGGGAGAGAAGGCAAGGAAAGCACTGGTTTGTCAAGACTTGACAAATAGCCCAAACTCCCTTGCACAATAAGGAAACCCATGCCTTGGCTGCTGGTCTGGAGGAACCCTTGAAGCTCATCCAGTCCAGATCAGAGAGCCAGGAGTCACACAGTTATAAACACAGGCTTGGGAGCCACACTATTTGTGACTAAATCGAAGACCCTGTAGTGGGTCGAATGGTGGCACTCCAAAAGATATGCCTTTGTCCTAACCCCCTGGACTTGTGATTATGACCTTATTCAGAAAAAAGGACCTCTGTAGATGTAACTACAGAGAATCTCGAGATGAGATCTCTCTAGATTGCCCAGATAGGCCCTAAACCCCATGACAAGTGTCCTCATAAGCAAGAGAAGACAGAGGAAAAGACTGGAGTGATGCAGCCACAAGGCGTGTCTGAAGCCACCAGAAGGAATACGGCCCCACTAGCACCTTGATTTTGGACTTCTGGCTTCCAGAACCATGAGAGAATAAATTTCTGTTGTCACTGGCCACCCAATTGGTGATAACTTGTTATGGCAATTACAGGAAGCTAATACACCTGCTTACTAGCCACAGACCCTTGGACAAATTACTTAATCTGTTTCTTCATCTGTAAAATGGAGATGATGACAATAGTATCTACCTCAGATTGTCGTGAAGTTAAAGGAGATAATATAGAAAGAACCCTTAGTGCAGTGCCTTTCCCATAGGATTCAATCAATGTAAACACTTGTTCTTAACATCAGAAGCCTGCCTGGGGAACTCATTAAAAATACAGCTTTCCAGGCCTCACCCCAGAATCACTGGAAACAAATCTTTAGAGTACAGAGTCTAGGAATCTGCACTTTATAAGGCTCCTTTATAAGACCCTCAGGGGTCTCTGCACTTTATAAGACCCTCAGGGGTCTCTGATCGTGTGACAAGTTAGAAACCACCAGTGAGCTGTCACATTCCCACCTCCATAACAGACAGACAGAATCTCTTCTGTTTCTGGAAAGCTGCCCTTCCAGATACAGATTTCACAGCTGTCCCTGGTAACCCATTGCAGTACTAAATTACCTTTGCAGTAAGAAAGTCCTAGTTTATGGCATCTCTCATCACGTAGCATCATCCCACTCCCCAGCACTACCCCGTTCCCCAGCACTGTTCAGCACAAGTAGAAAACAGCTGGGTCGTAGTGGAATCACCCAATCCAGGGCAGGAAAGGCAACGGTGTGAGGTTTTCAGTGGGGAAAGCAATAAAGTAATGAGAAGCCCAGCACAGCTAGTCTGAGATGGAGTCTGAGATGGACAAGGGCAGTTTCTCCAGCTAAGGTTCCTCCAGCTCCTGCCCCATTTGATGTAGGCTAACGTTAACATAGCACTATCCCTGAGAAGCAGGGCACTCTGGCCTCCTCCACCCCCCCACAAGAACCAGGAAGCAGGGGCAAGTGGTGATCAGGTCTGTGGCAGGAAGAAGCCAGCCCTGTGTGCCCAGGCAGCCTGTGTAAGGCAAACGAGGAACTGGCTAATGCCATTAATTGCTCTGACCAGTACAGAGAGATGCCCAGCACATGGCAATGGCATCCCATCACCAGAAACACAAGGGCTTATTTTATTTCATTTCAGCTGTGGCCTCTGGAAAGAGATCATGGTTTCTGAGCAGCAGCAAATACCATCCTATCAGGCAGCTTCAAGTCTGAATCAGCCTCAGGAGATAAATAGGGTGAGCTAAGACAAGAGAAGAGCTGGACAGAGTGGCGACACCCAGCAGGGGAAAGACCGAGGCAAGGATGGGTGCAAGCCAGAGTCTGGCCCAGCATCTGCTACAGATGCTGCAGCCTGCTTCTTCAAGGGGTGACCTGGCACCAGCGATAGCGTGCACAAAGACAGTATAAGCAGCAATTTCAGGTGGTACCCAGGGCACTTTTTATTTGCATATGCAGACCCCAAAAAAAGAGACAGCTAGTCTATCAAGCCTGTAATTTTCCTTAGAACAAAACCAAGTAAAGGAAAAAGTCAACAGGATGAAAAATATCATATAAATACATGAATAGTTGGTTACAAAGAAGTACATAGGAAGGCCAACCAATGAATTCAAAATAGTGCTTGCTTCTGCTTTTGTAGGAGGAAGGCTGGAATCAGGGTAGTACCCAGGAGGCTAAAATTGTATGGGTAAGGATTGTTTCTGAAATTATGCAGTGAGTATACGAGTGACCACTAAATTATTTTCTATACCTTTCCTTAGGTCTCATACATTTCACATGCTTTTAAAAATACAAGGGGTATGCAGGTCCATAGGTGGCTGATAAGTCTAGAGCAATCAAGAAGACAACTTGACATTTGCACGCCTTGTCTGAGAACTACAGAGAAGCCACCGCACAGCGAGTGCAACCTCCAGGGAGAACCCCGAGTCAAGCCACATTTCCCTCCAGGGTCCCCAAGGACAGAAGGAGACCTGCCACATCTCTCCCCAGACCATGCCTAGGTCCCAGTTCCTACTTCTGTGGAACTCTTCCCGAATCAGGGCCACTGCAGAAAGTTCTGCAGGTTTGCAATGCAGTACTCAGAAAGGTCTGGGTACACAGAAAGCTAAAAAGGAGGCACTGGCTGCCATTTCAGACTCTGGCTCCCTGTTCCACAGGCCTGGTCCTTAGATGACCCAAGCAGAGCAAATTAAATGCAGCTCATGCTCCGGCAAAAATTATCACAAACTCTGAGAAAGCCAGTCACCAAGACAGCAAGGATTCCATTTCTCTCCTCCTCTTCTGTATAGAAGACTTTCTGACAAATGTTCCAGGATGAGAAATGAAAGCAGCAAAAGGGGGTCTTAGGGACAGAATACATGAAAACTCACCAAAAGCTTCCACACCAGGTTTACCGTGCACACACAGAGGAACAGTGGCCCAAGTAGATACCACTACACCAGAGGAGGCCTTCCTAGGTATGCACTCCACCCTCACCCCCCAAGATGGGTTAGGAGCCCCTCCCATGCAAGGCTCTTACCCTCCCCACCCCCCACTCCTTGGCTGGAAGTTAGCTGCTGTCAGGAGCCAAAGCTGGAATGAAGACAAATCGATCCTTCTGCAACTGGTGATTTCACCCCTGCTTCCCCCACTGGACTGTGAGCAACTGGAGGGCAGAGGTCAAGTCTTATTTCCCTTTACATCTTCTGAGGCTGAGCCTCATGCAAGCCCTGGCACAGAGCAGGCTCAGTTAAGGTTTGTTGAAACAGATGGCTGGAAGAACGGTGAAGACATGTCCTGCTTTGGCCAGGACAGTCCCCAGGTTTCAGAGAATATGCCTGAAGAGCCAGACACTGCTACAGTTCCCCCTGCTGGGCAACAAGATCTTTAAAACACTTCTTGAGTCATCATACCTTCACTAAGCTGGTAGCACACTTATCCTCAAAACTGGCAGTTGTTCCATAGCTTACGAGTTGAAACCCTTTCCCAAAGCAAGGAGCTAGCATCTACGGATTCCTTTGGAGGGTCTATACCTCCCTCCACTAGGAAATGCAAATTCCAAATATTTGTTGAATTAACTCTTTGGTTGGTTGATTAAATACAAAAAGGAATTCCCGGGGCACCTGGGTGGCTCAGTCAGTTAAGCATCTGACTCTTGATTTCAGCTCAAGTCATGATCTCATGGTTTCGTGACTTCCAGCCCTGCATGGAGCTCTATGCTGATAGGGCAGAGCCTACTTGGGACTCTCTCTCTCTCTCCCTCTGCTCTTCCCCTAATCACACTATCTCTGTCTCTCTCAAAAATAAATAAACTTAAAAAAAAAAAAAAAAAAAAGGAATTCCCAGGAGGAGGTTCTATGGCCCTTCTTCCTCCTCCTCTGTGTTTCCAAACCCATCCCAGCAGGACCACAGCCTCAGGGCTCACACCAGGGGAATGGAGCCAGGGGAGAAGCAACTCAGCAGCAGCAGCTGGTTGGCAAGAGTGGCTGCACAGGCGACTTTGGTTACACTTTCTATCCAACTTGGTGCTTTCCCCCAGGTTGCAAATGGATAAACAGGGAGACAACCAGGTGTTAAAGTGCAAAGAACATGAGATCAGGCAAGATCTAGATGTCCAAGTCCAAGCCCAAGATCTGCCACAAAACTGCAGGGTCAGGGGAGGGGGGGCACTTAAAGAAATCCTATCACGCCTCTAGACCTTCAGTTCTGTCTGTACATCAGAGGCCTGAGCTAACTCGTGCTGAAAATATCTTTCTCAAGGTCAATGACATAATTATAAATAGAGTTATCCCCCCACCTAAGCCCCTTACTCCACTCCTCTCATCAGTATCCTTTTCCCCCAAAACACCCTACCACATGCCATGGTTCTAAAAGCTGACAACATATGATCCTTCCCTCTAAATGCAGATTTCAGTAATGTTGAAATTGTTATCCCACACCCAAGCCCAAAGCTGCCGTGTCCCTAAACAAGGTCAGGTATAAATGTTAGCAGAATTTAATGGGCACAAAAGGTTCTTACAGCAACCTCTTATCTGCAGGTAAGTACTGCTGGTGAACCTCCTATCTCTAAGTTATATAGGAGCCCCACTAGGGGTGTACTGCTCTTGACCTCTCTTCTCCCTCTCACTCCCCGTGGGAGGACGAATCAGCAATCAGAATGGTGAGTTTGGGAAAGGAAACATTTCATGCTCAGTCCACCCCTTCCACTCCCCTCCCTTTTTGGGATCTGTACACACCCACAGGACACTGATACTCAGCCCTTCCCTGCCCTAAGAGGCAGGCTCCCATGTGAGAGGCTTGTCCTGCCACGAATGTGCCTGCGTGGCAAGTCTATCAAATTCAGGAGTGAGGGGCGCCTGGGTGGCTCGGTCGGTTGAGCGTCCGACTTCGGCTCAGGTCATGATCTCACAGTCCGTGAGTTCCAGCCCCGCGTCGGGCTCTGTGCTGACAGCTCAGAGCCTGGAGCCTGTTTCAGATTCTGTGTCTCCCTCTCTCTCTGCCCCTCCCCTGTTCATGCTCTGCCTCTCTCTGTCTCAAAAATAAATAAACGTTAAAAAAAAAAATTTTTAAATTCAGGAGTGAAAGTTCAACAAGCCTACTTGCTCACAGACCCAAGACACAGGCTCCAGCCCAGCATTTATCAGTAATAAAGCCGACATTTTGAGCTCTTCCTGGCATAGACCTGCATCTCCTTGGTTTGGCTTCTCAGACAAAGAGGAAAAGAGTATTAATTGTTACCTCCTCCGGCCCAAGTCGTAAGTACTAGAACAATTAATATGACACACACACACACTGCTGACCTGAAGCATCTGATACAACAGAAGCCCAGTGACCTACTCAGAAACAAGAAATTGGATTCGGCTAAAAAAAAACTTCCCAGTCACAGCAGCAGCTGAGGTCCCTCCTACATTAGGACTCTGATTAACAAAGAAAGATGCACCACCTGTGATCTCACTCTTTCCCTATACCTCCCTCTCTCTCCCCCTGGTCTCCCCCCACCCTCTGGCTCACATGCTTCTACTCATTGTCTATAGTGCAGAAGCACAAAAAAATATTCAGTGACTGATGACTTTAAGCATTCTTATTCCCTGAAGGCTTAAAATATTTTACCCAAGAACTTGCCATAGCTCCCTACTACATCTGGTATAAAACTTGGCCTCTCGTCCCTCTGTGACCTAGCTCTAATTCTCTTTGCCACTATGCCCCTTCACTCACCCATACCCTAGTCCCCAGTAACATCGAACTAATCTCTGTTTCTTATAGACAATCCCCAAAATTTTACCCATCAACCTCAGCCAAAATCACCTGTCCACAGTGTTACATGTTTTAACCCTACCCCCTTTCCAAACCCAGCTCAAATACTCACTTAACTCATTCAATCTCACCTAGCTTGGGCCACTCTCTCTGCTCTGATATACCTCGGGAGTCTTAACTGTCTTAGGGTATATTAGGGTTGAACAAGTGTACATGAATATATTATAGATAATAAGAGGCAGGTTTCTCACTGTCAGAGAAGTTACACATAAGGAATGGGAGAAAGTTAAAATAAACTCTATGATGTTAGATTGAAATTGGAGATATCAGTATGAACTCATGGTTTTTTAATAGATGAGTGTGTGTATGCATGAGTAAGTACACATACATATATTTCCTAGCCCTGTCTTCTGGGAGGGCCTAGAAACAATGGCACTCTGGGAGCAAAACGCAGACCTAGCACCAACATCTTGGTTTCTAAATACCATTCTCCAAGAAAAGGAGCCAGGGCTCTTTGGAGAAGTGATTGATCCTGGGGCTGGGGCTGGGGCTGGGGCAAGGAAAATACAAGAGGAGTCTGGGGCTTAGAAAGATAGGATAGTGCTCACTATTAACAATAGCCAAAGTAGGGAAAGAGCCCAAATGTCCATCGATGGATGAATGAATAAAGAAGATGTGGTAAATATATACAATGGAGTATTACTCGGCAATCAAAAAGAATGGAATCTTGCCATTTGCAGCTATGTGGATGGAACTAGAGGGTATTATGCTAAGTGAAATTAGAGAAAGACAAATATCATATGACTTCACTCATGAGGACTTTAAGACACAGAAAAGATGAACACAAGGCAAGAAAAGCAAAAATAATATAAAAACAGGGACAAAACATAAGAGACTCTTAAATATGGAGAACAAACAGAGGGTTACAGGAGGGTTGTGGAAGGGGGGGATGGGGTAAATGGGTAAGGGACAATAAGGAAATCTACTCCTGAAATCATTGTTGCACTCTTTGCTAACTAACTTGGATGTAAATTAAAAAAAGAAAAAAAAGATAAGATAGTGCTCAGTAAAGAATTGAGACATACAAAAGGACACAGGAATCAACCTGAAAGAGCTCCTAATGACCAAAATTAGAATAATTGGAACAATGAACTGATGATTGCTTTGGATTGGTACCTGTAGAATAAAATAAATATCCATGAGTTCACAGTGACAAAAATAATTAAACAACTGAAGGAGAAGGGATGGTTCACAAAAGAATGCCAATTAACAAATGGAGAAATAAGGAAAATAGGAAATCATTAATTTGTTCATCAAAACGATAAGGAGTCGCTGAGGCAACCCTTGTGCACTTTGATCTCCTCTCTGGCTAGATTAAATAATCCACAGTATTTAATTAAATAAAGCTTCTCACCTCTTACAAATTTAGCTGAGGCAAAGGTCACGGCCCCCACTTTACAGACAGGGAAGTGCAGGTGCTTGGTGGCAGATCATGAGCCTAAGAACCTGGCTCCAGGGCCAAAATGGCTCAAATACTACTCTGCACAATGCAAACCTCTCCTCACCCTATTTAGACCTTGGAATTTCTATTTCATTTCTTTCTTTGAATTACCAGACCTTTTGTGATCAAAACCTTAACTGTGTTTCACGATCCAGCATGCTTCTTATGCGGTGCCTGGGTGGCTCAGTCAGTTAAGCACCTGACTTTAGCTCAGGTCATGATCTCATGGTTCATGAGTTCAAGCCCCGCATCAAGCTCTCTGCCCACTTTGGATCCTATGTCCTCTTCTCACTCTGCTCCTCCCTTGCTTGCACTCTCTCTCTCTGTTTCTCTCAAAATAAATGAATAAACTTTAAAAAAAAAAATCCAGCATGCTTCTCCAAGAATCCCCAATGTATCAGGATTCATTTGATTGTAAGTAACAGAAAACTGATCTCAAACCATCTGGAGCAAAAAAAAAGAATTTTCTGGCACATATACCTAGAAAGTCTATTTCAGGCTCAGCAAGATCTAGGGACTCAAATGACTACTTCTCTCCACAATACTGACTCCATTCACAGACAGGTTTTCCCCTCATGGTGGCAAAATGGCTTCCAGCAGCTCGAGTCAACATCCTATACCCACAGCTAATACAGCAGAAAAGGCAGTGTCCTGTGGGGGATACCCCCAAAAGTCCTGGACCTGATGTTCACTGACCAATACTGGTTCAAGTGCCCGTCCTTGAACCAATCTCTAGGACCAGAGGAATGGACTCTATGGATGACCTAAGTCAAGTGCCCCCTCTTGGAGCTGAGGATGGGGTGAGCCTCACTCAAACCTCATGGTGACTACATGAAATATGAGTGGGTCCCCAAAAGAAGTTTTGGATGCTACTTCCCAAAACAAGAATGGCTCTTGAACTGAAAATTTAATGTATGTCTACCACACCCCAACCCCTTGGTCAGAATCAACGCAGTCCCGCCTCCTCCAGTCCAGTCTGGACATCCATACCAGCTGTTACTTCTTTCTGCCTGTGGACATACTGGTTCACACCTGTCATCTCTGTTTATAAGCATCCTGGACACCGAGAGTCTGGTTCTCCAAAGCCCTGGGGCTTTGCCACACCCCCTCAGCTGCCCAGCAAAGTGCCACTGAGTCCCTAAAAAACACTACTTCACTTTGACTCCTACCCCCTCCTGATGTGAAGCTGAGTCACTGAGATACCAGCCAGATGAGCGCCAACCTTAAAAGTGCTTCTCTAAGTCACTGTCTCTTGGCTCTAGCATACTCCGGGACCTGGGGACACTGGCTTGACAGGTGAGATAATTATGTTTTACCCTTCACTCATTCTTTTATCAGTCACGAAGACAAGAACAGATAAGTGTTCCAATGGAAGAACACACTCCTGCAGTATTTACTTGTGCTCTTTAGTGCCAGCCAGCTCGCCTTCCCAGGCACAACTCCCAGGGACCAGTCTGCACCCCTGTTATCAGTGCCAACTACCACATGCTGCCCTCTTGTCAAATATCACACTGCACCTTCCTTCCTGCAACCCCCAAAGTCGTCAGCTTCTCCAGGAGCTGCGGCACCACTGTCTTTCAGATGACTTACACGTGAGGGCAACTGTCTGCACATCACCCATCCCCTGTTCCTCTGCAGAGCACTTGCCCCTGTGTCTCGGCCTGGCCTCTGTGCAGAATGTCACTCTGGGGGCCCCAAGGCCCGGAGCACTGGTTAGATGGAGAAAGAGGGGCCGGGAAAAGCAGAAGTTTGGCATTAAGTCCCAGAAATGGAGGGCTTTGAGATTTTCCAATACAAACTAACATTTCGTTCATTCATTTGTTCAACAAACCTTTATTCAGGACCTACCATGTCTGAGGTACTGCTGTAGGTGCTACAGACATGGAGATACACAGACAGACCAAGTCTCTGTCCTCATGGGAGAACATCTCCCAGTAGACATCGGACTTACTTTTGAAACCTGCTGTACATTTACATTTCACAATGCACCCTCTCAGATATCTATATAATCTGCAATATGTGGCATAGCCAACTGCAGTCTACAGAAAGGAAAATGGCAGCTCCAAAGGCTAAATGACCATCCCAAAGACAGAGCACAAACTCAGGTCTTCCGAATACAAACCTAGCACCCTTTCTAGGTCCTCTCCCAAGGAAGGAGCTAGCAGGGTGCAGCCTGAAACAGATATTAAGTCAACTCAGTCCTAGGCATCATCTCTAGAAGTAGAAAATATGGAAAAGATGAGCCAATCCCTGGCCTAAAAGAATCTATATTCTAAAGTGAGAGACATGTAACCAATTATCATCTTTCGTAGGAATAAAGGCGACAGAATGATTAAATTCAAACAGGAAGATATCTCTGGAAGGATACACAGGACAAGATGATCATCACTCCCAGGCAGGAAAACTAGCTATGTGAAGAACAGCAGGAGGAGGATCATTTTCTATGTTCAAATGTTTCTATGTTCAAACTTGGAATCGCATGCCAGGTGAATCTAGTTCCCATTAAACAACACTTTGAGGACGCAATCAGCCAAATCCTGAATATGCAAAATTCTACAGGACAAATGATCTGCTTTCTTCAATAAGCAAATAGCTCAAAAAAGGAGGGGGAGGAGGAAAGAGAGATATTATAGATTGGAGAAGATTTTGGTTGCTGTTTCCTAATGCAATATATGCCACTTCATTTGGATCCAGATTGCAATGAACCAACTTTAAAAAAAAAACAAAACATTTTGGGGACCAGGGATATTTGAGTATACTCTAGATATTAGAAATTATTAAGGACAGGGGCTCCTGGGTGGCTCAGTCATTAAGCGCCAACTTTGGCTCAGGTAATGATCATGTAGCTCATGAGTTCAAGCCCAGCGTCGGGCTCTGTGCTGACACAGCCTAGAACTGCTTCAGATTCTGTGCCTCCCTCTCTCTCTCTGCCCCTCCTCCACTGACATTCTGTCTCTCTCTCTCTAAAAATAAACATTAAAAAATTTTTTTAATTAAAAAAAGAAATTAAGGACATATTATTAATTTTGTTAATTAGGAGTATGGTATCATAGTTTTTTTAAGGTACTTATCTATTAGAGATACAAAGTGAAGTAGTTACAGATGAAATAATATAATGCCTAAGATTTGCTTTTAAATATTTGAGCAAAGGGGCTCCTGGATGGCTGAGTCATTAAGCATCCTACTTTGGCTCAGGTCATGATGTCACAGTTCAGGAGTTCGAGACCCGCATCAGACTCTGTGCTGACAGCTCAGACCCTGGAGTCTGCTTCAAATTCTGTGTCTCCCTCTCTCTCTGGCCCTCCTCCACTCATTCTCTGTCTCTCTCTCACAAATAAATATTTTTAAAAATTTAAATATTTCAGCAAAAATAAATGAATGAATAGAGTAGATGACACAAGATTGGCAAAATGTTGATAATGTCTGAAGTTGGATGATAGTTCCATAGGGTTCATTATACTATTCTCTCTACTCTTGTTAATGGTTGGAATTTGTATAATGAAAAGTTTAAATAAAAACTTTAAAATTAATTACCCCATCCACCAGGAATGATTGAGAAGGAAAAGTGTCACGGAGGAGAGGTATTTGAGCTGAGACCAGAAGGATGACTAGAGATTTTCTAAGGGGCCAAGGGCATTGCAGGCTGAGCAAAGACATACAGATCTATCACAAACCTCTCTCTGGAGGAACCAAAAGTATCTACACTTGACCCCAAACTCAACTCACATCCAAAAAAATGCCCTCTTGTGTGATGCCCCAACTCATCTCATTGTAGCATCAAAATCAACTGACTGTTTCAAGTGAGGAGACAGGGAGTGGGGTCAACAGCTCCACTCAGAGGCCTAACAGGAAGCCCCAGTGTAGCCTTGAGAGGACAGGAAAGCAATTAACCTCTTTCAACTGGGTTTTGCCTGACAAAGCACTTCAGAAGCCAACTGAGTTATCTCAGGAACAGAGCCTTCATCCCTCCTGAGTCATCCCAGACACCTTGTGCTCCCCAGAAACATACACCAGCCTCCCCAACAGTGCCTTGTAGATTAATAACCTCAGTATCACAGGATCCAGCTTGATGTCAGCCTGGTAGCCTGGCCCATCAGCACAAAAACACCTCCAATGAGGAAAGATCCTCTGCTCCTTGCCTCCAAGCCTCCAGCCTCGATCCTCGCACAGCCCCTGCCCCCCTTCAGCTCCACACAGAAAGCTCGCTGGCTTGGCAGGTACTTCAGGACTTACCACCCAGTCTTGGCCTGGCTCAGCTGGGCCCGTGGTTCCTTACCTTGGATAGAAGCTGCAAGTACTCTTCTGAACCATAGGGGACACTCCTCAAGGAGGTGAGATAGTCATAACTGATGACAGCTGTCTGTGAACCAAGGAAAAGAGAGGCTTAGCACCTGGACATTCAATATTGCTCATCCACCCGGTCCCGCAGCTGCCGGCCCCTGACAGAGGCAGTGTGTCTAGAGAAGTAGACAACCCCTCCGCTGCGATGCTCTGCCCCCAGATCTTAGCCTGGCCGGCTTCCTCCTGTCAGTCTGCACAAATGCCACCTCTGCAGAGAGCCCTAATCGAAGGCTGCCCCACCCACCAGGAACTCTCAATTATTCATCATAACAAAATTATCCTATCCGAAATTACCTCACTCATTTGTTTCCTGGTAGGTGGACTATCTCCTCTTTGCTAGAATTTCAGCTCTATAAACACAGAGGCTTGTCCTTCCTGCTCATCACTGCATCCCCAGCCCCTTTTTACAGTGCCAGATACACAGGTAAATGCTCAGTAAAGACTAGTTGAACAAATGCTGTTGGATAAATGTATTACCACAAGTAAACATCGTTTTACATTTATGTTTGCTCTAACAGCCTAAGTTTTGATTCTGGGTCCCTTGGCCAAAAGTCTAGGAAAAGTCCCCATGTTCTTGGTGAAATCAGGAAATTACAGGCTTCCAGATATCTCAGACATGGAGGAGGCTTGAGGATTACCTAGGCCAACCCTTTCTTTTTAGAACTGAGCAACTGAGGCCCCTGGAAGGTAAGAGGCTTACAAGGCTGATACCTAGAGGAGTCTGCTCCCTTGTCTACACTCCCAAAGCTTTATTCCACTCGATATAAATGTGTTGAGCGCCAACTGCGAACAAGAGTTGGTCACTGAACAAAGCACAAGGCTGATCAAGACCAGAGCCCTGGCCTTCAAAGAATGCACAGCCTAGTGGCTGGTTTATAAATCACTGGTAAATGCCTTCTTCCCTCATTCCCAGCTACAGCTGGCCCTTGAACAACATGGGTTTGAACTGTGCAGGCCCACTTACACGTGGGGTTTTACCGGTAAATCATTGTATGGTACTGTAAATGTATGTTCTTTACGGTTTTTTTTTTTTAACGTTTATTTATTTTTGAGAGAGAGCGTAACCATGTGCGAGAGAGGCGGGGGGAGAGGCAGAGAGAGAGGGAGACAGAGGATTCGAAACGGGCCCTGCACTGACAGCAGAGAGCCTGACATGGGGCTCGAACCCATGAACCATGAGATCATGGCCTGAGCCGAGTCAGATGCTTTATCAACTGAGCCACCCAGGCACTCTTTCTTTATGATTTTCTTAATAACATTTTTTTCTAGATGACTTTATTATAAGAATACAGTATATAATACATATGACATACAATATGTTAATCGACTCTTCATGTTATCTGTAAGACTTCCGGTCAACAGTAGGCTATTAGTGGTTAAGCTCTGGGGGAGTCAAAAGTTATACATGGATTTTTGACTGCATGGGTGTCAGCACCCTAACCCGTTGTTAAGGGTCAACTATATTCAAACCCCTAAGGTTCCATCAAAGCCTGCTTCCCCTAGGGCACTCATCCTGACTCCCGGCCTACGGGTCTCACTCTTCTGTCTGAGGTCCCGTAGCAGTGGTCACCTGAATCACACATCTTGATCCGATCCATGGCTTTAAAACAAATCCATTGCTTTTTGACCCATTTACATGAGCACTCCTCAACCATCAGCTCCTTCAAAGCTGGGTGTGGGTAGGACGGTTCATTTCTACCTCTCAAAGCCTGTAAAGACCACACTGGGCCCCCAAAAAGCACTTGATAAACACTCAGGAATCATTTCATACTCTATGGCCTATCTATTTATCTATTTGTCCATTAGATTCTATGACTAGCTAGGGAGAAGACTTCGCAACACTGAGTATTAAGGAAATGATCAGACAACAACCCAAACAGACAGCGCACAGAGTATATCTATGCCAAGGGGAAGAAAGGATGAGTTCATCCTGCAGCAGACAGAGGAGGCAAGAAAGCACGAAGCATGTGGCAAATGACCCACAAATGGGGCAGTTATATATGCATGTTTGGGAGAGCTCCTTTCAGCAGAGTTAGGAGGACATGATTCAACAAGGAGGATGTTCCTGAGCCACTGGAGAAAACTTCTAATGGTAAAATATTCAACTAAGATGCTCTTTTTTTTTTTAATGTGTATCTATTTTTGAGAGAGATTGTGAGTAGGGGAGGGGAAAAGAAGTGGGGAGGGACAGAAGATCCAAAGTGGGCTTTTTGCGGACAGTAGTGAGCCCGATGCAGGGCTCGAACTCACAAACCGTTAGATCATGACCTAAGCCAAAGTTAGACATTCAACTGATTGAGCCACCCAGGACCCCTCAGATTAGATTGAGGGTTGGAGGGGAGCCCCAAAGTTTTCCAAGGCCCAGATGTTCTGATTATGAGCCCTGCATCAGGAACCACTCACACTAGCACACTGAAGAGAAAGTCAAGTTTTCTGGTAGAGTTTAATCAAGGCTGCAAAGTCTTTCCACATACATTTGCTGAGGAGCACCGGTCCAGGTCTGTCTCTAAAATTACATACAGAATCTAACATGTCAAAGCTGCAGAACAGAGACCCTGTGCAATCCCATTCTATTTCGGCTTAGTATGACAGAGGCTGGGCGTACAGGAATATAGGTGCCTGAGGGTGCACACCCATGCCTGTGCTACTGTGCAGAGGGAGCTTTGCACAAGGAAGGGCACACATGCAGCTCCACACGTGTGGCTGGCATGTATATCTGTTACATGTACAAACACCTGCAGGTAATACAGCAATTCCTCTGCCACCCTGACAATAAGAAAAACCTACCGTTGCAACTGCTCTGCCCACCCTGACAGCACCAAAGTCATTAGGATCCAAGTACTTGTTGCTGTAGAGGAAGAAGCCAGAGGCAGCAAGAGCCATGCCGGTCCACGAAGCAAGCTTGAGAGCCCTTCGGGCCATGTCCCCAGACCCTGCCGAAGAAAAGCAGAGAAAAGGAACAGTTGAGTTCCATAGTTAGTCAGACCAGGATTCAAATTCAGGCTCCGCCACTTAATAGATTATACAACCTTGGGTCATTTTCTCAATCTTGCTGATCTCTGTTTCCTCGTTTTTGGGGTAGCTACCTCAAAAGTCGTTGGGATAAAATGAGATCATGTACATAAAAGGCTTAGCAGAGTACCTGGCACAAGCCAACTCTCAAGGTCATTTTTCCTTCCACAGTGCCAGGCACCATTCTAGGCACTGGGGACAGAAGGAACAAAACAAAGTTCTTGCCCACATGGACTTACACTCTAGATGGGACAACAGATCAGAAGCAAACAGACATATATTAGAATAGCAGCTGGTATTAAGTACGGAGAAGAAAAAGAGGGTAAGAGTTAGGATGATGAATATGTGACAGAGGTGCTATTTGAAACAGGGGAAGTGGCAGAACATACTAACCACCGTTACTTGTAACTATTATTTGTACCACCATGCACATATAGGCATCATTAGCCCTCCGTGCCCAGGTCTGAAGTGCTCAGGCCACAGCCAAAATGGCAGCTGGTCAGAATCAGCCAGATAAGCTCTCAGTGTCTGGCTGATTTCCAAAATATTTATTTCAGTTAGAGTAAACTCCTCCCTGTCTAGATTGTGAGCTCCCTGAAGTTTTGCCTGAAGGCAAACACCATGACTATTAGTACACCGTCCACTCACAGTCTTGCAGGATACTATGCAGTTAGGGATTCGATGTCCACGTGCTGATTTGATCTGTTCAACCAAACATACTCCCAGTCGGTAGGTTCAAGTGGGCTCAAGGCTCTTTGATACCCTTCCCCACCCTACTTGTACCAGCTCAGCCCACCAGGTGGACTGTTGGAGCATTTGGAGGTCACTGTACCCAATGGGCTGCTTCCTCTTCAATTTCTGGGAACTCTATATCAGACTAAAATCCTCGACCATAGCTGCAGGTACCAGGGGAGAAGTCCCACCCAGGAGAAGTGAATCACCAAGTCATCCACACGTGCAAACCTGTATAGAAGCAGCAGGAAGATTCAGGCCATCACTGTTTGCTCTGCTTTGGACTCAGTCTGTGACCATCCCCTCCCTGCTCTGTGCCTCTGTTTCCTCTTTGTATGAAAACTATTGCTACACACAGTCTTGTCTTCATTTTCTTTAAAATGTATTTGGACTCATGCCTCATAGTATAGCCACAGATTTTCTTAAAATCTTTAATTTTATTTGAGTGAAAGAACACGAGTGGGGAAGAGGGGCAGAGGAAGAGAGAGAGAATCTTAAGCAGGCTCCATGCTCAGCACAGAGCCTGACACGGGGCTCAATCCTACAGACCTGAGCCAAAATCAAGAGTCAGAGGTTCAACCGACTGAGCCACCCAGGCATCCCACAGATTTTTTTTTTTTTAAGTATTCACAGGTACATCTTATTCCATTCTTCTACTTTCAACTTAAATTTATACTGTTTCTTTAAACAACATATAGTTGATTTTTTTCTTTTTGCAATTAATATAACCTATGTATTTAGACTTAATTTTAGCATCTTCTTCTATGTCTTCTATTTTTCCTACCTGTTCTATTTCTTTTTCTCTCCTTTCTTGACCCTTTCTGGACTCAATAATTTTTATAATTCTGTTGTTTTTCTCCTTTGCAGTCTTCTTTTCCTAATCCAACATTTCTAAAGAATGGTCAGAGGAATACCTGTAAAAATACCATTTCAAAAATGCAGATCTCAGGGGTGCCTGGCTGGCTCAGTGGATACAGCATGAGACTCTTGACCTCAGGGTTGTAAGTTTGAGCCCCATGTTGAGGATAAATTTAACTCAAAAATAAAATCTTATTTATTTTTTTAAAAATTTATTTATTTCGAGAAAGCATGTGTGCATGCACAAGTAGGGGAGGGGCAGACAGAGACAGAGAATCCCGAGCAGGCTCTGTGCTGTCAGATCTCACGGGGCTCAATCTCACAAACTGCAAAATCATGACCTGAGCCAAAATCAAGAACTGGAGGCTTAACCAACTAAGCCACACAGGCACCCCTAAAATCTTTTTTTTAATCTAATAATTTATTTTTTATAATTTACATCCAAGTTAGTTAGCACATGGTGCAACAATGATTTCAAGAGTAGATTTCTTAAGCCCTTTACCCATTTAGTCCATCCCCCCTCCCACAACCCCTCTAGCAACCCTCTGTTTGTTCTCCATATTTAAGAGTTTCTTATGTTTTGTCCCCCTCCCTGTTTTTATATTATTTTTGCTTCCCTTCCCTTATGTTCATCTGTTTTGTATCTTAAAGTCCTCATATGAGTGAAGTCATATTATACTAAAATCTTTTTTTAATGTAGATTTCTTACACTATATCAACAAAATGAGGGATAAAAATCAGATCATCTCAACAATGCAGAATAAGCATCTGACAAAATTCAACACTCATTAATGATTAAAAACTCTCAACAAAGTAGATACAGGGGAATATACCTCAGCATAGTAAAGGCCATATATGATAAGCCCACAGCTAACATCATACTCCATGGTGAAAGGCTGAAAACTTTTCCTCTAAGATCAGGAACAGGACAAGGATGCCCACTCTCACCTCTTTTATTCAACACAGTACTGGAAGCCCTAGCAAGAGCAATTAGGCAAGAGGAAGTAAAAGGCATCCAAATTGGGAAAGAAGAAGTAAAACTGCCACTATTTGCAGATAACATATTATATATAGAAAACCCTAAGCAATCCACCAAAAAACCATCAGAATAAACAAATTCAGTAAAGTTGCAGGATACAGAATCAGCATGCAAAAATCTGTTGGGTTTCTATGCACTAATAATGAATAATCAGAAAGAGAAATTATGAAAATCCCACTTATAATTGCGTCAAAAATAAAATATCTCAGAATAAATTTAACCAAGACCTATACACTGAAAATTATAAGACACTAATGAATTGAAGACACAAATAACTGGCAAGATATTCTGTGTTCATGGATTGGAAGAATGTTATTAAAATTTCCTTGGGGCGCCTGGGTGGCTCAGTCAGTTAAGCGGCCGACTTCGGCTCAGGTCATGATCTCGCGGTCCGTGAGTTCGAGCCCCACGTTGGGCTCTGTGCTGACAGCTCGGAGCCTGGAGCCTGTTTCAGATTCTGTGTCTCCCTCTCTCTGACCCTCCCCCCGTTCACGCTCTGTCTCTCTCTGTCTCAAAAATAAATAAACGTTAAAAAAAATTAAAAAAAAAATTTCCATATTACCCAAAGCAATCTACAGATACAATGCAATCCCTATCAAAATTCCAAAGGCAGTTTTCACAGAAATAGAACAAACTATCCTAAAATTTATATGGAACTACAAAAGACCAAGAATACCCAAAGCAGTCTTGAGGAAGAAGAGCAAAGCTGGAGGTATCATGGTCTCTGATTATACTACTATATTACAAAAGTGTAGTAATCAAAACAGTATGGCATTGACATAAAAACAAACACATAGATCAACGGAAGCCAATAGAGAGTCCAGAAATAAACCCACACGCATATGGGCAATTAATTTACAACAAAGGAGCCAAGAATACACAGTGGGGAAATGACAGTCTTGTCAACAAATAGTGTTTGGAAAACTGGATGGCCACATGCAAAAGAATCAAACTGGACCCCTATCTCATATCATACACAAAAACTAACTTAAAATGGGTTAAAGACTTGAATGTAAAATCTGAAAACATAAAACTCCTAGAAGAAAACATAGGCCATAAGCCCCTTAACATAGCTCTTGGTAATGACTTTTTGAATCTGACACTAACAGCAAAAGCAACAAAAACAACAAATGGGAATACCTCAAACTAAAAAGTTTCCATACAGCAAAGGAAACCACCAACAAAATGAAAAGGCAACCTACTGAATGGGAAAAAATATTTCCAAATCATATATCTGATAAGGGATTCATATCCAAGATCTATAAAAAACCCATACAATTCAACAGTTTAAAAAACCTGATTAAAATACAGGCAGAAGATCTGAATAGATATTTTCCAGGGAAGACATACAAATGGCCAACAGTTATACCAAAAGACGCTCAACATCATTAATCATCAGGGAGATGCAAACTGAAGCCACAATGAGATATTACCTCAGACCTGCTAGGATGGCTACTATCAAAAAGACAAGAAATAACAAGTGATGGCAAGGAAATGGAGAAAAAGAAACCCTTGTGTACTGTTGGTGAGAATGTGAATTAGTGCAACCACTATGGAAAACAGTATGGAAGCTCCTCAAAGACTTAAAAATAGAACTACCATATGACTCAAATACCCAGAAGTGGAATTGCTATCCAAAGAAAACAAAAACATTAACTCAAAAAGATATATATATTCACATGTTTGCTGCAGTATTGTTTATAATAGCCAAGGTAAGAAAACAACGTAAATGCCCATCAATGGATGAACGGATAAAGAAAATGTGATATATATGTGAATATAATGGGATATAACTCAGCCATGAAAAGGAAAGAAATCTTGCCATTTGTGACACATGGATGGACCTAGAGTGAAATACGTCAGAGAGAGAAAGACAAGTACTATATGATCTCACTTATATGTGAAACCTAAAAAACAAAAAACCAACTCCAGATACAAAGAACAGCTTGGTGGTTACCAAAGACAGGGCGTGGAGGTGGGCAAAATGGGCAATGGGGATCAATAGGTACAAACTTCCAGTTATAAAATAAATAACTCATGAGGATGTAACATACAGCATGGACTATAATTAACAATATTTTATTGTTAATTGGTATGGTTTTATTTTATTTTATTACATATTTGAAAGTTGCTAAGAGTAAATCCTAAAAGTTCTCATCAGAAGAAAAAAATTTAGGGACACCAGGGCAGCTCAGTCGGTTAAGTGTCCGACTCTTGATTTTGGCTCATGTCATGATCTCACAGTTCTTGAGATTGAGCCCACGTCCAGCTCTGTGCTGACAGCATGGAACCTGCTTGGGATTCTCTCTCTCCCTCTCTCTCTCTCTCTCTCTGACACTCCGCCCTCCTCACCATGTGCTCTAGCTCTCAAAATAAAAACTTTTAGAAAAAAAGAAAAAAAAATGTTTAACACATAAAAATGCAGATTTCTGAAGTCTACTCACTGACCCACTGAATCACCAACCCTGGAGATGGGACTCAGGAGTCTGCATTTTAATAACATAAGGGTGATTTTTACTCTTTAATAAAGAGGCTCCACTGCATTCAAATCCATCAGTGAAACCATGCCCAAAAATCAAGCCTTCTCAGTTTATTGCACCTACTCCCAAACCCCCAGTGTCTGCAATTGGCACACAAGAGTGACTGCAAACAATTATTTTTAAAGAAATAATTTCAGAAACTCATTTCTTTCCCTAAACACAAATGCTCTGGCTCAGCTCCTGGTTCAGTTCTGGGGAAAAAAAAAAAAAAAAAGGGAGTTTATAAATAAAAACAATAAATTAAATTAAAACCTTGTTTTGTAGAATGTGCTTTATTTTCTTTATATTCTCTTTATTTAGGAAAGCCTCCCTATCCCCACATCATTCTGCATTTTAATTATTTTTTCTGCCAAAATTTATTTTTTTTTAATATGAAATTTATTGTCAAATTGGTTTCCATACAACACTCAGGACTCATCCCAACAGGTGCCCTCCTCAATGCCCATCACCCACTTTCCTCTCCCTCCCACCCCCCATCAACCCTCAGTTTATTCTCAGTTTTTAAGAGTCTCTTATGGTTTGGCTCCCTCCTTTTTTTTTTTTTTCCTTCCCCTCCAAAATTTTATTTTTTTTAAAGATTTTTTTTTTTTTTTTAAATAATCTCTACACCCAACATGGGACTCGAACTCACAACCCCCAAGATCAAGGGTCACATGCTCTACCCACTGAGCCAACCAGGCACCCCCTCTGCCAACATTTTAGTAAGCCAAGGGTTCCTTCCAGACCAGAGACACGGTGGTTGAGAACATGCACTCCAGCAGGCCTGCATTGGAGCCCCTATAGTCATTTGCCCACAGGGTTAGCAGCCACACTGCTAACTCTCTCTGAATCTTGTGACCATAAAATGGGGATGATGACATCAGTGTCTACCGGATGGGGTGGTGAGGAACGAGGAAATCATGCAAAATGTATAGCAAAGAGCCACCTCCACAGTAAGAACACAGTAGCAACTGCTATCACCAACACTGTTGTTATCTCTTATTATTATTATTACTAGTAATTATTTCCTCTCCCAATGCCATGCTCCAGTAAAGGACCTCATTTACACCGCTATCAGCTTCTGCAGGACTTCTGCATGCCCCGCTTCTAACATCCTGGCAGGCTCCCACTTCCCCCTACCTTTTCCCCTTGTTCTCTACACCCTCAGCCTGCAGGATCTGCTATCAAAAAGGGTAGCATACAGGTCATGATCTCACGATTCATGAGATCAAGCCCTGCATCAGGCTCCATGCTGACAGTATAGAGCCTGCTTGGGATTCTCTCTCTCCTCTCCTTCTGCCATTCCCCTTGCTTGTGCCCTCTCTCTCACACACAAAATAAAAGATGGTTTTTTATATTTTATATTTTTATATAAATAAACAATAAATAATGTTTATTTATCTTTGAGAGAGAGAGAGAGAGAGAGAGAGACACAGAGCGTGAGCAGGGGAGAGGCGAGAGAGGGAGACACAGAATCCGAAGAAGGCTCTGAGCTATCAGCACAGAGCCTGACGCCAGGCTCGAACCCATGAACTGTGAGATCATGACCTGAGTCAAAGTTGGACGCTTAACCAACTGAGCCACCCAGGCACCCCAAAGTAAAAAATGTTTAAAAAGGGCAGCAGCATGCTCAGTTCACCCTCTACCTTGTCTTGCCAAAACACAGGTTCCCAAATGGACCCGGAAGCAGGCTTTACATTAGGCTGAGTGCACTCAGCTCCTTACACATCTTCCTCCTTCAAGATCATCAATGTAGTCCATGAGGGACCATTCCTTGTGGGGCCTGAAAAGAAGCCCACATTAAAAAGGTCATCTGGGGGCACTTGGGTGGCTAGTTCGGTTAAACACCTGACTCTTGATTTCAGCTTAGGTCATGATCTCACAGTTCACGGGATCAAGCCCCATGTCAGGCTGTGCACTGACGGCACAGAGCCTGCTTTGGTTCTCTCTCTCCCTTTCCTTCTGCCCCTCCCCTGTGTGTGCTCTCTCTCTCTCTCTCTCTCTCTCTCAAAATAAATAAACATTTATAAATAAATAAACATAGGTAGATAGGTAGGTAGGTAGGTAGGTAGGTAGATAGATGGATGGATGGATGGATGGATGGATAGATAGATACATAGATACACAGATAGATAGATAAATGGCCATATGGAGGGACTGGTAGTCAGGAACTCAGCCTCTGGAGCCAGGAAGAATCCTGCTCTGCTGCTCACCAGCTCTGTGACCTTGAGCAAGCCACATTTCTTGGAGCCTCCACGTAAACATCTACAAAAGAGTTCTTGATAGTACCTCCCTCCTAGGGCCACTGTGAGCATTAGAGGAGATGCTGTTTTAACATAATACCTAACATACTCAGCAAGTAAGACGTCTTTTCCTTACTGTCACTTTAAACTTCATTTTTTCTTCCCAGAAACACTAACAAGTTTATGTAGACTAAGAACTCATAGAACCTGAGAGACCAGGATTTGGCACACAACCTTGTACAATTAATAAAGCAAGGGAGGAAGCCCATCTTATCTTGACTGAACTGCTCAACCATTCTCCATTCCAAAGCCATTTCCCCACATCTCATCTGGCTCTTACTCTCCACCAGAGTCGTCACGACCCTAACCTCCACATGCACTCATTATCCTACCTCCCCTCCACCTACAGAAAAGTCCAAGTTCTCTAGCAAGGGGTTCAAGGCCCACCCTATTCTCACCCCGCCCCACCTTGCCTGCTTCATCTCCCAAATACCTCTGCACACTCAGTCCCCCCTCATCCTTCTATGAAGCCTCTAAGTGAACCAACTACTTAGAATTAGTTGCTCCTTCCCATCTGTTCTTATTATGCACTGCTTTTATCTCTAAGAATTTGGTCCTGTATCTGCCTCTTCTACTAGATGCAAAGGGCCGAATTTGTTAATATATTACATAACTAATTTATAAGTTTTCTAACAAATACATAATTGAATGAGTAAGAGAGTGAATTTTTCCACCTAAACATAGAAACTTCAGTCCAATTATGCATTCCCTTGCTCTCAACTCTCTAATGGCTCCCACCTCACTCAGATGAAGACCCAAGGCATTGGCCGACAAGGCCCTATCTGATCTGATCCCCCAGTTTCCTCCAAGGTCTCAGGCCCTTCCTTTTTCCCCCTTGCTACCGCACTCCAAAAGCACTAACGTCCAAGCTATTCATCAAACCCACCAGGCACACTGTGGCCTTACAGCTTTTGCTCTTGCTGTTCTCCCTGTCGAGCACACGAGTCACAAACTATTTCGGTAAAGGGCCATATATTAAATATTTTCAGCTTTGCAGACTATATATAATACCTCTGTCACAGCTACTCAATACTGCATTGTAGCACAAGGCAAATGGCAAGCACAGACAAAATATAAAGTTATGAGTGTGGCCAGATGTGGCCCAGAGGCTACAGTTTGCCAAACTCTGCCTTGGTGTGGTAGGTGCTCCAAAAGTATTTACTGAATGGATGAATCAAGGGAGAAACTATACCTCACTAGGCCTGTGCAGAGCCAGTAACAACACAGATCCCCAGGTGAGAATCACTCCAGGGCTATCAATTCAGTAGCCATCCTACCCCAGCACCCCAGCACCACCTCCCAGCTCTTGCCTCTTAAACCCCATCTTCCTGGTGCACCATCCTCCAGGCCTGTCCCTATAGGCAATGGAGCCCTGAGACCATCCCACCCTGGGAGGGGAAGCCACAGCAAGAAACAGACACAATTCCCAAGACCTGGTTTTCATGCAAATGTCCTCAGTAATAAAAGAGGTGGAAATTGAAAAACATAAAATAGATGATAGAGGAGCCAAACTGTGCCTAAATAGACTGGAGCTGGAGTTTTCCATACGGTGTCAGTGAGTCTTTAACATGCAAATGAGTTGTTTCCCTCAGGGTATTTTAAAAGACCCTGTCAGCCGTGAAATATGTCTGTCGATGAAAAACACCTTTCATTATTAAACCTTTTGCTAATGAATCACCTGCCCTGTTCTGTTTACTTGCCTTTCTCACTTTCACCTGAGTTACTTCTCACAGGAGCACACACTTTTGGGAGGGGCCTTAAGGACACCAAGACCCTAAAAACCTAAAAATTAGATGACAATTTTAGCAACAACTAACCTTTACAAAGCCCTCTGCACCCATTATCTCATTAGATATTCCACACAACCCAGTAAGATGAGACAAATATTATCATCATCCACAGGCATAAATGAGGAAAGGAAAGAGTTGGGAGATTTTTCCCAAGCGCTCAACCAGTAAACGGCAGAGTTGGAGCTTGAGCCTGTCTATGGCACACGGCCTCCTTAGCAGGGACTCTGTTCACCCATGTCCTTAGCACTCTTCACAAATAACCGTATCAGTCACTGTGGGCAGCGACTCTGCTTTCTGACCCTCTACCCTGCCCAAATGGCAGGCATGTGGAAGACACTGCTTAGAGCCCTGGAAATCAACATGTCAGAATATCAACCAAAGCACCTCACCAGAAATAACCGATTCCAGTCTATGAAACATTTAGGAGAGCTGTGTTATTGTCAAATCTGTAAGAATGGAATCCATCTTGCTGGACCATAGGGAACACCCCAGCAGGTGATGAAATGAGGCAAAAGGCAAGTGTGGAAAGCTCTACAAATGGGTAGTTGATAGTCAAATGGAATGTCCATCCCCTGGACAGAACTAAATGGGGAATCAAGCACTTACAGTTTGTGGTGGGCCAAAGAGTGGCTAGGCCCACCAGTTACCATCATCCGCAGTCCCCATGCCACATTCCAGGTCAATAAGCATGGAATCACCATGCCCTGCTTGGTGCGCAGGTGAGAATGGTCAGAAGAAAGGCACTCTGGGCTCTAATTCCATCAATCCCATATAGTAACCGCAGTCTCCTCCCATTTCCTAAAGAGGCTATTAGAGAAATGGGCATTATTTCTTCTGGTCTACTCCCAAGACTGGAAAAGATTCAATAATACCCTTGGAGAGAGTGATCAGGTTTTCAGGGAAATCTGGTAATTGATGTGGATGAAAAGCAAACAAGGTGAGGGGCATCTGGGTGGCTCAGTCGGTTTAGCATCTGACTCTTGGTTTCAGCTCAGGTTTCACCTCAGATCTTGAGGTTCCTGAGTTCCAGCTCCACGTGCTGACAATGCCAAGCCTGCTTGGGATTCTCTCTTTCTCTCTCTCTGTTCCTCCCCCACTCATGCACATGTGTGCTCTCTCTTTCTCAAAATAAATAAACTTAAAAAAAAAAAAGCAAACAAGGTGGAAAATATCATCATTTCTCAAGTCTGGAAAGATGCACAGTCAATGCCCAGGGACCATCTAATTGGCCTGATGAGGTTTATAACCTGACCTGCCACCAATGATGCAGTCCAAATATAATCATATGTCCAGAAGGTGGCTGAATCAATATTGATTAAACAAAGGAATCCTTGGCTGATGCCACGGTCCCAGAACAGACAAGGAAAATAAATCTCACCCAGGCAAGGAATAGAAATTCCCCATTCAGTTCATCCTGGGAAAGTAGGGACTCAGGGAAAACAGTGGAAAATCAAGCACAAAGAGCAAGTGGCAGATAAAAGGTAGGTCACTGGAGTCCCTCTGGCATAAAAATCTAAATCCAGATTTAGTTAGTTGGGGGCCAGGGAGCTGGACAGGGAGTCGGAGAATGCATACCAGAACCAAGCACTATTCTTATCTTATAGGTCCCCTGTCTGCAAGAAAATGTATATTAGCAGGAAGGAATAAAATGCAAGCTCTCCCGGCAGAGGTAAAATCTTACATCTGTAAAGGCTGTTGAGAAACAGCCAAGCCAATAATAACACAAGAGGATACGATGTAATCCAGGAAAAATGACAGAAGTGTAAATCTGCATATAAAATAATGTAGGGGCAAATTAATAGTGTACACAGTGATATGCACATGTTTATCATGACAAAATGTTAAACTGGCAAATAAGGACACAAAGACGCATAACCCAGTCTGAGAAGTTGGTGCTTTAAATTCACAGGATTTTTTTTTTCCTATAAAGCAGCAGTGGTCAAAATTATGTCCGGGGCAGCATCACTATCTCCAGGGAGCATGTTACAAATGCAAATTCTTGCTCCCCAGCCCAGACCCAGTGAATCAGAAACTCTGGGGATGGGGTCGAGCACTGCGTATAGTAACAAGCCCTCCAGATGATTCTGATGCAGTTTGATAGCTTGTGCAATAAGAAAATGCTTAAAGAAAACATACAAAGGCACAGATAAAGTCTAGTTCACTTTCAGCTCGGCAAATATTTCTTGAGCACCCATTAAGTGCCAATTATCATGGACGTGATCAATAAATACTTGTTGAATTGGTTGACTTCCTACCTAGTAGAAAGTAAATGCCACTTAACCTGGGGAGAGAGCTGTGCTAGGTGTCTTCCAGGGGCTGCTCTCCATGCACAGCTGTCATCAGCACGTTCCAGTTCCAGGAGAACTGGAAGCGCAGGGCCCCGCAAAGTGTGGGAGATCAGGGGCGCTCCGGGGCACGCCAAGCTACCAGACGGAAGGCAGAGATTTGGGCGGCACCCCACGCTCTAGTCCAGAGATCACGCCCAGCCCCCGGCCACCCGCGGCTCGGAGTCCACACACCGCCTAGGCAGAGATCGCCTGGGTGAGCCACCCGATGCCTCCTCCTCCAGCTCCAGCCCTGCCTACATGCGAGACTGCGCCATCGAAGTAGCCAGTCCACACTTCTGCCCACTGGTGAGCCGGGCTGGAGAGTGACCGCAGAGGAGGCGGGGCCCTGCCGGTCACGTGGCCGCGCGCCGGCCTGGGTGACAAGGTCACAGGCCGCGGGTTCCCTCCCGCGCAGTTCCAGCGGAGGCGGGCGTCTGGGACGTTTGCACCGCCACCCCAGCACTCTACGCGCCGCGCGACCCTGGTGCGACTACCCTACTCACCCCAAGGGACGCGGGGACGCGGCGCCGAGTTCCGCGCCGCAGCTGGGTGACGGGATTCGCCGGGACTTGGCTCTCAGCCGCCCACTGATTGCGCCTAATGAAGCGGAGGCGCCGCGCGGCCTGCCGGGACTTGTAGTTCGTGGTTCCCTAAGCCGCGGCCAAGCGAGCCGCCGGACCCGCGCTCCCCGTGGACCGCTCCTTCCGAGGAGGTAGAGGGGTCAAGACACCTAACCTGCCAGGGGCACTTATTTCTTTGCCCGGGCTGCGGACACACAATCTTTCTGAAATTTGTTTTCAATAGTCTTTCCGAAGGAGGCGTAGATTCGTGTTCCGTGGAGGATGGAGTTGTGGGCTTGTGCATTTCAAATAAGGTATTAGAACAAGAGAGGAAGGCATTCACTGACAGTTAACGAGTGGTGAGAATGTGCTGATTGATCTTAGTTATCTTTGGCCCCCCTTCGTTCATTCATTGACCTGTATCGCATGTTTATAAGATGTGCTTTGGAGACATTCATCAGACGTTCATTCCACAAATATCTCTTGAGCCACTCCCCGGGGAGCAGAGATGGGGGCGGGGAGGGGGGGGGGCGGTCATCTATCAATTCAATCAATTCCAGTCAAATTTCCAACAGGATTTTGCCTGGACTTTCACAAGCTAATCTAAAATTTATATGCAAAAAAAAAAAAGGGGGGGGGGTGGGTAAAGCATAACCAAAACACTCCTGGAGGAGAATGACATGTTTCAAGGACTTGGCCTTTCATACATCAATATTTATTATAATGCTATAAAAAATTGAGGCCATTTAGTATTAGTATAAAGATCCCGGGTGGGGAGAGAGAGAAGAAATCAGCCTAGAGAACCCAGAAACAGATCTAGGAATAGGTGGGATCTTGATATATGATAGAGCTAGCATTATAGGTCAGTGGGGATAGGCACATTATTCAGTATATGAGCTGGAACAACTAGTTATCTGTTGGATTCCTCACTCCAGGTAGATTAAAGACTTTCAACGGGAAAAGCAAAATAAGATGTTTTAAAAGAAAATAAAGGAAAACATTCTGTGATCTCAGGGTTTATTAAATGACACAAACTATTTAATACCTTGATAAATTTGGACAACATTAAATTCAATAACTTCTCTTCATCGACAAGCATTACAAAACAAGCCGCAGACTAAGACAATTGCAGTACAGAGACAGCAATAGTATAGAATTGCATAATACAGCCCCACTGTCTCACATGGGCAGTGTATGCATGCTAAGATAAAAACATGAATAATTTTCAAGCAGTGTAAGAAGTGTGAGCTGAAGGCATGAACAAAGTGATATAGGAACACAAAGAAGGGAGCAGTAATTTTGCCCAGGAGATTCTGAAATGCTCCATAAACTAAGAACTGACTTGGAGGCTGGGAATTAAAGTCTGAATAGGGGCTCCCCTGGAGAAAGTTGTCGGCATCAAAAAAAATCCTATAAAAAAAAAAAAGCATAAAAATGCAGTAAAATACAGTAAAAGACATAAAGGTATTTAAATTAAAATGGGAAATTTAAGGGGCGCCTGGGTGGCGCAGTCGGTTAAGCGTCCGACTTCAGCCAGGTCACGATCTCGCGGTCCGTGAGTTCGAGCCCCGCGTCAGGCTCTGGGCTGATGGCTCGGAGCCTGGAGCCTGTTTCCGATTCTGTGTCTCCCTCTCTCTCTGCCCCTCCCCCGTTCATGCTCTGTCTCTCTCTGCCCCAAAAATAAAATAAAAAACGTTGAAAAAAAAAAAAATAAATAAATAAAATAAAATGGGAAATTTAAAACCAGAGAGAGAAGACAGAATAAATATATTAAAAACTTAATATGGTTCCTCTAATTGCCCCCCTAAGTTTAACTATGAAAATGTTACCAGCAGGCTAACAGCTACCCTGAGGAATGGAAATGGGGAGGGGAGGCTAGAGAACTTTCAGTTTGCATTCTGTGCCCTTGTATCATATTTGAATTTTCTTTTACAATGAATGTGCATATAACTTTCACAACTAAAATTTAATTACTTAAACATGTAAAAAAAATTTATTATAATTTTTAAGCCTTCCAGTTCAACGTGGTATGTTGAGTATACTCATTTAAATCCACTCCTTCCTGAAATCCCTTGAAAATGACAAGAAAGAAATAAAAAAGTCATAAAAGCCGAAGGGAACAAGAGACAACAGCAGATAGGAAAAATCAAAAAATAAATGTGGGGAGCTCCAACACAGATAGGGAAATAAGACTTTTATAAACAAGCCTGTGAGCCCCAGCCCCAGAAATTTCTGATTTTAGAGTCTAGTCTGGGATGTGGATCTCCCTTTGTAATTCTTAGAAAGCTCCCTCAGTGATTTTAATGGGCAGCTTAGTGGAAAGCTCTGTCAAGGAGGCAGTTCGTGTAGTGAAAAGTGGGTGGATTGAGAACAGTGGTTCTCAGCCAGGTTAGAATCACCTGGAGAGCTTTAACAATCCTCCTGGGCCACACCCTGGACCTCTTAAGTCATTTTCTGGGGAAAGGACCCAGGTGTAACTATTTTGTAGAGCTCTCCGGATGGTTTCAATGCACAGTCAACGTTAGACACCACTGAGTTAAAGAGTCTTGTTTGGACTGTGTGACTTAAAGTAAGTTTTCTAATTTGGCAGAGCTTGACCTTCCTTTTGATTTACCAATGGTAAAATGATAAAATGGTGGTTTCCTTCTTGATAAAAGGTGTTAACCACCATCTGTCCTACCTGCCTCAGAGGTCCTTGTGAGGATCAGGTGAGATGGGGTATGTGCTTTGAAAACCAGATATTGCTGTGAAGACATGTTCCATTAAGCTTAGAAGAAAATCCAGACTCTTAACTCACATGGCACCCCTGGGCCTGTTCCTACTCCCTCCGTCTCCACCCTCACCACCCTTCTCCCTCCCAGCTCAGGCCACTCCAGCCTAACCAGCTTCCTGTCTGTTCCTCAACCTGCCAAACTGGCTGCTGCCATGAGACCCTTACACTTGCTGTTCCCCCATAATTTCAAAGGTCTGCTCCATCCCAGCAATCTGTTCTCTGTTCCAATGTCACCCTTCCAGGGAGGCCATCCCTGACTACCCTTATCTAACCACCACCAACCCTACACATTCCCTGAGACACGTTGTATCCCCTTACCTTGCTTTATAACACTCATCAGTACTTTATATTATTCATTTGTTTAGATGGCTTTTATCTGTTTTCTCCACTGGACTTAAAGCTTCATGAGAGCAGGGATTTAGATCTTCGGTGCCTAGAAAGGAGATAGACAACAGATAAGCAAAGAAATAACAGGATCATTGCATGACATAATAAGCCCTGTGAAAGAAAGAAGTAGGGGTGTGTGATAAAGAATAACTAAACAGAGGCCAGAGATGGCGTCTTTGGAAGGAGAAGTCAGGCAAGGTGTCTTTGAGGAAACTGCAACCTGATGGATGAGCGAACCAGCCATGAGGAAGATGAGAAAGTGTATTCCAAGCAGAGGGAACACAAGTGCAAAGGCCCAGGGGTAGGAAAGAGCCTGGCAGGTTTGAGGAACAGAGAGGAGCCTAGTGGAACTGAAGCAGAGAGAATGGTATAGGAGGAGGTAGGAGAGGCAGGTAGAGGACCTCAGAGCACTCACTAGTTTGGATTTTAGTCCAAGTGCACTAGAAAGCCATTGAAGGATTTTGTTGAGATGGGATATGACCCAAGAAGCTAAACAGAAAATGCACTGAGCAACCAAAGCTATCAGGGGAAGTGGCTAACTTATTTCACAACCGACCACAAAGTCCCAGTTGAGTTTCTGAGGCAGTAAGGCCTGGGGTTAGTAAACTGAATATTTAGAATGCTGTTCATGAGAGGCATTCATTCAGGATGCTGTGTGTCTTGTCTCAGAAGTGGACTATCTGGAAGGAAGCGTCACACAGCAGCCAACCAGAGGAAAAGCAAGAGAATCCAAGGAGCAAGATTCTTGCTTAAGACAATGAGAAAACATTACTGCAGAGAGAGTAATAAGGGAATTGTGTGCTATGCAGGAGGGAGAAAGTCTTAGGGCCTGTAGTAGAGGAAGCAAGAAAGCTGCATTTGGTTCCCACCAGTATTCCAAAGATGAACAATGCCCTGGTTGGGTAACAACCACAGAAGGAGACTTGAGCTGGAGGGCTGGAGCTTGTATTAGCACCTGCCCAGGACAGAGAGTGTTCCAGCAGGAGAAAAGCAATCAACCTAGATCCAGGACCAGAAGGTCAGCCTCCAGATACCCAGAGGGCAGTTGAACATTTGCCAGAAAGTCTGCAGGCCAATCCATAGGCCATATACATTTGTGTGCTAGGGTCAAAGAGCAGAGGTTAGGGCTGGAAAGAGAGCAAGGCCTGCTGGCTCTGGACACTTCTAGGTATCAATGACCATGAGATAGAAACCTGCTCAGCCTGCCCCGTGGGATGGCCAGACTGGCCTGGACTTGATGGGAGTTTAAAGGGATATTTTTTAACACCTGGGAAGAAGTAAATCAAGATGAGTAATCTGGAATTCATTTCCAAGCCAGGGGCTGGAGTGACATGGAGAGCAGGGATTTCTTATCTGCCCCTGACTGGCTGAAGGATCCCACAAAAGGCACATCACACAGGCTCTTCAGTTTTCTTATTCTTTTTCCAGCTTTATTGAGATATAATTGTCACACCCTTCAGTTTTCTTATCTGTCATGAGGAAGAAAAAAAAATTCCTTGCAAGAAACAGCTGATAAAAAGAACCAAATGAATTCTTAACCAGAATTCTAAATCAGTTTACTAGAGATATGTGTGCATATCCCATATATATTCCATAAATATACATATATACATATATATGGGACATACTATATTTATATATATAAATGTTATATTTGCATATATATGCTATCATTTATCAAGCACTTAATATTTCCAGCTGCTAGTCTCAGTGCTTTAAGTATATTTTCTCATATTACCTTCATGATATATGAGCTAGACATCTTTATTACCCCCACTTTATAGCTGAGCACACTAAGGCACTGAGAGTTAAGCAGCTTGTCCATGATCACTCTGTAAGGGTGGAACTGGGATTCCACCCCACAAATCTGACTCCGCATCCCATACTTTGGAATAAGCAGTTCACTCTGATCATAGGTATATTTAAAAGGAATCATTTGAGGCAAATGTCTCTGGGGCCAAGGTAATCTATGGCCCTGAGGTCTTTGAGCAGTTTTAACAGGAAATAGGCAAGCTGGCTCAGCAGTAATCCTTTATTATCAACCATTAAGTGGCCACAGCTTTCAGTTAAGAGGGAGGATGGACTGGGAGTTTGGTTAGCTGGTTCCAGTCCTGCCTATGCTACTTGTTGGCTGCCGACCTTGGACCTTGGACCAGTCATTTTTCCTCCCTCGGACTCAGGATCTTCTTTAGTAAAGCAAAGGAATTTTAGGGGCAGAACTCTAAAGTCTCTTCCAGCATTCCACATTCCATGATTCTTTGAGTCTGGAAGCAATGTCCAACCTCCTATAGACTGACACAGAGGGCATAGCTGAGTAAGACCCTACACTGAATATCCTCTGTATCCTGCCAGAGGTCCTCTCTCCACCCTTCTCTGCCCTGCCCTGTGCCCAGGAGACTGACCAGCGCAAGCTGCATCCCCAGGGGCTCCCCTGTCCTCTTAAAGTGGTTTAGCCAGTGGTAGGAGCAGGAGACAGGAGCAGGAGACAGATAGGCCCAAGGAGAGAGAGGCCCAGGTATCTGTATATCTGTTCACACACACACACACACACACACACACACACACACACACACACACACACTGAATCCTGTGTGCGCTCCTGCCCTTTGTGTCTGCATTCCAGCAGAGGCTGGGTTCCTCTCCTGCCACAGTTCCGCTGGGGCACTTCTGCCCAGCCCCAGCTCTCATTGGGTTGCAGGAACACCACCATTCCCACACTGTGCCCCCTTAGACCTGAGAGCGTTGATGGCTTCCTGCTGTGCCAGTTTCTAGCTGTTTCCCCACCACTGGCTGGTTCCCTTAACTGCTTATGCCTCCACTGAACAATTCGTTCATTCAACACCCTGCATTGAAACCCTTGAACATGCCCCCTGTTTCCCGCAGGACCCTTTCTGCTACTGCCCCCTTGGTGGTGAGGTGGCTTCCCTCCTTGTTGCTGCTACCATGACATCAGAAATTTCTCCATGTCACAGAATCCCAGACCTCAACACAGGAACTCCACAACACAGGAATCCCACCTCCTATCAAAGTCCTGCAGGCCTCCCCACCAAGCCCTACCACTAGCAGGGGACCTAGAGATAGGCACTTTCAGAGTAAGGGAGCAGGATTCCCAATTCTCCCACAGCGCTGGAAGCATCAACAACACTATTTTACTAGCCAAAGTCTATTAAAAAATGCCTTAGATTCCTCTTCTGTAAATTGGGGATAATAATATCTGTTCTCAGGCTTGCTATAAGGACTGGATAAAACAGCCTATGCAAGGGCTTAGTACATTGCCCGCCAAAGACTAAGTAGATGTTCAATAAATTTAATTCCCTTTCTCTATTACGCAACTGGGAGGAGTGGGGAAGCCATGAAAACAATTTGATGAGGTAAAGTGGCTTCTCCAGAAATACCATGCCACCTCCTTCAGATATGTAGTGGAATAGCCAGGGACTGGGATGGCAGTGGACCAAAGCAGAAAAAAAGAACAACTCATCAGAAAAGCAGGCTTTTGTCAAAACAAAAACAAAAGAAAAAAAAAAACCACAATGCTCAAACCCAACTGCAATGAGCAATTATGGAACAATAACTAAATACTTTCTATAATTAGAGAGAGAAACTATGACAAGTGATCAGGGTGCCTTTGTCTGCACTGACCCTCTACACCCAAGGAAGATCTTAGCTCACATGAAATGGAGACTAGGGATCTTTGTGTCTTTTTTTTTTTTATTTTCTTGAGAAATTAAATCTCACACCACCCTTCTGTTGCCAAGAAAGGGAGGCAGAGGAGACAGTGAGGACCCTCTTATCAAAAAAGAAAGGCAATTGGAAATGTGACTCATGTCAAGGGCTAATTCAACCCTCCTGAGAGAGGCAAGGGTCTTATAGCTTCCCACAAGAGCTGCTGACACCCTGGCCCTACCCTGCTGACGGGGCAGGTGGGTGGGTTAGCATTTCTGTGGGAAGAGGAGGGCACATGGGCTTTGATGGCTATCAGGAGGCCCCTTTGACTGAAATCTGTGGAGGAGCAAATCCTTATCTTTAACAATGGATATTCTGGACAAAAGCAAAGGAGAAGATATTCCCACAAACATTAGTGTTAGAGACTTGTTCTCTCGGTCTTGACAGAAGGACCAAGCTAGCTTCTTCGCCCTGAACCTCGATGGCTGCCCAGACCCTGCTATTCTCCCAGGCTCCCAGGTTCCTTTTCCCTTCCTTCTCCTCAGTCCCACCTCACTGAGGCTATTGACCCTTCCATCTATCTTTCCCTCTTTCTCCTTCCTCACCATTCCTGTCGCCACAAGCATTGTCAGGCTCCCCACACATCCCACGTCTAGACTCTTCCACAGACTTCCGTCTGGTCCCCCTTTCTCCAGACTCCTCCCCCTCACAGACATTCCACAAAACACCACCTAAAACACCGCATTCACTATGCCATTCTCTACACTGGGACTTTCTCAACTATGGTATACACTATGGTATACACCAGGTGCCCCTGGCATACACTAGGTACTTTTCGGTGGTGTAATACACATGCTTAGTGTTCTGCCCAGGTCCCCTTTACCAGGCCAGTATCCCCATTACTCAGCTCCTGTGAGTGTTGGCTGCTAACAGTTCACAGCTGCCCCATCCTCCAGAAAATTAACAGGGCAGAAGGAAGCTGCCTCAACAGGAAATGTCTGAAAGGTTACACCCTCACACGTTCCCACATCATGGTTTCACGAAGGTCCTCTGTTTCTTGAATACTGGGATGCTACAAACTGCTTCTTTGGGAGAAAACCAAGCCAGTCTGGGAAAATCTAGGGCACCTGAAGTTCAGTTCCATAAGAGGCCACGAAGACCTAATTGTCTCCCCCTTCCCACCTGGAAGAAACAGTTGTCGGGTATCTACTATGTCCCAGGTGCTGAGCCATTATTAAGCACCTTGTTTTGAAGATACTGATGTAAATAATATGATTTTCCTGCCATGCTGAGAATCCCGTAGTCTGATGGTAGACACAGATTATTGTTTTTTAATTTTACAATCAATTTTAAAAATGCTATATAGACATGTGTAAAGTAATACTGGGGGGGGGGGGTGGCGGACAGGGAGCTCCTCTGTTTCAGTTAGAATGGAACGTAATGAAGTTCAGGTTCAGCAGCTGGGTTCCAGTGTGGGCTCTCCCACTTACTAGCTGAGTGCCCCCAGGCAAGTCAGTGATGGTGTCTGCTGGGGAAAAAGAGCAACGAAATGCCCCTAGGAAGGCTGGAAGGCGATATATCTACTTAATGCACATTGTGTCTGGGGAATAGGATTGCAGGTGGTTATTTTATTCTGTTTTACTATTTTTCAAATTTTCACAGACAATAAAATCCTTTTAAAATCAGAAAATGAGACTCACTAAATTTTTTTAATGTGATTTAATTCTCATAAGTACACTCCCAGGAACATTCTTAAAAAGCATCTCTCCTCCTCCCCTTACTTTATCTACCTATCTATCTATCTGGCAGAGTTCACTAAAGGGTGGTTTTTAGGACCACCTGCATCAAGATCACTTGGACGTCTTAGTAATATACAAATTCCAAGCACTACTCCCTGGATTCAGACTGTCTGGAGTGGAGCCCAGAAAACTGTATTTTGACAAGCTCCCTAAATGACTGTATTCTCAGCATGAGCCTGAGAACTACTATTGAAGTGAATGAAACATTCTATTTATGTTAATTTTGCAGGTAACTAGGACTTACCCACACATGTAACCTTTTAAAAGTTTTACACTACCTTGTAAAATAAGTTTGCTGAACAGAGTGTAAGTTTTCTTGGTGAAAACATGGAGTCATGTCCATGATATGGTGAGGACATTTCTGTTGATGTCTCCCTCTCTAAAGGGGTCCTGGGTGGTGATACTCTTACAGTTCTATTCATTTTGTACCATTATTCACCATCCAGTCTCTGGTACTCTTTTTATTAAAAAGCATTTATTTACCACTTCCTAGTACACCAATTGTCCCACTAAAAGAAATCTAGGCTCTTTAGAGCCTCATTCCACACCTGGGGATGGAAATGTATGAGATAAGATGATCCTGAAATATCTTGTCATACCAGAAAGCATGGAAGCTATCGACAACTACTAGGGTTAGGTCAGAAAAACTCAGAAGTGAACATGAAGAGCCTCCACTTGCAAAAGGATGGGACAATTTGATAATCTGCTAAAAATATCAATGGATTGAAACACATCAAATATCTTTACCTCTGTGAGTTTATGATGGTACTCCAAAAAGAAAAAAAAATTTTAAGTCATCGCTGAAGAATGCAAGAAAACCACCTAATTATTTTTAAAATGGGTCATTAAAGAGAAAGAATCTGGCATTCATTCTCTTTTCCTTTGTGAAATTCTCTTTTATAAAAGTATGCCGGCTAATAAATAAAAAAGAAATTACAATTAGAACATCACAATTCTGCAATTCCTAATGATTTATGGGTGTAGCAATGATCATGAATGTCTGCTAACATCACAAGAAAGACTACCAGACTTTGGATTTTCCTGATAGAAGTAAACACCATCATGCATGAAGTTGCTTTGTCCCTCCCCTAGCCCCACAACAAAAACAAAGCCAAACAAAACCTTGAATCTGATCAAGCCTCTAGAGCTAATGAAGAATTTACAGGAAATGGAGGAAGAACAATATCACAAAGATGCAAAATCAAAGCTATAGGAAACTCTAGGAGGCAGATTATCTAATTTCTTCAACAAAATATTGCATGAAAAAAATAAGAAACTATAAAAGAGATGTGAGACACATCAACCAGTCACAATGGATAAACCCTATTTGGATCTTGATTCAAATAAGAAAAAAAAAAAAAAAATATATATATATATATATATATATATATATTAAAACAGCAAAACCAAGAACATACAAGAAACATACAAAACAAAAACATTTAAGACTATCAGAGAAAGACCAAAATTGGGTAGATATTTAATGATACTGAAGAATTCATTATTTTTTAAATTTAGGTATAATACTGGTACTTTGTGGTTTTTGAAAAGGAGTCCATATCTTTTAGAGAAGAATGCTGACATATTTGCAAATAAAATACAATATTTGAGATTTGCTTCAAAATAATCTGGGGAACGGAGTGGCAGGGGTACCATGAGCAAGATTGCCCCCATGGTGAAAAATATTAAAGCTGGTGGTAAATTCATCAGGTTCATTTTTCTGTTCTCTCTACTTTTGAGTATGTTTGAGATTTTTTTTTTTTAATTTTTTAATGTTTATTTATTT
This sequence comes from Panthera onca, assembly GCF_046562875.1. NCBI lineage: Eukaryota > Metazoa > Chordata > Mammalia > Carnivora > Felidae > Panthera > Panthera onca. The sequence goes on along the minus strand of NC_138344.1, from coordinate 121,715,934 downwards.
TTGAGAGAGAGAGAGCGAGAGAGAGCATGAGAGGTGGAGGTGCAGAGAGAGAAGGAGACACAGAATCCAAAGCAGGCTCCAGGCTCTGAGCTGTCAGCACAGAGCCTGACGTGGGGCTCAAACTCACAGAGTGCAAGATCATGACCTGAGCCGAAGTCAGAGGCTTAACTGACTAAGACGCCCAGGCGCCCCTATGTTTGAGATTTTTAATAAAATGTTCAGCATATTCATGGTTGAAACTTGAAATTTTCAGAAAAGTAAAAGAAGAAAATTTAAATTATCCATAATCCCACCCCACAGAGATAATCACTACTATCATTTTGCTGTATACCCTTCTTGCTTTTTAAATATAACAGAAATCCTGCTGTGAATATTGTTTTATAATTTGCTTCTTTCACTTAAGATAGTATATTTTTCCTTGTCATTAAAAATTCTAGGGGCATCTGGGTGGCTCAGTCAGTCAAGCGTCCAACTTCAGCTAAGGTCATAATCTCGTGGTTTGTGAGTTCAAGTTCCACATCAGGCTCACTGCTGTCAACCTGGCAGTGCAGACCCTGCTACAGACCCTCTGTCCTCCTCTCTCTGTCCCTTCCCTGCTTTCATTCTCCCAAAAATAAATAAATGTTTTTAAAAATTCTAAAACACTATTCTTAATAGTTACAATAGTATTTTAGTTCCTAACATTTAGTCAAAACTCTATTTTTGCTACTAAAAAATTTTGCTGCTCTGAACATCCTTGAAAATGTTTATTTGGAGGCCCCACTCTTTTTTTAAAAGTAGAGCTAGTAGTTAAAAGAAGAGAAATATTTTTGGGTATTTAATACATACTATCAAACTGTTCCCTAAGGTTATACCCATTTATATTCCTGCCAGGAGTAAGGTAGAATTCCCCTTTTACCAAACCTTACCCTTCTGGGAGGTTTTAATTTTCCCTATTTCATAAGGAATTCTGAGTCCAAAGAGCAATTGATAAGTGTGTTGAAGCCAGACAGGCCTATCCTTGAATCCTATTAGCTCTGTGACATTGTGAGTGTTACCTGACCTCTCTGGATCTGGGAAAAGAATAACATTGGGACATCATGGCCATTGAGTAAGATCAGAAATGTAATGATATATTACCTGGACATTTCTTAGCATGGTGCCAGGCTTGGTAAATGTTAGTTATAACTACCATCATTATCATTATTATTATTACATATTACCTTCCTATAGAAAAAAATTCTTAGCTTTTGTGACAGCTGCTTTCCTTTTCATGAAAAGGCTTTTTTACTTACCTCTGCATTCCAGCTGTATTTAAGATAAGTTAGGATGCTTCTGGTTGGATCTCAAAGAAACCTCAAGTCAAAATGATAAAGCTGCAGCACCCAAAGGTAAGAAGGATTTAGAAGACATGGTCTGACTCTGTTTTTAGTGACTTTGGCAGCTCTGCCCTTCTCTGTCTGTTGTTTTCAACCCCATGCCAATGTCCCTGGGATAAGGCAGCTTTCCAATAAAAGAGATGCAACTAAATCTCCATGCTTCTTCATTCACTTCCAGAAAGACTTCCTGCCCACTACCCTCCAGTCAGATCTTGAGATGTACACTGATTGGGGACATGGCTTTATTTATTTTTTGACTTTTAATTTTTTTTTGGGGGGGGGTGTGGAACTTGACAGGCTGATTCTCAAGGTAAAGATCCAAGAGGAAATACTGAAATCTGAGGCTACTGAATAAGGAGACCAATGTGAGAGGACCAGTTGTAACAGGAACAGAATAAAAGAAACCCCAAACAGTTCTACACTTATGGACATTTGCTACATGACAGAGGTGGCCTGCAGATCGGTAAGGAAGGAGCAGACTTTTTAATACAGAGCGCTGATAAAATTGAGCATCCATGTAGAAAAAATTGAAATTACATTCCTATCTCACCTCATGCATGGTAATCAGTTCCAGGTGGAATTGACCTACATGTAAAAGGAAAAACTGGAAAGCTTTCATAAGATAATACAGGAAGCATGTTCAAGACCTTGGCACAGAGAAGAATTTCTTAGACAACACAAAGAGCAGTAACCAGAATAGAAAAGATTCATAAATTGGCTTAATAATCACAATTTTCTGTTCATCAAAAGATACCATGTTGGAGCAAAAAGACAAGCAGAGCAATAGAAATACATGTGGTAGATAAAGGGCTAGTTTCCAAACCACATGAAGAATTCCCACAAATCAACAAGAAAAAGACACATAACCTGTAAGAAAGGGACAAGACATTAGAACAGGAACTTCACAATAGAGGAAATCAGGGGCACCTGGGTGGCTCAATCGGTTCAGAGTCCGACTTCAGCTCAGGTCATGATCTCATGGTTTGTGGGTTTGAGCCCCGCATCAGGCTCTGTGCTGACAGTTCAGAGCCTGGAGCCTGTTTCAGATTCTGTGTCTCCCTCTCTCTCTGCCCCTCCCCTGCTTGCCCTCTGTCTCTCTCTCTCTCTCTCTAAAAAATAAATAAGTATTAAAAATTTTTAAAAAAAGAGGAAACCAAAGGCACTCTCCTCATTACTAATTAGGGAAATGCAAATTAAAATTGATGCCATCACTACATACCAGATATAAAATTTTACAAGGTGAGCATATTAAGTGGTGGAGGTGAGAACATAAACTGAATCAACCACTTTGACACTGGTTTGACATTATCCACAAGCAGGAAGATCTGCATACCCCATGACTCAGCAATCCATTCCTGGGTATATGTACCCTAGAGAAACTGACACACCAATATTCACAGCAGCATTGTTCTTTACTAACTCCAAATTGTAAGCGCCCAAGTGCTCATCAGTAGTAGAACAGAAAGTCTTAGACAAGTTAGCCAATACCCTCTCTAATAATAACAATAACTAGTACTCAAAGGGCACTTACTAGGTGCTAAATGCTGATACTAATCATTACAAATACATGCAGAGCTTAACTATGTGCCAGGTACTCTTCTAAATAGGCTCCGTGTATTTACTCATATATTTATCATATATTTCACACTTAACCCATGAAGAAGGTACAATTATTATCTCCATTGGCTTTTTTTTTAAGTTTATTTATTTGAGAGAGAGAACGTGAGAGAGAGAGAAGAGAGAGCACGCACTGGGGAAGGGCAGAGAAAGAGGGAGACTGAGAATCCCAAGCAGGCTCTACACTGTCAGTACAGAGCCCGACTTGGGGCTTGATCTCACAGGCCGTGAGATCATGACCTGAGCCGAAATCAAGAGTTGGACACCTAATGGATTGAGCCACCAAGACGCCCCATCTCCATTTTCAAATGAGGAAACTGAAGTCAAGAGGTTCACTAACTTGCTCAATATCACACAACTAGTGGTAAAAGCCAGGAGTCTGTCTTCATGGAGCATACTCTAAGGCAGAACCTTAAGAAAAACCAGCAGATACAGAGTTAATAAATAGAGGCGCAGGGGTGCCTGGGTGGCTCAGTCAGTTAAGCGGCCGACTTCAGCTCAGGTCATGATCTCACGGTCCATGGGTTCGAGCCCCACGTCGGGCTCTGTGCTGACAGCTCAGAGCCTGGAGCCTGTTTCAGATTCTGTGGCTCCCTCTCTCTGACCCTCCCCCGTTCATGCTCTGTCTCTCTCTGTCTCAAAAATAAATAAATGTTAAAAAAAATAAATAAATAAATAGAGGCTCAAGAATTAAAAAAAAAAAAAAAAAAAAAAAAGGAGAAAGTCCATTGTGGCTTCCAGTTATCTCACAGGGGGTCTCAGGAAACTTGGAGCAGAGATCTTTTTCTTAATAACATCTTTATTGAGATATAATTCACATACCATAAAATTCACTCTTTCAAAGTGTACAATTCAGTGGTTTTTATTATATTCACAGAGTTGTACAACCATCACCAGTATCTAATTTTAGGAACCTTTCCAATAGTGTAAAATGAAACCTGCACCCATTAGCAGTCACTGGTCTTTCCTGGTCCCCCCTTCCGATCCCCCAACCCTGGCCCTAGCCCCAGGCAACCACTAACCCGTGCTCTGTCATGGTCATGTCTGTTCTGAATATTTCATATGGATGGAATCATAATATCTGGTCTTTTGTGACTGGCTTCTTTCACTTGGTATAATGTTTTCAGGGTTCAAACATGTCATATCATGTGCTGCTACTTCATTCTTACTACTGAATGATATTCTATCCCATGGAGATTCATTTTGTTTATCCATTCATTAGTTGATGGACATTTGGGTTGTTTCCACCTTTTGGCTATTATGAATAATGCTGGGCTATGAGTATTATGTACAGGTTTCTGTGAAACATGTTTTCATTTTGGGGGGTATATACCTAAGAGTGGGGTTTCTAGGTCATATAATAACTCTATGTTTAACATTTTGAGGAACTGCCAAACTGTTTTCCAAAGTAGCTACACCCTTTATTCCCACCAGCAATGTATGAGGGTTCCAATTTCTCTACATCCCCATTAATACTTCTTACTGTCTATCTCTTTTATTATGGCCAACCTAGTGAGTGTGGAATGGTATCTTATTATGGTTTGGAGCAAAGTTCTTGACTGTAGGTTGAACTTGACCTTGATCTCTGCAAGGGAAGTCTCTTCCATCCTCAAGCCTTCACAAAACCTCTGCCATGTCTCTCAGACGCCTGGTAGGAGCGGACTCATGTCTGTGAGCAAGGACAGGCTCCGGTCCTTCACTTTCAGTTGACCTTCCCACCAGTCACAGCTAGACCTGCTAGTTCCCTTGCTGGATGCATGCCCTCAAAAAAAAAAAAAAAAAAAAAAAAAAAGTTCACAGGGTCTACCCACTATCATTACTTTTCCTATGGGCTGAGCCTGGCCTTGACCATTCAGACAGTCTTCCATTGTCAAGTTGAGAGATCCTAGATTCTTTCTCTCTCCTCTGGACTGCTCAAAGAGAAACACTCTCACCTCTGGAAGCTTCTCTTTATTGCCCTGGGAAAATTTTGATTTGCCTTTGTCAGGAACAAGCATGTAGATAGTTTATTTTATGGAGGGGTGTAAATTCCACCAGCTACACAGATTCTGATTTCTGTTACTTAAACACTAAAATATTCTCAAACTGTCATCTAAATGAATAGCTTTATATTATTGTTGATGTGTAATTGAGTGATGGATGTGAAAACTCCTTCTGTTAGGAACTTGTGTTGATGGAATTTTGAGAGGTGGTCCCCCAGGGTACACGTGTGTCCTTCTGGTAAGTCAGGGAAATGTGAAGATGTGAGTGCAGCTGGTATATGGAACCAGAAGGACTTGGCCATTGACCAGGTTCAGTCATCTTTTGTTTGTTAGTGATGTAACAGCTAGGGACATGACCCCTTCTGAGAAGGGGTCAGGGTAGAAGGTCAAAGGCAGGTCAATAGGCAAAGAAGATCCAAAGTCTGCTGCTGCTACCTCTGAGAACTTTCTCAAGCTGTTCCATCTGCTTAAACAGCCTCTCAACCCCACCCACTGCCTAAACCTCTGCCACTGTCCTTCTAGGCCTCACCCACTAATAGTATATGACCCTGGTCAGGTGATAGATATTACAGGAAGCATCCTCTGAACTCCCAGACCTGGTGAAGGGACTCTTGTTGGTACTTCCAAAGCATTTTGGGCTTACCTCCAGCATGGCACTCATCACATTGTGAGGTTACCTTTTTACACCAGGGGCTGCAAATGCATATGCCTACAGAGGCCAAGCAAATTATCAAAATAAGTGAAGCCGGTCAGACATGAGAATAATCCTGGCTTTTAAACAAAAAGATCATTCATTTGTCTGAAATCATGCAGCCACTTCGACCCATTTTTTTATCTCTTTTGAGAGCATCCTAGGTAAATGAAAGGTTTTACTTCTATCATAAGAAAAGCAGTACAGCTGCAACAATGAACAGCCAGTGACTCCCTCAGCTTTGGATGCAACAGGGGGTGGCGGGGTCTGTGGCCCACATTGCCACATGACCAAATGCATTCTAGAGGACTGCCACCATGGGAGCACGCAGGCCCAGCTCCGCTGTTTTCCAAAAGCAGTGGTAATTCCAGATTTTATTGAAATCTCCCCATTTTGAATTATCTGCAACTAATTCAAAAAGTTTAAAGTGTATGTGTGGGGGACAAACAGAATACTTCTGAAGACCAGGTTTAGTCCACAAGCCCCAGATGGACCAATCCACTGGTTGTTAGGACTTGGGCTATCAGTATTTCACTGAGTCCCCCAAATTAGCACAGGGTCTGGTACAGAAAAAAAAAATTTTTTTTTGTTTTTTTTTTTGCTGGTACAGAAAAAAATTTTTTTCAGGGGCATCTGGGTGGCTCAGTCAGTTGAGCTTCCAACTTTGGCTCAGGTCATGATCTCACAGTCCCTGAGCTTGAGCCCTGCGTCGGGCTCTGTGCTGACAGCTCAGAGCCTGGAGCCTGCTTCGGATTCTGTGTCTCCCTCTCTCTCTGCCACTCCCCCACTCATGCTCTGTCTGTCTGTCTGTCTCTCTCTCTATACCAAAAATAAACATTAAAAAAAATTTTTTTTAAGAAAAAAAATTTCTGACAAATTTTTGATAAATTTTTGAAGAATAACAGCAGATAACCATTTAGCACTCACTGTGACCCAAGCATGTAAGAACTTTTCATTCATTATCTCACATCATCTTCACAGCCTTATGAGGTAAGTAGACTTGCTGAAGGATACAGAGCTAGGAAGCAAAGGGGGCGGGACTCAAACTCAAGTCTGACTCCAGATTTCTTAGAAAAGTAGAATCAGGGGTGCCTGGGTGGCTCTGTTGGTTAAGCACCCAACTCTTGATTTTGGCTCAGGTCATGATTTCATGGTTCATGGGATCGAGCCCCACCTCGGGCTCTGTGCTGACAGCATGGAGCCTGTTTGGGATTCTCTCTCTCCTCTCTTTCTCTCTCTCTGCCCCTTCCCATTCAGTCTCACTCTCTCAAAAATAAATAAACATTAAAAAAATAAAGAAAACTAGACTCTTCCACTCCAGGCCCAGTATGGAATAGTAGTTAAGATCATATTCTCTGGAACTAAGGTCCAGATTGGTCACTTTCTATTTGTCATCAGGCAATTTACATAACATCTCTAAGCCTCCATTACTTGGTCTGTAAAATGGAGATAATAAGAATTAACTACTGGGTTGCCTGGGTGACTCAGTTGGTTAAGTGTCTGAATCATGATTTCAGCTCAAGTCAAATTCCCAGGGTCGTGGGATCAAGCCCCATGTCACGCACCATGCTGAGCATGGAGCCTGCTTAAGATTCTCTCTCTTCATCTGTCACTCTCCCCAGCTTGCACGCTCTCTTTCCCTTTCTCTCTCTCTTTCTCATAAAAAAAAAAGAGTTTTAACTATTCATAAGGTTTTAAGGGGCAAATGAGTTAAACAGACACAGAGGAGCTCATCAGCAAATAACTATTCTTACTGTGCTAGTATTTTCCCCTTTAGGGTTATTAAATCCATAGCCAAGCACACACACTGAAGCTTCTTCATCCACAATCGGGGATATTCAGGTGGAATATCTTGCTACTAGAGAAGAGACAAGGAAGTAATGTAAGGAGTCACTTCAGATATCAGATGGCTGCCTTCTGAGCCGGCAGCACACTCGATAGGAATGAAAATGATCAAAACAAATGACAGCGCTCAGGGCAGGGGGCAAATTGTTCCCCTGCCAGGCTATTCAACAGAAAAAGGAATAGTTATCTTGGGTCTAAAGCTTCATCCCCACTGGAGCCTTACGTTTCAAATCCCTTTCAGGTTAGAGCCAGCTTTCAAAAAGAATAATTAATTCTGAAAAGAAATGGGGTCAGCAGGTCTTGCAGTGCTTTTAAACAGGAAGTCTCAGAGCTCAGGGAGGGAAGCAGCTGACGGCAAAGCTGCTTTCCTGTACCTCAAAACGAAGAACGGCTCGGCTCGGTCCCAGGAAGGAAATGCAGGAGCCCGTCCCACCACATACAAGTTCACCCTAACTTTAAGTCATCTAGAGTCGAATAATCGATTCTACTCAAAAATTGCTGCATTCCAGAACAATTTCAGTTTGTCTAATAAAAATTACTGTTATCTTTAGTAACAATATAAAAACAGATATTGCACTCATGATAACAAAGAAATGAAATACCTGGGAATCAATATCCTGACAGACGGGTACAATCTATATAAAGAAAACTCCAAAATATTATTGAAAGTGATGAAAGAAGATTTTAATAAGCCAGAACCCAAACAGTGTTCCTAAAACATAAAAATGTAAAGATATCAGCTAATCTAAGTTAATTCATGGTCAACTCAATAACAATATTCCTAAAAGCTTTTCAAAAAGTACTCAACAGGGGCGCCTGGGTGGTTCAGTCGATTGAGTGTCTGATTTCGGGTAGGGTCATGATCTCATGATTTGTGAGTTCCAGCCCTGCATTGGGCTCTCTGCTGTCAGCACAGAGCCAGCTTAGGATCCTCTCCGTCCCCCTCTCTCTGCCCCTCCCCCACTCATGCTCGCGCTCGCGTGCGCATGCTCTCTCTCTCTCTCTAAAAAGAAATAAACATTAAAAAAAAAATACTCGGGCACCTGGGTGGCTCAGTCGGTTGAGCATCTGACTTCAGCTCAGGTCATGATCTCTTGGCTCATGGGTTCGAGCCCTGCTCAGGCTCTGTGCTGACAGCTGGGAGCCAGGAGCCTGCTTCAGATTCTGTGTCTCCCTCTCTCTCTGCCCCTCCCCCACTCGTTCTCTCTTTCTCTCTCTCTCAAAAATAAACATTAAAAAAATTTTTTTAAATACTTGTCAAAATAATTCTAAATTTAATTTGGAAAAAATTAATGAAGGCATACTATGTCATACTTCTTATTCAGTTATTTATTCATTTTATTAATTTTGCATTTTACTTGACTTTGCTTTTACAGCTTTATTGCAATATATTTCACATACCATAAAATTCACCTTCTAAAGTGCACAGACTGGTGGGTTTTAGTATATTCACAAAGCTGTGCCACCATCAGCACTATATAATTTTTCAACACTCCAAAAATAAACCCTTGTACCCACTAGTAGTCACTCACCTTTTCCATCCTCCACCCCCTACCCAACCCAGCCCCAGGTAAATTTTTTTTAAGTAAGTTCTACACCCAAATTGGGGCTTGAACTCATGACCCCAAGATCAAGAGTCGCATGCTTTACCAACTGAGCCACCCAGAGCACCTCCCCCCCCCCCCAGTAAATATTAATCATTCTGTCCCTACCATCTGTCTATTCTGGAAATTTTATATGAATGGAATTATATCTGGCCTTTTGTGATTGACATCTTTCACTTAACATAATGTTTCCGAGGTTTCTATAGTCAAGAATTTAACCTTGCACAGAGATCTGACCTTTGTCCTCAACTTCTGGGGAATAATTTCTAAGCTCTTGAAATGTCATGCTTAAGAGGGGCATCGTTGTTTGCCTGGGAGTCTTGGGTCACCAGATTGTCTAAAAATATAATTTAGGGTGGGTACTGGGCACATCAAATAGTCAGGGTAGGGGATGGCCAGAAAGTCCAGCAATGTGCTTTAGTGTAGGGGTCTAGGTTACCCAGTATCAGTAGATGTCTGGAGGGGCTATAGACTGAGATCAGCCACATAAGCAATCAGTCACGCCTACATGATGGAGACCCAGTAAAAACTTTGGATGTCAGGGCTCAGGTGAGCTTGCCTGGTTGGCAATAATCCCTGAAGACTGTCATGTATCACTGCCAGGAGAGCAATGCTGTCCTGGCTACACAGGGAGAGGACAGCTGGTTGCTTCATATTTGGAATCCTCCTGGATTCTGCCCTATGCATTTCTTTCTTCCCTTAGCTGATCTGAATCTAGATCCTTTTCCTGTAATAAGCCATGAGGATAACACCTTTCAGTGAGTTCTGTGTGTCCCTCTAATGAATTATCAAAACTAAGAGGCAGGTGCCAGGGTAGCTCAGTTGGTTAAGCGTCCCGACTCTTGATTTCAGCTCAGGACATGACCTCACAGTTCATGAGGCTGAGCCCTGCGTCGGGCTCTGCACTGACAGAACTGTGGAGATCATGAACTGAGCCAAAACCAAGAGTCAGAGGCTTAACCCGCTGAGCCACCCAGGTGCCCCGCCCCATTCTTGCTTTTGTTTCCTTTGCCTACAGAGACATATCTGGAAAGAAATTGCTAGGTCCTATGTCAAAGAGGTTACTGTCCGTGTTCTCTTCTAGGATATTTATGGTTTCAAGTCTCATGTTTAGATCTTTAATATATTTTAAATTTATTTTTGTGCATGGTGTAAGAAAGTGGTCCAGTTTCATTCTTTTGCATGTTGCTGTCTAGTGTTCCCAATACCATTTGTTGAAGAGACTGTCTTTTACCCATTGGATATTCTTTCCTGTTTTGTCAAAGATTAATTGACCATGTAATTGAGGGTTCATTTCTGGATTTTCGATTCTGTTCCATTGACCTATGTGTCTATTTTTGTGCCAGTTCCATACTGTTTTGATTACTTCAGCTTTGTAATATAACGTGAAGTCTGGAATTGTGATGCCTCCAGCTTTGCTTTTCTTCTTCAAGGTTGCCTTGGCTATCTGGGGTCTTTTGTGGTTCCATACAAATTTTAGGACTGCTTGTTCTCACTCTGTGAAAAATGCTGGTAGTAAACCTAAAGCCAGCCGAAAGAAGGAAATCATAAAGATTAGAGCAGAAATCAATGATATAGAAACTAAAAAAAAAAAACAATAGAACAGATCAATGAAACCAGGAGCTGTACTTTGAAAAAAGTACTAAAACTGAGAAACCTCTAGCTAGACTCATGAAAAAGAAAAGAGAAAGGACCCAAATAAATAAAATCACAAATAAGAGAGGAGAAATAACAACCAACATCACAGAAATGCAAACAGTTATAAGTAAGCAAACTGAGAGAGAAGTTAGGTTGATGAAGTTTTGGGGTGATGGGGGGTTCTTGGGGTCTGGAGCCAATAGCCAGGAAAGAATTCTAAAGATATCTTTGGTGTAAAAAGGTGATTTTATTAAAGCATGGGGACAGGACCCATTGGCAGGAAGAGCTGCACTGGGGTCCTGACAGGTAACTCATTATATACCCTCAGGTTAGGAGGGGATCAGGGATAGAGCAAGTCTCTAAGGTATTTGGAAGCAAGGTTTCTAGGACCTTGAGGGGCTAGCCGTTGATAGGAAAACGCCATTTATTACCGTTTAATAAAACATCAGTCACGAGACCCTTCAGGTGTATATGGAGGGCCATAAGCTTGGAGCATGATTGCCAGCATATATCTTGAGAAGTTGAGATAAAAGAAATTGACTTGCAGGATCCTGGAGTTTGGGATAATGTTAAGCTAAGGTTCTCTTTTGCCCCCAGCAAAATGTCATCCTTGAGGCAGCTAAGGTCCTAGAGAGAGGTCACTCTGCCGGTCTCAAGGACTTGTCAATGGGCTCTAGTCAGTAAGGGAATTTAATTTTTCATTTGCCTTAGTTTCCCACTTCACCATGGCAAGTACTTAAACCCCTTTCCTTTGTTCTCGGGTAGCCAGGAGTGTCTGAGGAATATCACACATATTCCACCTGGGGGTCGGGGGGGGGGAGGGGGGTTGTGCTAGCTTGTTCTTTGTCCCTTAGCCTGCCTCATGCTCCCTCATCAAGGTGGCATGCCCAGGACGCATAGCTAGTAAATAAGCGAGTCGGGAGAGGAGCTTCAGAATCTGTGTGTTTAACCACTTTGGACACTGACTTCACAATCTGTGTGTTTAACCACTCCACCCTGTCACCTCACTTGCGGCTACAGAGTCACAGCTAGTTAGGAATCAGGTTAGGTCCTCGCTTCTGTGAGAATGAATTTTCCCCTCTACCTGGAATACCAAGAGTGGAGTGAGCAGATGGGTCCTGGCCAACTGGAGCAGCACCAATTCTGACCCACGTGGGGCCCTCCATTTTGAGCTGCTAATACCTGGGTAAGGAGGGCTGTGTGGCAGGAAGACCCAGCACAGAGGAACACAAACCCCCTCACCTACACAACTGAATAAAGGGCTTGGCCTCGGGGTATAATATCATATTACTTGTGCAGTAGATTTGCCTTCTTAATTATGTTTTGCCAAGATTGTTATTAAAGTCAGTTGCTCTTCTGCATATACCCCAAGGACAGTGAGGGACCATGACTGGTAGAAATGCTTCACACGCAGGTGCTTCTGTGAGAAACGAGAGTGGATGGTAGAAACACTTCTCCGCCCCTTTCTTTCAATTCAGCATCCCTGGTCTTGGTCGGTATCTTACGGACTTCCCATGTTAATTACTTTAACCTTGTCCTCAGTGGCCTCCTTTGTCTCTCATCACCATAGAAACCCACTCGGACTTAAGAACTGTCTTTATTGCCAGTTTCTGTGACCCAGCCCTCTATTTTAGCCCTCCTTCAGCTCCAAATCACCTGCTGAATTAAATCTAAGCTCCTTGATCTTGGCTTCTGGGACCTTGTCTAATTTGCTGCTCTTTTATACTCTTTCTAGAAATAATACATTCGTGGAGCAGAGGTTAAAGCAGATCAATGTCAACCAAAATATTAACAGTAATAACTAATATATTTACATAACGCTTTAGAGTTGAGTAAACATATTCACCTGCACTACCTCAATTAAACACTCCATGATAGATGTACAGCATGTAACACGATCAGCATATTAAGTTTAATAAAATCGGGGCCCAGAGAAGCATCTCGACTGATGAGGAGAACAATGGCAAAAGAAATGTAGATAAAATTAAATATCCTTACTACTTGTAGCCCATTGATAAATTATTAAGACAGGCAGAGTATGACATTCCTCAAGGAACTCACAACTGCCTTAATGTTAATGTTTTGCTAGAGGCAGAAAGCAAGCTCAGTTTGACTATAGCCAGACCTCCAGGATCCCGTAAGTCTTCTTTAACATATAAAAATCTCATCAGAAATTTCCTTTATCTCTACTCGCCCTCGCCCCCCCCCCCCCAACTTAAAAGTATACAATCAATCATTCCTCACAATCCCAATGCAGTTCTTCCTGCCCTCGGGTCCTGTCTCCATGCTTTCATAAAAATGCCTTTTGCACCGTAAAGCCTCAAGAATTGTTTCTACACCGTTCACTCCTAGTCCATGTCACATAGACCATGATAACACAGTTTATTGGTGAAGCTATAGCCTGAATTTATATCTTCAGACTCCTACTGTGCTTGTTACATTACACAATGTGATCGATAATCCTGCATTTACCAAAATAGTTGTTTTGTATTTTTTTTTTCCTTTTGGCTTACATGCTGTGACAGACAGGATTCTAAGATCTATCCCAAGATCTCCTCCCTGCCCACCCCTTAGGTACATGCCCAGCATAATCTCTGGGGCTGTTAATATGAGACAACTGTCCCCTGATTATGTGGTTATATGGCAAAGTTGACTTTTTTTTTTAATGCTGACTTTTTTTTAAAAAGCTTTATTTATTTTGATAGAAAGAGAGAGAGAGAACCAGTGGGAGAGGGGCAGAGAGAGAGAGAGAGGGAGAGAGAGAATCCCAAGCAGGCTCTGCACTGTCCATGCAGAGCCTAAAGGGGAACACACAACAGTGAGATCATGACCTGAGCCGAAATTAAGAGTTGGATGTTTAACCAACTAAGCCATCCAGGTGCTCCTAGGTTGACTTTATAATAAAGAGATTATCTGGATCGGCCTGACCTAATCAATGAGCCCTTTAAAAGCAGACAGTTTCCTCCACCTGGCGGCAGAAGAGAAAGTTGGAGAGATGTGCCCCAGCTGGCCTGAAAGAAAGCAAATGTCCATGGTGGGAAGGACCTGAGAGTTGCCAGCAGGAGGTGAGAGTCAGCCCCACTGACAGCACACAACAAAACAGGCACCTCAATCTTACAACTGCAAGAAACGAAATTTTGCCAACAACAAGAATGCACTTGTGAATGGGCTTTCCTACAGAACCTCAGCCTGATGAGAATCCAGCCTGGCCAATATTGTGATTTCAGCCTATGATACCCAGGGCAGAGAACCCAATCATGCTGTGCCAGCCTTCTGAACTACAGAAATGTGAGCTAACGAAGGGTGTTGTTTTAAATCACTAAGTTTGTGATAATTTGTTACATAACAATAGAAAATGAACACAGGGGAGCCTGGGTGGCTCAGTAGGTTGAGCGTCTGACTTCAGCTCAGGTCATGATCTCACGGTTCATGAGTTCAAGCCCCGCATTGGGCTCACTGCTATAAGTGTACAGCCCCCTTCAGATTCGCTATCACCCTCTCTCTCTGCTCCTCCCCTGCTCACTCTCTCTCTCAAAAGTGAATAAACATTAAAAAAAGAAGAAAATTAATACATTTTCCATTTCTTTTCTAACAGGGTCATTAGAGCTAGACCAGGCTTTTTTTTTTTTTTTTTTTTTTAATTCTCATTCAGTAAAACTGACTTTTTTGGTATACAGTCCTATGAATTTTAACACATGTATAGATGCATGTAACCACCATCACAATCAGAATACAAAACAATTCCATCACCCAAAAAAACTTCCTTGTGGGGGTCACATCTGTCCCCCACCCTTAATTCCTGGCAACCACTCTCTGTCACTTGAGTTTTATCTTTTCAAGAATAACTGCATGGAATTCTATACAGTTAACCCTTGAACAACATGGGTTTAAATCACATGGTCCACTTACACATGGACTTTTGAAAATACAATATAGTACTGTAAGTGTATCTTCTCTTATGATTTTCTTAATAACATTTTCTTTTTTCTAGTTCACCATATTGTAAGTTTTAAGTTACTTTATCTTTTTTAAATCTTTTTTTAAGTTTATTTTTATTTATTTTGAGAGAGAGAGAGAGAGAGAGCAGGGGAGGAGCAGAGAGAGAGAAGGGAGAAAGAATCCCAAGCAGAATCCCAAGCCCTGATGTGCAGCTCAGACCCACAAACCGTGCAATCATGACCTGAGCTGAAATCAAAAGTTGAATGCTTAACCGACTGAGTAACCCAGGAGCCCCTTAAGTTATTTTATCTTATTTTAAGTAATAGTAGTTAGGTTTTCAGGGATTCAAATTTAGATAAGGATTTTTGACTGCATGGAGGGTTGATGTCTCTAATTAATCCTTGCATTGTTCAAGGGCCAACTTTAATATATGTTTTTAAGATTGGCTTCTTTCACTCAGCATGATGCCTTTCAGATTCATCAAAGTTATGTGTATTAACAGTTCATAGAATAGAAAATTAACACAAAAAAATTGTTTAATTTTTAAGAGAGAGAGAGAGCATGTGAGCAGGGGGAGGGGCAGAGAGAGAGGGAGACATAGAATCCGATGCTGGCTCCAGGCTCTGAGCTGTCAGTACAGAGCCTGACACCGGGCTCGAACCCACCAACAATGAGATCATGACCTAAGCCAAAGTCAGACTTTTTTTTTAATATTTATTTATTTTGGGAGGAGAGTGCAAGCTGGGGAGGGGCAGAGAGAGGGGGACAGAGGATCTGAAGTGGGCTCTGTGCTGATAGGCTGACAACAGTGAGCCCAATGTGTGGCTTGAACTCACAAACCGTGAGATCATGCCCTGAGCCAATATCGGATGCTCAACCGACTGAGCCACCCAGGTGCCCCTAAAAAAATTTTGTTTAATGTTTGTTTATTTTTAAGAGAGAGAGAGAGAGAGAGAGAGAGAGAGAGAGAGAAGCGCATGAGAAAGGGAGGGGCAGAAAGAGAGGGAGACACAGAATCCGAAGCAGGCTCCAGGCTCTGAGATGTCAGCACAGAGCCCAACATGGGGCTCGAACTCATGAACTGTGAGATCATGACCTGAGCTGAAGTTGGACGCTTAACCAACTGAGCCACCCAGGCACCCCTAAAACTCTTTATCTAGAAGTTTAAAAACTGGAAAAAAGTAGGTACCTGCCTCAGTCAATATAATATGCAACTCTTAATCTCAGGGTCGTAAGTTCAAGCCCCATACTGCACAGAGTTTACTATTAAAAAAAAAAAAAAACAACAGAATAAAGTACCAAGAATAAAAGGATATTGACACTAAAAGAGATCTTTGATATTATCTGGGCCCACTCTATGCTTTTACAGATAAAGAGTCTATATCCATTGAGGGGTTGAGGACTTGCCCAACATTGTTCAGGCACAGATGAGGAGAGAGATTCAATCTTCTTTGTAGTAAAGTAAACCATCAAAATCTATCGAGTGTGATAAATGTTAAGACTGGGGGAAGAACAAGTATTACTGGAGCACAGAAAACAAACATTGTATAAAGTCCTTTTCATTGCTAATGATAGAGAATCAATTCAAACTAGCTTAAGCCAACAAAATAATTTATTGGCTCACTTAATTTAAAAAATTCAGGACGGTGGGACACCTGGCTGGCTCAGTCAGAGAAGTGCGTGACTCTTGATCTTGGGGGTGTGAGTCTGAGCCTCATGTTGGGTGTAGAGATTACTTAAATAATTTTTTTTTTTTTTAAGTTCAGGATGGTGTGGTCTTCAGGCACTGCTGAATCCAGGAACTTCCATGATGTTGTCAGAGGTCTCAACATCTCTCTTCCCGTCTCTTTACCCTTCTGGTCTCCTTGTTTTTGCATGGTGGCCTCATTCTTTCCTGTCACAGGGTCTTGCTATATGCCAGGATAGATAAATACTGGCAACTCAATCTTATAGCTTCTGATCCAAAAGATAGAGGGATGCTTCCTCTTCATTGATTCTATTGATCAAACTTCTGCCCATTCTTTTTCAGTCTCTTTTACTGGTTTCTCATCTCTCCAATCTCTAAATATGGGAATTCACTCCAGAAGGCTGTCCTTGAAAAATTTCTCTTCTGTAGCTACACTTTCTAGATAATCTCATCTGGTATCATAAATTTACATACCATCTATACTCACAAAGGTCTCCAGCCCAGACCTTTTCCCCTACACTTCAAACTTGTATATACAACTACTTACTTGACAGTTTTACTTGGCTATCTATATCTAACAGCCATTTCAAATGTAAGATGTTCAAAACCAAACTCCTGATCTCCCACAAATATGACTCTCTTGCAGTTTGCCATCATAGTAAATAGCAACTCCATCCCTCTAATTTCTCAAACATAAACCCTCAGAGCCATCCGTGATTATTCTTTCATATTTCACATCAATTCTAGTATTAAAATTTGTTCGTTCTACCTTCAAAATAGATCCAGATTCCAATCTCTTCTTGCCATCTCTACCACTACCTCCCTCCCTAAACCATCAACATCTATTCCTGAATTATCACAAAAGCCACCCAACTGGTCTCCCTGT
The DNA here is from genome assembly GCF_046562875.1 of Panthera onca. NCBI lineage: Eukaryota > Metazoa > Chordata > Mammalia > Carnivora > Felidae > Panthera > Panthera onca. Next base: position 121,698,687 of record NC_138344.1, on the reverse strand, counting down.
TTCCTTTCTTGCTTCTTGGAGTCCACTTTCAACACAGCAGTCATAATGATCTTCTTAAAACATAAATCAGATCATGTGTTTTCTCTGCTCAAAATTTCCAATGTGATTTCCATATACTGCAAAGGAGTGATCTCCACGATACAATAAATGGAATAAAGGCAAGGTAGAAAAAAGTGTGTATGGTATCTACCATATGTCTAGGAAAGGAAAAGGAGCATACAAATATATATGTATTTGTGTCTATTTTTAAATGTAAAGATAAACCATAAAAAATTTTTAAACGTTATCTACAAGGAGAGGAAGGGAAAATGACAGAAGAGTCAGGGAAAGAACCTAGACTTCTCTAAATGTACCACCTTGGTAAATTTTGGCTTTGAAACGATGTAACTGTTTCACAAAACTTTTTTTTTTAAGCAACTCCTAAGAATCCAAAGCAAAAAGAAATAAAACTATCAAGTTAGTGGCATAGTCCCACAGAGAGGAACTATTCCAAGTCTCTTACTTTCTTCCTTTCTTTTTTTAAAAAATCTCTACACCCAACATGTGACTAAGATTTACAATCCTGAGGTCAAGAGCCACATGCTCTACCAATTGAGCCAACCAGGCACACCCTGCCCCAAGTCACTTTAAAGCCGTGCAATTTGACTATACATGCCTAGAGAGATATACTCTAAGGGCAAAAAGAATTGAAAAAAAAATCAGAAAGTATTAAGTTTCAATAAGTAATCACATTAGTACTGTTATTCTGAAACTATTTCATAAATACAGTAGGATGAAGCAATTATGTTAATTGATTATGTCATTGCCATTATTGCCAAATGTAATTATGTTAATGCCAATAGGTACCAAGATTTTCAGAAGAGATATGCATATAAAATCAAAGTTAAGCAAAATCTGTGAAATCCTAAGTTTGCCCCAGAAATATTAATATAAATGCATGATGCATTTTCTCAAAAAATATGTGTGTATATCTAAATGTTTTAGTTTTGCCAATTAAAAAGTCTTACAAACAATAATCAACCCAGTAACCATGAATATTTGTAGCATCTAGATTGTCTTCTCTAAATATCACTTTCCTACTTAAAGGAGGGCTCCTTGGAGAAATGACTGATTCCAAGTCTGGGGCAGAAAAAGTACTAGATTAGCCTATAACATCTTGTCACACCAGAAATTGATTCATCTTGGGTAGGGGATGTTGCTGCTTCTGTTCAAAGTAGTGTGTTTGGTTCAGGAAAATTCAAAAAGCTGCACATTTACAGTGTATGCACCTCTCTGTATGTGTGCTATACTGCAACTAAAAGATTGTATCTACTTTTTATCATGGAAAATGTCCAATATATGAGTATAACGAACATCCATTTCCCCATTATCCAGCTTGAACAGTGATCAAAAATGGCTATTCTCATTTCATCTGTACTCTACCCACTTCCCTTTCTCCAATATTTGTAAGCAGATTTCATTTATCCTATCAGTTCATCAAATATTATATTTAATCCATAATCTAAGTGAAACATATAAACTACCTAAAACACAAACATACATAGTATACAAAGGAAGTGTTGTAAAGGTAACTTAACCAAGGATCACACTATCTTCCCAGTAGAGTATTTTGGGGGCGGGGTGTGGAAAGAAAAGTTTCGGGTGTGAATGTTTTTAGAGCGTCCTAAAACTCTCCATTCGACGGTCCCACAATTTCCTATTGTTTTAAAACCCTGTCACCCTTTTATTTAACGTTGCTGTTCCCGGGATACTCTTGTATTTGGGATCCCTCCCTACATGGGGAATGAGACTGAGTGGGGAATAAAATAAAGCAGTTTAAAGGGCATCTCTCACCTTCGTTATTTTGCCTAGGGAACGCTGCATCATGTCACAGTGTACATCTGCCTTTCTTAAATGAAGCCCTCATCCCGTCAATAACCAGTCGGTCTGGTTAGGACAGAACCAAAGCGTACTCTTGTCCAAAGAACTACAAATCCCAGAAGGCCTTTCGGCTGAGGCGCTTGCGTATCGCGTGCTTCTTCCTCTCCACTTCTCGTCAAGGGGAAAGACCCGCCCCGCGGTGCTGTCGCTCGCGCTGGAAGAAGCGGAAGAAGATGGCGCTCACCAGGTGGGTTGTTGATTGGGGTCCTCGATACGGAAGGGTCTGGGAGTACCCACCTTTTTCATTTCTCTGCCCACTGTCTCCGGGCGGTGACCTGGCTCAGGGCACAGAGCGACGTGGGCCGCGACCACGGCTAGGCCCTCTTGCCGGCCTCCGGGGCGACTAGGCCTCAGCGAAGCTGGGGTCTTTCCTGAGCGGTTTCCCGGGTTGAGTACCCCCCCGCCCCCACCCCGATTAGAGCCGAAAGCTTCGGCGTGGTGAATAGTTTTTCAGTCTCCGATGGCAAGGAGTCGCACGTGTTTTTCGCTTGAACATCTTGGGGATGTGGCGAGCTCTCCGTCCGGTCCGCGGCTTGCGCGGGCACGGTGGGAATGTGGAGAACAGTAGCTTATTTGGGCGGAGTGAAGCGGCGGGAGGTGACTGCCCGGCTTAACGGTGGTGGGTCTGCCGAAGTCTCGTCTCTGTCCCGAAACAAGGATTCTTGAAAAAAGCGGGCCCGGTGCTGGACAGAGATTTTAAATTAGCTACTGTAGTGACCGCTGCGTGCCAATAAGGCGTCGCTGCTCTGCACTATAATTTTGGACCTTAGAATTTCTTCCGTAGATAGAACCGCTTCAGATTTTTGCTGTTCCCGGTTGCCTTGGTAACCGCATATAAAGTGGTCCCCGCCTTTGAGAAAAATATGTTTAAGTGGGAGATTCCGAGGAGTTACGTAACTACTACTGGTGTGCGACCTTGCTGCCCCATCTAAGTGGAAAAACTTTCCATGCGAATGCAAGCGGGAAAAGTTGAGTTGTCTAAGTTCGTCGTAAAGAAAGTAATCATTTTAGGACATAAGCTTGAGTTCTCTAAACACATTTGATTCTCCTTCTATTTAATTTTCCTGGCTGATGAATCCTAAAGTTTTAAGCAGAAAATTCTTGGGGGAATTAGGTTTGGGTTCCTTGCTTTATCCTGGGGGTTGTGTATATACAAAAGGAAATCTAACAGTCTTTTCAGGGAAGATGGGGGTACAAGGCATACAGATATGAAAGAAGTAAGGGCACACAAATGCTCGCTTGTGTAGTACTAACCTTAAGTGCAAAAAGAATTAGATGAAATGAGTTGAATGGACTGGAAGTTTTCTTTAGTAAATGTTACAAACAGCAGACTTTTGAGTGCACCTCCAGGTGGGAGGCACAGTGGCAAAGATTACTAGAGTTACGAGTAAAGGTTTTGTGGAAAAGCTGGAATTTGAAAAGGACACACAGGAAAAATAACATGTCGTGGGTATTGTGTGCTTAAAATTGCAGTGACAGGGTGCAGTCTTCAAATGACTAGTCTTGGGGACTACATAGTGTTCTGATTTTGTTGAGTTCTGACTAATTTGATTTTTAGAGGTGGTCTCAAGTTTCCAGGTGAAGTGTTATTTATCTCCAAGATCTACCAAGGATTCTTAACAGCAGAGACTTGACGGAACTGATATGTTATAGTCTTGGTGTCACCAGTTATTGTTACTAAAGACTGAAAGTCCTACTGATTAAGTTTTCTAAATTCAAGTATATTTAAGGTTATGTGTCTAATAACATCACTTGCATTTAGTATGCTTTATTTAGTAAAGGGGGAGGGTAGACTAAGTTGTCTCAACACTAGCACTGTTGACATTTTGGGCTGGATAATTCATTCTGGTATGGGGCTGTCCTGTGTATAGTAAGATGTTTAGCAATATCTTTGGCTTCCTCCCACTAGATGCCAGTGATACTACCCCCATTCTCTACCCCCAAGTCTTGACAATCTTAATGAATTGTATGTATCTAGGTATTATCATACGCCTGCATTGTAAATATTTTGCCCCCCAGTTGAGAACCACTGAAGTAGCCTTTCGGCCTGCATATGCAGCCCACTCTGTACCCCTTTCCCCTACCCTGCTACCGCAGGAGTGTGCCTCTTTGTAGGAATGTCATCCTTTACAAGGAACTGCAAATTTAAGACCCTCTGGAAGGCTAGAGTATGTTCAGACCCTAATCCAGGCCAGGTAACCTGTTTATTGGATTGTCTGAATTCTCCACTTTGACAGGCTGCCTGCCTTTTGATCATTTTAGTGACCAGTTCCTCCAGCAGAAGGTAAAGAGAAGAGTAAAATAAGTAAATATTGTAGCTTCTTTGGAACTGTCTTTGTATGCCTTCTATGTACTGGATATACATGGTATACTGAAAATAAGTATGGTAGAAACCCAAAACTTTTGGCTCCGTTCATCCATTCATCCATCCTTCAGTTAGTACATATTTGTTGAGGATCTACCATGTGCCAGGCACTATTCTAGTGCTGGTTTTACAGTATTAAATCAGTGTTGCAAACTCCTTATTTTCAAAGAGCTTACATTCTAGGAGAGATAGACTATATATGAGTAAACAAATCAATACAATTTCAGATAGGAATTACTAGAAATAAAAATGAAAGGACAAAGAGTGACTCAAAATGTGGAGTGGGGTCCTGTTTTGGACAAGGTGGTCAGAAAACAGCTGTGGAGAGGTATAAATGAGCAGACAAGAACGCTAAGAAGCAAGGACTAAAAGATCTAGGAGGGGTGTGTGGCTGGCCCACTTGGTACAGCTTGAGACTCTTGGTCTCAGGGTTGTAAGTTCAAGCCCCACATTGGGTGTGGAGATTACTTAAAAATAAAATCTTTAGGGGCACCTGGGTGGCTCAGTCGGTTAAGCGTCCGACTTCGGCTCAGGTCATGATCTCACAGTTCGTGAGTTCGAGCCCCGCATCGGGCTCTGTGCTGACAGCTTAGAGCCTGGAGCCTGCTTCAAATTCTATGTCTCCCTCTCTCTCTGCTCCTTCCCCGCTCATGCTCTGTCTCTCTCTCCTTCAAAAATAAATAAAAACATTAAAAAAAATTTTTTAAACAAAATCTTTTAAAATGAATGAATGAATGAATGATCTAGGAAAGAGTTTTCCATAAAAGCACTACAGGAAAGAATGTTCTTAATAAATGGAGCATTTTATGGTAGATGGAATAGCAAATGTAAAGATCTTGAGATGGCAAAAGGAAAGGCAATAAGATTGTAGTGACATAAAGATGGTGAGTGCAAAGGGCAGAGTGAATTTAGTTCTGCAAACACATAAGTAGCCCTCGCTGTGAGCTGGACAGTGCCTAGAGAGTTAGGGATGAAACGAAGCAGAAGCCATGATTCCTGCAAGTTGCTCAGTCTGGCGAGAGAAAGAGGTAAATGAGTAGATGATTGTGATACAGTAAGATAAATGTTATAGTAGTGGCACACAGAGTGTCTTGTGGGAGCATGGGTGGGGCGCAACTGATCCAAATTGGTGGAATCACGGAATGGCTCCGCATAATCAAGTATGTATGGAACAATATGCATTGATGAGTATATAGACACTGTGCCAAGGGGGTCATAGATTTTCACATTTACTACTTAGAGCAACTCTGTGACGTAGGTGGTCTTTTGATCTGTCATTACAGATGAGAAAACAGAGGTTCAGAGAGATAAGTAACTTATCTGGGTTACTACCTGGCATAGGTTGGATTTGAACTCTGAGCTCTTAGCTGTCACACTCCTGACATTCTGGACTGGATTAGAACCCTCTGATGTATACCGTCATAGCACTGTACACTTTTCCTTCATCGTTTGATACAATTTGTAATTAGGGAATTGTGTAAGCATTTGATTGTCTCTCCTCTGCAAGGCTGTAACCTCTCTCTTATAGTCTCATTGCTTACATAGCACAGTACCTGCACCCAAGTGATCAATAAATATTTTGAATAAATAAGTTCTGCTTATCCAAATATGCTTAGTCGCCAAGAATCACAAAGGAACCCTAACTTTTCCATTAAACATATCAATTTACTAGAATCTTCCTGTGATACTTTGGGGTATCTCTATAATAACATTTATCATACTTGAAAGTTGTTAAGAATAGCTTGGTAAAAAGGCTGCTGTGATTAAAGAATGACAAACTACGTCTTTAGAATTTCTCCTTTGAATCTTTGACCTCTCAAGTTTTAAATTGCATTCTAAATTAGATACCTTTGGGAAAACACACTCATATATGCAACTTGTGTTTTCTTTCTTTTATGCACCTCTTTGTTACATTCAGTGCTAATCCTTATTATTTTTTTTTGTTGTTGTCGTTGACATTAAAATAGTTAAAAGTAAGAAGAATAAGAGTAAAGTAGTTAAAAATAAGGAGTATAAAAGTAGTAAAGGCACTAAGACACCATATACTGGACAGTTGGCCCCTGGGTAATTGAGAATGTTTTCTTGCTTGTTACAAGAAAAGAAATGTGGAAGCATAACCACTGAGTAGTTTATCTATTATATGAAATATCTGTTAGTTTTTTATTATGGGCATCATTTGCCTGCATCTTAGTCAAATGTTTTTACTGTATGTCTCTGAGCGTTTATTTCTTTCCAGGCAAAGTAAAATGACTGATATTAAATACTGCCATGAATCATTGAAATGTTTGCTTTTTTGCTTAAGGGAAAAAGTATTATGGTAAAATAGTCTCTGATGGCCAAATTGCAATGATCAAATGTAGGAGTTTTTTTTTAATCTGACTTTTATTATCTTTGCTTATAGCTTTTTACCTGCACCTACTCAGCTATCTCAGGACCAGCTTGAGGCTGAAGAAAAGGCAAGATCTCAGAGATCACGACAGACCTCACTGGTCTCCTCCCGAAGAGAACCTCCTCCATACGGGTACCGGAAAGGCTGGATACCTCGGTTATTAGAGGTAAATAATTGTGTTAACGTTTATTATAATACCCTTGTAAAATACCCTAGAACCTCTGCACATGAATGCCAATATGCTAGAAATCCTGGTCGTGAGTTCCTAAGACATATACTCCTTTTAGAGGATTGATCTTTTTCTTCTGGCTTATTACCACTTCTTTGTGATCATAAGAGAATTGTACCTGTTTATGTCTCTTCTTATGTCCAACTATTAAACATGTACAAAAGAAATTAGCATACTCTCTATAAATCCAGGGATTACTGCATATGGAAAATAATGGGAAAGTAAGGAGAAAATGAAAAGAAGAGTTCATGTTCGGGTGCCTTTCCCTCCCTTCTCCCCACATACACAATGCCACGTAACCCTGAAGAGACAGCCTTCCTCCAGGGAAAACTCCAGCAGCATTTCTATTTCTGATTTCCTTCTTGTCAAGTATATTGGAAAGAGCATGGGCGAGAAGTTTAAAAGAATAAGTGAAAATAAGTGTTTTTGCATCATAGCTATGCTGCTTACTATTTGTGTGACACTGGGCAGATTCTGCCCCTCTTTATCAGTTTTCTTGTCTTCAATTTGAGAATATTAATATATGTCTAATATACATATTAGATAAATATTTTAGAAGGTATAAAAGAATTTGATGGTTGATTTGGAGGCAGTGAGGGAGAAAGAAGACTCTGAAATGATCTTTTTATATTTCTAGCTTATTTCCAAAAAACAAACTTCTTTGGTAGTACCTATCTTCCTAATTACTCTGTATCCTTTAGAGCAGATCAATACATACTCTTTTCCCTAATTCCAGGGTAGTCTTCCCATGCTTGACCACCTTTTTCATCTAGGGAGAAAAGCAAACATTTGAGACAACTATTTTGCCTCCCCAAGACTACTTCCTCTTTGATCAAGCCTTTTTCTTCTCTGTCTCTCAGTATTCATTCTGACTCCTGCAAATTTCTCTCTTCCACTTCCCAAGGAATGTGCCTACCCTATTAAAAATCTTTGTGCCTATACCATTCATGTTTGTACACAGTTATTTTCATTTTATCACTCTGTTACATTCTGTCCTTTTATGGTTGTGATTTTTACCTTACAAATGTGAAGGGATTGTGCCCTCAACTTTTTTTCGTATGCCTCCAAGTGCAGATCATGGTGAACTAAGTATTCATTGGACTGAAATTTGTTGTTGTCTCTATTCTCAGCCTCTCCCATGCTTGGCATTCCCCCTGCCTACCAGAACACTCGATAGAGCCTAAAAGACAAACTTCCAACTAGATCATGTCTTTTAAAAAGTTTCCTTGTTTTTTTCCCTTAGCTGTCCTCTAGTCCTTATTAATTCTAATGTGTGAAAGCCAGTCTTACTAAAATTACTAAGGGTTTTTTGTTGTTACTTTTGTTTTCACTGATAGTGTAATTTGTGAGATGTGGGGCAAAAGAAGATTATCAAGGGGGCTGGAATGCCCTCTTATCTGGGGCAAAAAGGTAGTGATTGACATTATCTGATAGAAGGATAATGTGTCCCTTGAGGGATTATAGATATTCTTCGTTTGCCTCTCAATAGATTACAGAGTGGGGGTAGCAGACATCATTTTACATACAACAGAAACCTCATCCAAAGATTAGGCTTCCATTTTAGCATTATGACATTCAGGTACTTTTTAAAATCTTACTTGACTAAAGGTTTCATACATCTTGGCAGAACAGAACAGTTTATTTGAAAATCAAACCAAAATGGCCAGCCAGTCTGGAAAGACTGTGAATGCTTCTTGAGGGGAGTGAACGTTCTGTGGAGAAAGCATTTTGTTCTAGTGTTCAGAGTAAAAGCTATGATTTTCTGGCAAGCCTAATGACCGTATAATGCCACATCCACAGTCTGAAGTACTTATTATAGTTGAAGAACCCCAGCAGATCTGAGCATATGTCAGATTGATGTCCTGGCTACAGGTAGCACCTTTCTTGGGAATATTTTAACTATTTTCTGCCGAATTCATAAGAAATGTCTCCCTCAGCTTTATTGTTTGTTTTTAGAAATGTCAAAATTTTCTTTAGCAAGTCAGTATATTGTATCTAGGAAATCACATATCCAGGATCTAATGGAATATTTCTTGAAGGAGGAGGTCTTATAAAAGTAGTTATTTACATAAAATTTTTCATCAAACCCCCTCTAAATGATTAATTTTAATGTTTTTTCCTATCATTTTTTAGTAGTATTGATTTGCCCTTTTTAGAGCTAAAAAGGAAAGAATTTTAGTTCAGTAGAAAATACAGTTTTTTGGAGTCAAAAGATCTGAGTTCAAGTCCTGCCTATGCAGGACATCTTGGGAAAATCACTTAATGTTGCTAAACTTGAATTTTTTCCATATGAAAGTATGATTGTTGAAATACAGGAATTAAATGAGTGTGGATTGTTGAGTGTACAATATAATTCCTAAGCAAATATTACTAAGTTTAACAAAGCTATTTAAAAATTGTATTTAACATTCATATGTTTATTTGACCATCTACCTTTTTTGTAATGTTAAACTTCATCAACAGATGTTACTTAGCTTGTGCTACTTGAGAAGTCTTAGTCTTCTAAGTAATTGCATATCATCACCATTAGAAATGTGGTGAACTCATTTCTAGAGCCTTCCTTTCTATTTATTTGCTTCTCCTGGAACATGAATAAATATGTTATTAAAATCTGGTTCCGAGAAAAAATTCTTTACATTTCTGCCCTGTTATACCTTGACCTTTGCCTCACTAAGAACATTATGTATGCTAAAACTAAAAATCTTTTCTTTGTCCTAAACGTTCTACTTAATTTCATCCTGTCATGTATATAAAAATCTTTGCCATGGTCTAGAAGCCCTTTCATGATCTGGTGTTTGTCTGCCCATGCAAGGTTATCACCTATGTGTCTGCTCCTCTGTCCCGGTAAGCTCCAGCCTCACTGGACACTTGTTTCCAAGGACATCCCAAGCTTGTTCTTATAGCAGTACCTTCATGCTACTTGCTTTACCTAAAAAATACTTCCCTCAGATCTTCTCATACCTGATTTCTCATTATTTAGCTTTAACTCACATTACCTCTTCACAAAGGCTGTCCTAGCCGCAGTATCAAAAGTAGACTTTCTAGGGCACTTGGGTGGGTCGGTCAGTTAAGTGTCTGACTCTTGATTTCAGCTCAGATCATGATCTCACAGTTCATGATTCGAGCCCTGCATAGTAGTGCTCTGTGTTGACAGGGCAGAGCCTGCTTGGGATTCTCTCTCCTCTCTCAAAAATAAATCAATAAGCTTAAAAAAAAAAAAAGGAAAGTAGATTTTCTTTGTAGTCCCATTATATTTTCAAGGCATTTATTACAAGCCAAAGATTAGGCTTTTTACATCTTTGCCCACTGGAATGTACACTGTACAAGATCAGCGACCTCTGTTTCTTTACTGCTGTATCTCTTAGCATCTACTATAACAAGGGCTCAATAATTATTTGATGAATGAATGAATATATCTTGAACCTCAAATTATTAAGTATTCTTTTTATTTCTTTCCTTTTTAATATGTAGGATTTTGGAGATGGCGGTGCTTTTCCAGAGATCCATGTGGCCCAGTATCCACTGGATATGGGACGAAAGAAAAAAATGTCAAATGCGCTGGCCATTCAGGTGGATGCTGAAGGAAAAATTAAATATGATGCAATTGCTCGGCAGGGACAGTCAAAAGACAAGGTAACCCTCTCGTTGATTTTTCCCTCTATTGATAAATACGTTTCTGGCCATTTAGCTTTGTTAAAAGTAGCAATGAGTAGCAGTTAGTACTTAGGCTAACTGAAAATATGACTTCATGATTATATGAACAATGAATTATGACTTCATAACAGCAATGACTTTTTCATTTCAAATCTCCCAAATTGATGATAGCTTATATATACTTAGGGTTTTCACTTATTTGTTTAGCATTTTAAAAACAATTTGAGGGTGCCTGGGTGGCTTAGTCGGTTAGGCCTCCAACTTTGGCTCAGGTCATGCTCTCATAGTTCATGGGTTCAAGTCCCATGTCTGGCTCTGTGCTCACAGTCAGAGACTGGAGCCTGCTTTAGATTCTGTGTCTCCCTCTCCCCTGCTCATGCCCTCCCTCTCTCACTCGCTCGCTCACTCTCTCCCTCTCTCTCTCAAAAAATAAACATTAAAAAATAAATAAAAGAAATTTGAAATTGTTAAATTTTGTTTTAAGTTCTTTTATAGTACTAACATTTTTTAAATGCTAGAAAATTGCTAAAAATCTATAATTCTAGCACCCTAAAACACAAAAAATCAAAATTTAGATTTGTTTATAGTCTTCTAATTCTGTCTCATATACTTACAAAGTACTTACATAGATATTTAATTATTTTAATAATTCACTTGAATGTAATGAATTAAACTTTTTTCTCCCCTAAGTATAAAACTGGCACTTGCTGTCCATATTTTTGATGGCCTGCTTACAGGTAATCCAAAGACCAAAAATAAAATTTACTTAAAATAATCTCCTCACAGAGCAGCTACGCTCAGAGCCAAGGAACTGTTTTTAAGAGAAGACCTAGTTTTTTCCCTCGTAAATAAGTACTCCACACATAGGTAAAGATCTCTTTAGAATTGAAGATGTTGCGAAAAATAGTTGAGGGCCTTCAGTACTTGTCCTTTGCCTCTTTCTCTTCCCTAAATGTTTTCATTTTACCCTCTAAAATTGCAGTAATGACCCCATCCTCTACTTCTGCATCATGGGTGCTGGGTTCTTGGGGAAAACAGTTACCCAGTCATGCAAATCTATGTCTCAGGTTTAGACTGCGCTCCCTTGGTGTTCCTCCAAGCTTTAACTCCTACTCCTCTCCGTCCCCTGTCAGCTTACAGGTGACATCTGTTTGCACATAACGACTAGTGGAAGAAAATTGTCTGCTTTCTTTATCCTGCACTTGGCTTTGTGTCTTGACTTTTCCTTTTGTCTCTATGAGAAATGTCTTCGGTCTAAACCTAATCTTGCCAGGTGTGCTGTAGCGTTTCCTGGATTTCATTCCTCCCCCTCTCCTTTACAGCCTCGCTTTTTCTTTACTCTTCTCAACCATGACTTCCACCTCCCCTTCTTCTACTGGCTCCTTTCTGTTAGCTTTTAAATATGCTTGCTTTTATCATCTTTTGAAGGAAAAGTTTTTCCCTGACTACCCTGAAGTCTCCCTCTAGCTACCACCAAATTTTCACCTAGTTTTCTTCATTTTCCTTCAAGCTTTTTGCTTGTTGTTATCTGTTCTACTTCTTCACTTCCCTTTCATTCTTCATTTCACTGTAATACAACCTCACCTCAACCAGTCTGTGGAGATAAACTCTGGCAAAGATCTCTAAGGCTTTTCTCACAACACCATCTCTTTGACTAATCTAATTTATTCCCTTGGCTAAAATTGCCACTCATGTTGATGACTGTTAGATCTATGTCTCCAGCCGAGTTTTCTTCCCTGAGCTGTAGGTCCTTATATCTTACTATCCGCAAGGACAGCTCTATTAGATTTCCTCAAAACATCACTCATCAAATCCAAACCTAAATTCATAATTTTCCACTTAATCTACCTTCTCTATTCTCTAACTCAGTGATTGGCAGTGATATCTTCCTGAATGACTATGCTAAAAGCCTGGGAGTTATTTTTCCCCCCACTATTTTGTTGATTTAAAAAAGATACACTAGGGGGCGCCTGGGTGGCGCAGTCGGTTAAGCGTCCGACTTCAGCCAGGTCACGATCTCGCGGTCTGTGAGTTCGAGCCCCGTGTCAGGCTCTGGGCTGATGGCTCAGAGCCTGGAGCCTGTTTCCGATTCTGTGTCTCCCTCTCTCTCTGCCCCTCCCCCGTTCATGCTCTGTCTCTCTCTGTCCCAAAAATAAATAAAAAACGTTGAAAAAAAAAATTTTTTTTAAAAATTAAAAAAAAAAAAAAAAAAAAAAAGATACACTAATAATAAATTCTTATGGTAGAAGATATCAACAGTACATAAGTATGTATGTAGTGCCTACTCATAGGTAAGTACCACTACTATAATAATACGTATCTTTCCAGACCTTTGTTATGGATTTAGATATTGATGTATATATATATTCCCACTTTAATACACACACACACACACACACACACACACACACACATATCTTTTTTTACATGAATGAGATTTTAATATTCATAACTTTCATAGCTTTTTTTAATTTAGTATGTTTTGAAGGTTTTTATTAGTATATATAGGTCTGCTTTATTTTTTAAAAATCTATATAGAATTCCAGGTGTGTTTGTGCCCTAAGTTTTTTTTAAGCATTTTTTAGTTTTCAGATTTCAATTTTTTAGTTTTCAGAGAGTACTTTATTCAAGGTCCATATACAAATACCTTTTTGCACATGAATATTTGCGTAAAATAAATACTTATGTGAACTTACTGAGTCAAAGGTTATTCAAATGTGAGATGTGACACATAATGCTATAGTTCTCTAAAAAGCCTTTGCTGAGCAGTCATTCCATTCTTTTGTGTTTCCTTCAGGCCTTCCAACTGTTAGTCATTGGGATTTATCTTCTTCCTTAACACTTCTCAAGTATATGCCCTTCTCTGCTACTTAGTTCAGGCCCTTATCACTTCTTGCTTTATTTACCGCAGCAGAGTCTGAAACCACCTCCTTTGCATTTGTTTTGCCTGTTTAGAAAAACAAACTCATCCTTGTTTATATGTTTAGCTTTCTCTCTCTCCCCCCAGTATACACACACAAGTGTGCACACTTAAAATGTTTCCATAGGGGCGCCTGGGTGGCTCAGTTGGTTGAGCGTCCAACTTCAGCTCAGGTCACAATCTCACCGTCCGTGAGTTCGAGCCCTGCGTTGGGCTCTGGGCTGATGGCTCAGAGCCTGGAGCCTGTTTCAGATTCTGTGTCTCCCTCTCTCTCTCTGACCATCCCCCGTTCATGCTCTGTCTCTCTCTGTCTCAAAAATAAATAAACGTTAAAAAAAAAAATTTAAAAAAAAAAAAAATGTTTCCATAGCCTTTAGGGTAAGAACCAGCCAAGCTCCTTATGGTCTACTTGGTCCCTTCCTTATCTTTCTAGCCTAGCCTCAACTTTCATGACCAGAAAAGTTAAATCCAAAAATAAACAGTCCAGTTTTAGCCATTCTTTTTATTTTCAGTACAAAATAATCGCCACTGTTATGTGGTTGTTAAGAAAAAATTTTCAGGGCACCCAGCTGGCTCAGTCAGTGGAGCATGCGACTCATGATCTCAGGGTTGTGAGTTTGAGCCCCCACGTTGGGTGTAGAGATGACTTAAAAATAATAAAAAGTCTTTAAAAAAGGAAAAAAGAAGAAGAAACTTGCAGACATTTTCTGTAAAGATCTGCCACAAGGAATTCTTGCAGCTCCCCTAATATGGCACATTCTCTCTTACCCTGGGAACTTCCCATGGATGTCCTCCTGTGTGTGGGAAAGCTCTCCCCCTATTCTTTGACTAAATTCTGTTGCTTTTTTTTTTCTTAATGTTTATTTATTTTTGAGAGAGAAAGAGAGCACAAGCAGGGGAGAGGCAGAGAGAGAGGGGCACAGGATTTAAAGCGGGCTCTGTGCTGAGAGCAGAGAACCTGTTGTGGGCCTCAGACTCACGAACTGTGAGATCATGACGTGAGCTGAACTTGGATGCTTAACCGACTGAGCCACCCAGCTGTCCCTAAATTCTGTTGCTTTCAAATCACAGCTCACTCTTCATTGTTTCGGAAAACTCTTCCTAATCTTCCCTGACCAGATGGGGTATCCTTCCTTCCTCTTCCCTGTTTATCTTAGCAGTCATCACATTTTGTTCTATTTATCAGTTCACTACTATCTATGTCATTTGACTATAAGCTCTTTGAGGACAGAGATTATATCTTCAGATTTCCTCCTTGGCACCTAATTTAGTGCCTGACAGCTTGACACACAGACTTTCATCAACGATTTGTTTGAGGAGTGATAGCAGTTTTCATTGAATAACAGAAAACCACTTCTCCTGAGCCAGTAGGGAAGCATAGTCCACTCCTGCAAAAGGAAAAACAGGTCCCTATACAACAGGACATATACTGGAAATATGCCCTGTGCTGTGGAGGCCTTCACTAGGCTTCACTTGCCTTTGTTTTGGTACATCTCTCCTTCTTTGGAATAGTCATTATTCTTTATTGGTACATGCTGCCTTTCCTCTCTCATTGGTTAGGAAAAAGAACACTTTAGGACAACAGTTTGGCATTGGCAGGTTGACTAATTTTGAATGACACACAGTTGTAGCCCATTTTGCATTAAATTTCAAGACTGGAAACCAACAATTTTCTCTCACGTCTAGGAAGTGTCTGAAAGTTTTTTCTTTCTCTAAGAACCATGTATACTGGTGATTATTTTGTTTTGAAAGTAGAGTGGAGGGAGTGCCTGGGTGGCTCAGTCAGTTAAGTGTCTGACTTCTGCTCAGGTCATGTTCTCACGGTTTGTGGGTTTGAGCCCCGCATCAGGCTCTGTGCTGACAGTTCTGAGCCTGGAGCCTGCTTCGGATTCTGTGTCTCCTCCTCTGTCTCTGCCCCTCCCCCCCCCCAAAAATAAATAAAACATTAAAAAAAGAAAGTAGAGCAGAAATGTTATAACTATTTATTTTTAGATTTCAGTATTCTGGCCAAATAAGGTCTCTAAAGTAATGTTTCTTTATACACTGAAAGCATTACATGTTTGTCTATAATGCAACCACTAGGAATGAATCCAAAACTAGTAGTTTATAGAGGCACCACTCAGAGGTTCATACTAACCCTGACCCTAATGGAGGAAGCTATGCATGTGTAGGGGCAGGATGTATATAGGAAATCTCTGTGTCTTACTCTTAATTTTGCTGTGAACCTGAAACTACTCTAAAAACATAATGTCTCTGAACACATACACATGCGTGTGTGTACATGCATACACAGAATGAAGATTTTTAAAAAAATGAGCAGGGTACCGAATGAATTGAGAAGAAAGATAGTGAACAGAGTGAGTACTTGGACTGTTCTCATACTGTTTCTGGTGAATGTATTTCCTTGCTGGACATTATGCCCTGGAATATACACTTGAATTTCTTACACAAATTTAATAAATAAGTATTTTAATTTTTTAAAAAGTGGATGGATCGCGTCAGGCTCTGGGCTGATG
Source organism: Panthera onca (assembly GCF_046562875.1). Lineage (NCBI taxonomy): Eukaryota > Metazoa > Chordata > Mammalia > Carnivora > Felidae > Panthera > Panthera onca. The sequence goes on along the minus strand of NC_138344.1, from coordinate 121,682,694 downwards.
GCTCGGAGCCTGGAGCCTGTTTCCGATTCTGTGTCTCCCTCTCTCTCTGCCCCTCCCCCGTTCATGCTCTGTCTCTCTCTGTCCCAAAAATAAAAATAAAAAACGTTGAAAAAAAAAAAAAAAAAAAAAAAATTGGGGCGCCTGGGTGGCGCAGTCGGTTAAGCGTCCGACTTCAGCCAGGTCACGATCTCGCGGTCTGTGAGTTCGAGCCCCGCGTCAGGCTCTGGGCTGATGGCTCGGAGCCTGGAGCCTGTTTCCGATTCTGTGTCTCCCTCTCTCTCTGCCCCTCCCCCGTTCATGCTCTGTCTCTCTCTGTCCCAAAAATAAAAATAAAAAACGTTGAAAAAAAAAAAAAATAAAAAAATAAAAAGTGGATGGATTAATGCACGAAGTTTTTGAATGCATTTAATTCAACATTAACTGAGTACACGTTGGCAAATGCGTTTGGAAGAGAGGACACTTGATTGTTCGGGACCGTCTTGTGCGTTGTATAATGTTTAATTTAACTACCACTACCTATTAAATACCTGTAGAGCCTTGGGGGTGGCAGCAGTGCCCTGTTTTAAAACCACTGATTTTCCAGTTTTAGAAGTAGGAATTGGCTGCTAAATGTACAAAATGGGTCTTTAAAAATTCATTATCATTCAGGAGGCTTGATTTTCAGAGTCTTTGACATAGGACGAAAATAGTTTATTGGATTATTGAATTTGCATTACAGTGTAAAGATTTCTGATTTATATCAGCGGGATGTGGTTTTCTTCAGAAACCAGAAAGTTATCACTGAAATATTAATAGTGAAAGGTCAAGAATGGTAAATGCTAGCTCTAGGTATAAGAGATTAAGAAAAAGGCAAGATTTCAAGGGATAAGTCTAGGCCCTAGATCTCTCTACATGTAAAATAAATACTGTATTGACAAGACTTACAGTAATACAAAATTGGAGGGAAAAAAATTTTCTTGAATTAAATTTTGATGGAACTAAAATGTTCTTTTTTTTCCAATTGTGATTTGAGTGGTACATCAATAAAAAGCCTTGGTGTTTACATTTTTCCTTCTGAAATATTTGCATAGCAAATGTTACATATATGATATTACCTAAAAGAATGCCTTCAACATTTTCCCCCCAAACAAATAACTCCCAGCAACTTTAAACTGACCCCAAGATAAATCATATATTACCTTGTTCATGATTTCACAAACTAGCTAAGCCTAAAGATAGTGTTTTCTTTCTGCCTTCAAAATGGTGAGTATGTTGACAGATTTATCCAGTCAGGTCAATCTGGTCCTTTGCCAGTTTTCAGTAATAAAAAAAAAAGTTTCACAGATGATTTATTGCTTTATCTTGTTCACAGAGCCCATTTGTGCTCTTCTTAGTATATGTGCTGCCGAAGCGAGCACCCATTTGTGCTCTTCTTACCTTCTGGAGTATATTGTATTTTTCAGATAACCCTCCCCAGCCCCTTTGCCTCCTGGGATATTCTGAGTTTCTTCAGCACATTTGGTTCTCGGGCAATAAAAATTTGAGGTTTTATAGTTAATTACCATGGAGGAATCTTGCTCTTCAGATGTCCTTCACTCAGCTTTGTGAGATGCTAGAATCTTATTGATGCTCATTTAAAGGGTTATTAACTTTGGAATACCCAAATAAGAAGCAGCAAATGGCTCTTGTATGCTAAATTAGTATTGAGACTTTATGTTGAGCTTATATGACTACCAGGGAGCCATTTACTTAGAATCCTTTCCTGTAATGATTGCTGTGTAAAAGTAATTAACTCTTCATAGTCTAGATACTATTTTCTAGAGTATTGATATGTAATTTTAAACTCAAGTGGCATAGATGTTTCCATCTTGAAAAGAAATAAGATTTTTAAGGTCATTACTAGCTGTGTGATGTTAATGTATGGAGCCTTACTCTTCTCCCCAGAGTGAGCTTTAGGTCCCTTCCAAATGAACACTGAGAGGATGGTGACACTACAGCTCACATATCAGTGGTTATGTTTTGTGGTAAACGATCTATACTTTTCTTGCCTGATCCTTTGTCTCATTCCTGAGAAAAACAAGCTAAAGGATTAGTCTATAGTCATGAGATAGTTTTTTCTGGGAAATCCACAGCTTATATAAAACATTCCTCATCAATAATATAGGTGTAATCATTGTGCATATGCATACCTCAGGGTTGATACACAAATTCAATTATATATATAAAGCTAAAGAATAGTGGCACAAAATAAGTGCTTAATAAATTTCAGCTATTATTATTACTTTAATAGAATACATGACAAAATGGAAAATAATTTCATACTGTGAGCAATGCTTTGAAGACAGTAAACAGTGCTGTGACACTAAGTGATGGGATGAGGAGGGGTTGCTGCTTAGGGTAGTCAGGGGAGGACTCATAAGTACAGTCATGACCTTTGAACTGAGACTCAGAGGTTGAGAACTCATGTGAAGAACTAAGAACAACACTATTTAAGGCCCAGAATTTGGGAATGGCATGTTGTGTTTAAAACAAACAAACAAAAAAAAGAGCTGATGTGATTGAAGCATAATAAATGAGGAAGCAAGAGGTATGGGGGAGATTAAAGGTATAGGCAAAGCCAGGTCAGGTCTTATAGGCTATGAAGTGTTTTTTGCTCTGCCATTTGGAATAAGAAATTAAGAATAGCCAGCATTTCCTTTAAGCTGTTTTTAAGGAATGTCCTGGTAGAATGCAGTTATTGATAGAAGACTCTGGCTTACAGTAGTAATTTTTGAAGGTCTCAAGTACCTGAGAATTGGGTTTTCTTTTATAATCATTAGTTGTTCTTTAGATGTGTATCAAAAATTCCCTAATAAAGCAGCAAAATCTAGAATGCTGTTTATTTGCTAAATTCTCAGTACTTTTTTTCAATAAAGCCTGCCATGTAAGTTTTTATGAAAGTATTTGAAAGGTATAGGTGGGCACAAAAGTAAGTGATACTCTATTTGTCAGGGGCCTACTACATCAGTGTCAGCTTCATAGAGACTTGGGGAGCCCAGTAAAAATTCTGGCCTTTGTAAATTTGGATAATGAATATAAGTGGTATATGTAGAATATATTTTTACTCCCCCCCCCCCCCCAGAAGAAGTGTTCTGGGTTTTTTGACCATGACACGTGTTCATTACTTAGTCTGTGAATAGAATTGCTGTCAGAAAAGACAAACATTATTAAGTAGGGTGAGGTCAATGAAATCTTCCAGGCCCAGTGAATTTGGAAATTATTTGGTAACCTGACTTAAATTCTGATGAGTTTGTAATCCAAGATAATGGTGCAATAGGCAATTTATATCATCATTAATTTCAAGTCTTAGTGAGTCTCAAAAATAGGGATCACTGATGCATAAGATTTTGTTGGCACAATGTATTTGGATACTGACTTGATTAGAAGATCTCAAATAATTTAAATGCATGAGGTCAAAGGAAAATTATTAACTTATATAGCTGGGGCAGTAATTTGTGTATATATTTTAAGCTTCCTTGGTTTTAAAATCTAAAAGACAAAATCTGTGTCCTAAATTTATAAGTGTGCTGACTTCTGAAATGACTTAATGAGGTTGCTTCTTCTCATTCTCTGCTTTTCTTGATCCTGCTTGTGTTTGAACATTTTAGGTCATTTATAGCAAGTACACTGACCTGGTTCCCAAGGAAGTCATGAATGCAGATGACCCAGACCTGCAAAGACCTGATGAGGAAGCCATTAAAGAGGTAACTGGGCATTGATACATATATAATTATTTTAGATGGCTTTTGACGTCTTTATTAGCTTCCAGACCACTCGTTGCGGTGTTTCTTATTTCAGATAACAGAAAAGACAAGGGTAGCCTTAGAAAAATCTGTATCACAGAAGGTTGCTGCAGCCATGCCAGTCCGAGCAGCTGATAAACTGGCTCCTGCTCAGTATATCCGGTATGATCTTGCCTGGAAGTCTTACTTTCATGTTGGACTAGATTGGGGTTGGGGGTCCTGGTATTCCTTCACTATCCTACTTAGTCACAATTAGACAAGCAATTTTTTGAATAATGACTTAAAGTCTGTTGACTCTGCAGACTCTTGAAAGCAGAATTTTTTAAGATATTTTTGAAGATATTAACTATTATGTTGTTCTTAAAATATAATTTTTTGTTTTTAGAAATTAACAGTTACTTACAGCATGTGACCCAAACCACAAATACTATTTTAGTTTCCCATTTATATATAATAAGCATCATATATTTATATAATATTTTCATAATGATATAATATTAGTATATTGGTAATGTCATAATTCATTATATAATAGTTATATAACATGTAATAATAGAATAATAGTAATGTACTAATATCATTTATATAATAATAGGCATCTTTATAATACTTATAAATTGTGAGGGATTTCATTCAACTAAATCTTTGTGTAGAGAGATGATTCACATGTATAGGAAAATTCAGAGCTTATAGGGCTGCTACTATTATTCTTCTCTGTTTTACAACCCATGATTAGTCAGGAACTACTAATTCTAAGTTGCCTGCTGAAATATTATGGGGTGTTTCTTCCTCAAACGCAGACTGACAAAATAGGTACCATTTTCTAGACCTCTTACCTGTGAAATTGAACACCATGCCTTCTGTGGTGGAAAATGGACAAGGATGGATTGTTTGCAAACCAATATGACTCTAGTTCACATTTTGCTTATAACTCATAATTGCTGTTCTCTTACCTCCATTGCTATCTACTCTACCTAAATATTTTGTAATTTTCTATTAATACTTTGTGAAAGGAATTGACAATATAGTCTAGCCTAGGATTATAACAGAAGGAAATAACCCATTGAGCTTGAACTAGTTACACCTTTAGTTTCATCTGCATTCTTCAGATACACACCATCTCAACAAGGAGTGGCTTTCAACTCTGGAGCTAAACAGAGAGTTATTCGGATGGTGGAAATGCAGAAAGATCCAATGGAGCCTCCACGGTTCAAGTAAGTAGGTGGCCTGTAAGAATAAACCTCTATTCGGGGTGCCTGGGTGGCTCAGTCAGTTAAGCGTCCGACTTCGGCTCAGGTCATGATCTCACAGTTCGTGGGTTTGAGCCCCGCATTGGGCTCTGTGCTACCAGCTAGGAGCCTGGAGCCTGCTTCGGATTCTGTGTCTCCCTCTCTTTCTGCCCCTCCCCTGCTCATTCATTCTCTCTCTCTCTCTCTCTCTCTCTCTCTCTCAAAAATAATAAAGATTTTAAAAAATTTAAAAAAAAAGAATAAACCTCTATTCTTAAAAAAGATACCAGAGGAGAAAAATGTCCCAAATGTCCATCAGTAAGTGAGTGGATAAATAAATTGTGGAACATCTATACATGGAATACTATTAATATTAAAATGGAATAAATAAAAAAGAAACTTAATACATGAAATAACATGAATGAATCTCAGAATAATTATGCTGAGTGAAAGAAGCCAGACAAAAACAAATACATTCTGTATGATTCTATTTTTATAAAACTCCAGAAAATGCAAACTAATCTGAGGTGACAGGAGGTAGATCAGTGCCTATGGTGAAGGAGGGGAGTAGAGAGAGCAGGGGGGAGGAATAAGAAGGATAGGCAAGGAGCATGCAGAAACTTGGAGGTGATGAGTGTGTTCGCCATCTTGATTGTGATGATGGTTTCACAGGTGTATATTTGTGTCAAACTTAAACTGTTCATTTAAATATTTATAGTTAATTGTATGTCAGGTGTACCTGTTATTTAAAAAAACTTACTTAAAAAGAAGAAAAAAAGTGGGGGTGCCTGGCTGGCTCAGTTGGTAGAGCACGTGACTTGATCTTGGTGTTGTGAATTCGAGCCCCATGTTGGATGTGGAGCCTACTAAAAGTATATTACTCTATGAAATGATAATGATACTGTGGAGATGAAGGTGGGTAATGACGATGACAAGGTTGGCTATGTTTAACAGTTGTCGAAGCTCAGTGACTGATATATGATAGATGGGCATATATTATACTCTCTTTTTTTATATATTTGAAGCTTTATAAAAATGGGAGGGGGAGACTTGAGACATATTAGCTAAAATGGAAAACTGTGTAACACTCTCTGGTTTTGCTTTGATTTTATCCTTCAGGATTAATAAGAAAATTCCCCGAGGACCACCTTCTCCTCCTGCACCTGTCATGCATTCCCCTAGCCGGAAGGTAATCTTTGCTGTAGTCTAACATCTTTTTTTGTATTCATGATCATTAATTTTATAAATAACCTTCCATAGAACAAAGTCTAGGTGCCTATACAGGTACATTTTGCCACACTCACTACTTTTTTAAGTTATCTTTCAAGATCAAATGGGGAGCCACTCAGGGCTATAATTTGTAGGTGGTTCCAGAGTGTGTAAGAGAACGTATGTGAAATGTTAGCTATTAGTTTTCTTGTTGTTAGCCTAACCCCTGCTATTAATGGAATGAACAGTGTCTGCTATTTGACAAGCAGAATATTATCATAGTTATAAGAAGTAAGTGCCTGGGATTAATAAGCCCCTGATAATCTGAGTGGCATTTTTTAGATATGATTTATTATCCAACTAAAAGAACAAGTTTTCATCTCAAAGGAGTCATGTCACTTTAAATATGGAAAAATACTAACCATTTATAATAGTCAAAAATAATGTATAGATTATTTTCCATTTTTTTATATTAAAATTACTACTAGAATCCATGGTGAAGGAACATAGTATATAGTGCTACCAAACAAATGGAACTTTGGCCTTGGACTACATTCATTCATATGTCAGTGTATATTGAACTATCTTTGAAGAGAAACATTGCGCTTGGGTTTTTAGCTAGACTATAAATCTAAAAATGTCTCTTTTTCTGTTCTTTTGTCAACTCAGATGACTGTGAAGGAACAACAAGAGTGGAAGATTCCTCCTTGTATTTCAAACTGGAAAAATGCAAAGGTAATGAAGTTGTCATAAAATCAGTCTCCTACTTTTAGAACCTACTGGAAAACACTCAGGAAAGATGTTCAGCCTGAAAAAGTTTCATTAAATCCTCACCATCTCACTTAGCTGAATGTTTTCAAAAAGGAACACCCAACTTATGTGACTTTTTTCTTTTTTTTGTAATGTAATAGAAATATAGTATGCCAGTCACATGAATACTATGTAGATTCTTTTAGTGAATTGTAGGTATCAGAAGCTTATAGAAAAGAAATAGGTAAATTAAAGTGACATATCAATGAATGATAGTCTTCTTTAGAAAACTGGAATTGATATCTAAAATTATTTCTGAAAGAAATCAGTTTAATAATATGACAAAAAAGAGTAATTGTTTGGATATATGCAGTGCTTTAAGTTTCAAACATTTTTTTTCTGTTTATAAGAATGTATGCATAAGCTTTTTAAATCCTGTACATCTCTAAGCACCAAAGCTTGCAGGAGTCATGAAGAATCTGTAAAATAATGTGAAATAAATTCTCTGATCACTATTTCCCCTTTTCCCCCAAATCACGCTTTATAATTCTATTTTTGATGGGTGATGAAGGCCACTTTAATTTGTAGATTAAATAGAACTACTTTTTTAAATTTATTTTTTATTTTTTTATTAAATTTTTTGTGTGTCTTTATTTTGAGAGAGCGCAAGCGAGCGAGTGGGGGAGGGGCAGAGAAAGTGGGAGACACAGAATCTGAAGCAGGCTCCAGGCTCTGAGCTGTCAGCACAGAGCCTGACATGGGGCTTAAACTCACAGACTATGAGATTATGACCTGAGCCGAAGTAGGACGCTTAACAGACTGAGCCACCCAGGTGCTCCTAAAGTATTTCTTAAAGGAAGTTCTGTACTCATCCTAAAACAAAAGGGTGTACTTTGGTGTATTAGGAGTAAAGACCATGGACAAGAGTCAACATTTAGGAATCTAATCATAAATCTGGAAGAATAAAGCTAAGCCTGAAATGCCTATGGTGTTCAAGTATACTCCTTGAGTTACTGAAAATAGGATGCAAAATTTCAGAACACAGAATCTTAATTTGTCAAAATATCTTTTTTCCATTTACTAAAACTTACAGTATTCCAAGAATCTGACAAGTCATTAAAACAGTACAACACATTAAACTACCTATGTATACTCTGATGTTAGTGATTTGTTCCACTTTGTATGATTGGTCTATTACTTGAGGAACAACTGTTTAGCTATTTGATAGTGATTTCCTTTTACCCTAACTCATAATTATTAACATGAGAATCTTTTTGCCCTGATCTTGGGCTCTGGTATCCTACTGTCCAAGTTTAAATTTTAGCTCATCTGTTTATTAACTGTGTGACCTTGGGGACATTACCTAAGCTCCCTACCTCAGCATCATCAGCTGTGAAATGGAAACAACAGTGTTACCAGCCTTACAGAGTCACTGTGAAGGTTAAATAAGACCACAGACATGAAGTGCTTTCAGTTAAGACTTTACATGAAGGTCTCAGTGTGAGCCTCTGCTGCTGTTTCACAGTTGGGAAGAAAGATGTAAGAACAAGAACTTCAGCTCAGTGGTTGTCAAAATGGACATATTTAAATCTAACTTTAAAGAATCTGTTACCACTTTTTTATGACTGGTGATTCCTGCCTGCTTTCGCACAGGGTTATACAATTCCATTAGACAAGCGTCTGGCTGCTGATGGAAGAGGCCTGCAGACAGTTCACATCAATGAGAACTTTGCCAAGCTGGCTGAAGCCCTCTATATCGCTGATCGGAAGGTTGGTCTGTCATAATTAACGGGTTTAATGCTCTTGATCATTTGTAAATCCATTTTTGGTTACCTAAGATACTGTTTGTTCCAGTTTTATTGAGAAATAACTGACTCATCACTGTAAATTTTAAGTCCTACAACATGATGTTTTGATTAACACAAGATACTGCTGTTTTAGGTACAGTACTGGGTACCTAGAGACAGTCACCCGTAGCATGGACGCCAGACATGGCAGGTGCTATTTGCAGCTCTGCGCCTGGTCTCAGCCTTTGTAGACTTGTACATAGACTCCGTTGCTGGCCAGCCAGCCTCCTCCGAACACTCCAGAATGGTGGTTCACTAGGCTTATCTCATTTTTAAAGACATTGTCGACTGCTATTTTTAGGTTTTACAATGTTTTTCTTTCTTTTTTTCTTTTAATAATTTTTTCTATTTTAAATATAGATGTCTCCCAAAAGGTCAGCAAGGAAGGGCAAATAAACATCCTGATGAATTGAATGCTGTAGAAAATGGTAGTCATAATAGCAATTGTCTATTAATATTATGGCATTAATATTATTAATATGTGACCTGGAAGTTCACATACCTCATGGCACATGCTTAAAACATAGATAAGTATACATCCTACATCACAGCAAGCACCTTTCTAAAAAATCATCTCCTGCTAAGGCTTTATCTTGAATTGTCTTGATTGATTTTGAACACATTACCAGTTCCTGCTATGTTACTGATACTGAAAATTGCTTAATTGGAATCTGGTTTAATGTAGTTTTTGGGTTGTTTCTGAGAAAGCATTAGTGAAACAGCGACTTACAAGATTTATTGGGGTCATTATCATTTGAACCATTAAAACATTTTCCAGAGTGAAAAATCTAAGTTTGCAGTGTCTTTTAGGCAAGCTTTGTTTTAGTGGACAAGAATTTTTGTTTTAATCGGTAATAACAAATCTGAATTCTTATAACTGCTCTTTGAAGCCAGACTTCAGTCAGGGTTTTGGATGATAGCTGTGACTTACCCTCCAACTGTGTATTATTTAACATCTGACTTTACTAACAGGCTCGTGAAGCTGTAGAAATGCGTGCACAAGTAGAGAGAAAGATGGCTCAGAAAGAAAAGGAGAAACATGAAGAGAAACTTAGAGAAATGGCCCAGAAAGCCAGGGAGAGAAGAGCTGGGATCAAAACCCATGTGGAAAAAGGTATGACATTGTCTTTACTGAGTTGAATTTACATTGTGAACATTTAGAGACTCGCCATTGTTCTTACTGCATAGAAAACTAGTACACACCTATAAAAATGTAGACATTTCAGAAATAATACAGAAATGAAACAATAACTTCTGCTTTACTGAGCTGTAGCAGTAGAAAATAAAGAATATATATTTGAAGATGGCCTTCAATGTAGTATGAGACTACATTGGAATTTTTTTTTTTAATGTTTATCTTTGAGAGAGAAAGAGCATGAGCTGGGGAGGGCAGAGGGAGGTAGACACAGAATCCGAAACAGGCTCCAGGCCCTGAGCTGTCAGCACAGAGCCCGACGCAGGGCTCAAACTCACAAACTGTGAGATCATGATCTGAGCTGAAGTTGGATGCTAAACCAGCTGAGCCACCCAGGCACCCTTGGACTTTTTTTTTTTTTTTAAGTTTGTTTATTTATTTTGAGACAGAGCGTGCGCGTGCACACAAGTGGAGGAGGGGCAGAGAGCAAGACAGGGAGACAACCCCAAGCAGGCTCTGCAGAACTTGATGCGGGGCTGGAACCCACAAACCGTGAGATCATGACCTGAGCTGAAGTTGGACACTTAGCCAGCTGAGCCACCCAGGTGCTCCTACACTGGACATTTTTAAATTAAATTAAAAATCATTTAAAACTGCATATTATGGAGTGGTCAGGTCATGATCCCAGGGTGATGGGATTGAGCCCCATGTCAGGCCCTGTGCTGAGTGTGGAGCCTGCTTAAGATTTCCTCTTTCAGGGCATCTGGGTAGTTCAGTTGGTTGAGCCTCTGATTCTTGATTTCTGCTCAGGTCATGATTTCACCGTTCATGAGATCGAGCCCTACATTGGGCACCATAATGACAGCATGGAGCCTGCTTGGGATTCTCTCTCTCCTTCTCTCTGCTCCTCCCCCAGTTCACACATCCGTGCTTTTTCTCTCTCTCTAAATAAGTAAATATTTTAAAAAAGAAAGTTTCTAAAGGCACCTTGGTGGCTCAGTTAAATGTCTGACTTCAGCTCTTCAGCTCAGGTCATGATCTCATGATTCATGAGTTCGAGCCCCACATCGGGCTCTGTGCTGACAGCTCAGAGCCTGGAGCCTGCTTCAGATTCTGTGTCTCCCTCTCTCTTTGCCCCTTCCCCATTTGTGCTCTGTCTCTCTTTCAAAAATAAACATTAAAAATTTTTGAAAAAATGAAATAATGAGGGGGTAGCTCAGTCAGACTTCGGCTCAGGTCATGATCTCACAGTTCATGGGTTTGAGCATCACATTAGGCTCTGCACTGACAGCTCGGAGCCTGGAGACTGCTTCAGGTTCTATGTCTCCCTCTCTGCCCCTTCCCCACTTGTGCTCTGTCTCTCAAAGGTGAATAAATATTAAAAAAATTTTTTTTTCAAATAATCAATCCTAGACTAGTACAATTATTCATTCCTTCAATACATATTGAGCATCTACTATATGCAGGGTTCTCTTCTAGACACAAGGTTTTCAGTTAAATTGAGGGTATAGCAGTGAATGTAAACAGACCAAAAAAGTTACTTATCATTACTAGATGATTAATAACAATAGCATAATAATAATCTCTATGGAGAAAAATAAAACAGGCAAGGAGGATAAAAGTACCAGAAGGAAAGGATAGTCAGAATAGACCTGACTTCTTAGATGGTAACATTAGCACAAAAACTTGAAGGAAGTAGGGAAGTGAGTCTTACTCTGCGGAAAAGCATCCCAGACAGAAGGAATAGCAAGTGCAAAGGCCCTGATTTGGGAGTATACTGGGTGTGTTAAAGAAAAGCAGGGAGGCCAGTGTAGCTGGACTGGAGCACGCTGAGTAGTAGATAAGGTGTCAGAGTAGTTAATGTAAATACGAAGACTAATGGCCAGATCATGGGTGGCCTTTTAGCCATTTTAAGGACATGGCTTTTACTTCAAATAACAAGGGAAGCATTTGAAGGGTTTGAGCAAAGCAGCACAATATGCCATATATGAGCAGGCTGTGGAATGGGCATGTGGAGGAGCAGGGAAACCATTTGGAGGGCTGTTGCAGTAATCCAGATGAGAGATTACAAGAAGTAGGGAAAACATGGTCGGATACAGATGTGTTTTGAAGGGAGAGCCGTTAAAATTTGCTTATGTGTTACGTAGAGGTATGAGAGAAGAAGAGTCAGGGATTATTTCCAGAACTTCATGAGCAGTTGGGAGGGATTGAGTTTCCATTTACTAATATTGGGAAGACTGCAGGGGAAGAGGTTTGAGAGGGAACGATTAGGAGTTTAGTTGTAGACATGTTAAGATAGAGGTGTCAGGCAGGCAGTTGGATATAGGAGTCCAGAGTTCAGCTGTAGAGAAAGAACCAGGATTATAAGTAGTGATCTGTACCCTTGAATCATATATGAATGACTTAATAAGGCAAGTTATAAAAACCTGCTTGTTGTACATATACTTAGCCACTGAAGGTAATTAGAAGATTTTCCCTGTATCTAAGTTCTCTACACTGGTGAGGATAAGAAGGCACAGAATGATTTTTGAAGAATTAGTTAAAATTTTGACAAATGTGTTGCCAGATACTAATAACTAACGTTTATTGAGTGCTTATTATGGCGGACACTACTCTGAGCACTTTACATGTACTGCCTTATACACTCCCTCCAGCGACCCCATGCAGTGGTTGTAGGACTGTCACTGTTTTACAGAGGAGACTAAAGCTCAGAGTGGTAGAGTAACCTGCACAGGGTCATATTGCTAACCTGTCGTAGGAACAGGATGTGAATCCAGACAGGCTGGCTCCACCAAAGCACATGCTCACACTGTGTCCCTTCAGACTGGAGAGAGAAGAGAAGGTGAAGATAGACATGAACACCATAGGTAGAGATCAAGACGCAGCCAGCTGCGGTGGACCACAAGCAAAAGATTCTTTATTCAGCCAGTCTTTGAAAATACAAGGGTACATTTACACATAATTTTTTTTCCTGAAATTTTAATATGACAATTTTAATTTTTTTTAATTTTTTATTTTTTATTTTTTTAGAGAGCGAGCAGGGGAGAGGTGCAGAGGCAGGGTAGAGAGAGAATCTTAAGCAGTCTCTGTGCTCAAGGGGAGCCCAACGTGGGGCTCAGACCCATGACCCTCGGGTCATGACCTGAGCTGAAATCAAGGGTCAGTCGGTAAAGCATTCAACTCTTGGTTTCAGCTCAGGTCATGATCTCGAATTTTGTGGGTTCAAGCCCCACATCAGGCTCTGTGCTGGCAATGTGGAGCCTGCCTGGGATTCTGTCTCTGCCCCTTTCACGTGATCATGTGCACACACGCGCTCTCTCTCTCCCTCAAAATAAGTACATAAACTTAAAAAAAACACACACACACAGAAAAGTTGAAAGAATTATACAATGAACAACCATATCTCCACCACCTAGATTCTACAGTTAACTTTTTTTTTCACAATTAACATTGCTAAATTTGCTTTATTACCTGTCTACCCATCTGTATCCATCCGTCAATTCACCTTACAACTTTGATGCATTTCAAGTTAAGTTAAAGACATCATCAGTATACTTTACCTGTAAGCACTGCAGCTGCATGCATAATTATGGAATTCACATTCAAAAATTAAACTGGGGCGCCTGGGTGGCTCAATCAATTAGGCAGCCGACTCTTGATTTCAGCTCAGGTCATGATCTCACATTCGGGAATCGAGCCCCAAGTCAGGCTCTGCGCTGAGCATGGAGCCTGCCTGAGATTGTCTCTCACCCTCTCTCTCTGCCCCCCCCGCCCCCGCAAATAAGTAAATAAACTTTAAAAAATTAGATCAATACTGTTGGATTTAAATTAATTGCAAGTAAGTTAAAAGGGTTGAATGTGACTATAAAGAAATTCATGGAATGTTCTGTCATAGGTTAAAGAATATTCTCTGGTTCCAGATATTAATGGGTAACATAGTGGTGAAGTAATTTTCAACTCTGTCCACACAGAGGATGGGGAGGCACGTGAGAGGGATGAAATCCGGCATGATAGGCGAAAAGAGAGACAGCACGACCGGAATCTTTCCAGGGCAGCTCCTGATAAGAGGTAGGTGCTATTTGAGATAAATACGAATTATGAGGAGTGGCTTTTCTGAACCTTTTAGAGAGAAGGTTTAGTCCACTGGGCCCAGTTTTGCTTCTCTGCCTTTCCTTTTCAGTTTGATAACTTACTAGATCAGCACTATTTTCTCACACCAAACTATTTACTTTTTCTTAGAAGAAGAATTGACTGTCCCTGGAAGTAATCCTTTCTTATCACCCTGTAGATGTATAGAATAAGCTAGAATTGCGAATGACAGAGGGATATAGAAAAGGGAGTTCAGATCATGTTTGTGAAGGTAGTAGATAGGACTGTTCTGGTCTGTTCTTTTCCTATTTTAAATGGTGAGACCAACATTATGTGCCTGTTCCTCCAGGCAGAGAATAAGCGTCTGTACTTTTTAAAAAATTATTATTTTTTTAATGTTTATTTTGAGAGAGAGAGCGCGCACATGCGTGGGTTGGGGAGGGGGCGGGGGGGGGGGTGGGGGGAGAGAATCCCAACCAGGCTCCTTGCTGTCGGCACAGAGCTTAATGTGAGGCTCAGTCTCATGAACCGTGAGATCATGACCGAAGCCTAAGTCACAGTCGGATGCTCAACGAACTGAGGCACCCAGGCGCCCCAAAGCTTCTGTGCTTTCATTGAGATACTCCTACATGCAGAGGACTGTCCCGAGTACGGTGGCAGATAAGAGCAGATTTTGAGAAGTGAAAATCAGCCTCTTCTCATGAGCAGTTCTATTAAAATTCAAAGACAGAGCTACCATGTAAAATTACTTGGGAAAATGGACCAGAGCACTGTTAATAAGTACAGACCTGCGTGAAACAAACAAAATATTTGCATGGGGACTTGGACTAAAGTAGGGATTGGTAAAGTTTATGGTTCAAAGGCTGAGGCCTGAATTCTGAGAGTTAAATACAACTATGAAACATTGTCTTTCCATATGAGCAGTTTTCCACACTCTCATCATTTTGTGAGCTATTGATAAATCCATTTTTTTTTCAAGTCATGTACTAAACATGAAAAAGAAGATTCCTGCTGGTGGTGGTCTTTGTTATTTAATGGCATAGCTCATCTCCCTGGGTAAGTGAAGCCCTGGAGAAGCAGAAAATCTGAATTTCAAATTGTGGATAATAGCGGTGTAGAAGAGAGTGGAATGAAATGTGAAAGTGCACAATTAATGATACTCTTGCTCTGAAATTCCTAAGCTGTAAAAAATTAAAATGGCTCTGTAGATAAATTGGGCCCTTAAAAACAGTAAAGTGGTTATGAGAATTGATAATGTAGAAAGACTGTAAACTTATGACTGGGTGAAAATTAGGTTGTCTATAGAAATCATTTTAAGACTTGAGTTTCAGGCCACCTGGGTGGCTCAGTTGGTTAAGCATCCAACTTCGGCTCAGGTCATGATCTCATGGTTCATGAGTTCAAGCCCAGCTTCGGTCTCTGTGCTGATAGCTCAGAGCCTAGAGCCTGCTTTGAATTCTGTGTCTCCCTCTCTCTGCCCTTCCCCGGCTTCCACTGTCTCTCTCTCTCTCTCTCTCTCAAAAAAAGTAGCACTCTGTCTCTCAAAAAAAATAGATTGACAGACCTGAGTTTCTGGTAAAATAAGTGATGACAGTTACCAGGGTTTCATTATGATATAGATTGCATACATACTGAAACAGCAGGGGAATTAAGATAATCTGAATATTGAAAATCATCCTGAGTAATCCAGTCATTGATATGTTTTTCTCAAAATTCTTATAGGATAAAATTACTAAATGTGGTTCAGGTGAAGAACTGATTCTGGCTTACTGACAGTGATTCATATGATACATCTAATTTGCATCCAGTGCCCCCCCCCCCCCAGTCCAACCCTCACATAATAGCAAATATAGACTAGCAATTTTCTATCTCAGCATGCTCTGTTAGGTGATTTCTTTTCTTTTTTTTTTCTTCCTTTTTTTTTTTTGTAAGGTGATTTCTTGTATTAAACATTTCATGTCTAGAGTGAGTCTCTTGACAGTTCTTTTCACTGAACAGAAAGGCCTGATTGTAAAACCCCACCTCTTCTAATAATCACATCTCTGAAGTGCTGTAAGGACTGCCAGCCCAATTATGCATTATCAGGGAATATATGTTCACAAGATCTGAACAGGATATATTCATTAACTTTGCTTCTGAGATTGGTTAGGTTGAAATTGAAATTCAGCTTGTCTGTGAAGAGTTTTCAGTTAGCAACATTATATTTCAAAACAGGTCAAAACTGCAGAGAAATGAAAATCGAGATATCAGCGAAGTCATTGCTCTTGGTGTACCCAATCCTCGGACGTCCAATGAAGTTCAGTATGACCAAAGGCTCTTCAACCAGTCCAAGGTACAAGGAATTTAGAAATAGCATGTCTTAAGTGTTGATACGAATACAGTCCTCAGGGAAAAGAAAATTAACGTATCTTAGATTTGGATCAATCTAAGTAAGGTATGCTGGCATAATGAGAGAAAAATATTACAAGTTATGTGTTATAACTTAGCTGCTTTATCTTATTTGATCTTTGATGCAAGTAAGATGAAACAACTCTGATTTTGCCCTCTTACAGTTGGCTAAGATTTAAGACACTAGTAGAAAATGAAAGAAATTAGGTGATTTAAAAAAAACCTAATATATTGGTCTTTTATTTCTAAAATAGACCCAGTGTCCTACAAAACTATCTCTTTTGGTTCTTTGTTGATCTTTGAAAAAAACAAAAACAACTTTTTAATGCTATAGAATCACATAAACTTGAGATCTTTAAAAGATGAAGCTAAAAAACTAAATTTAAGTGCTAAACTAGCTATCAGGAAATCTGATTCCTAGAAGCTATTGTTACTAACTAGCTAGGACACATTAGGACTGAAGAAGTATCTTTATGTTTTAGTCTACCCAACATTGATTATTTACAGGCATAAGACCTTTAGATCAAAGATAGATGTGCTTTGCCCTCAAGGAACCTTCAAGTCTACTGGAAAATACATATATGTATATAAATAAGGACAAGGCAGGCTGTAATAAAAATATAGACCTAGAAGTGAAGTTCTACTGGGATATGGAACAGAAAAGTTTATTGACTCCGAGGCTTCAGGGAGATTTGAAGGTAGCATTTGAGTAAGTTCTTTTAGTTTAATAACTTATTAGGTACTTTTTTACATTCCTGGCATTGTTCTTTTACTTGTATTATTTCAATCCTTTAAAAGCCCTATGACTTCATACTATTTGTTACAACCTCTGTATGTTTGAGACACATACAGGTTTAGCTAGAAACTGATAGAAGATTAAAACATGGGCTGTCTTGATTTCAAAGTTTGTGTTCTTAAACACTATGCTGTGGTAATTTACCAGGCTGAGCAAAGGGGTTAGGCATGAAAGTTTCATGTAAGTAAATATTTATGACTGTCACCTCTTACAAGCTTAAGCTTAAATTATTTCAAAGTTGTAATAAAAATTTTCCTAAAAAAGGACATCCCGTAGTAAGGAACCATCCAAATATATGAAGCAAGTTCCTTGTTGTCTTAGGATTTTCATTAAGAGCCTTATTGTCTCTTGCTATAATAGTGATTGTTCTTGGAGTGCCTGGGTGACTCAGTTGAGCATCTTGATTTCAGCTCAGGTTACGATCCTAGGGTCATGGGAGCCTGCTTAAGATTCTTGCTCTCGCCCTCTGCCCCCTCCCCAGCACATGTTCTCTCTCTCTTAGATAGATAGATAGATAGATAGATAGATAGATAGATAGATACAGACAGGCAGGCAGGCAGGCAGGCAGACAGTGATGTTCTCAGGGAGTTAAGGGCTGTGACATTTATTCTAAACAATTTTTTTTACGTTTATTTATTTTTGAGAGAGAGACAGAGTGAAAATGGGAGAGGGGCAGAGAGACAGGGAGACACAGAATCCACAGCAGGCTCCAGGCTCCAAGCTGTCAGCACAGAGCCCAATGTGGGGCTTGAACCCACAAACCGCAAGATCATGACCTGAGCCAAAGTTGGACACTTAAGCAACTGAGCCACCCAGGTGCCCCTATTCTAAATGAAATCATACAGGGACGCCTGCCTATACAGCATGCAACTCTTGACGTCAGGGATGTGAGTTTAAGCCCCATGTTGGGCATAGAAGTTACATGATAAATAAATCAGAGTGACATCAGGTAAATGGTACTTGACAATTCTTTCATCTTTTTGCCATTGTCTGTAAAATTGAAATTGTCAAGTACCTGTTTATACTACTATCCCCCAATTTTAATGACTACTTCACTAAAGTAGTCAGACTTGTTAATTAGCACTGTATTTAACCTAAGGACCAAAGGTGGTAAGAATGAAAATTTGTGGACTTTTTTTAATGAAGATCATTTTAATTTGCAGTTCAGATTGCTGAAAATGTGAACTTTTAATGTCCTTGTTCCACAGGGTATGGACAGTGGTTTTGCAGGTGGAGAAGATGAAATTTACAATGTTTATGATCAAGCCTGGAGAGGTGGTAAAGATATGGCCCAGAATATTTACAGGCCCAGTAAAAATCTGGACAAGGACATGTATGGTGATGACCTAGAAGCCAGAATAAAGACCAACAGGTACCAAGGCAGACAGCTCAGTCTCACTGTTTGCACTAGTGAAAACAAAGTGGTTCATAGTCCTTTTTCTTTTTCCCTAGATTTGTTCCCGATAAGGAGTTTTCTGGTTCAGACCGTAGGCAGAGAGGCCGAGAAGGACCAGTTCAGTTTGAGGAAGATCCTTTTGGTTTAGACAAGTTTTTGGAAGAAGCCAAACAGCACGGTGGCTCTAAAAGACCCTCAGACAGCAGCCGCCCCAAGGAACATGAGCATGAAGGCAAGAAGAGGAGGAAGGAGTAGATACACCGTTCTTCAAAGTGAATGAACTTTTGTCCATAACCCTAATGATGCAAGTCAGATGGGGAAACACTTTGTAAATGGCCAGGATAAAAACCAAATCTGGGTGTCAGACCCCAGCACTACTTTTTATTACGGGAGTAAGGGGGGGGTGGTGGAAAATTCTTTGAACTATTTAGTTTTTTTAAAGAGTGGGTTGTGTTTGTGTTTCTCCTACCTTTTGGCATTTATAGAACATACTGCCCCACACATGAAATTAAGACCACTTCCTTTTGTGTGATGTTAGTACTTTGGGGATAATATTTTGTGTAAAAAGGACTGCTGATGAATACAGTTGCCCCAATCACAGTGAGTAGAAGGATGTTCACATACTAGAACTGTCCTGCCAAATGACGCCTGCCCCTCCTGAGCTCAGTTTTCATTTGGAGTGGGGAAAGCAAGCTCTTGCTTGGTGCAACTACTTGTTTCAAATAAAAACATTTAGACAAAATTTTCAATTTTGTTTACTTTATTTAATAGGTAGTAACAGTCTCAAAAATCTTTTTCCTCATCAGATGTTTGATCCCCTTGCAAAATTTTTGGTCTTTGAGCTTGAATGTGGAGCTGAGAAAAATCAAATAAGCATTGTAAGGAAAGACAGTATCTGCAAAAACATTACAACTGACTGAAAACTGCCACTTTAAGACTGCCTTTTTATTATGGAGTCAGCAGCAATAAGTCAAGAGGATGTTATTTGTTCCCTGCTCTTAAAACTAAATCGGTTTGACCCAAGGTTGCATGGTAAGTGGAAAAGCCAGGATTTCAACAACAGTCTCCCTACCTTGTAAGTAAGTTCCCACTGCTCTATGTTAGATACACCTTGCTAACCATTAAAGGGTCTTCCTGTACTACCCTCCCCAGACATTTTAGAACTGGCACTCTCCCACCACCACCATTCTTTAACCAGTATTAAGGAAACCTTAGTTACAAATCTCCCAAAGACCTTGTCATTCCATACTTTTGACCTACTGACTGATATATAGAAAGCTCATGACATTATACAGAAAAATGTTTACCTTTACTCCATCAATGATATGATTTTCTTGCTGTAGTGCATTCTGAAGTTCTTCTTCTGAAGAAAACTGAATCCAACCCATACCTCTGTGAAACCCAGTCTCTTTGTCCTAAAAATTCAAAATTTAGGAAGAGATTAATCATGAACTTGAAAAACGTTTCCATGAGCTCCAAAACAAACTACCAACTTTTCATCTGCCAAAACGGCATAACAGACATTATTAAAGATGTCGAAAAACTCAGTTACCAAAGGGTTAACTGCCATGTTAATCTTAACATTCTGCTTTTCTGATGCCACTGAGAAGTAACGTATAGGTAGTAAAGTTTCTTTGTCATTCAAGATACAAACCACACTAAAATAAGGGAAATTTTAATCACATAAATACAGTACTCTAACTTCCTCATTTCTAGAAACTAAAAAATTAATTAAGCCTCAAAATCTAGGTGCATTTCTGGTAATTTTGGATACCAATTACTCTCATCACCACTACTACATTATAATCACATACTCCCTATTCCTAATGAAAAATAGGAAAAAAGAAAAAATATATACAGTATTACCCTTATTTACCTAGCTCCAGACTTCAAGGTGCTTCCCTTTGTGCATAGGACAAGAGTGCTTATTATCCAACCTATACATCAGCACGTGTGGAAAAGATTCTGGTGTGCTTCGAAGCACCCTGCTATTTAAAGACGAGGGGTGCCTGGGTGGCTCAGTCAGTTAAGCATCCAACTCTTGATTTTGGCTCAAGTTATGACCTCAAGGTTGTGAGATCAAGCCTGCCATTGGGCTCTGTGCTGGTCATGGAGCCCGCTTAAGATTCTCTCTCTCCCTCTGCCCCTCCCCACCCAAATAAAAAGAACAGATACAAAGATGTCTATTCACTCAGTGTACATCATCATCATCATCAATCTTGTTACAAAGTTATGTTGTGCTCCACACCACCCCCAAACCAAATTCTTAGAAGTTGCCCCCATCGGGGCGCCTGGGTGGCGCAGTCGGTTAAGCGTCCGACTTCAGCCAGGTCACGATCTCACGGTCCGTGAGTTCGAGCCCCGCGTCAGGCTCTGGGCTGATGGCTCAGAGCCTGGAGCCTGTTTCCGATTCTGTGTCTCCCTCTCTCTCTGTCCCTCCCCCGTTCATGCTCTGTCTCTCTCTGTCCCAAAAAATAAAATAAACGTTGGAAAAAAAAAAAAAAAAAAAAAAAAAAAAAAAAAAAAGAAGTTGCCCCCATATTTAAAAGGTGACTTTTTTTTGAGAGAGAGAAAATAGTGGGAGAGGGGGGCAGATGGAGGGAGAGACAGAATCTTAAGCAGGTTCCATGCTCAGCACAAAGCATAGGGCTCAGTCCCACGACCCTAGGATCGTGACCTGAGCTAAAATCAAGAGTCTGAGGCTCAACTGACTGAGCCACCCGGGCACTCCTAAAAGGTGACTTTTTAAGTATAAATCTAGACTGCAGGAAGTTTCTGGTAATGTTCCAGTGATTCACTCCTTACCTCAGAAAGATACAATTTCTCCTCTACCTCCTTATGACCATTGCTGTAAAAGCTTTAAAAATTTTGTGTGTCGGGGGAGCCTGGGTGGTTTAGTCAGTTAAGTGTCCAGCTCTTGATTTCAGCTCAGGTCATGATCTCCCAGTCGTGAGACTGCACACTGAATGTGGAGCCTGCTTGGGATTCTCTCTCACCTCTCTCTGCCCTTCCCCTCCTCACACACACACTCTCTCTCTCTCTCTAAATAAATAAACATTTGAAAAAAATGTTTTGGGTTTGTGTAAAACTTAAGTACTGTGTATCTAAGATAGGAACCTGGATTTCTAACTTGAGTACATGAATTTGTTTACCAGAAACTTTTTTCCTGTTACATTTTATTTAGTTTTACCAAGAATCAAAATTTTCTTTTGTTTAAATCTAAACCTGTTAACTCCAGGTCCTAAATTATTTTATTTATACTTCTGAGAGGGAAATGGGAACCAAGAAAAATGTGTTACTATTTTTGGATAAAATTTTTTAATGCTCTTCAAAAAACACAAGTTTCATACTCTGTAAAATTGTAGTTTTTAAGCTTATAGAAACATTTTCATGTCAGTAATACATGTGCCTCATTCTTTTAATCAACTGTATAAAAAACTCCATTGTATCAATGAATATTTAATCCCATTGATAAACATTTAGGTTCTTTCTGGTAATATTACTATTTTTTTTATTTAGTTTAGTTTAAAGAGAGAAAGTGCAAGCAGGCGAGAGGGGCAGAGGGAGAGACAGAGAATCTTAAGCAGGCTCCATGCTCATCACGTAGCCCAATGCAATACTCGATCTCAGAACTCTGGGATCATGACCTGAGCCGAAATCAGGAGTCAGACGCTTAACCAACTGAGTACCCAGGCGCCCCTTTCCAGTTATATTAGTGAACAATGTTGCTTTGAGCATTCTTAACCACACCATTTCTGCAGAATAAATGCCTAAAAATGGAATTGCTAGATCAAAGCAAATACAAATTCTGGATTTTGATTTTACCAAACTACCCTTCAGAAATGAAGTAAACTTCTGAGCAATTTCAGTGCCAGCTTCCCTACACCCTCACTAGCACTAGATAGGAGTAATCTATTAGATCCTTGGAAAGCAACAAACATTAAGAGTTAAGAATTTAAATTTCTTTAAGTTGATATTTTACCATAGTCTTCTCAGTGTCATGAGGAAAAAAGGGGCAGTTTTAGTGAAGCACCTGTAAACTTTGTGTGTACTCACATCACACCATCAAAAATCCAGTAATTCTAGAAAGCCCACAGAAAAATACAGCCCAGAATAAAGCAAAACAAATTCATAAACTGATTTCTAAACCTTCCTTAGAAAGCAAAGGAGGGGTGCCAGGGTGGCTCAGTTCGGGGAGCATCTGACTTCGGCTCACGTCATGATCTCATAGTTCGTGGGTTCAAGCCCCACGTCAGGCTCTGTGCTAACAGCTCAGAGCCTGGAGCCCGCTTCAGATTCTGTGTCTACCTCTCTCTGTCCCTCCTCTGCGCGTGCTCTGTCTCTCTCTCTTTCAAAAATAAACATTAAAATTTTTAAAGGAAATATAACAAATATAAAAATACTAAAAGAAAAAAGGCATTCAACTTAATAAGGATAAAGATTAAAACAGATATTCTCTACCAGTTGAAAAAAAAATTTTTTTAAATGTTTATTTATTTTTGAGAGACAGCATGAGCAGGAGAGGGGCAGAGAGAGAGGATGACAGAATTGGAAGCAGGCTCCAGACTCAGCTGTCAGCAGAGAGCCCGACATAAGGCTCAAACCTATGAACCATGAGATCATGACCTGGGCCAAAGTCAGACACTTTAACCGACTACGCCACCCAGGTGCCCCTCCACCAATTAATTTTCAGATAAAATCATCCTTTAGTATCAAGTCCTTACTATAATACTGGAGTGGGCAGAATTCAAAGATGGCCCTGTGATCTACACATGTCCCACCAAGTTACCCTCTGTATAACCCCTTCCCCTTGAGGGTGTGTGGGACCTGTGACATGCTTCTAACCAAAAGAATATGGCAAAAATGATGGGATGCCACTCCCATGACTATGTTCTAAGACAAACTTAACAGACTAGACAGAGAAACTCCTCTGCTGACTTTGAAGAAGTAAGCTGCCATGTTGGGGGAGCCTACAGACCTCCCAGGTAACAAGGAACTGCAGGTAGTCCCTACAAGCTGAAAGCCAGCAAAAAGGTAGATACCTCAGTCCGACAGTTCAAAGATGAATTCTGCAAACAACCTGAGGGATCTTGGACATCAATCTTTCCCAGTTGAGCCTCTGATAAGACCAAAGCCCCAGCTGACACCTGGCCTGCAACTATATGAGACCCTGAGCAGAGGACCCAGTAAGGCTATGCCCAGGTTCCTGATCTGCTGAAACTGTGGATAACATATGTTTGTTGTTTTGAGTCCTTACATTTGTGATAATTTGTTATGTGCAGGATAAGTTTGTTTTTTTTTTTACTTTTTAATCAGTATCACCCATAATTTTATCCATAAAGACTCTGAACAGCTTTTACTTCATTAGAAAGTCATACAAGTTGATATGTTTTTTTTTTTAATTTTTTTTTTTTTTTAACGTTTATTTATTTTTGAGACAGAGAGAGACAGAGCATGAATGGGGGAGGGGCAGAGAGAGAGGGAGACACAGAATCGGAAGCAGGCTCCAGGCTCTGAGCCATCAGCCCAGAGCCGGACGCGGGGCTCGAACTCACGGACCGTGAGATCGTGACCTGAGCCGAAGTCGGACGCTTAACCGACTGAGCCACCCAGGCGCCCCAAGTTGATATGTTTTGACAAAAACTCAAGAATTCGAGGATAAAATTTGAGGATCAAGGATGAAAGGATAACTTTTTTTTTTTTCAAAGAGAATACTCACAAAAGGTATGATGCACTTTCGTATATGGCCAAACTGTGCAAAGTGTTCTCTCAGCTCACCTGTATAGGAAGAGAAAACATGTTAAAAGTAGTTCATGTATTTTGGGGTACCTGGCTGGCTTAGTCGGTAAAGCATGTGACTCTTGAAATCGGAGTTGTGAGTTCAAGCCCCACGTTGGGCACAGAGATTACTTAAAAACAAACAACAAAAAAGGAGTTAATATATTTTGTATCTTTCATCCTAGATTGTAGGTAGAAACCAAAAGTGGGCCTAGAGTTCCCAAACATTTTGTGAACAGGAGCTACTTTGCATTTCCTTGAAGCCTTAAGATTTTGGAAGCAGCTATGGTACTGACTACAGATCTTCAGGTTATGATGGGGTTACAGCTGATAAACCTATTGTAAGTTGAAAATATCCTAAGTTGAAAATGCATTTAATACACCTAACCTACTGAACAGCATAGCTTAGCCTAGCCTACATCATAAAAAAGTTTTTTTGTTTATTTTTTTATTTTTGAGAGAGAGAGCATGAGCAGGGGAAGAACAGAGAGAGGGAGACACAGAATCTGAAGCAGGCTCCAGGCTCTGAGCTGTCAGCACAGAGCCTGGCACGGGGCTTGAACCCATGACCTGAGCCAAAGTCAGACACTTAACTGACTGAGCCACCCAGGCACCCCTAGCCTAGCCAGCTTAAACATGCTCAGAATACTTACATTAGCCTATAGTCAGGCAAAACCATCTAATGCAAAACCTATTTTATAGTAAAGTGTTGAATTTCTTATGTAATTTATTGACTACTGAAAATGAAAACCAGAATGGTGGTTAAGGGCACAGAGTAAGTCTATGAGTTGTTTACCCTCGTAATCACATGGCTCACTGGGAGCTGCATCTTGCTGCTGCTGCTGCTGCCTAGTATCACAAAAGAGTATCATACTGCATATCACTAGCACAGGGAAAAAAATCAAAATTTAAAGCAGAGTTTCTTCAGAATGTGTATCACTATTGCAACATTGTAAAGTCAAAAAATTGTAAATGAAACCACTGTAAGTCAAGAACCATTTCTATAAAGCTGCAATGTACCAGATTTGGGGAAAGTGTGTGTAGGGACACACACAGATAAATTGCTGAGTTGACTGTAGTCTTCATCCCCTGCAGAGGAGTATCTTCATCATAGTGTCAGGTGCATGGATAACAATCCTTGTGAGAAATTCACACAAAAGACAATTTAACCGTAGTGTGTTGTTTAAGCCCTTGCCTTCCATAAAGTTTACACTCAGTTAAAAAGCTGATACTTTAAAATTTGTTGAGATGACCCTGCTTACCCTTCCTGCTTTATTTCCCATTGCTGGCCCATAGTTACTCTCTAGTATAGCAAATGAAATTCTGTGTGTCCCGTGGATTTCCATCTTTGTCTATCGTTATTTCCCCTTGTTATGTCGGTAATCCTGTCTCTTCCTGCCTAAATTGTAATTATCCTTCAAGATCCAAGCCAAATATATCCACTGAATATTAATTTATCGGGGATCTACTCAATACAAAACAATGTTATTATCCTGACCCAAGTCCTCAAAGATGCATAGTAATCTTAAAAATCAAAAATACATGATCTCTTCTGAACTACAGTGCTTGTACTTTCCCTGATTGATATTTCATATTACCTGGTTATTTCCCCTAGCTCATCTAAACCTCACTGCTTCAACAATTGCCTGTATCTGTTGTAAGTCTCCTCACCCTCACCACAACACCATAACTTTCCCGAGTGTTGAGTCCACTATGTCAATAGTAACTGATACACAGTAGGGCAATATTTGATGAATGAATAAATGCCTAGTAATGCTTCAGCAACCCATAGGGACTAAATTTCTGAAGAGCTCTCCCAGTTGGTCAAATCAGTTGTCAACATCAGGACCTCAGAGACCATGTTACTGGAGAATAAGCAAAATAGTGTTAAATATACACGTTTTAAACCAGGTATTGAAAGTTCTAGAAAACATTCACTTCCAAAACAAACTAGTTCTGGAAGGTAACCCTCTTCCCAAATCACCTATAACTGTTAAGGGAAAACAGCTGCAAGCACCAAGAACAATGCCCACCACAAACACTCCTTAAATATTTGCTGAATGAATGAATGAACTGAGAGAGGATGTTTCAAAGTTGTATGTTACATAGACTCTTTGTAAGAGTTTTAAACCAACCCATTATGGTCTGTACACCTGCAACTGCAAGATGCTGATGAAATCCCTGGGCCTTTACACAGTTTCACGGAGCCTAAGCAAGACACTGTACTGGCTTGATCTTCACCTGCCACATATTGAGAAAGTGAGGCACAAACTGATCTATTTTCCATTCCACTACCCACACCTGGACCACAAAAACTAAGAGGTGAGTAATCCCAGTTCCATTCTTTTCTTTAAGGGAGATGACCTGATACATGAAAACCTATAAAACTGACCGTGGATTTTTAATTTTTGGTAGGCAAATATAAAAACATTTTCTCAAAACTGCAACTGACAAAAATCAATGTTGGTGAGAGATTTCAATACTGATTACTCCCAACCCTCTATCTCCAGCCTAGGTCTCTCCCCTTGAGCTTCAATTACAGTAATCATGAAAATGATTATCATTCATTGAGCACTTATGTATCTAGCACAGGTCTAAGCGGTTTACATATAAACTCATTTTAACCCAATCAAAAATCCTATGAGGAAAGTTATTACTGACTCCATTTCACAGATGAAACTGAATTACAGTAGTGAGCCCTTTTCCCAAATTACCTCCCTTTTTTGTTGCACAAGTATTAAATGGCCGAGGTGGAATTCTAACCTGCGCAGTATGTTTAAAAGGGCACTTCTCAATCTCTACACAATCCTCTCTGTCCACTTGCTGACGGAGACCTCACAGGTTTTTCTCAAACTCAACACATTTAACCTTTAACTCCTCTTCTGTAAACCTGCTGCTTCCACATCCTAACCACGATATTCACCAACGCTAAAAACCTGGAAGTTGTTCTTTTTCCGTCATTCCGTACTCTTTCCCATTCAAACCATCGCGAAAAGCCGTTGATTTTGTTCTGTTAACATAGGTGGATCTGACCCGCTTTTCTACAACTACACTATTTCAGGTCCTCTTCTTAGGACTAAATTACTGAAACTGCCTTTTAGTTCGTCTCCCCGCCTTCAACCTTACCAGTTTGAATCCATCCTCCATACCGCAATCAAAATAGTCCCTTCTAAATCGTACATCTTAACGTTTGCAAGTAACGAACTGCCACCAAATCACTCCCGCAGGCAGGAGACCCTAAATACGTGCCGCAAAAGCTCAAGACGCATCCCCAATTAATTGAAAAAAAAAAAAAAAAAAAAAATTCTGCTCACTGGCTTGCTCAGGAGCAACAGCTCTTAATCCAGCTACCACGCTGATTCCAGCGCCCCGCCAAAAGCAGTGCTTTTGAGGATCGCTTGAGCCTCAAACTTCCGCCCCTAATACGTCTCCATCACTCACTCGAGGCTGCGGTCCAGGGAATTTTTCTGACGAAAGCCACCGGCCGGCTAGCACTAGTACGCAGCGCCATAGCACCCCTCACCGCTGAAGCCGCCATCTTTAGATTAAGGACCTCTGTGACCAGTGGTCACGACCCCGGAAGAACCTGCCGGATCCGGAGCACGGCACTCTGCTTCCGGGTCAGAAGAGGCCGGGCAACGAGATGGGGAAGATGGCGGCGGCCGTGGGCTCTGTAGCGACGTTGGCGGCCGAGCCAGGGGAGGACGCCTTTCGGAAGCTTTTCCGCTTCTACCGGCAGAGCCGCCCCGGTTCCGCAGACCTGGGAGCGGTCATTGACTTCTCGGCGGCCCATACAGCCCGCGGCACGGGGCCTGATGCCCGCAAGGTACGGACAGAGGAGCGGCGCGCATCACCGGTCGCCTCACCTCGCTTTTTTGAGGGTCTTCACAGCTCTCCTCATCTCTTTTCGCTGAGTGTTATTGAGTAATCCCCGGCCTCGGTGGGCGCGGAGTTGAATTGTCCATGAAGAGTGACACTTTGGCGGTGAAGAGCTGTGCTGCCGGGTTACTCCACGCGGCCTTTCCTGGCTGCGGCCTCAGAGAATGCCTGGGAATTGGTGTTCATTCCTAACATTAACTGTTCGTTTACATCTCTACTTCAGTTTGTGTAAAAGCCCATAAACCGTGTTCTTACACGGTAGGGAAGCGCTTTGCAGCTTGAAAAAAACAACCACCCGGATATCCCCACCACTGAGAGGGATCGATTTTGTTAAGCCGTCGTCCATAAAATAGGTCCCTGTCGTCTCCGGACCTCTCAGAAAAAGGGCATTGAAAGATTGAGATCATCTCTCCACGTTTGAAAGGAAAGGGCAAATGGATTCAAGCACTATGCATTATTTCTACCTTTCCCCATGTTAAGTAGGAAAAGTAACATAAAGGGGGACACAGGGAAAATCACAGTTATAGTATATAGTATGCATAATTTCTTTATAATCGCTGTTAACACTGAGGATCCCTGATCCCTTAATTTGCCCTTGGTGTTGTCCACAGATGGCTGGATGGAGCATTCCCTCTAAGCTTAATAATAGTTCTCAGTAAAATTGGAATGCTGTAGTAACACCATACTTATCTAGAACTTTTTAGGAACTTCATTCGTTAGCAGAAATGGTCTTAGAGTTGTCGAAATAACATACAGAAAGTCTGAACTCTGAGAATAATGTACATGGGACAGACCCTCATTCAGCTCCTTTTGCCTGTATTTTGCTGCAGTATTTAAATACTTTTAGAATATAAGCCACCTGAGAAGAGGATATTGTGTCTAGCACACTATCTGAAACAGTAAGCATTCAATAAATACACTATCCATTGAATACATAAAAACATCAGTATTTAGTTTCCCAGTTCAAAACAGATTGAAAGTCGCAAATTGGAAAAGAAAGTTGCTCTGAGAGCAACTGATGAGCAGTGGAGAAAGTGACAGCTAATAGGCAAGGGGAAAAGCAGAACTTTTTTTTAAACTTCGAGGTTTGGTTTAGCTTAGCATGGAGAATAGGTCCACAAACTTACTTCAACTATGGGAGTGTTGCTGAATTACAGTACATTACTAAATATGGTCTATTTAAGAAATCATTACAAAATGTTTAAAATAAAAACATTCAGTACCTGGAAAAATTCGCTGGTTAAGACTCTCAGAGTTCCAGGTAGCCATTTTATTACAGAAACTGGTATTACACCAGACACTTGTTGGTATTTTTTTCTGGAAATCTCTACACTTGGTGAAATTAATAGGATGAGAGATCCTGTCTTTTTGGAAGAGAACATTTGATGTATTCTAAGGCAAGCAAGATCCTAAGTTTATTATTAGTGGAAGAATAAAGGTTTTTGTTTCGTAAATGTCCTTTAGTGACTGCGTGTTGGATCCCTTAACCAATTTAATAAGGCATCTCTAAGATACTCTTATATGCAAAGAA
Source organism: Panthera onca (assembly GCF_046562875.1). Classification (NCBI taxonomy): domain Eukaryota; kingdom Metazoa; phylum Chordata; class Mammalia; order Carnivora; family Felidae; genus Panthera; species Panthera onca. The sequence continues at coordinate 121,652,906 of NC_138344.1, read as the reverse complement.
AACTTCATGAGGCCCTGAAAAACTTAATTTCAAAGTAATTCACAAAGGCAAAAGCTCTGAGTTTCATTTTGAAGTTTCATCTAAAAAAGAATAAATATCGTACTTTCAGCAAACAGGGTTTCCAGTGTTTCACTGAAATGTTCATTCTGTCTGGTGAGAGCACTCTCTCCATTCTCTTATCCTCTCCTGCCTGATGTTCCTCATTGGTCTGTTTAAGCACCAGCTGTATATAAGTGCCTCAAAAGCATTGATAGCCTGAACTGAGATGGGCAGCATTTTGACTAAGGGTATTTCAGTACACCAAACACCTTTCATGAAGAAATCACCAAAGTGTGGCGTCATACAAAAAGGTAGTCTTGAAGGCCAAAATCAGCCTCCTCCTCATTTCTGCTTGATTTTATATTACTTTCTAGTGTTTGTTAGTATATAGATGGGAAAACTAAGGCTCTAAGAAGTGACTCATCGAAGTCTTGCATCAAGTAAGTGGTAGAACTAAGTTTAGGAGCCCAAACTTAAGACTCTGAATTTTGTCTCATACCGGAAATAACTTTAGAAATTTGAGATTCTCAGAGCTGACCTGCAAAGTAGCTTTAGCCCTCCAACTTCTGTTTCCTTCCTGTCAGGTGATCAGATCTCAGCTGAGTGTGTCTTCAGTCAGTGACCATGATGCACATAGAGCAGGACTTCAGCCAGTAAGCAAGTGGCAAGCCTACGGACTCCAAGGCTATCCTGGTGAGTGCAGCAGACCCCAAAAGATAAGATCATGTAATCATTTGTCTAATTTCAGAGCTGTGAAGAGAGTGGGGAAGAGTTGTAAGCAAGTATGCAAAGAGTGAAAATAAACACGGAAATATTTCACTCTCAAACCCCCTTTAAATTGTCTCATCTAAAATTTCTGTTTATTTAACATTCCTGCAGGATAGAACAGGGTTCAGTAGTGCCTACCTTACAATGCAGGAAATGACACCAGGTACAAATCAAAAATAAGGATGTTTACTCTAGGCTCCCTGCCACAACTCCAAGCACCTACTCTGGGAGAAGAACTGCTTTGAATGATAGATTAATTCATAGTGGTCATTCTAGTCACAAAGTGACTATGTTCTCATATGGCCAAAAAAACAAAACAAAACAAAAAACTTAAAAATTTATTGCTGTCCTTAAGGCTGAGCTTTTGAAAAAAGTGTTACAGTTAATGAGATCAAAAGCCCTAATAGACTAAATAATCTAGCATTTTTTTTTTAATTTTTTTTTTTTTTTAACGTTTATTTATTTTTGAGACAGAGAGAGACAGAGCATGAACGGGTGAAGGTCAGAGAGAGAGGGAGACACAGAATCAGAAGCAGGCTCCAGGCTCTGAGCCATCAGCACAGAGCCTGACGCGAGGCTCGAACTCACGGACCGCGAGATCATGACCCGAGCTGAAGTCGGCCGCTTAACCGACTGAGCCACCCAGGCGCCCCAATAATCTAGCATTTTGAATTTCAGTAATGTTGGGTAGCTCACTTTACAGATAATGAAATTAAGATGATAATGAAGAATGGGTAATGTTTTCATTGTTATTTTTTGAGTAAACTATTCCCAACATGGGGCTTGAACTCACAACTGCAAGCTCAAGAGTCACATGCTCTACTGCTTGAGCCAGCCAGACACCTTTAATCTTTTTGTTAAGGATCATGGGGACATTGTAGTTGAATGATTATGAACTATTTAGAAATTACAGAAATGCCTTATTTGGCCAAATATATTTTACCTGGCATTCTTTTTCTTGGAGAGGACATAAAGTTAACATTGTATCTGTGATTTCAAATATGGATTAACAGCAAGAAAAAATCCTAAAAAGAAATACTAATTTTCATTGTACCGCGGGCCAGATCTGTGTTACAGCTCTTACTACATTGTGATCGCTGATGTATTGGTTAATAACATAGGACAGTATAACAGCTTCAATACTTCCTTTAAAAGACCTCATGCACTTTAGTTATGTGTAAGAGAAGAAACAAGGGGCTCCTGGGTGGCTCAGTTGAGCATCCAACTCTTGATTTCAGCTCAGGTAATGGGATCGAGCTCCATGTCAGGCTCTGTGCTGAGCGTGGATCCTGCTTAAGATTGTTTTTGTCCCTCTGTCCCTCCCCTGCTTGTGTATGCATGCTCGTGTGCTCTCTCTCTCTTTCTCTCTGTCTCAAAAATAAAAGAATAATAATAATAAATGAATGAATGAATGAATGTCAAATGATGGCTTTATGTGCAGAAGCACGGCTCTCCATGAGTTTGAGTAAATGAGAGCATGCATCACCAGCAGTCTTTTATGTACTTTTCTTGAAGGCTGCCTTTTACCTTTCAAGGTTACCTCCTGTTTTCAAGGCTGTGTTTCTCTGTTGCTATGCCTTTTTCCCTTAACAAAACGGGAACAAAAAGTTTGTTCAGACTACAAAGTTACCAACCCCACTCTCATTTTCTGCTGTCCAAATGGGTATACTTGATTTTGAGGTTTTCTAGGATTTCACATTTAAGCCACATTTTGTGAGTTGGTACCTCATTATGTCCTTAGAGACTTTATCTTCCCTGCCATTGTAAGCTGCATTTAATAGAAGTGTAATGTCCAGAACATGGGAGATGACAGTGTCTTCTTATTCAGGCTTGATCAGAAGGATTGTGTTTACTTCTGGATTCTGCTTGTTATAAAGGAACCCGAGCAACCACAACCTGTCCTTACAAGAATGAGCGGGAGGGTCATGAGTTTGAAGATTGAGTCTGGGGAAGAGTAAACCTGAGAGGGAACCTGACAGCATCCAACATTTGAAAGGTTGCCATACACACAAAGGGCTGGTTAAGGCCTAGGTTCTGACATGAGGCTACCTGGCTTCATGTTGTGGCTCTAACCATCCAATATGACCTTGGGCAAGTTTCTTAATCTCTCTTGGCCTCAGTTTCCTGGTATGCAAAATGTATGAAAAAACATACCAGCTTTGTAAGGTTATTATGAAGATTAAATGTGAGTACATGTAAAGTACTTTGATCCATGCCTGGCACACAGGAAATGAGCATTAAATGTTAGCCTTAAAGCTAGAGGTATTTTTGAAGAAGAATAAGAAACTAATTTGGGGTTGCTCTGTGAGTCCGAACCTAAGATCAATGTGTGAAAATTAAAAGGCAAAGTTTAATTCATTAAAGGAAATCAACAGTTGTCTAGAGTGGACTGCCTAAAGAGGTCTTTATTTTCCTGTCACTAAGTCAGAGATATTCTTCCTTTGATATTTTGGGGAATGTTATAATCAATGCTGATAGATGGTAGGTTGTTGGGGTATTTTTCATATTTTTTTCCTCAAAATATTGACAATCCCCTGTCACCTCTGAAATTATTTGGAGAATTTTGCCTGTATGTGAAATGCAAAAGTGGTTTCCACGTTCAGAAGCAAATGTTCTCACTCCTGTCCTCCAATTTTAGAGGAGGAAAAGCTCCTCCCATTCAAAGCCAGTCCCTTCACCTCTCTTTCTTTTTTTTGGGGGGGGGGGAGGGAGGGCTTATCAAAAGATCCCACTTTCTTTTACCTCTTCCAGCTTTCAAAACCTTGCTCTGCTCTTTTCCTCTTTTTGTGTTCAACCAGTTCCTCTTTGCTGGTTCTTTCCTCATAATCTGTAAGCATGCTTAGGTCTTTCCAAACCCTAAAAACCATAAATTTTCCTCTTAAATTCTTCATTCCTCTGTGACTCTCCTCAGCCTTTGTTCCCTTAATAGCCGGGCTTCTGCAGGGCATTCATTGTCTGCATCACTGTCTCTGCTGTCCTGTCTCCAGGGGTTTCAGAAAGTACATAGTATGTGTTTGTTGAATGTTCAATGAATGGATCCTTACCGTGCATTGGATTCCTGTTCATTATTGTTACTCCTCGTTTATCCAGGAGAAAAACGACATTAGATTACTTTCAAGGTCACAGAAGATCCTTTCAGCACAGGTGATCCTTTCAGCACATGGTATCCTGCCATGTGAGCAGATGTATATATCATCTTTCTTCGCTGTTCTGTCAGATTTCAATTGGGAGGCAGAAATCACACCAATTATTTTAACTGAGAATTTAACATAACCGTTGTTAGCCAGATATTAGAAAACAAAAAAGGCCAAGGTGGAACACTGAGATACCACAAAGGCCGCTGTTGCCGAAAGGGATTACCACCTCTGTAAGTGATAAATGCCTGGTGCATTTGAGGAGTGACTTTTGGCATTTTCAATTCTAAGGTTTGCTTAGGGGTAACATGGTTGATAGGTGTGGAATATTTGTTTCTCTTAAGAATTTGTTTCTCTCCCCGCTTTCTCTAAAATTGGAGGATAGAAAGGAGAACATTTGCTTATACATGTGGAAGCCACGAAGCATGAGCAAAGGGTATGGGGCATAAATAATACAGTAATGGGTATAAGGATGTCAACAAAAATAAATTATCTAAATATAACTGATGGAGAATTTTCTCCTCTCCTTCTTTCCCCACCCATCTTTTGTGTAGGATTTATTTTTATCCCAAACCCCTTCCTCCCAGGTTACCAGTGGCACTGGGTGAAGCAGTGTCTTAAGTTATATTCCCAGAAACCTAATGTGTGTAACCTGGACAAACACATGACTAAAGAAGAGACCCAAGACCTCTGGGAACAGAGCAAAGAGTTTCTGAGGTAAGTGTTCGTATTCAGCTCAGGTCACTGCACATCTTTATAGGAACTACTCCAGAACAATTCAGTGAATGTGACTGACGTGTTTTCCCCTCGTTCCCATGCAAATATGGCACAATTATTTTCTTTCCCCTGGGAACATTTGGACAGACACTTTGACAGTTATATTAAACTGAGATCTGTTTTAGGTTCATCATTTATTTTTCTCTCTCAAAAATAAACAAACATAAAAAAAAAGATTTGCTTATAACTTGTATCTCAAGTTCATCCTCCTTACTCATCAGCTGGTCCATTTTCATTCAGCTTCAGCCCTTTTTCTGCTTAAAGTGAGTTCCAGGGTCACCTTGCCGCTTCATTTCATAGAGCATGTGACTCTTAATCTCAGGATTGTAAGTTTGAGCCCAGCATTGGGTGTAGAAATTACTTAAAAAAATAAAATCTTTTTTAAAAAAATAAAGTGAGTTCCTTTGAAGATTTGTGATATTCTGAAAAAATTAACACTAAAAGCTATTGGTTTCCACTCTCCTAGATGAAGTCACTGCTACTAGCAGTTTTATGATGGATTAGTTATTCCTCTTGAGAACTAACATTTGCACCTTAATGTAGTATCACCATTTATTCATTCACAGTTTTTTTTATTTTAAAGTAATCTCTATACCCAGCATGGGCCTCGAACTCATGACCCTGAGATCAAGAGTCACATGCTCTATTGGCTGAGCCAGCCAGACATCCTATCATACCACAAATTCTTATTGAGGGTTAGTTGTATACCAGACATGAGGCTAAGCATTGGAGATACAAAGATACATAGGACAGTGTCCTTGTACTCAAGAATGCATAGTCTATGGCAGCAACTCAGTGTCAACAGGAATCATTATAAGGAAGCTTAGAAAGTATTATGATAGGTGTTTAGAAAAATACTGTGGGGGGCCAGAGGAAGAAATAATTCCTCTAGGCAAGAAAGAGATGTCAAAGAAGAAAAAATTATTACTATTTTTTAAAATTTTTTCTTGTAACGTTTATTTATTTTTGAGAGTGACAGGGCGTGAGCAGGGGAGGGGCAGAGAGAGAGGGAGACACAGAATCTGAAGCAGGCCCCAGGCTCTGATCTGTCAGCACAGAGTCCAGTGCAGGGCTCAAACCCACAAACCATGAGATCGCGACCTGAGCCAAAGTTGGACACTTAAACGAGCCACCCAGGTGCCCTGAAAAAAATCATATTTTAATTGGGTCTTTTATCCTCTTTTTTCTCTGTTGATTTGAACTGGGTCTTCAAAAATGATTAGGAGTTTGCCCGTCAGAAGAGCAGAAAAGTTGTTTGGGGTAGAGAAAGCAGCCTAAGCAAAGAGGGAATATTCAAGGCAGAATAAGTTCTGTGAAATAGTAGTACAGGATGTGGGAGTACAGTTCATGTATTGATTCAACAAATACCTATTGGATTTCTACTGTGTGTCAGATACTGTGCTTGGGTGTTAGAGATTCAAAGACAAGACACAATTCCTGCTTTCAAGGAATTTGTAAGTTAGCTGATGGCAGAGACATAAAATAAACAGGTACAGAGATATAGTTTATAAGATATGGAAATAGCCATTCAGGTGGCTAGACTGGAGGTAGTTTATAAAAGGTGCTTCCTGGAAGTCATGGATAGAATTGGCAAAAGATGAAGCAGAAAAATTAAGGGCCAGATTGTAAAGGGTGCAGTGATGTAGAGCACTAGTTCTAGAGTCTGATCACCTGGGTTCACATCCCAGCTCTGCGACTTGAACTAGGTGTGTAAACTTGAGCAAGTTTCTTAACCTTTCTATGCCTTATGGTAGTCCTTTCCTCATTTAATAGCATGAGGATTAAACAAGAGAATTGTGAGAAATGTTTAGAACAACCCATTAAAACCATTACACTGGTTTTGTGTGTTGTTTGGACTTAGGGTCACTAATAGTGCAGCTTTCAGAAATTGTCATGTTGCTTCTAATAGGGGAAATAAGATTTCCTTAAGTTGAAAGGGGAAAGGAAAACTAAAATTCATTGGTTTTCCTTTAACATCTTCTTGGTCTGCAGGCTATGGTAAAGTCAGGAGCAGTGGGAAAAACCGTCTTAAAGCTTTTAATGGTATCTTGTTTAGAATTGAGAGTAAACTAAAGGAAGATCATGGTTAGAGTTTGCTGCTAAACCAGCCTGTGTTTTCAAGTAATTGATTTTTCTTTCTTCAGACAAATGACTGCAGAAATCCCAATGTCATCTTCTAAGATAGTTTAGATGAACCTCTTTAATAAATCATCCAGTAAACAATGGTGAGATTTTTTTTCTACTAATTAGCTACTAATTAATTCTCTAGTAAATTAGCAAAAATTTATCAACTTTTTTTTTTTTTTTTTTTTTTTTTTTAATTTATTTTTGGGACAGAGAGAGACAGAGCATGAACGGGGGAGGGGCAGAGAGAGAGGGAGACACAGAATCGGAAACAGGCTCCAGGCTCCGAGCCATCAGCCCAGAGCCTGACGCGGGGCTCGAACTCACGGACCGCGAGATCGTGACCTGGCTGAAGTCGGACGCTTAACCGACTGCGCCACCCAGGCGCCCCTAGCAAAAATTTAAAATGTGGTGGTCCTGTCTTCTGTTGTCATGGGTTGGAAGAAGTTGATAGTCTCAGACATTGCTGGTGGTTGAAAATCAGTTAGGACGCTAGTTCTCCTTCTGTCATTATGTGATGTGTTTCAGCTTCCTCTTCTGGGAAACAAAGGAATTAGATTGGAGAAGCTATTTCAGGTGGTTGGATTATAGTCACCTAGACAGTACATGCCAGCTTCCCCTGCTTTCCCAGAGCATATGAGAAAGGGAGAGGGTCTGTCATACAAGATTTCCCTAGAGATTTGGATTTTTGACCATAACATCCACATTGAGAACCACTGAACTAGAGGATCTCTAAGGATCCTTTCCATTTTAATCTTCTAGTTTCTGTGGTCAGGGAAGAAGAAACTTTTTAAGTAGGAAATGAAGAAGAAATACTTGAACTTAGAGGGAAAAATAGATCTGTTCACAAAATTAGGGCACCTCAATTCTGTGTTTTGTTCAGAGTTTATTGTGAGTGAATAGGTAGAGATTCTTGCACAAGATTATAATAGGTATAAGCATCTTCATTGCAGCATTGTTCATAACAGGAAAAAATGAGAAATAACCTAAGTTTCTCTCAGCAAGAGATCAGGTTAATCAAGTATGACATACCTAGCAGTACAACGCAGCCACTATGCAGCCACTCAGAGATCTTAAATCTGACCCTATAGTAAATATAGTAGGGCTACAGTCATAATAAATAAAATCATTTTTCAGCATCTGCATCACAGCCACCTTAGTCTGAGCCACCATCATTTACTGCAGCAGCCTCCTAACCTGTCGCCCTGTGTCTGTTTTCATGCCTCTTCAGTCTGTTTTCTTTTTTCTTTTAGAGAGAGTGGGAGCAAGGGAGGAGGGCAGCAGGAGAGGGAGAGAGATCTTAAGCAGGCCCCATGCCCAGTGCAGAGCCCGACCTGGGGCTCAATCCCATGACCCCGGGATCATGACCTGAGCTAAAATCAAAGGTCAGATACTTAACCGAATGAGCCACCCAGGAGCCCCTTCCATCTGTTTTCTAATTAGTATAGAAATCACATCAGTTCTCTTATAGTTTCTGATCTACAGTACTGCAGTTCACCTTTGATACAACCATCCAGAGTCGACAAGGATGTCACAGGTTGAGGGCATGGTCTCCAAGCAAATCACCCTCACTTCAGACCGTAGCCACAAGTTTGAGAGATTCCGCAGTCTACCCACACATCTGACCAACTGGTTACAAATTCAGGGAAGTTCCCATAACCCTCTCAGGTTCATAACTCACTAGAATGACTCACAGAATTCAAGAAAGCATTATACTTAGGAATTTAGTTTATTATAAAGGATACAAATCAGGATCATCCAATGAATCAACATGTAGGGCAGTGTCTGGGAGGGTTCTGAATGCAGAACTTCCATGTCCTCTTTCCATGGACTCCGGATGTGTCACCCTCCTAGGAAGCTCTCCCAAACCTAGCATTCAGTTTTTTGTTGGAGTTTCACTACTTAGGCACGACTGAATTATTAGCCCTATGGTTTAACTCAGTCTCTAGCCCCCTACTCAGCCCCTTGGGTTTATTTAGCTAATACCACTTGACTAAAAGTCTCAACCCCTCTAATCACATAGTTGGTTTTCGTAGCCTCATAAGCTCATATCCTGAGTCATCACTTCAGCGTTAACTTAGCTGTGGTCCTAGGGCCCACTGTGAATAACAAAGATACTCCTTTTCCTCCTGGAAATTCCAGGAATTTTTTTTTTAAGTTTTCGTTTATTTATTTTGGCAAAGTTAGCACGCAAGCAAGGTGGGGGCGGGGAGGGGGGAATCCCAAGCAGGTTCCAAACTGTCAGTGCAGAGCCTGGTGCAGGGCTTGAACTCAAGAACTGTGAGCTCATGACCTAAGCTGAAATCAAGAGTCAGACACTTAACTGACTGAGCCACCCAGGCACCCCTGGAAACTCCAGTGATTTAAAAGCTCTCTCCCAAGAACCAGGAACAAAGGCCAGTGAAAATTTGTTGTTAATGCAACTCCATTATATTTAGAATAAAATCAGAAGTCTTTACCATGGTCTACAAGGCCTTGGTGATCCAGCCACCAGCCACCTCTCCAACCTACTCTCCTACCATTCCTTTTCATTTATTGTCCTCCAGCTGTAGTGGCGTCCATGCTGTTTCCTTAAACACATGAGAAATGCTCAGATTCATTGTGTAAGCTGTTCCGTCTACCTGGAAAGCTCTTCCCTTAGGTAACCAATGACTTCCTTCCTTTAGGTCTTTGGATCTCATCATCTTATAAGAGATGATTTCCTTATCAAGTTAAAAATAGTACCCCATTTTCCCTCACTCTTTATCTTCTTGCCTTCTGTTTGTTTTCTTCAGTGCATGTAATTGCCAATAAGTATTTGTGGAATTAGTGGATCCTTTCTTACACCGTTTGAATTTTGTGAATATATTATCTATTCAAAAATAACTTTAAAGAATAAGACAAGGGGAAGTACTGACGTTGCTTTATTCCTTAAGTTAGCTTTTGAAATACTTTGCACCTGTTTTTGTATATGTGAAAGTTTTTTCCATTAATGTCCTCAGTGTGGAAGCAGAATTAATCCCTTCTCCTTTTCTACTCCTTTAAAACTTTGTGGTGCTATTTATTATAAACATTTATTAGAGTGAATCCAGTCATCAAGCACTTCTCTCCACTACCTGCCGTGGCCCTTCCCCCGCCCCAGATTTTGAAAAGTTTGTAACCTTGATACCAACCACGGTTCTTTATATATTTTAGAAGATGTTCTTTAAATATTATTTTAACTAAGTTGATATTCTCTCAGTTAGCCTGATAAAAACATGCTGAATTTGAGAAGGATCAATTGAAGATTGTATAGTATCTTCCCACTTTATTTTCATTAATTTGTTAACTTATCTACTTGTGTTTTTGGAAATATTTGATGCTAGGACAGATACGGAGATTAAAATTCACTCCCTGCCTTTGAGGAAGGGACTAATTAAAGAAGGAGTTCAAGTACTTACATACAGAATTTATAGATGAATAAGCCATGTAAGTGAGTTGAGGAAGTTGCTGTGGGGGCACAGTAGAGGGAGAGACTGAAACTAGAAAACAGTTTCCCTGAAGAAGAAGGGAGGTTAAAGTGTGTGCAAGTCAGAAAAATCTGCTGTACAGAGAGTAGAGTAGAAGAGGAGAGAGAACATGGCAGTAGAGAAAAGTGTATGGCCAAAGGCACAGCCATGAAAAATGGACCCTCCCTGTGGGGAATGCTTGGAGGTGAAACCAGAAAAGTGAGTTAGAACCACATTATAAGGGGGGTTGCATGCCTTATGGCAAAGTGTGGACTTTGTCCTATAAACAGTGGGAGTTCATCAAGATTAGTAACCGATTTTTCACTTTAGAAAGATAATTCTTATACCATGAGGAAAATGGACTGAAAATACAGTTGTTGGAAAAAACACAAGAATTTAGCTTAGAGGCACCTGGGTGGCTCAGTTGGTTAAGCATCTGACTTCAGCTCAGGTCATGATCTCATGGTTCAGTTCGGTTTGTGAGTTCGAGCCGCACATTGGGCTTTGTGCTGTCAGCATGGATCCTGTTTCGGATCCTCTGTCCCCCCTCTCTGCCCCTATTCCACACGCGCACATGCTTTCTCTCTCTTCTCTCTCTCTCTCTCTCTTTCTCAAAAATAAATAAACATTAAAAAAAAATCTAGCTTAATAATCCATGCACAAGATGATAAAGGTCTGGAAAAGACATTGTTAACAAGGCTTGCTGACCAAGAGATTATGGGAATCAAGAGACAAGAAGTTAAGGATTATCCACCGATAATAGGGCAAAACTGAGGTTTTTGTTGTGAGTTTTTTTTCCAGTACTATTGATATAATTGATGTACATTTTACTAGTTCAGGGTGTACAACATAACAATTTGATATGTGTATATATTGCAGAATGATTACTGTAATAAGTTAACAACAGTCACCTTACAGAGTTATAATTAATTTTTCTTGTGATGAGACCTTCAGATCTGCTCTCTTGGCAAATACACAATACAGCATTGTTAGCTATAGTCACCATGCTGTACATTGCATCCCCAGCACTTACTTTCCTATAGCTGGAAGTTTTCACTTTTTGACCACATTCACTCATCTCGCCCACACGCACCCGTTCCTACCTTTGGCATCTTCAGTCTTCTCGGTTTCTGCAGGTTTGGATTTTTTAGATTCTGCGTATGAGTAAGATCACACAGTATTTGTCTTTCCCCGTCTGACATTTCACTTAGCACAGTGCCCTCGAGGTTCATGTTGTCACACATGGCAGGGTTTCCTTTTTTATGGCTGAATAATATTCGTGTATGGGTTGTGTATCACATTTTCTTTATCCATTCATTCATCAGTGGACACTAAGGTTGTTTCTTTGTCTTGGCTGTTACAAATAATACTGCAGTTATTTATGTAAAACTGTAGAGGTTCCTCAAAAATAAAAAATAGGACTACCAGAGGGTGCAGCTGTTCCACAGCTGGGTATATCTCCAGAGGAGACGAAAACATTGTCTCGAAAAGATAACTACACCTCCACATTCATTGTAACATTATAATCTAAGATTTTTAATGGAAATAGGATTAGAGGAAGAGAAGAAGGAGCAGAGACAATCCTTAGTGTAGTTTAGAGATTCATGTTTCTGAAATGCCTGTGGAGTATCCAGGTAAGTGTGTCCAGTATCCCTCTGGAAACATGGAACTGAGTTTAGGAGTGAAGTCAGAGAGGGAGATGTGGGGGTTCTACATAAAGACCATAGTATAGCATGGTACGTGGCTGGCTCAGTCAGTAGAGTGTGCAACTCTTGATGTTGGGGTCATGAGTTCAAGCCCCACGTTGGGCATAGAGTTTACTTTAAAAAAAAAAGGGGGGGGGGGGCGCCTGGGTGGCTCAGTCGGTTGAGCGTCCAACTTCAGCTCAGTTCATGATCTCACGGTCCGTGGGTTCGAGCCCCGCATCGGGCTCTGTGCTGACAGCTCAGAGCTTGGGGCCTGTTTCAGATTCTGTGTCTCCCTCTCTCTGACCCTCCCCCGTTCATGCTCTGTCTCTCTCTGTCTCAAAAATCAATAAACGTTAAAAAAAAAAAAAAAAAATTAAAAAAAAAAAAAAAGACTAATGAAGCGATGAGAATGGATGTGATTGTTTTTGTTTAGTGGAAAACATACAGAGAAAAGAAAGCCATTAGCTCTAGAAAGTATCAGCTTGGGTTGGGGGAATGCTATTAGAAGTCAAGACAGGAAAATGTTTCCAGAATAAAAGAAGGGCCAACCATGTCAGTAGGCCTAGGGACAATTAAGTGGTGTACTTGAAATTAAGAAACTACTTTTGGTGGAGTGGTGGAAGCAGAAGTCAGGTTGCAGTGAGGGTGGCCACTGTGCAGTCCTTTTGGGAAGGTTCGATTGTGAAGGGAAGGAGAGAGGTGGGGCAGAAGGAAATGGGACATAGGCAGGGTACTTGACTAAGAGGTTAAGTTAAGAAGATGCTTGTTGTTTTTTCTTAAGTATGTGGAAGTGTTGAACGTTTCTGCAGATCAAGAGAAAGACCAAAGTGCAGAGGAAGACTGGAAAATAGCGGAAAGGTGATGAATGAAGGAATGTCTCTGAGGCTGTGTCAGGGAAATGGGAGGCAACATAGGTGTAGAGTTGGCCTTCGAGGAAAGAAGTAGAACCCCTGCTGAAACCAGGAGGGAGGGAAGGACAGGGTAAAGATTATGCAAGGTTTAGAGGTATGGGAGAGAAAGCTCAAAGTTGCTCACTGGATCTTTTGCTCAGGCCTCTGGACTCTTGTTGTCCTCAAAGGGAGTAAGAGCAGGACTCACAACTTAAGATGGATGCTGAAGGTTTAGAACAGAAGGTAGATTAACTGAGAGTAAATATTTGCAAGATAGCAAAACAGTGTTGGCAGTCCAGATGGAATTAACTGGATGTCCATTTTCAGGGTTTGACTATGAGGTTTAGGTTGAGAAGGGAGACAACTGGAAGCACTCAAATTCTGAGAAAATGGAGTTCTGAGAACAGGAGGTGGAACCTTAGGTTTAATGGATGTGAGAGACTAGGAGAGGAAGAACAGAAAGTTGTTGTCATGGAGGGAAATATTCAGAGTTAGGAAGGACACAATTTCTAAGCTTTTAAAAATGATTGAAAAAAATAAATCCCTGTAATAGTATTTTATCAAAAACAGCCTTCAGACCTTTTCTGCCCTCAGACGTTTGCTTTCACAACGATTTGCTAATGTCCCTTGAAGCAAGGAAGAAAAGACCATGCCAGTGCTTAGTTATGACACCCAAACTCCCCACTGCACAACGAGTGGACAGGCAGGACAGTCCATTTTCACCCAGTTAGGGTACAGTTGAAAACGGCACCATAGAATGCCAGCGCGTACATAAAGCACTTAGCCATGACAGGAAATGAGCAGACTGCTGTGTGGGCACATTGACCAGGGGAGAAGGTGGCCAGCTGACCCATCCATCATGGGTGCCTGGAGCTGCAGCAGAGGCAGGGAGTGGAGTGTGTTTGCTTTCAGTGAGAACCAGTAATCAAGGTCATATTTGGTTGAAAACATTCTTTTAGATAATCGGATGAAGATTTTTTTCTTCAACTTTTTTTTTTTTTTTTTTTTTTTTTTTATTTATTTTTGGGACAGAGAGAGACAGAGCATGAACCGGGGAGGGGCAGAGAGAGAGGGAGACACAGAATCGGAAACAGGCTCCAGGCTCCGAGCCATCAGCCCAGAGCCTGACGCGGGGCTCGAACTCACGGACCGCGAGATCGTGACCTGGCTGAAGTCGGACGCTTAACCGACTGCGCCACCCAGGCGCCCCGATAATCGGATGAAGATTTAAAGTTAGGTGCCTGCTTTTGGGATGAGCACTGGGTGTTGTATGGAAACCAATTTGACAGTAAATTTCATATATTAAAAAATAAAAAAAAAATTAAAAAAAATAAATAAAGTTAGGTGCCTGCATACCCCTTGCATTCCTTAGAGTGGATGTGGCAGCTCTGTTGGCACCAAGCGTTAAGCCTTCTTGGCCTCCTTTTGGACAAGTCAGGTTTAAAAAGAGAACAGCCCACCCCCTTTATTAATCCATCAGTATTTCCTGCTTGCAAATGATCTGGGAGTGCGTTAAACTTGGTTTTGGCTTTAAACTATTCACAGTGCTTAAGAGTGAATATTTTGGAATCTTTGTTACCCAAAGCCTACAAGGACCAGAATGTCACTAAGTAGTGTTGAGACAGGAAGTGGCCAGTGTTAGCCAGTAGTGCTCTCACATCTGCAAAGCTGGTCTTATCAGTGTTGTGACTTTCCTTCCAGAAATTCCTTCAAAGACAAGAATTGAAATTGTGTTCTCAGAAGACAATGTGAAATCAAGGGTGGAATCATATACTAACTACATGGGTCTAACACATTACACAAAATGTGTGTGTGTGTATGTAATTATCCTCACAATGGCACACTCAGTCATCACAACTGTACTTTCACTGCCCAAGTCGGCTTTTTTTTAAGTTTGTTTAAGTTTTTGTTTTTGTTTTTGAGTTTGTTTATTTGGGAGAGGGAGAGAGGGAATCCCAAGCAGGCCCTGCACTAACAGTGTGGGGCCTGATGTGGGGCTCAGTCTCACAACTGCAAGATCATGACCTGAGCCAAAATCAAGAGTTGGATGCTTTGCCAACTGAGCCACCCAGGCATCCCTTACTGCACAAGTCTTTAAGCCTTTTTTTTCTTTTTTGTTACGTGGCCTGGGCTTAATGCTCTTATACGTTTACGCCAATCCCCCCAAGTAATACAAGGCAAAACCCAAAGCCATCCTTATAGTGATACAATTAAGGTAGAAAAGAGATGTTCTTTTGGTTTCCTAAAACAGGAAAAAATTGTGAAAGGTATATCATAGAGGGCAGGGCGCCTGGGTGTCTCAGTCAGTTAAGCCTCCAACTTCAGCTCAGGTCATGATCTCATGGTTCATGGGTTCAAGCCCTGTGTCAGGCTCTGTGCTGACAGCTGAGCCTGGGGCCTGCTTCAGATTCTGTCTCTACCTCTTTCTGCCCCTCCCCTGCTCACACTCTGCCTGCCCCTCCCTCCCTCCCTCCCTCTCTCTCTCTCTCTCTCTCTCTCTCTCTCTCTCTCTCAAAAATAAATAAAAAATTTTTTAAAAGGTACAGGAGGATTCTGGTCATGTTTGGTCATTACTATAATTTTGATAATTTTACTAATTTTACTAATTTACTAATTAATTTACTAATTTACTAATTTTACTAATACCATAAATTAATTACATAAATTAATTATGCTATTGTTAATTACAATAGCATATACCTTGAATCTTTTGATGGAAAAGCAGCTTGTTGATGCCATATCAGATGTCTGAAATACCATCACCCTCTATATTATTTTTAGAGCTGCATTGTTGTTATCTTTATTTGTTCAGATTGGTCTAGTTTGGGGCTTGGGGTTTTTTTTTTTAGGTTGTTGGGGGTTTTTTTGTTTTTTATTTTGTTTTGTTTTTTTAAGTTTATTTATTTTTGAGAGGGACAAAGTGTGCTCAGGGGAGGGCAGAGAGAGAGGAAGACACAGAATCCAAATCAGTCTCCAGGCTCTGAGCTATCAGCACAGAACCTGATGCAGGGCTTGCACTCATGAACCATGAGATCATGAAGTGAGCCAAAGTCAGACTGAGCCACCCAGGCGCCCCTAGTTTGGGGGGTTTTTGTTTGTTTTTAATTAATTTCCCTGTATTTTATTTTTTTAGAGCACACAAGTCAGGGAGAGGGGCAGAGGGAGGGAGAGAGAGAATACTAAACAGGGTCTAACAGTGCAGAGCCCAGTGCAAGGCTCAATCCCACAACCCTGGGATCATGACCTGAGCTGAAATCAAGAGTCCAATGCTTAACCAGCTGAGCCACCCAGGTGCCCTGGTCTAGTTTTTATTTTAGTTGTTGTTGTTTTTAGTGTTTATTTATTTTAAGAAAGAGAGAGTGGGGAAGAGAATCCTAAGCTGACAGCACAGAGCCCCACACAGGGCTTGATCTCATGAACCATGAGATCATGACCTAAGCTGAAATCAAAAGTCTGACTAACCGACTAAGCCACCCAGGCACCCCTGGTCTAGTTTTAGTATAATAGTATGGGTTTCTCATCAAGAATAAAATGATCTTTTATTGATCTAGAAAGATGGAAGGTATTTTGTTTTGTTTTTTAATTTTGGCTGAAATAGTGTCTCCCAAAGTATGGCCCCTGATTCATCAGCATCAGCATTACTTTGGGAACTTAGAGATTCAAATTCTTAGGCTCCACCCTAGACCTGCTGAATCAGAATTTGTAGGCCTGGGCCCAGCCATGCAAATTTTAACAAGCCCTCTAGATGATTCTCATGAGCATTAAAATTTGGAAACCACTTGGCAGAAACTAAGTGGCATACACACTGATACATCAGATTCACTTGAGTCCAGAAATAAGAGGTCGTTCTTATTTTTCTGTCTCAAGTCTAGTAAGGTAGATTGTATTCTCCTGGGGGATCATTAGGGAGTTCTTTTATCTGTACCTTTAGTTGAAGACATAGATAGAATTCAGATTGTGTTAGTAACTGTGCATTCCTTTTTTTTTTCTTTCAGTTTTTAGTTTTTACATGTAGAAAATGTAAATAATGTATGGTCATTCTGCATGATAACTGTTCATCCCAGATAGTGGCAGTAACTGGCCAAGCTTACATGTTGTTTCCCCTAAATTGTTGCTAGTTATCCATTTTTTCTCATGCCAAGTGTCCCTGAGACCTTACCTGAGTTTGGTGATTCACCAGCAGGGCTCACGATATAGTTGTCTTCATGGATAGGATTTATTCCAGTTCAAAGAATACAGAGCACAATCAGTGAAGGGAAAAGATGAATTGAGCAGAGTCCTGGGAAAACCAGCCTCAAGCTTCCAGGGTTTTCTCCCAGTGAAGTCACACAAGGCATGCTTAATTCCCCCGATAACAAGTTGTGACAAATTTGAAATGTTGTCTACCCGGGAAGCTCAGTGCCCAGGTTTTGACTAGGGGCTGGTCACATTGACAGTCTCTGTCTGACATATATCAAAATTCTAGACTCCCAGAAGGAGGCTGGTGTTTAACGTAAACCTTATTATTTTGCAGAAAAAGTTTAGGCCCAGTGAGCAGCAGTTCTGGGAACGGTGTCAACCTCTCCAAATTCCGAGTTCCAGATACTTGCCAATGACCCCTTTCAAAGGATAGCAGTCAGATCTGCTGTGTTTCTTTTCTGCACTGCTGTCCTAAATAAATCAGTGTTCCATTCCTTTTAGCTGCTGGTCTTGATGTATATCTGTGTCATGGTGTCTTTCTTAGAATGTAAACTCTGTGAGGACAGATAGCATCTATTCTGTAAACTCTGTCAAACATCAAGACGAGTGCCACTTACAGTGTGAGTCTCTAATAAATCCTTTGCTTCTGCTCATGTCGTATGCCTGTATTGCCCACTGCTCCACTCCCTGTTTAAGTGCTGGCCATTCTTCAATGCCTTGTTCAACTCCCACTCTGCCATGAAGCCTTAACTGATTAGACAGCTAACTTTGAGCTCTCCTTTTTTCTTAATTCTATTGTCCCTCAAAGTCTTGTGATGTTCAGTTTAGTACAGATTTTATACTGCCTTGAATTTTCCCCTCATTTTTTCTTCTTATACTTATCTGTCATCTCTTGTCAAATATAAACTCCTTAAAGCAGTTTAATCTTTTCTTTTTAAACACGAGTGGTTTTGGGACCAAAAAAAATTCGATCAATTGATGATATAAATCACATAGGAAAAAAAAAACTAAAATTACTAGGCCTAGCATTCTTGCATTTTTAGGTATTCAGAGGTAAATCAAAGAAGCTTCTTCCTCTTTAGAAAAAGAGTAGATGAGGTGCCTGGGTGGCTCAAGTAGGTTGAGTGTCCAACTTCAGCTCAGGTCATGATCTTGCAGTTCGTGAGTTCAAGCCCTGCATCAGGTTCTGTGCTGACAACTCAGAGCCTGGAGCCTGCTTCCGATTCTGTGTCACCCTCTCTCTCTCTGCCCCTCCCCTGCTTGACCTCTGTCTCTCTCTCTCAAAAATAAATAAACATTAAAAGAAAAGGAAAAACATAGTTAATCCCGTAGATTTGATGAGACAGGATGTACTTGCAAGAAGTGCATCTCTCTGTTTTACAGAAACCCCCTGTGTTTTGAAATGGATGTCCGGAACCAAATCAATTACAGTGGTCCTTAATTGTTAGCTAAGCCTCAATTATCTAAGCTGTTTTATAGGGTTAAAGAAATCTTGTTAAACCAGTTATTTTTGGTTGTATACTATATTTTGCCAAACTTTCTCCCCCAACCTATAATTCTGGGAAGCCACCATCATTAGAAATAGTGATACCGGGGCGCCTGGGTGGCTCAGTCGGTTAAGCGTCCGACTTCGGCTCAGGTCACGATCTCACGGTGTGTGGGTTCGAGCCCCGCGTCGGGCTCTGTGCTGACTGCTCAGAGCCTGGAGCCTGTTTCAGATTCTGTGTCTCCCTCTCTCTCTGACCCTCCCCCGTTCATGCTCTGGCTCTCTCTGTCTCAAAAATAAATAAATGTTAAAAAAAACATTTAAAAAAAAAAGAAATAGTGATACCTATGATTAATCATACCCCACTTTTAGCAAACCAAATAGAACATGCTCTGTTAGCCAATTTTTCAATTACCCGTAGTGTCTGTGGTCCCATTTCCAGTGGATGGGTAAAAACATTTCTGTTGTTATTCTTATTTTGTCATTATTGAGATGCCGGAGACTTGCCACTTAAAATTGATCCCGTTTAGCAGAGGATTTAGAACAAGGACTAAAAATGAGAGATGCTAACGTGTTTTTTTAGTGTTATTTTATTCTTGGTCAACTCATTTGTCTTTTCTCATTTTTCTTATCAAGATCTTGGCCAACAGCTTATACCAAGGAAAGCAGATTTACTCCAGGCAGAGGGCCTTTGCTGCCAATTGAGGTGAATAATTCAATCCTCTTTTGTCCCTAATCTTCACAGGCTTAAGGAAGTGAATAAACGGAGACCCCGAAGTTTACTAGAGAAGTTGCGCTGGGTGACCCTAGGCTACCATTATAACTGGGACAGTAAGGTATTCACATTTTCTTGCTAATTCCATTGTCTTCCACTTTTTACACTCCTTGGGCTCAGTGATTGGATTTCTTCCTGGCCACTATTTTATTTTATTTTATTTTATTTTATTTATTTTTTTTTTTTCTGGCCACTATTTTAAAGTATCAGATTATCCATTTGTGCAGGGATCTCTTTCATCTGTCTCTTAAAATCCTCTTGATAACAGTATCTCAAGAGGAATGAGTAATTTTTCCCAGGATGAAATTTCTTCTTCAAATGCCCTTACGTTATATTATTTCATCAGAAGTCATTGGTGCTCTAAGTACATTTCAGGGATATAGATTTTTCTTTATTGTATTTAAGAACAATTCTCAATTAAAATCTTTATTTCCATTATTGTTTAGTGTTTGTTGAGCCTGTATTTTCTTTTTTTTTCCATCAAATAATTTAATACATGTTGAGATATGTTTATAGTTATAGATATATCTTTATACGTTGTCTTTGTCTACCAGAGGTGTTTAAACAAAAGCACTGATTTTAATAAATTTGACAGCAAAGATCATCTAGAATTGGTAGATGATTTGACTTATATACTTTGAGTGATTGTGTGGAAAATACATCATTAGTTAGGATGGATATGAACCCTGGAAATTTCTTTTTTTTTTTTTTAATATGAAATTTATTGTCAAATTGGTTTCCATATAAACACCAGTGCTCATCCCAACAGGTGCCCTCCTCAGTGCCCATCACCCACTTTCCCCTCCCTCCCACCCCCCAACAACCCTCAGTTTATTCTCAGTTTTTAAGAGTCTCTTATGATTTGGCTCCCTCCCTCTCTTTTTTTTTTTTCTTCCTTCCCCTCCCCCATAGTCCTATGTTAAGTTTCTCAGGATCCACATAAGAGTGAAAACACATGGTATCTGTCTTTCTCAACATCACTCCTCATCAGGGAAATACAAATCAAAACCACACTGAGATACATTCTCACACCAGTCAGAGTGGCTAAAACGAACAAATCAGGAGACTATAGATGCTGGAGAGGATGTAGAGAAATGGGAACCCTCTTGCACTGTTGGTGGGAATGCAAACTGGTGCAGCCACCGTGGAAAACAGTGTGGAGGTTCCTCAAAAAATTAAAAATAGGTCTACCCTCTGACCCAGCAATAGCACTGCTAGGAATTTACCCAAGGGAAACAGGAGTGCTGATGCACAGGGGCACTTGTACCCCAATGTTTATAACAGCACTTTCAACAAAAGCCAAATTATGGAAAGAGCCTAAATGTCCATCAACTGACGAATGGATAAAGAAGTTGTGGTTTATATACACAATGGAATACTACTTGGCAATGAGAAAGAATGAAATACGGCCTTTTGTAGCAATGTGGTTGGAACTAGAGAGTGTTATGCTAAGAGCCTGTATTTTCTACATGATACCTATTTGGTGTAAAAAAAGGAGCTCCATATACTTCTGGTGTACTTTTCCATGAACTCAAAAAAGACACCTTTGCCTGCTATATAAGGTCTGAGCAAGACACAGATGGGAAAAAATGTCCTACAGTTAACAAAGTTCTCTTTTCTTAAAGTACAATTTCCTTTCCTGACCTCTCTGCTTCCAAAAGTTCCTCCTTTATCACTGGCAGCCTGTCTCCAGGAGATGTTTGCCACCAAGTGGAAGGACTAATTCTTAGAATAAACTGAATAAACAGAATGGTATAGACCCATCTTCCTACTAACTAGTTACTTTCTAAAAGCTCCATAGTTTCAGTGAACCCAGCTTATTAACAAATACATTTAACTGCTCAAAATAAGGATAAATGTTGCTCAGAAATGTTCATGATATAATTCTTACTTTCAGTGATGCAGATTCAGTGGAAATATAGATATCTGTGTTTGGGGAAATAGCCTGTGATTCTTTCTGGCTTAGCCAGCCCAGGATTGAATATGAATATTCAGTATTCAATATTGAATAGGATAGTGCCTACCTCATAAGGTGGGTGTGAGAGTCAGAGGCTCAATGCCCTCATAACAGCAGTGCTAGGCTGTTCTGTGCAGTTAAATGCATTAACACAGTAAATGTTAGCTCATTGTTTTTTATGATGTTATTTTTATTGGTGGTACTGTTATTCCCCCAGGACTTAAAGGTACTCTCATTTACTAAGAAAAATGTGGAGTGAAAAATTACCAGAAACTAAATGAGTAAGCAGAGAAAAGTAGAAGAGATATAAGAAGACTAGTGGATAGACAGTTTGGATGGAGTTAGAAGCCCACAAAGGCTCTTCTTTGATCACAGCACAGCCAGCCTTGTGTTGGAACAGCGGCTCTGAGTAGTTGATCTTGTGAAGGACTGAAACTTGAAAGGGTGGAGAAAATCCCTTAAAGTTCTCTTCAAGAATAAGTAGGAACTCTTATTTACAGTTCAGGAAAAGGAAAAGGAAAAAATAAAAGAGAAATTTCAACTGAGGAGACTTGGCCATCCATCAAAGACTTATCACATCCTTAACCTGAAGTTAAAGCTCACTTCTGGCCAAAGTAAATACATTCTCTCCAGAGCTTTGCTACAGCTGGGGTACATCAGGACACTCGCGGAGATTTAAGACAGAAGTGGGTTTTCTAATCATTTTGAGGTTGATTGGGCAAAGGGCGATGTGAGAGCAGCAGCGAGACAAAGGGGATTGGGGCTGCTGCAGGCTTACCTCACTGGGGTAGCCCTTACCCTCGTCTACCACCTTGACGTGCTCCTGAATTGCTGGGTTTTGGAGAGAAAGAGTCTTCTGGCCTTTTTTTTTTTAAAGAGAAGGATATTTGTGATCTTTATGTGCTAAAAACAGTTCAGAGAGATGAATGCTGAAAATTACTTCCATTTTAAGGTCCCGCCTTGACCACGGTATAAGTCAGTTTCAGTTCCAAAGTTTTGAGCATGGCATCTCGTCAAATTGACCGGCGAAATTGGCAGTAGGCCATATGTGGGCTGAAGGTCCTAAAACCAAACTGGCTATCATATTTGAGTTGCTTTTTTTTTAATAAGCTTTGTATTTTAGAATAGTTTTAGATTTGCAGAAAAGTTGAAAAGATAGTACAGAGTTCTCATATACCTTACACCCAGTTTTCCCTATTATTAACATCTTACATTATTATGGTATCTTTGTCTTACCTAATGAACCAATATTAATACATTATTATAATGGTGAAGTCCATATTTCATACACGTTTCCTTAGCTTTTCATTCAATTTTCTTAGATTGTTTTTAATGTTTATTTATTTTTGAGAGACAGAGGGTGAGTGGGGGAGACACAAGAGAAAGGGAGACACAAAATCCAAAGCAGGCTCCAGGCTCTGAGCTTTCAGCACAGAGCCTGACACGGGGCTCGAACTCATGAACCGCAAAATCATGACCTGAGCTAAAGTTGGCTATTTAACCAACTGAGCCACCCTGGCGCCCCTCAGTTTTCTTAGTTTTTAACTGATGTCCTTTTTCTGTTCCAGGACATCACATTACATTTGGTCATCATGTACCTCTTGGCAGTGACAGTTCTGAGTTGCTCTTTTATCTTTTTTTTTTTTTTAATTTTTTTTTAATGTTTATTTATTTTTGACAGAGACAGAATGCGAGTGGGTTAGGGGCAGAGAGAGAGGGAGACACAGAAGCAGAAGCAGGCTTCAGGCTCTGACCTTTCAGCACAGAGCCCAACGTGGGGCTTGAACTCACAAACCCGTGAGATCACGACCTGAGCCGAAGTCGGACGCTCAACCGACTGAGCCACCCAGGCACCCCGAGTTGCTCTTTTATCTTAAGAGAATGATCCTATTTGGGATTAAAGTATACCAGAGAGAGACATAATAATTGTTTCATGTATAGACTCCATACAGGGTGAACTTGTTTAATTTTTTTTTTTTTTTTTAATTTTTTTTTTAACGTTTATTTATTTTTGAGACAGAGAGAGACAGAGCATGAACGGGGGAGGGTCACAGAGAGAAGGAGACACAGAATCCGAAACAGGCTCCAGGCTCTGAGCTGTCAGCACAGAGCCCAACGCGGGGCTCAAACCCACGGACCGTGAGATCATGACCTGAGCCGAAGTCGGACGCTTAACCGACTGAGCCACCCAGGCGCCCCTGAACTTGTTTAATTTATCACTGCATGACATGGTGCCTGCCATGTTATAGGTGCTCAGTATTTTGTTTTTCTTTTTTTTTAATGGTTTGTTTATTTTTAATATGAAATTTATTGTCAAATTGGTTTCCATACAACGCCCAGTGCTCATCCCAACAGGTGCCCTCAATACCCATCACCCACTTTCCCCTCCCTCCCATCCCCCATCAACCCTCAGTTTATTCTCAGTTTTTAAGAGTCTCTTATGGTTTGCCTCCTTCCCTTCTCTGTAACTTTTTTTCCCCATCCCCTCCCCCATGGTTGTCTGTTAAGTTTCTCAGGATCCACATAAGAGTGAAAACGTGGTATCTGTCTTTCTCTGTATGACTTATTTCACTTAGCATAACACTCTCCAGTTCCATCCACTTTGCTACAAAAGGCCATATTTCATTCTTTCTCATTGCCAAGTAGTATTCCATTATGTATATAAACCACAACTACTTTTTTTTTTTTTTTTTTTTCCCAACGTTTTTTATTTATTTTTGGGACAGAGAGAGACAGAGCATGAACGGGGGAGGGGCAGAGAGAGAGGGAGACACAGAATCGGAAACAGGCTCCAGGCTCCGAGCCATCAGCCCAGAGCCTGATGCGGGGCTCGAACTCACGGACCGCGAGATCGTGACCTGGCTGAAGTCGGACGCTTAACTGACTGCGCCACCCAGGCGCCCCTAAACCACAACTTCTTTATCCATTCATCAGTTGATGGACATTTAGGCTCTTTCCATAATTTAGCTATTGTTGAAAGTGCTGCTATAAACATTGGGGTACAAGTGCCCCTGTGCATCAGCACTCCTGTATCCCTTGAGTAAATTCCTAGCAGTGCTAGTGCTCAATCAGAAGGTAGATCTATTTTTAATTTTTTGAGGAGCCTCCACACTTTTCCAGAGTGGCTGCACCAGATTGCATTCTCACCAAGAGTGCAAGAGGGTTCCCATTTCTCCACATCCTCTCCAGCATCTATAGTCTCCTGATTTGTTCATTTTAGCCACTCTGACTGGTGTGAGGTGATATCTCAGTGTGGTTTTGATTTGTATTTCCCTGATGAGGACTGACATTGAGCATCTTTTCATGTGCCTGTTGGCCATCTGGATGTCTTGTTTAGAGAAGTGACTATTCATGTCAGGTGCTCAGTATTTTGAATGTCTCATTATAAGATTACCGGATGCCTCAAAAACAGATGGATAAATCATGCTGTGTTAGAATTACATGTAAGTTAGATCATTTTAAAGCGGTAATTAATCTTCTGCCACAGTTTCCTGTTTTCCTGAGATCATTGTTTATTTTTCTTATTTTCCCTACTTTTATCAAAGAAATACTCAGCCGATCATTATACACCTTTCCCTTCTGACCTGGCTTTCCTCTCAGAGCAAGTAGCTGCAGCCTGTGGATTTCAGGGTTTCCGAGCCGAGGCAGGCATCCTAAATTACTACCGATTGGACTCCACTCTGGGAATCCATGTAGACAGATCTGAACTAGATCACTCCAAACCCCTGCTGTCTTTCAGGTAAGCTGGTTCCAGGGATTTGGGATTACTGCCTAAAACTTCATTCCTTTTTTAAAGCATTTTTAAGCTAAAATAAATAAATAAAAGCTATAACTTTAAGAAATGGTTGGACTCTCTAATCTTTTACTCTTGGGCATCTTAACAGTGTTATAAGTAAAATTTGCCTAGTCCTTAAGAGTAATGACCAAATTACAGTTATATTTCTGTTTAAGATGTGTGAATCTGCCTTTTGTATTGACAGGTATCGTCAGTGGTGTGTGGAATAGGCAGTGGAAGGCTGTAAGGCAAAGTGAGCAACCTGTTTGGACTAGGGAAGAGAAAGCACAGAACCCCGAGTAGTTTACTCGCCTTGTCTCCCTAAACATACGTGAAATTGGGCAAAGTGCTACACCTGTATCTCACAAATAAAGTGCCTGAACAGAGTCTTTTATTAATTGTCCTATCTTTAAAGTGAACAAGCATGATAAATATAGTAAAGGACTCAATTTATTGGAAGGCTTAAATCTTGAAAGTGCATCACACAGGGCACCTGGGTGGCTCAGTCGGTTAAGCATCTGGCTTCAGCTCAGGTTATGGTCTCATGGTTTGTGGATTCAAGCCCCGCGTCAGGTTCTGTGTTCACAGCTCGGAGCCTGGAGCCTGCTTCAGATTCTGTGTCTCCCCCTCTCTCTACGCCTCTCGTGCGCATTCTCTCTCTCTCATTTTTAATCTACTTGTTTAACTGCTTTAAATTTTATTTTGCAACAGTACTGTGGGCTATTATAAGTGTAAGCAGCAGATCATGGGTTGGTCACTTACACAAGCCAGAAGAGAAGGGTCTTAGCACAGTTTGAAAAGGATGTGCAAGCAATAAATATCAAGCTGAAATTAGAAAAAAGTACAGTTGGCAATAACTTTCCCAGCCACGGTTAGTAACAGAAACTTACTACTGTGTATTGTTTTACTTATTTTCTCGTAGCTTCGGACAGTCTGCTATCTTTCTCCTGGGTGGTCTCAAAAGAGATGAAGCCCCCACGGCCATGTTTATGCACAGCGGTGACATCATGGTAATGTCAGGTTTCAGCCGCCTGTTGAACCATGCAGTCCCGAGGGTCCTCCCAAGTTCTCAGGGGGAAGGCCTGCCTTGCTGCCTGGAGACGCCTCTCCCAGCCGTCCTCCCCAGAGACTCAGTGGTAGAGCCCTGCTCTGAGGAGGACTGGCAGGTATGCACCAGCTACTTGAAAACGGCTCGTGTTAACATGACTGTCCGACAGGTATTGGCCATAGACCAGGACTTCCCTTCGGAACCCACAGAGGAGAAGAAAAGAGACATCACCACAGAAGGTTTCTGCCATCTGGATGATGAGAATAGCCAAGTAAAACGAGCAAAGTTAAACCCTGACAGCTGAGACTTGGAGAGCCCGTTCTTTTGCTCAGGCAGGTCTTAAGTAAATGACCACACTTTTTGTATTGCTGTAGACTTCAGCACCAAGACAAGCCAAAAACAGGGAAAAATTCATCATCGATCACACTGTTGCCTTGGAACCCATCCTGAAGAGGAAAGCAATTCATCACTCTGCTCAGAGACCGTTTGCTATGGTCCAGTCTGGTTAGGTGTTGGCACTAATGTACGTGAGAAGTCCAAGGAGCTTTGACCTTCCAGAACAGCCCTCTCAGCCTCTGCCGTTACCTCTGGGGGAGGTAGAAGTGAGTTTCCACATTAATGGAGCCTTATTAAATACCTCAGATTTTATTAATGGGAAACATAACGTTAAGCCCCTGCCACTACCCCATCTGGTGATTTGTGGTTAGATTGTGCTTCCAAGAGCCAACTGTTCGCCTCCCTTTCATCCTTCTAGCCATCCTCAGAGTCTGCGATTTTCTCTTCCAGCTTTTCTGGCCTTCACAAAAGAGTCCTATACACATTAAGATAGCGGAACTAGACATCTCATCTCCTAGAAAAGAACTCAATCATAGTTGTCTGTCTTGCCTAAAAGATAAAGTATACCTAAATCCAAGGAAAGGGGAATAGGAGTTTCTCCGGATTTCTTTTAGGTCTAAACTCTTCCTGTTGACTTTTTAAATGTAATTTTAATTGTTGGACTAAAAAAGCCCCAAGGGTGTTCTATAACTGTTTTCTCCGTGAATAAACTTTCTCTATTTTAAATTAAAGATCTGTATCTATTTTTGAGGGTTAACATATCTGGGATTAGTTTTTTCCTATTTTTACTTGCTGCATTGTTCATGCTGTAGAAGCCCTCCAGCTGTTTCTGCCCTATACCATCCTCCTCTGCCCTAAGTATTCTTTGTGACTGTCACACAAGAGAGAATCTGCTTTGATATTCCAGTCACTGCTGTCTTTTGTGATTGTGGACAGCTTGGAAAATGCATGAAGCACCAAGTGTTAATCTTTGTGCCCCCAGCAACTTGAATCACAGTACCCTTAGCTGAGTTGTTCTACATTTCTCTGGACTCCGGACCGCCATTTCCTCATTCAGAGATGAAGATAATATTTACTACCATCTTCTAGGGAATATTAATATTTCAAATGATAATGGGAATTTAGTGCTCCTTTCTAGAAATGTAGTGTCAATATTTTATTATTACATGGGCTCTTAGAAACACCCCTGTTTGTTTGTTTATGTGGACAACTGGCTGGAAGCCACTTGGCTACCTGCTGCTTGCGGCGAACCTTCATTCCTCTGTCCTGCCTTCTTTTTTTTTTCCTTAGGAACATTGTATATCGAGTTCATGTTTTAATCCTTGTTTTCTAAGAAATAAAAATAGATTCATCCCTTATGTGTAAGTAGTGAGGCTCTAAACTTAGTGCATGATAGGAAAATTTTATGTAATTAAAATTACCACTGGAAAAGTCCCTTAAATTTTCCATAGTGTACATTATATGTGACCCACTAGAAACGAACATACTGTCATTAGCAAATCCAATAGATCAGCCTATCCTTCAGCATTAGGATAGTTGGTTCTTTATTCAGTTGAGTATCAGATAAAGGTGTTGGCTTGTGCTTAGGACCAGTGTGGTACAAAAAAGCACATATTCAAAATGTAAACTCACACTCCATGAGGTGAGATATGTATGCTGTGAAAAGCATGTGGAAACTGCGGCGAACCGGGGGAATAGCACCCGGTCTCCCAGCCTGTGCTCCCTCTAAGGATGTGCCGATTGAGTGAGACAGTGGGCAAACTTGTGTATACCATTAAATTCTCTCTCATTTTTATTTATGTCTGTTTTTATGAGGAACATAGTTGGAGATGTATATGCTGCGTCTCTACTTTGACAGCAAGCAGAAAATTATGCAATTCAGGAAAAAGGAAAAATTGATGATTTCTTCCACATTTACATGACGGTGATCCCCTAGGTTTGTTTTAGTTGTCTACCAGACATTTTCTAAGTCAAGAGTCAGCAAATTCTGACCCACTTCCTGTTTTTGTACTGCCCACAGACTAAGAATAGTTTTTACATTTTTAAGTGGCTGGGGAGAAAAAAATTAAATGAATAATATTTTTGTGACCTATGAAAATTAGAGGAAATCCAGATTTCTGTGTCCATAAATAGTGTTATAAGAACACAGTCACATTTCTAAAAAAAATTTTTTAATGTTTATTTTTGAGAGACCGACTGCAAGCAGGGGAGGGGCAGAGAGAGAGAGACACACACACAGAATCCGAACCAGGCTCCAGGCTCTGAGCTGTCAGCACAGAGCCCAACGCGGGGCTTGAACTCATGAACTGAGATCATGACCTGAAGTCGATCGCCTAACCCTCTGAGCCACCCAAGCCCCCCTACAGTCACATTCATTTATAGACAACCCATGGTTGCTTTGTCATGCTTGAATGACCCCTAGACTAAGGAACCTGAGACCAGGAGAAGGGACCAAGGGGAAGATCTTTTTTTTTTAATTCATTATTTTATAACAAAGATGCAGAGTGATACTCAGTACAATCTAGGATGTATGTGATGTCAAGAGTAGAGTCACAGGGCACCTGGATGGCTCAGTTGGTTAAGCGTCTGACTTTGGCTCAGGTCATGATTTTGCGATTTGTGAGTTCAAGTCCCGCGTAGGGCTCTGCACTGACAGCTTGGAGCCTGGAGCCTGCCTCGGATTCTGTCTCTCCCCTTCTCTCTGCCCCTCCCCCAAATCATGCTCTGTCTCTGTTTCTCAATAATAAATAAACATTAAAAAAATTTTTTAAAAAGTGGAGTCACAGTGTTAAGCCTGGGGGAACTGATACTCATATGATACTCTGCTGGTGGGAATGTTATCACAGTCCTAAATTCTGTCCCCTTGTCCTCTCAGAAGTGATGTGGTTTGATGATAAGTCAGATGGTCTTAAATCTGTTTTAAAATGTGTACCATTTAACCCAATAAATGTCACTTCTAGGAACTGAGTGTAAGGAAGCACTGTTCACAAGATGTTTGTGTAAGAATGTTTGTAATAGTGAAAGTCCAAAATAAGCTCAATATCCAGGAGTTGATTGGTAAATTCATGTATTCATTCAGTAAGTGGTTATTGAGCACTGTTTTCTATGCAAGAGGTGCTGTTCTTTGCACAAAGTACCTGCCTTTGTGGTTCTGTGCTAGTGAGTGTGTGCTGTACCCATACAATGGAAGTCTGTAGCCATTAAAAGTTATGTTTTCAGGGCACCTGGGTGGCTCAGTCAGTTAAGCGTCTGACTTCGGCTCAGGTCATGGTCTCACGGTTCATGAGTTTGAGCCCCATGTCGGGCTCTGTGCTGACAGCTCAGAGCCTGGAGCCTGCTTCGGATTCTGTGTCTCCTCTCTCTGCCTCTCCTCCACTCTCACTCTGTCTCTCTCTCTCTCTCTCTCTCTCTCCTTCTCTCAAAAATAAACACTAAAAAAATAAAAAATAAAAAAATAAAAGTTATGTTTTAGAAGAAGCGGTAGATATCTGAGAAAATACTCTTACTATATATTTAATGAGAAAATTCTGTTATGAAACCATGCATAATTTTGTATAGAATGTTTACATGTTTTTAAAAAAAACTGAAAGCATATGCATACAAAATGTGAATGTTGATGGGAATATAGTTGTTTATTTTATTTTCTGTATTTCTAATTTTTTTTACATTGAAAATCCTTCTAAATCTTTCTTTTTTAAAGAATAAATGTTTGTGGGGGTTTTGGTTGTTTTTCTTTTTTCTTTAAGAAATACTCCAATCTGGCAATTCTGCCTCTACTTGAAATTTGTCAGTCTCCAAATCTAAGCACATCAACATTGTCTAACAAAAGAGGCTTGTTTGAGGAAAAAATTTATGTAATAAAATACACAGCCACTATCAGTCATGTCTTAGAGACATTAAATCCATGGAGGAAATGCTCAATAAGTTAACTGAGAAAAACAGCTTAAAAACAGTATGCATAGCATTTTGCCAGTTTTTTGTATGCACAAAGTGTACATGCACAGAAAAGGCTAGAGGGTTAGCGTATTTTTAGATCTCCTAACTTTTCTGTAGCAGGCATAACTGCTCTTTGGAAGAAGGCCTTTGTGATGCTTTCTGAAAGGGAGCGGATCTGGACCCGCAGAGCTCAGGAGCAGTAGCTTTGTCTAGTGTCTGCTCACCTTTCCAAGTGTGTGCCCTCAGCACTTCCCAGCCTGGGCCCTTTCAGTCTCTGTTTTTCCTCTTGTTTTTAACAAAATGTCTGGCTGGTCCATCAGAGCATAGGAGTCCCCATCTCAGGGTCCTGAGTTCAAGCCCCAAGTTGGGTGTGGAGCCTAGTTAACAAAAAAAAAGTCTGATTAAGATGGATTGTCTTGTGGCATGCCTGGTGGCTCAGTGGGTTAAGCATCCAACTTCAGGGGCACCTGGGTGGCTCAGTCGGTTAAGCATCCGACTTTGGCTCAAGTCATGATCTCACAGTTTATGAGTTTAAGCCCTGCATCAGGCTCTGTGCTCATGGCTCAGAGCCTGGAGTCTGCTTCAGAGTCTGTGTCTCCCTCTCTCTCTGCCCCTCCCCTGCTCACTCTTGTCTCTCTCTCTCAAAATAAACATTTTTTAAAAATTAAAAAAAAAGATGGATCCTCTTTAGACATTTTGCTTATTATTTCAGTAGAGCCTCTTGCCTGGTTCCAGCACCCTACATAGGGTTTTTCCTAGAAGGACCCCAGGTCCTCAGACAGCTGTATTGCTGAACAAACCAGACTCAGCAAGAACTGGCTTGCATGTTCTAATTTTCCCAATTCGTTTTTCACTGAGATAAGCTGGCTTTATCCCTTTTTTCTTTTCCCTTAATCTGAAAGCTTGGTTTATTAGAGTTGGAAAAAAAATTACACCTTCGGTGGATTCGACTAAGGAGAATTAGAATGGTAATGAGGCGGAAAGGAGCCTGAATGATTATTGATCTCAGTGTGGCTCAGGAGCCAGAGGGCCAGCAGGCAGGAAAGACACCCTGCCTGTTTTCTCCTGTTCCAAAGGTTATGGTGGGAAAAAAAAAGCAATGCAAATCTAGTGTCTTAGCCTGGGTGGTACATTTTTATTGACATTCCTTTTGATCAGCTATCCTATCCAAATTTGAACCCTCTTGGAGATGAGTTTGTTGACTCTCATTAGTTTTATTGGTAAAAAAAAGATTTAAGATGGTATAGTTGATGGAAATTGAAATAGAGCAGTGATCAGGAAAACTAAAATTTAGTAACAGCTCTAATACTGAGCTGTGTGACCTTGAAGAAGTCACTCGACTGAGCCTGCGTTTTCTCATCTATAAAGAGATTTGACTGGGTAATCCCAGGTTACCTACAGGCTCAGCAATGCTGTTTGGGTTTTTTTAAGTTTATTTTTGAGAGAGAGTGTGTGAGCAGGGGAGGGGCAGAGACAGAGAAGGAGAGAAAGTCTCAAGCAGGCTCCATGCTGTCAGTGCAGAGCCCAACACAGGGCTCAATTCCACAAACCGTGAGATCATGACCTGAGCTGAAATCAAGAGTCAGACACTTAACCAACTGAGCCACTCAGGAGCTCCAACAATGCTGTATTTCTAAAATGAGAAATTAACTTCAGAATCTGGATAAACATAAAGCAAAATTACCCCACAGACAAGATTTTTGTTAAGGAAATCATTGCATTAACCAGAGGAAAGGTAAGGAAAACTGAAACTTCTCAAGAAAACAAGCGGTCAGTAAACACGTGAAAAGAAGCTAACCTCACTAGTAGACAGGGAAACAAAAACTAAAAGCATGAGATGTAAACTTGTGCTCGTCCACTTGGCAAAAGCAAGGGGATCATAATCTGACTCCTCTCTCTCACACCCTAATCCCACAGTAAATATTGGCTCTACCTCCTAAGTATCCAGAATCTAACCACTTCTTTTCACCTCACTGCTACTACCCTGGCCCAAGGCCCTCCCATATCCCAACTGGTTTATTGCAGGAGCCTCCTCACTGGCTCCTTCCATGCTCCTGTACCCCTGATCCTATAGTTTACTCTTAACAGAGAAGCCAGGGCAAGGCCATTACACTAAGGCAGAGCATGTCACTCTTGTGCTCAAAACTTTCTAATATCACTCCATTACTTACAAGCCCCTACCCACCCTGGCCCCCATTTTCTCCTGATCCTCCCAGCCACTCTGTTCAAGCCACAGTGACCTCTTTACTACATCTCTGAACAGACCTAGCACATTTCCTGCGCTGAGCCTTGGCACTGGGCTGTTTCCTTTGCTGGGAATTCACACTCTCACTTCCTTCAAAGGTTCAAATATTACCTTGGGGACACCTTCCTGACTAGCCTATTCAAAATCTCAACCCCACAGGCGTTCCTAATTTTCTTTGCCACACTCTATTCTTTTATAGCATTTATGACATAACATTCTACATAATTTACTAAAGAAATCATGCTTTCATCATAAAGAAAATATGACATAAGACATAAGAAAATATGACATGACATATTTTCATCATAAAGAAAATATGACCTAAATTGTTTATTGTTTTCCTCTACTACACTGTAAGTGACATAAAGCAGAAATGTGCCCTACTTTTCTAGGACAGTGCCTGGCCCGTAATAGTTGTTCAATATATATTTGTATAATGAATGGATATCCACAGTCGATGGGATGTATGAAAATGAACACTTATACACTACAGTGGGGAATGTCAATCAATAAGGCCATTGTCCATGTTTAGCGAAACTTTGATCTGGCAATTCTGCTTCCAGGTATCTTCCCTATAGAAATGCCTAAGCAGAGACACAATGGTATGTGTAAAAAAATGTTCATCACAGTGTTGTTCATAACAGTGGAAAACTGGACCAAACCCAAATGTTAGTAGGGAAAGAGTTAATTGAATTATGGTTCATGTACACTATGGGACATTAATACTATGTACCCCTTCACAAGAATGGCTGCCAGAAAGGGCTCCAAGATGCATTGGTTATTTGAAAAATAAAGAACTGCAACATTATACACAGTTAAAACCCAATGTGTTAACTGCTGGTTGGAATGCAATCTGGGCAGCCACTCTGGGAAACAGTATGGAGGTTCCTCCAAAAATTAAAAGTACAACTACCCCAAGACCCAGCAATTGCACTACTAGGTATTTATCCAAGGGATGCAGGAGTGCTGTTTTGAAGGGGCACGTGTACCCCAATGTTTATAGCAGCACTGTCAACAATAGCCAAAGTATGGAAAGAGCCCAAATGTCCATCAATGGACGAATGGATAAAGAAAATACGGTATATATATATGTGTGTGTGTGTGTGTGTGTGTGTGTGTGTGTGTGTGTGTGTATACACACACACACACACACACAATGGAGTGTTACTCGGCAATCAAAAAGAATGAAATCTTGCCATTTGCAACTACGTGGATGGAACTGGAGTGTATTGTGCTAAGCAAAATTAGTGAGAGAAAGACAAAAATCACATGACTTCACCCATATGAGGACTTTAAGACACAGAACAGATGAACACAAGGGAAGAGAAGCAAAAATAATATAAAAACAGGGAGGTGGACAAAACATAAGATACTGTTAAATATGGAGAACAAACTGAGGGGTGCTGGAGGGGTTGTGGGGGGGGGGAATAGGATAAATGAGGAAGGGGCATTAAGGAAGACACTTGTTGGGATGAGCACTGGGTGTTATACATAGGGGATGAATCACTGGAATCTACTTCTGAAATCATTGCTGCACTATATGCTAACTAACTTGGATGTAAGTTAAAAATAAAAAAAGTAAAAAATAAACATTTAAAAAATCATTACTAAACAGATGAGGTTACTATAGTTAAAACTCTGAATCCAAATGTTACATGCTCTATTGTAAAAATGCACACGGTATTAGTTAAATATACTTTCCCTTCTATATATTTTTGTATCTTTGGCCAAACTCCCCAAGTAAAGTTTTGGTTTATGATTTTGTGCCCTAAAACAAAAATGTTTATATTTTATGCTATAAAGTATTGTTTAATGTTTAATTATCTTTGAGAGAGAGAGGGAGAGATAGAGCATGAGTGGGGGAGGAGCAAAGAGAGAGGGAGACACAGAATCGGAAGCAGGCTCCAGGCTCTGAGCTGTCAGCACAGAGCCCGACATGGGCTTGAACTCACGAACCGCGAGATCATGACCTGAGCCAAAGTTGGACGCTTAACCCACTGAGTCACCCAGGTGCCCCTGTATTTTATATTATAAAAGGAGGAGGAGGGGGGGGAGGGGGAGGAGGAGGAGGAAGGGGAGGCAGTAAAGAGCAGAGAACATCAGCAAAGAAGCCAAAGGCCCAGTCACCTGTTTCTGTCAGCTTTCATGAACACATACTGCGTGGTGGACACTTCTGGTGCAGCTTATATGTTACTATTTGTCTGTGGCCAGGGGCTCTACCAACTGAGTTCATCTGGCAAATTAATGACCTTCTAAATCTTTTACGTCATTGTGAATAGAAAAAGAATTGTGGGGCGCCTGGGTGGCTCAGTCAGTTAAGTGTCCAACTTCAGCTCAGGTCATGATCTCACAGCTGGTGAGTTTGAGCCCCGTATTGGGCTCTGCACTGACAGTGCAGACCCTGCTTGGGATTCTCTCTCTCCCTCTCTCTCTGCCCCTACCCCACTCACTCTCTTAAAATAAATAATAAATAAACCTAAAAAAAAAAAAAGAAGAAACCCAATGTGTTAAACTATTATGTACATGTAAATGTATATATGAAAAATACTATGTAAAAACTAAAAAGACTATTATCTGTATATGCACATACCTGTTTATAAATACATGGTGGGAAAGATACATCTGAATGTAACAGCGGGGAGGAGATTGGGAAGTGGTAGGGGTACTCTTTACATGCTTTTGTGTGTGTGATTTCTTTATAAGGGCACATTTATGCATTACCTATATAAGTATTTTAAATTATGCATGGAAAACCCTATAAAGAATCATGTGGTAATAAGGAATGGTGGAAATTCATCTTTCTCCAAACTCTGGAGGTTTCCTTTTTATAGATAAGATCTGGTATCGTGTCAAGTGATGCAGAAAGCAGCAGGTCTCAGCAGGTACCACGAAGCTTTCAGCCATAGTCTCTGGGTTGGGTTCTCCTTGGGCTGGTTGGAGAATGTTTGCTCACACCTATCCAGGCTAGAGAACCAGCTTCTGTCATGTTTTTGTCCATCCTAAGCTCAAGTAGTTTGTTGTGGCTAGAAACCTTGTTCTGCCTCTGTGATGAAAATACCAGGGCACCTGGGTGGCTCAGTTGGTTAAGCCTCTGACTCTTGACTTTGGCTCAGATCATGATCTCACAGTTCATGGGTTCAAGCCCCACATCAGGCTCTGTGGTGAGAGCACAGAGCCTGCTTGGGATTTTGTCTCCCTCTCTCTCTGCCCCTCCCCCACTTGGTCTCTATCTCTCTCTGAAAGAAAGAAAGAAAGAAAGAAAGAAAGAAAGAAAGAAAGAAAGAAGAAAGAAAGAGAGAAAAGAAAGAAAGAAAGAAAGAAAGAAAGAAAGAAAGAAAGAAAGAAAGAGGCAGCTGGCTTTGATTGCCAGGACAATAGTCAACGTTGAACCAGCTTATGAGGACCACAGTGCTCGCCTGAAAAAAAGGAGGACTGTATTCTTCTAGGGACATGGCTGGGTAGATCACATTGAAACCAGAAGTTATATTCTTTCTGTTAGCTCTGTGGTGAGAGACAGAGGAGGAGATGTAAAATCTGTTTCTGGCACACTGGTGGGTGTTTGTGCGTGTGTACATTTCCTGGGTGCGTTGTGTGTTCCCTTTTGTTAACACGTTAACGGGCCTGTTCCCAAAGTGAGATCAGGCCTGCGGTGTGCCCAACCAGCGGCTGGCTGCTTTCCTTGCTCCCAGCACTTCCTGAGGGCCACCGGATACAGGCCCTACAGACTTTGCTTCTTCATTTTTAAAAGGTGCTCAGCCCAAAGGGTCCAGTCTCAACAGCTGGAAAAGACTGGACAAACCACCTCTCCTGGGTTTCTGGCTGTGGAATAATTTTCTTTCATCTCTGAAGACCAACATGCCATGTCTGTGTTATTAACGAACTAGTGCTTTTGGCGGGGTCACAGGATGGGAGAATTGCCCACAGAGGTAAAAGAAACATCAGCATCGATGCTGTTGCTCAGGCATCAGCCCTTGTCTATTCATCCAGCAACTATTTATTGAGTGTCTGTGAAGTGTGAGTCACTGTGTTATGTGAATGTGACAGGCATTGTTTCTGCCCTCAGGTCCTGCAGTGAGTGGGGGAAAACACCTTTATAAGTAGGCAATCACCATAAGTACACCATAAGCTGTGATGGGCTAAGTGCAAGGTGCAGTGGGAGAGGCACTTAATCCAGAATTGGCAGGGAAAGGCTCCCTGTAGGAAGTAAAATAAGAGCCAACAAAGAATTCAGCTGGAATTAGCTTCACTACCCTCCTCTTTGTCTGAAGGCTATTTATTATCTCTTTTGTTTCATCTGGAAACTTTTGGGGATTTTTTTCAAGCCTTAATAGCTGATTCTGTCCGACTCACATTGAGAGATTCGTTTATCTCGTTCATAGCCCTTAGCAATGTCTGCTCTTACACCTTTTGTTCACTCTATTATCTGTGTCCTCCAAAGAATAAGCTCCTTAAGGGCAGGCTTTTTCCTGTCGTGCTCACTGACCTTTCCCTGACATCTAGAATACTGCTTGGTACACGGTACCTGCTCAGCAAAATATTGTTGCTGATTAAAGAAAGTTTTCTTTGTCATACTCTTTTGTTTGGTTGTTTTTTGTTTTGTTTTGTGTTTTTTTTTGTTTTTTTTTTTTTGTTTTTTTTTTAGTTTTGAGAGAGAGAGACAGAGAGTGAGCAGGGGAGGGGCAGAGAGAGGGAGACACAATCTGAAGCAGGCTCCAGGCTCCAGGCTCTGAGCTGTCAGCACAGAGCTGGACACAGGGCTCGAACTCACCACTCACCAATGGCAAGATCATGACCTGAGCCAAAGTCAGACACTTAACCAGCTGAGCCACCCAGGAGCCCCTCTTTCCCTCTTTGTCATACTCTTGATGAGACTTTGTGCATCATGAAAGTTCTTTGCAAATAACTGGCTGCAGAAAGGTAGCAGCCTGGTGTGTGTGTGTGTGTGTGTGTGTGTGTGTGTGTGTGTCCAAGCAGCCTTTTTTGAGAGATCCGCTCCTCATCCTGAATAGGAATATGGCTAGAAAAGCACTTCCAGCATCATCAGCCAAATCCTATCCAAGTACTCCTGATGTTTTAATCAGGGCTCATTCCACTACAAGACACAAACCCAGCAGATGATGAAAAGCAACCACGGGCTGGAAGTGCACCTGGCCTCCCTGCGAACTAGAATCAGGAAAGACGGGACCACAGCAACCGCCTTGTTTCCCTCTCCCCCGTTTCCCTCCCTCCCTGGTCTTGGCTTCCCGCTGCCTGTCCTCGTGTGACTATGTCTGACTATGACCCTCCATGCTGACTTTACTTATACGGGGCTGCCCCCAAGTGGCACCTTCAGTCCCTGACCTTCCAGGTTGGTTGCAGATAGATAGTTAACCCAAATCCAAATTGCTGGAAGAGAATCAGACTGCTATTCTCTGGGTCAGCTGTCTACCCCCAGTCCAGTCAGTCTGCTGTGGCCCAGGAGGCAGGGATACTTTCCTCTTCAAAACCAGAGGGAGGACAGTGGACAGAAGGCAAGGAAATGATTAGTGGAAAAAATGACTGGCATCTCTATTGACATTCACTGTACGATTTGCCTTCTAGAATGAAGTGCTGGAGAATGTTGGGCCCCCTCTCCCCCGGATCACTGGACCAGGAGGTAACAGAAGTGGGGCCTGTCTAGGGCTCCCCCCACCCCCTTCACCAGAGGCTACCCCCACACAAAATTAATCAGTGCCCCAGCCACATCTCCCCTCCCCTTATCACCTCTTGGGCTTTGTTGAGAGGTTGGAGATGAGGGTGAGGCATCTGGTGCCCCCACAGCCCCATTGCTTTGGAGACCAGAGGCGATCGAGGTGCTTTCAGCCAGAAAAATATAATTTAAGGGCTTTGGCATCTGGCTGGGAGCAGAGAGCTGTGTTGCCATGGCGATGCCTCGCTTCATTTAACAGCAGCATATCGCCGAGTTTGGTCACATCCACACTCAGGCACATACAGCGCCCCGTCAGCAGCAGCCCCCACGACTCGCACACACAGTCCTCTGGCAGAAATCCCTCTGGGGGAGCAGGGCCCATTCCCAGCACCCTCCTCGCCGTCACAGACACCCACACTCACACTCACACCCTTCCCTGCGACACCTCGGCCAATCACGCAGATGCCAGCAGCACCCCCAGACGGCACAGAGGGCCCCTGGGGGGCCAGATGAGTGCACGCCCTCTGCGACGGCCCCCGGAGGAGCCCGCTGGGGTCCATGTGCTTTCCGGCGTTCCCGACGCACGGCCCAGTCTCCGTCTCCTTTATAAGCCCCCCTTTGTGTCTCATCTCCCACCCGTTAACCGTGGCCGAGGGGGTAGGAAAGGGGGGCGGAACGGTGGTGGCCCTGGTGCAGACCCGCGTCTCTGTCTTCTTGAGAGGAGAGGGGTGAGGCCAAAACCCTGCAGGGACTTAATCCAGGAGCCCCTCAGCCACGGACGTCCTGTTTCTGCCCCGCCCCTTGACGCGGAGTGGCGGACTGGGCCGACTGGAGCGGGGAGATACGAAGGCCCGGGGATGCTCCCTGGACGCCGTTTGGAGCCGCGAAACATCTGAAGCGGGCTGAACGCCCATCAGTGAGGCGTAGGTGCAAAAATGGCGGCACCCAACAGCGTGCTCTGCGGCGGCTCGCGAGTTGCGTGGCCCGTGTGTATCCACACGGAAGTACGTGGGCGCGTGAAGTGTCCTCGCGCTGCTGTGTTTCAGTTCACGGACTTACGTACACAGGGGTGTCTGTAACGCGCCGGGAGCGGTCTGGGAAGAGGGGATGGGGGAGGGCTGGTGGGGGCGGTTTCAGTTCTCTTGCTGCGTGACAACACCCCTAGAGCGAGCGACTCAAAACACCCAACAGCACATTCTTTTCCCCACCTCCGCGGGTCAGCCCGGTCACTCCCGCGCTGGGGGCCGCTGAGCTCTGACCCAGCCGCAGCGATGGGTACTTGGTGGCCTGTGGCCACCGTGGGCTGCACCTGCTTCTCCCCGGGGGCCCCAGGCAGCGTTCCTGGGGCCGTGAGAGGAGAGGCAGAAAACTGCTGAAGGCAGAGGCCTGGCACGTCTGCCACCGCCACGTTCTGTCAGAGCAAGTGCCAGGGCAGCCCACTTTCAGGAACGAGGAAACAGGCCACCTCTTGACGAGACGAATGGCAAAGTGAGCTGGGCAGCTGCGTTGGGATGGGAAGAATTTGTAAACAGCCACGGGCACCTTCCGCTTTTTACTCTGTATAATTCTGAACTTAGCATTCATGTGTTCCTTAAACATGAGCAGGAAAAGGTAAATCCAAGAGGCATATGAAAGAATGACGAGGACTTGGTTGATGCATAATTCAGATGGAAAAATCAAAGATGACCTCAAGGTTAGTGGTAAGCTTTTTTTTTTTTTTTTTTTTTTAAGTAATCTCTACATTCAACATGGGGCTCGAACTCACAACCCTGAGATCAAGAGTTGCGCTCGTGCCCTGAGCCAGGCAGGCAGCCTATAAGCTTTTTTTTTTTTTTTTCAATCAACTGAGGAAATGAAGACTGGAATATCTAAAGCTAGAGATGTGGCAATGTTGAGTAGTGAAGAGCTTGAATCTCAGAGAAAGAGTGAAAAAGAGAAATTGTTGTTACTCCACTAGATTGCCAACAACGACAAATAATTATAATCAGACTTTGAAGGAGCTGTGCATAAGAAACATGTACTAGGGAGGGGAGGGTGGGTGATGGGTATTGAGGAGGGCACCTTTTGGGATGAGCACTGGGTGTTGTATGGAAACCAATTTGACAATAAACTTCATATATTGAAAAAAATAAATAAAATAAACTTTATAAAAAAAAAAGAAACAGAGTATGTATTATTACTCAGCCATCAGAAAGGATGACAGGATTTTTCATTCTCTTCTGGCTCTCTGCCACCGCTTGCTGGTTATGAAATACTTTCCGGGGGCACCTGGGTGGCTCAGTCAGTTAAGCGTCCAACTTCGTCTCAGGTCATAATCTCACAGTTCGTGAGTTCGAGCCCCGCATCGGGCTCTCTGCTGTCAGCTCAGAGCCCACTTTGGATCCTCTGTCCCCCTCTCTCTCTCTCTGCCCCTCCCCTGCTCACACGTGCTCTCTCTCAAAAATAAATAAACATTAAAAAAAAAATACTTTCTAGAACAACATTCCCACCAGTAAAAGGGATTGATTCTCCCTGATAAGATCTTTGTGAAAAAAGAGTCATGATTTCACATTTATACAATATTCCTGCAGAGGCGGTTTGGCCCATCGGCACTGGTCATCTAACGAAACAGTACTCCCAGGAAAAACGGGCTCACCTAAAGAGAAAACAAAACTTCGGTCTCAAAATGACAAGTTTGAAACATCGTGCTTGAAGCATCTTGCTCATCCTGCTCTGTTAATTTTGGGAAGAATACACATGCGGGCGTCCTTTACCCACACCTTGTTTCTCTCCTAGTCGAGTAGAAATTCTCCCGTCCAGGTTTTTATTCCCCCTCTAGAACCTTCTGTGAGGGAGGGGCGATTTGTCTCTACCAAGTGTTTCTTTTCTTCTTTTTTTTTTCAAATCTGTTTTAATGTTTATTTTTGAGAGAGAGAGAGACATGGAGTGTGAGCAGGGGAGGGGCAGAGAGAGAGGGAGACACAGAATCCAAAGCAGGCTCCAGGCTCTGAGCTGTCCACACAGATCCCGACGCAGGGCTCAAACCCATGAACCATGAAATCATGACCTGAGCCAAAGGCGGACACTTAACCAACCGAGCCACCCAGGCACCCCTCCACCAAGTGTTTCTTAGGACTGCGTGGGTCAGTCTGCCTAAATTCTGGGGTTCAGTATTAGCAGGCTCAGTTGGCCAAAGACTGGCCTCTTGCCACTAATGAAGGTGACATTTCACCTTCCATATTTACTTCTGATTTATTTTTCAACTTACACAAAACCTAAGCAGGAAGTAAGAGTGCTACTTTGAAGTTTGTAGTAGTTATTTATTGCTTCCTAACAAATTACCCTCAACATAATGATGTAAACCGACACATGTGTATTATCTCATACTGTTTCTCAGGGGGCGACTTGGGGTGGTGATGAGGTTGTATGTAGGTCAGGCGCCATCATCGAAAGATTGATCAGGGCTGGGGCACCAGCAGCTTCCAACATGGCTGTTGGCAGGAGGCGTCGGTTCCACCCCACACAGGCCTCTCCACAGGGCTGCCTGAGTGTCCTTTTGACACGGCAGCGGGCTTCTCCCACAATGATCCAAGTGACAAAGGGAGAAAGTCACAGTGCCCTTACGACCTAGCTCCCAAAGTAGCACATCCACACTTTCAAGTCGCTGACAGGCTGGCCCAGAAGGGGAATTAGGCCCCATTTCTTCAGGAGAGTGTCAAAGACTGTGTGGATCTTTCTTAAAACCACAGAGCGCTCCGCAAAGGAAAAGTGAGTCAGCTCTCTCACATAAGAAGCCAGTCAAGAGCTGGAGAAGGACAAGTCATTCATTCAAACAGCTTTTATTGAAAACCTACTAACTGCTAGACTCCCTGCCAGATGTTGTGTATAAAGGCAGAAATAACACAAGGTTACTTTCACTCAAGATGTGGTTCAAAGAGCACACATCCTTGGGGCCCTCCTTTGGCCCCGTCCCTCCCTTAGAGACCAAACGAAGTACCTTCTTAGAGCCCTTGACCCCCTTGTAAGCCGTGCTCTGAGTACACAAGACCCCAGAATTCTCTTCTCTAATGACCCAAGCCTCTCCCGGGGTCTGTCGTCAGGTTCATTTTTCCACCAGTATGTGCACCCCTGGGCTATTTGTGGGCGTGTGGACAAAACTTGGCCATGCAGGCTGGGGCGTCCACACACTTGGAGTGGGCCAGAATCAGGAATAGGGAGACAAGGAGGGTGAACAGGGAGGGAGATGAAGAGGTCAGTTAGTTGTGAGATGCATGGAAATCAAGGTTCCCACAGCACATCTTTTCTTTTCTTCTAAACTTGCCCAGTGCCCTTGTTTGTAACCTGGCAAGTCTACCCCAGCCTAGGTGAGGGGCTCATGTGAGTCAAGGTTTGGTTGCCTCCGTGGCGCCCCTACTCAGCCACCAGGGACCAGCAGCCCCACAAAACGGGCTAGTGTGGTGCCACTTCTGAACCCAGGCCTCCCTCTAGTGACCAGTCTGGGCACAACAGCCAGGGGCTCCTGGCCACTCTACAGAATGGACAGCTCTTCCAGAACCTACTTTTCTTTTCTTTTTTATTTAAAGTTTATTTACTTATTTGGAGGGACAGAGAAAGAGAGAGAGAAAGAGAGCAAGTAGAGGAGGGGCAGAGAGAGAGAAAGGGAGAGAGAGAACCCCAAGCAGGGGATGTGAGGCCCACCGCGAGACCATGACCTGAGCCGAAATCAAGAGTGAAATGTTTAACCGACTAAGCCACCCAGGCACCCCCAGAACCTACTTTTCGAAACATATATCTGATTCTGTTATTCTTTGCTTAGAAACCTCAAAAACACAGCAAACTCTCTCATACCTCCCCACTCCACACACCCTGTGCCTTCAAGGGAAAGATAAAGCCCAAGCCCGTTGGCCTGGTTTACAAGGTCTTTCTCAAGTTCAAGCCAGCCTACATTTCCAGGGCCACTGAAAGCCAGCTTCTCCCTCTCTCTCCCCCTCTCCCTCTCCCTCTCTCTCTCTCTCTCTCTCTCTCTCTCTTTCTCTCTCTCACACACACACACACACACACAGCCACCACCTTCAACAACACACCATATATTTCCTTGCCTTACTTCTTTTGCCGGCAATAAACTTCCCACCTTTGTCCACCAAACAAACTCTTACTCCTCCATAAAGACCCACTTCACACCTCTGTGGCTTTCTTCGCCCCCTGAGGGAGAATCCCCGGCCCCTCACAGGATTCCCCTGAGCACTTGTGTACGGAACAATAGCTAACACTGAGCACGTAATGCCAGTCCCTGTGCTAAGGGCTCCAGAGTCAGTCTCTTTAATCCCTACACTAACCCTAACAGCCAGGTGCTAGTTCCATCCCCATTTTACAGATGGGGAAGCTGAGAGGAGCCGGGTCAGGTCATGTGCCCATGGTCACACAGGCAGCAAGTGAAAGAGGCCTGTGGTCACGAGTGCCACCCCCTCAACCGCAGCTCGTAGACAGACGTCCTTCTTTCCTGCCTACAAGCTCCTCCGAACAGAAGGCTTGTTCTCTTGTCTCCGAACCCCCAGCATGGAGCATGAGGCCCCCTGTGCCTGGAAAGCACTCAGTTGATTACCCAGA
The DNA here is from genome assembly GCF_046562875.1 of Panthera onca. Classification (NCBI taxonomy): domain Eukaryota; kingdom Metazoa; phylum Chordata; class Mammalia; order Carnivora; family Felidae; genus Panthera; species Panthera onca. The sequence goes on along the minus strand of NC_138344.1, from coordinate 121,609,028 downwards.
TCGAGTGGCAGACAGGAAGGGCTGGTGCTGCCTGCTATGCTTTTTCTCCCATCTAAGGCTAAAAATCTTGTTCCGGACTCAGAGCCAGTCACACGCTCCGGACAAGTGAGGCCAGAAGCTGTGGGCAGAGTTCACAGATTCACTGAGGATAAGAAATAGGGTCTAACTTGGGGCTGGTTGCCAAAACAACTGATCCTTAATTCCCCCGTTTCTCAATTAATTCACCCCAAACTGGCCAGCACCCTCCGGGTTTGCACCCACGTACCCCGCTGCTCCTGAAGGACTGCCTGCCGTCCTCCCCTGCTGGCCCCACCAGCCTTCCCCCTTCCTCCCTCTGTCCTTTCCCCCATCCTCCCTGCCTTCCTTCTCTACTCTCTGTTCTGTAAGCCAGCCATGAGCATTAAACAGACACTCTTACCCACCTGCAGTGCTCCAGCCACGAGGCTATATCCATTCCTTCTCTTTTTTCTTCAAAATGGAACTACAGGACCTTTTTTTTTCCTTCCTGATTATGAAAGTAATAGTCTTGTTGTAGGAAAAAAATGCAAACACAAATATTTAAAGTAGAAAGTAAAAGTTGTCAGCCATCCCACTAAAAGAGAACCCCTGTTTTCAATTTGGTTTATGGCATTCCAGATTTCTGTGGGTGTGTGTGTGTATTCACTTCGTTTTTAGTCTGATTCATAAGTAAAGACTTCTCTCTCATGGTCATCTTATTCCAGCAGTCCTAGGTTAAAGTGATCATGTTGCGGGGCACCTGCGTGGCTCAGTCAGTTAAGCATCTGACTCTCAGTTTCAGCCCAGGTCATGATCTTATGGTTCGTGAGTTTGAGCCCTGCATTGGGCTCCACTCTGATGGTGAGGAACCTGCTTGTGATTTTCTCTTTCTCCCTCTCTCTCTGCCCCTTCAGCACTCTCTCTCTCTCAAAATAAATAATATAAACTTTAAAATATATATATATAAATAAATAATCTCTTGGAAAAAAATGACCATGTTGCTGCAAGGTTTTGGTCAAGAACTATCTAGATTCATCCCCAACAGAATTCTCTAACTTCAGCTGGAGAGAACTAAGACTAGGGGATATTGGAACCTTTGGTTCTAGAAGATTTCTGGGCTCCTTAATACCTGGTCATAAAAAGTCTATGTGGAAAGTGCCTTTCACTAAGTATGCCAAAGGAAGTCTTCTTACACTACCTCCTCAGAGCAAGGCTTCTACTTGCTCAGATTTCCATAACGAAGGGAGCCCTTTGGCGTGGTATTTCCCCTGTAATAATGAAGAGGAAAAGGAGGAGTCAGAGGAAGCAGAAAAAGAGAAAGAGGAAAAGGAGGAGGAGGAAGAGGAGGAGGAGAAGGAAGGCAGAGGATGTGCAGTACTGGAGGAAGGAGGGAGAGAGGAAGTCACCTCAGCAGGCAGCAGGCTTTAATTCACTCGTGAGCACTGACTGAGGAGCTGACACATGGTTCCCTCTCCCCGGAGCTCACTCGCACGCAGGCTGTGGGAGTAATCTCTCTCCTCCAGGCAGTGCGGAGACACCCAGGTTAGAGAACGCCGCCTAAGGTGAGATGCCAGACAGGTGTAGAACTTGCGCTCCACTGGACTGAATCGTGTGACCAAACTCAGAAGAGACTGAGGCAGAAAGGCCAGGAGAGCACTTTTTTTTTTTTTTTAATTTTTTTTTTAACATTTATTTATTTTTGAGACAGAGAGAGAGCATGAACAGGGGAGGGTCAGAGAAAGAGGGAGACACAGAATCTGAAACAGGCTCCAGGCTCTGAGCTGTCAACACAGAGCCTGACGCGGGGCTTGAACTCACGGACCGTGAGATCATGACCCAAGCCAAAGTCAGACGCTTAACTGACTGAGCCACCCAGGCGCCCCTAGGAGAGCACTTTAATTGTTTTCTGATAAGAAATAAAAGTTTTAAATGGATTGCCCAGCTTTTACTGGGCAATTACTTGTGTTTGAGGATCAGCACGTTCTCTCCCTGCGGGCTTATGATGACAAATGAAAGTAATCATATATAAATAACACTAATAACAGTACAGTTACTCTTTGTTGAGTAACACGATGTGCAGGGTACGGTCCTGAGCGTGTTGTCTTCATCTTTGCATGTAAATCTCTACCACTCTGCAATGGGGGTACTTTATCCCCACTTTGCAACGGGGTTCAGAAATGTTTAGAGCAAGTAAGTGCGGGGGCCCAGGATCCAAACCCCATTCTGCCTGCCTCCAAGACCCACCCTCTGAATGTGCCACCACCTCTCCTTCCTCTCCAACCACCTGGGAAACCTGCAATGTGGACTCAAAGCAAGGGGCTTTAGGTGGAGGCTCAAACACAGCTCAGGCGTAACTGGGCCTCCTTAGAGCCGGTCTCAACACCACGACGCACCACTAGGAAAACACAGATTTGACACCAACGTCAAAAGCCTGTTTTCCTGAAGGTTTTATGAAAAGGAGATCAAAGAGGTTACACATCACAAAACTGGCTAAATGTCCTGTCTCCACATCTCTCTTCCGCAGCATCCTGCCCTCCAGTGGCTGACCTCCAGCTCTCTGCTCCCTCCCACATGCCATATTTTGGGACTCCTCCTCTTTCTTTTCTCCAGATTTCTCCTCTCTCTTCCGAGATCTTTACCCTGGTCACCTGCCTCAGAGATCACAGATTTACAACCCCAAACAGGGCCTACAAATGTGCTTACTTGGCCTACACCGTATTTCACAATTTTGAATTAGTGTCAGTATTTAAAACTGGCAGATTTCACATACAAGTTTGATTTGCAACTTAAAAAAAGTTTTTGTTTTGTTTTTTTTTCTATATAGCAACAGCTGGCTAGGGCCAACCAGTAGCTGTCTCTTTTAGAAGCGCAGGTTCTCCAGCTTCCCAGTCTCCTCCCTTTCTGAAGCCTGCTGACACTGCTGGAAGGTTCGTTGCTCATCCTTTTGACCACCTAAGTGATCAGCCTGGCACCTCCACATATTGGAATTTCCAAGACTTCTCTGTTTCTTTATTTGGATTCCGTGGCATGATACCCACCAGACTTCAGAGCAGTCCTTGGGGTGGATTTTCCTACCAGGTCTGTGAATGTATTTAAACACCCTGTAAACGGGACCCTGATTAGGAAGACTGTAGTTTGGCACTGGTTCTTTTTTTTTTTTTTTTTAAGTTTACTTATTTATTTTGAGAGAGAGAGAGAGAAAGCATGAGTCAGGGAGGGCAGAGAGAGAGGGAGAGAAAATCCCAAGCAAGTTCCACACTGGCAGCTCAGAGTCCAATGGGGGGCTCGAACCCATGAACCGTGAGATCATAACCTAAGCTGAAGTTGGATGCTTAACCCACCAAGCCGCTAGTTTGGCATTGGGTCTTATTGAAAATTCCAGGCCTGGGCACATGAGATTATCCAAGTGGGTGCACCCTGGAACACGTGACCTCTGCACTCTATTGAATGCTGAAGGTCAGGTGTATCTCCTAGAGACATGCTTTTGTCACAGGGCTAAGAATCAGCTGGGCAATAAAAAGTGAATACTAAACTCATCACATGGGGAGAATGTCCAAAAGTAGATACTTTAATGCTTGGTTTCAGATGGATACTTCTAGCTGACTTTTATATTTATGAGTACTGATAAACTCAGTGCTTAGTGATCCAACTTTGAAACAAATTTTCTCACTTTTATTTCAAGCTTGGTGACTCATGTAATTAGAGAGCTTGAGATTGTCAGGTGAGTTTTTATCATTTCTAAGGATTTTTCTGTTAATCCAGATTTCTGCAGTGTTTTGCTATGATAGACTGTATTGTTCTTTACAAGTATTCACTGCTTCCCCCTTGGATGGGATTATTTTCTTGCCTTGTTGACCTCAGGCTTGACCATGTGATTTGTTTGGGCCAATAAGATGTGAGTGGAAGTAATATAGGCCACTTCAGAAACAAAGCTCTAAGAACTAGCAGATGTAGGGATGCCTGGGTGGCTCAGCGACTTGACTACCCAACTCTTGATTTCGGCTCAGGTCATGATCCAGGGTCGTGGGATCAAGCCCCGCATTGGGCTCTGTGCTGAGTGTGGAGCCTGCTTGGGATTCTCTCTCTCTCTCTCTCTGTCTCTCTGTCTCTCTCTCTCTCTCTCTCTCTGTCTCTCTCTCTCTCTCTCCCTCTCTCTCCCTCTGCCCCTCTCCCCTGCTCACACTTTCTCTCTTTCTCTAAAACAAAAATAAAATAAAAATAAAAACTAGCAGATGTTCACCATGGTTCTTTCTTCTCTTGGCCACAAGGAGGATAGCTATGCACTGGAGAGAAGGCAACATGTAGTAGAGTCTGCCCCTTGCCAGACACTGAGCAAGTGAGAAATAAACCTTTGTCACATGACTGAAATGTTGGGATCATTTGTAATAGCAGCCTAACCTAACCTATCCCGACCAAGACATGTACAAACAAACCAAACATGCTAACTCTGATGCTGAGGCTGATAATATAATAGGTTTCAGTAATCCTAACTTTTTCTATTTATCAAAATGATATATACCCTCTCATTGAGAAGTAAATGCCATAAATTTAAACTTATAAGTTTATAATATATAATAAAATTTTCTGTCTATATAATATGATACATAAAAGTACAGACATATATATGTGTGTGTGTGTATGTGTGTGTGTATATATATATATATATATTCTGGTATGATCTGGTAACCACATTCTAACAGGCATATTCTTTCTTGAGCGAGATCTATGGTTCCAATTAGGCTACTGTGTCAAGTTCTGTTAATCTGGAAGGCACTCTGTGTCTTTAAGGTGGTTGTACATACCTTGGCTCAAATCCATTATGAGTGAAGTATTTTTAATTTATTTTAGTGACACATATATTAAATGCATACCAGAGTATAATGTGATAAATAAATCCTCCCTCCCCCAACCCACAGTACCACTTCACAGAAGTGATCATTTTAAGAGTTTCTCTCTCAGGGCACCTGGATCATTTAAGCATCTGACTTCGGCTCAGGTTATGATCTTATGGTTCATGAGTTCCAGCTCCACATAGGCTTAGGGCCTGCTTGGGATTCTCTCTTCTCCTCTCAGCCCCCCCCCCCCTCAAAATAAGTAAACATTAAAAAAAAGAAAAATAATAAAATATTTTTTATTTTTTTAACCACTTAAAAACGTAGAAAACATTCTTTGCTCTCAGGTTGTACAAAAACAGGCAACAAGTAGAATCTGAACTGTGGGTCATCATTTTCTGTAGGCGTTTTACTCAAGTTCCTGTGATATTTTAGTAGTTGCCCTCTTTCTTTCCTTCTTTGCTGTGTGACACTGAGTAAGTCAATTAACCTCTCTGGGCCTCGGTTCTCTCTCTTTTTTTAAAAATTAAATTGTTTACTTATTTTTTTTCAGTTTCATTAAGATATCATTGACATACAGCACTCAGTTTAAGATGAATAGCATAATGACTTGACATACATATCTTGTGAAATTACAGTAATGTTAGTTATCCACCCGGACCTCACTTTTTACCAGTAACCGAGGAGTAGCAGCAGAGGAATGCTTTTGTTTCTTTTTTAAATTATTTTTTATTTTGTAAGTAGGCTCCACACCCAATGTGGGGCTTGAACTCATGACCCCAGATGGAGAGTCGCATGCTCTACCCACAAAACAGAGGAAAACCGTCCAGGCACCAGGGTGAATGGTTTTTTTGAAAACCAGCTCTTCACTGAGGATGGGCGGGAGAGCCGCTGCTGGTTTTATTGTTGTTGTTAATCTCTATTATTTGTTTAGGCTTCCAGGTGAAATTTCACGTAAACAAAAAAATTCCCCTCCTACGAATTAGTTTGGTAAATTACTAATTGGCCCAGTGATTCCAAACATTTTTTCCTGCCTCCTTAGTCTACCGGCACAAAAGAAATCCACTAGTTAACACTTCAAAGGGTACAGCCAAAAATGGTGTGAAGGTTACTCTTCTGAAGTACTCCCTTATTGGACGACCGGCACGTTTGTTTATGTCTTGGATCCTTTCTCCCGGACAAAGTTCCACGCACTTACTCATGAAAGAAATATTTGCTGAGCACCTTCCCAGTTCAGAGCCCTGCACTGGATGACCTGTAGTGAACCAAGCGGGACCGGTCCCTCCCGGTGGCAAGTGGAAAGTGCCTTCGCAGGGGCCCAGTGCCCGCTGATGCATTATGCAGAAATGCAGAGAAAGCGGGAGGGTGGAAGGGAGAGTTGGATCTAAATCCACCCCAGCCTGTGTGTTCCCAGAATTGTCTACTGTGACTCCACAGCCCTCGCTATCTGCCCGCCCTGACTTCCTTCCTGCGCTTTCCCTGAACACGTCCCCCAGCCATCCTCGTCCTCCCCCTGCCCCTACCGCCAGCGCCTGCGTCTGCGCCTGCGCCTGCGCACTTCTGTCGCCCTACCTTGCCCCGCGCACTGGGGGCAGAGGGGGCTTGAGAATCTCGTGGTTCCCCACGGAGACCGCTGCCCCGCGGCCCGCCCCCGCGCCTTTCTCGGAATTGCTCCGTGCCTCACAGCGCCCCTCCTCCGGTTGTCGCCTGTTTCTGGGCAGGCCACGTGGGAAGCTGGTGACCCTCGGGGCAGCGTTCTGGCCTCCACGCTGTTCTCATCTCTGTACGGAAACAGCATTAATGCTGACCCCAATCTGTTCCAGTAACCTTTTCTCGACCGAAACGTTGCTGCCAGCGACTGCCAGGGTACGCACACAAGCTCACGCTCTCGGTGGGACTTAAACCTAAAATAAGCAGAAATCCTGGTTTTCCCTTCTCTGGGGGTGGGGGCGGGGAGGTTAGAGGCGCGTCCAAGCCTACGCCCCGTTTTCTCAGTGACAGCTTCCAGGGCCACTCCTTTTTTCTTTCTTATTTCTTTCCCTCACTCCTCATTCAAGGAAAGTCCTTGGGAGATTGAATTTGACTTCTTTGGGGAGGAATTTCCCAGCTACCCCGCCTTGAGTTAGCTTAGCCCTCTCTCAGCTTTTCCACTTGGTGTTGGAATCTGTTCATCTCTCTCATACTGAATGGCCCCTTCCCACCCACTGTCTAACATACTTAACCGCAGCCAGTATGGTAGATAGTTAGGGGTGTCTTTTAGCCCGTGCCTCTCCTTTCCCTGAGAGTCACACACACGTGGATGGGCCTTTGGCAGCCAGGTTTGAGGGTGTGATTTTGCCCCCAGGGTGTCCAGAGAGTGCCAAAACAACTGGGTCCAGCCTCCTCTCCCTTCTAGACTTTGGAATCGAGCTTGAGATGTAGTCACAGCCTAAACTGGTCTCTTAGATGCAGGAAATGCATACAGGGAAGGCTTTGCTGTGTGGATGTTGAATCCGTGAAAACTGGTCTGTAGAGAAGAATGAAGAAAGACACAAATTTTCAGACACAAGCAGAGATGAGGCTGGCAGAGAATAAACAACTGACTACGGGTGTGACAACTTTCCAGTTCCTGCTTCCTGTTTGAGAGTGGCTGCCCTTGGCTTCCTTGATAATCACTGCGAATGTGGTATAAGTCTGTAGGAATTAGGATGTATTTGACCACAAGTAAGAGAGAACCTAAAAGACCATGGCTTGAACTGCTAGGATGCATTGTTTCCTTAAGCAGTCTGGAGGCAGGTGTAGCCAAGGAGTGGCTTCACCTATATCATCAGCTGTATCATCAAGGACCCACACTCTTTCCATCTTTTGGCTATGCCATTCAGTATGTTGACTTTTCATTCTGTGCTTGTTGCTTCATGGTCTCCATATGGCTGCCATGGCTCCAGATGTCATGTCCTCACATCACTGCATGAAGTAAGAAGGAAGGGAGCTGACGAAAGAGGCTTACTTTTTGTTAATAACGAAAAATCCTGTTTCTTAGAGTCTCCATAGACGTCTCCCTCATATCTTGTTAGCTAGAACTGTTTCATATATTTACTCTACCTGCAATATGGGCTGGAAAGCTGAGTGTCTGTCAAGGAAAAGGGAACTGGATTTCCACGATTGTGATTCATGGGTCTAGCAGGACATCTGCTTCTCTGAGATCAAGGGATTTCTTCCCTGTACCTGAACAAAATTCGCCTTAGCAGGGAGACTACTTCTCTAGGACTCTGCTCCACAAATAACAAGTGGCTGCGTTGTCTGCCCACATTCTAGGCTGTTTTGTATCTTGGTGACTGACTGCTCATGCTGCTCGTTTTGCCCCAAATTTTCTTCCCATCTTTCTTTCACTATTTTTTTCTTGCTTATTATTCCTGGGAGGTCATATATCAATATATATTAGTAGTGGTTTTAATTTCTTTCCTTTTGCTTATATTATATTCTAATTTTCCTGTATTAAATACGTGTTGCTTTTGTAATAGAAACAAACATTACTTAAAAATAAAAATAAGGGGCGCCTGGGTGGCTCAGTCGGTAAAGCGGCCGACTTCGGCCCAGGTCATGATCTCGCGGTCCGCGAGTTCGAGCCCGGCATCGGGCTCTGTGCTGACAGCTCAGAGCCTGGAGCCTGTTTCAGATTCTGTGTCTCCCTCTCTCTGACCCTCCCCCGTTCATGCTTTGTCTCTCTCTGTCTCAAAAATAAATAAACATTAAAAAAAAATTAAATAAATAAATAAATAAATAAATAAATAGACTCCAGGGGCACATGGGTGGCTCAGTCAGTTAAGAGCCGGACTTTGGCTCAGGTCACGATCTCACGGTTTATGAGATCAAGCCCCACATCGGGCTCTCTGCTGTCAGCACAGAGCCTGCTAAAGAGCTTCTGTCCCCCTCTCTCTGCCCCTCCCCCACTCATGCTTTCTCTTTCTCAAAAATAAATGTTTAAAATAAATAAAATAAATAAAATAAATAAATAAATAAATAAATAGACTCCACTTGGGGGCCCACAAGAGCTGCACCTGGAGTGCCCTAGGTGCTAGGCGCCGGAATGCAGGAAGCTGAGCCTGTGACTTGAGACAAAGCAGTGCACTGGGGAATCACAGGTACTGGTGACCCCTCCTTTGCGCTCTTCCATTGTTTTAAACAACAGCTCAGCGTTTCTGTTGAAATGGCTGATTAATCCCCTTACCAAATGATTGGTTGGCCACACCCCTTGTGTTCTCTCCCAAACATATTTTCTCATTCTTTACAAGATGGATAGGCTGAGAATTTGCAGTCTTTTCAGTTCTGCATCCTTTTTGATGAACAATTTCATCCTTAAATCATTTCTCTTTTCATATATTTTACTTTAAGTAGTCAAGAGGAACCATGTCACTTCTTCAACACTTTGCTTTGATATTTCCTCAGCTAAATATCTAATATTGTCACATACAAGTTTAACCTTCCACAAAATACTGTGATACAAACACAATTCAGCCAAGTTCCTTGCCACTTTATAACAGGATGGCCTTTCAGCCATTGTCCAAAAGCATGTTCCTCATTTCTGTCTGAGATCCCATCAGAATGGTTAATGTTTTGGGGCACCTGGGTGGCTCAGTTGGTTAAGCATCCGACTCTTGATTTCAGCTCAGGTCCATGATCTCACGGTTCGTGAGTTCGAGGCCCTCATCAGGCTCTGTGCTGACAGCAAGGATCCTGCTTGGGATTCTCCCTCTCCCTCTCTCTCTGCCCTTCCCCCGCTTGCACTCTCTCTGTCTCACTCAAAAATAAATAAACATTTAAAAAAAAGATAAGTGTATTTAAAAAATAGTCAATGTTTTTGTCAACATTCTGTTTATAATTACTTGAGTATTCTCTAACAAGTCTGAGACTCTCTCTACAGCTCTCTTTACTCCCTGGACTCTCACTAACATCACCCTTAAACGTCCATTAACAACAATGTAAAATTTTTGTCATGTACCTGAAAACTTAAAGCCTCTATCCATTAACCACATCCAAAGCTGCTTTGACAATTTAGATATTTGTTGTACCAGCACCCTACTTGTCAGTACTGATTGTCTGTCTCAGTCAGTCAAGGCTGCTATAACAAAATATCATAGACTGGATGGTTTATAAACAACCCAAATTTATTTCTCACAGTTCAGGGAAGTCCCAGATCAAGGCACTGGCAGGTTTAGTATCTGATGAAAGCTTGCCTTTTTTTTTTTTTTTTTAATGTTTATTTATTTTTGAGAGAGAGAGAGAGAGAGGCAGAGAGAGATGGAGACAGAATCTGAAACAGGCCCCAGGCTCTGAGCTGTCAGCACAGACTCGGGGCCTGAACCCATGAGCTGCAAGATCATGACCCGAGCCGAAGTTGGAGGCTTAACCAACTGAGCCACCCAGGCACCCTGAGAACCTGCCTTTTCAATGTAACCTCATATGAGGGAAGAGAGGAGGAATCTCTCTGGGGCCTCTCTTATAAAGGCACTAATTCCATTCATGAAATCTCCACCCTCATGACCTACTCACCTCACAAAGGTACTACCTCTTATTGCCATTGCCTTAAGGATTTGTATTTTAACCTATGAAATGGGGGGAGGACACAAACATTTAGTGTATGGCGCTCTATTCTTCCATTTAGATAAAATTTAGATAATGTAAACTAGTCTATTGTCAGAAAGGGATGGGGAAGGGTAGTGACGGAGGGAGGGATTCCAAAAGGTACTGGGAATCTTTGGAGGCTGACAAGTATTTTCATTATTTGGATTGTGGAGATGATTTCACAGGTGTGTATATATGTGAAAACTCGTTACATCTTACACTTAAATACATATAGTTTACATGATGTAAAATGTACATCAATAATGTTATAAAAAAAGATTCTCCTGAGGGAGTTTAATAGGATGCTTTAAGTTACGATTAAAAAAAAAAAAATCCAGAAGCTCCTGGGTGGCTCAGTCAGGTAAAGTCCGACTTTGGCTCAGGTCATGATCTTCATGAGTTAGAGTACCACGTGGGACTCTGTGCTGACAGCTCAGAGCCTGGAGCCTGCTTCAGATTCTGTGTCTCCCTCTCTCTCTTCCCCTCCCCTGCTCACCCTCTTCCCCCCCTCCCTCGCCTCTCTCTCAAAAATGAATAACCATTAAAAACATTTTTTTAAAAAACCCAACTGGCATAAACAATTAAAAATTCTTGACTCAGTATAATTGAAATGTCTAGGTGTAGGCTTCAGGCATGGTTTGATCAGGGCACCACCTCCATATGTCTGTGAGCCAGTCTGTTTGCTTTCTGATGCTGGCTTCATCCTTACATGGGTTTTGTTTCTAGTAGCCAAATAACTACAACAGGTATAGGCTTCACATTCATAGAGCACATCTGGGAGAACAGATAGGTTTCCTTCTCCCAACCATTGAACCCAAATCTCCAGTCTTACTGTGATTGAATTGACTAAGCTGTGTCTGTCGCTAAACCAAACACTGTGGCAAGGACCAGGGCAACAATGAACTCAACTCTAAGGATATGACTCCTAACTGATAAAGGAAAAGTGGAATGGATGAGAGAGAAGCAACCAGTTGAAATGTGAGATGTGGATCGGCAAATCAGTATGGAATGGTCAGCGTGGGGAAAGTCAAGATTGGATTGAAATAGAAGGTGACTCCAAAGATGTCACCTAGAGGATTTGCCTGTGGCTTGTTTGTATGGTATGGCAATTTTCTACTTCTGAATAAACTCTTCTTTTGCTGGTAAAATAAGTAAATAAATAAAATTGTCATTTATGTTTTATGTTTTTGTTTGTAAGTATGTAGCAGGATTCTCCCACAGAGAGCTGTGACACCGAGGCTTTTTAATTTCCAGGAAACAACTTTTATTCGTGCCGGCACCTCTCAGTTGGGCTCGTACCCAAAGAACTGAGCACCGAATGTCACATGGCATAGCTTCTTTACACAGTTTCTATTTCTTTGTCTCCCATCTATGGTAACACACATAAACATGCAATCTGATTAAGTCGTCTCAGCTTACAAGGTCATGAGGGATGTTGTCACTTAGGTGCATAGCCAGGTTTCCTTGAAGTTTTCTCTCTCTTTTTTTTCTCTCTCCTTAAGGAGGGGACCCTACCACAAGTAGCCTTCACACCCAATGTGGAGTCCAACGTGGGGCTTGAACTCATGACCCTGAAATCAAGACCTGAGGCGAGAATCCAGAGTCACTGAGCCACTCAGGCAACCCATCATTCATGTTTTAAAAGGTGTTCTTGATACAAAACAGAAGTACGCTATATATTTTTTTAAATATTTATTTTTGGGGAGAGTGGGGGAGGGGCAGAGAGAAGGGGACAGAGGATCTGAAGCAGACTCTGTGCTGACAGGCTGACAGCAGTGAGCCGATGCGGAGCTTGAACTCATGAACTGCAAGATCATGACCTGAGCTGAAGTCAGATGCTCAACCAACTGAGACACCCAGGTTCCCCAGAGGTATGCTATATTTTAAAGTGTTAGAGTGACAGGGTCTTACAGTAGGTATGAGAAAGTTTCTTTTCTCTGGTTCTCACTGCCTGTCCTAATTCCTGTGCTTTCCAAGACTCTATTTTTTTTTTAAGTTTATTTATTTTGAGAGGGTTGAGGTGCAGAAAGAGAGGGAAAGAGAGAATCCCATCCTTGACATGGGGTTCAAACCTACAGACCCATAAGATCAGGCTCTGAGCCGAAATCAAGAGTCAGACGCTCAACTGCTCAACCCACTGAGCCGCCCAGGTCCCAGGACATCTACTGAGACAACTTATGTGATTTTGGAGATACCCTGGGAGCACAAGCAACAAAGTAGCACATCTAGGTGCAGGTTAAAATGGCTCTCCCAGACATTAGGCACTGGAAATGACAGGTTTGGGGATTGTGTAAGATAGGAAAATATGTGAGGGAAAGTTAGGAAATATTGAGGGTATGGGCAAGAGCCTCAGAAGGCCATTTTAAAAGAAGTTATTTTCTCCAAGAATATATAGCATTGCCAAATAGATATAAAGAGAGTGATGAAGAAGACAGCAAAGTCTTTAAAGTGTTCTACAATGAAGTAGAAAAGAAATGGCAACCTCACCTTGAATCTATTCCATTTAAAAACTCAGGGCTCCTGGCTGGCTCAGTCAGTACAGGCATGTGACCCTTGATCTCAGGGTCGTGAGTTCAAGTCCCACATTGGGCATGGAGCCTACTTAATAAATAAATAAATACATAAATATGAATAAATAAATAAGCAAATCTCATCACTCCGTAGAATGCATATGACACCCTGGCCCACAATGAATGAACCTTCTACTTTGTGTCATTTTTCTTTTAACTATTTTTTTTTTCTTTTACTGAGGTATCCTTTGCATATAGTACAATTCAATTTATGTCATTTAATTGACAATACAGGGGGGCCTGGGTGGCTCAGTCGATTAAACGTCCAGCTCTTGATTTCAGCTCAGGTCATGATCTCATGGTTCGTGAGTTTGAGCCCTACATTGGGCTCTGTGCTGACAGCATGGATCCTGCTTGGGATTCTCTGTCTCCCTCTCTCTCTCCCCCTCCCCCACTTGTTCTCTCTCAAAAATACACATTTAAAAAAAACTTTTAGAAAATAAAATTGACGATATGTAACATTCAGAGCTAGCATGGTTGTCTGTGAGTCCTTTGTCATCATTAATGCTCCCTTTGGGAATAAAGTCTCAGTTTGTAAAGATGATATTTATATTTTTCTTACACAACCACATACACAGAGTCTGTTTATGAATTGCTGTGGGATGATGATTTGATGAAGATGAAAATAATAAGATACCAACAATTTTAATCAGTTTAAATAAACATAAATCTGGGGTGAATTTTGGAGGCTGGATTTGGGCAGGAGGGAAAGTCTAAAACTGGTGTTTCTTAATAACATCTTCTAAAAATGTTGAGAATCTCCTAGGCATTCTTACCACCTCTTCTTGTTATCATCATATCCAATATGAGCAGTCTATCTGTTTGTTATGCCTGCCCAGCACCCTTTTTTCTGGAAACAGAACCCATCTTTTCTATTTGGGAAACCATTGGTCGGTCACCCATTCTCAGAGCCTGTAGAGCAGAATTGAGGGAATGGGTGGGCATAAGACTCAGGCCTGGGCAATCAATTCAACATCTGCCTGGGGCCTGTGACCTGAGCTGGGTCAATGGGAATTTAGCTAGGATTCTCACTGGGAGTCCAGAAAGGAAGCACTTTTTCTAGGCTGAGATTTAAAAACTGGTAGAATGCAAGCTTGCCAAGCCATAGACCATCTTTACTACCATAGGGTAACCCCTTCTGTGTGAATGAAGCCAACTCAGAGGGGTGCCAAGCCAAGGATAGAGTTGGATTCCTGATGACATCATTTGAGCACATGAATCCTGTCAGATCTATCCCTACTCTTTTTGGTTATGTAAGCCAATAAATCTCTATGCTTAATCCAATTTGAATTCAGTTTCAAAACTTCCAACTCAGGGGCGCCTGGGTGGGTCAGTGGGTTACACATCCAGCTTCAGCTCAGGTCATGATCTCATGGTTTGTGGGTTCGAGCTCTGCATCGGACTTTGTGCTGACCGCTCTAAGCCTGGAGCCTGCTTCGGATTCTGTGTCTCCCTCTCTCTCTGCCCCTCCTCTGCTTGCTCTCTCTCTCTCTCTCTCTGTCAAAAATAAACATTAAAAAAAATAAAAAAAAAAAAAACAAAAAACCTTGCAACTTGAAGAGCTTTGACTAATACAACCACCCGTTATCATAATCGTTATCTTCGGCACCACCCCTTCTTCCTGGAGCCAGAAGCAAAAGTCCACTTCCTGAAGCAGAACATCAGATGATTGCGACAGTCAACTGAGTGAATACCCACAGGAAGTATGGAGTGGCAGTGTGGGGTGTGGTGGTTGAGTAGGAGGCTTCGAGGTGCTTCTAGGGCCGAGGAAACATACAGGCAGAGAGCAACCATTGAGACACAGGCTCTAGCTGCCTATTCCTGGAGCATGCATCAGTCTTATCTCCCAGCTCCAACTGCAAATGCCTGTTAGACACAGATTCGAGTCACTCTTCTGGGCTGCTTAGCAGGCAATCAGGAACCACCATTCCTGTTAAAACTTGATATTTGCAAGCAATCATTCCTTTAAACAGCCCAGGCCTCAGCAGAATAATGCAATTCTAGAATAATGCAATTCTAAACTCTTGTCCCAGGGCCTACTCAGTTTTGTGGATGCAAATATTGCCACTAAAAATGGTCCAAAAATGTTATCCAAGATTTTCCAGCAAAAGGAGGGCCAGAAACTCAGGGAGAGAATCAGACTTTTTCACTCACTGTTTCAGGAGTAGTAAAAAGGGAAATACCAAACCCATTTCTTGTAAATCAAGACCATAAGCTCCACAAGGGCAGAGACTATGTTTCTTTCTATCACTGTATTTTTTTTTCTCATTTCCAAGTTTATGCTCTATTTTTGTTTTTTAAAAAAGGAAATTGACATATGTATTTATGAGTACAAAAAGGAAACTGTTTTGCTAGGGAATGGTTTTCTGACAATATCTGAAGCCATGAACATTGAGCATATCACTATTGGGAAGCTATGCAGAGTATTACCATATGGAGTCACTGTTTCACGTGTCCCCTAGGTAAGCAGGTGTGATTCGCATTCTTAACTCCCACCTGCCATGGGTCTCCCTAGGAACTCTGCCACACACAATGTGAAGATAAAACCTGACACTCTTGGGGGAAAATGAGATCTAAAAGGAGCAATAATTCTTCAAAATAACCTGGTAAACGTCAGGATGAGATATTTCCATGAAGGAGGGTGTTCTGGAAGCCCCTTTCTAAGTCACAGCACCTAACCATAAATTGTCAGGTGATGAGGTCCATACTGGACGACCCAGCAGCCAGCAGTCTTTTTCCCATCAAAACTTAGTCTTTGCCTTTGGTTTTCCATCGATCAAATCTTCTAATCTCAGTTTTTCCAGTGGTTCTTGTTCTGTCAGCTGCCTATCCATTCTGCATTCTAGATAGTCTTTTGGTTCATTTCTGCACAAAGCGTTTTCAAATTTATTGTCACAGAGACACTTCATGAATTTCTCTTTAAAGCTTTTACATTCACCGAAGTGATCCAGTGGGAAGCGGCCCCTGTCCAAGGCGGCGGCTAGAAGTTCTTGGACCCAAAATTCGTGACTGTGGATCTCACTATATATATAATTTTTATTTTTTAAATTTTATTTATTTTTGAAAGACAGAGAGAGACAGAGAATGAGCAGGGGAGGGGCAGAGAGGAAGGGAGACACAGCATCCGAAGCAGGCTCCAGGCTCTTAGCTGTCGTCACAGAGCCCAACACAGGGCTTGAACCCACAAACCGTGAGATCATGACCTGAGCCGAAGTCAGTTGCTTAACCGACTGAGCCACTCAGGCGCCCCTATATATATAACTTTTAAAAGTAAACTCTACCTCCAACATGGGGCTTAAACTCACAACCCTAAGATCAAGAGTCACATGCTCTACCAACTGAGCCTGCAAGGCGCCCTTTCATTGTATTTATAGGGGCGCCTATAGATGTAATAACATGATGTAATAACATGATGGTTAGAAAAAAAGTATTTGTCAAATGACTGGTCAAATATAAAAATGAATGAACGAGCATGAAAAGTTTAGAAAGGAAAAACCAAATGATGATCCCAGGGTCAGAATCAGATAATACCTCCGAGGTGTCCAGCCCTAGTTTTTGTACCAAAGCAGAGAACAACTAAAAGGGCCCCTTTTCCCTTATGATTCTTCTGCAGTCTTTTTTTTTTTTTAATGTTTATTTATTTTTGAGAGAGAGAGAGAGGGGAGGCAGGGTAGAGAAAGAGGGAGACACAGAATCCGAAGCAGGCTCCAGGGTCTGTGCTGTTAGCACAGAGCCCGGCGTGGGGCTCTAACTCATGAACTTCTAGATCATGACCTGAGCCGAAGTCAGGTGTTTAACCAACTGAGGCACCCAGGTGCCCCTCTTCTGCAGTCTTAACTGATTTTCATCATTTCTGCCTGCCCAGTATTGGCTCCCGTTTTCAAGAGGTCCTCAATTTCCTTTTGGGAAATCACCTGTCTTCATTTTGTATCCTCTTGTGGGAAGGGTGAATTTTGGTAAGCAGCTCCCACCATGAAAGGTAAAGGAATCAAATCCTTATGTTTGCCTCCCTTTCAGCCACTCTTTGTATGGACCAGTGTGACCTAAACTCAGCCCATCAGATGCTCTCTCCTAGGACTTTGACTCTTGGGCAAATGACTCAAGGATGAAAAAGCTGGTTGGAGATCATTTATCTTAGTGGTGATACACTTACCAGACAGTCTCTGCCACAAACCCTTGCTACAGCCCTTGCTGCCTAGCCCTATGGAGATTCTCCTTACTCCTGACTTTTTCTAAGCCCTGTCCTCCAGCCTTCAGCCATGCACTGAGCTGCTAATAACCTTCCACTGAATCCCCTTCTAAGTCAGCCAGTGTTAACTTGCATGCATGTGACCAAGACCCCTATCCTATTGTGCAGGCCACCTGCTCCTCCAGCTAAATAGCCTGCCTTCTCTCACTTCAGTTTTCTTTCTAGGCAGGCATTCTGCATGGCCATTTAAAAATGCCATACCGGGGCATTCAGTAGAGCAAGTGACTCTTGATCTCAGGGTTGTGAGTTTGAGCCCCACACTGGGTGGAGAGCCTACTTATACATACATACATACACACATACATACATACAAACAAATGCTATACTGGAAGCCTCCTCCTTCAATACTTCTTCCAAGTGATTGTTATCTGTTCTTTTCATTCCCAAGTTCTATCTCCTTGTAGCAGACAGTGATAGGGTTGTCCTTTCTTCTCTGCATTGATTCTTCTTTCTCTGTAACTGGTTCCTCACCTCCAGCAGCTTGGACTTGTGCTTTGGCCACCATGTCTAATGTTTTTGGTCAAGCATTAGACATCTCACCCTAAGCTGGGCCAATTAGATTTCTCTTTCCTGGCATTTTATAAATTTGACCTAGGGAATTTGAAAGGGGTCAGTTGCTGAGAGCTAAGCCTCAGAAGTGGGTTGGTGCTAGGAGGAAGGTCTATAAGTTTCTGTTGCTGATGTTTGGGATTTTTTTCCTGAGTCCCCACACTTCCCTATCATGAGGAGAATTCCAATAATGTACCTTTCTTGACAAAGTTTTCTAATATTGATTTTATTAGCCTCAATCATAAGAATCTTAATACAGTCTCCATGTGATAGAAAGCTCCTTGGAGGCAGGGCCAGATTTTCATTCATTTGTCCATTTATTTATTATTCATCAGACATTTCTTGAGCATTTAGTATGTTCCAGGCACTGTACTGGGTGCTGGGAACCCAAAGGTGAGTTAAACAATCTCCTGTACTCAAGGAGCTTGCTCTATGTCTAGTTGGGGGTATAAATATATTTAATCAATCATTTATTCATTTAACAAATAATTCATTTATTAAAAAATGATTGCTAGCACTTACTATTATGTGACATGCCCTGTAAGTAAATGCTTTTCTTATTTCATTCTCACAACAGAGTTATGCTTCATTTTACAGATGAAAGAACTGAGTCACAGAGACGTTAAGCAGCTTTGCTAAAGTCACAAGGCTTCTAAGTGCTGAACCTGGGTCTCCAATTCTGTGTGACTATGGAGCTCTTGCTTCTTCTTTTTATTTTATTTTATTTTTTTATTTTATTATTTTTATTTTATTTTTTATTTTTGGGACAGAGAGAGACAGAGCATGAACGGGGGAGGGTCAGAGAGAGAGGGAGACACAGAATCGGAAGCAGGCTCCAGGCTCCGAGCCATCAGCCCAGAGCCTGACGCGGGGCTCGAACTCACGAACCGCGAGATCGTGACCTGGCTGAAGTCGGACGCTTAACCGACTGCGCCACCCAGGCGCCCCTTGATTTTATTTTTAATGTTTATTTATTTTTGAGACAGAGAGAGCATGCAAGCAGGGAAGGGACGGGTGGGGGGAGGGGAGGGCAGAGGATCTGAAGCAGACTCTGTGCTGGCAGCAGAGAGCCCAATGAGGGCATGAACTCATGAGCCATGAGATCATGACCTGAACCAAAGTTGGACACTTAACTGACTGAGCCACCCAGGTGTCCCTGGAGCTCTTGATTCTAACCACTGTGTAATCTCCCTCTCAAAAAAAAAAAAAAAAAAGAATCCCAAAGAAGTAATGTGACACATGCTTACACAGGTGTGTATAAGTTCACAGTGAAGAAAGAGACTAATTTTGTGAGGAGTTTGGCGTTCAAGAAAGGTTTTACAGTTGATATGGTTTGAGCAATCTTGAAGGAAGGGTTGTAACTCTGGTGCCTAGCCCAGAACTTTGCATATGAACTCAGTAAAATGGTGATGAGGTGGCTTATGCATCTGGAAGGAGCTGTTTTTCTGTTTGCATGGAGCCTGGGGTGTTTCCTACTGCCTTCTGAGGCATCCGTTTTGTGATTTAGCAATGGTGTGCAAGGTTATCAGATCATTTGCATATCATATCATTGATGCTCACAAAAGCCCTGCAAGGTAAGTATTACAGGTATTAATTTTGTAAGATGGGTGCGGAAACTAAGGATAATGTTGTATGACTCGTCCAAGACCACACATGGTGAGTAAGTGGCAGAACAAGACAAGGACCTGTGTCCTGCCCTCTGGAGGGAGGCACTAGCTAACAGGATTCCTCTAATATAGCTGCATTCTTCACCCTTATGCTCCAGTTTTAGTCTTTGTTCTTTCCAGCCTCTGCACCTGAGTTTTTGAAGGTTCTCTCTCCCGGGAACACCGCCCCCTTCTTTCTCATTCTCAGCTCTCCAAATCCTGCTCATCCTTCAGGATTAAGCTCATCCTACATCGTCTTCCCAAGTCTTTTCCAATTCATTCAACCCAATATCTAAGCTTCAATTAAATCCTTTAGCCCTGCTTCCAACCAGATTCCTGCCCTGAAAACTTTCTTTATGGGAAGTCTAGACTTGTCACTGCGGTCCAGCTTTCTTCATCAGAACTCCAGCCTTCCGTAGGAGTTTTATTGCTGTTTGCTTTATCTATGTACATCTTTTCTCACTATAATGTAAGCTCCATGAGGTGCAAAACACATGCTTTTATTCTTCTTTTTAAAAAATATTTATTTATTTTTGAGAGAAAGAGAGCACAAGCAAGGGAGAGGCATAGAGAGAGAGAGAGAGGGAGACAGAGAATCTCAAGCAGGTTCCACACTGTCAGCACGGAGCCTGACATGGGGCTTGAATTCACCAACCATGAGATCATGACCTGAGCCGAGACCAGGAATCACACAGTCAACCAACTGAGCCACCCAGGGGTCCCCACATGCTTTTCTTTTAGCCTCATACTTCTGTCACAAACTTATATTCTTTGGGATCACAGTGTTTGTTAACTCAAAGAAGAAAACTCTCTGCCTATCTGCTGTTAGATTGTTCAGCTCCTAAACCACACAAAACTGATACCTTGTCTATCCCTTTTCTAAATATGGGGTAGGGGGGGGAATGCAGGGGCTCTCATAGGCCCATTCAGCAGTTAAAAATAACCAACATTGAATGAATTTTTACCCATGGCCATGTCTTATACAAAATACACTACATATATTAACTCAAATCCTCAGGACAACTATTATTGTCTTCACTGAACAGATGAAGATATATAGTGGTCACTCAGCTAGTAGTAAGTGGTGCAGCCAGGATTCAAACCCAGACCACCTCCAGAGTCCATGCTCTTGACTGTGACACGAAATTCTTTATGGGTAACCAAAAGTCTCTCTCTCTCTTTTTTTATGTTTATTTATTTTTGAGACCTAGAGAGCATGAGCAGGGGAGGTGCAGAGAGAGGATTCGAAGCGGGCTCTACTCTGACAGCAGAGAACCCCATGCAGGGTTCAAACTCAAAACTGTGAGATGATGACCTGAGCCAAAGTCAGAGGCTCAACTGATTGGGCCACCCAGGCTCCCCCAAAAGTCTCGTGTTATGATGTAGATCCATT
Organism: Panthera onca; assembly: GCF_046562875.1. Taxonomy (NCBI): domain Eukaryota; kingdom Metazoa; phylum Chordata; class Mammalia; order Carnivora; family Felidae; genus Panthera; species Panthera onca. The sequence goes on along the minus strand of NC_138344.1, from coordinate 121,588,191 downwards.
TCCTTTCTAACCCCTACGGGAAGAGAGAACTAAAGGGGTGCGAAAATAATATTTATTATGCTCCTACTATGGGCCAGGCATTATGATAGGTGCATGATGTTTTATTAATATATTTCTTGCTGTGAGTCTATGAAACAAGTGTTAACTTTAAAGAATTTGGCTCCCAAAGTGGCTACTCAAGGTTTAGCTTTCAGTTATTCAGGTTCCTTGGCTCTCAAATAAGTACCCTTTAAAGGAAATTGTACAGAAAATCCTGATTGGGGGCAGATGTGAAGGGCCAAGCGACGTTCGAATTACTAAGAAATATGTTATTGTACGGTGCATGTCGATGAATGGTTAGAGAATGCTGAAAATGCTCTTCTACAGACACCTACATAGGAATTCGCAAATTAAATAAAGGATCCCTGTCTCGGGCTGGGATTCACATCGGAGAACTTCCCCGAAGGCAAGGGCAAAGAGGGCGCCACCAGTCCGGGAGAACCCAGGAACCCGCTCTGGGCACTTGGGCTCAGCCCCCTTCCTTTTCTCACACTCTAATTGGCTACTTCTTCCTGGGCCCCGCCTCCTTTGCGTGGACCAAGAAGCCGCCAAAGCCTCCTCAGACCACCTCCTCAACACCAGCAAGCTGTTTTGCTGTCGCCCCCGTGATTGGCCAGACAGTAGCATGGGGTCTGCCTCCTCCTCCTCCTGATTGGTCATCAGTCCTTAGGCTTATGACCCTCCTGTCCGGCCCCGCCCCGTTTCCCCTTGGCAGCGGGGCCTTGGGCGAACCACCTACTCCGCGGGAGTGGGCCCCGCCCCTATGTGACGGCCAGGCCGGTAATTGGCGGGGGCGTGCAACCATTTCCGGTTTCGAGGAGGTGGGTGGGGTGCGGAGCGGGACTGAAGCTGCTGCCGTCTCGGCCACCGCCTACAGAGTCGCCTTGTGCCTGGTGCTACCGGGACGATGCGGCCGGGGCCCGGAGGCTGCTGCTACCGTCGCCCTGTGCGGGCGAACGGCTGCGTGGCGAACGGGGAAGTGCGGAACGGGTACGTGAGGAGCACCGCCGCTGCCGCTGCCGCTGCAGCCGCCGCCGCCGGCCAGGTACGGTGGGACTGGGCGGTCGGGCTGAACCGGAGGCAGTGGGCCGGGACCCCGCGAGCTGCGCCCGTGCCGAGTCGGCGGAGGGGGCGGCCGGGCAGGGCGAGGTCGCGGTGACCGTCCGCGGGGCCGGGAGCGGGCGCCGGGCACGGCTCAGGTGTGCTGGAAGCGGTGTCCCGGCGCTGACGGGGCCTGCCCGGAGCGGGAGGCTCAAGGGAGGCGTAGGGGCTCCCCCATCTCTCCGCGTCTGAGGTCTTCCTCTTTTCCTCCAGAGGTTTGGGTTCTGCTCAAAGCCACAGTGCCTTCCTCCGCCTGATTTGACCAGAAATTCGTGCCCCTCCTCCCCCGGGGAGGCAGGGAGTGACCCTGCGGACCCTGGGAGGATCCACTTCGGGGCTCTTGGTTTTTTCCCTGGAGGCTCCCTCCTCTTGTCCTCGAGGTGGTTGCTTCCTTTAAGAGTCCTGAGAAACACCCTCGGGGTCCTCAGGAGGCAGAGAAAGTTAGGAGGTGGTACCAGGCGGAAACACACCCAGTCTCTCCCTAACACATACCTACCCCTTCTGCAAGCAAGGCATTGGACCACAGATCTGACAGTGAACCGGGCCTGGTGCCTCACAAGCATTATGCTTCTACCCAGCCCTTGGTGAAACCCCATCCCGGGCTCTAGGTAGAGTTAGGTGGTCCCTGTGAGCAAGCGTGCTATCACAGAAGGGGCTGTTGAACGCAGGTGGTGACTTGTGATGCGTCTCTATACCAGTTAACCAAGGTTGAATCACCAACCAAGTTCAGGCAGTTCTGAAATATTTTGAAAAGTTGTGAATTGAAGACAATAATTATTAACAGTCTTCCAATTCTCTGGATGACATATTCTCCTGAGATGTGTTTTTAAAGACGAGCTGTTTATTATTTTTTTTTTTTAATTTTTTTTTTGACGTTTATTTATTTTTGAGACCGAGAGAGACAGAGCATGAAGGGGGGAGGGGCAGAGAGAGAAGGAGACACAGAATCGGAAGCAGGCTCCAGGCTCCGAGCTGTCAGCCCAGAGCCGGACGCGGGGCTCGAACTCACCGACCGCGAGATCGTGACCTGAGCTGAAGTCGGACGCTTAACCGACTGCGCCACCCAGGCGCCCCAAGACGAGCTGTTTAAAAAGATTAAAAGGACAGTGTTACTTGAAGAAAGTGTTGTGAGATTTACAATTGACTTTATTTTTTAAAATTATTTTTAATGAAAAAATTTTAATGTTTATTTATTTTTTAGAGAGACAGAGGGAAGGGGCAGAGAGAGAGGGAAACACAGAATCCGAAGCAGGCTCCAGGCTCTGAGCTGTAAGCACAGAACCCTTTGTGGGGCTGGAACTCACAAACCTCTAGATCATAAACTGAGCCAAAGTCGGAGCCACCCAGGTGCCCCTGCAATTGACTTTAATACTTATAAATCCCAATCAGATATTAAGGAAAACTTTTTTTTTTCCCTCCCAAAGCCATCTGTTCCCAGTAGCAGTAGTGTGACTATTGTGATTTAATTTGGCTTTAATATATCTAGCAGCCCCCCCCCCCTCCTCCCCCCCCCCCCCAAGTTAGTAGATGTGATATGGTAGATAGACCTGTTACTGTTTGGTGTGAAATAGAAAATAGAGCATTTCTCCAGGTCATGCTGACAGTAAAACTATGAGAGTTGGGGGACAAATAAAAGACTTGACCTCCCTTGAAGTTGTAAGATGGAAGGCACCATAATGCACAGATTCAAAAGATTTATTTTTGGGGCACCTGGGTGGCTCAGTCGGTGAAGCCTCCGACTTTGGCTCAGGTCATGATCTTGAGGCTCATGAGTTCGAGCCTCGCATCTGGCTCTGTGCTGACAGCTTGGAGCCTGGAGCCTGCTTCAAATTCTGTGTCTCCCTCTCTCTCTGCCCCTCCCCTGCCCCTCTCTTTCTCTGTCCTTCAAAAATAAATACACCTTAAAATTTTTAAGAAAAAAAGATAAAAACTATTAAAAAGCAAAAGATTTATTTTCATTTTTAAAGAAATGTGTGAGAGAAGAAGTGGTAAGAATGCTCTCGTTATTAATGGTGTAAAGGGTTTTTTTAGTAACATAAGTGGGTAATAAGAAACTTGTGATATAGGGTACAGCATGGAAACCTAAGGGTAGGAGTCAGAGAATACATTGCAGATGAATGAGTGGATTATGATTTTTAAGAAGGAAAAGGAAGACAAGAGAAAGGTGTTTGCACTTCAGGAAGTGTTTTGTGTTTAGCTGCTCTTTTCACCTAACAAAGGAGTTATGTTCTGATTTAATAGTAAATTTCTCCCTCCCATAATCTAGCAATTTAACATTTGTAGGCATGATATATATTTCTTTAATGTTTATATTTGTTTTTGAGAGAGAGAGCATGAGTAGGGGGAGGGGCAGAGAGAGAGAGGGAGACACAGAATCCAAAGCAGGCTCCAGTCTCCAGTCTCCGAGCTGTCAGCACAGAGCTTGATGTGGGGCTCGAACTCACAAACCTCGAGATCATGCCCTGAGTCGAAGTCAGATGCTTAATCAACTGAGCCACCCAAGCGCCCTGGCATGATATTTCTTCAGAGACAGCTGATTAATAATAAGATGAAGACACATCAAGTTGCTAAAGTGAAATTTAAAAATTTGTATGACTCTAATAGCTGGCTGACTTTTTCTAGTATATTTTAGAGAAAAAATCCACTCAAGACACTGTGGTGGCATCTGGAAAAATGGTCTAGTAGAAGGCCTGAAAGAATGTTTAGGGCTCCACTGTCCCTTCTAGAAAACTGTTTGTCACAACTCTTTTTAAAACAGAGACTTTAGAGATACAGCTTTGTACATGAATGTGAGGAATATTGACCATGGGTTTGTTTGTTTTTCCTTAAGCCAAAGAGATTTTTGGTAACTTCATGGGAGCAAGAGTATCTTTAAAAAATTTTTAGTTGTTTTTGTTTTAATTAAAGTGATTAATTAAGTTAATCACTTTAAAGTGCTACATTAGTGCTCCAACCTCTATTTTTCCTCAGTTGCTGGGGAAATGTTCCCAATTATGCCATAAAAATACACATAAGATATTAAGTCTTCAGGTTTGTGTCCTCTTTTAACTGAAATATAAATCGAGAGTTTTTAAACCCCGAGATATAGGTTTGTTTCCTCCCATATCCCAGCATTTGTCTTTGGATGAACAGAAGTTAGAAACTTCTAGGGTCCTTTTACACTCTCAAGAGTTTCTGCGTCTGATGGGATGGATATATATGCTTGCCCTTTGTTCTATTTGGGTTTAGAGTCTGAGTAAATAGATCCTGTGGTAGAATGGGCATATAAAACAATCAAACATTACTGTTTGTTTTTGTTTTCTGGGTTCCCCCCCAGTTTCTTCTCATTGTAGTAAAATACACATAACATAAAATTTACCATCTTAACCATTTGTAAGTGTACAGTTCAGTGGTATTATATACATTCATAATGTGCTACCACCACCACCATCCACTGCCATAACTGTTTCTTCTTCTTTTTTTTTTTTTTTTTTTTTAAATTTTAAACGTTTATTTATTTTTGAGACAGAGAGAGACAGAGCATGAGCAGGGGAGGGGCAGAGAGAGAGGGAGACACAGAATCTGAAACGGGCTCCAGGCTCTGAGCTGTCAGCACAGAGCCCGATGCGGGGCTCAAACTCACGGACTGTGAGATCATGACCTGAGCTGAAGTCGGACGCTCAACCGACTGAGCCACCCAGGCGCCCCAACTTTTTCTTCTTGTAAAACGGAAACTCTGTCCCCATCAAACAGTAACTCCCCATTCCCTCCTCCACCTAGCCCACCCAGTCTGTGGCAACCACCATTCTACTTCTGTCTCTATGAATTTGCTGTAAGTACCTCATATAAATGGAATCGTACAATATTTTTCTTTTTGTGACTGGCTTATTTCATTTAGCATAATGTCCTCATGGTTCATCCATGTAGCACTGTGTATCAGAATATCCTTCCTTTTAAAGGCTGAATAATATCCATTGTATGTATAAACCACATTTTGCTTAGCCATTTATTTGTTTTTTTTTCTTGTAGGAGTTTATTTTATTTTTCTGTATTTTTTATAATTTACACCCAAGTTAGTTAGCACATGGTGCAACAATGATTTCAGGAGCAGATTCCTTAAGCCCTTACCCATTTAGCCCATCTCCCCTCCAGCAACCTTCTGTTTGTTCTCTATATTTCAGAGTCTCCTATGTTTTGTCCCCCTCCCTGTTTTTATATTAATTTTGCTTCCTTTGCCTTGTGTTCATCTGTTTTGTATCTTAAAGTCCTCATATGAGTGAAGTCATATGAGATTTGTCTTTCTCTGACTAATTTCACTTAACATCATACCCTCTAGTTCCATCCATGTAGTTGCAAATGGCAAGATTTCATCCTTTCTGATTGGCGAGTAATACTCCATTGTATATATATACCACATCTTTATCCATTCATCCATCGATGGACATTTGGGCTCTTTCCATACTTTGGCTATTGTTGATAGTGCTGCTATAAACATGGGGGTGCATGTGTCCCTTTGAAACAGCACACCTGTATCCTGTGGATAAATGCCTAGTAGTGCAGTTGCTGGGTTGTAAGGTAGTTCTATTTTTAGTTTTTTGAGGAACCTCCATACTGTTTTCCAGAGTGGCTGCACCAGTTTGGATTCCCAGCCATTTGTTAATTGACACTTGGGTTGCTTCCAAGGTTTAGGTATTGTGAATAATGCTGCTTTGAATATGGGTATACAAATACCTCTTCAAGACCGAGCTTTCCGTCATCTTGGATATATATTCAGAAGTGGAATTGCTGTATCATATGATAATTCTATTTTGAATTTTTTGAGGAAATGCCATACTGTTTTCCACAGCAGCTATACCATTTTACATTCCCATCAACAGTGCACAAGGGTTCCAATTTCTTCTTCACATCCTCGCTAACACTTGTTATTTTCTCTCTCTCTCTCTCTCTCTCTTTTTTTTTTTTTTTTTTTTTTTTTTTTTTTTTGGCATAGTAGCTGTGAGGTAATAGGGAAAAATGTGTCTATGTGTGTCTGCTCCCATATCCTGGCACAGAGCTCATGAAACTTGTGCAATTTCCTAAGTGATAATACTAGGAGCATCTTTTGTTCTAATATTTAGTCTTTGACCCTTATTCCTGACACAGAGTCTCTAAATCCCTTGGAATTTCCCCAGTGATAGCAGTGTCTTTTGTTCTAATGAGGTGACTCTGTGTGGGTTCCCGGATGGGGGCTGCTCACCAGAAAGACCAAGCCAGGTGTCCGTTCCACCCCCATTCTCCACAGAGGAGCGAGAGGCGGGAAATGAAGTTAATGATTGCTGATGCGTGAAGCCTCTATAAAAATCCCCAAAGTACCAGGTTCAGGGAGCTTCCGGGTTGTTGAACATATGGAGATGCTAGGAGAGTGGCGCCCCTTCCCACACACATTGCCCCTGTTCGTCTGTGTCCTTTATCGTATCTTTTTATAATAAACTGGGAAATAGTAAATAAACAGTTTTCTTGAGTTCTGTGAGCCATTCTAGCAAATTATCAACCAGAGGAGGAAGTGGTGAGAAACCTGATTTATAGCTGATGGGTCAGAAGCCATGGGACAACCTGGACTTGTGACAGGCATCTGAAGGGGGTGGGGCCTTCACCTGAGGGATCTGACACTATCTCCAGGAAGAGAGTGCTAGAATTGGGTTAAACCGACACCAGCTGGTGTCACAGTGGAACACCTCCCCCCGCCCCAATCAGGTGTGAGAAGTGCTGTGAGTGTGGTAGCTCAGTGAGAGGAGAGGGGAGGAGGAACATCGCAGGAGCGTTGGGTTTTGTTCTTTACGGGAGCCCTGTGTAGACATGACTGTTTTTTAACGATGACAGTAGACATGGAGTTTTCACAAGGAAGAGGAGCAATAAAGCAGTAATTTTTCCTCCCTTACCATTCAGAGGGGTGAGAGGAGGGCCAGCCTTTATTTGAGGTGAAGGGTGGCAATTAGCACTAGGAAAACTTTGAAAGAGTTAGAATTGGGAGCTTTGGCAGAATTAGAGCTAGAAGGAACCTTTAGGGGTTTATGTAATTCAGTTCTTTTATCTCTTTGTAGGACTTTATTAAAAAGTAATCTTGATAGATGATTCTATTCTATTTTTAAAGACCCCTAGAGGATTTGCAGGAACTTTTCTTCAGCGTGTTGCAGCATTCAGTGATCTTAATTGCAAGAGTTTCTTACTGTGGGTTTAACGTTTGATCAAATAAATGCTGTATTTTGGTTGCACCTGAAATAGAATACTTGTTTTTACTTTTAGAGCTCCTTGTTTACAGCCTTTTAAAAAAAATCTCTTTCACTTCTTTAAGGCACGTTTGAGGTTTGGGCACACATTTTACCTTCCTTAACTAGTTAATAAGTATTGAAGGGGAAAAAAAATTACCTGCCTTTGAGACCATTTTGAACCTAACTTTCTAACCTGTAGAAGTAGTTTTAGAAGTAGTTTTAATGATATATTAGAATGATGACAGCCTTCTAGCTGCCAGAATAAGATTCTATCCTAAGGAGGACTTGGGGCACAAGTCATGTTCTTATTTAAATAATAAGACTAGCAAAGTAGAAAGAACAAAGGGCCAGTCTTGCTACTTAGGAGGCAAATGAATAACTAATGGAGGGTGGTTTACTAAATAGCTACTAGCTTTTGTTTCCACTGAAAGGAAACAGTAACTGTGAAAAGAAGTTAGTTTTAAGACAAGAGCTGGAGGAGTATCTGTTCACACTTGGCCATGATACCTGTTCACACTTCACAGGTCTCATGAGACATCCAAAGACCTCAAGGCGTTGAGCCAAAATAATGTTGTAACTACAGTTGTAGGACTAGATTTTTGTTTTGAATGCACTTCTTCCAAGGAGAAGAACATTTCAAATCTTCCTATCTGGATCTGAAAGATTCCAGAGTCATTAATTCCACTCAGGAATTCTCTCGAATAAAACTTCTTGGGCAATGAAAGCAGTATTTAATACATAAACCTCTGTATTCTTAAGACAGTATTTTAAAACTTGGATATTGAGGGAAAGCAGGCTTGCCCACTTTTTAGGGTTGGCCTAGGTGCCCTAGAAACTTTGTAGTGCTCTGGGGCAAGATAGTTAATTGGTTGAGATTCAATTAGATTCAGTTTTTGAAAGAAAGAAGTAGTGTTTTATTGGCAGAATAGGCAATTGAGAGGGATGGGTAGAGACTGTGTTTGCATTCTGAGTGGGTGTGCCTTACTTGATTAAATACGTGGTTTGTGGCCTCAGAAGTCCGTTGCCTTCTGAATAGCTTCTAAGAAGCCTTCCATAATATAATTTGTAGTTTGTGACTGATTAAGCAAGTAAGCCCTTTCTCTCAACCCATTTAATCTGAGAACATTTATGTTGATGTTTGCGGTCTTTAATGCTACCTTCAAGACCCATAATAAAGATTAAGGTTGCTATTTTTCCTCTTTAAAAAATTTTTGCTTCTGATTGTAGAAATAATACATGTGTACTGTAGGACCCAAAAGGATTGGGATAATCCCTGGTGTAGGGGTATTGATTTTTTTTAGTGTGGTCTGTTTTACCAGCCTGCTGCTTTCTGCTAATCTCTAAGTACAGTGAAATACGCAGTTGTACTGAGACTATGGGTATGGCCCAGCCTTACTCCAAATAATGCATATTGAGGTTGGGGAAAGTATTCAACAAATTTGGTAATCTAGTAGGTTTAGAAAGTAAAGTACTGACTTCCCAAATTTGATGGTTTTGACTTATTCTAAATAAGCCTCCTGCTGTCTAATTAGTAAGCCTTCAGCAAACATCTGAGATTTTACTGCATAGTTCCCCTTATCCGTGGGGCATATTTTCTAAGATCCCTAGTCGATGCCTGAAACCGCTGTATACAGTAGATAGTATCAAACCCTGTATATACTATTTTTTCCTCTACATACATTCCCATGATAAATGTTAATTTATAAATTAGGCACAGTAAGAGATTAACCACAATAAATAATAATGAAATAGAAAATTATAATGATACGCTGTAATAAAAGTTATGTGAATGTGGTTTCTCTCTCTCAAAATACCTTATTGTACTGTACTCACTGTTGTGATGATGTGAGACGATAACATGCCTACAGGATGTGACCAAATGAGGTGAATGATGTAGGCATTGTGACACAGCATTAAGACTGGTGTTGACCTTCTGATGATACATCAGAAGGAGGATCATCTTCCAGACTGTGGTTGACTGTGGGTTTGGAGAACATGGGTAAGGGGGACTTCTGTATTTGCCTTGTGCCTGGTGTGTGGTAGGATCTTAGGGAATCTTAGTTGAAGGAATGAACTGGTGGTGGTTGAAGCCATGAGAATTGGTGAAGCAGAAGAAGGCACTAAGCAAGAAGAGGAGACACCTAGGAAGTAATATGGGGGAATCATAATGTTACTGGGAGAAGACACACACACTGCTGAAGAAGGCTGATTGTGCAAGAACAGAATCATTGGGAAGTGGTTTGAGAAAGCCCAAGGAGAGAGAGAGGCCATTTCATTAAGGAGGGTATGCAACGTGGTGGCGGTGGGAAAGCAAGGCTATAATTGTAACAGGTACCATTTACTGTGGCCAGGACCTCCTCCAGCTTTGTCATGTATCTAGTCTTCACAAGGTCCTTTCTGGGTGTATATTATCCCCATTTTATAAATAAGACTGAATTCCAGATCATTTAAATAACCAGTCCAGTTAGTAAGTTGATAGAACCTGGCTTGTCTTACTCTATTAAGCCACTGGATTTGGCAGTTTAGAAATTACTGGTAAGTTTTGAGGAGTTTAAATTAGATATGCCACAAGTTATGCCACGCTCTGAACATATATTCCCAGAAGTGTCCTCCTTTTTTCAGCAGGGGAATTTTGAAAAGTAGGGAGTCCACATTTTTTTTTTTTTTTAAATCAGGATAAATTCCCTCATTTGTGTCAATAGCATCCCCATATGGAATGACTGAAAAGTGCTTCCAAAGCTAGCTGTAAAGCAAACATATTTTGACATTACTGTTTTCCTGCCTCAAAAATGGAGACCCCCAAGTATGTATGCACGGGAGCGTTTTCAGTTAGTTCAGTGGCATCCTGTGCACGCGGGCAGCGAGGCTCTGCCCCGGAGTTACCGTTCTCACCTGCCGCCCACGTCTCCTCTGTAGCGTTTCCCAGTCTCCAGGTCAGCGTGTCACGGCATCACAGACCCGCGTAACAGGAGAGCGGAGTAACAGGAGAGCGGAGTACGAGGGTGGCTCTGCCACAGGTGACTGCACCTTCATCTCGGCTCTCTTCCACCTCTGACACGTGCTGGGCCTGTGGCACCACACCCTCCGCTCTGGCTGTGTGGTGGACGCCGACTGAGAGGCAGCCTGGTTCGCATGCCTTTGCCTTCTCTGCGAATAATCTCGGATTATTCTGGTGGTCGCCTCTGTGCGACACGATCACGTTCCTTCCTCGGTCCTGACTGACACCTGACACGGGGATAGGCTCCTGTGCCACAATGAACCTAACAACACTCTCTCACGGGGATTTATGGTTTCCACAGGGAAAGAGTCTGAAGGGCACTGGATCTCCAACATCCTGGAGAAAAGGTCTGTGAACTCCTGCTGCTGAGGTCCCAGGTGCTAGTTCCCATCTGACTTTTCTGAGTTGTTCATCAGTTCTACCCTGCTCCCTCCTTTTATTTATTTTTTGCATGCCTATGATCCTTGCAATAAATCACCTTTTTGGTTAGCTAGAGTCAGTTTCCACTGCTATCAACTGAAAGAAATTTAACAGGTATATATTCTATGTTAAAATGTCTTAGAACTTCTGTACACTTAACACTGACTAGGCACCTACTGATTTTCAGAGCGTCAGTAAAAATTTTTAAAAGGGCTCCTAACTCTGTTAATTTTGTGCATTTGGAATATTGTTTACTCTTATCTGGGATAAGGGACATCTGGTCCAAAATTATAAGGCAGTACCTTTCCTGTTTTGAAGACGTGAGAGTCTCATTGCCACCTATAACTAAACCCTTTCCAGGTTCTCATTAACACACATGAAGACAGACCAAAAAAGGAAAAACAAAAATCAGAACTAGTATTTTTAAAAAAAAGACAACAGAAGACCACAGATCAAAATTCAGACAGTATTTGTCTGCTAACTTTGCCTAACTATGGAGAACATGCTCATAAACATTAAACAAGACTCATTCAGGGTTGAAAAATCACAAATCAAAGAGGAAGTAATAGATTATTTAGTACAAGAGTTTAAGAAAATGGGACTATTTAGAAGCAAACTCTGGTTAGAGCTTCTCCCCACACCATAGCATCACAGAGACTGTTAACTGGCCCCCTGTAGATATTCCTATCTCCCCTTTGGTAATAGAAGCTCTCAGATTTAGCTGGGTCCATGGTCATCCAGCTACAGTCTACATTTCTCAATCTCCCTGGCAGCTAGGGGTAGCCATGTAATGAACTTTGGCCAACAGGAAGTGAACAGAAGGGGCAGGTACCAGGGCCGGATTACATCCTTTAAAACAATTGTTCTCTTTCCACTTCTCTTTCCTGGAGAGAAAGAGAATGAAGTGCCAGTGGCCTGGAATGTAGATAGATGTGGTTGAAGACGGAGATGCTAAAACAACAACAACAACAACAACAAAACATCCTGGTGCCTGGGTGGCTCAGTGAGTTAAGCCTCTGACTCTTGATTTCTGCTTCAGTCATGATCCCAGGGTAGTGGGATCAAGGCTGTCGTTAGGCTCTGCTCTGAGCATGGAGCCTGCTTAAGATTCTCTCCTCCCCCCCCCCCCCCCCCCCCCCGCCCCTCTCCCCAGCTCATGCTCCCATACTCTCTCTCCCTCTCTCTCTCTCAAACAAAAAATAAACAGGAGCACCTGGGTTAAGCGTCTGACTTCGGCTCACATCATAATCTCACAGTTCGTGGGATTGAGCCCCCTCCTTGGGTTCTGTGGTGACAGCTCGGGCCTGGAGCCTGCTTCAGATTCTGTGTTTCCTCTCTTGCCACCCCTTCCCCACTTGTGGGTTTTTGTTTTTTTTTTTCCCTCTCTCTCAAAAATAAACACTACAAAAAGAAATTTAATAAATAAAAATAAAAACATCCTAAAAGATTACAAAACAAAGATAGCTCATACCCTACTGAATGCTACCTGTCTACCTTCAGACTTTACAAAGAGAATTTCTATCTTGGGTTTTTTTTTTTTTTTTTTTTTTAATGTTTATTTATTTTTGAGAGAGAGAGCACAAGTTGGGGAGGGGCAGAGAGAGAGGGAGACACAGAATCCAAAGCAAGCTCCAGGCTCTGTGCTGACAGCAGAGAGCCCAACACAGGGCTCGAACCCGTGAACCATGAGATCATGACCTGATTGGACCCTTAACCGACTGAGCCACCCAGGCACCCTCTATCAAAGTTGTTTGAACAACTTTATTTTGATGTCCCATTTACATCAACAAAAACAAAAAACCATACTGAGACTTCTGCTTATAGGTTAAAATTAATAGGTAGAGACAAACCATCACTTTCACAGAACAACTAGATAAAACTACACAGATTACTCAAAACAAGAAATAGTGTTAAAGACATTGAAGAACTGTCTCTCATGCAAAGCAAAGAGGGCAAATAAACTAAAATTCCAGAGAAGAAGAACCTTTCCTTAGTGAGCTGAAATCGCTAGTCATTTTCTTCCCTGGTGTTATTTGCAGAGTGTGAGCACGAATGATCATAAATGGGCTTGCCACAAGCAGAAGAACTCTGCCAAGGGGAAGAAAAACCAGTGGAGCTTATGATAGCTCTATAGGATGGGATGACAGACTGAATTCTAGCAGAGCCCCAGACCTACGGCCAGTTTTCTGCACGGGACACTTATCACGTGCTAGAGAAGCTAGAGAGCTAGACTAGAAAGGTGGCTTGAAATCAACCACAGTCTTACAATGCTAGAGGGAGGGGCTTGCAACAAACACAATGGATCCCATCCTTAGATGGAATCTACCCAGAGTTTTAGCCCAGTCCCACCTATCTCAGTCCCTGGTTAGATTGCGGGTGCTCAGAGCAAAAGGAGAAAACAACATGGACTTGAGTCTCTGCAGGTCCTTTATATATAGTGTCCAGCAATCAATCAAAGATGTCTGCTTTCCTAGGGGCAGGGAGAGAATGTGGACATGCCTGAAATAGAAAGCAGAGAATACAATAGTCTACACATTCCCTCTCTTCACTTCGGTACTACCAACCCTGGGAAATCCCTTACAACTTGACGCTCTCCCTCTCTCCTTAATTTCATGTACCCGGGAATGGACATTCCTCCTGTCTCATTTTTTAACATCCCAAAACTGCACAAATAACTTTCAGACATCAAAGCCTCTCCTAGGAACCCAGAGCCCCCTTTCTACCAAGGAGCTCAAAATCAGCGTTATCATCGCATTCTTCTCAACAAATATTTAATCTCTATATCAAGGTTTGTACTCTGTATTTGAAGACACAAATAAAGAGATAATCCTTGTATTCAAGGACTCTTCAGGGGTTTTTTTTTTAGCGAAAAAGGATGCAAAGATCAATATGGTTTTTGAGATTAAAGAGAATAAGGAAACTTAAAGAATACTGTCAAAAGGGATTTATATTTAAATACACAGGATGAAAAATACACCAACACAGTGAGAAGCCCTTCTTTTACAAGTGATTCTGAGTCCTCTTCACATGACTAAATGACAGCACCAAGGAAAGGAGATTGAGCAATGTGTCCAGTCACACACATTCTAGGAAACTGAATTCAAAAATTTAATTCTAAGTTCTAAATTGCGGTTAGAATCCAAGTCTTTACATTTTCAATTTATTGCCATTTCTTAGTCATATTTCTCAGATTTTCTATGAATCAAATTTTCCTTTAATTATTTCAGAAATACTACAACTTAGTCTGTTTTAAAATCATCAGTGGCTTAATATCAGAATTTCCCTTAAAACTCACCATTTGTGCTCCTTTTTTGCTACTCATACAGTAATTAGATAATTTTGCTGCTCATATTACTTAGCTATACTTGGATTGAGATAAATAATTATATGAGCTTCCACTGCTAAGAAAACGTCTGCTTTTAGGAAACCAGGACACTAATTTAGCTGTCCTAGAAATAAACTCCCTTTGCTTCTACATGCAAGCCAAGCCTGCGCAGGAGGCAATAAAGATCCTAGCTGTTAGCACATAAACAGGGGTCTCCAACATGTACTTCTGTTACAGTCTAATTGGTGATCACAGGTGTCTCAGCCCAGCTTCATGGCATTTCAAATCAAGGTGAGAATGGGAGACATGGCAGAAAAGTCAGTGCTGACAGGCTTCCCTTCCCTTGAAGCACTAACCAGCATGTCACGGCTTAGACCCCTCATAGGACAATGGGAAGGGGTGCTACAGAAGTCCCACTTCTGGCCACGCCGCCCCTTAGAAAGAACTAATGGAAAGGCGATAAAATACACTAGGGTCTGTGCCATTTCCAGACCATCGGACGGTCATCGGCCTCTTCCTGCTCCTCCTCACAGGCTGTCACTGCCACTACGAGGAACGTTCAGTAAGCTCCTGCTGAGTCTAACCACCTGTAAACCTGAAACAATAAAAACTACGCTACGGGTTTCTTGAACAGCAAATGTACCACAACTTGTTTCTTGTGTATATTTACAACATTATTTTGGGAAACTGGTTTTTGTCAACTAGCAAGTATATATGAAATAGCACACTGTAATTAATACAAAAAGCAGATTAAAAGATACTCAACATATAGATTTATCAAAACTTAACAATTAGCTTATAGGCTTTAGATCTTATTTTTTCCCATTAAATAAAACATTAAAGCTATCATTAATTCTTTCATTTATTCCATTAATACTTCCTGAGCCTCTATGAGCTAAGCATGATCTGAACACTGGAATACAATACCATACACTCCAATGGGAGAGGCAGACAATAAATAAGCAAATAGATATACACTAAAATACCAGGCAATTGTAAGCTCTATAACCAGAAAAAAAAAAAAAAAATCATGGGAAGAGGAAAGCATTTTAGACAAGGTGGTCAAGGATAACCTGTCAGAAGGAGGTAAGGGGTAAGCAAAATGTACACAGAGGCAGGGAGAAAACTAATGAGAGAAGTTTTCCAGGCTGGAGTTACTGTGAGGGCAAAAGCCCCGCGGCGGAGGGTGGGGGAAGGGCAGAGGTGCTTCTTGATGTGTTCAGGGAAGAGCAGAAAGGCCCACTTGGCTGGAGTGCAGTGACCTGACGGGATATGAATGAAGTCAGAAGTATGGGAGAACCTGATGACACAGGGCCCTGCAAACCAACAGAAACTGTCTTTTGTTGTCAGTGATAAGAAGCCCTCAGGGGAGTGTTGATCTGACTTAATGTTTAAGCAATTCCCCCAGACCGTTTAAGAAGTTTGTCCTAGTGAAGTGTTAACTTCCCTTTCTCCCCCAAAAGTATAAAAACTACCCTCATTTTGGTGTTTATCATTACCATGCATGAAAAAAAATACCTTTCTGGGACGCCTGGGTGGCTCAGTTGGTTAAGCATCCTGATCTCAGCTCAGGTCACGAACTCCCCGTTGGTGGGTTCAAGCCCTGTGTCAGACTCTGATGCTAAAAGCAAAGAGCCTGCTAGGGATTCTAGCTCTCCCTCTCTCTGCCCCTCCTCCATGCGCGTGCAAGCACTCTCTCAAAAATAAATTATTTAAAAAGATGAAAAAAGTACCTTTCCTTTTATAAATGAATGAATGAATGAATGAATGAATGAAACCTTCCCTGTAGACACAGCCATAAGCAATACAGTATTCTCCTGCATGTTTTTAATCCTTATATACATATCACACCATATGTATCTTTCTGCAGCTTTTGTTTAACAATATGTTTCTGAGATTTGCCCATGTTGATAATACAGATCTAGAGTCCTCTCTTCACTGCTGTATAGTATTCATTCTAGCAATATGCCATACTGGTTTTTTGCTTGTTTGTTGTAGGAGGGTAGGCATTCTCCTACTAATGAAAAACTAGGTTACTTCCATTTTTTTGTTATTACATTTCTACAGTAAACATTCTTAAACATGTCTCCTTGTGGCATGAGCAGAATTTCTTGGGAAAACAGCATGTTACAGGTTGAACTCATCCCCCCAAAAGTAATATGTTGAGGTCCTCATTCCCAAGACCTCATACATTATACGTGCATTAGGTTGATAGAAAAATGTTCATCCTTAGTATAGGCTAGAACAAAAATGTTTGCAAATCTCAGCTATTGTATATACCCAGATAAAAACTTAATAGGGTGGTCATTATTTCAACTTTTCTAGAAATTGCCACTATTCTCCAAGACAATTGTACCAATTTATACTAAGAGCACCTGTATATAAATTCCCATTGCTACATAACATTGCCAACATTTAATATGGTCTTTTATTTTTACAGCTTTCAGAAAGGTAAAGATGGAAACAGTTACATTGTTTTAATTTATAATAACTTGGACTAGTGAGGATGAGCATATTCATATATTTATTTTGCGATCAAGTTCCTTTCTCTGTGAATTGACAGTTCCTATCTTTGGCCCATTTTTCTGCTGGAGTGCATACTTGCCTCTAATTTATATGGCTTTTGCACCTGGATACTAACCCCTGGTGTTACTGTGTTTATAATGTCATATTGTACACAAGGCCTCTGTTTCTTACAAAACAGTTCTATTGAAATGTAATTAACAAATCATTACATTCGCCCTTTCCAAGTGTACAATTCATTGGTTTTTATTATATTCACATAATGGTGCAATCATCACAACGTAACTTTAGAACAGTTTCATCGCCCCAAAAACAAACTCCACCCCTGGCCCTGGCAAACTCCTAGTCTACTTTCTGTCTCTGTGGATTTACCTGTCCTAGACATTTCATGTTAGTGGAACCAGAGTATGAAGCCTTTGATTTCTGGCTTTTTATAATATGCATAATGTTTCTTTCATCTTTAACATGTATCATTACTTCCTTTTTATTGCTAAATAATATTCCACTGTAAAATTATTCTGTATTTTGTTTATCTGTTCATCAATTTATGGATATTTGGATTGTTTCCACTTTTTGACTCTTAGGAATAATGTTGCCATGAGCATTTATGTAGAAGTTTTTGTGTGTATGTTTCATTTCTCCAGGGACTAGAAATGCTGCATCATATGGTAACTTTATGTTTAGCATTTTAGGAACCGTTTTCCAAAGTGTCTATATCATTTTGTGATCACACCAGCAATGTACAAGGGTTTTAGCTATCCTAGCGGATATGAAGTAGCATCTCACTGTGGTTTTGACTTGGATTTCCCTAATGACTAATGATGCAGAGCATCTTTTCGTGGATTTACTAGTCATTTGTATATCTTCTTTGGAGAAATGTCTATTCAAGTCCTTTGTTTTATTTTTTATTTTAAATTTTTTTATTTTTACTTAAAAAAAATTTTTTTTTATGTTTATTTATTTTTGAGACCGAGACAAAGCATGAACGGGGGAGGGTCAGAGAGAGGGAGACACAGAATCCGAAACAGGCTCCAGGCTCTGAGCTGTCAGCACAGAGCCCGACACGGGGCTCGAACTCACGGACCACAAGATCATGACCTGAGCCGAAGTCGGCCACTTAGCCGACTGAGCCACCCAGGCGCCCCTCAAGTCCTTTGTTTTAAAATTGGGTTGTCTTTTTATTGTTGAGTTGTAAGAGTACGTTATGTATTCTATATAACAAGTCCCTTATCCACATATGATTTCAAATATATTGTGAATTATCTTTTCATTCTGTGGACAGTGTCCTTTGAAATACAAAAGTACAAAGACGGAAAAAGTTAATTTTGATCTACTCCAATTTATTTGTTTTTGGTTGCTTATACTTACAGAGCCATATCTAAAAAACCACTGCCTAGGGGTGCCTGGGTGGCTCAGTCAGTTGAGCAACTGAGTCTTGACCTGAGCCGAAATTAAGAGTCAGACGCTCAACCAACTGAGCCACCCAGGTGCCCCTGTAAAGGTTTTAAGCGATCAAACTTATCAACCTTTATTTTATAATTTGTGCTTTGGTAGTTTTAGGAAAGTCACTCTATACTTTAAGGTCATAAATATTTTCTCCTCTGTGCTAGAGTTATATATATATAATTTTCATATTTGAGTATCTAACAACCTGGAATTGATTTTACAGATTGGTGTGAGGTGGGGATTTTTTTTTTCCTTCTTTTTCTATACAGAAAATCACCTCTCTCAGCACTAGTCCATTCCCCACTGATTTGAAATGCCACCATCATTATCAATCACATTTCATATTCATAGTGTGCTCTTTCTGGGTTTTCTATTTTGTTCCATCAAAATCATACTGCCAATATCACTATAGGTTTATGCAAGTCTTATTATCTAATAAAGGTGATTCCTCCTACCTAATTTCTCTTCAAAACTGCTTTGGCTCTTCCTGGTCCTTTGCTTTTGCACATGAATTTTAGAATCAATGTGTCAGGAAAGAAAGCATGAGGAAGAGAGGAAGGGAGAGAGAGAGAAGAAAAAACAAAAACACTCAGAAGGTAGGACTGTGTACCTGAAACTCTCTGACTTAAAGATCAGGTGAGGAAAGTGACATTTGTATCACATTTTCACCAATGCATTTTGGGAACCCAAGATGATTCTGTGTTACATTATATTTTGAGATAGTAGTTTTACTCATTTAAAGATACGGTTTGGATCACTTAAATTGCAGTCAATTGCACTTTAGAAATCAGAAAGCTTAAAAAATATTTCTACAGCTTCCTTTAAATTCATTTTAAAATGATATTCTGATCAGAATCATATATATACACATACATACATATACATTTTTTTAATGTTTACTCATTTTTGAGAGAAAGAGATAGAACATGAGCGGGGGAGAGGGAGAGAGAGGGGGAGACACAGAATCTGAACCAGGCTCCAGGCTCTGAGCTATCAGCACAGAGTCTGATGTGGGGTTTGAACCCATGAACCATAAGATCATGACCTGAGCTGAAATCAGAAGCTTAACCCAGCGAGCCACCCATGCACCTCCCTCTTTTTCTTAAGAGAGAAAGCGCAAGCACACACAGGAGAGTGGCAGAGAGAGAGGGAGAGAGAGAATCTCAAGCGGTCTGTGCCCCACGTGGGACAGGATCCCCTGACCTTGAGATCATGACCTGAGCCAAAATTAAGAGTCGGACGCTCAACCAATTGAGCCACCCAGGCGTCCCACACATATACTTTTTGAGTGGGCAATCTCATTTCCAGGAATTTATCCCTATGAAAAACTCAAAAGTGTGAGAAGATATACAAAGTGTTGACATATTGAAAATATTGGGGAAGTGTAAACATGATGCACAGGGATTGGTTAAATAAATTACACTATATATTCATATTGGGAAATTTTTGTACCCCTTAAAAGAATGATGTTTGTCTTACTGGTGATAGAATATATTAATGACATTAAGCAATTTCTTTTACATAAAACTGTACACCCTCCCTATTACATATGTATATAATATATATATGTATATATATATATATATATATACATATATATATTATATATACATATATATTTGTGTGTGTGTGTATCTATCTACCTACCTACCTATCTAGCAGGATATACATGAAAATGTTACAGTGGTTATCTCTGGGTTGTAGAGCTTCAGGAGATTATTTTCTTTATACTTTAATGTGTTGGTTTAGTGCTTTCCAAGTATGGTGTTTTTCCAATTCCAGTATTTTGCATGTAAAATTGTATGTAATGTATGCTGACTTTACAAGAGAAACACTACATATGCCCACTTTAAATTTTATTGAAAATATGCAAACGTTCAAGAAATACTTGTTAAAACTAAAAATTTGTACAAGTTTTCAGATATGTTAACTCTGATGGAGAGTATATAATACAGATACTATTCTACTTAAGGACAAACTCTCCCCATGGAAATTTTAAATCCCCGTGAGAGAGTGTTGTTAGGTTCATTGTGGCACAGGAGCCTATCCCCGTGTCAGGTGTCAGTCAGGACCGAGGAAGGAACGTGATCGTGTCGCACAGAGGCGACCACCAGAATAATCCGAGATTATTCGCAGAGAAGGCAAAGGCATGCGAACCAGGCTGCCTCTCAGTCGGCGTCCACCACACAGCCAGAGCGGAGGGTGTGGTGCCACAGGCCCAGCACGTGTCAGAGGTGGAAGAGAGCCGAGATGAAGGTGCAGTCACCTGTGGCAGAGCCACCCTCGTACTCCGCTCTCCTGTTACGCGGGTCTGTGATGCCGTGACACGCTGACCTGGAGACTGGGAAACGCTACAGAGGAGACGTGGGCGGCAGGTGAGAACGGTGACTCCGGGGCAGAGCCTCGCTGCCCGCGTGCACAGGATGCCACTGAACTAACTGAAAACGCTCCCGTGCATACATACTTGGGGGTCT
Source organism: Panthera onca (assembly GCF_046562875.1). Classification (NCBI taxonomy): domain Eukaryota; kingdom Metazoa; phylum Chordata; class Mammalia; order Carnivora; family Felidae; genus Panthera; species Panthera onca. The sequence goes on along the minus strand of NC_138344.1, from coordinate 121,567,638 downwards.
CCATTTTTGAGGCGGGAAAACAGTAATGTCAAAATATGTTTGCTTTACAGCTAGCTTTGGAAGCACTTTTCAGTCATTCCATATGGGGATGCTATTGACACAAATGAGGGAATTTATCCTGATTTAAAAAAAAAAAAAAAATGTGGACTCCCTACTTTTCAAAATTTCCCTGCTGAAAAAAGGAGGACACTTCTGGGAATATATGTTCAGAGTGTGGAATAGCTTGTGTGACCAGTGCAAAGCTCCAAACTATTTTCGTTAGTATGTGTGGTATGCGGTAGGGAGAGGATAGTACATTTCAGTAGGATTCCAAGAAAGGGCCATTTCAGTAGAACTTTTTAAGGAACAACAGAGTATACCACTGGAAGTAAACAGGGTTCATTTAGCAGAAAAGAATGATAACAGTCCTTTGGTTGCCAAAGAATAATAGGTGTTCATAGTGGACATTGATTTCTTTTTTTTTTTTTTTTTAATTTTTTTTTAACGTTTATTTATTTTTGAGACAGAGAGAGACAGAGCATGAACGGGGGAGGGTCAGAGAGAGGGAGACACAGAATCTGAAACAGGCTCCAGGCTCTGAGCTGTCAGCACAGAGCCCGACACGGAGCTCGAACTCACAGACTGAGAGATCATGACCTGAGCCGAAGTCGGACGCTTAACCGACTGAGCCACCCAGGCGACCCCCTTTTGTAATGTTCCAAAATGTCTGCCAGGTGGGCAGGTTCTGTCATCGTGCTGTCACATTCAGTGGAGATATTATCTATTTGCTTATAAAATCATGCTTGTATGGTTTTGTATTCATGTCAAATGTATGAATATACTTGCTTTTGTTTCCCAATAATTGCTTCCCCATTTTGTATCATTACGTAGTTATCTTGTGTTCTTTCATGGGATTCTCAAAACCTCTGCTCAGGATCATTCCTTGTAAGTCAGTTTACCCTGTAATCAAAACTTACTTTTTCCTTTTCTGAAACTGAAAAGCCAGAATGCAGCACATTATCAAAGACTCTTTTGCTATAAAGACGTTATTAGGAAAACTGGCAAAATTTAAATAAAGTCTGTAGACTAGCTATTAGTACAGTACCCTATCGGTTTCCTGATTGGTAATTATTCTGTAGTTATGTAAGAGAATATCTTTGTTTTTAAGAGAGACATGATGAATTATAGAGGTACATCATAACTGCAGCTGACTCACCAATGGTTCTTAAAGAAAATTCTCCATCATTCTCTCTACACATCACACACACACACACACACACACACACACACACACAATTATTTTTTCCTGAGCCAATTGAAAGTAAGTTCTGTATATTATCTGCCCTTACTTTTTTCTTAATCAGTGTGGGCACCTGTAACAAAATACCATAGGTTTATGGATACCATATCTATCTTAAACAATAGATATTTGTCAGGGCGCCTAGGTGGCTTAGTCGGTTGGGCGTCCGACTTCGGCTCAGGTTGTGATCTCGCAGTCCGTGGGTTCGGTCCCTGCGTCAGGCTCTGAGCTGTCAGCTCAGAGCCTGGAGCCTGCTTTGGATTCTGTCTCCCTCTCTCTCTGCTCCTCCCCCGCTCACACTCTGTCTCTCTCTGAAAAATTAAAAAAAAAAAAATCAGAAAACAATAGATATTTGTCATGGTTCAGGAATTTCAAGATCAAGTTGCTGGCACATTCAGTTCTTGGTGAGGGCCCTTTTCCTGGCTTGTAGATGGCTGCTTTCTCATCGTGCATTCACAGGGTCATTCTTCAGTGGAGATCTCTGCTTCCAATACTTACAAGGACATAATCACATCATGGGGTCCCACCCTCATGACCTAATACAAACCTAATTATCTCCCAGAGGCCCCACTTTGAAATTCTATCACACTGGAGGCTTAGAGCTTCAGTATATAAATGAGGTGGGAAAGAGGGGAGACAAACATTCAGCCTATAACAGTCTGCCTATGACCCCTCTAAAATCATGTTCTTGCATGCGAAATACATTCATTCTGCCCCAACAGCCTCAAAAGTCTTAACTCATTCCAGCATCAATTCTAAAGTCTATAATCCAAAGTCTCATCTAAATATCATCTACATCTGATATGGGTGAAACTCAAGACACAATTTATCCTGAGACAATCATCTTCAGCTGTGAGCTTGTAAAGCCATGTAAATTATGTGCTTCCAAAATGCTATGGTGGGACACAGAGGATAGACATTCCTGTTCCAAAAGGGAGAAATCAGAATGAAGAAAGGAGTAATGGGTCTGAACCAAGTCCAAAATTTAGCAAGGCAGATTCCATGAGATTTTTAAGGCTCAAGAAAAATCTTCCTTGGTTTGATGCTATGCCCCCTGGACCCACTGGGGTGGGGGTGGGGGGTCACTTTCCTCTACCTCTTATGCTTCAGGCTGCCTTTTGGAGGCAGTCACCTAGTGAATCTTTTTTTTTTTTTTTTCTTTTTCTTTAAGTAGGCTTTATGCCCAGCACAGAGCTTGAACTCAACCCTGAGATTAAGACCTGAGCTGAGATCAAGAGTCAGACACTTAACCAACTGAGAGGCGCCGTCCTCCCACCACCCCTTTTTAAGTAGGTTGCCTATTGGATCTGAAGTGATGGTCCCTCCTTGCCACCTTTGAAACTGAGGAGGGAACCCGATGGTCTCTGAATTGTCTTTGGAGTTATTCTTTTCTTGTCTTGAAAATAGCACATGGACACAGCCAAATAACCCTATGGTCCAGTCCTCTAGGATCTAAGAATTCCTAACAGCCTGTAGCACATGGTTTCAAGCATCAGATGGTTCCACAAGGCTTGTTTTGAAATATACAGCAGTCTCCTGCTCTCTCCTACCCTTTTCTCCATCTTCTTTTTGGCATTGACCTCCACATTGCAACGTGCTTCTGTTACTGCTTCTTGACTGTTCACATTGGATATTATTTATTGCCTTATTGCTATTAGAAGACTTGCAGTCCCTCTAGGAGAGGATCTTTGTTGGAAAGACTGCAGCAAGAAGTTTGGTGTGACTAGAAGGATAACTGGCATGTGTGGAGGGTGTTGGTGGCAGGGAGACCAGATGGGAAGAGGAGGGCATTGCAATAGTCCACCGAAGGAAGAGGCACTGAGGTCTTTTTAAAATTGAGGAGTAACATACGTCTGGTAAGTGCATAAAGTATATCCTGCTCCCTGACTTTTTTAACCTGTGTGTATACTGTGTCTCCAGTACCTCTCTCAAATTGTAGAACATTTCCAGCCTCCTTAAAATGTCATTGTGCCCCAAAAGAAGGTCTTGAACTAAGGCACAAAAATGCATTACTGGTTCTAGAATGAAGTTAGAAAATGAGGTGGTGCTAAAGATGACTCCAAACTTGGGAGACTGGGTAGACTGGGTGGTGATGCTGTCAACGAGGTGGGTGGTTCAGGAGGAGATTCCGGTTTGCATTAAGGGAGGAGTTAAGAGGGTGAGAGTTCAGCCTTGGACTTGCTGAGTTGGGATGTCCAAGTGGAACTTGGTGGTGCGTGGAAGTGTAAATTTGGAGTTCTGGGGAAAGTTTGGAACTGACGTGTGGATTTGTGTATACTCATCAGCATTTGCGGTCTGAGAGCCAGCAAGAAGATGAGAATTCTCTAGAGACGCTATAGAGACCCAAGGTTATGATGAAAGGCATATGTTGCTTTTATTAATTCTGTTTTTATTAATAGTGCATAAAATCAGTGAGAAAAATTCAGTGTAAACTTTTTTTTTTTTAATTTTAATGTTTATTTATTTTTGAGGGAGAGAGAGAGACACACACACAGAGCACGAACAGGGGAGGGGCAGAGAGGCAGGCAGACACTGAATCCAAAGCAGGCTCCAGGCTCTGAGCTGTCAGCACAGAGCCTGACGTGGGACTCGAACTCACAGACTGGGAGATCATGACCTGAGCCAAAGTCGGATGCCTAACTGACTGAACCACCCAGGTGCCCCTGGTGTAAACATTTTTAAAACAAAATGATACATAAAAATTCAGTAATGTGTACTCTTTGTTAAAAATGAAAAAATCACATCGGTTCAGAGGGTTATAAGTAGGAAGTATGCTCTCTTCCCACTCCAATTTCTTGTGTCTCCTTCCAGATGATTTTAGTGCATACATATTATGTTTATGGTTTATCGTGATTATTCCTTTCCAGTATTGCTTTGGTTAAGAGTGGCAGCAGTTTAATAAATATGGCTGACAGCCTACAGGCATGTGAACAGTATGGCTTATTAGTTTGATTTTTTCCCCCTCCCCTTGTCCTGTAATGTGTTTTATGATGATATGCTTATGATCTCAACTGGAAAAAATTTTTCTTCTTTTGCCTTTTCTTGGAAAAAAATGTTACTGTTCAGGCAAACATCTTAGTAGTCGTTGTAGTACTTAAATCTTCCCTCGATTAATAGTACTAACACTGTCACAACCTTGTCTGCTTAATGTGAGCAGACTAGTAACTGTTTTTTTAACCTGGAGGTAGTGATAAGCTAGTATTTTTCTTGATTGCCTTGTCGACAGTGTAATTCTCATTAGAATGAATGAAAGCCTTTTAAGAGTCCTCTTGCCTGGTGAATCCAGAGACTAAAATACACTGGAAAAGTTTGTAGCCCATGTTTTCTTTAGCATGGATTTGATCTCCAGTCTAGTTGAGACTAAAAGGTATTAGATGTCGTTTCGAGAAATGTCCTAATGTTAATTGTGCAATCACTGTAACTTGTTTAAACCCTTCTATTACAGGGTACTTATTGTTGAAAGAGCAAAGAGCATAATGTGTATTTTCATTCATTCAACAAACACTTGTAAGGTACCGCTTTCTCTAATACTAATAGTAATAAAAGGAAACATTGCTTAGTACTTACTATTTGTTAGCTCTTAATAAATACTATCCTGAGTGCTAGATGTGCAATAATGAGCAAAATAAGCCTGGTGCTTTCCTTTATGGAACATTATACATGTATAAGATAGTAATACTATCATTTTTATTTGAATCATGTCAATAAGAAAATTTAGCATCAGTAGTTGAATTGATTTTCTTCTCTCTGAGTTCTAAGACTTTGTCACCTTTATCAGAGGTTTGCATACCAGTTGGCCTGTACATTCTGATCCTGAATGATCAGAGTGACCTGTATTTTTTTTTTTAACTTTTTTTTTTTTTTTTTTTTTTTTTTTGAGAGAGTGGGAGCGGGGCAGAGGTGGGGTGGAGACAGAGGATCCCAAGCGGGGTCCGCGCTGACAGCAGCGAGGCCCATGAGGGGCTCACGAACTTTGAGATCATGACCTGAGCTGAAGTTGAACACTCAACTGACTGAGCCACCTAGGCACCCCCAGAGTGACCCCCAGTGATTTGACTGAGGCTGTTTTCCAAGAGTTACTTAGTTGAATCTCAGTTCCTTAAAATGCAATTAAAGTGACACTGTGATTATAATTACAATATTTAAAAGCAAACTAATGATTTAACTTACTACTTCCTAGACAGTCCAGCCAACAGTATGAATACACTGTGGGTAGTGCTGGTTTGGGTGTGTCTCAAATCAAGGCGGGTATCTTTTAAAGAGATACACTCACAGCATTCCTGACATACACACCTGCCACACATTTGTTACTTAGGAGCTCTGAAAGCTGTCTTTTTACTAGTATGTTCTATTGCGAGAAAATAAACAATTTCAGAGTTAAGAGTTGGGTACTGGTATTAAATACAGTGTTCTTTTAGATATAGTTTTTTATTTTTTATATTTTATTTATTATTTATTTATTTTTTTTTATGTTTATTTATTTTTGAGAGAGAGAGAGAGAGAGAGAGAGCGCGCACAAGCCAGTCAGGGGCAGAGAGAAAGAGAGGGACAGAGGATCCGAAGCAGACTCTGTGCTGACAGCAGAGAGCCTGATGCAGAGCTTGAACTTGTGAACCATGATGAGATCATGACCTGAGCTGAAGTCAGACGCTTAACCAACTGAGGCACCCACGTGCCCTAGATACAGTTTTTAAAAGAGATGATCAGAATATTATTTTATTTTTGTTGTGTTTTAAATGTTTTTGATTTGTCCAGCTTAAAAAAGTTTTAAGTTTATTTATTTTGAGAGAGACAGAGACAACATGAGAGGGAGAGAGGGAGACAGAATCCCAAGCAGGCCCTGCACTGTCAGTGCAGAGCTCCATGCGAGGCTTGAACTCGTGGAACTGTGAGATCATGACCTGAGCTGAAACCTAGTTGGACGCTTAACTGACTGAGCCACCCAGGTGCTCCTGTCCAGGTTTTTAAAAATGTTTATTTATCTTGAGAGAGAGAGAGAACGCGTGAATGGGGAAGGGGCAGAGAGAGAGGGAGAGAAAAAACTCCCAAGTAGGCTCTGAGCTATCACCTCTGAGCCCAGTGTGGGGCTCCATCTCACAACTTTGAGAAGAGGACCTGAGCTGAAAGCAAGAGTAGGACGCTCAACTGACTAAGCCACCCAGGTGCCCCTGCTTTGCCCAGTTTATAACTTGTTTATATGTTATATTAATTTTTAAACAATCTCCTGTCTTCAGTTATTGGCTCATTTCTAGCTATTCTATTCTAAACACATTGCAGCCTTGCTCCTGCATAAAACTTTCAGTAGTGAACATCCACACAAACTTCTACCCCTTTGGGGAAGAGATTGATGAAGATCTATATCAGTTTTATAATTAGTTTTCACAAGTTTCTTTAGGCCATCAAATTGAAGCAGTACCATCAGATTCTAAGTATCATGCCTATTTGAATGCCGTTCCTTTGTTAAGAACAAGTTTTTATTTTCCAGCTGTTCTAGCTTGCAGCATTCAGATAGCTTCCCCAAATTAATATTATCGGTATGAAATATTCTAAAATATATTTAACCCTTGGATCAAGTTGCCTGAGAGGCCAAGAAAGAATCTTTTATTCCTTTGGGACTTTTCATAACTCTAGTACAGTACTCAATTGAAAATGTGTTCCTAATAAATTGTGAATGACCATTCTCACTGTAATTGGCTGTTTCATAGTTAAGATTAAAGTTAACACACAGGGGTGCCTGGGTGGCTCAGGCAGTTTAGTGTATGACTCTTGATTTCAGCTTGGGTCATGATCTCACGGTTTGGTTTGTGAGCTCAAGCGTTCTCTCTCTGTCAAAATAAATAAACTTTTTAAAAAAAAGTTAACACACAAACTCCTCTGATGAGATTTTTCTATAAAACAAGATTTCCATTAAGATTGACCAAAAAGTGGGGTGCCTGGGTGGCTCAGCCGGTTAAGCATCTGACTTCGGCTCAGGTCATGATCTCACGGTTCGTGGTTCAAGCCCCGAGTCAGGCTCTGTGCTGACAGCTCAGAGCCTGGAGCCTGCTTCAGATTCTGTGTCTCCCTCTCTTGTGCCCCTTCCCTGCTCGTACGCTGTCTCTGTCTGTCTCAAAAATAAACAAACATTAAAAGAAAATTAAAAAAAAAAAAAAAAAAAGATTGACCAAAAAGTAAAAAACTTTGAGGTATGAGATCAAAAGTACAGTAGCTTGGTATTTTATATTAAAATTCAAGTGTCCCAAAGGATTAAACCAGGGATAATCTTAGAGTGGAAATGGGTACTTAGGTGAAGATGAAGGGGTCAGAATGATTTCATGACAGTTGCTGACCATTCTTAAATGTTTTTCCCTTGTGTTGCATTTCACTTTCTACTTCTGTACAGTGCTGGACCAGTCTTACGTAAGCATTTTACTTTTGTGCATAATTTATTTGTGTTACCACAACAAAGGCTGTTAATAAACCACGTGTTTCCCATAGGAACCTAGTACTGGTCATTATTTGGAATACTATGGCTGGTGGCTTTAAGACTATACAGCAGCAAAACATTATAAATAGTTTATTCTAGGACTGATTTACTTTGACTGCTTCATTTGTAAGTTAACATACTATTTTTCAGGACAGGCTTTTTCTTTGTTGATTTATTTTTTAATTTGCTTTATTAGAACAAAGGAAATTATACATGCTCCAACCATAGCATTTTAGGATCTATTTCATAAAATCAAATAATGATAGAAATGAGCATTAAGCATTGTTCTTGGGCACTTCCTTCTCCCTCTGTTTTTCTTTGTTTGCTGTTTATCTAAAGTATATATAACTTACAATATTTCTGTTGAAAAAAATTATGCCCTGCTTAGATCTTAGTGGATTTATTTTTACTAGTAGAGAATTCTGAAGTTATGCAAATCTGTAAGGACTTAGAGCTTAATCTTTTTCTTACTGGGATTGAAATAAACATTTTTAAACTCCCTTTTAGGTCCATCATGTTACACAAAATGGAGGACTTTACAAAAAACCGTTTAATGAAGCTTTTGAAGAAACACCGATGCTGGTCGCTGTGCTTACTTATGTGGGGTATGGTGTACTCACTCTCTTTGGATATCTCCGAGATTTCTTGAGGCATTGGAGAATTGAAAAGTGTCATCATGCAACAGAAAGAAAAGAACAACAGGTAATTGTTAAGAGTCTTTGATTCTATAAATGGAAGCCTTTTATAGAGATCTTGGTATTTTCACTCATTATTTCTTTAGAGATCTGGGGACACGTTAAAATAAAAATATTCCAGATGAAGTTAAATGAAAGCATTTCACAAAGGAAGTGGAAAACAAGGTTAAGGCATGGAGAAATCAAGGTCTTTAAGATATTTCTAATTTAGTCTTCACAAGAATTTATTCTTGTTTGATGGATGAGAAAGCTAAAATTCACAAGTTAAATAACATTTCCTAAGACACTTTGTGTCAGAGCTTGTACACAGACACAGGTCTGTGAAGTGCCAGAAGCCATGTTCTGTCTGTTCATGGTACTGTGCTGTATCCCAAGTTGTGGCTCCATTCGTCTCAGAAGATGTAGTTCTGGAGAACTCATGATGTGTTTTCTCATAGACACATTGTACATAGATGTTTGGCTCACAGATCAGCTCCTCTCCCCAAACAAGTCTGTAAACAGAATGTGGTTGAGCTCTGTTCATGGTAGAAAAACAATCTTGTTTGAGTAATTGTAAACAGAGATAATAATGGTCGTCTCTGGGAGGAAAGACCTCACTTCACTTTTCTCTCTATACTCCTTTGCACCTCTAGATTTCTGTACAGTACACATGTATTGCCTATTCTCAAAAATCAGCCAAATTAGGGTGAAAAATGCCTGGTGTTTCTAAAAACAAACTTGTTTGTTCTTGGCATGTGAAGTATGCAGAGGTTGTCCTCTAACCCAAGGAATATTTAGATTAGAGATAGATTAGATAGATAGATTAGATTTAGATTAGAGATAGATTATAGAAGGGCTTCAGAAATTAGATTTTTTTGGTCCATCATACTTCTCACTTTTGTGGGGTTTTAGAGGAGAGAGGCGGATGTTGTGGCAGCAAGGTCACCACTGAGAGAGGAGCCATTAGACACTGGGCATAGATGGTGGTCCTGTGGGGGGAGGGACGGGGGCATCCAGAAATGTGGGCAAAGAAGGGACCTCATCAACTGCTAGAAAGCCAAAACCAGTCTGTATGGAATTGAGGATTCTGGTCCTGAGAGAACCCAGAACCCAGGCTGTCTTCACTGTCACGTCAGTCATTCTGCATCCTCCCCAGCACCAGAACCACAAGTTGGCCATCCTTCATTGTGCTGAAATGCCTACAGTTCACTTCATCAAGAAGGTATTTCTTGAATACCTAATGCAAGCAAAGCCCTGCGTTCAGAAGTTTGGTCCAGTAGGCAAAACTCGTTGTATGGTATTGCTGTTACTTATTTATGGGCCAGTATCTTCCTATTAGACTGAGTTGATGGTGGTTGTCACTGATGGGAGCTAACGTTTGATTCACATAGCCACATTCAAAAGTCTTTGTCTACAGGGACCTCTCCTAGTGTGGACATACTTCAAAGCCCTACTAACTAACATGTAGAGGTGGGTGTGGGGGTACTGGTTTTGATGTGGAGAGTATTCCAGGCTGAGGGGATGGGGTGGGCAAGGGTATGAGGAATGTTTGGGAGCAGCTGGGTTTTGGCTGTATGAGAGATTGTGGTTTGAATGTCAAGCTAGGAACTTTGGGCAGTGAGGAGTCTGGGCAGTTTTTGAGCAGAGGAGTGGCCGGAGAGTTTGCATAGCTGGTGTTGTGTCATGGTGTGATAAAGAATGAATGGGGTTGCATCAGAATTACTTTGTAAAAGAGTACATCACGTTTTGAACTTGTTCTGTGTTTCCAGAGGGTGAATTTACTCTTGAGTATTGGGGCTGCCTGTGTGTACTTGACCTTTGTGTTAAGGAGTCAGAACACATAGATTTTATTAAGTAGTTTCTAATTCTGTTGAGGAAACATAAACTCTTCAGATTTAACGGGTCTTTGCAAAGCACTATACACATAAATAGTGTCTGAATTGTATGCAGATGTAGAACAAAAAAATAGCTGACTAGCATTGAATTAATCAGGAAATAATTGTAGGAGGAAGTAATAGGAAATATGTGGGACAGAGGGGGGACATTTGCTTCTACGGTTTAGAGGACTGTACTAATTTGTTTGAATTCTTTCAATAGGATTTTCACAGTAGATAACATTAACAGTTAAAACAGTTGAATTCTGCCATTTTCTTTTCTTTCTTTCTTTTTTTAATCTTTATTTATTTTTGAGAGAAAGACAGTGTGAGCAGGGGAGGAGTAGAGAGAGGGAGACACAGAATCCAAAGCAGGCTCCAGGCCCTCAGCTGTCAGCACAGAACCCAAGGTGGGGTTCTAACTCATGAACCGTGAGATCATGACCTGAGCTGAATTCGGACACTTAACCGACTGAGCCACCCAGGCGCCCTGAATTCTGCCATTTTCTTATCAAAGTTTAGCTTTTAGAGGGAAAGGAAGATCATTCAGCCCTGTGGTAGAGCATGTTTATTTTCGGATACTGGATTAGATGTAGTGAGAGGGATATGCAGAGTTTTAAGTGTTACATTGGAAGAAGTGAGGGAAAGTGCTTGGGATCATAAAATGCAAATCTAATGTTGCCACTTCCTCATTTCACTGAGTGAATGGTGTTTATAACTGCCTCCTTACTTTCTTCCCCATTCCATTATAAAAGAGAGCCCATTTTAACTATTTATGCTAGTTCTTTATGTGTTGCTTTGGGTAGAACTGAATCCCATGGCCCCAACTAATGAGTTAGCATGACTTTGTTCTATTCTATGTAAATTGTAAAAAAAAAAAAAAAAAAATTCTTTGAATTCTTTACTGCTTGATCCTCTCCTATTAGTGTTATTTTGGAGGAGAGTGTTGTTTTTCCCAGTCTATAGTCTGTTTCTTTTTTATGTGAGATGAAGCTACTAGTCCTCTAGAAACATGTATGTGATTAGATATAGCAAAAGGTTGAATTTAAAACATTCCAGTATCTAGACAAGAAATACCTAAGAAATTTAAGGATCAGATCATGGTAGGTAGTTCCCATACAACTTACCAAACTTAATTTTTGCCTCTACGGTTTGTTTATGATCAAATATTCAAAAATGGAAAGGATAGGATATTGGGAAGGGACATTATTTATCCACATCCTGATATGTTTAATTTTCAAGATACAAAAGAAGAAAATTATTTGAAATAGATTAATAGAAATTCCTGGAAGTATTTTATTCTTGACCTTCCTCAAAAAGTAGTTTACTAAGAATATTCTGATGGTTGCCATTGTAGCAGTATCTTTGGAAACTATTAATGTCGTATAGTTGCTTGATGTATTAAGCTGAGGGATTATCAGTTGGTTTGTCTTTTTTAGTTCTGTGGACTTACAAAGAGCTCTACTTTTCATTGTTTTGTGGTGTGTGTGGAGCCCCGGACAGCAGTCATCTATTTTTTTTTAAATAGCCTCATTGAGATAAAATTTATATACCATAAAGGTCACCTGTTTAAAACATATAATTCAGTTAATTTTAGCATTACAGTTGACCCTTGAAAAATGTGGAGGTTAGGGGTGCCGGCACCCCCCACATGCAGTTGAAAATTTATGTATACTTTTGACTCCCCCAAAACTTAACTAATACTCTTCAGTTGACCTGAAGTTTTGCTGATAACATAAACAGTTGATTAACACATATTTTGTAAGTTATATGTATCACATACTGTATTCTTTTTTTTTTTTTTTTTTAAGTTTATTTATTTATTTTGAGACAGAGTACCAGCAGGGGAGGGGCAGAGAGCAAGAGAAAGAAAGAGGATCCCAAGCGGCAGTGCAGAGCCCAATGCAGGCTTGAACTCAAGAACCATGAGATGATGACCTGAGCCAAATCCAACAGTCGGACGGACATTCAAGTGACTGGGACACTCAACTGACTGAGCCACCCAGGCACCCCCACCTTTTATTTTCTTTTTTAAGTAATCTCTACATCCAAGGTGGGGCTTGAATTTACAACCCTGAGACCAAGATTACCTGCTCCACCAACTGAGCCAGCCAGGTGCCCCTTATATACTGTATTCTTAAAATAAAGTAAGCTAGAGAAAAAATATGAAGAAAATTATAAGGAAGAGAAAATACATTTATAATACCATACTGTATTTATTAGAAAAAAATCTGCGTGTAGATGGACCTGCAGAGTTCAAACCCCTGTTGTTCAAGGGTCAAATGTATTTTCAGAAGTGAGCAGCCAGCACCATAATCTAGTTTTAGAACATTTTTATCATCTGAAAAAGAAACCCCATAGCTGTTAGCAGTCACTTATTACTCCCCCTTATCACCCTAGGCAACCACTGATCTACTTTCTGTTTCTAGATGTTTCATATGAATGGGATTATACAATGTGTGATTATTTGTGTCTGCCTTCTTTACTTGGCGTAATGTTTTTTGAGGGTCATCCATGTTGTAGTATGCTTCATATTCATTTCTTTTTATTGCTGAATCATATTCCACTGTATAGAAGTCATCTATTTGTATTTACTCTAGGGATTTCTCACTAGTACCAAGCTGTATCCCAGATAAACCTTTTCAAAGAGTTTGGTAGTAGATTACCACCTTATCCTTGTGCACTAGTGACATTAGTAGGTTTGCAAAAGTTTCCCTGTCACCTTTTGGGCTTTTTTGTTTGGAGCAACAGTGTAGTTTTTTTAAATTTAATTTTATTATTATTATTATTTTAATGTTTTATTTATTTTTGAGAGAGAGAGACAGAGCACGAGTGGGGGAGGAACAGAGAGAGGGAGACGCAGAATCTGAAGCAGGCTCCAAGCACAGAGCCCGACGTGAGGCTCAAACTCATGAACATCAAGTTCAAACAGCGCATGAAGGCTGTTTGTACTTTACCATTGCCACTCACCTGCCAGTTAAGTATTTTTTGTCTGAGCAAGTATCCCTTTAGAGTACTTGTTATATTGTATTATAACTTCATTTGTGTGCCGCTCCACTCCACTAAGAGGTCCTTAGGAGTGTAAAGGTTGTGTCTTACTCATTTTTATTCCTAATGCCTACCTTAGTGCCTGGAAAGGACAGCTCAGTAAACGTTTGTTCAGTGACTGAGCAAACAAGTATTAGGTTGGCCTGACTAAAGTCATTTCACAGTGACTAAATTAAGAAGGAGGAGGAAGAAGAGGGTGAGGATGTGGAGTGGGGATGGGGGACAGGCTGGGGGAGGGGGAGGGTAGGAGTAGTGGGGGTATTGTAGTTTGCGGAGAGAACTGTCTTGTTTTTTAATATATCCTGAGTCTGGCAGAAGTATTCAGCAAAAGGCATTGGAAGGAAGGAAGGAAAGGAAGGAAGGAAGGAAGGAAGGAAGGAAGGAAGGAAGGAAGGAAGGGATAAGTCCTCTATTTTAACCCTGTCCTAGAATATTTAAACTGTAGGAGATATTTTTGGGAACAGACACTCTTGTTGCCTAAACTGGAACCCTGAATAGTTACCCTGTTCCATCCCCATTCTTGCTTCATTGCTAAGCTGCAGGGAGTTTGGTTAGTGGCCTTTCAGTTCTTTTCACTGAACCTTCTAACTGTAGTCAAGCTTCTACCCTGGCCAGGAGTCCCTCTCTTCTGCCGTTCTGTCCCACCAGCTTTTGGTCTGTAACATCCCTCACTGTGGCAACTTTCCTGTCACTCTGTGTAAGTCTGTTCCTGTCTCAGGGACTGAGGTGTTGTCTCATCGGAACAATGAGGAGTGGTGAGCTCCTTGATCTTGACAGTCTCTGCCCTCCCAGCCACACCCTGGCTGCCCAGAGCTCTACTTCACTTGAGCCTGCAACCATTTTGGGTTTGGTAACCCTTCCAATAAATGGGACCAGACTGTCTTAAGCATTTTCTGATGTTTATATAGTAAAACAAAAATAGTGCTCTTTCTTCTAATAAAAATTTGTCTGTGATGGAGTATTTCTCTCAGGTGTTTGAATTAATACCTTTAACATTAATGTGCAGTATTTAGAAAGGGTTTAAAGAAATGAGATCAAGAAGAGTTGGTACTGTTTACCCTATTTGATGTGAATGGACAAAGATTGTAAACAACTCCCCCTGCTCCCCCAATCCTACTTTGGGAAATAAATGCATGGTGAATGACAGCCAAGGGAAAGTCCCAAATTAGAATTTGGATGTCTTTGTTCCAGTTTTCATTCACTTAGTATTCTTGTTGGAAGAAGAGACTATCAAAAAGGATACATTATTTAAGTAGTAAATTTCCAATTATGATAGACACATTATTTATGGATATTTTCTCAAGGAAATGTAAATGTTAGGGCAATTGTGAAAGAGATGGTATCGGGTACTGCACATTCCAGAGAGTACTTTCTGACTCTGCTCAGCTTTATTTAAGATTTTATCTACTGTGAGGCTTACTTATTAGTTACTTTATAGTCCAATGTCATAGAAGGTTAATTATAAAATTTTATGAAGTCTTTTTTAGCAATAAAAATCTTACACAATAAGGCTTAAGCTTTGCATGTTTCTAATTAGCTTATTTAACAGATTAATTTAGATTGACACCAAGTCCAGATCTTGGGGCTAGAAGTTCAACAGTTTGCTAACTGTAGTATAGTTTTCTTTTTATTTGGTTTACCCCTTATCTTCAGGAGTCCAGTTGCTCTAATGTGGTCTGATCATGTGGTCATATCACATCAGTCATAACATTATGCATTCATTTTAGCTCCACCCAGACTATTTTTTTATAGACTTAATTTTTAGTGCATCTTATTTCAGGGAAGAAGGGAGGGCTTTAAGTCCCTCATCATGGGAATTCATCACGAGAATCTTTTTTTCAAACTCCCATCCAAGGAAAGAAACCTGAGATAGGTGTCTTTCTATATAAGCAAACTTTTAGTCTTTCTTGCTTATCATTTTTCTTTGGATATGTTTCACTTTGATTTTAAAAATATACAGAGGATGGAATTTTAATTTCAGAATTATTATTTTTTGTTTAAAACTGAAATTACAGTGTTTTTTTTTTAAGTTTAATTTATTTTGAGAGACAGAGAGAGAGCATGAGTAGGGGAGGGGCAGAGAGAGAGAATCCCAAACAGGCTTCATGCTGTCAGCGCAGAGCCAGACAAGGGGTTCAAATCTGTGAACAGTGAGATCATGACCTGAGCCAAAACCAAGAGTTTTGAATGCTTAACCAACTAAGCCACCCAGGTGTCCTTAAAATTAGTGTTTTTATTTAAAAAAATTTTTTTTTAATGTTTTTATTTATATTTGAGAGAAAGAGAGAGACAGTCAGAATCTGAAGCAGGCTCCAGGCTCTGAGCTGTCAGCACAGAGCCTGACGTGGGGCTTGAACTGAACTGTGAGATCATGACCTGAGCTGAACTCGACTGAGCCACCCAGGTGCCCCAAGACCTACTTTATTAAGTTCTTTGACTCTACATTCATGCAGTCAGATGATTATTTACAACGATTTCATATAGGTTAGCCATCAAAGCCAAGTGGCTTTTACCTGATTAAGAGTTGTTTTACCTTGAGGTGCCTGGGTGGCTTAGTGGTTTAGCATGGGACTCTTGGCTTCAGCTCAGGTCATGATCTCACGGTTTCATGAGTTCGAGCCCGTGTGGGGCTCTGTGCTGGCAGTGCGGAGCTTGCTTGGGATTGTCTCTCTCTTCCTGTTTCTCTCTGCCCTTCCCCACTCTGTCTCTGTCTCTCTCAAATAAAAAAAACTAAAAAAAAAAAAAAAGAGTTGTTCCCCCCCCTCCCTTTTTTTAAAGTAATCTCCACACTCAACATGGGACTCAAATTACAACCCTGAAGTCAACAGTCTCATGCTCTACTAAGCCAGCCAGGTGCCCCAGAGTTGTTTTAAAGTTTTAAAGTTGTTTTTATCATAGAGAATTGATGCCTTGTGATTGTTTTCCTTATCAGCGAATTCAATATAATTGACCTCTCATTCTTAATTGCTCTTACAACATGAAAAGGGAAGTTGTAAAAATGTTCTAAAGCAATTTAGTTAAATTCATGGTATTTCACCATTTGTTGGCAGGACTTTGTGTCATTGTATCAGGATTTCGAAAACTTCTATACAAGAAACCTCTACATGAGGATTAGAGACAACTGGAATCGACCGATCTGTAGTGTGCCTGGAGCCAGGGTGGACATCATGGAGAGGCAGTCTCATGATTATAACTGGTCCTTCAAGTGAGTCTCAGTTGGGAAATTATCTCTTGACAGCAACAGAAAGGAATTTCTTCACTTCAGAATTTATTCGATTGCAAATTGAGTATTCTGTTAAAACAAGAGTCGAAGCTGAGAGTACAGCACAACATAGTTTCCTTGCATATAGTTCATCGTTATCCAGATTTTTAAAATATATTTTTCTGTTACATTTGATACTGTGTTGGATTATAACTGAAAACAAAGTTTGACTAATTAAAAAGAAAAACAAGAGGCCAAAGAAAAACTGTCCTTTCTGTTATGCCACTTACCAGAATCAAGTGTCTGAATATACTTCTAGATATTTTGATTTCTCGAATGGTTCCAGGATATATGCAATGCTTTTACTTAAATAGGCTGAATAGTTTAGAAAACTTTTCATATTCATAAAACTTTATTGTTTAGATCTCACAAGTATTGCATGGTTGCATTGTTACTATTAAAAAAAAAAGATAATACAGATAAATGAAACATTCCCCCATGACAACTAACCACTATCCCTTCTGCAAATCCACTTCTCCACAAATCTTCACTCCCCAGAGGTGACCACTGTTACCAGTTTGTTGTGTATGATTCCTCCAGATGTTTTCTGTGGGGTATGTATGTGGTGAATCCACTGGGGTTACGTACAGGTAATTTTTGATTTATAAAAATGGGACCATACTATAGAAATCATTTTATATCTTGCTTTTTTCTTGCTAACATGTTGGTAATATCCTGCTTGTCTGTATCCACAGCCAGCTTAATATTAGCAGTGGCTACTTAGCATCGTATAGTATAGATGTATATAGTGTATGGCAGGTTGGGCTGCACCATCCTTTGTTAAAAACCCCAAAATTTCAGAGTTCAAACAGCAGCAGTTTCTTGTCCACACTTCCCGTCCACCTTAGGTTGGTGGAGCCTCTGAAACATGTTATTCTCACTGGTGGGCCCAGGCTGATTGAACTTCCATCATAATGGAATGTCACTGGTCTGTGTGCCTGGAGAAGGGGCATGGTAGATAAATTGTGCAGTGACTCTGAAAGGATCTTTATGCAGGTATCCTTTCATATCTGTGTGGAAATTGCTGAGTCAAAGAGTATGTACTTCTTTTAATGGAGAAGTCCTGCCAAACTGCCCTCCAAAAAAAAAAAAAAAATTACTGACTGATATTCTTATCTACAGTATGTGAGACTGTCCTGGCCAACACTGGCTATGGTCAGTTTTTAAATCTTTATTATTATCTATACGTGAAAATTACTATTTTGTTTTAACTTTCATTTTCTTAATTTTAGTTTCTTAGTGAGTTTGAGCTTCCTTTCTCCTAGGCCATATTATCCCTACTTTCTGTATATGGTGCTTCCTTTTATATCATCAGTGTGTTTATTATTACGTGTACATATTTGATTTGCTCATGAGTTTCATGAACTTTTATGGTATTGAAATACAGGTACACAGGGAATATAATTAAAGGTGTTATAAACATGGGTTCCTACAACTATCTTGGATTTGCACGGAATACTGGATCATGTCAAGAAGCAGCTGCCAAAGTCCTAGAGGAGTATGGAGTTGGAGTGTGCAGCACTCGGCAGGAAATTGGTAAGTGCAGGCTCTGTTTGGCCAGCTAATGTTCTTAATTGTGCTACTCAGGAGGGAATAATGCTGATACAGAGCTAGAATAGTAAGCATCCAAATACATACTTTGCCATATAGTTTCTGAAATAACGGATGATTTTAATGTGTTCAACACATGTTGAGACATATTTATCTTTTCCATTGTATTATAATACAAAATATCTCTAGAAAAGTTCCATAAGTATTTAACTCATCTGCAGCTTTAATGTTCACTTTGTTGGCTTTTACAAATGGTAGTGGTTAAGAGTGCTGTTTCCTAGGCCTGACCCTGTGGGCATATGAGGGTTATTTAATCTGTTTCCATGCTGGTAAGTGGGGGTAAGAATAATTACTACCTTATAGGGCTATTGAAGAATTAATTCATATAAAGCATTTGTGACTTGGCAAATATTCAGTAAATGTTAACTTTTTGTTATTGTACCTTTACAAAATGTAAAGGTGAATAGATTTATATAAATAAATTTCATTTTTGTCCATAGGACGATTTCTAATTCTTCTGTTTTGTTCCAGAGAACTGATAACTATAAAGGTTAAAAGGCAACTTCTGGATATTTATTACTATGAATCACCCTCAAACTTAGTGGATTAAAACAGTAATTCATCATTATTTCTCATAGGTCTAAAGATTGGCAAGCTTAGCTGGGTCATTTGTACTCAGGTCCTTAATGACATAGTTTAGGAAGCATGGTGCAATGACGATATATGGTAATCAGACCTTACATCTTTATGGCACTTTGTAGTTTTTAAATTTCTTGAGCCTTTTCTCTCCTTTGATCCTCACAACAATGTCATGAGGTAGATAGAGCAAATATTATTATTGGTATTTAGCAGATATGAAACTGAAGCCCAGGGAGGTTAAATGACTTGCTTAAAGCTTTGAGGACTTGTAGCATCTCAGTTCAGCAGCCTTTTTTTCACCATCTTTTCTGCTTTGATCAGTCTTGTTCAGTCCTTACAGATTTGATTATTGACATAAAATCACAATACAAAGTGAGGGAGGATGTTTTTTAACTTGTCTTTTGCTACATAACAAATCATTCTAAAACCTAGCAACTTAAAACAGACACATACATTTATTTGCTTATAATTCTGCCATTTGGAGAAGCCTTGATATTTATCTTAGCTCCATGTGGTGTTGGGTGGGGCATTATGGCTGAGAATAGAGTATCCAGGGTGGTTTCACTTACATGTCTGGTACCTCAGTTGGGTAGTGGGATCAGTCAAGGGCTGGCTGAGCCCTGCATTCCTCTTCCATAGTCTCTTATCCTCCAGAGGCCCTCCTGCTCCCCGTGGCTTTTCTTTACAACAGGCTAGTTAGACTGTTTTGTGTGGCAGCTGACTTCAAAAGTATAAAAGCAGATGTTGCCAGGCCTCTCAAGGCCTAGACTTAGAACTATCAAGTGTCAGCAGGAATGGGAGAAATTGTTGGCAATCTTCTTTACTGAAATTCCATCACAGGTGCTGAATCTGAAGGTATTCAGATCTGAAGTGGTATCGACCACGATGTCTTTCATTAGCCATTTCTCTTCATACTACTCTTCCATAGAGCTTAGTCTGAAAAGGTTGTAACATGAAGACTGTGATTTCTTTTTATAAAGTAATGAGTAACTCTTAAATTCAGGATTTGGCAGTGTTAACTTCACTAAGTTCTTCACACAGGAAACCTGGACAAGCATGAAGAACTAGAGAAGCTTGTGGCAAGTTTCTTGGGAGTAGAAGCTGCTATGGCATATGGCATGGGATTTGCAACAAATTCAATGAACATTCCTGCTCTTGTTGGCAAAGTAAGACTTGTCATTTATGAAAACTCTCTAGTATGTTGTAAAGCATTCAGAACAAGCCAAAGGCTGTTGTAAACTTCATACCAAACCTGGTCTGCCGAAAGATATTTCTGTCACAAATTTTTGAATAACAATATCACATGGAGACTTAGTGGAAGCTTTCTTGCTAGAACTCATGATTCTTTACTCTTCCATTAGAGGACTCTTGCCTTCGTCATTCATGTGGTTTTGAAAGGGATTCTGATGAAAACCTCATAAAATGCTAAAATTTTGAAAGAAAGAATGTTTAATTTGGAAGGTTGTTTAACAGGTGGTTTTTCCTAAGTAGAAAAATTTGAAAATACATAGGTACCCTAATACTTGTTCTTATAATGCGTGTTGCTCAGAGATAATATAGGCAAATTATAGGCATATATGTAAAGTGAAGGTAATACTATAGGTTAAAAGTAAGAATATAAGTTAATAATAGTGAAGGTTTGAAGCACCTGGGTGGCTCAGTCAGTTAAGTGGCTAACTCTTGATTTTGGCTCAGGTCATGATCTCACAGTTCATGAGATCAGGCCTGCATCGGGCTCTGCACTGACAGTGTTGAGCCTCCTTGGGATTCTCTTTCTCCCTCTCTGCCCTCCTGTGCTTGCACTCTCTCTCTGTCTCTCAAGATAAGTAAATAAACTTAAAAAAAGTAATAATGAAGGTTAAAAGTAGTAGTACTAATAAAAATAATAATTTAAGAAGTGTGTATTTTTTGCTCCCTTGTGGGTAGAGTTTGTAAGGGGGCAGTTAAGGAGAGAAGAGATAAGAGACTTTGTAAATCACATTTTAGCAGACTGACACTCTCAGCTTGAAAGGGCCCTCAAGGAATTTTATTTATTTTTTAAATTTTATTTTAAGTAGGCTCCACACTCAATGTGGGGCTTGAACTCACAACCCTGAGATCAAGAATTGTATGCTCCACTGACTGAGCCAGCCAGGTGCCCCAGGTTTTTTAATATTGATATTTAGGAATTGTATATTGAAAAATTAGTAGATTACTGAGTTGGAAGACTTGGGTTTTTGTTTGGTTGCTTATATATTCAAATTTATTTATTTATTTTTTTTGTATATTCAAATTTAGCTCTATGACTGTGAGCATGTCACAGCCTTCCTTTTTTTTTTTTTTTTTTTTTTTCCTTTTAAGTTTTATTTATTTAAGATATCTCTACACCCAAACCTGGGGCTCAAACCCATGACCTCCCAACGTCAAGAATTGGCCTGCTCTTCTTTTTTTTTTTTTTTTAAATGTTTATTTTTTGAGAGAGACAGTGTGAGTGGGGGAGAGGCAGAGAGAGGGAGGGAGACACTAGAATTGCCTGCTCCTCTGACTGAGCCAGCCAGGCACCCTGTCACAGACTTTCTGAGCCTCAGATTTTGCTTTGTAAAATGAGGTACTTGGACTAGGTTAACTGTAAAGTCCTTTTCAGTTATATAATGTATGGTTTCTTTTTTTTTTTTTTTTAATTTTTTTTTTTTTTTAACGTTTATTTATTTTTGAGACAGGGAGAGACAGAGCATGAACGGGGGAGGGTCAGAGAGAGAGGGAGACACAGAATCCGAAACAGGCTCCAGGCTCTGAGCTGTCAGCACAGAGCCCGACGCGGGGCTCAAACTCACGGACCGCAAGATCATGACCTGAGCTGAAGTCGGACACTTAACTGACTGAGCCACCCAGGCGCCCCTATAACGTATGGTTTCAAGGCACACATGGAACAAATAGAGAACAAATACCAAGGGAGGAGGTTTAAACCCAATTATATTGATATTATGTGATATTATATTAAATATAAATGGCTTATACATTCCAATTAGAAAAGAGAGGTTGGGGGCATCTGGGTGGCTCAGTCATTTAAGCATCTGACTTTGGCTCAGGTCGTGATCTCACTATTCATGAGATCAAGCCCCACGTTGGGCTGTGCACTGACGGTGCAGAGCTGGCTTGGGTGTCTCTCTCTCTCCTTCTCTCTGCCCCTTCCCCACACACACTTGCTCTCTCTCTCAAAATAAATAAACTTAAAAAAATTATTTTTTCAAAAAGAAAAAAGAGCTTGTCAGATTAGATAAAATTAAGTAGGTTTCTACCAAAAACCTACTTTAAAGACACAGGTTAAAAGTAAAAGGATGAAAGGAGATACAGCAAGCAAACCATAATTGAAAAGAAAGTTAGAGTGACTATATTAATATAAACAAAGATTTCAGAGCAAGGAATATTTCTCGGGGTAAAGTGGAACATTGTATAATGATACAGGAGTTAATTCATTAAAAAGATAACAATTTAAAATATATCGGTACCTAAATAGAGCTTCAAAGTACATGAAGCAAAAATTGATGAAAGGAGAAATAGACAAATATATAATTGTTACTAGAGATCTCTATATCCTTCTCTGAGTAATTGATAGAACTAGGCAGAAAATCAGCAAGGTTAGAGAACACTTGAAAAACATTATCAACCAACTTGACCTAATTGACATTTATGAAACATTTTACCCAATAACAGCAAACATTTACCAAGATAGGCCATTTTCAGGGCCATTAAACAAGCCTTAACAAAATTTTAAAAATTTAAATTATTCAAAGTATGTTCTCTGATTCTAATGCAATTAAATTAGAAATCAGTAACATAAGGGGCACCTGGGTGGCATCCGTAAGTGTCAGACTTTGGCTCAGGTCATGATATCACGGTTTATGAGTTTGAGCCCCACATTGGGCTCCGTGTTAACAGCTCAGAGCCTGGAGTCTGCTTCAGATTCTGTGTCTCCCTTTGCCCCTCCCTAACTCGTACGTGCCTGCTCTCTCTCTCAAAAACAAATAAAATAAAAAAAAAAAAAAAATCAGTAACACAGAGATACCTGGAAAATGCTCAAATATTTGAAAAAACATACTTCCAGATAACTCATAAGTCAAAGCAGAAAGGCAACATAGAAAATAATTTGAATGAAATGGAAGTGAAGCATATTATAATTTGTGAGACAAAGCTAAAAGCAATTCTCAGGGAATATGTAGTGTTAAGTGCTTGTATTAATAAAAGAAAAGTTTTGGGGTGCCTGGGTAGCTCATTTGGTTAAGTGTCCGACTCTTGATTTCAGCTCAGGTCGTGATCTCATGGTTCATGAGATGGAGCCCTGTGTTCCATGCTGACAGCTTGGAGCCTGCTTGGGATTTTTCTCTCTCCTTCTCTCTCAGTCCCTATCACCCCTCCCTTCAAAATGAAAAAAATAAACATTAAAAAAAAAAGAAAAACATTTTTTTTGAAGGAGGGAGAGACAGAGTATGAGGAGGGGAGAGGCAGAGAGACAGGGAGACACAGAGTCTGAAGCAGGCTCCAGGCTCTGAGCTGTCAGCACAGAGCCCAATGTGGGGCTCAAGCTCACGAACTGCAAGATCATGACCTGAGCCAAAGTCAGATGCTTAACCGACTGAGCCACCCAGGCACCCCAAAAAAGAAAAATTTTTATGGAAACCAATTTGACAATAAATTTTATATATAAAAAAAAACAAACCACATTTTGAATCAGCCGTCTAAATAAGGACTTCGAAAAAGAAGAGCAAATTAAAGAGTCCCAAAGAGTCCAAACAGAGGAAAGATAAAATAAAGGTAAATTCAGAAATCAATGATTTAGAAAAGAGACAATGGGGAAAATGTGTGAAACCAAAGATGGTTCTTTGAGAAAATGAATAAAATTGATAACTCTCTAGCCAGACTGGTGAGGATAAAAAGAAGACACAAATTACCAGTGGCAGGAATGACAGAGGGCACATCACTACACATCCTATAGACATTAAAAGGATAATAAGGACGTTTTAAGAACTTTATGCCAGTAAATTCAACAACTTAGATACAGTGGACACATTCTTTGAAAGACCTAAATGTATGGTTCTTTGACTTCGTCACGTTGATTATAATACATTCCTGTCCTACATTTTAGCAGTATAAATCTTGAGATTCTTACTTGGAATTTCTCAGAATTTTTCACAGTAAAGAGTTAAATAATCTTGTTCTATTCTTCCCTGTATGTTCAGAAACTCTAATAATCATGTAGAATTAGAGATCTTATATACAGACACGGAAGGTCTTACCTTAAAGATTTATCTTTCAAATCAAGTATTTTAGTTGAAATGTTATTAAGTATCATTTAATCTATTAAAGGCAGGAACCAATACAGTTTTAATATTTCTTTGAGTCTGATACTAAATTCTATGTGAGGTTGTTGATTATTCAGCTTCAAGGAAGGGGGAAACAGTATACTGTAGAATAAGAGCATGTGTTCTGGTAGCAGAAGCTTTGTAATGAATCACTTAGCATGCTTGTGACCTTGGGCAAGGTTTGTTAACTTCTCTGAAAGGGAATTTCCTCATATGTAAAGTGGGGATAATAATAGTACCTGCCTCAGAGATTTTTTTAATGAGGATTAAAAGTAATAATGCCTTTAAAAGCCTTAACATAATGCCAGGAACCTATTAAGTACTTAGCTGTTAACTGCTGACTTTTAATTTTATTTTATTTTTGAACTAAGGATAGTTCATGGTAGATTGATACACAGAAATGGTGAATAAGAATGTCTAAAAAGGAGATAAGGGCCTCCTGGCTGGCTCAGTTGTGGAGCATGCAACTCTTGATCTCGGAGCTGTAAATTCGAGCCCCACGTTGGGTGCAGAGATTACTTAAAAAGAAACTCTTAAAAAAAAATACATAAAAAGGTAAATAACAAACCATGTTGCAGATTTTGTCAGGAAAAAAAAAATGATCTGGAAAGAGAAGAAAATAAAATTGTATGGAGGGAAAGGAGGAGGATCCTTTTAAGGTAACAGTGGAATGCAAGAGTGGCAAGTAAAGGATTCAAAGACTTGGCAGAAGAGAAATTCAGAGTTTGGATGTAAATAAAAGCTTGTTGTTGTATACCTGAATATGTAAGTCAGTCACAGGACTGAAGAAATTAAAAGGCTGGAATTCTGCATCTACTTCTAAGTTAATTTTGCAAAACAAAAATATGTATACTTTTCTTCTTCTTGAAATTGATAGTTTTGCTGTTGTACAAGCTTTCCTTAATAAGATAGCATTATTCATGATTTTAGTGTTTTATAATTAGTGTAACTACATCTTTCCTTCCAGCTTCTTACCTTCCTGTGCTTGTGGTTTTGCAGGGTTGCCTGATTTTGAGTGACGAACTAAACCATGCATCTCTGGTTCTAGGAGCCAGACTCTCGGGAGCAACCATTCGAATCTTCAAACACAACAGTGAGTTTGATGTGGAATCCACTTCAGACTTTAGTGTTTAATATTTTTTGGGTTAGTGGAAGTGGTACCATTAGTTATATTAATAATAGAAAATCTAAATGACGCATGTTGCAACATTTAAAATGTCCTTCTGGTCCAGTCTTTTAAAAGTTATTCTTGGGGCACCTGGGTGGCTCAGTTGGTTAAGGTTCGGCTCAGGTCATGATCAATAGTTTGTGAGTTCAAGCCCCTAATCAGGCTCTGTGCTGACAGAGTGGAGTCTACCTGGGACTCTCTCTCTCTCTCTCTTTCTCTGTCTCTCTCTTTCTCTCTCTCTCTCTCTCTCTCTCTCTCAAAAAAATAAACTTGGGGCGCCTGGGTGGCTCAGTCGGTTAAGCGGCCGACTTCGGCTCAGGTCATGATCTTGCGGTCCGTGAGTTCGAGCCCCGCATCAGGCTCTGTGCTGACAGCTTAGAGCCTGAAGCCTGTTTCAGATTCTGCATCTCCCTCTCTCTCTGACCCTCCCCCGTTCATGCTCTGTCTCTCTCTGTCTCAAAAATAAATAAACGTTAAAAAAAAAAATAAAAAAAAAAAAAAATTAAAAAAAAATAAACTTTAAAAAGTTATTCTCTTCCTCATTAGAATAGAAATAGAGGCTAAAGGAAGCCTTTTGGTACAAAATACAAGATTCTCCTTTTATTTGGCTTTCAACTTTTTCTAAATAAATTTTTTTAATGTGTATTTATTTCTGAGAGAGAGACAGAGTGCAAGCAGGGGAGGAGCAGAGAGAGGGAGACACAGAATCCGAAGCAGGCTCCAGGCTTTGAGCTGTCAGCACAGAGCCCAATGTGGGGCTTGAATCCATGAACGGTGAGATCATGACCTGAGCTGAAGTTGGCCACTTAACCAACTGAGCCACCCAGGTGCCCCGAGAGAGGCAGGGGAGGGCTTGTGGTGGGGGAGAGAATCTTAAGTGGGTTCCGTGGAGACTGATGCTTGACATGGGGCTCGAACCCCTCACCCTGGGATCATGACCTGAGCACAAACCAAGAGTCGGATGCTCAGCTGACCGAGCCACCCAGGTGTCCCCAGAGCATTTATCATTAACAGGAAAATTATGATCCTCATTAATGGTAGTACCAGCCAAGCTGTTTCTGGACCTGTTAACCATCCTTAAGGACCAACAGAGCCATGAGAGCTAGATAATGTACAGACAGCTGATCAAGTCAAACAAAAGGCTAACTGATTGCCAAGCTTTCTTACCACATGGTCTCATGGATGCCACTGGCATATTTTTAGCACACTACTAAGTTAAAACTGTTTAACAAGCAGTTATTGAGTGTATCCTGGGTGAAAGGAAATGGAGCATGTGCGTGAATTTTCCCTCCTATTTGCTTTTTAAGAGGTGTATGTATTTTTAATAGTTTATTTGCACTTTCTTGCTCAGTCTTTTATGTGTGTATTTCTGAATGACTCACTAGGATTAAAGATACAGTTGATTCTACGAATACAAAAAAAAAAAGCTAACTGAATGGTCAGGTATTTAACATGAAACATGAGCCATTTCACAAGCATGCTAATAACCAACTCTGAATCACCTATGCCACAGTTATTTGGTGGAGTTTTTATGGTTTTGAACATTTATTACATTTCAGATTGTCATTCAAGCTAGAGGTAGCTCACCCATTTTGCCTTTTTCTGCTCAGTTCTGATTCCATAAGTTAATGTCCTTTGCTATTTGAGACACCCTTCCTGAATAAGAAATGCGTATTTGCATTTCTGAAATAAAGTTCAGAAAGAGGAAGGTACTTTGTGCTGAAATTCTTTTTTGTGTGATGTAGATATGCAAAGCCTAGAGAAGCTGCTGAAAGATGCCATTGTTTATGGTCAGCCTCGGACTCGAAGGCCCTGGAAGAAAATTCTAATCCTTGTGGAGGGAATATATAGGTAATCCTACTTTCCTATTCTTATCTTTTCTGATTTGGCTCCCTGAAGTTACAGAATTTTTAAGCAGAAGGGAATGGTAATATAGACCCCTCTGGAAACTAAGGAAACAATGTTTATGATTTGTTAAAATACCTGGAAGCAGGGGCGCCTGGGTGGCTCAGTCGGTTAAGCTTCCGACTTCGGCTCAGGTCATGATCTCGCGCTCTGTGAGTTCCAGCCCCGCGTCGGGCTCTGTGCTGACAGCTCAGAGCCTGGAGCCTGCTTCAGATTCCATGTCTCCCTCTCTCTCTGGCCCTCCTCCGTTCATGCTCAGTCTCTCTCTGTCTCAAAAATAAATAAATGTTAAAAAAAACCCAAAAACCTGGAAGCAGAGTTTGCACTAGAACAGAAGTCTTTTTCTCTGGCTTTTCTTTATTCTTTCTGTTGTGCTTTATAGTCTCCAGATCACCCCTCTGTTGGGGTCCTTTTTCTGCTGTTTATAGAGGGAATTTATACAGAGGGCCAAGAATTGGAATATATTTTCTAATATGTCAAAACAAATCATACATCATTTCATTTGAAGAAAGATTTTATTCTGGTTTATTTGCAGTCCTCGCACTTACTTTCTTACGTCCTATTTTTTTTAATTCTTTTATTTCGTTTTATTCTGTTATTTTAATTACACATGCAACGTAATACAAAATCTAATGTTGCCTGTAATTACAAGCATTGGAAGAATCTGGTGACCTTTATCCATCTGTGGTAAATTAAGATCAGTTCTGTTCTGACGCTTGTTTTAAAAGATCCACTCTCCTTTCCCCCAGACATCTGCCTGGCCATGGCATCACCTAACTTTGCTAGTTTAAAATCACAGGCAGAGGGGCGCCTGGGTGGCTCAGTCGGTTAAGCGTCCGACTTCGGCTCAGGTCGTGATCTCACGGTCCATGAGTTCGAGCCCCGCGTCGGGCTCTGTGCTGACAGCTCAGAGCCTGGAGCCTGTTTCGGATTCTGTGTCTCCCTCTCTCTGACCCTCCCCCGTTCATGCTCTGTCTCTGTCTCAAAAAAAAAAAAATAAATAAACGTTAAAAAAAAAAAAAAAAACTAAATCACAGGCAGAGTTGTCAAACTATTTTAAAAAAGCAATAAACTGAAAAAATTAATAATAACAGTAAGTTGACAGACCAGCCCCTAATTTTGAGTTAAGAAGTCTC
Organism: Panthera onca; assembly: GCF_046562875.1. Taxonomy (NCBI): domain Eukaryota; kingdom Metazoa; phylum Chordata; class Mammalia; order Carnivora; family Felidae; genus Panthera; species Panthera onca. The sequence goes on along the minus strand of NC_138344.1, from coordinate 121,539,297 downwards.
TGTATGTATTTTCTCCTGTCTTGCCAGCATGGAGGGATCTATTGTTCGCCTTCCTGAAGTGATTGCTCTTAAGAAGAAATACAAGGCATACTTGTATCTAGATGAAGCTCACAGCATTGGGGCTCTGGGCCCTACAGGTCGAGGGGTGGTAGATTACTTTGGCCTGGATCCTGAGGATGTGGACGTTATGATGGGAACATTCACAAAGAGCTTTGGTGCTTCTGGAGGATACATTGGAGGCAAGAAGGTAAATGGGCCATGTGAATTGAGCAATTGAGGATAAAGGGACTGGTGATTAGACTTGGTAACTCACTTGTGACAGATAAGAATCTGGAACCCCGATGTGGAGACCCTGAATTTGTTTGTGGCTTAGGCTCACAGTGCCTTTGGGCTTCACAGTTCAGCTTAGGGAGTGACTGATAAACTAAAGGCGGGTTCTGTTCATTGTTTGTTGTTTTCTTATTTGAGCTTCGCTCTAAACTACACACTGGTCTGAGATACAGAACACCCTCTTGTATGAGAGAACACACAGTGGTGCTGCCTGTTTGCCACAGTCTTCTACTGGGTTTGAGTTGTGCCCACAGTTTCAAAAGTAGAGTTTATAATGAGAGCCAGTGGGAATAGAAGACCAGTTTCCCTCCCCTTGACCTCAAATGCATCTTGGGTGAGCATAGAGACAGGAAGAAAAAGATTATTTTGCCTGCTCTGGTGTACTACAAGGCATTGTATTTTTCAATTTAAAAATTATGTAATGAACTCTGAGGCTTTTGAGAATCAATGCGGTGTGATGGAAATGGCTGAATCATGAGACGGAGGCCTAGGTTTGAATATTTCCCTAACTTTGTGAGACCTTGGGCAAAGCATTTAACCTTCCCATTTCCTTATCACTAAAAACAGAGATAAATATGCCTAGTTTATAAGATTGTATAGTAAGGGTTGAAAAAATAATGTACGTCCATGTTACAACATGGATGAATTTGAAAGTTCACGTTAGTCAGTTTACATGAACTTAAAGAAGTCAGTCACAAAGGTCACATTGTATTATTGCTTTTATATGATATATCCAGAGCAGGCCAATTCAGAGACAGAATGTAGGTTCGTGGTTGCCAAGGGCTGAGGGGATGGGAGAAGCGGCAAGTGATTGCTGATGGGTATGAGGTTTCTTTCTGAGGTAATAAAATGTCCTAAAATTAGATAGTAGGGCCTGGCTCGCTCAGTTGGTAGAGTATGTGATTCTTGATCTCAGGGTCATGAGTTCAAGCCCCATGCTGGGCATAGAGCCTACTTTAAAAAAATAAATAAAACAAGATTAGATAGTGATGAAAGTCGCACAGCTCTATGAGTATACTGAAAGCACCTGAATTGTATACTTTAGAAAAGTTAATTCCATCTTGGTAAAACTGTTATTTAAAAAAACTCTCCATGGTATTAGAAAAAAACACATCATTTGTTAGTATTTGTATGAGGTATGTGGTAGGAGCTCATACATATCTCTAATTCCTTTTTAAACCTTGACATTGGGAGGCTTAAAGCATGGACTTTCTCTTAATAATTGATTGCCTTTTAGAGAAAACTCATTATTAGTGGTTTCAGTCAAGGTTGATAGAGTTTTACCTCAAATTTTTGTTAATGGAACCAGGCTCACTTTGGAGAGTTTGATTGCTAAGATTTATTGCCAAACCAAAGGACTTGAAATCATACTCTGGGAGATCATTTAGGTATGGTATATCTTTGCTTTTGTGGGTTTTGAATAGTTTTTAGTGTTTTTGAAGTGATACACTATTTTTGTAGTCCTATTCTGTGTGTCCTTTTTGGGTTCTGATACATGAGCTACTTTGCACATTTTATTTAAAGATTTAGTGAAGTTAAAAGGAGAGAATAGGGACATAGACCTGATTGTTTTGGACTCCTTGTAACTGGCATACAAAGTTTTTCTTCACTCAGTGAGATGGCTTTCCATGTTCTCATGAAAGACCCAGTGAATTTCTATTCTGCCATATTTATATTGTTTTATAAATCTGTGTATCTGGAGGATATTTAGATTTTTTAATGTTTGGGGGGCAGAGAGACAAGGGGACAGAGAGGATCTGAGGCAGGCTCTGCTCTGACAGCAGAGAGCCTGGTGGGGTGCTTGAACTGAGGAACCATGAGATTATGACCTGAGGTGAAGTCGGACACTTAACCAACTGAGCCACCCATGCGCCCCTAGAAGATATTTAATACCTTTAAAATTGATGCTAGAGAACGGTCTTACTCTTACTCAGAAGTGTAAGGATGGGCTTAGCAGACATAGGGTAGCATGTAGATGATATTTTTTGTAATACTTAAAAGTAAATTATTGTGGGGTGCCCAGGTGGCTCATTTGGTTAAGTGTCTGAATCTTGGTTTCGGCTCGGGTCATGATCTCGTGGTTTGTGAGATTGAGCCCCAAGTCGCTGACAGTGTGGAGCCTGCTTGGAATTCTCTCTCTCTCCCTCTCTCTCTGCCCCTCCCCTGCGTGTGTTCTCAAAATAAATAAATAAACTTAAAAAAAAAAAAAAAGGAAATTACTGTATGTAAAAGGAATCCATACGCCTTGTTTATTAACACAGCATTGCAGATACGTTTATAACATTAAGTGGTATGGTCTCCAAATTTAGAGGGCTTCTTTAAAACTAGTTTTTCCTGATGCATAGGGGCACCTGTACCCCAATGTTTATAGCGGCACTCTCAACAATAGCCAAATTATGGAAAGAGCCTAAATGTCCATCAACTGATGAATGGATAAAGAAATTGTGGTTTATATACACAATGGAATACTACGTGGCAATGAGAAAAAATGAAATATGGCCTTTTGTAGCAACATGGATGGAACTGGAGAGTGTGATGCTAAGTGAAATAAGCCATACAGAGAAAGACAGATACCATATGGTTTCACTCTTATGTGGATCCTGAGAAACATAACAGAAACCCATGGGGGAGGGGAAGGAAAAAAAAAAAAAAAAAAAAAAAAGAGGTTAGAGTGGGAGAGAGCCAAAGCATTAGAGACTGTTAAAAACTGAGAACAAACTGAGGGTTGATGGGGGGTGGGAGGGAGGGCAGGGTGGGTGATGGGTATTGAGGAGGGCACCTTTTGGGATGAGCACTGGGTGTTGTATGGAAACCAATTTGACAGTAAATTTCATATATTAAAAAATAAAAAAAAAATAAAAAAATAAAAAAATAAAAAATAAAAAAATAAATAAATAAAACTAGTTTTTCTTTCTTTCATGTTGTGGCACATTTAACAAACAAAACAAAGCCTGAGGCTGTTGCCATGTGTCAGATGCAGTTGTTGCTGGTGGTGTCCTTTGACCGTTGATGCTGGTTGATCTTGCATCTCAGATTAGTGTCCCCATCCCCATGCTCTTGAAGGGAGGAAGAGTGCTTTCACCTGGAAGGAAGGCAGTGCCATCGCCCGAGGATTCAAGCTTTACCTCTAATGACTTGCTTCTGTGAACTCCGCAGGAGCTGATAGACTATCTGCGAACACATTCCCATAGTGCAGTGTATGCCACGTCGCTGTCACCGCCTGTTGTGGAGCAGATTGTCACCTCTATGAAGTGCATCATGGGGCAGGATGGCACTACCCTCGGTAAGTCTGTTTTCTTGGAAAATTTCCTATGTTCGGTAAATGCTTAGCAACCAAACATGCTCTTTTCTTGAACTTTTTTCCTCAAATGAAGAGCCAGGTCTACTAATGGGCAGAACTGGCAGATGTGTGAGGCCTTGGTTGCTATGGGCACTCTTCAGTGTGTTTGGTACACATATGCCATGACAACTAGCCTGGCTTGCTTCCAGTTGAATTTTCTTGTCTACAGATGGTGACACTTTAATCTTACGATCCTACCTATCTTCATAAGTCTTAGGTAATGAGCCCCAGAGTCTTTCTCAAATTGTACAGTTTTATATGAAGATGTGACTCACTGTGTGTAGTGAGAATCTGTTCCCAATGTATTTAAAGTCTGCTGTTTGCATATATTAGTGTCCTTGATTCAGTGCCTTTTAAAAGAGTTTCTAATTTAAGAGCGGATAATAAAAGTCATCCTGGATTTGTTTATTCTGTCTTTGGTGGGATTTGTAGTCCAAGCTAGGTGCCCTGACATAAACATACTAAAATGAACAATAAATAAAATGTGGTACTTTCTATTTGGCTTTTATTCTGCATCACTAGAGGGCAGTATTGACTGCAGAAAATGTAGAACAATTGGAATTTTTGTTTTGTTTTTTTCACTTCTGAACTATTTCCATTGTTAGTTTTGAGACATACGTTAGTTTTGGTTGTTGCTTTTTTAAGTGCATCTAAAATGAGTCTTATTCTTGTAAAAGATCCTGCATTATCAGCCTTGAGCTGTCTTCATTTATATAATATTTTGTGGTAAGACTTATTTGGTTTGCACTGAAGAGGAAGGAAGGAATATGTCTGATTTTGATTAATGTAAGCCTGTTTTCTTAAATCAGAATTTTACCTTAATATTTTTTCTCATCTGTGATATATCCTTATTATCTCTAGTAAGAGATTTTTGGAAATGGATTTTGAAAGTGTTGGTCATTTTCAGTTTCATGAATTCATTCCTTGGGGAAGGAAATACTTCATTCATATTGTGAACATAGTATGGAGCCTTGTGAGTAACCCCCTGTTAACAGTATCTATGTTATCTCCTCCCCTTCCTTTATGGTGTTAATTAGCGTGTTCTGATCTGAGATACACATATATAGCTAGCAGTGATCTACCTCCTTCACATAGGTGCCATCAACCTTACTGATCCAGTATATGGACTGAGGTGACTGCAATGAAAGGCCAACAGCTATCAAAGTTAATTTTGGATAATTTTTTTGCCCTGTCCTAGAGCATGGATCTGTGTGATGTGTGACCTCTGGATAGATGACTTATGCATACCAAATAATGAAATCTAGGCTCTGCTGGCGGTGAGAAAATGAAATATGGTAATTAGCTATAGACAGACGTTGGGTTAGCACTCATTTTCCAGTTTATTTCTCGCCTCTCTAACCACCCCCTATGCGTAGTGGTGTGAAATAAGAGCCGTCTTATTATGCTCACAGATTCTGCAGGTCAGGAATTCGGTCAGGGCACAGCAGGATGGCTTGTCTTTGCTCCGTAATATCCAAGGCTTGAGCTTGGAAGACCCAAACGGCTGGGGAAGACTCAGATGGCTGGGGGCTGGGATCATCTGGAGGCTTCTTCCCTCCCATGTCACTTGGGCCCAAGTGTCTTGAATTCTGGGCTCAGCTGAGGCTGTTGACCAGAGCACCTTCACATTCCCTCCCCGCGAGGCTGGGCTCCTTATCGCACGGTGACTGGGAATCCAGAGGGATGCTTCAGAGCAGGCGTTTCCAAAGGATGTGCTGTAACCCCATGACCTTTTCTGATTTGTTGTTAACAAGCAGGTCACTAAGGCCAGTCCAGATTGCAGGGCGGGGAAATCAGACACTGTCTCAAAAGGGAAGTGGGTCCAAGAGTTTGTGGCCATTTTTACAACTTGCCACTACCAGCTTTTATACATTTTAAAAATTACTCTCTAAAACTTTTAATTAATAGTGACAAACTTCTTTTGGTTACATTATTTCTCTGCCAAAATAGAGGATAATAAAAATGAAACCAAAAGTAGAGATAAATTCCGTATCTCTTAAATCCAGCTACCCAGTCTTAATTAAATATGACCTGATTTCTTTTGGATTTGAGTGTGTAAGGTAATGTTTATTTTTATGGTATCACTGAATGCATCTTTTCGTTGTCCTTGCAGAAGGAAAAAAGTGTGACTCAAGCAGCAGCCCTTTGACTATGCCTTAAAGTGATTTTTAAAAAGAGGTGTCTGCAAGTAATTGCCTGAGTGTGATTTTATAATAGAAGTCGACTGCCCTGAGTAAAACTTAATCTCTTATGTTCGAGACATTGAATTTCATTCATTCCACAAACACTGAGTATCTCACTATGTGTTAGGCTCTGTGAATCACAATCCACAGGAAATGGGCTTACAAGCAGATCATTTGAGTGGAGTATATACTTGGGCAGTATTGGAGATGCAGAGGACAGTGGCTTGTTGTGTTAGTCTTGGAGAGTACTATAACAGAAAAATTGAAGTTTTACTATTTTACCAAATATTTGAGCGCTTGCTGTGTGCTAGGTGCTGTTTCTAGGCACTCGTGATTCATCAAGAATGAAACACCCCCAAATTTTTGCCTAATGGGGTTTCTAGTGAGGGAAACAGATTATGGAGTATGCTAGAAAATGGTGAGTACTCCGGAGAATAAGTAGAGAAGTTTTGAGGGACCCAGTTTGCAATTTTAAATAAAGCTGTCATTGAGAAGGCAAGATTTTAGCAAGAATTTGAGAGAAGTGAGGATTTGGCCCTGAAAAATCCAGGGATAAAAGGGCCTAGAGATGGAGGCAACTCTGTGGTCAGGAAGACCAAGGAGTCCACTGTGGCCTGAGCATAATAGTACGGGTAGAGGGGTTGCAGGTGAGGTGTGGAGGATGGCAGTTCTGATAGGAGGCACACTTGTCTTGTTAAGGGTATTAGGGTGACACAAAAAAAAAACAGACACACTGGTTCTCTTGCCCTAGTATCAAATTCAGATTCTTGTCTAGTATTGAGTTCAGATTCTTATGAATCTGTGACCTCACTAATGTTGGCAGGCTTCTGGCATGCTTCAGGTAGGTTAAAAATGTTATTGGTCCTTCAGGGGCACTTGGGTGGCTCAGCTGGCTAAGTGTTTGACTTTGGCTCAGGTCATGATCTCATGGTTCATGGGTTTGAGCCCTGCATCGGACTGTGTGCTGACAGCTTCGATCCTGGAGCCTGCTTCGGATTCTGTCTCTCCCTCTCTCTCTGCCCCTCCCCTGCTTGTGCTCTGTCTCTATTCTTCTCTCTCTCTCTCAAGAATAAATAAGCATTAAAAAAAATGTTATTGGTCCTTCAGATTTGATGAAAAGGTACAGAAAATAATGTACCCATGATCTAATATTTTAATGATGTTAATATCTCACCCCATTTATCCACTTTTTAAAAAGAAAAAGATAGCTAAAACTCCCTGTAATGTCCCTTCTTGTTTCTGTTTCTCTCACCCATTCCCCAGAGATAACCACTATTCTGAAATTATCTTTCTGTACTTTTATGCTTTTACTATGACCATATCCATGTAATGTAAGTATCCCCCACTGTTTGAAGGCTCACTCTTTGCTGTGATGACTTCCAGAAATGCTTATGGAATTTAACTGTCTGAATCAAAACCCCCATCATGTGCACACCATCAAAGATGTTTTCACTTGTGCACAAGTCTGGGGAAGAAGCTGTGGAGTGCACTTCAGTTGTATTTCTCCTCTTTTCCTGATAGGACCCGGTCCCTTGTCCACTTGTGTTGTAAAATGTGTTGTGCAATATCTCTTACCTTCCCTGTATTACTAATGAAAATGTCCTGTGATATGCAGGAAAGCCTATGAAGGAAATAGGTGAGCACAAGAGGCCCATGGATGTCCCTGCATTTGAAGAAAACGTGGGAGTGTTCATGCTCATGGAGACGAGTGAATGCCTAAGTAGAAATATAATAGACTCCGTACTGGGCAGCATCACTGAATGATGCATGCTAGAGTACTTCAGTTGTTTGAGAGTTAAAATAGGTCATTGGTATTTTAGGTGCCTTCTATTTTATAGAAATTCTTGGTAGGCTGTTATGTAGATATTGAAGACTGTTTCAGTTTGGAGCTTTGGATGAGCCAGGAACATGTAATTTTTCTTATTTTTGAATGATGTAATATACAGACTCTGCCGCCTGAAAATTCACAGTGTGACACACTTAGGAACAGACTGGATTCCAGTAGTGAGGACTGTCTATGGTATTTTCTGTTTTTAAATGTTACATAAGTTGGTCATATGAGGGAAGTTTTTCTGCCATTTATTTTGTTTGCTTAATATTGTTTGCATTATTTCTGTTGAGTGTGAGGTTCTCATTCATTTGTTTTTGCCGTTACATGTTCCACGCAGTATTACCACAGCTTCTGTGTTCATCGCTCTATTGATGGACATTTAGGTTGTCAGCTCTTTTTCGCTGTTGTTACATGGTGCTGCGGCAACAGTGTGGCCGAGATTCTTTATCTTGCAGTGATATTGGTGGCCATCCTCAGAGGCTGCCAAATGCTTTCAGAAGTCCTTACAGCAGTTCAGTCTCCCATTCTAGTATATGAAAGTTATCATGTGCCCATTTCCTTGTCTTTGTAGATACTGTCAGTCCCTTTAATCCTGCACATAGGATCTGCGTGAAACAGAATCTCATTGTAGTTTTTATTTCTATTTTCCTGATCATTTGTCCCATTGGCTGAGGGTTTTTGTTTGTTTGTTTTTGTTATTTTCTTAAGTAGGTTCCACGCCCAGTGTGGAGCCCAAGGTGGGGCTTGAACTTACAACCCTGAGATCAAAACCTGAGCTGAGATCAAGAGTTACTGAGCCACCCAGGCGCCCCTGGCTGTTTGTTTAGATGGGTATTTTTAAGAGTTCTTCATGTATTCTGGATAATAATTCTTTACCACTATTGTCTCTCAACCTGAGAGACATGGCTTTTCTTTAAATCTTGTTAATAATTTCACAAAACTTTCACAAAAGTTTTCATTCTTAATGTGATAGAATTTATGATTCTTTTCCCATGTGGACAATGTTTTTGTGCCTTAAACAATCTTTTCTTTAGTCTGAGTCAAATATATCTTCTGTAAGTGTTTATTGCTTTCTTCTGTTTTGTATTAATTTGTAGTATGTCTTTATGGTTATATATGTATGTGCATGGCTTATTTTAGGGGCATTTTTCAGTTTCATCTTGGGTTATCTAGGCTTTCTAGAACCATGCATTTTAATATTGTACTGTTTTTCACTTTTTATATGTTGAAGAAGTTTATCTGGAAGGAATCAGATTTACATAAGAGCTGCACCAGTATTTCTTTCATTGAATTTCCACAGTGCTGTGAATTGGAAATGGGGAGAGCTAAAGATAACCCATAAGTGAGCTGAAGACACTTTTACATCATGACAGTGAACTTGCAAAGTGAAGAGCCTTTTCTCTACCTTGTGTCAGATATCTCATGTTTAATTTCTGTATAGGAAGGAGGGAGAAAAGGTCACGTAATGTAAGTGCTTGGTCCTGACTTTGATTTTAGTTTTAGGGAATGTTGGACTAAGAAGCTGGCTTTCTTTCTTTTCATGCCTTACCCTCTAATTTTCTGATTTCTGTTATTGGATATAAAATATCAAGCATTATTTTGAATAAGTTCATTTTTGACATACTATTTTCTCCTTTTTATAAGATATGACAGTTTCTGTTTACTTGCACGTTTTCAATCTCTGTGTTGTGTAAAGTTATTTCACCATAAATAGTCCTTGCTGTAGGACCACTTCAAACAGGATGCTAACCCAATGGAGTTCTGTTGCAGGTGGGGCTGAAGGCAGTGAAGTCACTGGGAACTTGATTCCCTCCCTCCCTCCCTTCCTTCCTTCCTTCCTTCCTTTCTCTCTTTCCCTCTTTCTCTCTCTTCTTCCTCCCTCCCTCCCTTCCTTTTTCTTTTCTTTCTTTCTTTCTTTCTTTCTTTCTTTCTTTCTTTCTTTCTTTCTTTCTCTCTCTCTCTCTCTCTCTCTCTCTCATGTCAGTTTCAGATAATTCAAAGAATTATAGCTAGATGCTTTAAATAAGCTGCAGTTATTAGCATGGGATTTTTTTGTTTGTTTTGTTTTTGTGTTTACACTTGACCACTTGCAGTGCCATATAATTGAATCTACCCTTATTACCACACACTCTACCCTATTTGGCACTCAGATTCACTTTTCTGAACATGCTGTATTTGATAGATGTGTTTTAGTTTTCTGTTTTTAAGATCATGAATTTATTATATATCTTTTCTTTCTTTTTTTTTTAAAGTTTATTTTTGACAGAGAGAGAGAGAGAGACAGAGCATGAGTGGGGGAGGGGCAGAGAGAGGGAGACACAGAATCTGAAGCAGGCTCTAGGCTCTGAACTGTCAGCACAGAGCCCGATGCGGGGCTCGAACTCACGGACCATGAGATCATGACCTGAGCCGAAGCCAGACACTCAACCGACTGAGCCACCCAGGCACCCTGATTATGTATCTTTTCTTTAAGATAATCTATTATTCGAGTTTTTAGCATTTTATATGTGGTCATAAATTTGAGGCTTTTATTCAGAATGTCAATTTTGAGACTGATTTAGGAAGTTCATGTATTACCTGTGCTAAGGTAGTTTTTATTTTCTTCTTTCCTGGCCAAGTATGGACCCCTGTTGATTTGCAGCACAAGTTTCTTGTTGCCATACAAAGATCATCTTTCTTATGTCTTTTATTTTTAAGTGTGCAGGTTTCATTTTTGGAAACTTTGCAGCTTCTGGAAGAAAATAGAAAATGTAGGGAGAAATTTGAGCATTTTTTTTCTTTTTAATTTACCTCTAAGTTCGTTAGCATATAGTGCAACAGTGATTTCAGGAGTAGATTCCTTAATGCCCCTTACCCATTTAGGCCATCCCCCCCCCCCCAACAACTCCTCCAGTAACCCTCTGTTCTCCATTTTAAGAGTCTCTTATGTTTTGTCCCCCTCCCTGTTTTTATCTTATTTTTGCTTCCCTTCCCTTATGTTTGTCTGTTTTGTATCTTAAAGTCCTCATATGAGTGAAGTCATATGAGATTTGTCTTTCTCTGACTGATTTCGCTTAGCATAATACCCTTTAGTTCCATCCACGTAGTTGCAAATGGCAAGATTTCATTCTTTTTGATTGCCAAGTAATACTCCATTGTGTGTATATACCACATCTTCTTTATCCATTCATCCATTGATGGACATTTGGGCTCTTTCCATACTTTGGCTATTGTTGATAGTGCTGCTATAAACACTGGGTTGCACGTGCCCCTTTGAAATAGCATGCCTGTATCCCTTGGGTAAATACCTAGTAGTGCAATTGCTGGGTCATAGGGTAGTTCTATTTTTAGTTTTTTGAGGAACCTCCATACTGTTTTCCAGAGTGGCGGCACCAACTTGCAATCCCACCAGCAGTGCAAAAGAGATCCTCTTTCTCCACATTCTCACCAACATCTGTTGTTGCCTGAGTTGATAATGTTAGCCATTCTGACAGGCGTGAGGTGGTATCTCATTGTGGTTTTGATTTGTATTTCCCTGATGATGAGTGATGATGAGTGTGTCGGTTGGCCATCTGGATGTGAAATTTGAGCATTCTAATCTTGCTCCGTGTTCTTGGCTTTTCCTGTTGGCTTTAAGAGACTGGGGCAGGGGAAGACAACTAAAAACTGTGGGAAAAAAATCACAATAATTTGAAATATTATTCAAATATTTCAAAATTCCATGATGTAGAGCTAGCTATAGCCATATGGTAGAGTCAGTATTTCTGAGCATAGTATTTTTAAATCATTTTCTTATTTAAAACAATCACACAGAAAAGTTGGAAATAAAGCACAAAAGACTTTTTTTTCCTGAACCAGTTGAAAACAAGCTGCTGATGAGAAGCTTCATCATCCCATATGCTTTAGTGAGTACTTCCTACATTTTCCTTCATAACCACAATACAACCATACAAAGCCAGAAATTGACACTGAAACAGTTAACAATTAACTAAACAGTATGGCATGATGTTATTTCAGTAACTAATACTGAAACGTTATTACTGTCTATTCCACAGACCCCTTTTAAGTTTGGCCAGTGTCCGTCCGAGTGATGCAGGTGTGGTTCAGAATCACGTGTTGCATTTAATGGTCCCCGTCTCTAGTCTTCTGCCGCCACAGTTCCCACTCTTTCTTTGACTTCCATGACTTTGACACCACGAACGATTACAGGCCACTTATGCTATAGAATATTCCTCAGTTTGGGTTCACCCAGTGTTTTCCTCATGATTAAGACTCAGGAATGTATCTTGAACAGGAACAGCACAGAAGTTACACTGCGGTTTTCTATCTTCAGGTTATTCAGGCCTGAAATCTTGGTCAACTTCCCCCATATCTAAGTCAGATTTTGTTGATTCTGCCTCTCACTTCTGCTTACTCCCATTGCCACATTCTATTTCAGGCCCTGATTACCTATTGCCCAAACTATTGCCCCAGTCTATAACTGCCTTTTTCTTGCTGCAATCTTTCCTGAACACAGCCACCTGTTGCTCTTCCTAACAGACAGCTGTTTGTCAGCATCTGCTTAAAGATGCAGAAATAGAAAATAGCAGTCTTCAGTATCTACTAGTTGCTCGCAGAATAAAGTCCAAATAATTTATACGATGCTCAAGGTCATCTACATTTAACAGTAGCTTAACCCATCTTTTTCTGTATCCTCTCACATATCCTTATTTAAACCAGCTTGGTCCCTCTGCCGGAATGCTTATCCTCCTATCCCCCAAATTCTGTTCATTCTTCAGGGCCAACTGAAAGGCTCTTTTACAACACCTTTGTGCTAATACCCTTTTTCTCTCAAAAGCCTTTTTTCACAACTTTATAGTATCACAGACTTATAATTTTGTCTCACAGGGTTGGTGTTTAATGTTTGAACACAGTGTTTTGTCTAAAGTGTGTATGTAAGTCAGTTCGTAGACTTAACTGCTAGATGTTAAAATTGGTGTCCAGTCCTAAAACACCAAATATGTGATGAAATCTCTAAACTTTACCTTTTCATTGTAATTTTGACTGTTTTAAGTATTTTAAAGTATTTTATGTTACTTGCTTTTGGGTTTTTTTCTTCATAACTGATTGTGTAGCTACAGTACAATTCCAATGAGCATATAAAGTTTATTATTGTCATATTCAGCGAGTCTAATAATTTTTGGTTTTGTCTCAGATGAATTAAGTTTCTGAGTCCTGTGTTAGTATTCACACTTTATTTTTTCCCTTTAGCTAATATTTTTGATAATACAAGGATGAACTGTCATAGAATAATGCTGTTATAGAAAGACAGAAACTTTTCCAAAAATGAACGTTCAGTTATGGCAGTATTACTGGGTAGTAACTTGAAAAGCTTGTTGGTCAGGTGTTGGAGCTAGACCAGTAGTGTGGAGATTTCACTGTATAATGTATTGAAGTTCTCTAACCCTTGGCTGTAATGTTTCTGTATGTATGTCACCTCCCCTGTTAAGATCCTTGTCTTGTTCCTCCTTCGCACCTTAAATAGTGCCTGTATCAGGAACTTAGAGTCAATAATTGTTTGACTTGATTATTCTCATAATTGTTACCTATATCTTCCCAAAGTAGAATATAAACTCCACAAAATCATGGAGTTTTGGCCATCCTGTTCATTTGATTCTTTCTGTTTAGAACTGTGTTTGGCACATAGTAAGCATGCAGTAAATACTTGGGGGATGATTAAATGAATACTTTGGTGCCTTGAAGAGAGGCATTATTAAGAGTTAATGACCTACGATTTAGTCCCTTATATTCTTTGTGCTCTTAAATGCTGAGGACTTGATAAAGCTATGCACCTAAGAGGAAAAGATCATTCATTCACTCATATAGTATTATTCCTGCATTGAAACCTCATGTATGTATACTGACCAATGTTCCTAGAATTATAGGATTTAGGAAGAAACATACAAGAGACTTAAGTTTAATAATTTGGTTTTTAAAATATAAATGTATCTTTGATTTGATGTTGTTACTGATTTTCCCTTAGTGGGATAAATCCTCAAACTTTGATGATACAGGTGATTTGACCTTTGCTGTCCCTAACCAGGTCCACTTGTAACGTAGCAACCATTTGTAAGCTGGCTTTCTGAGCCTGAGAAACATTTGCTCCATTCTCACTGGCAGGTGTATCTCATCAGTGATAAAGAAATGGAGCCTAAGAATTGTTGGAGAAATGTTATGAATTAGATTAGGATAGAGACACTGAACCTAGTTTCATATAAATAGGATTTATAGGTAACTGTAAAACAGATAAGACTTGGATTATAATATAAATACTTGTTTGTCATTAAATATTCTAGTTGAGCTTTAGGGTTGTCCCTGAACATCTATTCTAAGCAAAGATATGACCTGCGTCAGAATGTGGGATTTACGGCACTCGTTGTTTTCACAGGAGCTACTGTTCTCTCTCCAGTTATGTGCTTAGTATGATTTTTCTCCCTGCCCCTCCCCAAAGCCAGAGTTAGTGGATCTGAAATAGTTGTTTCATAATGATAACATGGGGGTGCCTGTGTGGCTCAGTTGGTTAAGCTTCTGACTCTTGATTTCGGCTCAGGTCATGATCTCATGGTGGTTTGTGAGATCGAGCCCTGTGTTGGGCTCTTCATTGACAGCATGGTGCCTGCTTGGGATTCTCTCTCCCTCTCTCTCTGCCCCTTCCCTGCTCACGAGCATGCTCACTCTCTCTCTCAAAATAAATAAACTTAAAAAAAATAATGATAATATGATGAGCTATGAAATAGTGACCAACTCTTCTTCATTTAAGATGAAATTGGGTGTCTGGGTGGCTCAGTCGGTTAAGGGTCCGACTTTGGCTCAGGTCATGATCTTGCAGTTCGTGAGTTCGAGCCCCACATTGGGCTCTGTGCTGACAGCTCAGAACCTGGAGCCTGCTTCAGATTCTGTGTCTCCCTCTCTCCCTACCCTTCCCCTGTTCATGCTCTGTCTCTCTCACAAATAAACATTAAAAACAATTAAGAAAAAAAGATGAAATCAAAACTAAAATGTGACTTGAATTGTTGGGTGTTAAAAAAAATCACTTAGTTTTGACACTTGGAAGACTTTCTTTTGTTTCACACAAGTGTGGTGAAATAATCATAATATTATTGCTCTTAATTAATTTCTAGTTTATAGGATCAGTTACAGGTAAAGGATGGAAAGTTTAGCAGTGGTTATAAACCAAATGTAAATAACAAAAACCTTGGCATTGTAAACAGTAGCAGACGGAAGACAGGAGGTGTCGAAAGGGGTAAAGGAAGGTGAGGGACATGAAGGTGTATCAGCTTCTGTTATGTACTTGGTGGAGAGTCAGTAAATACTATTTTAAGTTAATAAAGTATTTTAAAGTAAAGGAATCGTCTTCAAATTTATGACGGTGCTGGCCACTAGAATTAAAAACAGTCATACGACAAAACTGGGCGGTGATTAGTAGCGGAAGCACGGCTGTCTTGGCACGCCGCCGCCACCACCACCACCACCACCACCACCACCACCACCACCACCACCCTGCAGCGCTGCTGGAACAGAAGCAGGGGTGTGAGCGTGTTAATCAGCACTGTGGTGCTAGCTGCCAACAAGCTGGATGGAGAACCCGGCCCCGCTTCCTGGGATGGGAATGGAGGTGGCTGGTTGGAGGTGGGCAGGGGGCACTTCTGTACTTTGTATTTAATATTCGGTACTACTAGACTTTTATCCTATGTGTATGTCACTTTTGTGAGTACAACTGTTTTGTTATCAGATGCCAGACTACATGGATAACCTACATGGAAATAAATCCTGCCTAAAATATGAAAGTAAGGCTTAAACATATACACAGATATTACATGGTTGATTGTTAAGAAATGTTCTCATCTTTTTTGTGGGAAGATGTATTGCTCTGTGGTGATAAGAGTGTGGAGCCTTCAGAGAAGCCGCAATGGCGCAGGGGAGGTTGAGATCCACCCACTCCCCTACTTTGTAAGCCCTCCTCTCCCTCCCTCCTTCCCTCCTTCCCTTTCTCCCCCTTTCTCCCCCTTTCTCCCTCCAGTTCCTCTCCTTTTCCCAAAGAAGAGAGGGTCATGTGACTGGATTGATGAGGAGCTGTTGAACCGAAGCCAGAGAAGAGTGGGTGGGAAGTGTGCGGGGAGGAGGGGGGCTCGTGCTTTGAGTGGACACACGGAGTTAGAACAGGCCAGCTAGAAAAACTGACAGCTAGGAAATTCTGACAGATTCCGCCAGACATTTGAAATTCTAACTTTTACTTAGCACACCTCCAGTAATGGAAATTTAGCTGTAAGATCTATTCATGAGTCCAGGCAAAACATGACTGACCAAAAGCAACTAAAATTGTGCTTTTTCATTTTCTGGAGCTGTGCTTGGCTGTATTTTATTTCTGGCTAGAGATGTAGTTAATAACATGCGTAGCACCCAGCTTAGTGTCTGGCATCTAGTAGTAGCCTTTTGATAAATTTGCTGAATGAATGAATGCACACATCCATAACTATTAGAAAATGAGTGGGTTCTTAAAGTGTATTGCTTAAGTAGATGAATGTTAAACGAAATGGCCAAATCATGGAACAAATTAAATAGATAGGTACATTTTACTAGGTAAATTTAAAAACGATGACAAGTAATTTTCCGGAAAACTGCACTTTTTGTACTTCTTAGTTTTGAAAGAACTGAGCCTATGTAGGCGGTTATTGTATAGGAGAAAAAAGGAATACCTTGGGCAGATTGAGGTTTAATTAAAATTAGTTTGGGCTCATTTGAATTAATTCCTATAATAGACTTGTTAATGAGGTGTTAAATGATCATCTTGAGAATCCCAGGAACTGTCAAAAGTTAATTTAGGAGAACTGAGAAACTTAAAAAAATAATTTTAAAAAGCATTCCAGGAGTCCCATGCTGAGGAGGCTGTTTTAAAGAAAACAGAATCTTGGGGCACCGGGGTGGCTCAGTCAGTTAAGCATCTGACTTCGGGCTCAGGTCGTGATCTCACAGTTCATGAGTTTGAGCCCCACATCGGGCTCTGTGCTGACAGCTCAGAACCTGGGGCCTGTTTTGGATTCTGTGTCTCCCTCTTTCTCTGCCCCTCTCCTACTTTTTGTCTGTCTCTCAAAAGTGAATACATGTTAAAAAAATATTTAGAAAAGAAAAGAAAAGAAAACAATCTTTTTGGGAGGAGAGGTAGGCATAAGGAGAATCTCCTGCTTTTCTGCAGGAGGCTGCAGCTTTTCCATCCATTTGTTACGTTAGGTGGACAGGCTAAGCCTGGGCACCCTTCTGTAAGTGCTGAGCTTTCTGCGCGCAGGACTGTTATTGGATTCCACTTTTTTCGTTGTCATTATTTATCTGCTTTTACCTAAGTGTTTAATTCAATATTAGAAATTCATGTAAATAAAAATCAAGTTTTCTAATAAACAGTTTTCTTCTTAGTATAGCTTAGCAGTATATCTGACATCGCGAATCAAACCAGATTACCTCCTTTCTTATAACTGACTTCCTTGAACACCGTTAAAAAAGATACTGGCTTCGACATTTATAAAACATTTATCAAGCATCTACTGTGTATCCTGTGGTAGGTTTCAAACATGATACTTGCCTTTGAAAAATCTTACTGTCTAGTGCTAGGGATAGGATTCCAGAAAAGACCTGGTCTCAGAGCCACAGGTAAATTCTTCCTTTTTTCAGCTTCCTCTTTTCTCAGGTTCCTCCTTCTGTCTCCTCCCCCAAAAGCTCCTTCCTCACCATCATCCCCCCAAAATCTTAAACTTCCTTGAAGCTAGCTAATTATTTGAGGCAAACTCAGATTTTATTAATCTTATGTTCCTTTAATTTTTCTAAATGGATTTTTCCCTTTTTTTTAATGTTTATTTTTAGAGTGTACTTAAGCAGGCGGAGGAGAGAGAGAGGGAGGGATGGGGAGAGACAGAGAGAGAGAGAGAGAGATTGAGAATCCCAAGTGGGTTTCGTACTGTCCACACAGTGCCCACCGCAGGCTCACAAACTGTGAGATCATGACCTGAGCCCAAATCAAGAGTCAAGACCCTTAACTGACAGAGCCACCCAGGTGGCCCATCTAAGTGGATTTTTTTCTATAGAAGCTTTCACTCTAGTAAATTACCAGCAATTAAAGAAAAAGAAAGATTTTCCTTTTGTAAATTAACTTCATCATTATGTAGCCTAAAGGGCTTTTTAACCAATAGCTTAAGCCTTCTAAAATCGGCAAGCAATATGACCACTTCAGGGGTGCCTGGGGCTCAGTTGGTTAAATATCCAACTTCGGCTCAAGTTATGATCTCACAGTTTGTGGGTTCAAGCCCCACGTTGGGCTCTGTGCTGACAGCTCAGAGCCTGGAGCCTGCTTTGGATTCTGTCCTTCTCTCTCTGCCACTCCTCTGCTTGTGCTCTCTCTCTTTCAAAAATAAACATTTAAAAAAAAATAAAAAAAATCACAAGCAATATGACCGCTTCATGAGTGGAGAAATTTCAGCCCACAAATGGTGCAAGTTTTCTCAATATCTTGTCTCTAAATTGAAAGAACGTGACTTTCTTGAACTCCGTTTCTTCTGAAGTTGCATTAATGGTATTTAACATTTTATTAAAATAGACCTTTATAACCTCATTCTAATTTTCTGATTTCTGGTATGCTAGTATTCCAAAAAACCTAAATTTATTTGTGAGTAATTAGCCCTGCAAATGAAAGTCCTTTGGGGTATTTATCTACCTATTTCCTCTCCATGGATCAATAACCCCTTAAGCCTCCTTCTCTGTTTTAGGAATCTGTTCAGAATACTCCAGAGCTCTGTTGCACAGTCTGTTTCTTCTTCCACTCCCATCTCTTTCTTCCACATCCAAATGCTAATAAAAGTGTCTCACCACAAGAGTGGTCTCTCCCTTTGTGTCTTGCTTCAGAGTTTGTTTGAAACTAGCTATTAAGATGCCCACAGGCAGCAGGCTGGGAGCTAACCTTTGAACAAATGTAGACTTGTTCAGTTTGTAGAATATGGTTCTTAATGCAAAACATAAATAAGGAGTTGGAGGTTCCCATGGGACAGGAAAGGAGCCTGCACTGGATGTTCCTCCTTTGGGAGATGTAGTAAGATGATATAAGGAAGTTAATTCTTAATTAAAGCACTGTGAGTCAGTACAGGGTCATTTTGTTTTTTAAGATGAAACTGGGTGAATTACCTTAGTCTTATTACATAATCAAATTTATTTTAGGGGCGCCTGGATAGCTCAGTCAGTTAAGCGTCTGACTTTGGCTCAGGTCATGATCTTGTGGTTTGTGAGTTCAAGCCCCGTGTCGGGCTCTGTGCTGACAGCTCAGAGCCTGGAGCCTGCTTCAGATTCTGTGTCTCCCTTTCTCTCTGCCCCTCCCCTGCTCATGCTCTCTCTCTGTCAAATATAAATAATAAAACATTAAAAAAATTAAAAACAAGTTTATTTTGAAGATTTTTTTCCCCACAGTTTGATTTATTCAGTTACTGTGTAGCTGAGCCTTATGACCATTCCTTAAGCCTGTTCTTATCATTTCTAATTTGTGAACCTTTATAACCCAGGCTCTGTTTTGTTTGTTGGAGAAGAACTTTCTAAACCTTAGCATGATTAGAATTGCTTCCCCCCTGCCCCCAGAATTATTTCTGAGGACTTTGTCTAGGAGACTTGATCCTAGTTTTTCACCAATTTTGCTACATATTTAAAAAAAAGGAGAGGGTGTATGGACTCTGTTCTCAATTAAGAACCAGATATCCTTCTGAAGCCTTGCCACATTTGAGAGCTTTTTGAAGAGGAATTGATTTAAGGAAACAAACAAAAAGTCACCTATGGTTTTTCTAATTATCTAAATATTTTAATCTGCCTGCCATCTGCTCCGGTGGTGAAGTAAGGTTCAGAAGGACCTCATTAAGATACACTGTTGTAAGCCTCTGTTCTCAAGCTTTGTCCATGGACCCTGGGCATCAAAGGCACTTTTAGTGAAGTGGTTCTTAACTTGCTCACACAAAGGAAGGCTTTAAAGTTAGTAATAATGCTGATGTCAGGGTCCCTTGCAGACCCTGTGAGTATCTGGGGGTAAGACCCCTGCAGTGTGTTATTTAAAAGCACCTCAAACTTGAGCACCAGTGTTGTAGAGCTTGTTAGAAATGAGGATTCTAATCCATTCTACCAGACCACTGAGTCTTGGTGGACAAGGCCCTAGAATGTGCAAAAAAAAAAAAAATTTTTTTTAATGTTTATTTATTTTTGAGAGAGAGACAGAGTGTGAGCGAGCAGAGAGAGGCAGAGAGGGAGGGGGCAGAGAGAGAGAGAGAGAGAGAGAGAGAGAGAGAGAGGGAGGGCAGAGAGAGAGGGAGAGAGGGGAGGGGCAGAGAGAGGGAGACACAGAATCTGAAGCAGGCTCCAGGCTCCCAGCTGTCAGCACAGAGCCCGACGTGGGGCTCAAACCCACAAATTGTGAGATCGTGACCTAAGCCGAAGTCAGGTGTTTAACCGACTGAGCCACCCAGCTGTCCCTAGAATGTTTATTTTAAAGAAAACCTCAGTTAATAATGCAAACTAGTTTTTAAGGAATTTAAGGGTTATTTTTTTCTTTTTCTTCTCCCTTCCTCCCTCCCTCCTTTTCTTTTCTTTTCTTTTCTTTTCTTTCTTTCTTTCTTTCTTTCTTTCTTTCTTTCTTTCTTTCTTCTGCTTATTTACTTCAAAGAGAACCAAGAGCTATTCTACTGGTAGGTGTCTGGAAGGCATGATATATAACCTCTTTCTTTTGAAAGAAAAATAAAGGGACATGTTGGCTTGTGGAACAGGAGTTTGGTGGTAAAACTGAGTTGCCAATTTTAATTGTTTTTGGAACTCTGGATGCCTTGATGCTTTCTTCTAAAGAGCTGATGATCCTTCCTGAATGAATCATTGACACAGGTGGAGAAGTCAAAAACCAACTAGGAAAGGAGAAAGAGAAGTAAGAATTCAGAGACCCATGATCATGCTTCTTAAGTCTGGTTAGAATTACTTTTGTTTCGCTCTTTTTTTTTTTAATGGCCTATTAATTCAGAATCAGATTTTTCTAGTACATAACCTACGAATGGCTTTCCCTGCTATAAACTTTAAAAAGTTCAATACTAATTAGCTTGTGAAACTTATTATTGCTTGTCTTCCACCCCTGGTAACTATTAATTTAATTCCAAGCCTAGCCTTACCAGCAAGTGTCTTATTTCCTGGCCCTCCTCATCTGAGGGTGGATGCTTGAGGGCAGTACATCCCTTTAGTTCTGCCTAAATGTATTCCAGCCCCAAAGCATAGTCTTTGGACAAATTAAGACTTTCTGTCCTGACTGTGAGCTGGCACCCTTTAAACTCAGTTCCTTAATTTTTCGAAAGCACTTGGCCTCCTTTCTTCCTTTTGTTTAGGGCCCTCTGTTTCTGGCTGTGCAATAGCAACCATGCTTTTAAACTCGATTGCATTGAATCAACAACTTTAAGCCTTGGCCCCTGCAGCCTGGTGCACATCCTGTGGCAGTCCTCAGGAAATCCTAATTTTTGGCATTGAAACTAATTAAGAGATTAAACTACGGTTGGGGAGTGATAAGCAGTACTTGAGAGAGTCATTTACTGTGCAGTGCTTGGTGTTAGCAGAAGCTGCTCTAGTTGCGGATGAGAGAAAGAGCAACAGTAATGTGGGAGAGTAGACTCAGATAACTTGGCTGCATTCTTGTAGGGAGACAAAACGCCAAAGTCCACTTTGGAACAGTAGCGTCCCTAGGGGAGGAAGAGGCAGGCTGTCTGCTTCGATGTTCATTAGTTTGACAATTGCCCAAACTGAGCGCTTTATTTGTTGCCAGTCTGGCAAAATAGAGGGGCTGCTTCTAGGAGATGGTGAAACTAGTTCCTACTCCTTTTGTTTCAGTGTTAAAGTTACTGAACTCTTGCTTTCTGGAAGTGCCTTATAAATATCTCTTTTATAAGACTGTTCGCTGGAGCACAAAAATAGCTTGTTAAGAGTGGGTTGGAGGTACATTTATTGTCCTATTCCTTATGTCTCTTATAAGGACCTTCAAACAGAAAGATTTTCTAGGGCAATTTAGCTGGTACTTAAGGGGAACATGGTATTCAAATCAGTCTGCCCTGCTGTTTAGCTAATATATCTTTTATTTTTGTCTTAAGTAATATTTCCAGATAAGATACTTTATCCTTCTTTCTCTGAAATCATGTGAAAAACCTGAACTCATACATTCAAATTCCAACATAGTGTGGTTTTGCTAATGTTTTTTCTTTACATCCCATGGTCTCCTCTCTCTCCCACTGCTGTTTCCTGCTCTAGTCCTGTTTGGTACTTAAAGATATTTTTAGGTATAGTGATCTTAATTTCATTTACAGATTGAAATTTTCAGGTGTTCATGCAGAAGTTAAAGAACAAAGGATGACCTCATAGGTCAGTTGATTTGTGTGTTTAGGCATTCTTTTGTCCCTCCTTTCCAGTAAACCATGAGATCCTACTCCCCTGGTATATCCCGACTGGGTGCTTGTGACACATGTACAGTTTATTGATCTAGAAAGTTCTCTGATGAGTGGAAAGTGTTGTCTGCTGCCTTCTCCACCCACTTTAGAGCTGTCCATAGAAGGTGACCATTGGTAATTAAGAAAGATGAGTGAGGAGAGACTGCTGCTTCTTTAGGAAAGAAACTGGATGACTTTGTTAAGAATTCATCCCTGTTCTGCCCAGCCCCTATGCTAAGGTATCATCTACATGTGAAATAATAAAAATAATAATATGGAGTGGAAGTTCCTTTGTAGTGTAACCTTGTTAATTCTCAACATTTTTTATTTATTTTTGGGACAGAGAGAGGCAGAGCATGAACGGGGGAGGGGCAGAGAGAGAGGGAGACACAGAATCGGAAGCAGGCTCCAGGCTCCGAGCCATCAGCCCAGAGCCTGACGCGGGGCTCGAACTCACGGACTGCGAGATCGTGACCTGGCTGAAGTCGGACGCTCAACCGACTGCGCCACCCAGGCGCCCCAATTAATTCTCGATATATTTCTGTTGGCAGGGAAATCAGCTTTGGTACTTAAGCACTCATAAGATTCTTAAGATAAACAAAAGTTTAAGAAATTTCAACAAGTACCAAGGGTTTGCCACTACTGCCAGAAAGGTTTTCTGTTTTCCATTAATGGATCTTCACCTTTTCTGAACTTACCATTCAGTTTTAATTCGTTAGCATACCCTGATTCTTGGAGGAATGTGCAGAGAGTGTGGCTGCAAGATTTTTTGCTCTAAGATGCTTGCTACTGTATGTGATTTTGAGTAATGTGTACCATTCAATGATTCCTAAAAAACACCCCATTAATGATAGGATGTTGTCTTCCCTAGAGACCTAGAGTACTGTTTTTTGCCCATTGATAGAGAGCAAAGGAAGTACCTGGCTATTTTTATATTTGGTATGGGAAGGGGGGTTCTTCTCTCTCATAATCAAAACTATTTAGATGAAGTACAGTAATTATATGGGTTAGTACTCTTTCCAATTCTGTGCTTGTTCTTCAGATACTGGTCGCAATGGGGATGGTGACCATTTGGGGAGAGAAGTAGAAAGAAGATGGTAGAAAATGACTGGCTTTAACAGCAGTTGGAGATTATTTTTAACATCTAAGTAAGAGTGTGGCCATTATTCAAGAAAATGTTCTATTAAGTATCATCTTAGTCCCATTGGGCTTGGGATAAGTTGGTTAGATGAATAAATGGCCATTTCTTGGAGAGGATCTGAAGCTTTCTGAGGCATCAAAGCTGCAATCATCATCATAAAGCATTTGCTGGACTTTTCCTGTGCAGTGTTTTTATAGAGAGGAAGAGGGAGAGTGGGCAAGAGAGGTATTATAAGAAATTGGCTCACATAGTTGTGGAGGCTGACAAGTCTGCAGATCTGCATTTGGCAAGCTGGGGGCCCAGAAGAGCTGATGTAGTTCTAGTCC
Organism: Panthera onca; assembly: GCF_046562875.1. NCBI lineage: Eukaryota > Metazoa > Chordata > Mammalia > Carnivora > Felidae > Panthera > Panthera onca. The sequence continues at coordinate 121,515,666 of NC_138344.1, read as the reverse complement.
AAATGCCGTTAGTCTTGAGACCCAGGAAAAGCTGATGCTTCAATTCAAGTCTGAAGGCAGAAAAAACCTGATGTGCCAGCACGACAGGCAGGCAGGAGAAATTCCTTCTTATTCAGGAAGGCCCATTTATTCTTGTGAGGCCTTCAACCAACTGGATGAGGCCCACCCACATTAAGGAGGACAGCCTTTACTCAGTTATTCAAATGTTAATCTCATCCAAAACATCCTCACAAGCACAGCCAAATTATGTCTGACCAAACATCAGACACTCTGTGGCCCAGTGAAGACAACACATAAAATTAGCCATCACAGCTTTCTCTGTTGATTAGTGCTCTCTTTTTAAAAAAATGTTTATTTATTGAGAGAGAGAGAGAGAGAAAATGTGTATGTGTGCAAGTGCACAAGCTGGGGGCAGGGGGAGACAGAGCGAGGGGGAGAGAGAATCCCAAGCAGGCTCCACATTGTCAGCAAGGGCCCAACAGGGGCTCGGACTCACGAACCGCGAGATCAAGACCTGAGCTGAAATCAAGAGTCAGATGCTTAACCGACTCACCCACCCAGCACCCCACCCCTCTTGTTTTTGAACACTAAAATTTGCCTGCAAAGTTTTCCAGGTTCACTAGAAGTAAATATGTGAATAAACTCTGTTCTAGGCCTGTCACTTTTGTCTCCCTCTGTAGTGGGCTTGGCAGTGAAGAACCGGCTTTGGGTTCTAAACTCTGGTTCTCTTCAAATGTAAACAGTTTTTATAATATTGTTTGTTAACTTTATATTTTAGTTTATTAGTTGATTTTTAGTTGGTTTCATTAATAATGTTCAAACTCTGGGGAATTTGCTGTAAAGTAACATCAGTAACATGATGAGTATATGCAGCTCAGGAATCAGTCTGTTAAGGATCCAAAATACAGGATTTTTAATACCAATTTAAATGTATCCATCTATTCATTCTTTATTTTGTTTATAAAACTAATAACATGCTTATTTTCAAACCCAAATATTACAGAAAGTAAACAGTCTCTATGATCTTATGTCTTGGGATAACTCATGTCAGTTGTTTGGCATATAGTCTGCAGATTTCTGATTTTACATGCCCTTCTATACAAATAGTAATTTTTATCACGGTTACTCCTTTTTAGCAATGGCGTGTAAATAAAACCACTTGATTAGAAGAGTTTGACTGGTAGTCACGGGAAGGAAGAAAATGAGAATATTTATTGTTTTTTTAACCGTTGCTGGGGACAGTTTTGTTCTAGGATTATTACACTTCTTAATTTTGGCAAGAACAAAAAACAGATGAGTTCTGCTGGGATACCTCCTCTACCGTCTGTGTTTAATAGTACTTAAGTATTACAGAAGAGAAAGAAATCACATTGTGAGAGGGCTGTCAGCTTGTGAATTCTCCATAAATGGGGGCATTAACAACGCCTAAGCAAGTGATAATATCCAAGTCGGCTTGAAGGTCAGAATCTTATCCTTATGGTAAGCGGAATTGTCTGTATTGTTTCAGCATTTCTTGTGCAGCAAGAAATTGTTTCAGCATTTCTTGTGAGAGAGCACCCCACATAAGGCTAATGTATTACAATGTTAATTCTCTCTGAAGTGTTAAAAAAATGAAACAAAATAAGCCATGTTACTGTCAGTTGTTAATAAGAGTTGGTGAGAGGTGAGTCTAGCCAATTGCTCTCCTCACCTTAGACCAGTGAGAATTGCCCTGGCAGAACACAGATACTCTTGTGCAGGAAGCTCTTTCTCTGTCTTGACTTGAGCATGTTGGTGTCTTCTTTTGCTGTTGTTATTTTGTATTCTTTTTTTTTTTTTAAGTTTTATTTTTTATTTTTTAAAATTTACACCCAAATTAGCATATAGTGCAACAGTGATTTCAGGAGTAGATTCCTTAGTACCCCTTACCCATTTAGCCCATCCCCCCTCCCACAACCCTCCAGTAACCCTCAGTTTGTTCTCCATATTTATGAGGCTCTTCTGTGTTGTCCCCCTCCCTGTTTTTATATTATTTTTGTTTCCCTTCCCTTATGTTCATCTGTTTTGTCTCTTAAAGTCCTCATATGAGTAAAGTCATATGATTTTTATCTTTCTCTGACAAATTTCACTTAGCATAATACCCTCCAGTTCCATCCACGTAGTTGCAAATGGCAAGATTTCATTCTTTTTGATCGCTGAGTAATATTCCATTGTATGTATTTACCACATCTTCTTTATCCATTCATCCATCGATGGACATTTGGGCTGTTTCCATACTTTGGCTATTGTGGATAGTGCTGCTATAAACATGGGGGTGCATGTGTCCCTTTGAAACAGCACACCTGTATCCCTTGGATAAATGCCTAGTAGTGCGATTGCTGGGTCATAGGGTAGTTCTATTTTTAGTTTTTTGAAGAACCTCCATACTGTTTTCCAGAGTGGCCGCACCAGCTTGCATTCCCAGTGTATTTTGTATTCTGACAAACAGTTTTGACCTGTGTGTCATGACTGACAAATGTGTGCAAGTGATAGAGCTATCATGCAAATGAGGAATGGATTATGCCAGGTGTTCAAATACACATTTCATGGCTTCTGGATGTTTCTTCAGGGAAATGGTTGAGGACTCAGCTAGTAATGATCGGCAAAAAAAAAAAAAAAAAAAAAGAAAAAAAATAGGATTAGTTAGTTAAGGCCTTTGATACTGTAAAGCATCACAGATGTCCCTGCAGCCTGCGAGTATTGACCAGTAATGGTGAGGATAGTAAACAGTGGAGTTACCAGAAGCCTGCCATAATTACAGAGGATGCCAAGAAGCGGCTTCCTCTGTTCCTGTTGAAAGTACATCTCTGTAGGATTATGCTCAAACACATTTCCTTACAGATCCCACACCTCTCCTAAACGGGGTTATGTGTATGTCCAGATAATGCAGTCTGTGTACCTAGAATCTTTGCATTTCTAAGCTGAAAACAGTAAATTGAAATGAAAATAGGCCATGATAAGACTTTGCTTGGGAAAAGTTTCTTTGATCGATGAATGTGCTGCTTTCAGTTGAACTGGTTTGTTCTTCTGTATAGTTTAAACGATTGCAGGAGCACCTGGGTGGCTCAGTAGGTTGAGTGTCCAACTCTTGATTTCGGCTCAGGTCATGATCCAGGATCATGAGATCCATGCCCAGCGCGGAGCCTTCTTATGGGTTTCTCTTTCCCTCTCCCTCTGCGCCTTCCCGGCTTATGCACACCTGTGCATCTTCTCTCTCTCTCTCTCTCTCTCTCTCTCTCTCTCTCTCTCTCTCTCCCCCCCTCTCTCCCCCTTCCCCCCCCCCTCAAAAATAATTAAAATAAAAAAATAAAATGATTGCAAACAGACCTTCTTCGTATAGTTAATTTTTGCATGTTCTTGGATTTTGCATGTTTCATATATTTTTGGTTTTGCAAACACATTATCTATGGCACATTTGTTCTCATAATCCACCTCTGCAACTAAATGTATCATTTCCCCTAACTATGTGTTAGTTCCCTTCTCAGTGGAACTGCCATATGTGGACTTAGGCCAGAATTAAATGTTAGCAATTAAGGAAGTCTGCTTTTAAGGTAACAAAATATATTTCAAATTCAAATGGAGACTTTTTTGGTTATCTGAGCACCCTTGCTGCTGTACCTCACCCCTCTCCCATCTGCACAGTTAATTGAGAATATGTTGTTAAATTTATTTTAGTAGCAGATAAGAACTGTATCTTGTTACATTTTTATATTTTTTAGTCTTTTTAAAGCATATTATTCCTTTTATTGATATCATCCAGATGTTTATATAAAACATCCAGAGGGAGCTGCTTACTATCTCGTCTATTTGGTTTTGGCTTTTTAAAAATTTTGTGTCATGTTATGTAATGTTATGTTATTTTTTTAGTTTAAGCCACAGTAAGACCTCATTCACTCAGCAGTCAGTTTTTGACTACTGTGTGCCAGCTATGGAAAATGACATAGTATCTTCAAAAACTTCTTAATGCAAAAAATTCAGTTTTTTGAATTCTCAAAATAAGCAACATTTTCCTAGTATTTCTTAATACCTCCTAACCCCTTGTGTGTTTTATTTTATTAATTTTTATTCTCTCGTTTTTGGTGTCTTATTAGGCTTTAGAGTTAGAAGAGTCAGTTGGCTTTTTCTCTTTTTGCTCAAGATATTTAATATCTCCTTATTAAGACAAAGTATATATAGTCATCTATTCTGGCTTTTTTCTGATTGGAAGAAAGGAGAATAATGCCTCAACACATTGTTATAGGTAAAATAATAAATTCTTATATAATTAATGAATTTTTATGTACCAAATGTGAGGCATTTTATTAAGCACTTTACATGTATTATTTCACTTCATCCTTCAAACAGCCTTACAAAGTAGGTGAAATCATCATTATCAATTCCATTTTGCAGATGAGGAAACAAGCTCAGAGAGATTAAGTGACCTAGCCAAAACCTTACAGCTGGTAGATGATGGAGCCAGAATACAAACCCAGATAGCCTGACTTCAGAAGGGTATGTGCCACCAAAGAACCAAACTAAAGCTCATGAGTAAAATTTAGGAAGACAGTAGAATTACTAGTTCCTTTCTTTCTCAGACCTGCTTTTACTGCTTTGATGTATTACATAAAAATGGTTGTCTGATGGTTTCAGGTTTTAAAATGTCCTCAGTGGGGGCACCTGGGTGGGTCAGTCAGTGAAGCATCTGACTCTTGATCTCCTCTGGGTCTTGATCTCAGGGTAATGAGGTCAAGTACCTTGTTGGGGACTTTTAAGCCTGCTTAAAAATAAAATAAAATAGAATAGAATAGAATAGAATAGAATAGAATAGAATAGAATAGAATAGAATAGAAAAACATCCTTAGTGCAAGCATGTCTGCATGCCTCTTCTGGATTAGGTGGAAGAATCAGTTTAGCCCAGGTAGGGACCAGGTCCCATCCCTGTTAAGGTGAGGAGCGGTTTTCAGAAAATAAGGGTGTCTGCTTGCCATCTTGAATACTCCCAACTGCAAAGGTAATTTGCCTCATCTGAATGGTAATTAATGGATAATGTGATGGCAGAGATTGTCTAAATTGGTGAGTAAGGGAACATTGGCTAAAACTAGCTTTGGAAAGTTGATAATATAGTATGATGGTATGATAGTTGAGGCATATTTATAAGTTGTAAACCTTTATATGTTATGTGTTTATATGTTAGTAATGTCAGCTGTGTCCTATGTTATGTGTTAAGAGTATACTAAAGAATTAAAAAGTGGGGAACTAGAAACAGTGAGGGAAAGCAAGAGGGTACTTTATTTCATCTTTAAAAGCTAAGGCTAAGCTAAAGCCAGATCATGTCATGTTGTGGAAGATGTAAATGGCATAATTTTAAGGGAAAAATACACAGGTGGCAGAGAATAATAAAGTGGACATGTATTCTGTTTACTGTGTACTGAGCACTGCTCAAAATTTTTAAATAAATTCTCAGAATATGTATTAGACATGATTTTCCTTCTTTTAGAAAACGAGACAGACGAGAGGTTAAGTTGCTTACCCAAGGTCACAGAATTAACTAACTGGAAGAGCCAGAATTTGAACCTGGTGTCCAGTGTGAGGATGCTTTTTGTGTATGAGCTATTTCATATTTCATTATTATTTGTATTTGTGTGTGTGTGTGTGTGTAATTGAATTAGGTAATTCTGTGGAACTCAAATTAGTTTGAACACACAAAAAAGGTTTCCATTTTCTCAGAATATTTCAACTTGAATGTTTGTATATTCTTGGTGGGGAGGTGCTGGGGGAGAAAACCTTATTTGCCCTCAGAGTTTGCAGTTTGTTTTGAGGACAGGAGGCCACACATCAAAGGTGTAAGAACAGAAACAGGAACTTATAAAAAGAGCAAATTAATGACATGCAAAGTAGAGGCATGTCTTAAAGGGTACCAGGAATTTTTCCACAACCTAATTTTTTACTTCTATCCTTTGTCTTTCATAATGCTATTGGTTCCTTTGAGGTTTTTCAAAAACTTAGAACTATATAAACATGGGTAGAAAATAACAAAAACAAAATGAAAATGAGAAAACAAATTGCTTATATTTAACTGATTTGTATGATTTTCACCTACTGGAAAAAAATTGTCCACAGGAATTTTTGTTAGTAGAGCTGTGTATTTACCACCAAGCTAACAATGGAGAAAGATGTGTGGGCTTTGTTCAGAAGTTATCCCCCTAAGTCTCTTGTTTATGTAGAAAAAAGCGACTTTGGGATAAATTATTCCTCAACAAACAAACGAACAAAAAGTATTGCTTACACCTGACATATAGGCTGGAAGATTGGGGTGAAGTGGGAATGATTGACTGTGATACATGCCAGTTTCTTTTGGGGAGCAGTGAAAATGTTCTATAATTAATTACTGTGATGGTTACACAGTTCTATAGTTACACTAGAAAACTTGGAATTGAACACTTTAAATGGGAATGTGAATTATATCTCATTTAAAAAAATGACCTCAGGGCGCCTGGGTGGCTCAGTTGGTTAAGCAACTGATTTTAGCTCAAGTCATGATCACGAGCAGTTCATGAGTTTGAGCCCCGCATCAGGCTGTGTGCTGACAGCTCAGAGCCTGGAGCCTGCTTCAGATTCTGTGTCTCCCTCTCTCTATGCCTCTCCCCCACTTGCACTCTGTCTCTGTTTCTTGAAAAGGAAAAAACGTTAAAAAAACAAACAAACAAACAAAACCACTTGACCTCTAGTGAGTGAACATAGTGGTAAAATATACATAACATAAAAGGTAACATTTTAACTAATTTTAGGTGTACAATCCACTGGCATTAAATACATTATAGAATGTTGTGTAACAATTACCACTGTCCATTTCCAGAATCCTCTCATCATTCCAAACAGTAATTAACTTTTAATATGCCAATCCGAGTTTGGAAGCAGTAGTCTTGACCTACTTAATTTTAAACCTTTAGACTTTAAAAATACTTGCTACCCCCAAATTGAGTTTTGTTTCTCTAAAATTTTTAGCCTTTTCCATTTGTTTCCCCCTCAAACATGCTTTTTCTTTCGTGTTCCTTCAGATAACAGCAAGTTGTCCAAATAAGAAACCCCTATTATATTTTCTCTGCTTCTTTATTCCATGTATTTAATCACCAGAGCCTTTAGATTGTGCCTCCTTAATATCTTTGAATCTGTCCACTACTCTATTGCCACTGTTATTTACTTAGACTTCTGTCTACTTTCACTTGGATTTAATAGTCCTAGAAGGATCAGTCGAGCAAAAATAATTTCCAAGAATTAAGATAAATAAACATGCTTATAATAAGGAATAGGAGGCATCCACGCAGAGAGTTCAAGCGAAACGTGATAAGTCTGATGCCTTTCCTGAGTACTCTAGTCCACATTGGTTCTCCTTCCTATCCAAGATTCATTCATTCATCAAATATTTATTTTGTATCTTCTGTGTGCTTTAACAGTTTGTAACACTCTGTCCACCTTCAAAATACATGTCCTATCCACTTTTCATACACATTTCTGTCACCCTAGTACAAGCCATCGTCGCCCACGCCCCCTGTCTGCTTCTCTCTTCACCTGTTTAAATGCAGCACTTAGGTAACCCTGTTGAAACAGGAGATCTTATCAATCTTCTGTTTGAGAACCCTTGTGGGGCTTCTCCCACCTCTCAAAGTCAAAATCAGAGTCTTTCTTACAGTGAAGACCTGTGAGTCCCCTGTGGATTGGCCCTCTATAGATCGCCTGTATCACACACTCCCTTTACTGGCTCAGTTCCAACCTTGCTGGTTCACTCCACCCTAGGAAATGCCACAGGTGCTTTTGCTTCTGGGCCTTGGTGCTTTATGGAGATAGTGCTTGCTCATCCAGGTCATTTCTCAGACATCACTTGAGTGAGACATTTACCTTTTTTGTTGTCCATTTCCCACATTGGATGAACTTTGCTTCTTTTATTCCATGCAGTGTATCCAGGGCCTAGATGTCTGACAGACACACTAGACAGGTACTCAGGGTGTATTTATTTAACGTCTGCTTGCCTAGCACATAGTACATTCTTCCTTTTCTGTGTAGCCTTCCTGGTGAGATTTTTGTCTTTGGTGTAGTGACGATGATGCTACTTTTGTATCTCCTCTATTTCTAGCAAATATATGCTGAAATAAATGACATCTTTATTATTTATTTTTATGTGCTAGATTTATTTTTCTTCACAGTTTTGTGTCTTAAAAGTAGATGAGGCTTCAAAAATGTTAGTAGCCCCCCAAATCAACTTCTTTAATGTTTGCTTTTAAGTTTCTGTAAGAAATTCTGAAGCAGGCTGTCGGCGGAAGTAGGTGGGGTGACCTGGGTTGATGAACTCCGCAGCAGCGTTGCTGAGATCAACGAGCTCAGTGGCCAGTGGCAGCTGGTACCGGGTGGGATGAGGGGTGGGCAGAGCCTAGGTGGCAGCAGGGGTAGTGTGTGGCCTAGGCCATGACAGCCAATGCTGGGGAATGGTGCTTCATGGAAAACGACCCTGGTCTCTTCACTGAGCTCATTAAAGGATTTGGTTGCTGAGGAGCCCAAGTAGAAGAAATACGGAGTTTAGAGCCTAAGAATTTTGAAAAGTTAAAGCCAGTTCATGGGCTAATTTTTTTTGTTTTTCAAGTGGCAGCCAGGAAAAGAATCAGCACCCTCTGTATCTTTAGTTCAGGACTCCAGACTTGACATGATATTTTTTGCCAAGCAGAAAATTAATAATGTTTGTGCTAGTCAAGCCACAGTAAGTGTGTTATTGAATTGTACCCATCAAGGTGTCCATTTAGAAGAGACATTATCAGAGTTTAAAGAACGTTCGCAAAGCTTTGATGCAGCTATGAAAGATTTGCATTGAGCAATCCAGGTGTGATTCGACAAGTCCACAATAGCTTGTCCAGACAGCAGATGTTTGCATTTGATGCAAAGACATCAGCAAAAGAAGAAGATGCTTTTCACTCTGTCAGTTATGTTCCTGTGGACAGAAGATTGTATGAATTAGATGGATTAAGAGAAGGACCGACTGGTTTAGATGCATGAGATCAAGATGACAGCACAATGAAGCAGTCATAGAAAAACGGATACAAAAGCACAGTGAAATTTGATTTAAGTTGATGGCCATTGTGTCTGACAGAAAAATGAGACATGAACAGATAGCAGTTACTAGACAACTTGCTGAGGAACTCTTGGATGCAGATCAGGATAATAATATGTTAAGTGCTGTTCAGTCAGAGGTTGCCAAAACTCAGATGCTTATTGAAGAAATAGTACAGAAACTAAAAAGATAAGAGATCAAAAATATCAGAGGGCAGCATAATTATCTGCCTTTCATTATGGAATTTTTAAAGATCTTAGCAGAACACTAGCAGTTAATGCCACTAGTAGAAAAGGCAAAAGAAAAACAACGCAAAGAAAGCACTGGAAACAATGAAGAAGACACTTTGGGATGTGTACGCATTTCTGCTTCTGCACTTATTTTCATGGAAACCATTAAGTATAAAGAGCTTTGAACAACATCCTAGTTGACTCACCTTGATAGCACGTGTATAGTTTGGCAATAGTACCAATCTGTCTTTAACGCATGGATTCTTTCTCTGCTTGCAGCATACAGTATGCATGTAGTGCATAGTAAATAAAGGTCATTTGGGGCGCCTGTGGCTCAGTCAGTTAAGTGGCCGACTTCAGCTCAGGTCATGATCTCACAGTCCGTGGGTTCCAGCCCCGCGTCAGGCTCTGTGCTGACAGCTCAGAGCCTGGAGCCTGCTTATGATTCTGTGTCTCCCTCTCTCTCTGCCCCTCCCCTGCTCATGCTCTGTCTCTGTCTCAAAAAATAAATAAAACAAAAAAATTTTAAAAAAATAATAAAGGTCATTTAAGAGTGCTTGCCCACATTCCATTATTCGACATCGGATCTGAGAACTTCTGTTGGTTCTCTGGATGTATACTATCCTAATGAACCTAGAAATCGCACAAATGATCATCTCTTCCTGTAGTTGTTATTTGTAATTAATCTCTTAATCTTTTAGCTCACTTGCATGCTTAAAATTTATAAATGTCAGATCTTGATTAAACTGGATCTCTTGTTTCTCATCATTAATGAAAAAAATCAGTATTTGTCTTTGATATCTAAACGTTTTGAGGATTTTGACACTGAATGCAGATTATTTGAAAAAGACAAAAATATGATTTCTAGTGATTTTTTTCATTGATGCCGATAGAAAAAGTAATAAGCATCCCAATTGTATTTTAGCAGACTTAAAAAAAAAAAAAAACAACAACAGAAATCCTGAAGCATATTCACAACTACTGTATATGCACCGTTTCTTTCATTTGGTGACCTTAATATAAATTGGTCATTTTTCTCAAATCTGAGCACTTTTTAAAAAGTTTTTTTAATGTTTATTTGAGAGAGAGAGAGAGAGAGAGAATGACCAGGGGAGGAGCAGAAGAGAGGGAGACACAATCCAAAGCAGGCTCCAGGCTCTGAGCTGTCAGCACAGAGCCTTACGTGGGGCTCAAACTCACGAACCGTGAGATCATGACCTAAGCCAAAGACAGGCGCTTAATTGACTGAGCCACCCAGGTGCCCTATGAGCACTTTTGTTTTAATTGACTGTATTGAATTTGATTAAGTGGTTCATCATTTACATGGAGTAAATAATTTGTATGAAACAAACTTACACATTCTATTGAGACTTCTGTAAATGTACAAAAAAAAATTTTTTTTTACATAAGTAGCAGTTTTAATGGGGATTCAACATTCAGCTGTTTTCCTTTAGGCTCTTGAAAACCCCAGAGACTTAAGAATGTTTTTCATTACTGTTGATTATCAAATCTAAATGTTCACTTGCCAACCCACTTCCTCTTTCTTGGAAGAAGTAAAAGTTATTTTTAGACCTCTGATTTCCTGATTAAGTGGAGTCAGGAATCCCAGCAATTCTCCCTATTAAAGGATATGCTTGCACATGTAAGGAATGTTCTGTTTACCTAGGGTTTATTTAGTTCAGGAATATCTTAAACCCTGGGACAAGTCCAGCCTTCCCTAAACTGTCTGTCTACATCTACACCCTCTGCTCAGTTCTACCTTTTAAAATGGAAATCAAACTCTACTCCTTTCCAAAAGAACCCATCCTTCTATTGTAATTTAGCAAAAGCATTAGTCCTAAGAAATTAATATTTTGCCATTGCCATATTTGATGTCAGAATTTCAGATTTGAGTCTTCCTTAGAAAGCACAATCTCAAGAGAACCCATTTTTGTACATCGGTAATATATTGTGCTTACTGAGAGATTGGCGTCATTTTAACTTTTCCTTTGCGAATCTGATTAGTTCTGTGCCCATTGCAGGTTGATAATCCCGGTGATAATGCTCTGCAGCTCTCCTAAAAGGCCTTCATCCAGTAGGGCAGTTGGAACCAGATTCGTTAACAATACTTGTGCCAACCTTTCATCAGCTACTCCCCCTTGCGAACTATGTAGACAAAAAACCTAATACTAAAACATCTAGGGAAAAATGACTTTGAGAATGAAAGCAGATCCACAGGTGGAAGATAAATATTTTTATGGCCAGTATTGTCTGATTTGTGCATTTGTTCATATCATTTAAAAAAGAAAGGAGGGAAAAGAGGAAGGGCCAGCCCCTTTATGCTTTCATTTCCTGCCTCGGGGCAAGGGTTTTAACTCCAAAGTAAGCTTTTCATAACACTTTCCTTGTCTTACAAATTCCTGGAACACCTAGCAAATTTCATTATTTTTCCAGGTTTGTCTTAACTAACAAAGGCTGACAGGAGACCGCCTGAGACCACCCTGCATATATTGTCATTTTTACAAAGTCCCAGTTTGCCATCTCACTAGCAACGTATGAGAGGTTTCATATTTTTGTCAGCATTTGCTAGAGCCTCTCCAACATATTTTAATGCATTTAAAGACACATTTTCATTAGGGGAAATCAGAGAGGGAAGTGGAAAAAAGAAGAGACATTTATTGTTAACGCAAATTAGGACCTGTATCATGTTGTATTTAATATGTTTATTCGTTTCTCCCTTTGCCTTACCTTCTCAACCCAACTCAATATTTTGAGAATATTTACTACATTCCATCCAAAGGAAAAAAAATGTACAGAAACAAACAGGAAGAAGACCTAAACAAATAGAAAGATTCCTGTGCTCATGGATTGGAGGACTTGGTATTGTTAAGACAACAGTACTTCCCAAGTTGATCTACAGATTCAACAATATCCCCATCAGAATCCCAGCTGCCTTTTTTGTAGAAGTTGGCAAGTGGATCCTCATATTCATTTGGAAATGCAAGAGACAAGAGAATAGTCCAACTTGAAAAAGAACAAAGAGGAGTCACATGTCCCGAAGCTGTGGTATCAAGATAGTGTCAAACTGGCATAAGTATAGATAGACAGACCATGAAATACAAACGAGAGTCCAGAAGTAAACTTTTAATTTAGGATTAGTTGGTATTCAATAAGACAATCCAATGGAAAAGAATAGTCTCTCTTAACAAATGATTCTGAGACAATTAGATATCCGCATACAAAAGCATGAAGTTGGACCCCTACCTCCCACCATGTACAAAAATAACTCAAAATGGATCAAAAGCCTAAGTGTAAGAGCCAAATTTACCAAACTCTTAGAAGAAAATGTAGATGTACGTCTTCATGACTGTGGGATTAGGCAGTGCTTTCTTAGTTATGACACCAAAAGAATAAGCAACCAAAAAACATATATTGTACTTCATCAGAATTACAAGCTTTTGTTCTTTGGAAGACAGCCCATCCAGAAAGTGAAAATACAACCCTCAGAATGGGAGGAAGTTTTGCAAATCATGTCTGATAAGACTCTAGTATCCAGAATATAGAAAGAACTTTTATAACTCAAACTAAACAACCCAATTAAAAATGTGCAAAGGATACAAATAGGTATTTCTCCAAAAAAGATAAATGGCCAATAAACACAGAAAAAAAGGTATTTAAACCTGTTAGACGTTAGGGATTTGCAAATGAAAATCACAAGATACCACTGTACTCTCACTGGTATGGCTTAAATAAAAAAGACAGTAATGTTGGTGAGGATCTAAGCAATTGGAATGGTGTGTTCCCATATTACTGGTGGGAATGTAAAATGTCCCAGCCACTTTAGAAAACAGTTCCAGTTCCTCAAAAAGCAGACACCAAAGAGTTACCACTTTACCCAGAAATTCTCTTCCTAGGTATATTCCCAATCAAATTGAAAACATACGCAGCATTATTCACAGTAGCCAAAAAGTAGAAACAACCAGTGTGCATCAACTGATGAGTAGATAAACAAAATTCCATTAAAAAAGAATGGATTAAAAAATAATTCTCAAAAAAGAATGAAGGACTGATACATGTTATAACATGGATGAACCTTGAAAACATTAAGTGAAAGAATTAAGATACAAAAGGCCACATAAAATATGATTCCATTTATATGAAATGTCCAGAATAGGCAAATCATAGAGACAGGAAGTAGATCAACGGTTGCTCAGGGCAGTGGGGAGAGGGAAATGGGGAATGACTGTTAACGGGTAAGGAGTTTCTTTTGGGAGAGATGAATTACATACTAGTGATGGCTGCACAACTTTGAATATGCTAAAAACCATTGAGTTGTACATTTTTAAAAGGGTGAATGTTACGGGATGTGAATTATATCTTAATAAAAGGAGGAGAACTGAAAAAGAGTAGAGTAATGGGGGAGTACAATTTATTATATAAACTGTAATAATTTGTAACAGTCAAAGTAATGGAATAGAAATAAAATTCCAGAAAGGTAAGAAAAGGGTCTGCTGAAAAAAAGCCCTACCTAATCATAAAGTATTGTGTTTTAATGTACTGCTAATCATTTAGCTCATATTTTACATTGGGTTTTCCCATGTGTGGTTTTACACTTTAAATATACCAGATTGCTCCACATTTATATCTTCCTCTACATAATTGGTAATATCGTAATTGAATCTAGGGGAGGTAAAAACATACCCAAGATCATATAGCTAATGTGTCTCCAACTCAAGTTTAAGGGTAAAGAGAAGAGAAACCCATGGTTCCTATGAAGAAAGAACGTTAGGGCCAGTTATGGCTCTCAACTAACCAGGAGCAGTGCTGCCTTCCTAAGACATATTTGGAAAAATCTAGGGGCATTTTTGGTTGTCACAGATTAGGCTATGGGGTGGTGGTATTGGCATTTATTGCCAAGGGGCCAGTGATTCTTCAGGACACTGGACAGCCTTAACAACCAAGAACTGTGTCCCATATGCCAATCGCAGTCTTATTGAGAAACATTGGCAGTGGTTGACTGAAATTTTGCAGGATGCCCCCTGTTGGAAGATAGAGCAGTGACTGAAATCTTAGAATGGAAATTTGGAAGTGTTACTAGACAAGAGAACTCGTTCCAATCTTAGATTTGGTTCCTTGCCGCTCAAAAGTCAATAGTGGAGAGACAGGTGATGTTGGGAAAGGAAAGGTTGCTTTATTCAGGAAGTGGGCAACATGGGAAGATGGTGGACTAATATCTCAAAGACCATCTGCCCCATCCAGGGGAAGCCAGAAGGTTTTAAAAGGGAATGCACAGGAAAAGGGAGGGGGATATATGCAAGAGAAGCAGGTGCCCAGGCAGCCACTCCTCTGTTGACATGAGTGTGAACAGAATTGCTGGCAGCAGCAATAACTGCTTTCAAATGTAGTCAGACCTTATCTTCTGCGAAAGTTTGGTCCTTCACTCCTCAAGGCCAGTGGTCTGCAAATATCAGAGAAAGTCAGTCGGGTCTGCTACAGATCAAGGGACTTAGGTCAGAATAAGCCTGAAACAATTTAACCCTTAATACTGGTTGAAGTGCTATTATACGAAGAATGCGGGATGAAAGGAAATCTCTCGGCACCAACTCTTTCCCTAGGAACAGATGGATCAGGGCCCAAGAATCGAGGAGATGTGTGGCCTCCAGGGCTGGGATGGTGGAGGCAGGGTTAGTGTAAGATTCTTAAGAGGCAGGTAAGTCTCCAAGGGAGGCTCCAGCAGGCACCATCAGTGACTTTAATTAAACAGTTACTCAGTTCTTTTTTTACATTCCTGTTAACTACCATTCCCTTTTATGTCCTACTTAATACAGAAGCTAAACAGGATCTGTGAGCAGTGGTTGAGGGTACAGTCTTTGAACCAAGGAGTTCAAATCCTGGTTCCTCCTCTTGGAGTTACTTAGCCTCTCCTGGCATTGGTTTACTTTCCCCAGCTGCAAAATAACTCTTAAATTTGCCAGTTTCTAAAAGGGAAAGGAGGGCAACCCTACTAAGTCTCTTCTTCTCTCAGAAATTATTGATGTGGTGTAGGAAAGACACTGTGGTTTAAGTATCGTAGCCAAGGTTTACTTGTCTCTTTTGAAAGTGTCATCGTGATTGCATCTGGGATTTTCTACCGTGCAAATAATTTACAGTTCGTGGAACTGCTGTAATAGCAATAGTTAAGGCAGACCTGACTCCCTCTTCAGCTAAGCCCAAAATACTTCCAGCCAAGCAAGAGATTGAGCTGTTGTCCTAACATTACATTTAGATGTAGCACCACTCCTATAAGAGAATGCCAAGTTCATTTACATTAATATAAATCAACATGTTCTTCCATTCGCTTATGGGAGACTATACAGTAGTATCTTATTAGAAGATAAGGCTGGCTGGTAATGGACTTGGTAATATTTAGAGATATGGCAATGAAATACAGTTTGGAAATTGCTGTTACCAGCCAAAGGAAAGGGAAGAAGCATTTAGTGAGCCTGGCACCCTGCTTGCTATACTACATACTTTCTGTGCCTTGAAGGGAATCAGTACTAAGAGCTTCCATAATCACTATGGGAATAGCCTTTGAAAACATAGTTTGCATGTGATCTCATTTACTTGATACAATATAATACTTGTTTAAGAGATCTTTAAGATATAACCCCATTTTAGATTTGAGTGGAGACACATGTTTAACAGGCAAAGTAAGTACACAATGTGTGAGTTTATTCTACTTTTCTAAAATGCTTTTCAAGAGAAAAACCACTAGAGTGAAACATAGTTGCTTTTCACTTGGCAGTATAACCTAACCAAAGTAAAATATTAGAAAAAGTAACTTTCCAAATAGCAAAAATAAGCCATTTGGATAGATGATTAAACTAAAAGATTGATAGTTAAATTCAATTCTTAGACCTGCAGTATTAAAGAGATTCTATGTGAACTGTCCACAATGTACCATTTTTTATAGTTTAAATTAGAACAAGGTGATGGGTAGTATTTTTCCATATTTTATCCTGCCTTAATAACCCTTACCTTGTAGTTAAAGCTGAAAACCAATTGAACCCACTCTTGGGGCTGTTTTGTTTGGGGGACCCTCAATTAAGAAAACCCTTACCTACTTTGAGATTATGACCTTGAAGAAAAAGGGGGGAGGGAGAAGAAGTTCTTCAATTTCAAATTCTTCCAGCCCATTATAATTAATTGGAAAGTGTAAGTCCGAAGAGTAGCAGTAATTTTATTTTTCCCAGGAAAGCAGATTATATCAGCATATCCAGGAAATCTAAGAAGATTAGGAACTGTGTAATGGAGTATGATGTGAGTTAGGGGATCAGATCTGGCTGAACATCATTTATATTTGTGTCCTTTATTTTGAAAGATTTCACTTAACACCAGAGATGGTATTTTTGAAGTTGCAGACTCAAACACATTTTGTTGATTATGTTATAAGTTATATAAAAGCCCCTCAGCTAAATTGACAATTATATTGCTATTTAAGCAGGTGAGTACATGCTGTAATTTTTGAAGAATAAGTTCTGAGTAGTTAACACTAATGCCATTTCAGACAAAATGCTCCCTTTTTTATCCCCTTACTCTATACTAGGTCTTGCCCTGTTGTTTTTGTAACCAGTCCTGAGACTTCAGAAAATGTGTAGCTCATAGAACGCTAGCTGTTCTGATTGATACCTGTCTGGGAGGGCTTACGAAATTTTATTTGAGTAATAATCCAGTAGTTCCTTCAAACATTAAGTTCACATGGCTGGCAATCCTGAGGAATCTGGATTAAGACTTGATAAAAATATTCCTTTTGGAGAACATCTGGAATGCATTTGGTACAACCTCACAATCTATTTGGCAGGGTTAATAATTATAGCTCCAAATCTAATCCTATCTTGTAATGGTGACTTGAAGTTATTAATACATAGTGGTTATCAATAGGTAGATAGTTGTGATGCCCCACCTTCTGAGGTTTTGTTTCCTTAAAAGAACTAAATCTAATGATGCCATCACAATCTATTGATCCTTCATTACTTCCTAAGCATAAAATTCATTGCAAAGAAGTTGAGGACTAAAAATGATGTATTAAAGTTATCTCTTACATTTTCTGAGAAATGAAATTATGTGCTCCTGTTTCCTTTTCTTTTTTTCATGCCAAGCTGTAGATTTTATTAAGGAAGTTCTAAAAATGGTTTCATTTAACCATATTGAAGAACTCCAAACTCACGGCCACACAGCAAGGCTTAGTTGTAAAGTTAAAGAGAATCAGTATTAAGGTTTTTTTCTTTTTTTTAAATTGCTTTGATGCTTTTTATCATCCTTAAAAGTAAAGATTTATGTTTGCAAAGTAGAGAAGAATGCTGGCCTCTTCTATTACCATCTGTGTTCTTAAAAAGATAAAGACATTTTAAGAGTTAGATTTTTTAAGACAAGACTAAACCTTCTTTTTACACTTTACATGTTTTAAATCCCTAACAGTTGGTCAGACTCTTGGTCTTGGGGTCATGAGTTTGAGCCCCACATTGGGTGTAGAGTTTACTTAAGTAAAAAGAAAAAGAAAAAGAAATGGTCTAAATCCCTCTTAGACCATTCTTCCAGCCTGTTATAACTTGGCAGCAACTCTGTAGTAAGAAAACTTCTTAGAACTGAGCTAGCAGATTGGACTTAAGTAGCAGTTACACTTTTTGCATTAATGTTAACTAGTATTTTAGGTGATATTTAATTCAAAATAGGTAACTGTGTTGTCTTTAAAATTCTGTGTCACGTCAAAAAAAGGAATAACCACTTAACTACTTCCCAGTATATGTAAATACCAGAGCTTACTGAATTGTGTGCTATTATTTGTTTATTTTTCCTATTATTATCTTTGATATTATTAGGTTGTACCACAAGAAATTGCCATTTTTAGGTCACAAATAGTCAAATATTAGCAGTTCATGGTTCAGGCTGCGACTTTTGTAGCATAAATAGACCACTGAACTTGTACAATTCGCTACCATTTGTGATTGAGTTGACTTCTTCCTTTAGCACTGGTCTTGACACTTCCTCTCGGTCTTTATTCCCCGTACTCACCAGCAGTGACTGCGGTCTGCTGTTCAGGGTGAGTTCATTGGAAGAACTATTTTTCACTTGTCTTGTACTTGCCCTGTGTCTCCCTAGGCTCCTGCACCCATTCATCCCTTCCCTATTCATTTGCCAGTAAGTGCTGTTTTAAAAATAGGACACAGATACTCTTACCCAGTAAAGGGCTGTGCTCTTTAAAGTTTGAAAAATACATAATTTCTTGATGTGGTGTAGAAGAAAAAACACTGACAGACCCAGAGAACGTTGATCTGCCTCCTACTGAAAGGCCTTAGAAAAAGTAATTTAACACCTGCGGGCAGTTTCTTTTTGTCAATAGTACATTCATTTACTATACCCATCTAAAAGCAGTTGGGATCAAATGAAATGGAGCTGTTAATTTCTTCTTTTTTTTAAATTTATTTTTAAATTGTATTTCAATTCTAGTGTGACTATGATACCTAGATATATATTTAGGAGAGATATCTTTTTAATCTCAACTTTTAATAGCTGCCAAAATGAAGGTTGGTGATCTCTGATGTCCATTAATTAGCACATGAGTATACAAACAAAAAGTAGTGGTGTGTCTTTACAAAGGAACACTAGTCAGCAATAATGGGGCTATATAAGTTGGGGATCCTAAATGCCTACTCCCACTGTCTTCAGGTTGTGTGATGTGAGTGTCATTTTAGATGTATGTTCTCCTGGGACTCTTCTTGTCTGGGGGCAGATGGTGATGAATCGTGCACCTGAGATTTTCACTTCCTTCCGTTAGAGAAAACTTGCTTAGAAAGATATAATAATTGAAAAAGTTATGGTCTTCATCTCCTAAGATTTCTTCTTTTCCTTGATAATTTTTCTTTAAAAAAATTTTTTTTAATTAATGTTTTTTATTTATTTTTGAGAGAGAGAGAGAGAGAGACAGAGTGTGAGCAGGGGGGAATGGCAGAGAGAGAGGGAGACACAAAATCTGAAGCAGGCTCCAGGCTCCGAGCTGACAGCACAGAGCCCGACGCAGGGCTCGAACTCACGAACCGTGAGATCATGACCTGAGCCGCAGTTGATGCTTAATCGACTGAGCCACCCAGGCGCCCCCTTTCCCTTGATAATTTTTCTTGATATTCTTGGAATGAGAAAAAAAAATTTTTTTAGGATGAAGTCTTGCCATTTGCAATGAAAAAAAATTTTTTCAGCTATTTGGTTTGTGATGAGAAAAAGGTAGCAAATTGCAAAATAATAAGGTGAATGCAGAAAAAATAATGTATACTAATATGCAGGTGTATCACTCAATTTTTTAAAAACCATCTTTAGTGAGATATCATTTGTATACAGTAAAATTCACCAGCTTTAAGTGTATAATTCCATGAGCGTTGACCAATGAATGTAGTCAGGCAATCACACCACAGTCGAGGAATGGGATGTTTTTGTCACTCCCGAGGAGTTCCCTCATACCCCTTTGCAGCCAGTCCTCTCTCCACTCCCTTTTATCGTGTTTTCCCCACACTTTTCCGAATGTATGGAGCATATTTACAATAGCATTTTGTGCATCCTTGTCTGCTGGTACTCTTATTTATGGTCTATTGCTATTGATTGACTTACCTCCTGGTTGGTGGGTCATATTTTCCCATTTCTTTGAATGGCTGGAATTTGTTATTGTATGCCAGATGTTGTAAATTTTACATTACCAGGGGCTGCACTTTGTTGTATTCCTTTAGGTAGTGTTGGACTTTGTTCTTGGAATTAGTTGGATCCTTTTGAGACTTGCTGTTAAGGTTTGTAAGGGTGGATCCACAGCAACTTTGAGTCTAGGGCTAATTTAGCTCCACGACTCGTGTGACTCTCCGGGCTTTCCATTTTGGAAGGTGACAATACACACTGTTGCCAATTCTGTATGAGCTCTGGGAACTGTTGAGTCTGCTGCTTTCTGCTGGCTTTTTCCCCAGCCCCTGGTGGTTTCTTCTCAAGCACAAGCAGATGACACTCAGCCAGAGGCTCAAGGGGACCCTTCTGTAGACCCCCACACTTCTCTATTTGTACACTTCTCCCTCCTTTCCTGTACGCTGCCCGGCAAATTCTAGCCACCTTAGCATCCCCAACTCTGATCGCTGGTGTCCCAACTGAGGAGACTAGGTTCCTGTCCCTGGACAGCAGCCTGGGACCTGCCTCTAGGCAGTCAGGGGGCAATCCAGAGGCTTCTGTACTGTTTTCCTTCTCCCCAGCAGCATAGTCCTGCACTGCCTGTGGCCTGGTGTTTGAAAACCATTGTATATGCATTTTGTTTTATGTGATTTGTCCAGTTTTCTGTTGTTAACGGCAGAAAGGTAAAACTGGTCCCGGGTATTTTACCAGGGCCAGAAGTAGAAGTCTCTTTTTCTAAATGTAGAGTTAAGCGTGTATTGGTATTTCTAGGGAAAAAACTTGGGCACAGGGCTCAGAGATTCTCAATATACTTAAATGTAACATACTTTAATGTCTGCTTTATTGTAGGACATATGTCATAACTTAAGTGATGTTCTTCAGTGTTCACAATAAGCGAGTCTAAGTTTGAGTGTTATTCTCTGGTTAACTTGAAATTATTTACACAAAGTATTAATTTTGGGTTATTTGTAGCAGACTTATCTAGGGTGGCTTTGCATCAGTGGATGGATATGTTAGCATTCTAAGCACGTTTGTTAACCATCTGTGTTTCTGATCAACTGATTAATTTATCTTTGGAGGTATATGACACTTGTACTTTAAAAAATACGAATTTTGGGGCGCCTGGGTGGCTCAGTCGGTTGAGCATCCGACTTTGGCTCGGGTCATGATCTCACGGTCCGTGAGTTCAAGCCCCGTGTCGGGCTCTGTGCTGACAGCTCAGAGCCTGGAGCCTGCTTCCGAGTCTGTGTCTCCCTCTCTCTCTGCCCCTCCCCTGCTCATGCTCTGTCTCTGTCAAAAATAAAAATAAACATTAAAAAAAAAAAATAAAAGGGGCACCTGGGTGGCTCAGTCGGTTGAGCGTCCGACTTCAGCTCAGGTCACGATCTCACGGTCCGTGAGTTCGAGCCCCGCGTCGGGCTCTGGGCTGATGGCCCAGAGCCTGGAGCCTGCTTCTGATTCTGTGTCTCCCTCTCTCTCTGCTCCTCCCCCGTTCATGCTCTGTCTCTCTCTGTCTCAAAAATAAATAAACGTTAAAAAAAAAAAAAGCTTAAAAGAAAAATTAAAAAATAATACGAATTTGTTGGCTCCCTAATATATGTGAGAAGATGACTGCAACCCTTTCTTATTTGTGAGTATTTGTGGTTGGGAAGACCCTTAAGCAGTGCTGAGCCCTTTGCGCGCTGATCTTTTGAATTTAGGCTTGCTCTCCATGATGTCTGTTCGTGGATGTCTGTTCATAGATTTATGTACCATAATGTCAAAACCCAGTTCAAATATTTAGTCAGTCAGTGGTTTGAGAAATGTTTGTTATAATCCATTCCTATGTAAGGAAGATGAACAGACTGGGATTAAAAATATGATTTTACATTATTACGGATATGCTATTGTTGTCTGATAGTAGTTTCAGGGAAATGGTAACATAAAACCAAACTCTTAGGAGGAAAGTTTGGGGCTCTAAATGGCTCCATCTCTGGTCTCGTGTGTAAAATTATTTGCAGCATAGTTCACTGGAATGAATATTGAAGTCGAGGGACCTAGATTCTCGTCTTGGCTGTGCCACCTGTTAACCTGTAACTGCAGGCCAGTCACCACCTTTGTGGGAGTCACCCAACCTGCAAAGTGAATAGTTAATATTGTATCTACTGTTAAGGGATAGAAGAATGTTAAATGAGATATATTGAAAATGTTTAATGATGCTAATGTGCCGTGAAAATATTAATTGTTAAACTTCATTTTGTACATTATTACAAAATCTGCTATCAACACCTACTGTGACAGAATACAAAGCAAGATTTGTTTGTATTTATATTTCATATAGTTTGTTATGTGAAAATATTTTATGTTAGGAGGGAGGAACCAAACATAGGACTGATTGATAGAATGGAGACAGAGGAGATTGCTCTCTTTTTCCCCACTCCTTTTTCTTAGTGTTATTGTTTTCCTCCTCTTGATTTTCCAGGCAAAGAATGTATACAGCAGTTAGCCGAAAACACCAGGTATTTCAGAAGACGTCTGAAAGAGATGGGCTTCATCATCTATGGAAATGAAGATTCTCCAGTGGTGCCTTTGATGCTCTACATGCCAGCCAAAATTGGGTATGTTTTATTGCAGATTACAGATGGGTCTCTAATTAGACTTAAGGTTTCTGTGCTGTTAGACTCAGGCTTATGTATTTTGTCAGGGAAAATTGTCTTGGCTTCATTATATTAACCTACCTTCATTTGCTAGAAATTCCGTAAATAGTGGATTCCAATTTATGAAATAATGTTAACTTGTTAGTCTTTCATTAAACAAATATTGAGTTCAGTGCCCTCTTCTAGGAGATTGGCATAGATCAGTGAACAAAACACAAAAATAAAATCCCTGTCCTTGTGGAGCTTAATGTTCTAATGGGGCAGAAGTCAGACAAACGTAATAAATAAGTTATGTAATTTGTTAGAAGATTTATATGTTATGGGGAAAAGTAGAGCAGGGCATAGGGGATGGGGAGAGTACCCTGTGGGTGGGCAGATGACAGTATTAACTTGGAATGGTCAGGGTGAGCCAGTGGAAAGGGAAGGTGACATGTGAGCTTGAAGGAGCTGAGTTAGCCACTTAGAGAAAGAAGTTCTCTGCAAATGCCATAGCACAAGAACACGCTTAGCCGATAGAGGGGTAGCAAGAAGGTGAGTGGAGCTGAAATGCAGTGCCCGGAGGGGAGTCGTGAGCCTTGAGGTCAGGGTGTGTTGTTGCAGATTATACCAGTTTCTTTGATTTGTGCAACTCGTGTGTAACGGAAAGCCTTGCTCTGGAACCGCTTCCAGTGTGTTTGACAAGTCCAGGTATATAACAAAACCAGAAGACATTTGAAAAGTAATTTAAAAAAAAAAAAAAAAAAGGAAGGAAGAAAGAAAAGTAGTATGAAGTGAGCAAATATAGTTACTTGCAAAGTAGGCAAAACTGCATCAGAGATTAGAAAGGAGTTATCTGGGGCGCCTGGGTGGCTCAGTCGGTTAAGCGTCCTACTTCAGCTCGGGTCACGATCTCACGGTCCATGAGTTCGAGCCCGGCGTGGGGCTCTGGGCTGATGGGTCAGAGCCTGGAGCCTGCTTCCAATTCTGTGTCTCCCTCTCTCTCTGCCCCTCCCTCGTTCATGCTTTGTCTCTCTCTGTCTCAAAAATAAATAAACGTTAAAAAAATTTTTTTTTAGAAAGGAGTTATCTACTTAGTATAGACTCAGGTTAAAAAAAAAGGCACATTTTTTCAGATTTGTGGGTTTTGACTGATCTTAAATATAAAACTGGATAAGGATCGTTTCTCAGGTTTAATTGAACTCATTAAAGAAGCAGATATTTTTATTCATCGTTGAATCCCCAGTGCCCACCATGATCCCTGTCATTCAGAGGGCACTCAGTAAATGTTTATTAAAGTGGATATAGGAGGGAAAATTAAAGCGGAGAAGTATGGTGATTGCAAAGATAATGAGGAGGAAATTGGGGAAAAGTGCCCACTGAGGGAAAAAAAGTTCAGTTTTCAACAGGAAGTCCTATGCACATTTGGCCTCATAGCCTTACAGGGATGGAGGAAATGAACCAAAGCAGAGGTGTAGATTTTCTCCCTCTTCTTTAAGTGGAATTATCATAAATAAACAAAGAGTTGTGTGGTCTGAAGGACTTAGTCTAGAACTGTTTCTTTCTTTCCTTTTTTGAAAATGTTTATTTTGCGAGGGGGTGTTGCAGAGAGAGGGGGAGACAGAGAATCCCAAGCAGGCTCTGAGCCACCAGCACAGAGCCCCATGCAGGGCTCAAACCCATGCACTGTGAGATCATGACCTGAGCCGAAATCAAGAGTCGGACGCTTAACCATCCGAGCCACCCAGGTGCCCCAGAACTGTTCTTTTAGAGAGGACTATGTCTGACCTATTCTACACAAGGGAAACCTGACTGTGCAAAATGATTAAGATTTAGAAAGGGTGAATAAAGCACTAGACCGTTTGGGAGGGTGACTGAAGATGCAGGGTGCTTGGGGTCAAAAGAAGTACTAGAGGAAGTGGAGAGAGGGTGGCACTTACATAATTGGTTACTCATGTAACTAACGTGTGGAGGATTTTTTATTGTCAAATGCTTTAAAGAGCTAAGGGAATAGTCAAGAAGGAATAAGGTAGGTCAGCAAGAGGGAAAGACAAGAAACAACATAATTAGCAAATAAGAACTTACATGAAAGTTAGAATTCTGTTATTTAGACAAGATATAGATGTGGAGTGAGGCCACGTGCCATCACTTTGGTTTAGGGTGGAGAGTTAAATAAATTTTGTGTAGTCTAGGAAATCAGCTGAAGCCTGGGGATGAGTTTGCCTCACAGACACCAAAGGAAATCCTAAATTCCAAATCAGAAATACCTGGTCTTTGGGGCACCTGGCTAGCTCAGTCTGAAGAGTTGTACGACTCTTGATCTCAGGTGAGTTTGAGCCCCACGTTGGGTAGAGATTACTTAAATAGATAAATAAACTTAAAAAAAAAAAAAAAGAAAAGAAAAGAAATACCTGATCTGGAGGGCTAACACTAATCGGCCATTCTGCCAGCAGAAAGATGTCCATGTTACAGCAGATCTTCTGCATCCGTAATCTTAAGAATTCTTTAAATTTACTGCCAATTCTAATATTTCAAGGACAAGGTTTTTTTAAAATTTTTAGTTTTTTATAAATGTTTATTTATTTTTGGGAGCGGGGTGGGCAGAGACAGAAGGAGACACAGAATCCGACACGGACTCCAGGCTCTGAGCTGTCCACACAGAGCCCAGAGCTTGCCTCGGATTCTGTGTCTCCCTCTCTCTCTGCCCCTCTCCTGCTCTTGCTCTGTCTCTTTCTCTCTCTCAAAAATAAATAAAATATTAAAAAAAATAAACTCAAGTTCATTTTGAAGCCTCTGAACCACTCTTATGTGTCAGGGACACTTTAAGGCTATAACCGCAAATCACTTTAGTCAAGCCCTATTAAAAATTGGTCTGTGACAACCAAATTTATCTTTGTGAAGGAAACCATTTGGGAGAAGACCACTTTAGGACTGAATTAAAGAAGTCTGGCAATTTTAACTTGAAAAGAAGTTAGAGGAAATTTCTAATAGAAGTCTCCAATGCCTGTGTCACCTGAGTTTAAATCATTCAGGACCAAAGACCTTTGGACTGTAGTTTATTATTCTTCCTGATTCTTACCCTGCTTTCCCCTTGCAGCGCCTTTGGACGGGAGATGCTGAAGCGGAATGTCGGGGTAGTTGTGGTGGGATTTCCTGCTACTCCGATTATTGAGTCCAGAGCCAGGTTTTGCCTGTCAGCAGCTCATACCAAAGAAATA
Source organism: Panthera onca (assembly GCF_046562875.1). NCBI lineage: Eukaryota > Metazoa > Chordata > Mammalia > Carnivora > Felidae > Panthera > Panthera onca. The sequence goes on along the minus strand of NC_138344.1, from coordinate 121,489,856 downwards.
CTTGATACTGTAAGTAGACACTTTGACCTTGATATAAACATGCCTACACTAAGCACACCTAGATATCAGATGAAATGAATCATCTATTGATCTTGAAGTTCTTTGAGCACCTGAGGTATTGACTGGTAAAATGGAGGAGGGAGTATACAGTGCTGCTTCAAACACTGCAATTTACAAAATAAATCGCAAGGCCATTAGCAACACCCACTAGACCCATCAGAGCTCTGGGAATTTCTCACTTTATCTTGTTCTATTCTGTCCCTTATTATGGCCACTATAACTGTGTAATTGTCCTTGCGCTATTTCTACTGCAAGCCTTTTTTTTTTTTTCTTTAACTTTATTTATATTTTTAATCACATTCTAACACTGGGAAATTAGATTCAGTGTATTATTGATACTGTATCTTTTTCTTTATTTTGATGTGCCTTTCAAATTTTGTCCAATAGATTTTCCAATTTTTCAAAAATCTTACTGGTGAGTTTCTTCATTATTTCTTTTTTAACCCACTGATACCAACTTTTCTTCTATTCTCTTTTATTTGGGTGTTTAAAAGTTTGATGTGCCTTTAACAAAAGATCTGTGTCATTACAAGCAATGGCTACAGCAATACACTGTCTTCTAACAACAGCTTTGACTCCCAAAGTCTATACACATTCATGAAAGAATTTAGATGTAGCCAAGATATTGAAGTAGATTTATGTTGCCAATAAATATGTTTGCCAGTTGAGAATTCTCACCCTTTCTGTAAGATCCACTTAAGGAATTGTTTGATTTTGCCTCCCGTTTAGTTTTTCTTGAAGCATAAAGTGCATTTTTTGAAACCAAAGGTTTCTTGAAGTTGTTTTGTCCTAGGATATTTTATGGAGGTAAACATGAGCCTTATGAGGTACAAATGCATTTTGTGTGTAATGAGTCGTGTGACATGATTACATAGAAATGCCATAAAATTCACACACAGAAAAACCAAAACCAACCTCTAGAGCTAATAAACATAGCTAGCAGAGTTGCAGAGTAAACAATCAGCACAAAGTTAGGACGTTTCCCTATACCAGCAGTGAAGAAACAAAAACGAAATTAAGAAAATTTCATTTATGCTAGCATTCAAAACAATAAAATACCCAGGAATAAATTTAACCAATGATATGAAAAACTTGTATACTGAAAACTCTAAAATGTGTAGATCTAATGCAGTCCCTGTCAAAATTCCAGTGGCTTTTTTTTTTTAGCAGAAATGGAAAAGCTGATCCTCAAGTTCATAAGGAACCCTAAGAGGCCCCCGATAGCCAAAACAGTATGGAAATGGAAAATCTAAGTTGGAGGAGTCAAACTCCCCAGTTTTGAAACTTACTACAAAGTAATTAAATCAGTGGGGTGCTAGCTTAAGGATAGACATATAGACCAATGGTGGTGAGAGTCCATAAGTACACCCATGCACCTATGGCCAATTGATTTTTCCACAGGAGAGCTCAGACTAGTTAATGGGGAAAGAATGTTCTCTTCAGCAAGTGGTACTGGACAACTGAATAACTATATGCAAAAGAATGAAGTTGGCCCCTACAACATGGATTAACCTTGAAAACATTATGCCAAGTAAAAGAAGCCAGGCACAAAAGACCACATTATATGAAATGTACAGAACAGGCAAATCCATAGGGTCAGAAAATAGATTAGTGGTTTTCAGGGCCTGGGAGGAGGCAGGGATGAGGATGAGAGTGTGGGGTTTCTTTTTTGAGGTGATAATGCTTTAAGATTACATGGTGATGAAAGTTGTACACCTCTGTGAATATACTAAGAAACACTGAATTGTACACTTTACAATTTGGGGTGCCTCCGTGACTCAGTAGGTTGAGCTCTTGATTTCAGCTCAGGTCATGATTCCAGGGTCATGGAATCAAGCCCTGCTTTGGGCTCCATGCTGAGCGTGGAGCCTGCTTAAGATTCTTCCACCCCCCACCCCCCGCCCCCCACCCCCCCTGCCAAATCTCCCTCCCTCTCTCCCTGTCTCCCTGCCCCTCCCCCACTCGCACACTCTCTTGCTGTCTCAAAAATAAGGATTAATCAATTAAAAATAAAAGGTGACTTATGGCATATGAATTGTATCTCAATAAAACTGTTACTTTTAAAAATGAGAAGGGCAAGTTTATCGATCATCTCTGGGGTACAGCTGTCCTAGAATATTCTCTTATTCAAGGACCAAACTCAATTCTGATTTACTCATCTTTTTTCCTAAGAACCCATCTCACCCTGTCCAGAGGTTGAGTGTAGATTATTTAACAGATGGTGGAACTTGTAGCAGTTTCTTATTTCTAATCTAACCAGGTAACCTATATAATGGCAAACTAACAGTTTCTAGTTACAGTTTTATCTTTAATAAATAAATAAAACCAATTTATCTGAAATATTTGGTGTGGGATCAGAGGAAATCATGTAATCTAGATCCCTTTGGGATACTGTGGGTTTTTTTTTTTTTCTGTCTATTCATTTTCTTTTTTACATTAATAAAAAAAATCGGGTCTTTCTGAAGTAAGAGGTCATAAATGTCCTTTCCTTTATGATCTTCCATAAGTCATGAGTTGTTTTAAATTAATAAATCCTGTATCAGAGGTCAGGGGGATAAATGGTCAATGGGTTCTTCCAGCTGAAGTCACTCTCAATTTATTTACATATGGAACTTTCGGTTAAACATTTTCTTGAAGATACCACTGTTCTGATAGCATTCTGAAGTGCAGCTCTTAATTTGCTTTCTATATTTTCCACATTTGCAGTGAAAAATTTTTTTTTCTTCTACATAAATTAAGGAATACTATTTACCGGTGGGGTTTTTTTCTCTCTACAAACACTGAGTTTTAAAAGTTAAATTTAAGAACAGGCAAATGTGTCTTTTACTAATAATCAGTTGATTCCCTTTTATGAAGTAGAAGGTATACATTTTCATATGAAATTATAACCGTAAGAGTGAACAGAAGATGTGTATGACGTGATGGAAATTTAGAGAGTCACCCTGGGCTACTACTGCCCACCTTTTCCATTTCTTAGTCTAATTAGGGTGTCCTAGACAGAGCCCTGTCTCCGAAGCTGGGGCCCTTCGCCCCAGGTTTGTTACTGGATCCACGGGGTAACATCCACAGGCGCTTGGGGAATGAATAATAGGGCCGGAGAGCTGCCATGCAAACTGCGTTCTGTGACCTGCGTGAGGCACTCTTAGTAAAAAGCCTTAGAACCTAGGATTACAAATTTTTGCTGTCTTTGGATTTCTTTGGGAAGTATCTGGGCTTAGAGTTTCTCTGTCCTTCTGTTAGATTTTTTCTGAGAAATTGTGAACACATATCGCTTTCTTATATTGGATCCTCTATTCTGACTCTCTGGGCTGCTTTTTGGAAAGATTAAGTCTGTGAACTGACTGTGATTCGTGCACTTTGCTGTATACATGTTATACTTCAACCGAGAGTTCATTTTTTAAAAAACATACACGTATAAAAAAATAACAATTACCTCTACCAGATAGGACTGGTGTAGCAATCAGGAAGAGATTTTTTGGGGTGCCTAGGTGGCTCAGCCCGTTAATCATCCAACTTTTGATTTTGGCTCAGGTCATGATCTCACTGTTGTGAGATTGAGCCCTGCATCAGGCTCTGCGCTGACAGTGCAAAGCCTGCTGGGGATTTTCTCTCCTCTCTGCCCCTCCCCCGCTCACACATGCACTCTCAAAAAAAAAAAAAAAAAAGGGTGGGGTGGCAGGGAGAGACTTTTCATTTCATAACTTATCTTAGCATTTGAATTTCTTTGAAAAACAAAAGAGCAAGTTTTACAAGAAAGAAAGTTATACTGAGCTAATTAGTTTTGATGGGAAGACAAGATGATCTCTCAAGATTAGGATTTTGGAGTTCAGACTCATAACTGAGTTTAAATCCTGGTTCTGTCTGTTCTTGCTCCCTGACTTACACCTTGTCCGTTACCTACCCAGAGTCTCCTAACAGCTTCCCCTTTTTCTTTCTTTCTTTCTTTCTTTTTAATTTTTTTTTATGTTTGTTTATTTTTGAGAGAGAGACAGAGTTGGAGCAGGGGAGGGGCAGAGGGAGAGAGAGAATCCAAAGCAGCCTCCAGGCTCTGAGCTGTCAGCACAGAACCCAACACGGGGCTCAAACTCACAAACGGTGAGATCATGACCTGAGCCTAAGTCTGATGCTTAACCGGCTGAGCCACCCAGGCGCCCCAGCTTCCTCTTTTTCTTACCAAGTCTGATCAGCAGTCCACCTTGGGTGCTCTCTTCATCTTGCATGTAGAAGGCATCTCAACACAGACCTCTCATCGGTTTTCTTATATTTTAATAATAGAAACAACAAGTACTGGAATACGAAAGGAGAGAGGATAGTCGTAGCCAGGCTGACAAGTTCAGGGTGCATATTCCTTTTTCTACCAAGCATAATGTCCTTTGATGAATTATACCCTTTATCCTGCATAATTGCTATTCACAACCCATTATTCATGACCAGCCTGACATTCTTGCTCAAAAAGCAGCTCTTTCCACAGCTGTCCTATAGTCTGATCAGAGTAAATGCACTAGACACGAATGGTCTCATAAAGGATAATCTTGCCATGACTGTTTTTAGAAAAATAAAGCACCAGGCATGCCTGCATCCTGCTGGCTCTGACTAACCTCTACTCTTACATATTTTAGGCTTTAAAAGAGATAGATGAAGTTGGGGACCTATTGCAACTGAAGTATTCCCGTCATCGGTTGGTACCTCTACTGGACAGGCCCTTTGACGAGACTACATATGAAGAAACAGAAGACTGAGCCTTTTTGGTGCTCCCTTGGAGGAACTCTTCCTACCAGGACAGTGTGTGGCTTTTCTGAGCCAGTTCCAGGAACCATACTTCTGTGGCCATCTCACGTGAAAGACATTTCCTCAACTACTGACGGTGGCCACCTCACTCTAAATGGCATTTTGTAAATAGTAAAAAACTGCTTCACATTCTTCCTTTGCTACATTTCACCTTTCAAAAAAGAGGTGACCCACTCTACTTTTTTGTCCATTAAAAATGTTTTATTTTATAACTCTTCTCCTTGTGAAATCACGCTGACCCTAGCCTGTCCCTGGCTAACCACACAGGCCGTTACCCTCTCCCCGCCCGCCTGCAGACTTGGCCCTACAAAAGCTCCTGCTGTCCCCCGCACTACAGCCTAGAGACTCACCCGGCCCTCCTTCCCAGGGAGCAAGTGCCTTCCGCTTACTTCCCATCCAGGTCTCAGAGGCCACCAACCTCAGAATCCTTATTTAACCTGTCAAGGATTTGACCAAAGTGTTCCTTTCATCTCAAGTTTAGCCGTTTAAGAAAAACCTAAACACTAACATTGCTAAAACCGCCCCTCATTATGTATCTCCCTCTGGCCAGCAGCCTCCCAAGGCTTGGTCTTGTTCCGTTTTGTTCTGGTTACCAGATGATTTCTTCCTTCACCATCAAATGTTTCTTTGTAATGGTCACCGTCTGAGGGCTATGTCCACTTTCTTGGGTTTTTCCCCAAGCTCTAAACTAACACTCCCACTTGCTATTTAAAACACTTAAATTGTTCAGAAAGTACCCACATCCCACCCTGGTCAGACCTGTTGTGGTGGAGCTGACTCACACCTCGCTGTGTGTTCTGTGTCTACAGCTGTTTGGCAGAGGGACCTGCCATCCTGCAGGGGTCAGAGGGCCGGGGCAGTGTGGAGAGAACGGATTACTCCCGGTGGAACATCTGTGGTTGATTCATACTGTTTACTTTTCTGCCTGGGTCTGGGTCCAGATTAGGATTTAAACTGATAAAGGAAAATGTTGGTAAATCCTCTACTCAGAAATCATTTGTCATGTTCCTCTTTAAGGATTAAAGTTATTAACTTACCCTTTTTAGAAGCTGACCCATTTAAATATTACTCTTCTGACTGCTAGTTCTCTTTTGTTATTCTTGATGTCCTAAGACAATTCTAATCTGGCATCTGGAGGTTAGGGTCTCTCTCTTTTTTCCTTTTTTTTTTTTTTTTTTCCTCTTGAGCAATCCTGAACACCTGTATCTCTTTGCTAAACTGGGATCCTCTATTTCGACTCTTTGCAGGTAAGGGGACTTCATTCAGAGAGCTTTATACTGCCTGACCAAAGAACAAATCTGAAAACCACCGTGTTAAAGCTCTTACTTTTTTCTGTTGACCAAAGCTTAAGTGAAGAGGACTTTTGACTTTATTATATCCAAAATGAGCTTGTCTTTTAGTAGCCATCAAGTAATTATGGGGGAAGGATCGGGAACAGAATGGAAGAATACTGTGTGAAAGTAGTTTTGCACGTCTCTGTTTTTGAAATCACTCCTTGAACTGGTAAAAATACTCAGTCCAAATTCTCCTGGGTATCTTGTCATCAGCTGTGGTGTTTGTGCAGATATACGTAGGGGAGGACAGAAGCAATATGATTGTTGGGGAAGTTTTGTTTTCACGTCTTACGTTACCTTTGGTCACTCTCAACATCTTGAGAGCCTTCAGCCTTTGAAATACTCCAAGGTTTTGTTTTACTTTTTTAAACAATAGAAAAGGGTGAATGAAAGAAGCAAGTAGAAATGCAGGGACTATATTTAGCATGTGTAAATGGAAATAAAGAGATTGTGTCAACTAAGTAACTAGTCCTGTAAAAATACATTGCTAACCTTTCCCCTACATCTAGTTCCTCACCACAGAACCCCACTAGAGCACCAGAGTTTGCACTGTAGTTACTATCAAATGTTGTAGGGTTTGCAAAAGTCACCAACTTTAAGCAATGAACTTACCTGCTACTCTTTTTACTTTGGCTTGCATGAAGTCACTGCAATTTAAAATGTCAGTATGGGCATTTAAATATATATATATATCTATATAGATATATAGATATATCTACATATATAGATACACACACACACACACACATCACTTTGCTGGTGCAAAGTTATGTCAGGATAAATGTAGTTAAGTTACAAGTTTATTTTTGAAGAGACAAAGCTGTGAGGCAAAGCAGGATATCTGCTTTCTAGAGAACAAAATGTTACACACGCTGGTTGTCTCTTCTTGGAAACTGTAATACAAATCTAGGGTCCAGTCATATCACAAGTATCATTATTTAACCAAGCATCTGGGGAAATACAGGTGTATATATAAATACAGTCATTGGGAATGAGTAGACATAGGTATTGTTTGATGCATGGTTTAACACAGTCTGATTCACAAATCTGATGGGATGCAGACAGGTAGCAGCTAACTATTACTGCCAAAGCTGAGAATCGGAGTCAATCAGTAGAGATGGGGCTAAGCATACCACTTTTTCTCATCCCTCTTTCTATTTAGCATTGCCTTTATCCATTTCAGGTTTATAAGACCTTTTTTTTTGCAGATCACATCAGAAGCCAGGAAATTTATACCTAGGAGACATCACAATCACAAAGAATGGATCAAGAGGCAGTGGCAGATTCTCCTCCTGCCTTTATTTTAAAAGCTTTACCCCAGAATATGGCATACGCTCTACAGCAAGTAAATATGCAAAGAGTATTTTCAGGACTGGGGTCTTTGGAGCACTTCAACTTTTTGCTTTGCTCTAGAAAATTTCTTCCCTTTAAAAATCACCCTAGGAGCACCTGGGTGGCTCAGTTGGTTAAGTGTCCTACTCTTGATTTCAGCTCAGGTCATGATCTCATGATTTGTGAGTTCAAGCCCTGAGTTAGGCTCGAGCTGACAACACAGAGCCTGTTTGGGATTCTCTCTCTCTCTCTCTGTCCCTCCCCCACTCACATGCATACTCCTCATACTCTCTCTCTCAAACTTAAAAAAAATCATCCTAGTCTAGGGGCACCTGGGTGGCTCCCTGGGTAAGCGTCCAACTCTTGATTTCATCTCTGGTCATGAGCCCCAGGATCATGGGGTGGAGCCCCGCGTGGGGCTCTGTGCTGAGCGTGAAGCCTGCTCAAGATTCTTTCTCTTTCCCTCTGCCTCTCTCCCCATCTTGTGTGCACGCTCTAAGAAATAAAAAAATAAATCATCTCCAGAACCCCCAAATACTGCTTGCTTGTTTGAAGAACTTGACATCTTAGTCCTGTAGTTACTATCTTAAGTTTTCATGATAGGGTGAGAACTTCAGAAAGTCACAGCATCCTTCTTCCTGATTCAGTCATGCAAGGTGAACAGAAATACCCTATACAACTGCTAAGGGCTAGGTGTTTGCTCAGTGCCCTTTCAGAAGCCCAGGAATGGAATATTCTGCCAATGATTTTTCTCTGTAATCCCTCCCTCCTATATTTGGCCTTTCTTTCTCTACCTTCCGATTCTTGATTGTTAGAATTTCAAGTCCAGAGAAGACATACGTGGTGGTGCTGTGTTTGGAGGATCGCTAGGTCAGATACTCTTTTCTTGGGACACTCAGCCTTACCTTTCAGGGGAGATAGTGAGCTTCTTTTGCCCTACTTGAGGGAACTTATATCTAAGTTTGTTATGACTATTACAGTCTAGCTGAACTTCCTGGTGTTTAATATGCTCTGCTTCATTTCTGTTCGTGAAAACCAGGAGAAAATGGCTTACGTGGAGAGATTTCCTGGCTTCTCAGGGAAGGGGGAAAAGGGGACGCTATCTACCACTACCTCCCTGTTTTTCCCCCCACCCCACCCCCTTTCCAAATTGATAAGGCTCTGGCCCCAATCATACCAGATTGGGCAGCTTAGGCAGTGAAGAAAAAGAATTTGGGCAATTCTTGTTTTGTAAGAATTTGTCGGGATGTGGCAAAACCATCGACAGGAGATCAAATACAACTGACTGTCTCCTGGCTCTCTTGTGTGAAGAACGGCTGGGACCGAATTCCCAGGGTGTCTTTCCTTCCCTGGTGTTCTAGGTAAGCCACCATGGACTTTAATCTCTGGTGGCTATAACCTGTGCGGTTAGAAAAAGGGAAAGAGTGTAATGCTTTTCCTCTGTCTGCCTTCATGAAGTTCAGAACTGTTGACCGTCTCCCACAGGTAAAATCAACATAGGCCGAAGGGGTCGTGAAGCGGGGAGTCATGAAAATCAAAAGATTCTTCTTGGCTGTTGAGCAGCTATTTGCTTAGCCCAAGAACGTAAGATAAACTGCTACCTGCTTAACACGGAAGCTCAGTGCCCCTCAGGCATCTTAATCCATTAAGCCAGTTAATCAAAATCCCTTCCACTCGGAGAAAAGCATATCTATCTTCTCCTCAGCTTTGACCACAGGAAATGTAGTGTTTGGGCTCCTGCCCAATTCCCGTGTGCCCAGATAGCCTAATGAGAAGATTGGCTTCCTGCCTTCTCATCCAGAAGAGACACCACGACCAGCCAATGATCCTTTTGCTTTTAATTTTATGGACAATGTTGCCCCTTCTGTCATCTCCAGTGACTTCTGTTTTCCAAGCACCTTTCGCTATAGACTGAGTCTTTTTTAGGTGGAAACCAAAGGAGTTAGCTTGATACTTACTGAAGTTGTTTAGTCTTCTCTGGTGGGTCTGGCAGTCCACCCTTGGAGGTGGCTTGATGGGGGAGCTGTGGGCAAGGTCTTGTTTACTACACAGTGCACATGATAGATGGCCTTAAACTGTGATTCTTTGTGGTATGATGAGTTATTATAAACCGATCCTAAAGAATGCAGTGGTTCTTAAACTGCCGTTACACGTTTTTATTGAAGCAATACCCAAAGCTCTGTTCTTTGGAGTGGTTGTGGGGAAGCTGAATGGAAAGTAAAGACAAGAGCAATACCCTGATGTGCTAAGTGTCCTGCCTTGTTGCCATCTCCATGGATAAGTGGATCCCTCCATGCGTGAGGACCCTTGAGTCAATTCAGAGCCTGCGTTTTCTGACAATTCTCAGGTTTCTTGTGCAAAGCTTGGTCGCTTGGCCCAGGCCTTCAAAGGGAGTGTGGGACATATTCCTGACTGGGGTGGATGGTAACTTGTCTTCACCCTTAACATTAGGTCATGTTCCCTCAGTGATGTTAAACCAGTGGTTGGAGTGATAAAAAGCATCCTTGATGGTTCTTTACAGGATACTGGTGAAATCACCATGTCAATTCAGCCAGCATGTCCATACAGTCTTGATGATCCCTCTCTGTAGAAAGATAGCAAACATTAAGAGAAGGGGGAAAGAGGGGCGCCTGGGTGGCGCAGTCGGTTAAGCGTCCGACTTCAGCCAGGTCACGATCTCACGGTCCGTGAGTTCGAGCCCAGCGTCAGGCTCTGGGCTGATGGCTTGGAGCCTGGAGCCTGTTTCCGATTCTGTGTCTCCCTCTCTCTCTGCCCCTCCCCCGTTCATGCTCTGTCTCTCTCTGTCCCAAAAATAAAAATAAAAGACGTTGAAAAAAAAAAAAAAATTAAAAAAAAAAAAAAAAAAAAGAGAAGGGGGAAAGAGAATAAGAACAGAGAGATAGCTTATGGGGAGCTGAGATCTTGTTTTGTTGGCCTTTGTTTTTTTTTTTTTTTTGTTTTATTTTTTTTCATTGACCAATTTGCCTGTAAGCTGGACTTTGCAAGAGGTGCTGTGATAGCCCCTCTCCATTGCTGGGATGCTTATCTAATCTGAGAAAGTGTGAGAGGGGGAAATGTAAATAAAAAATGTTAAATTCTAGTACTGTGTTAAAATGTCACTCTTCTCTCTTTCTCCCTTATCCCCATCTACCTTTTTTTGCCAGATGATTTTTTTTTTTTTTTTTTTTACCTTGGATGACTGTGAAGCTATAAATAATGGGTTGGGTCAGGTGTATCAGTTATCAGTTTTGAGAGCACATGTTAAGAACTGAAGGGGGACTACTTGAAATGACTTAAGAATCATCCCATGCAAATAATATTGTTTTGCCCAAATAAACTATTCAGAAAGCTATCTCCGCCTTTATTCATTCAACCAATAAATATGGAGTGTTATTTCCATGTCAGGCTCTAGCATTACCAGTACCAGCAGCAAACAAATAAGCATCCGGACACATACATCATTTTACAAACTGGTAAGTCTGTGAAGGAAAAGTAAAGAGCATGATAAAAACAGGTAACCAGTATGGTTTAGACAGAGGTGATACAGAAACATTTCTAAGGCATGAAGGATCCAAAAGAAAGTGTGACTGATGCTCTGTGAGCAAAGGGAAGGATGCTGGGGTGCAGGGGTGGGGGGAGGTGGTGCTGATGAAGAGGGGGCAGAGGCTTGCTGCCCTGGGCTGTCAGGGTGCGGGGTTATCTTATGCATTGGGGAAAACCAGTGTGGAGTTGCAAGTGCTGAAAAAGATCACCACTAGAGTCCTTTTTTTTTTGTAGACATTGGCAAGTTGGTAAAATGCACATAGAAATGCAAATAACCAAACAATTTTGAAAAAGAATTTGTACTACCCGATTTCAAAACTTGCTACAGAGCTACAGTAACCAAGACTGCATTTGGCATTAGGATGGTCATATTGAACAAATAAGACAGAATAGAGTCCAAAAATAGTGCTCACTTCGGCAGCACGTATACTAAAACTGGACTGGTACAGAGAGGATTAGCACACCTCTGCACAAGGATGACACGCGGATTTGTGAAGACTTCCACATTTTTGAGTGATGTATAGAATTGTTCAATCACTATATTGAACACCTGAAACTAATACAACACTGTTAATTGTACTGGAATTAAAATTTAAAACTTAATAAGAAAGTCCAGGAATAGACCTACACATATATGGTTAGTCGATTTTTGACAAAAGTGCCAAATTAATTCAATGCGGAAGGTACAGTTAGTCAACTAACAGTGCTGGAACAACTGAATATCTAGGGGAAATGACCTTCAACTCTTCCCTCACATATGCAACAGTTAAAGCAAAGATCTGAACATAAAAACTATAAAACTTCCAAGAGAAAATAGAAAAATCTGTGACTTTGGATTAGGCAACGATTTCTTAGAACACAAAAAGCATGGCTCAGAAATACTGATAACCTGGACTTATCCAAATGAAAACTTCAAGGGACGCCTGGGTGGCTTGGTTAAGCATCCAACTCTTGGTTTTGGCTCAGGTCATAATCTCATGGTTCGTCAGATTGAGCCCCACGTCGGGCTCTGGGCTGACAGCATGGAGCCTGCTTAGGATTCTCTCTCTCCCTCTTTCTCTGCCCCTCCTCTCTATCAAAATAAATAAATGAACTTGAAAACTTCAAGTTTCCACAAAAGGAAAATGCAAACTCCAGACTGAGATAAAACATGCATAACACATATCCAATAAAGGCTTTCTATCCAGAAAAAAAAACCTTAAAACTCAATAAGGCAAGGCTATTCAATAAAAAATAGGCAAAAGATTTGAACACTTTTTTTTAAGATTTTATATTTTTTAAGTAATCTCCATGCCCAGCGTGGGGCTCAAACTCACAACCCCGAGATCAAGAGTCTTGTGCCTTCCAAACCTAGCCAGCCAGATGCCCCAAAGATTTGAACAGAATTGTCACAAAAGGAGATGTGCTAATGGCCAGAAAAGCACAGGGAAAATGTTCAACATCACTGGTTGTCAGGGAAATGCAAATTAAAACTACACTAAGATTCCACTACTCACCTACCCACTACAATGGCTGAGTTAAAAAAAAAAATTTTTTTTTTAATGTTTATTATTTTTGAGAGGCAGAGACAGAGTGCAAGCAGGGGAGGGGCAGAGAGAGAGCGAGACACAGAATCCAAAGCAGGCTCCAGGCTCTGAGCTGTCAGCACAGAGCCCTATGTGGAGCTCGAACTCACAGACTGCAAGATCATGACCTGAACTGAAGTAGGCCCTTAACCAACTGAGCCGCCCTGGTGCCCCTAGAATGGCTGAGTTTAAAAAGAATTACAATACCAAGTGTTGACAAAGGTATGGGAATACAAAGTGTATAGCCATTTGAGAAAACAATTTGGCAGATTGGGGCAGTGATTTCATCCACCTAAGAGAAGCATGCCCACACTTGCACGTGAATATTTACAGCTGCTAGATTTACACCAGCCCCAAACTGGAAACAATCCAAATGCTGTCATTGTGAGTGGCAAGGACGTTGTAGTATTATGTTCATGGGATGGAATACTGCTCAGCAATGAAGAGGAACAAATCACTGATACCTACAACTGTATGGATGAGTCTTAACATGCTCAAATAAACCAAACACAAAAGAAAACATAAATATGATTCTATTAATACAAAAATCTAGAAAGGCAGAAGTAACCCATGGTGACAGAGAGGGGATAAGTGGTTGCCAGGGAGCTAAGATTGGGAAGGTAGGAATGAACTGCAGCCAACAGGATTTTCAAAAGATAATTTTGGGGCGCCTGGGTGGCTAGGTTGGTTAAGTGTCTGACTTCAGCTCAGGTCACGTCTCATGGTTCGTGGGTTCTGGCTCTACACTGGGCTCTGTGCTGACAGCTCAGAGCCTGGAGTCTTCTTCGGATTCTGGGTCTCCCTTTCTCTCTGCCACTCCTCGGTTTGTGCTCTTTCTCAAAAATAAATAAACATTAAAAATGTTTTTTAAAAAGATACTTTTCAAAAAAACAGAATGATTCTCTTACAGATATAAAAATGAACATGAGTTAAAGATTTTCTTTAACTCCCAAATGAGGAAACTGGTAAAGATATTATAAGCAATCAAAGGAGATACTGAAAAACAAGAACATTTATAGATCAAGAATATTGAAATGGATGTGCAAATGTAGGCAAAACTGGGGGCACCTGGGTGGCTCAGTCGGTTAAGTGTCTGACTTTGGCTCAGGTTATGATCTCACGGTCCATGGGTTCGAGCCCTGCACCAGGTCCTGTGCTAGCAGCTCGGAGCCTGGAGCCTGCTTCAGATTCTGTGTCTCCCTCTCTCTCTGCCCCTCCCCTGCTCGCGCTTCTGTCTATCTCTCTCTCTCTCTCTCTCTCTCAAAAGTAAATAAAAATTAAGAAAAAAAATGTAGGCAAAACTGGTTTCTTCTATACTGGGAGGTCAAATGAACCTCAGAGGACAGGACATAACTTGCATTTCCATATGTAATAACTGTTTTACTTTGTTATTCTTGCCTACAACCTATATAGGGCTGTAAAATAGCTCAAAGAATCAAAGAGGAGAATCAGATGAACTCAGAAGCATGTACTGTATGTAGACGATGCCTTGTTTTCCACTGAAGATAACCAAGAGCATTCGTGAGGAGGCAGTGAGAACAGGAGAGGATATAACAGAACCAGTCAGGAGGCTACTACAGCTGTCCAGGTAAGGGGGAGAGGGGCCTGGAGCACAGTGGTAGTGACTGACTCAGACAGGTATGCACAAACGAATGAACTTGAGCTCTGACTTTGAGCTGGCAGAAGGTGTAAAAGTTTGATGAAAAGAGGGGCACCTGGGTGGCTCAGTTGGTTAAGCGTCCGACGTCAGCTCAGGTCATGATCTCTCAGTTCATGGGTTCGAACCCTGTGTCAGGCTCTAAGCTCAGAGCCTGGAGCCTGCTTCAGATTCCATGTCTCCCTCTCTCTGCCCCTCCCCTGCTTGTGCTCTGTCTCTGTCTCTCAAAAATGAATAAATGTTTAAAAATTGTTTTTTAAATGCTAAAGAACAAGGTAGTCTCACTTTTTGTCTAGAAAAAAAAAAAACAACAGTATGACAAAGCAGGTGCTCAAATGCAGGTTTCTTTGGGCTAACAGTTGAATGTTTACCATGTACCAAGCATCTTACTAGGTTGAACCTCATGAAATTGCCAATATTTGGCACTTTTGACCAAAAAATGGTAACTGCACCCTAATAAGAATCCTTAGCATAGATTCTTACTTACTTCTTACACCTGTGAGGTAGGTACCCCCCCACCCCCACCCCCACTCCCCCACTTTTATAAATGACAAATTCACCAAGAGGTCAAAGAACTTGTCCAATAATATCAACTTCTTAGTAAATGGTAGAAGCCGGATTCAAACCTTGGTGGCCAACTCCAGACCCAGTGTAATCCCTGTGATGCACTACTATTCAAACCACTGCCTATCAACAATAGCCAAAATTGGAAGAGCCCAAATGTCCATCGATGGATGAATGGATAAAGAAGATGTGGTAAATATATACAATGGAGTATTACTCGGCAATCAAAAAGAATGAAATCTTGCCATTTGCAGCTACGTGGATGGAACTGGAGGGTATTATGCTAAGTGAAATTCGTCAGAGAAAGACAAAAATCATATGACTTCACTCATACGAGGACTTTAAGAGACAAAACAGATGAGCATAAGGGAAGGGAAACAAAAGTAATATAAAAACAGGGAGGGGGACAAAACAGAAGAGCCTCATAAATATGGAGAACAAACAGGGTTACTGGAGGGGTTGTGGGAGGAGGGATGGGCTAAATGGGTAAGGGGCACTAAGGAATCTACTCCTGAAATCATTGTTGCACTATATGCTAATTTGGGTGTAAATTAAAAAAAAAATTAAAAACAAAACAAAACAAAACACTGCAGAGCCCTAGCCTGTGCCGCTGGGGATTGGAATGATTTCTCAGAACTGTGCCCGGGGCCCCTAAGTTTTTCACTTTGGCTAAACCCAGATCGCAAGATTTACCCCTATGGCATATTTCCTGGCCATCCTCCCAGCACCTCCAGGGATTTGCTATTCCTGCCCTGAAACCAGGCAGCCTTTGTGGTCCCTGAATAGGCGTTCTTCCTAGTGTCTTCCCACAGCTCCTCACTGACCAGTCCAAACCGCTCTGCCCCCGCCCTGCATCACTGCGCTCACATTCCCTCACAGCCCCCATCCAGGCCACTAAAATTGTCACTGCCCTTCAGGGTTCCTGATCTTTATCACGAGCTGAGGTTTTATTTCATGACCCGCATATGCTACACGTGAGGATCCCTGCACAAGAGTCTCGCTAGAGGGAGTGGGTGGTCCCATTGTTTTATCCGGGATAAAACTAGGTGACACCCAGTGGCCGGGCTAGATCTTCTGACCACTCCCTCAACTGTCTAGCTGCTGTGCTCCTGGGGCTCTATCCTCACATCTGAATCTCAACTCTCTCTCGGTTTTTGTGCTCTGAGAACATCCTGAGGAAATCGGGTGCACAGTGGCAGGTGTTTTTCTGGGCTCCACCTCCAGCTGGGGAGCTCGGGGAGCCCTGGAGGAGTTACTTCCCGGCCTTCTTCCCTGAGCAAACCTACCTCCAGGCACAAACAAACATCTGCCCCAGGCCGGAGGGCTCTCACGCTGGGCTGCGGCGCGTTCCCCGCTCGCGGGGTCCTTGTGGTCCGTGTGTCCCCGCGCCGTCTGCGCGCCCGCGGGGAGGGCGACCCGCAGGAGTGGCAGTGCGGAGCCTGAGCGCGCCGTGCCGGCCGGTCGCGACGTCCCCCGAACAGGAATTCGCTCGGGGCTGCGACGGCACCAGCGGCGGGGACAGGGGGCGGGGAGGCGGCCAGATCAAAGGGAGCCGAGACTGTCCGGGCGCGTCGAGGAGCCGCCCCTCCGGGAAGGGCGGAGACATCCCGGGCGCTGACCCGAGAGCCGCGCGGTTCCCCCGCCCCGCGCGTCCCCGCGACCGCCGGTCTCCCCCACCTCCCGCCCCCGCCCCTCGCCCCCCGCGGCCGGCGCGCTCCCGCCCTTGGAGGAGGCGAGGCCCGGCGCAAACGGACGCGCGGGAGCGGCTCGGGAGGCGCGGAGGCTCGGCGCGGAGCAGCGCCGGCAGGGAGACGATGCCTCGACTGCCCGGCCGCGCGGGGCTCCTCCTCGGCGTGGTGCTGCTGGCGGCGCTGCTGGCCGCGGGCCGGGCGCTCCCCCTGAGGAAGCCGCGGCCCCGGAGCCCCGCGAGGCTGGCGGAGGTGAGCGGCGGGGAGAGGGGTCGGCGCGGGGTCCGGGGCGCGAGCGGCGACCTCAGAGGGCGGGCGCGGGGCGGGGACCAGGTGCGGCGGACTCCTCCCCCCCCACCAAGCCCCCACCCCGACCGCGTGGCTGGCCGGCCGGCCGAGGACAGACTGCGCTAGTGGGCAGAGGGCCGGGCGCGGACCTCCCCCCACACGCCCCGAACGGCCCGGCCTCTCCCACCTGCGGCCGCCTCGCCCTGAGCGAACCTCTCCTGCAACCCCCCTGTCCGGGGGGCGCGTTCCGAGAGGAGTCGGGAGGGTGGGAGGGGAACGCGACGCTGCGCGGAGTTGCTGAGGTTCAACCCGCCGAATAACGGCCGGTGCAGCCTCAAATCAAACCTGCAAAAGATTGGAGTCCCTTTGGGTGTGAATTGAGACGAGATGAGGTAGTGAGTGGGGTCTTTCAACTTGCTGGAGAGTAATATCAGCCAGGGACCTTGATATTACTATGTAGTTGGAAGAGCAGAAGTCGCCAAGACGTGGCGGGGTGGGGGTGGGGGGGCACTTTCTGGGTGGCCCGTGAGTGGGCTTTGGGGATGCGACCGAAAACAGAGGAGCGAGTCGGAGAAGAGTAGTTTAGACGCGAAGAGGAACCACGGTCTGTCGACACCTGTCTCCCTTCACCAGGGGTCCACAGTCCAGCCATCACTGCGTGGATTGTCCCCTTGGGGACAAAACCCTCCCGACTTGTTCCAAGGTTTGCGGGCTGGTGTGGTAGGGGGTCCTGGCTCCTTCCAGGCTCTGAGCTGTTCTAGGAGGAGGAGGCCAGAGTAGTTCTTTCCATTTTCCAGATGAAGGCACTGAGAGGCCCCGCCGGGTGCGTGCAGGAGACCGGTGGGTGAGCGGCACCAGAGCTTGGGCTGCTAGCAGTGCCCAGGCTGCTGAGGCCCTCCAGAGGCGGCGGGAAGCACCGCCTGCATTTGAGGTCTCTGTGGACTGGTGTTTTATCCACGTTTTTTTTCAACGCTGCCTTTCTAAGGAGCCTTTTAGACATTTTTCCCCCCTAAGTGCCTCTCCCACTGAAATTGGGATATACCATTTCATGACTATACTGTTTATGTATCATGGCACTTGGGTATGTTACAAACCATTGTAATATCTAAGATATTTTGCCTCCTGTTGAGACTACATCCTGTAGACCAGAGTTTCTCATCCTCCGCAGTCCTGTCATTTGGGGTTGTATAATTCTTTGTTGTGCCTTGTGGGACATTTAACAGCATCCTTGGCCTTAACCTGTTAGGTGTTTGTAGCACCCACTGCCGGACAGAGCCAGACATTGCCCTGAGTTTCCTGACGGACACCCCTCTCCCCCACGGTTGCTGACAACCACTGCTGTAGACAAATCCAGAGGAAGTGAACATCCCCTGGCCAGTCCCACCTCCTAGGTGGAGGTGGCAGTGGTCATAAAGTTAATTGAATTGGCATTTTTTTCCTACTCATTTTGACATATTTTCTATTTTAGTACTTACTGCCTTGTATTGTGATTATTTTTGATATATTTGCCAGATCTTCCCCCGAGACCAGTCTAGAGGATAGGTTATTTCAGAGCCAAAGTCATACCCCCAGCTCCAGTATAGGGCCTGGTGGAACCCTCAAACATATGTTAAATTAGTGCCATGAATGAAAAACAGAGCTTAGAGCCCAGGACCTGGGGTTCTGGTCTCAGTGGGTCATTAACTCAGGTATGACTCACCTCAGATGATTTCCTGACATTTAAAATAAGGGGCTAAGTCATCTCTGTGATCCCATCCAGTTCAAATACTGCTTCAGAAGTCCATGTGATGTGTGTTAAAGCTGTTATGTAATCAAGGTGGTAGTTAAGACATTATGTTGACATAATGCAGACTGCTTTTCTAGGGCCTTAGGTGATATGTCAGAAATAAATGACAACTCCAGAGACTTTTATGACGAAGCTGAAGCACATATGGCCCCTCGGTGTTGTTCCCATGGGTGTTGGATGGGTGTTAGTCTCATTTTCCAGATGAAAAAAATCAAGGCACAGAGACATTAAGCCTGACTGAGACTGGGAGCCAGGTCTGTCATTTCAAGAGCTAGACCCGGGACCTCAGGGTCCATCTTTGTATGTCATGCCCCAGCCTGCTCATCGTAAGTCTTGAAAGGTCTTGAAATCATTGACATCGTGAACAAAATGTGCCACCCTCTCTCTGGTCAGGCCTGTTGCTGAGCATCAGTTTACTCCCACAGTCAAATGGGAATAAGAGAACCCATTCTGTCAGATGGCCTGCTGGGTGAGAAAGCACTGGACGTACACATGTGTGGCATTGTCGTTACAAGAGTTTGTTGGGTGAGGCACCTGGGTGGCTCAGTCGGGTAAGCATCTGACTCTTGATTTTGGCTCAGGTCATGATCTCACAGTTCATGACTGACAGTGTGGAGCCTGCTTGAGATTCTGTCTCTCTCTTTGCCTTTCCCTCACTCATGCTCACTCTTTCTCTCTCTCTCCTCTCTCTGTACATTAAAAAGAGATTCAAACTCATAACATAGTTAAAAAAAAAACAACAACACAAGGGTTTGTTGGGCACTAGACAGGCAAAGAAAGAATGACAGAACTCTGCCTTGGGTGTCTTCTGTTCTGGTTAGGATCCAAACACCACCCGAACAGCCACAGTGCCTAGCATTTTGTGGTCCTTGTCTTGTTTTCCTTGTTTTAGGGACGAGTAAACAGACAGTGGGTCTAATAACTAAGCCTCAGGTCTGCAGCTAGTGAGTGGCTGTCTCTCAGGCAGAGCTGAGTTTGAAGCCGAGCTTCGATGTTATTACAACCTTGGACTTTATGTAAATCCCTTACCCTCTCTGAGCCTCCATAGCCTCATCATTAACATAGAGACAGTCACATTCACCCCTTGGGGTGCTAGTGTTCATTCAGTCACTCAGCAGTGATTTATTGAGCTCCTCCCGTGTACCAGGCACAGGATACTGTGTGAAGCAAACAGACAAAGTCCTACCTGCACTCTAGCTGGGGTGGCTGGGGTGACAGAAGGCACATCCAGGGCCTAGCTCAGGCCTGGTAGAGAAGATATGCTCAGACAGTACTCACGGGTCAGGGCTCAGGGGGCTCTGCCCGTATCTCTGCCTTACTCCCTGTTGCCAGTGTCCAGTTGCTTGAGGGCTGTCACGGGCACGAGGGCCTGTTTTCAGCTGTACATGACCGATCTGAGGTGCCCGGGGAACAAATCCTCTCCTCCACCCAGAAGCCCGCAATCAGTGACTGGTGAGGTTTGCAGGTATGTAGCCCAGCTCCCTACTTCTGGGACCAGTAGGATTGAGCTCTACTTGTCCACCATGGTCACTAACTTGATGGAGCATTCTTTATTAGCTGCCTCCCACCCGTGACCCACTCCCCCACTCCCTGCTGGTGTCTCCTGGGATCACCTTCCAAAGGAATGCCCTTGAATTCTGGTGTCAGCATTGGCTTCTGAAGAAACCCAAACTAAGACCCATGGCCCCACTCCACTCCTGAGAGTTCTGGGGCCCGAAGCACAGAGCAGGGGCTCTAAGCAGCTCTAGAGAAGGGTGGCTGTGACGTGTGGCTGTGGTGGTTAGCCAGGATTTCCTATGGCCTAGAGGTTGGAGAGGGCTGGAAATGAATATTCTGAGCCCTGCTGGATGCTAGCTCTCTCCCATCATTGTTCTCATTTTACACATAAGGATGCTCACAGAGGTTCTGTCCCGTCAGGGTCCCACAGGTCAGAAACCAGACTATTCAGGGATTCAGATCTAAGCAGCCTGACTTTAGAGCAAGGTTTCTTTCCTTTTTTTTTTTTTTTTTTTTAAGTTTATTTATTTATTTAAGTAATCTCTACACTCAGCATTGGGGCTCAAACTCACAACCCCAAGATCAAGAGTCACATGCTCTACCAATTGAACCAGGCAGGCGCCCCCTAGAGCAGGGTTTCTTAATTGCAGCACTGTTTTTAAAAAAACTTAAAAAAAAAATTTTTTTTTTTAATGTTTATTTATTTTTGAGAGAGAGAGAGAGAGACACAGAGTGCAAGCAGGGGAGGGTCAGAGAGAGAGGGAGGCACAGAATCCAAAGCAGGTTCCAGGCTCTGAGCTGTCAGCACAGAGCCCGACGTGGGGCTTGAACCCATGAACCGTGAGATCATGACCTGAGCTGAAGTCGTCGGCACTTAACCAACTGAGCCACCCTGGCACACATAAAAAAAATTTTTTTTAAATTTATTTATTTTGAGGAGAGAGAGAAAGAGAGAGAGGGAGCGCGAGTATAAGTGGGGGAGGGGCAGAGAGAGAGAGAGAGAGAGAGAGAGGGAGAGACAGAGAATCTGAAACAGGCTCCAGGCTCCGAGCTGTCAGCACAGAGCCCATCGCAGGGCTCTAACTCAGGAACAATGAGATCGTGACCTAGGCCAAAGTCCATGCTTGACCGGCTGAGCCACCCAGGTGCCCCTTGATTGCAGCACTGTTGACATTCTGGACTGGATGATTTTTGTGAGGGCTGTCCTGTGTGTTGTAGGATCTCCCACATGGTGCCAGTAGAACCCCTCTCCAAGTGACAACCACAAATGTCTCCAGACATTGCCAAATGTTCTCAGATGAGAACCATTGCTTAACTACCCACTCACGAGGCAGTGATATCCACATCAGCCAGAAAGGCTGCAGACCCTAAACTCCTGCAGTCCTGAGGCTGCAGACAGAGGAGCTACTGAGCCAAGGCACCGGGACAGTTAGGGCTTTGGTGGCATAGTGAGTGGGAGCTGCCAGGAAAGCAGCATATGGGGATGTTCCAGGCCTCCAAGACTGGTCAGTGAAGGAGATGAGTTGTTCTTACTCATCTGTCCATCCTCTCTGCTTGTCTGGCCTGGCTGTTGAGACCAGAGCACTTTGACTCAGTAACAGATTCCAGGGCCAGGCTCAGATGGGCCATGGTGATTAGTGCAGGAGCCTTGGAACCAGGTGTTTGGGCAACACCGAAGGAGGGGGTTAAAGGGGAGAGGCCAAAGGTTCTGACTCTCTTTTTCAACCCAAGGAAAGAAAGTCATAGTGAGAAATTAGACTGAATAAGCCCCTGATTTGTGAAATAGACTCTCCACACTCTTGCCTGTAGTGTCAGAGCAAAACAGTTAAGGAGTGTGAGCTCTCAGGTGCCTGGCTGGCTCAGTTGGTAGAATGTGTGACTCGATCTCAGTGTTGTGGGTTCGAGTCCCACGTTGGATGTAGAGATTACTTAATAAAATCTTAAAGAGAGAGAGAGAGAGAGAGAGAGAGAGAGAGAGAGAGAATGGGCTCTGGACCCAGGCTGTCTGTTTCAAATCCTAGGCTCTGCCACTAAATGTCTGTGTGACCTGAGGCAAGTTACTTGCCCTCTCTGTGCTTTAGTTTCCATTGTCAAAATGGGGATGACAGCTAGCACCTACCTCTGAGGGTTGTTGGGAGAATGAAATGAATGATTAAGTGTTTAGAACAGTGCCTGGCACACACATGCTGTGGAAGTAAGTGTTTGATAAATAAATTTCTGACAATCCTTCCAGGTAGGAATTATCCTCATTTTGCAGATCAAGTTGAATGAGCTAGTAAGAGGCAGAGCTAGGATTTGAACCCAAGCTGATCTGACTGTCCAGACCTGTGTTTTTTCACATGGCTTTAGGTATGAGATGGGAAGTGGGGTCAAGGCTGTGGCCTGGGTGGGGCATGCTTTACATCATAAGGCAGCTCTGGACAGTGCCCCCTCTGTCCTGTTGTAGAGACCTGAGCAATGGCTGTAGCCTGGAAGTAGGTGGATGGCCACCCCAGTGTCCCACTGTCTGAGCAGGTGAGGGCTGCTGCTGGAGTCAGAGACAACCAGGGTCTTTCACTTACTATCTGAGCCGAGGCAGGGACTGTCACGGTGTGGACCCCATGGGCACTGGCTGGTGGAGGGAATTACCTGGCAGACAGACAGCTGCGACGGCACCTGAACTAGGAAAAGGCGCTGGGTCCCAGACGGGCAGGAGGAAGGTAGCAGTGGTCAGAGATGCTAAGGAACACAGCCCTCACGTGGACAGCTTGGGAGGGTCAGTGACAGGGGAGCCTGCTGGGGAAAGGCCCAGGTCTGCCACTACCCTCCTTGTCAGCCTTTCTGGGCCTTCCTGCCCTGACTTGTGAGACCCGCCATCTGTTCCTGGGCAAGAGCCCTGGGGGGTTCTGAGGCATGTGGTCTGTGAACTGCACTTGGAAACACTGCCTTAAACAACATGCTTCCCTCTAGGGACCTCAGTTTCTTCATCTGTAAAATGAGGAGGTTGGCTTATGTTTCTTCCACGTGTAGAAACCTGATTTAGCCCCCCTGTTATGCCTCACGTTGGCACCATTTGTCCAAGCACTCTGTGCACATGGCCTCATTTACTCTCTGAGGCGTTAAAACACGTATGTTTGGATCCATGGTCACAGGGTGAATTTGTGGCCTGGTCAGACCCCAAGACTCCTGCATTGCCTACTTTGGGTCCATTTGGGGTAAGCCCTGACCCCAATCACCCCCTCCTCCCCTTCTCTCTCCTTCAGGTCTCAGCCTCCCCAGATCCCAGCTCTCCTAGGGAAGAGGAGAGGACCCCCCTGCTCCCCAGAACCCGCCTCCAGGCAGGGCCACGCCAACATAGGCGCCGGGCTCTCAGTGAGCCAGCAGCCCTGAGCCTGGACAAGGCGTCCATGCCAAGGACCCTGGAGGACACTCCCTTGCTGCTGGAGCTGCAGAAGCTGCCAGGATTGGCCAACACAGACTTGACTGCCCCAAACCCCAATATCCAGGTGAGAGCTACAGGAGGGCATAGGCCCAGTGGACACCTAGAGAGGAACTGGGCTGACCAGCTCCATCCTGAGGTCAGGCGTCCCCATCCTGTATTCCTTGGAGGGCGGGGGTTCTTTTGGGGGTCACAGAGTAGTGGGGGCTGCTCCTCTACTTCCCAGCTGCGGGCCGAGCAGGGCATGTGGCCCTCTGAGCCTGTGTTTTCCAGTCCATAGCAAAGGAGAAACAGCACCAGCCTGGTAGGGCTGTCATGAAGACCCAAGGAGTGGGGAAGCTTTGTGAATGGCAGGGCCTTCTAGGGAAATGGGGAAGGGGCGACTTGTGGCCCCTACCCAGACCCAACCCTTCCTGCAGGGTTGGTTGTGTGCAGAATGGGGTGGGCTCGTGGTAGGGGGCTGCCCGCCAGAGGGGCTTTATGGAGCCAGTGGGATTCCAGTTTACATTCTCCACTGCCAGTCCTCAATCCCTGATGATAAGAGTTCTGCATTTTGTGCAGCACCTACAGTTTGCAAAACACTTTCATCAAAAGAGAAAAGGCAAGGAGGAAGTGTAGAAACTAACATTCTAAAATTGTTTAAAAGTTTGTGTGTATGCGTGTGCGCGTGCGTGCATGTGTAAAACCTGGAAGTTTAATTATCAAAATGTTATTTGTCAGAGATGGAGTGGGGGTGATTTTAATTTTTTTCATTATATTTTGCTGGTTTTCCCCCAAATTGTGTTCGGCGATCTCGTATTATTTTATAATAGCCAAAAACAATGTTTCAAAGTTCACTTTCATGTAAATGGTTTCATGTTACTTATTTCCCGTCCACAATGTGGTGAATGAGAGCCCCCCCACCCCCGCCCCACCCAGGGCTGCTGTGGGACTTTGCTCTCTTTGCTATCATTTTCCAGCCCTACAGCGAGACCCAAGGCTGTTAGTGGCCCCTAATTCTGGGCAGCCTGCAGCAGAGTTCACAGCCAGCTTCTCTTAAACTAGTGGGTCTCTACCCTTGGCACATGTTAGAGCCACCATGCCTAGCCCCACCTCAGATAATTAAATTCATGTCTAGGGTTAGGTCAAGGAGTCTGGAATATCCAGGGGATTCTGATGCACAGCCAAGTCTTAAATTGTGACCCCGTGTGCCCTGGGAAGCCAGGAAGGTTGGCCAAGAGAATGAGCCGGTTTGGAGGAAAGGTTGGTCCTCTGCCCCTGCCCCCACACTTGTCATCTCTCCTCTCCTTGGAGCCTTGCTCTGAGCACTCCTTCACTGGCCGGCCTGTGTCTGACCCTCTGCAGGTGACCATCGAGGTGATGGAGGATCCCCAGGCCGAGGTGGAGATGGACCTATTGGCTGAGCCCAGCAGTCGCTGGCCCCAGGGTGCCTCTAGCTGGCTGTCCG
Organism: Panthera onca; assembly: GCF_046562875.1. NCBI lineage: Eukaryota > Metazoa > Chordata > Mammalia > Carnivora > Felidae > Panthera > Panthera onca. The sequence continues at coordinate 121,464,889 of NC_138344.1, read as the reverse complement.
CCAAGGAGCTCTTCTGGCCCCTATTCTGGAGCTACCTGGAGGGCGAGGAGGGGAGGACCAATCTCAAGGGCAGAGCCCCAGGGGAAGAAGAGGAGGAGGAAGAAGTGGAGGAGGAGGATTACCCTGCAGAGTATAGTGAGAGTGAGGACCAGGAGGACAACGAGGAGGAAGAGGAGGAGGAGGAGGAGCCTGGGTTCAGTGGGGCCACAGGCAGCTGGGAGCAGGGCTGGCTGGCCCCTGGGGACTGGGCCTTCAAGGAGCCAGACGGCTATGGTGAGCATCCCCACCTTGGCATCCCCGGCTGCTGCTTCTGGAAGTTCTGAGAGTAACTGGGGCTAAAGGGAGGCCTGAGAGCTTCACCGAGCAGGGGCAGCTATGAAGGCCAGAAGCTTAGGCCTGTACAAACACCATCATCTGCTAAATAGCAACATTAGCTATTAATGTTAATAACATAGCTTGCAAAATCTGTTTTTCCCCCAAACATTTGACCTTCACAACAGCCCTGAGACCCCCTAAGCAAATCGACGTTTGTTAATTTTATATATATTCATAGCTGTCACTTTCCAACAAATTGGGAAATATGATAAACCGCACCACTCATAAGTGACCTCATTTTCAGACTGTGTGGGCTTGAATCCTGGCTCTGCTGCTTACCCGCTGAGTGACCTTGGGCAAGTTACTTAATCTCTCTATGCCTAATTTACTTCCTCTCTAAAATGGAGAATGGCACAACCCTTAACTACATAAGATTGGGCGTAGAGGGTATTGAGTTAATACATTTAAAGTGCCAGCATGTAGTAAACTAATTATTGGCTATTTTTATTATTTTTATTAGAAAACAACGTAGCACAGACTATCAGAAAATACCACCTAACATCTGGCCAGCTCCCATGACAGCCATTCTTGTTGTCGTTCAGGTTTTCCTGGGTACAGATGTGTTTCATGGACAGTTACAGCCATTCTCCCTAGAGCCCTGGTATTTCATCCTTGGACAGCGGTGCCATCATTAAGACTAAGGCATAGCAGGCTTTCCCTGGTTCACCAAAATGATGTAAATTGACAGTTTTCATGCCTTTCAGCTTTTCTTCCATTAATTTTCCTTAAACTCTTGGTGCCCACCTGCTCTGGCATGCCTGGGAAGTGAGGAGAGAGCTGGGTATGTCAGTACTTTGGGGGTTCCACAGAGCCCCCTGGGTCCTCAGACCTGCAACAGCCAGAGGTCTGAGGGTGCAGTCATGGTGTATTTCAGGTTCCTCAGACCAGGTCTTGGTCCCTATCATGGAAAGTCAGGACTTTCCTTAATGTCCCCAGTGCTGGGGAAGTGTTGTCAGCCTTGGTTTTAATTGACATAAAAATTATAGGTCAGAGGAGCGCCTGGGTGGCTCAGTTGGTTGAACGTCTGACTTCGTCTCAGGTGATGATCTCTTGGTTTGTGAGTTCGAGCCCTGCATCAGGCTTGCTGCTGTCAGTGCAGAGCCCACTTCGGATCCTCTGTCCACCCCCCCTTCTCTGTCCATCCCCTGCTCTCTCTCTCTCTCTCTCTCTCTCTCTCTCAAAAATAAATAAACATTAAAAAATTACAAAAAAAAACCCCTCTAGGTCAGAGACATAGGGGGACTTGCCCAGGGTCACATTGACAGTGGTCAGGTAGCTTCCAGCCCCAGATATCTTTTTCTCATCGCTGTGTTGGCACAGAGTGGGTGGCTGGGATTGTTGCTGTGTCTGTAGAGCCACCTGATGATTTACATGGGTGTCTACCATGCAAGGGTCCCCGGCTGAGGGACAGGTGGGGGCTGAAGTCCAGCCCGTGCTTCGTCCGCTAGGTTGGGAGCCCTGGCACGGATGGCACCCTCCTGAGGAAGGGGTACCCTTAGCTAATCTGCACCAATGCGCCCTGTGGGCTGTGCTCACTCACCCCTGGCTCCCTGCCTTGACCCAGACTATGAGCTTCAAGAGGAGTGGAGCCCCTGGTCTCCCTGCAGTGGGAGCTGCGGCAGCGGCAGCCAGAGGAGGACTCGGCCCTGCGGCTACGCCTGCACTGCCACCGAGTCCCGTGCCTGCGACCTGCCCCTTTGTCCTGGTGAGACGAACCCCAGCTCCTACACAGGCAGAGGCTTACACTCTGGGCTTGGCCCCCTGGGAATGTGGGCCTTGTTTGAGGGTGGGGCCTGGAGAAGGGATGCAGGAAGCTTATAGACACGGTGGTTCTGCCTCGTCCCAGGCCTAGTCCAGATGCTGTGGGCACCGAGAGCCTAGTGAGGGCTGGGCTTCCCCACTGGGAGCACAGAGGTGCCCTGGGGCCCCACCAGCCTGGCCTCCTCTCTTCCCAAAGGCACCGAGGACAAGGACCCCTCGGGCTTCCCCGGTGAGGGGTGGCCGCCCCTGGCCCACAGTGCTACGGACATGCTCAGCCCAGGTCAGTGGGGAGCTAGGCCCTGCTCCTGGGGGCTTGGGGAGAACCTCTCTCGGGAGGGTGGAGCATCACTGCACAGGAGGAATCTCACCCCCATCCACTGAGGCAGAGTACATGTTCCAGCTGGAAGATTAGTCTCCCCAGCAAAGAGGCCCTGTCATTTCTGAGTCCCTGTCATTTCTAGCCAGGCCATTGGCCTTTCCCAACCTGATATTCCTGCTGGGAAGACCGTCCTGATGGGAGCCACTGAGCTTGGAGATCCATCTGGTGGGGCATATTCTCCCTGGCTGTGGGAAGGGATGGGGACATTCTGGCTTCCACTCCCGGGTGCTCTTGGAGGCTCCTGGGTAGGCTCTGTGTGGGAAGGGGTGCTGTCAGAAACAGTTTAGGGGCCAGA